>NC_135632.1:52742722-53983403 GCF_053574225.1 Canis aureus | reverse complement strand
GGACCAGAATCATCAGGACCAGTTGAGGCCAAAGTGTGGAGCAAAGTTATCATATCCAGGTGAGGCCCAGGTGGGGAACAGAGTAACCATGTCCCATTGATGCCAGGTGGGAAAAGAGTCACAAGTTCCAGACGAGGCCTAAGTGAGGAGTAGATTCACCAGGTCCTGTTTAGGCTCAGTTGAGGACCAGTGTCCCCAGCACCAGGAGAGTCCCAGAGGGGGAGCAGAGTCACCCGGTTCTGGTGATATCCAGGGGTGAGCAGAGTCACCACGTCAGCGTGAGGCCCAGAGAGGACGAGAATCACTAGGTCCAGGTGAGGCCCCGATGTGGAACTGAGAAACCAGGTCGATAGATGCCCATATGTGGACCTGAGTCACCAGGTCCACTTGAGGTCCCTGTGGGAACCAGTCACCTCGTCCAGGTGAGGCCCACGTGGGACCACAGTCACCAGGTCCAGGTGAGGCCGAGGTATATAAGAGAGTATCCAGGTCCCAGTGATGCCCAGGTAAGGACCAGCGTCATCAGGTCCAGGAGAGGCCCAAATATGGATCAGAGTCATTGTGTTACAGGTGAAGCCAGATGGAGACAACACGGACCAGATTCAGGAGAGCCCCATATGGGAACCAGAGACACCAGATCCAGGTGAGGTCCAGGTGGGACCACAGTCACAAGGTCCAGGTGAGGCGCAGGTGGCAACAGGATTCACCAAGTCCAGGTGAGACCCAGGTGGTGACCAGTCACCAGATCCAGGTGCGGACCAGCTAAGGACCAGATTCACCAGGCCTAATTGAAGCCCAAGGGATGACCTGAGTCGCCAGGTAAGGGTGAGGCCCAGAGGGGGAACCAGAGTAACCAGTTTAGTTTCAGGCACAGAATGGGACCAGAGGTCCCTGGTCAAAGTGAGTCGCAGGTGTGGAATAGAGTATCCAGGTCCCAATGATGCCTGGGTGAGGACCAGAGTCACTAGGGCCATGCAGGCCCAGATGGGGAACAGAATCACTAGGTCCTGGTGAGGCATAGAATAAGACCACAGTCACCAGTATCAGGTGAGCCCCTGAGGGAACCAGAGCCACTCTATCCAGCTGAGTCCCAGGTCCATGTGAGGCCCACGTGAGGACCAGATTCATCAGGTCGAATTGAGGCATAGCTGGGGACAAGAGTCACCAGGTCTGGGTGCGGCCTAGGTGGGGCAAGATTCAGCAGTTCTGAGTTAGGTCAAAGTGGGGACGAGAGACACCAGGTCCAGGTGAGGCCAAACTGAGTACCAGAGTCACCAGATCCAGGTGAGGTCCATGTTGGAAAGAGAGTCAGCATGTCCAGGAGAGGTCCAGAAGGGGACCAGAGTCACCAGATCCAGGTGAAGTCCAGGTGGGGACCAGAGTCACTAGATCCAGGTGAAGCCCAGGTTGGCACAGAGTCACTAGGTCCAGATGAGGCCCAGGTGAGGACCAGAGTTACCTCGTACACGTGATTCCCCGGCAGGGATCAGAGGCAAGAGGTCCATGTTGGGCCAGCTTGGGGACCATGATCAACAGGTCTACTTGAGGCCCCGTTGTGGAACACAGTAACCAGGTTCAGGTGAGTCCCCGGTGGAGACAAGAGTCACCACGTCCAGGTGAGGCGCAAGTGGGGACCAGGATCACCAGGTACAGTGGAGGCCCTTGAAAGTACCAGAGTCAACAGTTCGAGGTCAGGCGCAGGTGGCAACCAGGGTCAGCAGGCCCAAGTCAGGCCAAAGTGGGGTTCACAGTCACTAGGGCACGGTGAGACCCAGAGGGGGACAAGAGTCACCTGGTCCAGGTGAGGTCCAGTTGTGGAACACAGTCTCTGGGTCCCAATTTTGCCCAGTTGAGGACCTGGTTCAACAGGGCCAGGTGAGGCCCAGATGGGGACTGGAGTCCCCAAATCCAGGTGAAGCCAAGGTGGGGACCACAGTCAGTAGCTCCAGGTTTGTCTCAGGTGCAGACCAGAATCACCAGGTCCAGGTGAGGCGCAGGTGGCAACCACACTCTCCAGGTCCCGGTGAGGCCCTGGTGGGGACCAGAGTCACGAGGTACATGAGAAGCTAGAAACACTGCAGCCACCAGGTCCACATGATGTCCATGTGGGAACGAGAATCACCAGTTACAGGTGAGGCCCAGGTGGGTTTCGGACTCACCATGTCCAGGTGAGACCCAGGTGGGAACCAGTGTCACCATGTCCAGGAGTGCCCCAGGTGAAGACCAGAGTTGATAGGTCCGGCTGGGTCAATGTTAGTGTACAGTGTAACCATATCCTGATGCTACCCAGGTGGGTACCAGAGACACCAGGTCCTGGTGAGGCCCAGGTGGGACCAGATACCTGAGGTCCAGGTGAGGTCCCGATGGGAACCACAGTCACCAGGTCAGGTGAGGCCATGCTTAGGATCAGAGTCACCAGTTACAGGTCTGGCCCAGGTGGAGCCAGAGTCACTTGGTACAGAAGAGGCCAAGGTCCGGACCAGAGTTACCAGGATCAGGTCAGTCCGAGAGGGGAATAGAGTAACCATGTCCCGATGATGCCCAGGTAGAACCAGAGTCACCAGGTCCAGATGGGGCGCAGGTGGGGAGCATGATCACTAGATCCCAGTGAGGCCCAGTTGAGGACCAGAGTCACCAGATCTGGTTGAGGCCTAGAGGGGTACCAGAAACACCCGGTCCAGGTGACATCCAGATGGGGACCAGAGTCACCAGGTCAGGGTGAGGCCCAGAAAGGTTCCAAAGTCATCATGTCCAGGTGAGGCTCAGGTGTGGAACAGAGTCACCAGATACCAATGATGCCCAGGTGAGGACCAGAGTCACCAGGTCTGGGTGACCCGCAGATAGGATCAGAGTCATCAGTTCCAGGTGAGGCCAAGAAAGAGTCCACAGCAATCAGGTCCAGGTGGGGTACAAAGTTTCGAGGACTGGGTGAGGCCCAGATGGGGACCAGATTCACAAGGTCCAGGTGATTCCCAGGTGGTGAACAGAGTTACGAGTTCCGGGTGAGGACCAGGTAAGGACCAGATTCACCAGGTCCAAGTGAGGCCCACGTGGTGCCCTGTGTCACCAGGCATGTGTGAGGCCCAAATGACAACCCCTCTCACCAAATCCAGGTGAGGCCAACCTGCAGGCCATGCAGAGGAAACATGTCCCGATGATGCCGAGGTAGGGACTAGAGTTCTCAGGTCCAGGTGAGGCCAACCTGCAGGCCATGCAGTGGAACATGTCCTGATGATGCCCAGGTAGGAACCAGTTTTACCAGGTCCAGGTGAGGCCAACCTGCAGGCCATGCAATGGAACCATGTCCCGATGATGCCCAGGTAGGAACCAGATTTACCAGGTCCAGGTAAGGCCAACCTGCAGGCCATGCAATGGAACCATGTCCCGATGATGCCCAGGTACGGACCAGAGTCACCGGGTCCAATGAGGCACAGATGGAGCATATTCACTAGGTCCAGGTGAGGCCCAGTTGAGGACCAGTGTCACCAGATCAGGTTGAGGCCTAGAGAGGTACCAGAATCACCTGGTCCAGATGACATCCAGTTGGGGATCAGAGTCACCAGGTCAGGGTGAGACACAGAATGGTTCCAGAGTCATCATGTCCAGGTGAGGCTCCGGTGTGGAACAGAGTCATCAGGTACCAATGATGCCAAGGTGTGGACCAGAGTCACCAGGTCAGGGTGACACGCAGATAGGATCAGAGTCACCAGTTCCAGGTGAGGCCAAGAAAGAGTCCACAGCAATCAGGTCCAGGTGGGGAACAAAGTCACCAAGACTGGGTGAGGCCCAGATGAGGACCAGATTGACCAGGTCCAGGTGAGGCCCAGGTGGTGACCAGAGTCCTCGGGTCTGGGAGAGGACCAGGTAAAGACCAGATTCACCAGGTCCAAGAGGCCCACGTGGGAACCTGAGTCACCAGGTATGGATGAGGCCCAGGTGACAACCCCACTCACCAGGTCCAGGTGAGGCAAACCTGCAGGCCAAAGTCACCAGATCGAAGTGAGGCCCTAGCGGGGACCAGAGTCACCATGTAAATGTGAGTCTACCAGAACACCACTGTCACCAGGGCCAGGTGTGGTTCATGTGGGAACGAGAGTCACGAGGTTCAGGTGAGACCCAGGTGGGGACCACAGTCATCAGGTCCAGATTGAGGCCTAGGTGGGGGGACCAGAGTCATCAGGACCAGTTGAGGCCAAAGTATGGGGCAAAGTTATCATGTCCAGGTGAGGCCCAGGTGGGGAAGAGAGTAAACATGTCCCATTGATGCCAGGTGGGAAAAGAGTCACAAGGTCCAGATGAGGCCTAAGTGAGGAGTAGATTCACCAGGTCCTGTTGACGCCCAGTTGAGGACCAGTGTCCCCAGCTCCGGGTGAGTCCCAGAGGGGGACCAGAGTCACGCGGTTTTGGTGATATCCAGGTGGGGACCAGGGTCACCACGTCAGGGTGAGGCCCAGAGGGGGACGAGAATCACTAGGTGCAGGTGAGGCCCCGATGTGGAACTGAGAAACCAGGTCCCATGATGCCCATATGAGTACCTGAGTCACCAGGTCCAGGTGAGGTCCCTGTGGGAACCAGTCACCTCGTCCAGGTGAGGCCCAGGTGGGACCACAGTCACCGGTCCAGGTGAGGCCCAGGTATATAACAGAGTATCCAGCTCGCAATGATGCCGAAGTGAGGACCAGAGTCAACAGGTCCAGGAGAGGCCCAAATATTGTTCAGAGTCATTGTGTTCCAGGTGAGGCCAGTTGATGCTCACAGGAACCAAGTCCTGGAGAGTCCCATATGGGAACCAGAGCCACCAGATCCAGGTGAGGACCAGGTGGGACCACAGTCACAAGGTCCAGGTGAGGCGCAGGTGGCAACAGGATTCACCAAGTCCAGGTGAGGCCCAGGTGGCGACCAGTCACCAGATCCAGGTGCGGACCAGCTAAGGACCAGATTCACCAGGTCCTAGTGAAGCCCAAGGGGTGACCAGAGTCACCAGGTACAAGTGAGACCCAGAGGGGACCCGAGTAACCAGTTTAGTTTGAGGCCCAGAATGGGACCAAAAGTCCCTGTTCAAAGTGAGGCACAGCTGTGAAATAGAGTATCCAGGGTGAGGATCTTTGGGTCCATCACCCTATGATGCCTGGGTGAGGACCAGAGGCAATAGGGCCATGCAGGCCCTGTTGGGGAACAGAAGTACTACGTCCTGGTGTGGCATAGAATAAGACCACAGTCAGCAGTATCAGGTGAGCCCCTTGTGGGAACCAGAGCCACTCTATCCAGCTGAGTCCCAGGTCCATGTGAGGCCCACGTGAGGACCAGATTCATCAGGTCGAATTAAGGCATTGCAGGGGACAAGATTCACCAGGTCTGGGTGCGGCCTAGGTGGGGCAAAATTCAGCAGTTCTGAGTTAGGTCAAAGTGGGGACGAGAGACACCAGGTCCAGGTGAGACCAAACTGAGGACCAGAGTCACCAGATCCAGGTGGGGTCCATGTTGGAAAGAGAGTCACCAGATCCAGATGAGATTCATTTTTCAAAGAGAGTCACCAGGTCGAGGAGAGGTCCAGGTGGGGACCAGAGTCACCAGATCCAGGTGAAGTCCAGGTGGGGACCACAGTCACCAGATCCAGGTGAAGCCCAGGTGGGGACCAGAGTCACTAGGTCCAGATGAGGCTCAGTTAAGGACAAGAGATACCAGGTACACTTGAGGCCCTGGTGAGAATCAGAGGCAACAGGTCCATGTGAGGCCGGCTTGGGGATAATGGTTAAGAGGTCTACTTGAGGCCCACGTTGGAACAATGTAACCATGTCCTGGTGAGTCCCCGGTGGTGACAAGAGTCACCACGTCCAGGGGAGGCCCAGTTGGGGACCAGGATCACCAGGTCCAGGGTAGGCCCTAGAAAGTACCAGAGTCAACAGTTCGAGGTCTGGCGCAGGTGGCAACCAGGGTCAGTAGGTCCAAGTCAGGCCAAAGTGGGGTTCACAGTCACTAGGGCACGGTGACACCCAGAGGGGGACCAGAGTCACCTGGTCCAGGTGAGGTCCAGTTGTGGAACACAGTCACCGGGTCCCAATTTTGCCCAGTTGAGGACCATGGTCAACAGGGCCAGGTGAGGCCTAGATGAGGACCGGAGTCCAAATATCCAGGTGAAGCCCAAGTGGGGACCACAGTCACCAGATCCAGGGTAGTCTCAAGTGCAGACCATATTCACCAGGTCCAAGTGAGGTGCAGGTGGCAACCACATTCCCCAGGACCAAGTGAGGCCCTGGTGGGGACCAGAGTCACGAGGTACATGAGGAGTAGAAACACTGCAGCCACCAGGTCCACCTGATGTACACGTGTGAACGAGAATCAGCAGTTACACGTGAGGACCAGGTGGGGATCCGACTCACCATGTTCAGGTGAGACCCAGGTGGGAACCAGTGTCACCATGTCCAGGTGAAGACCAGAGTTAATAGGTCCGGCTGGAACACTGTTAGTGAACAGTGTAACTATATCCTGATGCTACCCAGGTGGGTACCAGAGACACCAGGTCCTGGTGAGGCCCAGGTGGGACCAGAGACATGAGTTCCAGGTGAGGTCCCATGGGAACCACAGTCACCAGGTCAGGTGAGGCCATGCTTAGGATCAGAGTCACCAGTTACAGGTGAAGCCCAGGTGGAGCCAGAGTCACCTGGTACTGAAGAGGCCAAAGTCAGGACCAGAGTTACCAGGATCAGGTCAGTCACAGTGGGGAATAGAGTAACCATGTCCAGATGATGCCCAGGTAGAACCAGAGTCAACAGGTCCAGATCAGGCGCAGGTTGGGAGCATATTCACTAGGTCCCGGTGACGCCCAGTTGAGGGCCAGAGTCACCAGGTCTAATTGAGGCCTAGAGGGGTACAAATTTCACTGGTCTAGGTGACATCCAGATGGGGACCAAAGTCACCATGTCAGGGTGAGGCCCAGAGGGGATCCAGAGTCATCATGTCCATGTGAGGCTCAGGTGTGGAACAGAGTATCCAGGTCGTATTGGTCTTCAGGTGAGGACTAGAATCACCTAATCTGGGTGAGGTCCAGTTAGGATCAGAGTCAGCAGTTCCAGGTGAGGCCAAGAAGGAGTCCACAGCAATCAGGTCCAGGTTGGGAACAAAGTCACCAAGACTGGGTGAGGCTCAGATGGGGACCAGATTCTCCAGGTCCTGGTGATTCCCAGGTGGTGACCAGAGTTCCCGGGTCTGGGAGTGGACGAGGTAAGGACCAGATTTACCAGGTCCAAGAGGCCCACGTGGGGACCTGTGTCACAATGTATGTGTGAGGCCCAGATTACCACCCCACTCACCAGGGCCAGGTGAAGCCAACCTGCAGGCCATGAAGAGGAACTATGTCCCGATGATGCCCTAGTAGGGAACAGAGTTACCAGGTCGAGGTGAGGACAACCTGCAGGCCATGCAGTGGAACCATGTCCCGAAGATGCCCAGGTAGGGACCAGAGACACCAGGTCCAAATGAGGTCCAGATAGAGCAAATTCACTAGGTCTAGGTGAGGCCAAGTTGAGGACCAGAGTCACCAGATTTGGTTGATGCCTAGAGGGGTACCAGAATCACCTGGTCCAGGTGACATGCAGATATGCAGATGGGGACAAGAGTCACCAGGTCAGGGAGAGGCCCAGAGAGGTTCCAGAGTCATCATGTCCAGGTGAGGCTCAGGTGAGGAATAGAATCACCAGGTAGCATGATGCCCAGGTGAGGACCAGAGTCACCAGATCTGGGTGAGGCCCAGTTAGGATCAGAGTCACCAGTACCAGGTGAGGCCCAAAAGGAGTTCACAGCAATCAGGTCCAGGTGGGGAAGAAAGTCACCAGGACTGGGTGAAGCCCAGAAGGGGACCAGATTCACAAGGTCCAGTTGAGGCCCATGTGGTGACCAGAGTCCCCGGGTCTGGGAGAGGACCATGTAAGGACCAGATTCACCAGGTCCAAGAGACCCACGTGGGGACCTGAGTCACAAGGTATGGGTGACGCCCAGGTGGCAACCCCACTCACCAGGTCCAGGTGAGGCCAACCTGCAGGCCAGAGTCACCAGATCCAGGTGAGGCCCTAGTGGGGACCGGAGTCACCAGGTAAATGTGAGTCTACAAGAACACCACATTCACCAGGTCCAGGTGTGGTTCCTATGGGAACAAGAGTCACCAGGTCCAGGTGAGACCCACGTGGGGACCACAGTCACCAGGTCCTGATTGAGGCCTAGGTGTGGAGACCAGAGTCATCAGGACCAGGTGAGGCCAAAGTGTGGAGCAAAGTTATCATGTCCAGGTGAGGCCCAGGTGGGGAACAGAGTAACCATGTCCCATTGATGCCAGGTGGGAAAAGAGTCACAAGTTCCAGACGAGGCCTATGTGAAGAGTAGATTCATCAGGTCCTGTTGAGGCCCAGTTGAGGACCAGTGTCCACAGCTCCGGTGAGTCTCAGAGGCGACCAGAGTCACCCGGTTCTGGTGATATCCAGGTGGGGACCAGAGTCACCACGTCAGGATGAGGCCCAGAGGGGGACGAGAATCACTAGCTCCAGGTGAGGCCCGATGTGGAACTGAGAAACCAGGTCCCATGATGCCCATATGAGGACCTGTGTCACCAGGTCCAGGTGAGGTCCCTGTGGGAACCAGTCACTTCGTCCAGGTGAGGCCCAGGTGGGACCACAGTCACCAGGTCCAGGTGAGGCCCAGGTATATAAGAGAGTATCCAGGTCCCAATGATGCCCAGGTAAGGACCAGAGTCAACAGGTCCAGGAGAGGCCCAAATACGGATCAGAGTCATTGTGTTCCAGGTGAGGCCAGATGGAGACCACAGGAACCAGGTCCAGGAGAGCCCCATATGGGAACCAGAGCCACCAGATCCAGGTGAGGTCCAGGTGGGACCACAGTCACAAGGTCCAGGTGAGGCGCAGGTACAAGAGAATTCACCAAGTCCAGGTGAGGCCCAGGTAGCGACCAGTCACAACATCCAGGCGCGGACCAGCTATGGACCAGATTCACCAGGCCGAAGTGAAGCCCAAAGGGTGACCAGAGTCACCAGGTAAGGGTGAGCCCCAGAGGGGGAACCAGAGTAACCAGTTTAGTTTGAGGCCCAGAATGGGACCAGAGGTCCCTGGTCAAAGTGAGGCCCAGGTGTGGAATAGACTATCCAGGGTGAGGATCATTGGGTCCATCACCCAATGATGCCTGGGTGAGGACCAGAGTCACTGGGAACATGCAGGCCCAGATGGGGAACAGAATCACTAGGTCCTGGTGAGGCATACAATAAGACCACAGTCAGCAGTATCAGCTGAGCCCCTTGCGGGAACCAGAGCCACTCTATCCAGCTGAGTCCCAAGTCCAGGTGAGGCTCCCGTGAGGACCAGATTCATTAGGTCGAATTGAGGCATAGCTGGGGACAAGAGTCACCAGGTGTGGGTGCAGCCTAAGTTGGGCTAGATTCAGCAGTTCTGAGTTAGGTCAAAGTGGGGACGAGAGACGCCTGTTCCAGGTGAGGCCTAACTGAGGACCAGAGTCACCAGATCCATGTGAGGTCCATGTTTGAAAGAAAGTCACCAGGTCCGGGAGAGGTCCAGGTGGGGACCAGAGTCACCAGTTCCAGGTCAGGCCAAGAATGAGTCCACAGAAATCAGGTCCTGGTGGGGAACAAAGTCACCAGGACTGGGTGAGGTCTAGATGGGGACCAGATACACAAGGTCCAGGTGATATCAGGTAGTGACCAGACTTACCAGGTCCGGGTGAGGACCAGGTAAGGACAAGATTCACCAGGTCCAAGTGAGTCCCACGTGGGGACCTGTGTCACCAGGCATGGGTGAGGCCCAGGTGGCAACCCCACTGACCAGGTCCAGGTGAGGCCAACCTTCAGGCCATGCAGAGGAACCATGTCCCGATGATGACCATGTAGGGACCAGACTTACCAGGTCCAAGTGAGGCCAACCTGCAGGCCATGCAGTGGAACCATGTCCCGATGATGCCCAGGTAGGGACCAGAGTCACCAGGTCGAAAAGAGGCCCAGATGGTGCATATTCACTAGGTCCAAGTGAGGCCCAGCTGAGGACCAGAGTCACCAGATCTGGTTGAGGCCTAGAAGGGTACCAGAATCACCTAGTCCAGGTGACATCCAGATGGGGACCAGAGTCATCAGGTCAGGGTGAGGCCCAGAGAGGTTCCAGAGTCATCATGCCCAGGTGAGGCTCAGGTGTGGAAAGAGTCACCAGGTCCCAATGATGCCCAGGTGAGGAACAGAGTCACCAGGTCTGGGTGACGCGCAGACAGGATCATAGTCACCAGATCTTGTTGAGTCCTAGAGGGGTACCAGATTCACCAGGTCCAGGTGAGGCACAGGTGGTGACCAGAGTCCCCGTTCTGGGAAAGGACCAGGTAAGGACCAGATTCACCAGGTCCAAGAGGCCCACGTGGGGACCTTAGTCACCAGGTATGGGTGAGGCCCAGGTGGCAATAACACTCACCAGGTTCAGGTGAGGCCAACCTGCAGGCCATGCAGTGGAACCATATCCCAATGATGCCCAGGTAGGGAGAAGAGTTACCAGGTCCAGGTGAGGCCAACCTGTACGCCATACAGTGGAAACATATCCAGAAGATGCACAGGTAGGGACCAGACTTAGCAGGTCCACGTGAGGCCAACCTGCAGGCCATGCAGTGGAACCATATCCCGATGATGCCCAGGTATTGACCAGAGTCACCAGGTCCAAATTAGGCCCAGATGGAGCATATTCACTAGGTACAGGTGAGTCCCCTTTGAAGACCAGAGTCACCAGATCTGTTTGAGGCCTAGGGGGTACCAGAATCACCATGTCCATGTGACATCCACATGGGGACCAGAGTCACTAGGTCAGGGTGAGGCCCAGAGCGGTTCCAGAGTCAACATTTCCAGGTGAGGCTCAGGTGTGGTACAGAGTCACCAGGTACCAATGATGCCCAGGTGAGGACAAGAGTCACCCGGTCTGGGTGACGCACAGATAGGATCAGACTCAGCAGTCCAGGTGATGCCAAGAAAGGGCATAGCAATCAGGTCCAGGTGGGGAACAAAGTCACCAGGACTGGGTGAGGCCCAGATGGGGACCAGATTCACCAGGTCCAGGTGAGGCCCAGTTGGTGACAAGAGTCCCCGGGTCTAGGAGAGGACTGGGAAAGGACAAGATTCACCAGGTCCAAGAGACCCACGTAGGGACTTGAGTCACCAGGTATGGGTGAGGCCCAGGTGGCAACCCCACTCACCAGGTCCTGGTGAGACCAACCTGCAGGCCAGAGTCACCAGATCCACGTGAGTCCCTAGTGGGGACCGGTTTCACCAGGTAAAAGTGAGTCTACAAGAACGCCAGAGTCACCAGGTCCAGGCGTGGTTCATGTAGTAAGGAGACCACCAGGTCCAGGTGAGACCCAGGTGGGGACCACAGTCACCAGGTCCAGGTGTGACCCAGGTGGAGACCACAGTCACCAGGTTCAGTTTGAGGCCTAGGTGGGGGGGTCAGAGTCATCAAAACGAGTTGAGGCCAAAGTGTGGAGCAAAGTTATCATGTCTAGGTGAGGCCCAGAGGGAACAGAGTAACCATGTCCCATTGATGCCAGGTGGGAAAAGAGTCACAAGGTCCAGACGAGAACTAAGTGAGGAGTAGATTCACCAGGTCCAGTTGTGCCCAGTTGAGGACCAGTGTCCCAGCTCCGGGTGAGTCCCAGCGGGGGAACAGAGTCACCCGATTCTGGTGATATCCAGATGGGGACCAGAGTCACCATGTCAGGCTGAGGCCCAGAGGGGATCCAAGGTCATCATCTCCAGGTGAGTCTCAGGTGTGGAACAGAGTATCCAGGTCATAATGGTCCACAGGTGAGGACCAGAGTCACCAGATCTGGGTGAGTCCCAGTTAGGATCAGAGTCACCCGTTCCAGGTGAGGACCAAAAGGAGTCCACAGCAATCAGGTCCAGGTGGGGAACAAAGTAACCAGGACTGGGTGAGGCCCAATGGGGACCAGATTCACCAGGTCCAGTTGATTCCCAAGTTGTGACCACACTTACTAGTTCCGAGTGAGGACCAGGTAAGGGCCAGATTCACCAGGTCAAAGGGAGGCCCACGTGGGGATAGAGTCCCCGGGTCTGGGAAAGGACCAGGTAAGGACCAGATTCACCAGGTCCAAGAGGCTCACGTGGGGAACTGAGTCACCAGCTATGTGTGAGGCCTAGGTGACAACCCCACTCACCAGGTCTAGGTGAGGCCAACCGGCGGGCCAGAGTCACCAGATCTAGGTGAGGCCCTAGTGGGGACTCGAGTCACCAGGTACATGTGAGTATACAAGAACACCACAGTCACCAGGTCCAGGTGTGGTTCATGTGGGAACGAGAGTCACCAGGTCCAGGTGAGACCCTGGTGGGGACCACAGTCACTAGGTCAGGTGAGGACATGTTAGGATCAGAGTCACCAGTTACAGGTGAGGCCCAGGTGGAGCCAGAGTCAAGAAGTAGAGAAGACGCCAAAGTCAGATCCAGAGTTACCAGGATCAGGTCAGTCCCAGTGGGGAATAGAGTAACCATGTCCCGATGATGCCCAGGTAGAACCTGAGTCACCACGTACAGATGAGTCGCAGGTGGGGAGTATATTCACTAGGTCCCGGTGAGGCCCAGTTGAGGACCAGATTCCCCAGTCTAGTTGAGGCCTAGAGGGGTACCAGATTCACCTGGTCTAGGTGACATCCAGATGGGACCAGAGTCACCAGGTCAGGGTGAGGCCCAGAGAGGTTCCAGAGTCATCATGTCCAGGTGAGGCTCAGGTGTGGAACAGAGTCACCAGGTACCAATGATGCCCAGGTGAGGACCAGAGTCACCAGGTCTGTGTGACGCGCAGATAGGATCAGAGTCACCAGTTTCAGGTGAGGTCAAGAAAGAGTCCACAGCAATCAGGTCCAGGTGGGGAACAAAGTCACCAGGACTGGGTGAGGCCCAGATGGGGACCAGATTCACAAGGTGCATGTGATTCCCAGGTGGTGGCCAGAAATACCAGTTCCGGGTGAGCACCAGGTAAGGACGAGATTCACCAGGTCCAAGTGAGACCCACGTGGGGACCTGTGTCACATTGCATGTGTGAGGCCCAGGTTGCCACCCCACTCACCAGGTCCAGGTGAGGCCAACCTGCAGAACAAACAGAGAAACCATGTCTCGATGATGCCCAGGGAGATATCAGAGTTACCAGGTCCAGGTGAGGCCAACCTGCAGGCCATGCAGTGGAACCATGACCTGATGATGCCCAGGTAGGGACCAGAGTCACCAGGTCCAAATGAGGCCCAGATGGAGCAAATTCACTAGGTCCAGTTGAGGCCCAGTTCAGGACCAGAGTCACCAGATCTGCTTGATGCCTAGAGGGGTACCAGAATCACCTGGTACAGGTAACATCCACATGGGGACCAGAGTCACTAGGTCAGGGTGAGGCCCAGAGCGGTTCCAGAGTCAACATTTCCAGGTGAGGCTCAGGTGTGGTACAGAGTCACCAGGTACCAATGATGCCCAGGTGAGGACAAGAGTCACCCGGTCTGGGTGACGCACAGATAGGATCAGACTCAGCAGTCCAGGTGATGCCAACAAAGGGCACCAGGTCCAGGTGAGCCCAACCTCAGGCCATGCAGAGGAACCATGTCCCGATGATGCCCAGGTAGGGACCAGAGTTACCAGGTCCAGGTGAGGCCCATGTGGGGAGCATTTTCACTAGGTCCCGGTGAGGCCCAGTTGAGGACAAGGGTCACCAGGTCCAGTTGAGGCCTAGAGGGGTACCAGATTCACTTGGTCTAGGTGAAATCCAGATGGGGACCAGAGTCACCATGTCAGGGTGAGGCCCAGAGGGGATCCAGAGTCATCATGTCCAGGTGAGGCTCAGGTGTGGAACAGAGTATCCAGATCATAATGGTCCAAAGGTGAGGACCAGAGTCACCAGATCTGGGTGAGAACCAGTTAGGATCAGAGTCACAAGTTCCAGGTGAGGCCAAGAAGGATTCCACAGCAATCAGGTCCTGGTGGGCAAAAAATTAACCAGGACTGGGTGAGGCCCAGATGGGGACCAGATTCACCAGGTCCAGGTGAGGCCCAGGTGGTGACCAGAGTCCCTGGGTCTGGGAGAGGCCAGGTAAGGACCAGATTCACCAGATCCAAGAGGCCCACGTGGGGACCTGAGTCACCTGGTATGGGTGACGCCCAGGTGTCAACCCCACTCACCAAGTCCAGGTGAGGCCAACCGGCTGGCCAGAGTCACCAAATACAGGTGAGGCCCTTGTGGAAACCGGAGTCACCAGGGAAATGTGAGTCTACAAGAACACCACAGTCACCAAGTCCAGGTGTGCTTCATGTAGGAACGATAGTCACCAGGTCCAGGGGAGACCCAGGTGGGGACCACAGTCACCAGGTCCTGATTGAGGCCTAGGTGGGGGGACGAGAGTCATCAGGACCAGTTGAGGCCAAAGAATGGAGCAAAGTTATCATGTCAAGGTGAGGCCCAGGTGGGGAACAGAGTAACCATGTCCCATTGATGCCAGGTGGGAAAAGATTCACAAGGTCCAGACGAGGCCTAAGTGAAGAGTAGATTCATCAGGTCCTGTTGAGGCCCAGTTGAGTACCAGTTCCCACAGCTCCGGGTGAGTCTCAGAGGGGGACCAGAGTCAGCCGGTTCTGGTGATATCCAGGTGGGGACCAGAGTCAACACGTCAGGGTGAGGCCCAGAGGGGGAGGTTAATCACTAGGTCCAGGTGAGGCCCCAATGTGGAACTGAGAAAAAAGGTCCCATGATGCCCATATGAGGACCTGAGTCACCAGGACCAGGTGAGATCCCTGTGGGAACCAGTCACCTCATCCAAGTGAGGGGAAGGTGGGACCTCAGTCACCAGGTCCAGGTGAGGCCCAGGTATATAAGAGAGTATCCAGGTCCCAATGATGCCCAGGTAAGGACCAGAGTCAACAGGTGCAGGAGAGGCACATATATGGATCAAAGTCATTGTGTTCCAGGTGAGGCCAGATGGAGACAACAGGAACCAGGTCAAGGAGAGCCCCATATGGGAACCAGAGCCACCAATTCCAGGTGAGATCCAGGTGGGACCACAGTCACAAGGTCCAAGTGAGGCGCAGGTGGCAACAGGATTCACCAAGTCCAGGAGAGGCCCAGCTTGCGACCAGTCACCAGATCCAGGTGCGGACCAGCTAAGGACCAGATTCACCAGGCCCAAGTGAAGCCCAAGGGGTGACCAGAGTCACCAGGTAAGGGTGAGGCCCAGAGGGGAACCAGAGTAACCAGTTTAGTTTGAGGCCCCGAATTGGACCAGAGGTCTCTGGTCAAAGTGAGGCCCAGGTGTGGAATAGAGTATCCAGGTCCCAATGATGGATGAGTGAGGACCAGAGTCACTAGGGCCATGCAGGCCCAGATCAGGAACAGAACTTCTAGGTCCTGGTGATGCATAGAATAAGACCACAGTCACCAGTATCAGGTGAGCCCCTTGTGGGAACCAGAGCCACTCATTCTAGCTGAGTCCCAGGTCCATCTGAGGCCCACGTGAGGACCAGATTCATCAGGTCGAATTGAGGCATAGCTGGGGACAAGAGTCACCAGGTCTGGTTGCGGCCGAGGTGGGGCAAGATTCAGCAGTTCTGAGTTAGGTCAAAGTGGGGATGAGAGATGCCAGATCCAGGTGAGGCCAAACTGTGGACCGGAGTCACCAGATGCAGGTCAGGTCCAGGTGGGGACCAGAGTCCCCAGATCCATGCGAAGTCCAGGTGGGGACCAGAGTCACCAGATCCAGGTGAAGCCCAGGTGGGGACCAGAGTCGCTAGGTCCAGATGAGTCCCAGATGAGGACCAGAGTTACCAGGTACACGTGAAACCCCGGTGGGGATCAAAGGCAACAGGTCCATGTGAGGCCGGCTTGGGGACCATGGTCAACAGGTCTACTTGAGGCCCAGGCATGGAACACAGTAAGCAGGTCCAGGTGAGTTCCCGGTGGTGACAAGAGTCACCAGGTCCACGTCAGGCCCATGTGGGCACCAGGATCACCATGTCCAGGGGAGGCCCTTGAAAGAACCAGAGTCAACAGTTCGAGGTCAGGCGCAGGTGGCAACCATAGTCAGGAGGTCTAAGTCAGGCCAAATTGAGGTTCACAGTCACTAGGGCACGGTGACACCCAGAGGGGGACCAGAGTCACCTGGTCAGGGTGAGGTCCACTTGTAGATCACAGTCACCGGGTCCCAATTTTGCCCAGTTGAGGACCATGGTCAACAGGGCCAGGTGAGGCCCAGATGGGAACCAGAGCCCGAAATCCAGGTGAAGCCCAGGTGGGGACCACAGTCACCAGATCCAGGGTAGTCTCAGGTGCAGACCAGAATCACCAGGTCCAGGTGAGGTGCAGGTGGCAACCACACTCAACAGGTCCAAGTGAGGCCCTGGTGGGGATCAGAGTTTCGAGGTACATGAGAAGCTAGAAACACTGCAGCCACCAGATCCACATGATGTCCATGTGGGAACGAGAATCACCAGTTACAGGTGAAGTCCAGGCAGGGATCCGAATCAACATGTCCACGTGAGACCCAAGAGGCAACCAGTGCCACCATGTCCAGGTGTGGCCCAGGTGAAGACCAGAGTTAATAGGTCTGGCTGGGTCACTGTTAGTGAACAGTGTAACCATATCCTGATGCTATCCATGTGGGTACCAGAGACACCAGGTCCTGGTGAGGTCTAGGTGGGACCAGAGACATGAGGTCCAGGTGAGTTCCCGATGGGAACCACAGTCACCAGGTCAGGTGAGGACATGCTTAGGATCAGAGTCACCAGTTACAGGTGAGGCCCAGTTGGAGCCAGAGTCAACAAGTAGAGAAGACGCCAAAGTCAGGCCCAGAGTTACCAGGATCAGGTCAGTCCCAGTGGGGAATAGAGTAACCATGTCCCGATGATGCCCAGGTAGAACCCGAGTCACCACGTACAGATCAGGCGCAGGTGGGGAGTATATTCACTAGGTCCCGGTGAGGCCCAGTTGAGGACCAGATTCCCCCAGTCTAGTTGAGGCCTAGAGGGGTACCATATTCACCTGGTCTAGGTGACATCCAGATGGGGACCAGAGTCACCAGGTCAGGGTGAGGCCCAGAGAGGTTCCAGAGTCATCATGTCCAGGTGAGACTCAGGTGTGGAACAGAGTCACCAGGTACCAATGATGCCCAAGTGAGGACCAGAGTCACCAGGTCTGTGTGACGCGCAGATAGGATCAGAGTCACCAGTTTCAGGTGAGGTCAAGAAAGAGTCCACAGCAATCAGGTCCAAGTGGGGAACAAAGTCACCAGGACTGGGTGAGGCCCAGATGGGGACCAGATTCACCAGGTCCATGTGATTCCCATGTGGTGACCAGAAATACCAGTTCCGGGTGAGCACCAGGTAAGGACGAGATTCACCAGGTCCAAGTGAGACCCACGTGGGGACCTGTGTCACATTGCATGTGTGAGGCCCAGGTTGCCACCCCACTCACCAGGTCCAGGTCAGGCCAACCTGCATGCCAAGCAGAAGAACCATGTATTGATGATCCCCAGGTAGACATCAGAGTTACCATGTCCAGGTGAGGCCAACCTGCAGGCCATGCAGTGGAACCATGTCTCGATGATGCCCATGTAGGGACCAGAGTCACCAGGTCCAAATGAGGCCCAGATGGAGCAAATTCACTTGGTCCATGTGAAGCCCAGTTCAGGACCAGAGTCACCAGATCTGCTTGATGCCTAGAGGGGTACCAGAATCACCTGGTCCAGGTAACATCCACATGGGGACCAGAGTCACCAGGTCACGAAGAGGCCCAGAGAGGTTCCAGAGTCATCATGTCCAGGTGAGGCTCTGGTGAGGAACAGAGTCACCATGTACCAATGATGCCCAGGTGAGGACTAGAGTCACGAGATCTGGGTGACGCGCAGATAGGTTCAGAGTCACCAGTTCCAGGTGAGGCCAAGAAAGTGTCCACAGCAATCAGGTCCAGGTGGGGAACAAAGTCACCAGGACTGGGTGAGGCCCAGATGGGGACCAGATTCACCAGGTCCAGGTGAGAACTAGGTGGTGACCAGAGTCCCCGGGTCTGGGATAGGACCAGATAAGGACCAGATTCACCAGGTCCAAGAGGCCCACGTGGGGACCTGAGTCACCAGGTACGCGTTAGGCCCAGGTGGCAACCGCACTCACCAGGTCCAGTTGAGGCCAACCTGCAGGCCAGAGACACCAGATCCATGTGAGGTCCATGTTGGAAAGAGAGTCACCAGGTCCAAGAGAGGTCCAGGTGGGGACCAAAGTCACCAAATCCAGGTGAAGTCCAGATGGGGACCAGAGTCACCAGATCCAGGTGAAGCCCAGGTGGGGACCAGAGTCACTAGGTCCAGATGAGGCCCAGGTGAGGACCAGAGTTACCAGGTACACATGAGGCCCCGGTGGGGAACAGAGGCAACAGGTCCATGTGAGGCCGGCTTGGGGACCATGGTCAACAGGTCTACTTGAGGCCCTGGTGTGGAACACAGTAAGCAGGTCCAGGTGAGTCCCCGGTGGTGACAAGAGTCACCACGTCCAGGTGAGTCCCAGGTGGGGACCAGGATCACCAGGTACAGCGGAGGCCCTTGAAAGAACCAGAGTCAACAGGTCGAAGTCAAGCGCAGGTGGCAACAAGGATCAGCAGGTCCAAGTCAGGCCAAAGTGGGGTTCACAGTCATTAGGGCACGGTTATCCCCAGAGGGGGACCAGAGTCACCTGGTCCAGGTGAGGTCCATTTGTGGAACACAGTCACCGGGTCCCAATTTTGCCTAGTGAGGACCATGATCAACAGGGCCAGGTGAGGCCCAGATGGGGACCGGAGTCCCCAAATCCTAGTGAAGACAGTGGGGGCCACAGTTACAGATCCAGGGTAGTCTCAGGTGCAGACCAGAATCACCAGGTCCAGGTGTTGTGCAGGTGGCAACCACACTCACCAGGTACCGTTGAGGCCCTGGTGGGGACCAAGTCACGAGGAACATGAGAAGCTAGAAACACTGCAGCCACCAGGTCCACATGATGTCCATGTGGGAACGAGAATCACCAGTTACAGGTGAGGACCAGGTGGGGATCCGACTCACCATGTCCAGGTGAGACCCAAGTGGGAACCAGTGTCACCATGTCCAGGTGTGGCCCAGGTGAAGACCAGAGTTAATAGGTCTGGCAGGGTCACTGTTAGTGAACAGTGCAACCATATCCTGATGCTACCCTGGTGGGTACCAGAGTCACCAGGTCCCGGTGAGGTCCAGGTGAGACCAGAGACATGAGGTCCAGGTAGGTCCCGATGGGAACCACAGTCACCAGGTCTGGTGAGACCACGCTTTGGATCAGAGTCATCAGTTACTGGTGAGGCCGAGGTGGAGCCAGAGTCACCTGGTCAGAAGAGGCCAAAGTCAGGACCAGAGTTACCAGAATCAGGTCAGTCCCAGTGGGGAATAGAGTTACCATGTCCCGATGATTCCCAGGTAGAACCAGAGTCACCAGGTCCAGATGAGGAGCAGGTGGGGAGCATATTCACTAGGTCTCCGTGAGGCGCAGATGAGGACCAGAATACCCAGGTCTAGTTGAGGCCTAGAGGGGTACCAGATTCATCTGGTCTAGGTGACTTCCAGATGGGGACCAGAGTCACCATGTCAGGGTCAGGCCCGGAGGGGATCCAGAGTCATCATGTCCAGGTGAGGCTCAGGTTTAGAACAGAGATCCAGGTCATAATGGTCCACAGGTGAGGACCAGAGTCACCAGATCTGTGTGAGGCCCAGTTAGGATCAGAGTCACCAGTACCAGGTGAGGCCAAGAAGGAGTCCACAGAAATCAGGTCCAGGTGGGGAACAAAGTCACGAGGACTGGGTGAGGCCCAGATGGGGACCAGATTCACCAGGTCCAGGTGATTCCCAGGTGGTGACCAGAGTTACCAGTTCCGGGTGATTACAAGGTAAGGACCAGATTCACCAGGTCCAAGTGAGGCCCACGTGGTACCTGTGTCACCAAGCATGGGTGAGGCCCAGGTGGCAACCCGACTCTCCAGGTCCAGGTGAGGCCAAACTGCAGGCCATGCAGAGGAACCATGTCCCAATGATGCCCAGGTAGGGACTAGAGTTACCAGGTCCAGGTGAGGCCAACCTGCAGGCCATGCAGTGGAACCATGTCCCAATGATGCCCAGGTAGGGACCAGAGTCACCAGGTCCAAATGAGGCCCAGATGGAGCATATTCACTAGGTCCAGTGAGGCCCAGTTGGGGACCACTGTCACTAGATCTGGTTGAGGCGTAAAGGGATACCACAATCACCTAGTCCAGGTGACATCCAAATGGGGACCAGAGGCACCAGGTCAGGGTGAGGCCCAGAGTGGTTCCAGATTCATCATGTCCAGGTTAGGCTCAGGCGTGGAACAGAGTCACCAAGTACCAATGATGCCCATGTGAGGACCAGAGTCACCAGGTATGGGTGACACGCAGATAGGATCAGAGTCACCAGTTCCAGGTGAGGCCAAGAAAGAGTCCACAGCAATCAGGTGCAGGTGGGGAAAAAAGTCACCAGGACTGGGTGAGGCCCAGATGTGGACCAGATTCACCAGGTCCAGGTGAGGCCCAGGTGGTGACCAGAGTCCCCGGGTCTGGGAGAGGACCAGGTAAGGTCCAGATTCACCAGGTCCAAGAGGCCCACGTGGGAACCTGAGTTACCAGGTATGGGTGAGGCCCTGGTGGCAAAACCTACTCAACAGGTCCAGGTGAGGTCAACATGCAGGACAGAGTCACCAGATCCAGGTGAGGCCCTAGTGGGTACCAGAGTCACCAGGTAAATGTGAGTCTACAAGAACACCTCAGTCACCAGGTCCAGGTGTGGTTCATGTGGGAATGAGATTCAACTGGTCCAGCTGAGACCCAGGTGGGGACCACAGTCACCAAGTCCAGATTGAGGCCTAGGTGGGGGGACCAGAGTCATCAGCACCAGTTGAGGCCAAAGTGCGGAGCAAATTACCATGTCCAGATGAGGCCCAGGTGGGGAACAGAGTAACCATGTCCCATTGATGCCAGGTGGGAAAAGAGTCACAAGGTCCAGACGAGGCCTAAGTGAGGAGTCGATTCACCAGGTCCTGTTGATGCTCAGTTGAGGACCAGTGTCCCCAGCTTCGGGTGAGTCCCAGAGGGGGACCAGAATCACCCGGTTCTGGTGATATCCACGTGGGGACCAGAGTCACCACCTCAGGGTGAGGCCCAGAGGGGGACGAGAATCACTAGGTCCAGGTGAGGCCCCGATGTGGAACTGAGAAACCAGGTCCCATGATGTCCATATGAGGACCTGAGTCACCAGGTCCAGGTGAGGTCCCTGTGGGAACGAGTCACCTCGTCCCGGTGAGGGCCAGGTGGGACCACAGTCACCATGTCCAGGTGACGCCTAGTTGTATAAGAGAGTATCCAGCGCCCAAAGATGCCCAGGTAAGGACCAGAGTCAACAGGTCAAGTAGAGGTTCAAATATGGATCAGAGTCATTGTGTTTGGTGAGGCCAGATGGAGACCAGAGGAACCAGTTACAGGAGAGACCCATATGGGAACCAGAGCCACCAGACCCAGGTGAGGACCAGGTGGGACCACAGTCACAAGGTCCAGGTGAGGCGCAGGTGGAAACAGGATTCACCGAGTCCAGGTGAGGCCCAACTGGCGACCAGTCACCAGATCCAAGTGAGGACAAGCTAAGGACCAGATTCACCAAACCCAATGAAGCCCAAGGGGTGACCAGAGTCTCCAGGTATGGGTGAGGCCCAGAGGGGGAACAGGAGTAACCAGTTTAGTTTGAGGCCAAGAATGGGACCAGAGGTCCCTGGTCAGAGTGAGTCCCAGATGTGGAATAGAGTATCCAGGTCCCAATGAAGCCTGGGAGAGGACCAGAGTCACTAGGACCGTGCAGGCCCAGATGGGGAACAGAATCACTAGGTCCTGGTGAGGCATAGAATAAGACCACAGTCAGCAGTATCAGGTGAGCCCCTTGTGGGAACCAGAGCCACTCTATCCAGCTGAGTAGCACGTCCATGTGAGGCCCACGTGAGGACCAGATTCATCAGGTCGAATTGAGGCATAGCTGGGGACAAGAGTCACCAGGTATGGGTGCGGCCTAGGTGGGGCAATTCAGCAGTTCTGAGTTAGGTCAAAGTGGGGACGAGAGACGCCAGGTCCATGTGAGGCCAAACTGAGGACCAGAGTCACCAGATCCAGGTGAGGTCCATGTTTGAAAGAGAGTCACCAGGTCCAGCAGAGGTGCAGTTGGGGACCAGAGTCACCAGATATACGTGAAGTCCAGGTGGGGACCAGAGTCACCTGATCCAGGTGAAGCCCAGGTGGGGACCAGAGTCACTAGGTCCAGTTGACGCCCAGGTGAGGACCAGAGTTACAAGGTACACGTGAGACCCCGGTGGGGGTCAGAGGCAACAGGTCCATGTGAGGCCGGCTTGGGGACCATGGTCAACAGGTCTACTTGAAGCCCAGGTGTGGAACACAGTAAGCAGGTCCAGGTGAGTCCCAGGTTGGGACAAGTGTCACCACGTCCAGTTGAGGAGCAGGTGGGGAGAAGGATCACCAGGTACGGGGGAGGCCCTTGAAAGAACCAGAGTCAACAGTTGGAGGTCTGGCGTAGGTGGCAAGCAGGGTCAGCAGGTCCAAGTCAGGCAAAAGTAGGGTTCACAGTCACTAGGGCACGGTGACACCCAGAGGGGGACCAGAGTGACTTGGTCCAGGTGAGGTCCAGGTGTGGAACACAGTCACCGGGTCCCAATTTGGCCCAGTTGAGGACCATGGTCAAAAGGGCCAGGTGAAGCCCAGATGGGGACCGGAGTCCCCAAATCCAGGTGAAGCTCAGTTGGGGACCAGAGTCACCAGAACCAGGGTAGTCTCAGGTGCAGACCAGAATCACCAGGTCCTGGTGAGGTGCAGGTGGCAACCACACTCACCAGGTCCCGGTGAGGCCCTGGTAGGGACCAGAGTGACGAGGTACATGAGAAGCTAGAAACACTGCGGCCACCAGGTCTACATCATGTCCATGTGGGAACGAGAATCACCAGTTACAGGTGAGCACCGGGTGGGGTCCGACTCACCATGTCCAGGTGAGACCCTGGTGGGAACCAGTGACACCATGTCCATGTGTGGCCCAGGTGAAGACCAGATTTAATAGTTCCGGCTGGGTCACTGTTAGTGAACAGTGTAACCATATCTTGATGTTACCCTGGTGGGTACCAGAGACACCAGGTCCTGGTGAGGGTCAGGAGGGACCAGAGGCATGAGGTCCAGGTGAGGTTCCATTGGGAACCACAGTCACCAGGTCTGGTGAGGCCATGCTTAGGATCAGAGTCACCAGTTACAGGTGAGGCCCAGGTGGAGCCAGAGTCACCTGGGACAGAAGAGGCCAAAGTCAGGACCAGAGATACTAGGATCAGGTCAGTCCCAGTGAGGAATAAAGTAACCATGTCCCGATGATTCCCAGGTAGAACCAGAGTCACCAGGTC
This sequence comes from Canis aureus, assembly GCF_053574225.1. Taxonomy (NCBI): domain Eukaryota; kingdom Metazoa; phylum Chordata; class Mammalia; order Carnivora; family Canidae; genus Canis; species Canis aureus. The sequence goes on along the minus strand of NC_135632.1, from coordinate 53,959,885 downwards.
CAGATGAGGCGCAAGTGGGGAGCATATTCACTAGGTCCCGGTGAGGCCCAGTTGAGGACCAGAATGCCCAGGTCTACTTGAGGCCTAGAGGGGAACCAGATTCACCTGGTCTTGGTGACATCCAGATGGGGACCAGAGTCACCATGTCAGGGTGAGGCGCAGAGGGGATCCAGAGTCATCATGTCCAGGTGAGTCTCAGGTGTGGATCAGAGTATTCAGGTCATAATGGTCCACAGGTGAAGACCAGAGTCACCAGATCTGGGTGAGGCCCACATAGCATCAGACGCACCAGTACCAGGTGAGGTCAAGAAGGAGTCCACAGCAATCAGGTCCCGGTAGGGAAAAAAGTCACCACGACTGGGTGAGGCCCAGATGGGGACCAGATTCACCAGGTCCAGGTGATTCCTAGGTGCTGACCAGAGTTTCCAGTTCCGGGTGAGGACCAGGTAAGGACCAGATTCACCAGGTCCAAGTGAGGCCCACGTGGGGACCTGTGTCACCGGTATGGGTGAGGCCCAGATGTCAACCTCACTCACCAGGTCAAGGGGAGGCCAACCTTCGGGCCATGCAGAGGAACCGTGTCCCTATAATGCCCAGGTAGGGACCAGAGTTAGGAGTTGCAGGTGAGGCCCTAATGGGGACCGGAGTCACCAGGTAAATGTGAGTCTACAAGAACACCACAGTCACCAGGTCCAGGTGTGGTTCATGTGGGAACAAGAGTCACCAGGTCCAGTTGAGACCCAGGTGGGGACCACAGTCACCAGGTCCAGATTGAGGACTAGGTGGGGGACCAGTGTGATCAGGACCAATTGAGGCCAAAGTGCGGAGCAAAGTTATCATGTCCAGGTGAGGCCCAGGTGGGGAACAGAGTAACCATGTCCCCTTGATGCCAGGTGGGAAAAGAGTCACAAGTTCCAGACGAGGCCTAAGTGAGGAGTAGATTCACTAGGTCCTGTTGAGGCCCAGTTGAGGAGCAGTGTCCCCAGCTCCGGGTGAGTCCCAGAGGGGGACCAGAGTCACCCGGTTCTGGTGATATCCAGCTGGAGACCAGAGTCAACACGTCAGGGTGAGGCCTAGAGGGGGACGAGAATCACTAGGTCCAGTTGAGGCCCCGATTTGGAACTGAGAAACCAGGTCCCATGATGCCCATATGAGGACCTGAGTCACCAGGTCCAGGTGAGGTGCCTGTCGGAACCAGGCACCTCGTCCAAGTGAGGCCCAGGTGGGACCACAGTCACCAGGTCCAGGTGAGGCCCAGGTATATAAGTGAGTATCCAGGTCCCAATGAGGCCAGATAAGGACAAGAGACAACAGATCCAGGATAGGCCCAAATATGGATCAGAGTCATTGTGTTCCAGGTGAGGCCAGATGGAGAACACAGGAACGCGGTCCAGGAGAGCCCAATATGGGAACCAGAGCCACCAGAACCATGTGAGGTACAGGTGGGAACACAGTCACAAGTTCCAGGTGAGGCGCAATGGGCAACAGGATTCACCAAGTCCAGGGGAGGCCCAGGTGGCGACCAGTCACCACATCCAGGTGCGGACCAGCTAAGGTCCAGATTCACCAGGCCCAAGAGAAGTCAAAGGGGTGACCAGAGTCACCAGGTAAGGGTGAGGCCCAGAGGGGGAACCAGAGTAACCAGTTTAGTTTGAGGCCCAGAATGGGACCAGAGGTCCCTGGTCAAAGTGAGTCCCAGGTGTGGAATAGAGTATCCAGGTCCCAATGATGCCTGGGTGAGGACCAGAGTCACTAGGGTCATGCAGGCCCAGATGGGGAACAGAATCACTAGGTCCTGGTGAGGCATAGAATAAGACCACAGTCAGCAGTATCCGGTGAGCCCCTTGTGGGAACCAGAGCCACTCTATCCAGCTGAGTCCCAGGTCCATGTGAGGCCCACGTGAGGACCATATTCATCAGATCGAATTGAGGCATAGCTTGGGACAAGAGTCACCAGGTATGGGTGCGGCCTAGGTGGGGCAAGATTCAGCAGTTCTTAGTTAGGTCAAAGTGGGGACGAGAGACACCAGGACCAGGTGAGGCCAAAATGAGGACCAGAGTCACCAGGTCCAGGAGAGGTCCAGGTGGGGACCAGAGTCACCAGATCCAGGTAAGGTCCATGTTGGAAAGAGAGTCACCAGGTCCAGGAGAGGCCCAGGTGGGGACCAGAGTCACCTGATCCAGGTGAAGCCCAGGTGAGGACCAGAGTCACGAGGTCCAGATGAGACCCAGGTGAGGACCAGTGTTACCAGCTACACGTGAGGCCCCGGTGGGAATTAGAGGCAACAGGTACATGTGAGGCCGGCTAGGGGACCATGGTCAACAGGTCTATTGAGGCCCAGGAGTGGAACACAGTAACCAGGTCCACGTGAGTTCCCTGTGGTCACAAGAGTCACCACGTCCCGGTGAGGCCCAGGAGGGCACCAGGATCACCATGTCCAGGGGAGGCCCTTGAAAGGACTAGAGTCAACAGTTCGAGGTCAGTCGCAGGTGGCAACCAGGGTCAGCAGGGACCAGTCAGGCCAAAGTGGGGTTCACAGTCACTAGGGCACGGGGAGATCCAGAAGGGGACCAGAGTCACTTGGTCCAGGTGAGGTCCAGTTGTGGAACACAATGACCGGGTCCCAATTTTGCCCAGTTGAGGACCATGGTAAACAGGGCCAGGTGAGGCCCAGATGGGGACCGGAGTCCCTAAATCCAGGTGAATCCCAGGTGGGGACCACAGTCACCAGATCCAGGGTAGTCTCAGGTGCAGACCAGAATCACCAGGTCCAGATGAGGTGCAAGTGAAACCAAACTCACCAGGACACGGTGAGGCCCTGGTGGGGATCAGAGTCACAAGGTACATGAGAAGCTAGAAACACTGCAGCCACCAGGTCCACATGATGTCCATGTGGGAACGAGAATCACCAGTTACAGTTGAGGACCAGGAGGGGATCCGAATCACCATGTCCAGGTGAGTCCCAGGTGGGAACCAGTGTCACCATGTCCAGGTGTGGCCCATGTGAAGACCAGAGTTAATAGGTCCGGCTTGGTCACTGATAGTGAACAGGGTAACCATATCCAGATGATACCCAGGTGGGTACCAGAGACACCAGGACCTGGTGAGGCCCAGGTGGGACCGGAGTCATGAAGTCCAGTTGAGGTCCCGATGGGAACCACAGTCAACAGGTCAGGTGAGGCCATGCTTAGGATCAGAGACACCAGTTACAGGTGAGGACCAGGTGGAACCAGAGTCACCTGGTACAGAAGAGGCCAAAGTCAGGACCAGAGTTACCAGGATCAGGTAAGTCCCAGTGGGGAATAGAGTAATCATGTCCCGATGATGCCCAAGTTGAACCCGGGTCACCACGTAGAGATGAGGCGCATGTGGGGAGCATATTCACTAGGTCCCGGTGAGGCCCAGTTGAGGACGAGATGCCCCCGGGCTAGTTTAGGCCTAGAGGGGTACCAGATTCACCTGGTCTAGGTGACATCCAGATGGGGACCAGAGTCACCATGTCAGGCTGTGGCCCAAAGGGGATCCAGAGTCATCATGTCCAGGTGAGGTAAGGTGTGGAACAGAGTATCCAGGACATAATGGTCCACAGTAGAGGACCAGAGTCACCAGATCTGGGTGTGGCCCAGTTAGGATCAGAGTCACCAGTTCAAGGTGAGGCCAAGAAGGAGTCCACAGCAATCATGTCCAGGTGGGAACAAAGTCACCAGGACTGGGTGAGGCCCAGATGGGGACCAGATTCACCAGGTCCAGGTGATTCACAGGTGCTGGCCAGAGTTACCAGTTTCGGGTGAGCACCAGGTAAGGACCAGATTCACAAGGTCCAAGTGAGGCCCACGTGGGAACCTGAGTCACCATGTATGGGTGAGGCCCAGGTGGCAACCCCACTCAACAGGTCTAGGTGAGGCCACCTGCAGGCCATGCAGAGGAACAATGTCCCGAAGATGCCCAGGTAGGGACAGGACTTACCATGTCCAGGTGAGGCCAACCTGCAGGCCATGCAGTGGAACCATGTCCCGATGATGCCCAGGTAGGGACCAGAGTCACCAGGTGCAAATGAGGCCCAGATGGAGCATATTCACTAGGTCCAGGTGAGGCCCAGGTGAAGACCAGAGTCACCAGAACTAGTTGAGGACTATCGGGGAACAGAATCACCTGGTCCAGGTGACATCCAGATGGGGACCAGCCTCACCAGGTCAGGGTGAGGCCCAGAGAGGTTCCAGAGTCATCATGTCCAGGTGAGGCTCAGGTGTGGAACAGAGTCACCAGGTACCAATGATGCCCAGGTTACGGTCAGAGTCACCAGGTGGGTGACGCGCAGATAGGATCAGAGTCACCTGTTCCAGGTGAGGCCAAGAAAGAGTCCACAGCAATCAGGTCCACGTGTGGAACGAAGTCACCAGGACTGGGTGAGGCCCAGATGGGGACCAGATTCACCAGGTCCAGGTGAGGCCCAGGTGGAGACCAGAGTCCCCGGGTCTGGGAGAGGACCTGGTAAGGACCAGATTCACCAGGTCCAAGATGCCCACGTGGGGACCTGAGTCACCAGGTATGAGTGAGGCCCAGGTGGCCACCCCACTCAGCAGCTCCCGGTGAGGCCAACCTGCAGGTCAGAGTCACCAGATCCACGTGAGGCCCTAGTGGGGACCGGAGTCACCAGGTAAATATGAGTCTACAAGAACACCACAGCCACCAGGTCCAGGTGAGGTTCATGTGGGAACAAGAGTTACCAGGGCCAGGTGAGACCCAGGTGGGGACGACAGTCACCAGGTCCAGATTGAGGCCTCGGTGGGGGGACCAGAGTAATCAGGACCAGTTGAGGCCAAAGTGTGGAGCAAAGTTATCATCTCCAGGTGAGGCCCAGGTGGGAAACAGTGTAACCATGTCCCATTGATGCCAGGTGGGAAAAGAGTCACAGGTCCAGACGAGGCCTGAGTGAGGAGTAGATTCACCAGGTCTTGTTGAGGCCCAGTTGAGTACCAGTGTCCCCAGCTCCGGGTGACTCCCAGACGGGGACCAGAGTTACCCGGTTAGGTGATATCCAGGGGGGGACCAGACTCACCACGTCAGGGTGAGGCCCAGAGTGGGACGAGAATCACTAGGTCCAGTGAGGCCCTGATGTGGAAGTGAGAAACCAGGTCCCATGATGCCCATATGAGGACCTGAGTCACCAGGTCCAGGTGAGGTCCCTGTGGGAACAAGTCACCTCGTCCAGGTGAGGCTCAGGTGGGACCACAGTCACCGGTCCAGGTGAGGCCCAGGTATATAACAGAGTATCCAGCTCCCAATGATGCCCAATTAAGGACCAGAGTCAACAGGTACAGGAGAGGCCCAAATATTGTTCAGAGTCATTGTGTTCCAAGTGAGGCCAGGTGGAGACCACAGGAACCAGGTCCAGGAGAGCCCCACATGGGAACCAGAGCCACCAGATCCAGGTGAGGTCCAGGTGGGACTATAGTCACAAGGTCCAGGTGAGGCACAGGAGGCAACAGGATTCACCAAGTCCAGGTGAGGCCCAGCTGGCGACCAGATCCAGGTGCGGACCAGCTAAGGACCAGATTCACCAGGCCCAAGTGAAGCCCAAGGGGTGACCAGAGTCACCAGGTAAGGGTGAGGCCCAGAGGGGAACCAGAGTAACCAGTTTAGTTTGAGGCCCAGAATGGGACCAGAGGTCCCTGGTCAAAGTGAGGCCCAGGTGTGGAATAGAGTATCCAGTTCCCAATGATGCCTGGGTGAGGACCAGAGTCACTAGGGCCATGCCGGCCCAGATCAGGAACAGAACCTCTAGGTCCTGGTGAGGCATAGAATAAGACCACAGTCACCAGTATCAGGTGAGCCCCTTGTGGGAACCAGAGCCAGTCTATCCAGATGAGTCCCAGGTGATGTGAGGCCCACGTGAGGAACAGATTCATCAGGTCGAATTGAGGCATAGCTGTGGACAAGAGTCACCTGGTCTGGGTCCGGCCTAGGTGGGGCAAGATTCAGCAGTTCTGAGTTAGGTCAAAGTGAGGAAGAAAGACACCAGGAACAGGTGAGTCCAAACTGAGGACCAGAGTCTCCAGATCCAGGTGAGGTCCATGTTGGAAAGAGAGTCACCAGGTCTAAGAGAGGTCTAGGGGGGACCAGAGTCACCAGGTCCAGCAGAGGTGCAGTTGGGTCCAGAGTCACCAGATCCACGTGAAGTCCAGGTGGGGACCAAGGTCACCAGATCCAGGTGAAGCCCAGGTGGGGACCAGAGTCACTAGGTCCAGAATAGGCCCAGGTGACGACCAGAGTTACAAGGTACATGTGAGGCCCCGGTGGGGATCAGAGGCAACAGGTCCATGTGAGTCCGGCTTGGGGACCATGGTCAACAGGTCTACTTGAGGCCCAGGTGTTGAACACAGTAAGCAGGTCCAGGTGAGTCCCCATTTGGGACAAGTGTCACCACGTCCAGTTGAGGAGCAGGTGGGGACAAGGATCACCAGGTACAGGGGAGTCTCTTGAAAGAACCAGTGTCAACAGTTCGAGGTCTGGCGTAGGTGGCAACCAGGGTCATCAGGTCCAAGTCAGGCCAAAGTTGGGTTCACAGTCACTAGGGCACGGTGACACCCAGAGGGGGACCAGAGTGACCTGGACAGGGGAGGTCCAGTTGTGGAACACAGTCACCGTGTCCCAATTTTGCCCATTTGAGGACAATAGTCAAAAGGGCCATGTGAGGCCTAGATGGGGACCGGAGTCCCCAAATCCAGGTGAAGCCCAGGTGGGGACCAGAGTCACCAGATCCAGGGTAGTCTCAGGTGCAGACCAGAATCACCAGGTCCAGGTGAGGTGCAGGTGGCAACCACACTCACCAGGTCTCGGTGAGGCCCTGGTGGGGACCAGAGTCACGAGGTACATGAGAAGCTAGAAACACTGCAGCCTCCAGGTCCACATGATGTCTATGTGGGAAGGAGGAGCACCACTTACAGGTGAGGACCAGGTGGGGATCCGAATCACCATGTTCAGGTGAGTCCCTGGGGGGAACCAGTGACACCATGTCTATGTGTGGCCCAGGTGAAGACCAGAGTTAATAGGTCCGGCTGGGTCACTGTTAGTGAACAGTGTAACCATATCCTGATGCTACCCTGGTGGGTACCAGAGACACCAGGTCCTGGTGAGGGTCAGGAGGGACCAGAGACATGAGGTCCAGGTGAGGTTCCATTGGGAACCACAGTCACCAGGTCTGGTAGGCCATGCTTAGGATCAGAGTCACCAGTTAGAAGTGAGTCCCGGGTGGAGCCAGAGTCACCTGGGACAGAAGAGGCCAAAGTCAGGACCACAGTTACAGGGATCAGGTCAGTCCCAGTGGGGAATAGAATAACCATGTCCCGATGATGCCCAGGTAGAACCAGAGTCACCAGGACCAGATGAGGCGCAGGAGGGGAGCATATTCACTAGGTCCCGGTGAGGCCCAGTAGAGGACCAGAATGCCCAGGTCTAGTTGAGTCCTAAGGGGTACCAGATTCACCTGGTCTAGGGGACATCCAGATGGGGACCAGAGTCACCATGTTAGGCTGAGGCCCAGAGGTGATCCAGAGTCATCATGTCCAGGTGAGGCTCAGGTGTGGAACAGAGTATCCAGGTCATAATGGTCCACAGGTGAAGACCAGAGTCACCAGATCTGGGTGAGGACCACATAGCATCAGACTCACCAGTCCCAGGGGAGGCCAAGAAGGAGTCCACAGCAATCAGGTCCCGGTGGGGAACAAAGTCACCAGGACTGGGTGAGGCCCAGATGGGGACCAGATTCACCAGGTCTAGGTGATTCCCAGGTGGTGACCAGAGTTACCAGTTCCGGGTGAGGACCAGGTAAGGACAAGATTCACCAGGTCCAAGTCAGGCCCACGTGGGGATCTGTGTCACCGGTAAGGGTGAGGCCCAGATGGCAACCCCACTCACCAGGTCCAGGGAAGTCCAACCTTCGGGCCATGCAGAGGAACCTTGTCCCGATAATGCCCAGGTAGGGACCAGAGTTACGAGTTGCAGGTGAGGCCCTAATGGGGACCGTAGTCACCAGGTAAATGTGAGTCTACAAGAACACCACAGTCACCAGGTTCTGGTGTGGTTCATGTGGGAACAAGAGTCACCAGGTCCAGGTGAGACCCAGGTGGTGACCACAGTCACCAGGTCCAGATTGAGGCCTAGGTGGGGGACCAGAGTCATCAGGAGCAGTTGAGGCCAAAGTGTGGAGCAAATTTATCATGTCAGGTGAGGCCCAGGTCGGGAACAGAGTAACCATGTCCCATTGATGCCAGGTGGGAAAAGAGTCACAAGGTGCAGTCGAGGCCTAAGTGAAGAGTAGATTCACCAGGTCCTATTGAGGCCCAGTTGAGGACCAGTGTCCACAGCTCCGGTGAGTCTCAGAGGGGGACCAGAGTCACCCGGTTCTAGTGATATCCAGGTGGGGACCAGAGTCACCACGTCAGGATGAGGCCCAGAGGGGGACGAGAATCACTAGCTCCAGGTGAGGTCCGATGTGGAACTGAGAAACCAGGTCCCATGATGCCCATATGAGGACCTGAGTCACCAGGTCCAGGTGAGATCCCTGTGGGAACCAGTCACCTCGTCCAGGTGAGGCCCAGGTGGGACTATAGTCACCAGGTCCAGGTGAGGCCCAGGTATATAAGAGAGTATCCAGGTCCCAATGATGCCCAGGTAAGGACCAGAATCAACAGGTCCAGTAGAGGCCCAAATACGGATCATGGTCATTGTGTTCCAGGTGAGGCCAGATGGAGACCACAGGAACCAGGTCCAGGAGAGCCCCATATGGGAACCAGAGCCACCAGATCCAGGTGAGGTCCAGGTGGGACCACAGTCACAAGGTCTTGGTTGAGGCGCAGGTGGCAACAGGATTCACCAAGTCCAGGTGAGGCCCAGGTGGCGACCAGTCACCACATCCAGGGGCGGACCAGCTAAGGACCAGATTCCCCAGGCCGAAGTGAAGCCCAAAGGGTGACCAGAGTCACCAGGTAAGGGTGAGCCCCAGAGGGGGAACCACAGTAACCAGTTTAGTTTGAGGCCCAGAATGGGACCAGAGGTCCCTGGTCAAAGTGAGGCCCAGGTGTGGAATAGAGTATCCAGGGGAGGATCATTGGGTCCATCACACAATGATGCCTGGGTGAGGACCAGAGTAACTGGGGCCATGCAGGCCAAGATGGGGAACAGAATCACTAGGTCCTGTTGAGGCATACAATAAGACCACAGTCAGCAGTATCAGCTGAGCCCCTTGCGGGAACCAGAGCCACTCTATCCAGCTGAGTCCCAGGTCCAGGTGAGGCTCCCGTGAGGAACAGATTCATCAAGTCGAATTGAGGCATAGCTTGGGACAAGAGTCACCAGGTCTGGGTGCAGCCTAAGTTGGGCTAGATTCAGCAGTTCTGAGTTAGGTCAAAGTGGGCACGAGAGAGGCCAGTTCCAGGTGAGGCCAAACTGAGTACCAGAGTCACCAATCAATGTGAGGTCCATGTTTGCAAGAAAGTCACAAGGTCCGGGAGAGGTCCAGGTGGGGACCAGAGTCACCAGTTCCAGGTGAGGCCAAGAAGGAGTCCACAGAAATCAGGTCCAGGTGGGGAACATATTCACCAGGACTGGGTGAGGCCTAGATGGGGACCAGATACACAAGGTCCAGGTGATATCCAGGTGGTGACTAGACTTACCAGTTCTGGGTGAGGACCAGGTAAGGACAAGATTTACCAGGTCCAAGTGAGGCCCACGTGGGGACCTGTGTCACCAGGCATGGGTGAGGCCCAGGTGGCAACCCCACTGACCAGGTCCAGGTGAGGCCAACCTGCAGGCCATGCAGAGGAACCATGTCCCGGTGATGACCATGTAGGGACCAGACTTACCATGTCCAAGTGAGGCCACCTGCAGGACATGCAGTGGAACCATGTCCGATGATGCCCAGGTAGGGACCAGAGCCACGAGGTCCAACAGAGTCCAGATGGTGCATATTCACTAGGTCCAAGTGAGGCCCAGTTGAGGACCAGAGTCACCAGATCTGGTTGACGCCTAGAAGGGTACCAGAATCAACTGGACCAGGTGACATCCAGATGGGGACCAGAGTCATCAGGTCAGGGTGAGGCACAGAGAGGTTCCAGAGTCATCATGTCCAGGTGAGGCTCAGGTGTGGAACAGAGTCACCAGGACCCAATGATGCCCAGGTGAGGAACAGAGTCACCAGGTCTGGGTGACGCGCAGATAGGATCAGAGTCACCAGATCTTGTTGAGGCCTAGAGGGGTACCAGATTCACCAGGTCCAGGTGAGGCACAGGTGGTGACCAGAGTCCCCGTTCTGGGAAAGGACCAGGTAAGGACCAGATTCACCAGGTCCAAGAGGCCCACGTGGGGACCTGAGTCACCAGGCATGGGTGAGGCCCAGGTGGCAATAACACTCACCAGGTCCAGGTGAGGCCAACCTGCAGGCCATGCAGTGGAACCATATCCCGATGATGCCCAGGTAGGGAGAAGTGTTACCAGGTCCAGGTGAGGCCAACCTGCATGCCATGCAGTGGAAACATATCCAGATGATGCCCAGGTAGAGACAGACTTACCAGGTCCAGGTGAGGCCAACCTGCAGACCATGCAGTGGAACCATGTCCCGATGATGCCCAGGTATGGACCAGAGTCACCAGGTCCAAATGAGGCCCAGATGGAGCATATTCACTAGGTACAGGTGAGTCCCCTTTGAAGACCAGAGTCACCAGATCTTTTTGAGGCCTAGGGGGTACCAGAATCACCTTGTCCATGTGACATCCAGATGGGGACCAGAGTCACTAGGTCAGGGTGTGGCCCAGAGCGGTTCCAGAGTCATCATGTCCAGGTGAGCCTCAGGTGTGGTACAGAGTCACCAGCTACCAATGATGCCCAGGTGAGGACAAGAGTCACCCGGTCTGGGTGACGCACAGTTAGGATCAGACTCAGCAGTCCAGGTGAGGCCAAGAAAGGGCACAGCAATCAGGTCCAGGTGGGGAACAAAGTCACCAGGACTGGGTGAAGCCCAGATGGAGACCAGATTCACAAGGTCCAGGTGAGGCCCAGGTGGTGACAAGAGTCCCCGGGTCTAGGAGAGGACCGGGCAAGGACAAGATTCACCAGGTCCAAGAGGCCCACGTAGGGACTTGAGTCACCATGTATAGGTGAGGCCCCGGTGGCAACCCCACTCACCAGGTCCTGGTGAGACCAAACTGCAGGCCAGAGTCACCAGATCCACGTGAGTCCCTAGTGGGGACCGGATTCAGCAGGTAAAATTGAGTCTACAAGAACGCCAGAGTCACCAGGTCCAGGCATGGTTCATGTAGGAACGAGACCACCAGGTCCAGGTGAGACCCAGGTGGGGACCACAGTCACCAGGTCCAGGTGTGACCCAGGTGGGGACCACAGTCACCAGGTTCAGTTTGAGGCCTAGGTGGGCGGATCAGAGTCATCAGGACCAGTTGAGGCCAAAGTGTGGAGCAAAGTTATCATGTCCAGGTCACGCCCAGTGGGAACAGAGTAACAATGTCCCATTGATGCCAGGTGGGAAAAGAGTCACAAGGTCCAGACGAGACCTAAGTGAGGAGTAGATTCACCAGGTCCAGTTGTGCCCAGTTGAGGACCAATGTCCCAGCTCCGGGTGAGTCCCAGAGGGGGAACAGAGTCACCCGATTCTGGTGATATCCAGATGGGGACAGAGTCACCATGTCAGGCTGAGGCCCAGAGGGGATGCAGCTTCATCATGTCCAGGTGAGTCTCAGGTGTGGAACAGAGTATCCAGGTCATAATGGTCCACAGGTGAGGACCAGAGTCACCAGATCTGGTTGAGGCCCAGTTAGGATCAGAGTCACCCGTTCCAGGTGAGGCCCAAAAGGAGTCCACAGCAATCAGGTCCAGTTATGGAACAAAGTCACCAGGACTGGGTGAGGCCCAATGTTGACCAGATTCACCAGGTCCAGATGATTCCCATGTTGTGACCAGACTTACTAGTTCTGAGTGAGGACCAGGTAAGGACCAGATTCACCAGGTCAAAGGGAGGCCCACTTGGGCCCTGTGTCACAAGGTAAGGGGGAGGCCCAAGTGGCAAACCCACTCACCAGGTCCAGGTGAGGCCAACCTGCAGGCCATGCAGAGGAACCATGTCCCGGTGATACTAGGGTAGGGACCAGATTTACCAGGTCCAGTTGAGGCCAATCTGCAGGCCATGCAGTGGAACCATGTCCCGATGATGCCCAGGTAGGGACCAGAGTCACCAGGTCCAAATAAGGCCCAGATGGAGCATATTCACTAGGTCCAGGTGAGGCCCAGTTGAGGACTAGTTTCACCATATCTGCTTGAGTCTCAGAAGGGTACCAGAATCACCTGGTCCAGGTGATATCCAGATGGGGACGAGAGTCACCAGGTCAGGGGGAGGCCCAGAATGTTTCAAGAGTCATCAGGTCCAGGTGAGGCTCAGGTGTGGAAGGGAGTCACCAGGTACCAATGATGCCCAAGTGAGGACCAGTGTCACCAGATCTGGGTGAGGCGCAGATACGATCAGAGTCACCAGTTGCAGGTGAGGCCAAGAAAGAGTTCAGAGCAATCAGGTCCAGGTGGGGAACAAAGTCACCAGACCTGGGTGAGACCCAGATGGGGACCAGATTCACCAGGTCCAGGTGAGGCCCAGGTGGGGATAGAGTCCCCGGGTCTGGGAAAGGACCAGGTAAGGACCAGATTCACCAGGTCCAAGAGGCTCACGTGGGGACCTGAGTCACCAGCTATGTGTGAGGCCTAGGTGGCAACCCCACTCACCAGGTCTAGGTGAGGCCAACCGGCGGGCCAGAGTCACCAGATCCAGATGAGGCCCTAGTGGGTACTGGAGTCACCAGGTACATATGAGAGTACTAGAACACCACAGTCACCAGGTCCAGGTGTGGTTCATCTAGGAACGAGAGTCACCAGGTCCAGGTGAGACCCAGGTGGGGACCACAGTCACCAGGTCCAGATTGAGGCCTAGGTGGGTGGACCAGAGTCATCAGGACCTGTTGAGGCCAAAGAGTGGAGCAAAGTTATCATGTCCAGGTGAGGCCCAGGTGGGGAACAGAGTAACCATGTCCCATTGATACCAGGTGGGAAAAGAGTCACAAGAACCAGACGATGCCTAAGTGAGTAGTAGATTCACCAGGTCCTATTGAGGCCCAGTTGAGGACCAGTGTCCCCATCTCCGGGTGAGTCCCAGAGGGGGACCAGAGTCACCCGGTTCTGGTGATATCCAGGTGGGGACCAGAGTCACCACGTCAGGGTGAGGCCCAGAGGGGGACGAGAATCACTAGGTACAGGTGAGGCCCCGATGTGGAACTGAGAAACAAGGTCCCATGATGCCCATATGAGGACCTGAGTCACCAGGTCCAGGTGAGGTCCCTGTGGGAACCAGTCACCTCATCCAGGAGAGGCCCGGGTTGGACCAAAGCCACCAGGTCCCGATGAAGCCCAGGTATATAAGAGAGTATCGAGGTCCCAATGATGCCCATGTAAGGACCAGAGTCAACAGGTCCAGGAGAGGCCCAAATATGGATCAGAGTCATTGTGTTCCAGGTGAGGCCAGATGGAGACCACAGGAACCAGGTCCAGGAGAGCCACATATGGGAACCAGAGCCACCAGATCCAGCTGAGTTCCAGGTGGGACCACAGTCACAAGGTACAGGTGAGGCGCAGATGGCAACAGGATTCACCAAGTCCAGGTGAGGCCCAGGGGGCGACCAGTCACCAGATCCAGTTGAGAACCAGCTAAGGACCAGATACACCAGGCCCAAGTGAAGCCAAAGGGGTGACCAGAGTCACCAGGTTAGGGTGAGCCCCAGAGGGGGTACCAGAGTAACCAGTTCGGTTTGGGGCCGAGAATGGGACCATAGGTCCCTGGTCAGAGTGAAGCCCAGGTGTGGAATAGAGTATCCCGGACCCAATGATGCCTAGGTGAGGACCAGAGTCACTCGGGCCATGCAGGCCCAGATGGGGAACAGAATTACTAGGTCCTGGTGAGGCATAGAATAAAACCACAGTCACCAGAATCAGGTGAGCCCCATGTGGGAACAAGAGCCACTCTATCCAGCTGAGTAGCAGGTCCATATGAGGCCCACGTGAGGACCAGATTCATCAGGTCGAATTGAGGCATAGCTGGGGACAAGAGGCACCAGGTCTGGGTGCGGCCTAGGTGGGGCAAGATTCAGCAGTGCTGAGGTAGCAAAGTGGGGACGAGTGACGCTAGGTCCAGGTGAGGCCAAACTGAGGACCAGAGTCACCAGATGCAGGTCAGATCCAGGTGGGGTCCAGAGTCACCAGATCCAGGTGAAGTCCAGGTGGGGACCAGAGTCACCAGATCCAGGTGAAGCCCAGGTAGTGTCCAGAGTCACTAGGTCCAGATGAGGCGAAGGTGAGGACCAGAGTTGCCAGGTACAAGTGAAGCCCCGGGGGGGATCAGAGGCAACAGGTCCATGTTAGGCAGGCTTGGGGACCATGGTCAACAGGTCTACTTGAGGCCCTGGTGTGGAACACAGTAAGCAGGTCCAGGTGAGTCCCCGGTGGTGACAAGAGTCACCAGGTCCAGGTGAGGCCCATGTGGGCACCAGGATGACCATGTCCAGGGGACGTCCTTGAAAGAACCAGAGTCAACAGTTCGAGGTCAGGCGCAGGTGGCAACCAGGGTCAACAGGTCCAAGTCAGGCCAAAGTGGCGTTCACAGTCACTAGGGCACTGTGAGACCCAGAGGGGGACCAGAGTCACCTAGCCCAGGTGAGGTCCATTTGTGGAACACAGTCACCGGGCCCCAATTTTGCCCACTTGAGGACCATGGTCAACAGGGCCAGGGAGTACAGAGGGGAACGGAGTCCCCAAATCCAGGTGAAGACCAGGTGGGGACCACAGTCACCAGATCCAGGGTAGTCTCAGGTGTAGACGAGAATCCCAGGTCCAGGTGAGGTGCAGGTGGCAACCACACACACCAGGTCCCGGTGAGGCCCTGGTGGGGACCAGAGTCACGAGGTACATGAGAAGCTAGAAACACTGCAGCAACCAGGTCCACATTATGTCCACGTGGGAACGAGAATCACCAGTTACAGGTGAGGACCAGGTGGGGATCCGACTCACCATGTGCAGTTGAGACCCAGGTGGGACCCAGTGTCATCATGTCCAGGTGAAGACCAGAGTTAATAGGTCCGGCTGGGTCACTGTTAGTGAACATTGTAACCATATCCTGATGCTACCC
Source organism: Canis aureus (assembly GCF_053574225.1). Taxonomy (NCBI): domain Eukaryota; kingdom Metazoa; phylum Chordata; class Mammalia; order Carnivora; family Canidae; genus Canis; species Canis aureus. The sequence continues at coordinate 53,944,655 of NC_135632.1, read as the reverse complement.
AGGTGGGTACCAGAGACACCAGTTCCTGGTGAGGCCCAGGTGGGACCAGAGACATGAGTTCCAGGTGAGGTCCCATGGGAACCACAGTCACCAGGTCAGGTGAGGCCATGCTTAGGATCAGAGTCACCAGTTACAGGTGAGGCCCAGGTGGAGCCAGAGTCACCTGGTTCTGAAGAGGCCAAAGTCAGGATTAGAGGTACCAGGATCAGGTCAGTCCCAGTGGGGAATAGAGTAACCATGTCCCGATGATCCCCAGGTAGAACCAGAGTCACCAGGTTCAGATGAGGCGCAGGTGGGGAGCATGTTCACTAGGTACCGGTGAGGCCCAGTTGAGGACCGGAGTCACCAGGTCTTCTAGAGGCCTAGAGGGGTACAAATTTCACCTGGTCTAGGTGACATCCAGATGGGGACCAGAGGCACCATGTCAGGGTGAGGCCCAGAGAGGATCCAGAATCATCATGTCCAGTTGAGGCTCAGGTGTGGAACAGAGTATCCAGGTCGTATTGGTCCACAGGTGAGGACCAGAATCACGAGATCTGGGTGAGGTCCAGTTAGGATCAGAGTCACCAGTTCCAGGTGAGGCCAAGAAGGAGTGCACAGCAATCAGTTCCAGGTTGAGAACAAAGTCACCAAGACTGGGTGAAGCCCAGATGGGGACCAGATTCACCAGGTCCAGGTGATTCCCAGGTGGTGACCAGAGTTACCACTTCCAGGTGAGGACCAGGTAAGGACGAGATTCACCAGGTCTAAGTGAGGCCCACGTGGGGACTTGTATCTCCAGGTATGGGTGAGGCCCAGTTGGAAATCCCACTCACCAGGTCCAGATGAGGCCAACGTGCAGGCCATGCAGAGGAACCATGTCCCGATGATGCCCAGGTAGGGACCAGACTTACCAGGTCCAGGTGAGGCCAACCTGCAGGCCATGCAGTGGAACCATGTCCCAATGATGCCCAGGTAGGGAACAGAGTCACCAGTCCGAATGAGGCCCAGATGGAGCATATTCACTAGGTCCAAGTGAGGCCCAGTTGAAGACCAGAGTCACCAGATCTGGTTGAGGACTAGAGGGGTAGCAGAATCACCTGGTCAAGGTGACATCCAGATGGGGACCAGAGTCTCCAGGTCAGGGTGAGGCCCAGAGAGGTTCCAGAGTCATCATGTCCAGGTGAGGCTCAGGTGTGGAACAGAGTATCCAGGTCATTATGGTCCACAGGTGAGGACCAGAGTCACCCGGTCTGGATGACACGCAGATAGAATCAGAGTCACCAGTTCCAGGAGAGGCCAAGAAAGGGTCCACAGCAAACAGGTCCAGGTGGGGAACAAAGTCACCAGGACTCGGTGAGGCCCAGATAGGGAACAGATTCACCAGGTCCAGGTGAGGCACAGGTGGTCCCCGGGTCTGGGAGAGGACCAGGTAAGGTCCCGTTTCACCAGGTCCAAGAGGCCCACGTGGGGACCTGAGTCACCAGGTATGGGTGAGGCCCTGGTGGCAAACCCTACACACCAGGTCCAGGTGAGGCCAACCTGCAGGCCAGAGTCACTAGATCCAGGTGAGGCCCTAGTGGGGACCGGAGTCACCAGGAAAATGTGAATCTACAAGAACACCACAGTCACCAGGTCCAGGTGTGGTTCATGTGGGAACAAGAGTCACCAGGTCCAGGTGAGACCCAGGTGGGGACCACAGTCATCAAGTCCAGATTGAGACCTAGGTGGGGGGACCAGAGTCATCAGGACCAGTTGAGGCCAAAGAGTGGAGCAAAGTTATCATATCCAGGTGAGGCCCAGGTGGGGAACAGAGTAACCATGTCCCATTGATGCCAGGTGGGAAAAGAGTCACAAGGTCCAGACGAGGCCTAAGTGAGGAGTAGATTCACCAGGTCCTGTTGAGGCCCAGTTGAGGAGCAGTGTCCCCAGCTCCGTGTGAGTCCCAGAGGGGACCAGAGTCACCCGGTTCTGGTGATATCCAGCTGGAGACCAGAGTCACCACGTCCGGGTGAGGCCTAGAGGGGGACGAGAATCACTAGGTCCAGGTGAGGCCCCGATGTGGAACTGAGAAACCAAGTCCCATGAAGCCCATATGAGGACCTGAGTCACCAGGTCCAGGTGAGGTCCCTGTGGGAACCAGGCACCTCGTCCAAGTGAGGCCCAGGTGGGACCACAGTCACCAGGTCCAGGTGAGGACCAGGTATATAAGTGAGTATCCAGGTCCCAATGAGGCCAGGTAAGGACCAGAGACAACAGATCCAGGATAGGCCCAAATATGGATCAGAGTCATTGTTTTCCAGGTGAGGCCAGATGGAGACCACAGGAACCAGGTCCAGGAGAGCCCAATATGGGAACCAGAGCCACCAGATCCATGTGAGTTCCAGGTGGGAACACAGTCACAAGGTCCAGGTGAGGCGCAATTGGCAACAGGATTCACCACGTCCAGGGAAGGCCCAGGTGGCGACCAGTCACCACAACCAGGTGCGGACCAAATAAGGTCCAGATTCACCAGGCCCAAGAGAAGTCAAAGGGGTAACCAGAGTCACCAGGTAAGGGTGAGGCCCAGAGGGGGAACCAGAGTTACCAGTTTAGTTTGAGGCCCAGAATGGGACCAGAGATCCCTGGTCAGAGTGAGGCCCAGGTGTGGAATAGAGTATCCAGGTCAAAATGATGCCTGGGTGAGGAACAGAGTTACTAGGGCTATGCAGGCCTAGTTGGGGAACAGAATCACCAGGTCCTGGTGAGGCATAGATTAAGACCACAGTCAGCAGTATCAGGTGAGCCCCTTGAGGGAACCAGAGCCACTCTATCCAGCTGAGTCCCAGGTCCATGTGAGGCCCACGTGAGGACCAGATTCATCAGTTCGAATTGAGGCATAGCTGGGGACAAGAGTCACCAGGTCTGGGTCCGGCCTAGGTGGGGCAAGATTCAGCAGTTCTGAGTTAGGTCAAAGTGGGGACGAGAGATGCCAGATCCAGGTGAGGCCTAACTGAGGACCAGAGTCACCAGATGCAGGTCAGGTCCAGGTGTGGACCAGAGTCCCCAGATCCAGGTGAAGTCCAGGTGGGAACCAGAGTCACCAGATCCAGGTGAAGCCCAGGTGGGGACCAGAGTCGCTAGGTCCAGATGATACCCAGATGAGGACAAGAGTTACCAGGAACACGTGAAACCCAGGTGGGTTCAGAGGCAACATGTCCATGTGAGTCTGCCTTGGGGACCATGGTCAATAGGTCTATTGAGGCCCAGGTGTGGAACACCGTAAGCAGGTCCAGGTGAGTCCCCGGTGGTGACAAGAGTCACCAGGTCCAGGTCAGGCCCATGTGGGCACCAGGATCACCATGTCCCGGGGAGGCCCTTGAAAGAACCAGAGTCAACAGTTCGAGGTCAGGCGCAGGTGGCAACCCGGGTCAGCGGGTCCAAGTCAGGCCAAAGAGGGATTCACAGTCACTAGGGCACTGTGAGACCCAGAGGGGGACCAGAGTCACCTGGTCCAGGTGAGTTCCAGTTGTGGATCAAGTCACCGGGTCCCAATTTTGCCCAGTTGAGGACCATGGGCAACAGGGACTGGTGAGGCCCAGATGGGAACCAGAGGCCAAAATCCAGGTGAAACCCTGGTGGGGACCAGAGTCACCAGTTCCAGTGTTGCTTCAGGTGCAGACCAGAATCACCAGGTCCAGGTGAGGTGTAGGTGGCAACCACACTCACCAGGTCCCGGTGAGGCCCTGGTGGGGACCAGAGTCACGAGGTACATGAGAAGCTAGAAACACTGCAGCCACCAGATCCACATGATGTCCATGTGGGAACGAGAATCACCAGTTACAGGTGAAGTTCAGGCAGGGATCCGAATCAACATGTCCACGTGAGACCCAAGAGGGAACCAGTGCCACCATGTCCAGGAGTGGCCCAGGTGAAGACCAGAGTTAATAGGTCCTGCTGGGTCACTGTTAGTGAACAGTGTAACCATATCCTGATGCTACGCAGGTGGGTACTAGAGACACCAGGTCCAGGTGAGGCCCAGGTGAGATCAGAGACATGAGGTCCAGGTGAGGTCCCGATGGGAACCACAGTCAACAGGTCAGGTGAGGCAATGCTTAGGATCAGAGACACCAGTTACAGGTGAGGCCCAGGTGGAGCCAGAGTCACCAAGTAGAGAAGACGCCAAAATCAGGACCAGAGTTTCCAGGATCAGGTCAGTCCCAGTGGGGAATAGAGTAACCACGTTCCAATGATGCCCAGGTAGAACCCGAGTCACCACGTATAGATGATTCGCAGGTGGGGAGTATATTCACTAGGTCCCTGTGAGGCCCAGTTGAGGACCAGATTCCCCCAGTCTAGTTGAGGCCTAGAGTGGTACCAGATTCACCTGGTCTAGGTGACATCCAGATGGGGACCAGAGTCACCATGTCAGGGTGAGGCCAGAGGGGATCCAGAGTCATCATGTCCAGGTGAGGCTGAGGTGTGGAGCAGAGTATCCAGGTCATAATGTTCACAGATGTGGACCAGAGTCACCAGATCTGGGTAGGCCCAGTTAGGATCAGAGTCACCAGTTCCAGGTGAGGCCAAGAAGGAGTCCACAGCAATCAGGTCCAGGTGGGGAGCAAAGTCACCAGGACTGGGTGAGGACCAGATGGGGACCAGATACACCAGCTCCAGGTGATATCCAGGTCGTGACCAGACTTACCAGTTCCGGGTGAGGACCAGGTAAGGACCAGATTCACCAGGTCCAAGTGAGGCCCACGTGGGGACCTGTGTCACCAGGCATGGGTGTGGCCCAGGTGGCAACCTCACTGACCAGGTCCAGGTGAGGCCAACCAGCAGGCCAGTCAGAGGAACAATGTCCCGATGATGACCAGGTAGGGACCAGACTTACCAGTTCCAAGTGAGGCCAACCTGCAGGCGATGCAGTGGAACCATATCCCGATGATCCCCAGGTAGGGACCAGAGTCACCAGGTCCAAATTAGGCCCAGATGGTGCATATTCACTAGGTCCAGGTGAGGCCCATTTGAGGACCAGAGTCACCAGATCTGGTGCAGGCCTAGAGGGGTACCAGAATCTCCTGCTCCACGTGACATCCAGATGGGGACCCGAGTCACCAGGTCAGGGTGAGGCCCAGAGAGGTTCCAGAGTCATCATGTCCAGGTGAGGCTCAGGTGTGGAACAGAGTCACCATGTACCACTGATGCCCAGGTGAGGACCAGAGTCACTAGGTCTGGGTGACGCGCCGATAGGATCAGAGTCACCAGTTCCAGGTGAAGCCAAAAAAGATTCCACAGCAATCAGGTCCTGGTGGGGAACAAAGTCACCAGGACTGGGTGATTCTCAGATGGGGACCAGATTCACCATGTCCAGGTGAGGCCCAGGTGGTGACCAGAGTCTCCCGGTCTAGGAGAGGACCAGGAAATGACCAGATTCACCAAGTCCAAGAGGCCCACGTGGGGACCTGTGTCACAAGGTATGGGTGAGGCCCAGGTGGAAAGCCCACTCATCAGGTCCAGGTGAGGCCAACCTGCAAGCCAGAGTCACCAGATCCAGGTGAGGCCCTAGTGGGTACCGGAGACACCAGGTAAATGTGAGTCTACAAGAACACCACAGTCACCAGGTCCAGGTGTGGTTCATGTGGGAACGAGAGTCACCAGGGCCAGGTGAGACCCAGGTGGGGACCACAGTCACCAGGGCCAGATTGAGTCATAGCTGGGGACCAGAGTCATCAGGAACAAGTGAGACCAAAGTGTGGTGCAAAGTTATCATGTCCAGGTGAAGCCCAGGTGGGGAACAGAGTAACCATGTCCCATTGATGCCAGGTGGGAAAAGAGTCACAAGATCCAGACGAGGCCTAAGTTAGGAGTACATTCACCAGGTCCTGTCGAGGCCCAGTTGAGTGCCAGTGTCCCCAGCTCCGGGTGAGTTCCAGAGGGAGACCAGAGACCCCCAGTTCTGGTGATATCCAGGTGGGGACCAGAGTCACCACGTCAGTGTGAGGCCGAGAGTGGGACGACAATCACTATGTCCAGATGAGGCCCCGATGTGGAACTGAGAAACCAGGTCCCATGATGCCCATATGAGGACCTGAGTCACTAGGTCCAGGTGAGCTCCCTGTGGGAACCAGTCACCTCGTCCAGGTGAGGCCCAGGTGGGACCACAGTCACCAGCTCCAGGTGAGACCCAGGTATATAAGAGACTATCCAGGTCCCAATGATGCCCAGGTATGGACCAGAGTCAACAGGTCCAGCAGAGGACCAAATAGGGATCAGAGTCATTATATTCCAGGTGAGGCCAGATGGAGACCACTGAAACCAGGTCCAGGAGAGCCCCTTATGGGAACCAGAGCCACCAGATCCAGGTGAGGTCCAGGTGGGACCACAGTCACAAGGTCCAGGTGAGGCGCAGGTGGCAACAGGATTCACCAAGTCCAGGTGAGGCCCAGGTGGTGACTAGTCACCAGATCCAGGTGCGGACCAGCTAAGGACCAGATTCACCACGCCCAAGTGAATCCATAGGGGTGACCAGAGTCACCAGGTAAGGGTGCGGCCCAGAGGGGGAACCAGAGTAACAGGTTTAGTTTGAGGCCCAGAATGGGACCAGAAGTCCCTGGTCAGAGTGAGGCCCAGGTGTGGAATAGAGTATGCAGGTCCCAATGATGCCTGGGTGAGGACCAGAGTCACTATGGCCATGCAGGCCCAGATGGGGAACAAAATCACTAGGTCTTGGTGAGGCATAGAATAAGACCATAGTCAGCAGTATCAGGTGAGCCGCTTGTGGGAACCAGAGCCACTCTATCCAGCTGAGGCTCACGTCCATGCGAGGCCCACGTGAGGACCAGATTCATCAGAACGAATTGAGGCATAGCTGGGGACAAGAGTCTCCAGGTCTGGGTTCGGCCTAGGTGGGGCAAGATTCAGCAGTTCTGAGTTAGGTTAAAGTGGGGACGAGGGATACCAGGTCCAGGTGAGGCCAAAGTGTGGACCAGAGTCACCAGATCCAGGTGAGGTCAATGTTGGAAAGAGAGTCACCAGGTCCAGGAAGGTACAGGTGGGGAACAGAGTCACCAGATCCTGGTGAAGCCCAGGTGGGAACCAGAGCCACCAGATCCACGTGAAGTCCAGGTGGGGATCAGAGTCACCAGATTCAGGTGAAGCCCAGGTGGGGACCAGAGTCACTAGGTCCAGATGAGGCCCAGGTTAGGACCAGAGTTACCAGGTACACATGAGACCCGGTGGGGATCAGAGGCAACAGGTCCATGTGAGGCCGGCTTGGGGACCATGGTCAACAGATCTACTTGAGTCCCAAGTGTGGAACACAGTAAGCAGGTCCAGGTGAGTCCCCGGTGGTGACAAGAGTCACCACGTCCAGGTGAAGCCCAGGTGGGTACCAGGATCACCAGGTCCAGGGGAGGCCCTTGAAAGAACCAGAGTCAACAGTTCGAGGTCAGGCGCAGGTGGCAACCAGGGTCAGCATGTCCAAGTCAGGCCAAAGCGAGTTTCACAGTCACTAGGGCACGGTGAGACCCAGAGGGGGACCAGAGTCACCTGGTCCAGGTGAGGTCCAGTTGTTGAACACAGTCAGCGGGTACCAATTTTGACCAGTTGAGGACCATGGTCAACAGGGCCAGGTGAGGCCCAGATGGGGACCGCAGTCCCAAATCAAGGTGAAGCCCAGGTGGGGACCACAGTCACCAGATCCAGGGAAGTCTCAGGTGCAGACCACAATCACCAGGTCCAGGTGAGGTGCAGGTGGCAACCACACTCACCAGGTCCCTGTGAGGCCCTGGTGGGGACCAGAGTTACGAGGTACATGAGTATCTAGAAACACTGCAGCCACCAGGTCCACATGATATCCATGTGGGAACGAGAATCACCAGTTACAGGGGAGGACCAGGTGGGGATCCGACTCACCATGTCCAGGTGAGTCCCAGGTGGGAACCAGTGTCACCATGTCCAGGTGGGGCCCAGGTGAAGACCAGAGTTAATAGGTCTGGCTGGGTCACTGTTAGTGAACAAGGTCACCATAACCTGATGCTACCCAGGTGGGTACCAGAGACACCAGGTCCTGGTCAGGCCCAGGTGGGACCAGAGACTTGAGGTCCAGGTGAGGCCCCGATGGGAACCACAGTCACCAGGTCAGGTGAGGCCATGCTTAGGATCACAGTCACCAGTTACAGGTGAGGCCCAGGTGGAGCCAGAATCAACTCGTACAGAAGAGGCCAAAGTCAGGACCTGAGTTACCAGGATCAGGTCAGTCCCAGTGGGGAATAGAGTAACCATGTCCCGATGATGCCCAGGTAGAACCAGAGTCATCAGGTCCAGATGAGGTGCAGGTGGGGAGCATATTCACTAGGTCCTGGTGAGGCCCAGTTGAGGACCAGAGTCACCAGGTCTAGTTAAGGCCTAGAGGGGTACCAGATTCACCTGGTCTAGGTGACATCCACATGGGGACCAGAGTCACCATGTCAGGCTGAGGCCCAGAGGGGATCCAGAGTCATCATGTCCAGGTGTGGCTCAGGTGTGGAACAGAGTATCCAGATCATAATGGTCCTCAGGTGAGGACCAGAGTCACCAGATATGGGTGAGGCCCAGTTAGGTTCAGAGTCACAAGTTCCAGGTGAGGCCAAGAAGGATTCCACAGCAATCAGGTCCTGGTTGGCAACAAATTAACCAGGACTGCGTGTGGCCCAGATGGGACCAGATTCACCAGGTCCAGGTGATTTCCAGTTGGCGACCAGACTTACCAGTTCCGGGTGAGGACCAGGTAAGTACACGATTCAACAGGTCCAAGTGAGTTCCACGTGGGGACCTGTGTCACCAGGTATGGGTGAGGCCAGGGTGGCAACCCCACTCCCCAGGTCCAGGTGAGGCCAATCTGCAGGCCATGCAGTGGAACCATGTCGCGATGATGCCTAGGTAGGGACCGGAGTCACCAGGTCCAACTAAGTCCCAGATGGAGCATATTCACTAAGGCCAGGGGAGGCCCAGTTGAGGACCAGAGTCTCCAGATCTGTTTTAGGCCTAGAGGGGTACCAGATCACCTGGTACAGTTGACATCCAGATGGGGACCAGAGTCACCAGGTTAGGGTGAGGCCTAGAGAGTTTCCAGAGTCATCATGTCCAGGTGAGGCTCAGGTGTGGAACAGAGTCACCAGGTACCAATGATGCACAGGTGAGGACCAGAGTCACCAGGTCTGGGTGATGCGCAGATAGAATCAGAGTCACCAGTTCCAGGTGAGGCCAAGAAAGAGTCCAGAGCAATCAGGTGCAGGTAGGGAACAAATATCCAGGACTGGTTGAGACCCAGATGGGGACCAGATTCACCAGTCCACGTGAGTCCCAGGTGGTGACCAGAGTCCCAAGTTCCAGGAGAGGACCAGGTAAGGACCAGATTCACCAGGTCCAAGAGGTTCACTTGGGTACCTGAGTAACCAGGTATGGGTGAGGCCCAGGTGGCAACCCCACTCACCAGGTCCAGGTGAGGCCAACCTGCAGGCCAGAGTCACCAGATCCAGGTGAGGCCCTAGTGGGGCCTGGAGTCACCTAGTAAATGTGAGTCTACAAGAACACCACGGTCACCAGGTCCTGGTGCGGTTCATGGGGGAACGAGAGTCACCAGGTCCAGGTGAGACCCAGGTGGGGACCACAGTCACCAGGTCCAGATTGAGGCCTAGGTGGGGGGACCAGAGTCATCAGGACCAGTTGAGAACAAAGTGCGGAGCAAAGTTATCATGTCCAGGTGAGGCCCAGGTGGGGAACAGATTACCAATGTCCCAATGATGCCAGGTGGGAAAAGAGTCACAAGGTTCAGACGAGGCCTAGGTGAGGAGTAGATCCACCATGTCCTGTTGAGGCCCGGTTGAGGACCAGTGTCCCCAGCTCTGGGTGAGCCCCAGAGGGGGACCACAATCACCCGGTTCTGGTGATATCCAGGTGGGGACCAGGGTCACCACATTAGGGTGAGGCCCAGAGTGGGGCGAGAATCACTACGTCCAGGTGTGGCCCCGATGTGGAACTGAGAAACCAGGTCCCATGATGCCCATATGAGAACCTGAGTCACCAGGTCCAGGTGAGGTCCCTGTGGGAACCAGTCACCTCGTCCCGGTGAGGCCTAGGTTGGACCACAGTCACCAGGTCCAGGTGAGGCCCAGCTATAAAAGAGAGTATCCAGGTCCCAATGATGCCCAGGTAAGGACCAGAGTAAACAGGTCCAGGAGAGACCCAAATATGGATCAGAGTCATTGTGTTCCAGGTGAGGCCAGATGGACACCACAGGAACCAGGGTCAGGAGAGCTCCATATGTGAACCACAACCACCAGATCCAGGTGAGGTCCAGGTGGGACCACAGTCACAAGGTCCAGTTGAGGCGCAGGTGGCAACAGGATTCACCAAGTCCAGGTGAGGCCCAGGGGGCGACCACTCACCACATCCAGGTGCGGAGCAGCTAAGGACCAGATTCACAAGGCCCAAGTGAAGCCCAAGGGTTGACCAGAGTCACCAGGTAAGTGTGAGGTCCACAGGGGGAACCAGAGTAACCAGTATTGTTTGAGGCCCAGAATGGGAACAGAGGTCCCTCGTCAAAGTGAGGCTCATGTGTGGCATAGAGTATCCACGTCCCAATGATGCCTGGGTGAGGACCAGAGTCACTATGGCCATGCAGGCCCAGATGGGGAACATAATCAATAGGTCCTGGTGAGACATAGAATAAGACCACAGTCAGCAGTGTCAGGTGAGCCCCTTGTGGGAACCAGAGCCACTCTATCCAGCTGAGTCCCAGGTCCATGTGAGGCCCACGTGAGGACCAGATTCATCAGGTCGAAATGAGGCATAGCTGGGGACAAGAGTCACCAGGTCTGAGTGCGGCCTAGGTGGGGCAAGATTCAGCAGTTCTGAGTTAGGTCAAAGTGGGGACGAGAGACACCAGGTACAGGTGAGGCCAAACTGAGGACCAGAGTCACCAGATCCATGTGAGTTCCATGTTGGAAAGAGAGTCACCAGGTCCAAAGAGGTCCAGGTGGGGACCAGAGTCACCAGATCAAGGTGAAGTCCAGGAGGGGACCAGAGTCACCAGATCCAGGTGAAGCCCAGGTGGGGACCAGAGTCACTAGGTCCAGATGAGGCCCAGGTGAGGACCAGAGTTACCAGGTACACGTGAGGACCCGGTGAGGATCAGAGGCAACTGGTCCATGTGAGGCCGTCTTGGGGACCATGGTCAACAGATCTACTTGAGGCCCAGGTGTGGAACACAGTAACCAGGTCCATGTGAGTCCCCGGTGGTGACAAGGTCACCACGTCCAGGTGAGGCCAAGGTGGGCACCAGGATCAACAGGTACAAGGGAGGCCATTGAAAGAACCAGAGTCAACACTTCGAGGTCAGGCGCAGGTGGCAACCAAGGTTAGCAGGTCTACTTCAGGCCAAAATGGGGTTCACAGTCACTAGGGCACGGTGACATCCAGAGGGGGACCAGAGTCACCTGGTCCAGGTGAGGTCCATTTGTGGAACACATTCACCGGGCCCCAATTTTGCCGAGGTGAGGACCATGGTCAACAGGGCCAGGTGAGGCCCAGATGGGGACCGGAGTCCCCAAATCCTGGTGAAGAGCAGGTGGGGACCACAGTCACCAGATCCAGGGTAGTCTCAGGTGCAGACCAGAATCACCAGCTCCAGGTGTTGTGTAGGTGGCAACCACACCCACCAGGTACCGTTGAGTCCCTGGTGGGGACCAGAGTCACGAGGTACCAATGATGCCCAGGTGAGAACCAGAGTCACCAGGTCCTGGTGAGGTCCCTGAAGGAACAAGTCACTTCATCCAGTTGAGGCCCCGTTGGGAACACAGAAACCCGGTCCAGGTGAGGCCCAGGTATATAAGAGAGTATCCAGGTCCCAATGATGCCCAGGTAAGGACCAGAGTCAATAGGTCCAGGAGAGTCCCAAATATGGATCAGTCATTGTGTTCCAGGTGAGGCCAGATGGAGACCACAAGAACAAGGGCCAGGAGAGCTCCATATGTGAACCAGAGCCACCGGATCCAGGTGAGGTCCAGGTGGGACCACAGTCACAAGGTCCAGGTGAGGCACAGGTGGCAACAGGACTCACGAAGTCCAGGTAAGGCCCAGGTGGCGACAAGTCACCACATCCAGGTGCGGACCATCTAAGCACCAGATTCACCAGGCCTAAGTGAAGCAAAAGGGGTGACCAGAGTCACCAGGTAAGGGTGAGGCCAAGAGGGGGAACCAGAGTAACCAGTTTAGTTTGAGGCCCAGAATGGGACCAGAGATCCCTGGTGAAATTGAGGCCCAGGTGTGGAATAGAGTATCCAGGACCCAATGATGCCTGGGTGTGGACTAGAGTCACTAGGGCCTTGCAGGCCCAGATGGGGCACGGAATCACTAGGTGCTGGTCAGGCAGAGAATAAGACCACAGTCAGCAGTATCAGGTGAGCCGCTTGTGGAAACCAGAGCCACTGTATCCAGCTGAGTCCCAGGTCCAGGTGAGGCCCACGTGAGGACCAGATTCATCAGGTCGAATTGAGGCATAGCTGGGGATAAGAGTCACCAGGTCTGGGTGTGGTCTATGTGGGGTAAGATTCAACAGTTCTGAGTTAGGTCAAAGTGGGGACGAGAGACACCAGGTCCAGATGAGGCAAAACTGAGGACAAGAGTCACCAGATCCAGGTGTGGTCCATGTTGGAAGAGAGTCACCAGGTCCAGGAGAGGTCCAGGTGTGGACCAGAGTCACCAGATCCAGGTGAAGCCCAGGTGGGGAACAGAGTTACTAGGTCCAGATGAGCCCCAGGTGAGGACCAGAGTTACCAGGTACACATGAGGCCCCGGTGGGGATCAGAGGCAACAGGTCCATGTGAGGCCGGCTTGGGGACCATGGTCAACAGGTCTACTTGAGGCCCAAGTGTGGAACACAATAAGAAGATCCAGGTGAGTTCCCGGTGGTTACAAGAGTCACCACATCGAGGTGAGGCCGAGGTGGGGACCAGTATCACCAGGTCGATGGGAGGCCCTTGAAAGGACCGGAGTCAAAAGATCGAGGTCAGGCGCAGGTGGCAACCAGGGACAGCAGGTCCAAGTCAGGGCAAAGTGGGTTTCACAGTCACTAGGGCACGGTGACACCCAGAGGGGGACCAGAGTCACCTGGTCCAGGTGAGATCCAGTTGTGGAACACAGTGACCGTGTCCCAGTTTTGCCCAGTTGAGGACCATGGTCAATAGGACCAGGTGAGGCCCAGATGCAGATTGGAGTCCCCAAATCCAGGTGAAGACCAGGTGGGGACCACAGTCACCAGATCCAGGATAGTCTCATGTGCAGACCAGATTCACCACGTCCAGGTGAGTTGCAGGTGGCAACCACACTCACCAGATCCCGGTGAGGCCCTGGTGGGGACCAGAGTCATGAGGTACATGAGAAGCTAGAAACAATGCAGCCACCAGTTCCACGTGATGTCCACGTGGGAACGAGAATCACCAGTTACACGTGAGGACCTGGTGGGGATCCGACTCACCATGTCCAGGTGAGGCCCTGGTGGGAACCAGTGTCACCATGTCCAGGTGTGGCCCAGGTGAAGAGCAGAGTTAATAGGTCCGGCTGGGTCACTGTTAGTGAACAGTGTAACCATATCCTGATGCTACCCAGGTGGGTATCAGAGACAGCAGGTCCTGGTGAGGGTCAGGAGGGACCAGAGACATGAGGTCCAGGAGAGGTCCCGATGGGAACCACAGTCACCAGGTCAGATGAGGCCATGCATAGGATCAGAGTCACCAGTTACAGGTGAGGCCCAGGTGGAGCCAGAGTCACCTGGTACAGAAGAGGCCAAAGTCAGGACCAGAGTTACCGGAATCAGGTCAGTCCCAGTTGGGAATAGAGTAACCATGTCCCAGTGATGCCCAGATAGAACCAGAGTGACCAGGTCTGATGAGGCGCAGGTGGGGAGCATATTCACTAGGTCCCCGTGAAGCCCAGTTGAGGACCAGTGTCACCAGGTCTAGTTGAGGCCTAGAGGGGTACTAGATACACCTGGTCTGGTGACATCCAGATGGGGACCAGAGTCACCATGTCAGGGTGAGGCCCTGAGGGGATCCAGAGTCATCATGTCTGGTGAGGCTTAGGTGTGGAACAGAGTATCCAGGTCATAATGGTCCACAGGTGAGGACCAGAGTCACCAGATCTGGGTGAGGCCCAGTTAGGATCAGAGTCACCAGTTCCAAGTGAGGCCAAGAAGGAGTCCACAGCAATCAGGTCCAGGTGGGGAACAAAGTCACCATGACTGGGTGAGGCCCAATGGGGACCAGATTCACCAGGTCCAGGTGATTCCCCGGTGGTGACCAGAGTTACTAGTTCCAGGTGAGGACCAGGTAAGGACCAGATTCACTAGGTCCAAGTGAGGAACACGTGGGGCTTGTGTCACCAGGTATGGGTGAGGCACAGGTGGCAACCCCACTCACCAGGTCCAGGTTAGGCCAACCTGAAGGCCATGCAGAGGAACTGAGTCCAATGATGCCCAGGTAGGGTCCAGAGTTACCAGGTCCAGGTGAGGCCCACATGGAGCATATTCACTCGGTCCAGGTGAGGCACAGTTGAGGACCATAGTTACCAGATCTTGTTGAGGCGTAGAAGGATACCAGAATCACCTTGTCCAGGTGACATCCAGATGGGGACCAGAGTCACCAGGTCCAAGTGAGGCCCACGTGGGGACCTGTGTCACCAGGCATGGGTAAGGCCCAGGTGGCAACCCCACTCACCAGGTCCAGGTGAGGCCAACATGCAGGCCATGCAGAGTAACCGTGTCCCGATGATGCCCATTAGGGACCAGAGATACCAGGTCAAGGTGAGGCCGACCTGCAGGCCATGCAGTGGAACCATGTCTCGATGATGCCCAGGTAGGGACCAGAGTCACCAGGTCCAAATGAGGCCCAGATGGAGCAAAATCACTAGGTCCAGTTGAGGCCCAGTTGAGGACCATAGTCACCAGATCTGGTTGATGCCTAGAGGGGTACCAGAATCACCTGGTCCACGTGACATCCAGATGGGGACCAGAGTCACCAGGTCAGGGAGAGGCCCAGAGAGGTTCCAGAGACATCATATCCAGGTGAGGCTCAGGTGAGGAACAGAGTCACCAGGTAACAATGATGTGCAGGTGAGGACCAGATCACCAGATCTGGGTGACGCGCGACAGGATCAGAGTCACCAGTTCCAGGTGAGGCCAAGAAAGGGTCCACAGCCTTGAGGTCCTGGTGGGGAACAAAGTCACCAGGACTGGGTGAGGCCCAGATGGGGACCAGATTCACAGGTCCAGGTGAGGCCCAGGTGGTGACCAGAGTCCCCGGGTCTGGGAGAGGACCAGGTAAGGACCAGATTCACCAGGTCCAAGAGGTCCACGTGGGGACCTGAGTCACAAGCTATGTGTGAGGCCCAAGTGGCTTCCCCACTCACCAGGTCCAGGTTAGGCCAACTGGCAGGCCAGAGTCACCAGATCCAGGTGAGGCCATAGTGGTTACCAGAGTCACCAGGTAAATGTGAGTCTACAAGAACACCAGTCACCAGGTCAGGTGTGGTTCATGTGGGAACGAGAGTCACCAGGTCCAGATGTGACCTAGTGGGAACCACAGTCACCAGGTCCAGATTGAGGCATAGGTTGGGGGACCAGGGTCATCAGGAGCAGTTGAGGCCAAAGAGTGGAGCAAAGTTATCATGTGGAGGTGAGGCCCAGGTGGGGAACACAGTAACCATGTCCCATTGATGCCAGGTGGGAAAAGAGTCACAAGGTCCAGATGAGGCCTAAGTGAGGAGTAGATTCACCAGGTCCTATTGAGGCCCAGTTGAGGACCAGTGTCCCCAGCTCCGGGTGAGTCCCAGAGGGGGACCAGGGGGACCCGGTTTTGGTGATATCCAGATGGGGACCAGAGGCACCACGTCAGGAGGAGGCCCAAGGGGGACGAGAATCAATATGTCTAGGTGAGGCCACGATGTGGAACTGAGAAACCAGGTCCCATGTTGCCCATATAAGGACCTGAGTCACCAGGTCGTGGTGTGGTCCCTCCGGGAACCACTCACCTCGTCCAGGTGAGGCCCAGGTGGGACCACAGTCACCAGGTCCAGGTGAGGCCCAGCTATATAAGAGAGTATCCAGGTCCCAATGATGCCCAGGTAAGGACCAGAGTCAACAGGTCCATGAGAGGCCCAAATATGGATGAGAGTCATTGTGTTCCAGGTGAGGCCAGATGGAGACCACACGAACCAGGTCCAGGAGAGCCCCATATGGGAACCAGAGCCACCAGATCCATGTAAGTCCAGGTGGGACCACAGTCACAAGGTCCAGGTGAGGCGCAGGTGGCAACAGGATTCACCGAGTCCAGGTGAGGCCATGTGGAGAACAGTCACCAGATCCAGGTGAGGAGCAGCTAAGGACCAGAATCACCAGGCCCAATTGAATCCAAAGGGGTGACCAGAGTCACCAGGTTAGAGTGAGGCCAAGAGGGCGAACCAGAGTTACCATTTAGTTTGAGGCCCAGAATGGGACCAGAGGTCCCTGGTCAGAGTGAGGCCCAGATGTGGAATAGAGTATCCAGGTCCCAATGATGCCTGGGTGAGGACCAGAGTCACTAGGACCATGCAGGCCCAGATGGGGTACGGAAACACTAGGTCCTGGAGAGGGATAGAATAAAACCACAGTCACCAGTATCAGGTGAGCCCCATGTGGGAACCAGAGCCACTCTATCCAGCTGAGTAGCAGGTCCATGTGAGGCCCACGTGAGGACCAGATTCATCAGGTCGAATTGAGGCATAGCTGGGGCAAGAGTCACCAGGTATGGGTGCGGCCTAATTGGGGCAAGATTCAGCAGTTGTGAGTTAGGTCAAAGTGGGGACGAGAGACGCCAGGTCCAGGTGAGGCCAAACTGAGGACCAGAGTCACCAGATCCAGGTGAGGTCCATGTTTGAAAGAGAGTCACCAGGTCCAGCAGAGGTGCAGTTGGGGACCAGAGTCACCAGATCCAGATGAAGCCCATGTGGGGACCAGAGTCACTAGGTCCAGATGAGGCCCAGGTGAGTACCAGAGTTACAAGGTACACGTGACGCCCCGGTGGGGATCAGAGGCAACAGGTCCATGTGAGGCCGGCTTGGGGACCATGGTCAACAGGTCTACTTGAGGCCCAGGTGTGGAACACAGTAAGCAGGTCCAGGTGAGTCCCCGGTTGGGACAAGTGTCACCACGTCCAGTTGAGGAGCAGGTGGGGACAAGGATCACCTTGTACAGGGGAGGCCCTTGAAAGAACCAGAGTCAACAGTTCGAGGTCTGGCGTAGGTGGCAACCAGGGTCAGTAGGTCCAAGTCAGGCCAAAGTGAGCTTCACAGTCACTAGGGCACGGTGACACCCAGAGGGGGACCAGAGTGACCTGGTCCAGGTGAGGTCCAGTTGTGGAACACAGTCACCGTGTCCCAGTTTGCCCAGTTGAGGACCATGGTCAAAATGGCCAGGTGAGGCCCAGATGGGGACCGGAGTCCCCAAATCCAGGTGAAGCCCAGGTGGGGACCACAGTCACCAGATCCAGGGTAGTCTCAGGTGCAGACCAGAATCACAAGGTCCAGGTGAGGTGCAGGTGGCAACCACACTCACTAGGTCCCGGTGAGGTCCTGGTGGGGACCAGAGTCACGAGGTACATGAGAAGCTAGAAACACTGTAGCCACCAGGTCCACATGATGTCTATGTGGGAACGAGAATCACCAGTTACAGGTGAGGACCAGGTGGGGATCCGACTCACCATGTCCAGGTGAGACCCTGGTAGGTACCAGTGACACCATGTCCACTTGTGGCCCAGGTGAAGACCAGAGTTAATAGGTCCGGCTGGGTCACTGTTAGTGAACAGTGTAACCATATCCTGATGCTACCCTGGTGGGTACCAGAGACACCAGGTCCTGGTGAGGGTCAGGAAGAACCAGAGACATGAGGTCCAGGTGAGGTTCCATTGGGAACCACAGTCACCAGGTCTGGTGAGGCCATGCTTAGGATCAGAGTCACCATTAGTGGTGAGGCCCGGGTGGAGCCAGAGTCACCTGGGACAGAAGAGGCCAAAGTCAGGACCAGAGTTACAAGGATCAGGTCAGTCCCATTGGGGAATAGAGTAAACATGTCCCGATGATGCCCAGGTAGAACCAGAGTCACCAGGTCCAGATAGGCGCAGGAGTGGAGCATATTCACTAGGTCCCTTTGAGGCCCAGTTAAGGACCAGAATGCCCAGGTCTAGTTGAGGCCTAGAGGGGTACCAGATTCACCTGGTCTAGGTGACATCCAGATGGGGACCAGAGTCACCATGTCAGGCTGAGGCCCAGAGGGGATCCAGAGTCATCTTTCCAGGTGAGGCTCAGGTGTGGAGCAGAGTATCCAGGTCATAATGGTCCACAGGTGAAGACCAGAGTCACCAGATCTGTGTGAGGCCCACATAGCATCAGACTCAACAGTACCAGTTGAGGCCAAGAAGGAGTCCACAGCAATCAGGTCCCAGTGGGGAACAAAATCACCAGGACTGGGTGAGGCCCAGATGTGGACCAGATTCACCAGGTCCATGTGATTCCCAGGTGGTGACCAGAGTTACCAGTTCCGGGTGAGGACCAGGTAAGGACCAGATTCACCAGGCCCAAGTGAGGCCCACGTGGGGACCTGAGTCACCGGTATGGGTGAGGCCCAGATGGCAACCACACTCACCAGGCCAGGGGAGGCCAACCTTCGGGCCATGCAGAGGAACCGTGTCCCGATAATGTCAGGTAGGGACCAGAGTTACGAGTTGCAGGTGAGGCCCTAATGGGGACCGGAGTCACCAGTTAAATGTGAGTCTACAAGAACACCACAGTCACCAGGTCCTGGTGTGGTTCATGTGGGAACGAGAGTCACCAGGTCCAGGTGAGACCCAGGTGCGGACCACAGTCACCAGGTCCAGATTGAGGCCTAGGTGGGGGGACCAGAGTCATCAGGACCAGTTGAGACCAAAGTGCGGAGCAAAGTTATCATGTCCCGGTGAGTCCCAGGTGGGGAACAGAGTAACCATGTCCCATTGATGCCAAGTGGGAAAAGAGTCACAAGGTCCAGAGGAGGCCTAAGTGAGGAGTAGATTCACCATGTCCTGTTGAGGCCCAGTTTAGGACCACTGTCCCCAGCTCCGGGTGAGTCCCAGCGGGGGAACAGAGTCACCCGATTCTGGTGATATCCAGATGGGGACCAGAGTCACCATGTCAGGCTGAGGCCCAGAGGGGATCCAGATTCATCATCTCCAGGTGAGTCTCAGGTGTGGAACAGAGTATCCAGGTCATAATGATCCACAGGTGAGGACCAGAGTCACCAGATCTTGGTGAGTCCCAGTTAGGATCAGAGTCACCCGTTCCAGGTGAGGCCCAAAAGGAGTCCACAGCAATCAGGTCCAGGTGGGGAACAAAGTAACCAGGACTGGGTGAGGCCCAATGGGGACCAGATTTATCAGGTCCAGATGATTCCCATGTTGTGACCACACTTACTAGTTCCGAGTGAGGACCAGGTAAGGGCCGGATTCACCAGGTCAAAGGGAGGCCCACGTGGGGATAGAGTCCCCGGGTCTGGGAAAGGACAAGGCAAGGACCAGATTCACCAGGTCCAAGAGGCTCACGTGGGGACCTGAGTCACCAGCTATGTGTGAGGCCTAGGTGGCAACCCCACTCACCAGGTCTAGGTGAGGCCAACCGGCGGGCCAGAGTCACCAGATCTAGGTGAGGCCCTAGTGGGGACTGGAGTCACCAGGTACATGTGAGTATACAAGAACACCACAGTCACCAGGTCCAGGTGTGGTTCATGTGGGAACGAGAGTCACCAGGTCCAGGTGAGACCCAGGTGGGGACCACAGTCACCAGGTCAGGTGAGGACATGCTTAGTTTCAGAGTCACCAGTTACAGGTGAGGCCCAGTTGGAGCCAGAGTCACAAAGTAGAGAAGACGCCAAAGTCAGGTCCAGAGTTACCAGGATCAGGTCAGTCCCAGTGGGGAATAGAGTAACCATGTCCCGATGATGCCCAGGTAGAACCAGAGTCACCACGTACAGATGAGTCGCAGGTGGGGAGTATATACACTAGGTCCCGGTGAGGCCCAGTTGAGGACCAGATTCCCCCAGTCTAGTTGAGGCCTAGAGGGGTACCATATTCACCTGGTCTAGGTGACATCCAGATGGGGACCAGAGTCACCAGGTCAGGGTGAGGCCCAGAGAGGTTCCAGAGTCATCATGTCCAGGTGAGGCTCAGGTGTGGAACAGAGTCACCAGGTACCAATGATGCCCAGGTGAGGACCAGAGTCACCAGGTCTGTGTGACGCGCAGATAGGATCAGAGTCACCAGTTTCAGGTGAGGTCAAGAAAGAGTCCACAGCAATCAGGTCCAGGTGGGGAACAAAGTCACCAGGACTGGGTGAGGCCCAGATGGGGACCAGATTCACTAGGTGCATGTGATTCCCATGTGGTGACCAGAAATACCAGTTCCGGGTGAGCACCAGGTAAGGACGAGATTCACCAGGTCCAAGTGAGACCCACGTGGGGACCTGTGTCACCTTGCATGTGTGAGGCCCAGGTTGCCACCCCACTCACCAGGTCCAGGTGAGGCCAACCTGCAGGCCAAGCAGAGAAACCATGTCTCGATAATGCCCAGGTAGACATCAGAGTTACCAGGTCCAGGTGAGGCCAACCTGCAAGCCATGCAGTGGAACCATGTCCCGATGATGCCCAGGTAGGGACCAGAGTCACCAGGTCCAGATTGAGGCCTAGGTGGGGGGACCAGAGTCATGAGGATCATTTGAGGCCAAAGTGTGGAGCAAAGTTATCATGTCCAGGTGAGGCCCAGGTGGGGAACAGAGTAACCATGTCCCATTGATGCCAGGTGGGAAAAGAGACACAAGGTCCAGACGAGGCCTAAGTGAGGAGTAGATTCACCAGGTCCTGTTGAGGCCCGGTTGAGTACCAGTGTCCCCAGCTCCGGGTGAGTCCCAAAGGGGGACCAGAGTCACCCGGTTCTGGGCATATCCAGCTGGGGACCAGAGTCACCACGTCAGGGTGAGGCCCACAAGGGGATGAGAATCACTAGTTCCAGGTGAGTCCCCGATGTGGAACTGAAACCAGGTCCCATGATGCCCGTATGAGGACCTGAATCACCAGGTCCAGGTGAGTTCCCTGTTGGAACCAATCAACTCGTCCTGGTGAGGCCCAGATGGGACCACAGTCACCAGGTCCAGGTGAGGCCCACGTATATAAGAGAGTATCCAGTTGCCAATGATCCTCAGTTTAGGACCAGAGTCAACAGGCCCAGGAGAGGCCCAAATATGGATCAGATTCATTATGTTCCAGGTGAGTCCAGATGGAAACCACGGGAACCAGGTCCAGGAGAGCCCCATATGGGACCCAGAGCCACCAGATCCAGGTGAGTTCCAGGTGGGACCACAGTCACAAGGTCCAGGTGAGGCACAGGTGGCAACAGGATTCACCATGTCCAGCTGAGGCCTAGGTGGCGACCAGTCACCAGATCCAAGTGCTGACCATCTATGGACCAGATTCACCAGGCCCAAGTGAAGCTCAAGGGGTGACCAGAGTCACCAGGTAATGGTGAGGCCCAGAGGGGGAACCAGAGTAACCAGTTTAGTTTTAGGCCAAGAATGGGACCAGAGGTCCCTGGTCAAAGTGCGGCCCAAGCGTGAAATAGAGTATCCAGGTCCCAATGATGCCTGGGTGAGGACCAGAGTCACTAGGGCC
This sequence comes from Canis aureus, assembly GCF_053574225.1. NCBI lineage: Eukaryota > Metazoa > Chordata > Mammalia > Carnivora > Canidae > Canis > Canis aureus. Next base: position 53,922,934 of record NC_135632.1, on the reverse strand, counting down.
ATGCAGGCCCAGATGGGGAACAGAATCACTAGGTCCTGGTGAGGCATAGAATAAGACCACAGTCACCAGTATCAGGTGAACCCCTTGTGGGAACCAGAGCAACTCTATCCAGCTGAGTCCCAGGTCCATGTGAGGCCCACGTGAGGACCCAGATTCATCAGGTCGTATGGGCATAGCTGGGGGACAAGAGTCACCCTGTTGAACAGGGTCCCCAAGCCGGCCTCACATGGACCTGGGGCCGCTTTCCCACCGGGGCACGAGAGACACCAAGTCCAGTTGAGGCCAAACTGAGGACCAAGGTCACCAGATCCAGGTGAGGTCCATGTTGGAAAGAGAGTCACCAGTTCCAGGAGAGGTCCAGGGGGGACCAGAGTCACCAGATCCGGGTGAAGTCCAGGTTGGGATCAGAGTCACCATATCCAAATTGGCCCAGGTGAGGACCAGAGTAACCAGGTACACGTGAGGCCCCGGTGGGGATCAGAGGCAACAGGTCCATGTGAGGCCGGCTTGGGGACCATGTTCAACAGGGCTACTTGAGGCCCAGATGTGGAACACAGTATGCAGGTCCAGGTGAGTCCCCGGTGGTGACAAGGGTCACCACGTCCAGGTGAGTCCCAGGTGGGGACCAGGATCACCAGGTACAGGGGAGGCCCTTGAAAGAACCAGAATCAACATTTCGAGGTCAGGCGCAGGTGGCAACCAGGGTCAGTAGTCCAAGTCAGGCCAAAGTGGGGTTCACAGTCACTAGGGCACGGGGAGACCCAGAGGGGGACCAGAGTCACCTGGTCCAGGTGAGGTCCAGTTGTGGAACAGAGTCACCGGGTCCCAATTTTGCCCAGTTGTGTGCCATGGTCAACAGGGCCAGGTGAGGCCCAGAGGGGACCAGAGTCCCCAAATCCAGGTGAAGCCCAGGTGGGTACCACAGTCACCAGATCCAGGGTAGTCTCAGGTGCAGACGAGCATCCCAGGACCAGGTGAGGTGCAGGTGGCAACCACACTCACCAGGTCCCGGTGAGGCCCTGGTGGGGACGAGAGTCACGAGGTACATGAGGAGTAGAAACACTGCAGCCACCAGGTCCACATGATGTCCACGTGGGAACGAGAATCCCCAGTTACACGTGAGGACCAGGTGGGGATCCGACTCTACATGTTCAGGTGAGACCCAGGTGGGAACCAGTGTCACCATGTCCAGGTGAAGACCAGAGTTAATAGGTCCGGCTGGAACAATGTTAGTGAACAGTGTAACCATATCCTGATGCTACCCAGGTGGGTACCAGAGACACCAGGTCCTGGTGAGGCCCAGGTGGGACCAGAGACATGAGTTCCAGGTGAGGTCCCATGGGAACCACAGTCACCAGGTCAGGTGAGGCCATGCTTAGGATCAGAGTCACCAGTTACAGGTGAGGCCAAGGTGGAACCAGAGTCACCTGGTAGTGAAGAGGCCAAAGTCAGGACCAGAGTTACCAGGATCAGGTCAGTCCCAGTGGGGAATAGAGTAACCATGTCCAGATGATGACCAGGTAGAACCAGAGTCACAAGGTCCAGATGAGGCGCAGGTGGGGAGCATATCACTAGGTACCGGTGAGGCCCAGTTGAGGGCCAGAGTCACCAGGTCTAGTTGAGGCCTAGAGGGGTACAAATTTCATCTGGTCTAGGTGACATCCAGATGGGGACCAGAGTCACCATGTCAGGGTGAGGCCTAGAGGGGATCCAGAGTCATCATGTCCAGGTGAGGCTCAGGTGTGGAACAGAGTATCCAGGTCGTATTGGTCTTCAGGTGAGGACTAGAATCACCAGATCTGGGTGAGGTCCAGTTACGATCAGAGTCAGCAGTTCCAGGTGTGGCCAAGAAGGAGTCCACAGCAATCAGGTCCAGGTTGGGAACAAAGTCACCAAGACTGGGTGAGGCTCAGATGGGGACCAGATTCACCAGGTCCAGGTGATTCCCAGGTGGTGACCAGAGTTACCAGTTCCAGGTGAAAACCAGGTAAGGACCAGATACACCAGGTCCAAGTGAGGCCCACGTGGGGACTTTTGTCCAGGTATGGGTGAGGCCCAGGTGGAAATCCCACTCACCAGGTCCAGGTGAGGCCAACGTGCAGGCCATGCAGTGGAACCATGTCCCGATGATGCCCACGTAGGGACCAGACTTACCAGGTCCAGGTGAGGCCAACATGCAGGCCATGCAGTGGAACCATGTCCCAATGATGCCCAGGTAGGGACCAGAGTAACCAGGTCTAAATGAGGCCAAATGGAGCATATTCATTAGGTCCAGGTGAGGCCCAGTTGAGGACCATAGTCACCTGATCTGGTTGAGGACTAGAAGGGTACCAGAATCACCAGGTCAAGGTGACATCCAGATTGGGGCCAGAGTCTCCAGGTCAGGGTGAGGCCCAGAGAGGTTCCAGAGTCATCATGTCCAGGTGAGGCTCATGTGTGGAACAGAGTCACCAGGTACCAATGATGCCCAGGTGAGGACAGAGTCACCAGGTCTGGGTGACGCGCAGATAGAATCAGAGTCACCATTTCCAGGTGAGGCCAAGAAAGAGTCCACAGCAATCAGGTCCAGGTGAGGAACAAAGTCACCAGGACTGGGTGAGGCCCAGATAGGGACCAGATTCACCAGGTCCAGGTGAGGCCCAGGTGGTGACCAGAGTCCCCGGGTCTGGGAGAGGACCAGGTAAGGTCCAGATTCACCAGGTCCAAGAGGCCCACGTCGGGACCTGTGTCACCAGGTATGGGTGAGGCCCAGGTGGAAAACCCACTCACCAGGGCCAGGTGAGGCATACGTGCAGGCCATGCAGAAGAACCGTGTCCCGATTATGCCCAGGGAGGGTCCAGAGTTTCCGGTCTAGGTGAGTCCAACCTGCAGGCCATGCAGTGGAATCATGCCCCGATGTTGCCCTGGTAGCGACCAGAGTCACCAGGTCCAAATGAGGCCCAGATGGAGCATATTCACTAGGTCCAGGTGAGGCCCAGTTGAGGACCAGAGTCACCAGATCTTGTTGAGGCCTAGAGGGGTACCAGAATCACCTGGTCCAGGTGACATCTAGATGGGGACCAGAGTCACCAGTCAGGGTGAGCCCCAGAATGGATCCAGAGTCATCATGTCCAGGTGAGGCCCAGGTGTAGACCAGAGTCCCCGGGTCTGGGAGAGGACCAGGTAAGGACCAGATTCACCATGCCCACGTGAAGCCCAAGGGTTGACGAGAGTCACCAAGTAAGGGTGATACCCAGAGGGGGAACAAGAGTAACTAGTTCAGTTTCAGGCCCAGAATGGGACCAGAGGTCCCTGGTCAGAGTGAGGCCCAGGCGTGGAATAGAGTATCCAGGTCCCATGATGCCTGGGTGAGGACCAGAGTCACTAGGGCCATGCAGGCCCAGATAGGGAACAGAATCACTAGGTCCTGGTGAGGCATAGAATAAGACCACAGTCAGCAGTATCAGGTAGCCCCTTGTGGGAACCAGAGCCACTCTATCCAACTGAGTCCCAGGTCCATGTGAGGCCCACGTAAGAACCAGATTCATGAGGTCGAATTGAGGCATAGCTGGCGTCAAGAGTCACCAGGTCTGGGTGCGGCCTAGGTGGGGCAAGATTCAGCAGTTCTGCGTTAGGTCAAATTTGGGACGAGAGACACCAGGTTCAGGTGTGGCCAAACTGAGGACCAGAGTCACCAGATCCAGGTGAGGTCCATGTTGGAAAGAGAGTCACTAGGTTCAGGAGAGGTCCAGTTGGGGACCAGAGTCTCCAGATCCAGGTGAACTCCAGGTGGGGACCAGAGTCACCAGATCGAGTGAAGCCCAGGTGGGGACCAGAGTCACTAGGTCCAGATGAGGCCCAGGTGAGGACCAGAGATACCAGGTACACGTCAGGCCCCGGTGGGGATCAGAGGCAACAGGTCGATGTGAGGCCGGCTTGGGGACCATGGTCAACAGGTCTACTTGAGCCCCAGGTGTGGAACACAGTAACCAGGTCCAGGTGAGTCCCCGGTGGTGAAAAGAGTCTCCACGTCCAGGTGAGTCCCAGTTGGGGACCAGGATCACCAGGTCCAGGGGATGCCCTTGAAAGAACCAGAGTCAAGAGTTCAAGGTCAGGAGCAGGTGGCAACCAGGGTCAGCAGGTCCAAGTCATGTCAAAGTGGGGTTCACAGTCACTAGGGCACGGTGAGACCCAGAGGGGGACCAGAGTCACTTGGTCAGAAGAGGTCCAGGTGTGGAACACAGTCACCGGGTCCCAAATTCGCCAAGTTGAGGACCACGGTCAACAGGGCTAGGTGAGGCCCAGATGGGGACCGGAGTCCCCAAATCCAGGTGAAGCCCAGGTGGGGACCACAGTCACCAGATCCAGGGAATTCTCAGGTGCAGACCAGAATCACCATGTCCAGGTGAGGTGCAGGTTGCAACCACACTCACCAGGTCCCGGTGAGGTCCTGGTGGGGACGAGTCACGAGGTACATGAGTAGCTAGAAACATTGCAGCCACCAGGTCCACATGATGTCCATGTGGGAACGAAAATTACCAGTTACAGGTGAGGACCAGGTGGGGATCCGACTCACCATGTCCAGGTGAGACCCAGGTGGGAACCAGTGTCACCATGTCCAGGTGTGGCCCAGGTGAAGACAAGAGTTAATAGGTCCGGCTGGGTCACTGTTAGTGAACAGTGGAACCATATCCTAATGATACCCAGGTTGGGACCAGAGACACCAGGTCCTGGTGAGGCCCAGGTGGGACCCGAGACATGAGGTCCAGGTGAGGTCCCGTGGGAACCACAGTCACCAGGGCAGGTGAGGCCATGCTTAGGATCAGAGTCACCAGTTACAGGTGAGGCCCAGGTGGAGCCAGAGTCACCTGGTACAGAAGAGGCCAAAGTCAGGACCAGAGTTACCAAGATGAGGTCAGTCCCAGAGGGGAATAGAGGAACCATTTCCCGTTGATGCCCAGGTAGAAACAGAGTCACCAGTTATAGATGAGGCGCAGTTGGGGAGCATGTTCACTAGGTCCCGGTGAGGCCCATTTGAGGACCAGAGACACCAGGTCTAGTTGAGGCCTAGAGCGGTATCAGATTCACCTGGTCTAGGTGACATCCAGATGGGGACCAGATTTACCATGTCAGGGTGAGGCCCAGAGGGGATCCGGAATCATCATGTCCAGGTGAGTCTCAGGTGTGGAGCAAGTATCCAGGTCATAATGGTCCACAGGTGAGGACCAGAGTCACCAGATCTGGGTGAGGCCCAGTTAGGATCAGAGTCACCAGTTCCAGGTGAGGCCAAGAAGGAGTCCACAGCAATCAGGTCCAGGTGGGGAACAAAGTCACCAGGACTTAGTGAGGACCAGATGGGGACTAGATTCACCAGGTCCAGGTCATTCCCAGGTGGTGACCAGAGTTACCAGTTCCGGGTGAGGACCAGGCAAGGACTAGATACACCAGGTCCAAGTGAGGCCCACGTGGGGACCTGTGTCACAAGGCATGGGTGAGGCCCAGGTGGCAAGCCCACTGACCAGGTCCAGCTGAAGCCAACCTGCAGGCCATTCAGAGGAACCATGTCCCGATGATGAGCAGGTAGGGACCAGACTTACCAGGTCCAAGTGAGGTCAACCTGCAGGCCATGCAGTGGAACCATGTCCCGATGATGCCCTGGTGGGGATCAGAGTCACCAGGTCCAAATGAGGCCCAGATGGTGCATATTCACTAGGTCCAGGTGAGTCCCAGTTGAGGACCAGTGTCACCAGATTTGGTTGAGGCCTAGAGGGGTACCAGCATCACCTGGTCCAGGTGACATCCTGATGGGGACAGAGTCACCAGGTCAGGGTGAGGCCCAGAGATGTTCGAGAGTCATCATGTCCAGGTGAGGCTCAGGTGTGGAATAGAGTCACCAGGTACCAATGATGCCGAGGTGAGGACCAGAGTCACCAGGTCTGGGTGACGCGCAGATAGGATCAGAGTAACCAGTTCTAGGTGAGGCCAAGAAGGACTCCACAGCAATCAGGTCCATGTGGGGAACAAAGTCACCAGGACTGGGTGAGGCCCATATGGGGACCAGATTCACCAGGTCCAGGGGAGGCCCAGAGAGTGACCAGAGTCCCCTGGTCTAGGAGAGGACCAGGAAAGGATCAGATTCACCAGGTCCAAGAGCCCCACGTGGGGACCTGAGTCACAAGGTATGGGTGAGGCCCAGGTGGCATCCACACTCACCAGGTCCAGGTGAGGCCAACCTGCAGGACATGCAGAGCAACCATGTCTGGATGATGCCCAGGTAGGGACCACAGATACCAGGTCCAGGTGAGTGCAACCTGCAGGCCATGCAGTGGAACCATGACCCGATGATGCCGAGGTAGTGACCAGAGTTACCTGGTCCAAATGAGGCCCAGATGGAGCATATTCACTAGGTCCAGGTGAGGCCCAGTTGAGGACCAGAGTCACCAGATCTGGTTGAGTCCTAGAGGAGTACCAGAATCACCTGGTCCATGTGATATCCAGATGGGGACCAGAGTCACCAGGTCAGGGTGAGCCCGAGAGAGGTTCCAGAGTCATCATGTCCAGGTGAGGCTCAGGTGTGGAACAGAGTCACCAGGTACCAATAACTCCCAGGTGAGGACCAGAGTCACCAGATCTGGGAGACGCGCATATAGGATCAGAGACACCAGTTCCAGGTAAGGCCAAGAAATGGTCCACAGCAATCAGGTCCAGGTGGGTAACAAAGTCACCAGGACTGGGTGAGGCCAAGATGGGGACCAGATTCACCAGGTCCAGGTGAGGCCCAGGTGGGACCACAGTCATCAGGTCCAGGGGAGGCCCAGGTATATAAGAGAGTATCCAGGTCCCAATGATGCCCAGGTGGAACCAGAGTCACCAGGTCTAGTTGAGGCCTAGAGGGGTACCAGATTCACCTGGTCTAGGTGACATCCACATGGGGACCAGAGTCACCATGTCAGGGTGAGGTACAGAGGGGATCCAGAGTAATCATGTCCAGGTTAGGATCAGGTGTGGAACAGAGTATCCAGATCATAATGGTCCACAGGTGAGGACCAGAGTCACCAGATCTGGGTAAGGCCCAGTTAGGATTAGAGTCACCAGTTCCAATTGAGGCCAAGAAGGAGTCCACAGCAATCAGGTCAGGGGGGGAGCAAAGTCACCAGGACTGGGTGAGGCCCAGATGGGGACCAGATTCACCAGGTCCAGGTTATTCCCAGGTGGTGAACAGACTTACCAGTTCCGGGTGACGACCAGGTAAGGACCAGATTCAACAGTACAAAATGAGGCCCACGTGGGGACCTGAGTCACCACGTATTGGTGAGGCCAGGTGGCAAAGCACTCCCTAGGTCCAGGTGAGGCCAACCTGCAGGCCATGCAGAGGAACCATGTCCCGATGATACCCAGGTAAGGACGAGAGTTACCACATCCAGGTGAGGCCAATCTGCAGGACATGCAGTGGAACCATGTACCGATGATGCCCAGGTAGGGACTAGAGTCACCAGGTCAGGGAGAGGCCCAAGGAGGTTCCAGAGTCATCATGTCCAGGTGAGGCTCTGGTGAGGAACAGAGTCACCACGTACCAATGATGCCCAGGTGAGGACCAGAGTCAATAGATTTGGGTGACGCGCAGATAGGTTCAGAGTCACCAGTTCCAAGGGGAGGCCAAGAAAGAGTCCACAGCAAGCAAGTCCAGGTGGGGAACAAAGTCACCAGTACTGGGTGAGGCCCAGATGGGGACCAGATTCAACAGGTCCAGGTGAGGCCCAGTTGAGGACCAGTGTCCCCAGCTCCGGGTGGGTCCCAGAGGGGGACCAGAGTCACCCGGTTCCGGTGATATCCAGGTGGGGACCAGAGTCACCACGTCAGGGTGAGGCCCAGAGGGGGACGAGAATCACTAGCTCCAGGTGAGGCCACGAAGTGGAACTGAAACCAGGTCCCATGATGCCCATATGAGAACCTGAGTCAGCAGGTCCAGGTGAGGTCCCTGTGGGAACCAGTCACCTCATCCAGGTGAGGCCCAGGTGGGACCACGGTCACCAGGTCCAGGTGAGGCCCAGGTATATAAGAGTGTATCCAGGTCGAAATGATGCCCAGGTAAGGACCAGAGTCAACAGTCCAGTAGAGGCCCAAATATGGACCAGAGTCATTTTGTTCCAGGTGATGCCTGATGGAGACCACAGGAATCAGGTCCAGGAGAGCCCCATATGGGAACCAGAGCCACCAGATCCAGGTGAGGTCCTGGTGGGACCACAGGCACAAGGTCCAGGTGAGGCGCAGATGGCAACAGGATTCACCAAGTCCAGGTGAGGCCCAGGTGGAGACCAGTCACCAGATCCAGGTGAGAACCAGATAAGGACCAGATTCACAAGGCCCAAATGAAGCCCATGGGGTGACCAGCGTCACCAGGTAAGGGTGAGTCCCAGAGGGGGAACCAGAGTAACCAGTTTAGTTTGAGGCGCAGAATGGGTCCACAGGTCCCTAGTCAGAGTGAGGCCCAGGTGTGGAATAGTGTATCCAGGTCCCAATGATGCCTGGGTGAGGACAAGAGTCACTAGGGCCATGCAGGCCCAGATGGGGACAAATCACTAGGTCCTGGTGAGGCATAGAATAAGACCACAGTCAGCAGTATCATTTGATCCCCTTGCGTGAACCGGAGCCACTCTATCCAGCTGAGTCCCAGGTCCATGAGAGGCTCACGTGACGACCAGATTCATTAGGTCGAATTGAGGCATAGCTGGGGACAAGAGTCCCCAGGTCTGGGTGCGGGCTAGGTGGGGCAAGATTCAGCAGTTCTGAGTTAGGTCAAAGTGGGGACGAGAGACGCCAGCTTCAGGTGAGGCCAAACTGAGGACCAGAGTCACCAGATCCATGTGAGGTCCATGTTAGAAAGAGAGTCACCAGGTCCAAGAGAGGTCCAGGTGGGGACCAGAGTCACCAGATCCAGGTGAAGCCCAGGTGGGGACCAGAGGCACCAGATCCACGTGAAGCCCAGGTGGGGACCAGAGTCACTAGGTCCTGATGAGGCCCAGGTGAGGACCAGACTTACCAGGTACACGTGAGGCCCCGGTGGGGATCAGAGGCAACAGGTCCATGTGAGGCCGGCTTGGGGACCATGGTCAACAGGTCTACTTGAGGCCCTGGTGTGTAACACAGTAAGCAGGTCCAGGTGAGTCCCCGGTGGTGACAAGAGTCACCACGTCCAGGTGAGTCCCAGGTGGGGACCAGGATCACCAGGTACAGTTGAGGCCCTTGAAAGAACTAGAGTCTTCTGGCACAAAAACAGACACATAGATCAGTGAAACAGAATAGAGAATCCAGAAGTGGACCCTGAACTTTATGGGCAACTAATATTCGATAAAGGAGGAAAGACTATCCATTGGAAGAAAGACAGTCTCTTCAATAAATGGTGCTGGGAAAATTGGACATCCACATGCAGAAGAATGAAACTAGACCACTCTCTTTCACCATACACAAAGATAAACTCAAAATGGATGAAAGATCTAAATGTGAGACAAGATTCCATCAAAATCCTAGAGAGAACACAGGCAACACCCTTTTTGAACTCGGCCATAGTAACTTCTTGAAGATACATCCACGAAGGCAAAAGAAACAAAAGCAAAAATGAACTATTGGGACTTCATCAAGATAAGAAGCTTTTGCACAGCAAAGATTACAGTCAACAAAACTCAAAGACAACCTACAGAATGGGAGACGATATTTGCAAATGACATATCAGATAAAGGACTAGTTTCCAAGATCTATAAAGAACTTATCAAACTCAACACCAAAGAAACAAACAATCCAATCATGAAATGGGCAAAAGAGATGAACAGAAATCTCACAGAGGAAGACATAGACATGGCCAACATGCACATGAGAAAATGCTCCGCATCACTTGCCATCAGGGAAATACAAATCAAAACCACAATGAGATACCACCTCACACCAGTGAGAATGGGGAAAATTAACAAGACAGGAAACAACCAATGTTGGAGAGGATGCGGAGAAAAGGGAATCCTCATACACTGTTGGTGGGAATGTGAACTGGTGCAACCACTCTGGAAAACTGTGTGGAGGTTCCTCAAACAGTTAAAACTATACCTGCCCTACGACCCAGCAATTGCACTGTTGGGGATTTTCCCCAAAGAGACAAATGCAATGAAACGCCGGGACACCTGCACCCCGATGTTTATAGCAGCAATGGCCACGATAGCCAAACTGTGGAAGGAGCCTCGGTGTCCAACGAAAGATGAATGGATAAAGAAGATGTGGTTTATGTATACAAAGGAATATTACTTAGCTATCAGAAATGACAAATACCCAACATTTGCTTCAACGTGGATGGAACTGGAGGGTATTATGCTGATTGAAGTAAGCCAGTCGGAGAAAGACAAACATTATATGTTCTCATTCATTTGGGGAATATAAATAATAGTGAAAGGAATATAAGGGAAGGGGGAAGAAATGTGTGGGAAATATCAGAAAGGGAGACAGAACGTAAAGACTGCTAACTCTGGGAAACGAACTAGGGGTGGTAGAAGGGAAGGAGGGCGGGGGGGTGGGAGTGAATGGGTGACGGGCACTGGGGGTTATTCTGTATGTTAGTAAATAGAACACCAATAATAAAAAATAAATTAAAAAAAAAAAGAAAAAAGAAAGAACCAGAGTCAACAGGTCGAAGTAAAGCGCAGGTGGCAACCAGGCTCAGCAGGTCCAAGTCAGGCCAAAGTGGGGTTCCCAGTCATTAGGGCACGGTGAGACCCAGAGGGGGACCAGAGTTACCTGGTCCAGGTGAGCTCCATTTGTGGAACACAGTCACTGGGCCCCAATTGTGCCCAGTTGAGGACCATGGTCAACAGGGCCAGGTGAGGCCCAGATGGGACCGGAGTCCCCAAATCCAGGTGAAGACCAGGTGGGGACCACAGTCACCAGATCCAGGGTAGTCTCAGGTGCAGACCAGAATCACCAAGTCCAGGTGAAGTGCAGGTGGCAACCACACTCACTAGGTCCCCGTGAGGCCCTAGTGGGGTCCAGAGTCACGAGGTACATGAGAAGCTAGAAACACTGCAGCCACCAGGTCCACAGGGTGTCCATGTGGGAACGAGAATCACCAGTTACAGGTGAGGACCAGGTGGGGATCCGACTCAGCATGTCCAGGTGAGACCCAGGTGGGAACGAGTGTCACCATGTCCAGGTGTGGCCCAAGTGAAGACCAGAGTTAAAAGGTCCGGCTGGGTCACTGTTAGTGAACAGTGTAACCATATCCTGATGCTACCCTGGTGGGTACGAGAGACACCAGGTCCTGATGAGGCCTAGGTGGGACCAGAGATATGAGGTCCAGGTGAGGTCCCGATGGGAACCACAGTCACCAGGTCTGGTGAGACCATGCTTAGGATCAGAGTCACCAGTTACTGGTGTGGCCCCGGTGGAGACAGAGTCACCTGGTAGAGAAGACGCCAAAGTCAGGACCAGGGTTACCAGGATCAGGTCAGTCCCATTGGGGAATAGAGTAACCATGTCCCGATGATGCGCAGGTTGAACCAGAGTCACCAGGTCCAGATGAGGAGCAGGTGGGGAGCATATTCTCTAGGTCTCGTTGAGGCGCACCTGAGGACCAGAATCCCCAGGTCTAGTTGAGGCCTAGAGGGGTACAAGATTCACCTGGTCTACGTGACATCCAGATGGGGAGCAGAGTCACCATGTCAGGGTGAGGCCCAGAGGGGATCCAGAGTCATCATGTCCAGGTGAGGCTCAGGTGTGGAACAGAATCACCAGGTACCAATAACTCCCAGGTGAGGACCAGAGTCACCAGATCTGGGTGAGGCCCAGTTAGGATCAGAGTCACCAGTTGAAGGTGAGGCCAAGAAGGAGTCCACAGCAATCAGATCCAGGTGGGTATGAAAGTCACCAGGACTGGGTGAGGCCCAGATGGGGACCAGATTCACCAGGTCCAGGTGATTCCCAGGTGGTGACCAGAGTTAGCAGTTCCGGGTGAGGATCAGGTAAGTACCAGATTCACCAGGTCCAAGTGATGCCCACGTGGGTACCTGTGTCACCAAGCATGGGTGAGGCCCAGGTGGCAACCCCACTCCCCAGGTACAGGTGAGGCCAAACTGCAGGCCATGCAGAGGAACTATGTCCCGATGATGCCCAGGTAGGGACCAGAGTCACAAGGTCCAAATGAGGCCCAGATGGAGCACATTCACTAGGTCCAGTGAGGCCCAGTTGAGGACCACTGTCACCTGATCTGGTTGAGGCTTAGAGTGGTACCAGAATCACCTCGTCCAGGTGACATCTAGATGGGGACCAGAGGCATCAGGTCAGGGAGAGGCCCAGAGTGGTTCCAAAGTCATCATGTCCAGGTTAGGCTCAGGCGTGGAACAGAGTCACTAGGTACCAATGATGCCCAGGTGAGGCCCAAGTCACCAGATCTGGGTGACGCGCAGATAGGATCAGAGTCACGAGTTCCAGGTGAGGCCAAGAAAGAGTCCACAGCAATCAGGTCCAGGTGGGGAACAAAGTCACGAGGACTGGGTGAGGCCCAGATGGGGACCAGATTCACAAGGTCCAGGTGAGGCCCAGGTGGTGACAAGAGTCCCCGTGTCTGGGACAGGACCAGGTAAGGACCAGATTCACTAGGTCCAAGAGGCCCACGAGGGGACCTGAGTCACCAGCTATGTGTGAGGCCCAGGTGGCAACCCCACTCACCAGGTCAAGGTGAGGCCAACCGGCAGGCCAGTTTCACTAGATCCAGGTGAGGACCTAGTGGGGACCAGTGTCACCAGGTATATGTGAGTCTACAAGAACACCACAGTCACCAGGTCCAGGTGTGGTTCATGTGGGAACAAGAATCACCAGGTACAGGTGAGACCCAGGTGGGCACCACAGACACCAGGTCCAGACTGAGGCGTAGGTGGGGGGACCAGAGTCATCAGGACCAGTGGAGGCCAAAGTGTGGAGCAAAGTTTTCATGTGGAGGTGAGGCCCAGGTGGGGAACAGAGTAACCATGTCCCATTGATGCCAGGTGGGAAAAGAGTCACAAGGTCCAGACGAGGCCTAAGTGAGGAGTAGATTCACCAGGTCCTGTTCAGGCCCAGTTGAGGACCAGTGCCCATCTCCGGTTGAGTCCCAGAGGGGGACCACCGTCACCAGGTTCTGGTGATATCCAGGTTGTGTCCAGAGTCAACACGTCAGGGTCAGGCCCAGAGGGGGACCAGAATCACTAGGTCCACTTGAGGCCCCGATGTGGAACTGAGAAACCAGGTCCCATGATGCCCATATGAGGACCTGAGTCACGAGGTCCAGGTGAGGTCCCCGTGGGAACCAGTCACCTCGTCCCGGTGAGGTCCAGGTGGGACCACAGTCACCAGGTCCAGATGAGGCCCAGGTATATAAGAGAGTATCCAGGTCCCAATGATGCCCAGGTAAGGACAAGAGTCAACAGGTCCAGGAGAGGCACAAATATGCATCTGAGTCATTGTGTTCCAGGTGAGGCCTGATGGAGACCACAGGAACCAGGTCCAGGAGAGCCCCATATGGGAACCAGAGCAACCAGATCCATGTGAAGTCCAGGTTGGACCACTGTCACAAGGTCCAGGTGAGGCGCAGTTGGCAACAGGATTGTCCAAGTCCAGTTGAGGCCCAGGTGGCGACCAGTCACCATATCCAAGTGAGGACAAGCTAAGGATCAGATTCACCAGGCCGAAATGAAGCCCAAGGGTTGTCCAGAGTCACCAGGTAAGGGTGAGGCCCAGAGGGGAACCAGAGTAACCAGTTTAATTTGAGGCCCAGAATGCGACCAGAGGTCCCTGTTCAGAGTGAGGCCCAGGTGTGGAATAGAGTATCAAGGTCCCAATGATGCCTGGGTGAGGACCAGAGTCACTAGGGCCATGCAGGCCCAGATGGGGAACAGAATCACTAGGTCCTGTTGAGGCATAGAATAAGACCACAGTCAGCAGTATCAGGTGAGCCCCTTGTGGGAACCAGAGCCACTCTATCCAACAGAGTCCCAGGTCCATGTGAGGCCCACGTGAGGACCAGATTCATCAGGTCGAATTGAGGCATAGCTGGGGACAAGAGTCACCAGGTCTGGGTGCGGCCTAGGTGGGGCAAGATTCTGCAGTTCTGAGTTAGGTCAAAGTGGGGACGAGAGACACCAGGTCTAGGTGAGGCCAAACTGAGGACCAGAGTCACCAGATCCAGGTGAGGCCCATGTTGGAAAGAGAGTCACCAGGTCTAGGAGAGGTCCAGGTGGGGACCAGAGTCACCTGATCCAGGTGAAGGCCAGGTGGGGACCAGAGTCACCAGATCCAGGTGAAGCCCAGGTGGGGACCAGAGTCACTAGGTCCAGATGAGGCCCAGGTGAGGACCAGAGTTACCAGGTACACGTGAGGCGCTGGTAGGTATCAGAGGCAACTGGTCCATGTGAGGCAGGCTTGGGGACCATGGTCAAGAGTTCTACTTGAGGTCCAGTGTGGAACACTGTAACCAGGTCCAAGTGAGTCCCCGGGGGTGACAAGAGTCACCAGGCCCAGGTGAGGCCCAGGGGGGAACCAGGATCACCAGGTACAGGGGAGGCCCTTGAAAGAACCAGAGTCAACAGTTTGAGGTAACGCACAGGTGGCAACCAGGGTCAGCAGGTCCAAGTCAGGCCAAAGTGGGGTTCACAGTCACTAGAGCACCGTGAGACCCACAGGGGGAACAGAGTCACCTGCTCCAGGTGAGGTCCAGGTGTGGAACACAGTCACCGGGTGCCATTTTTCCGTGATGAGGACCATGGTCAACAAGGCTAGGTTAAGCCCAGGTGGGGACCACAATCACCAGATCCAGGGTAGTCTCAGGTGCAGACCAGAATCACCAGGTCCAGGTGTGGTGCAGGTGGCAACCAAACTCACCCGGTCCCGGTAAGGCACTGGTGGGGACCAGAGTCACGAGGTACATGAGAAGCTACAAACAGATGGGATCCCTGGGTGGCGCAGCGGTTTGGCGCCTGCCTTAGGCCCCGGGCGCGATCATGGAGACCCGGGATCGAATCCCACGTCGGGCTCCTGGTGCATGGTTCCTGCTTCTCCCTCTGTCTGTGTCTCTGCCTCTATCTCTCACTGTGACTATCATAAATAAATAAAAATTAAAAAAAAAGATGCTAGAAACACTGCGGCCAACAGGTCCACATGATCTCCATGTGGGAACGAGAATCACCAGTTACAGGTGAGGACCATGTGGGGATCCGACTCACCATATCCAGGTGAGACCCAGGTGGGAAACAGTGACACCATGTCCAGGTGTGGCCCAGGTGAAGACCAGAGTTAATAGGTCCGGCTGGGTCACTGTTAGTGAACAGTGTAACCATATCCTGATGCTAACCAGGTGGGTACCGGAGACACCAGGCCCTGGTGAGGCCCAGGTGGGACCAGAGACATGAGGTCCAGGTGAGGTCCCTATGGGAACCACAAACACCAGGTCAGGTGAGGCCATGCTTAGAATCAGAGTCACCAGTTACAGGTGAGGCCCAGTTAGAGCCAGAATCACCTGGTAAAGAGAGGCCAAAGTCAGGACCAGAGTTACCAGGATCAGGTCAGTCCCAGTGGGGAACAGAGTAACCATGTCCCGGTGATGCCCAGATAGAACCAGCGTCACCAGGTCCAGATGAGGCGCAGGTGGAGAGCATATTCACTAGGTCTCGTTGAGGCCCTGTTGAGGACCAGAGTCACCAGGTGTAGTTGAGGCCTAGAGGGGTACGAGATTTACCTGGTCTAGGTGACATCCAGATGCGGACCAGAGTCACCATGTCAGGCTGAGGCCCAGAGGGGATCCAGAGTCATCATGTCCAGGTGAGGCTCAGGTGTGTAACAAAGTATCCAGGTCATAATGGTCCACAGGTGAGGACCAGAGTCACCAGATCTGGGTGAGGCTCAGTTAGGATCAGAGTCACCAGTTCCAGTTGAGGCCAAGAAGGAGTCCACAGCAATTAGGTCCAGGTGGGGAAGAAAGTCAACAGGACTGTTGAGGCCCAGATGGGGACCAGATTCACCCTGTCCAGGTGATTCCCAGGTGGTGACAAGGATTACCAGGTCCGGATGAGGAACATAAGGACCAGATTCACCAGGTCCAAGTGAGGCCCACGTGGGGACCTGTGTCACCAGGTATGGGTGAGCCCCAGGTGGCAACCCCAGTCTCTAGGTCCAGGTGAGGCCAACCGGGAGGCCATGCAGAGGAACCGTGTCCCTGTGATGCCCAGGTAGGGACCAGAGTTAGCAGGTCCAGGTGAGGCCAACCTGCAGGCCAAGCAGTGGATCCATGTCCCGATGATGCCCACGTAGGGACCAGAGTCACCAGGTCCAAATGAGGCCCAGATGGAGCATATTCAATAGGTCCAGGTGAGGCCCAGTTGAGGACCAGAGTCACCAGAACTGGTTCAGGCCTAGAGGGGTACCAGAATCGCCTGGTCCATGTGACATCCAGATGGAGACCAGAGTCACCAGGTCAGGGTTAGGCCCAGAGTGGTTCCAGAGGCCAGAGCCTCATGTCCAGGTGAGGCTCAGGTGTGGAACAGAGTCACCAGGTACCAATGATGCCCAGGAGAGGACCAGAGTCACCAGGTCTGGGTGACACGCAGATAGGATCAGAGTCCCCATGTCCAGGTGAGGCCATGAAAGAGTCCACAGCAATCAGGTCAAGGTGGGGCACAAAGGCACCAGGACTGAGTGAGGCCAAGATGGGGTCGGATTCACCAGGTCGAGGTGAGGCCCAGGTGGTGACCAGAGTCCCCGGGTCTGGGAGAGGACCAGGTAAGGACCAGATTCACCAGGTCCAGGAGGCTCACGTGGAGACCTGAGTCACCAGGTATGGGTGAGTCCCAAGTGGCATCCCCGCTAACCAGGTCCATGTGACCCAACCTCCAGGCCAAGTCACCCGATCCACGTGAGGACCGAGTGGGGACTGGAGTCACCAGTTAAAAGTGATTCTACAAGAACAACACAGTCATCAGATCCTGGTGTGGTTCATGTGGGAACGAGAGTCACCAGGTCCAGGTGAGACCCAGGTGGGGACCACAGTCACCAGGTCCAGATTGAGGCCTAGGTCGGGGGACCAGAGTCATCAGGACCAGTTGAGGCCAAAGTGTGGAGCAAAGTTATCATGTCCATGTGAGGCCCAGGTGGGGAACAGAGAAACCATGTCCCAAAGATGCCAGGTGGGAAAAGAGTCACAAGGTCCAGACGAGGCCTTAGTGAGGAGTAGATTCACCAGGTCCTCTTGAGGCCCAGTTGAGGACCAGTGTCCCCAGCTCCGGGAGAGTCCCAGAGGGGGACCAGAGTGACCCGGTTCTGGTGATATCCAGGTGGGGACCTGAGTCACCACTTCAGGGTGAGGCCCAGACGGGGACGAGAATCACTAGGTCCAGGTGAGGCCCCGATGTGTAACTGAGAACCCAGGTCCCATGATGCCCATATGAGGACCTGAATCACCAGGTCCAGGTGAGGTCCCTGTGGGAACCAGTCACCTCGTCCAGGTGAGGCCCAGGTGGGACCACAGTCACCAGGTCCAGGTGAGGCCCAGGTATATAAGAGAGTATCCAGGTCCCAATGTTGCCCAGGTAAGGACCAGTGTCAACAGGTCCAGGAGAGGCCCAAATATGGATCAGAGTCATTGTGTTCCAGGTGAGGCCAGATGGAGACCACAGGAACCAGGTCCAGGAGAGCCCCATATAGGAACCAGAGCCACCAGATCCAGGTGAGTTCCAGGTGGGACCACAGTCACAAGGTCCAGGTGAGGCGCAGGTGGCAACAGGATTAACCAAGTCCAGGTGAGGCCCAGGTGGTGACCAGATTTACCAGTTCCGGGTGAGGACTAGGTAAGGACCACATTCACCAGGTCAAGTGAGGCCCACGTGGGGACCTGTGTCACCAGGCATGGGTAAGACCCAGGTGGGAACCCCACTCACCAGGTGAAGATGAGGCCAACCTGCAGGCCATGCAGAGGAACCATGTCCCGATGATGCCCAGGTAGCGACCAGAGTTACCAGGTCCAGGTGAGGCCAACCAGCAGGCCATGCAGTGGAACCATGTCCCGGTAATGCCGAGGTAGGGATCAGAATCACCATGTCCAAATGAGGCCCAGATGGAGCATATTAACTAGGTCTAGGTGAGGCCCAGTTGAGGACCAGAGTCACCAGATCTGGTTGAGCCCTATAAGGGTACCAGAATCACCTGGTTCAGGTGACATCGAGATGGGGACCAGAGTCCCCAGGTCAGGGTGAGGCCCAGAGAGGTTCCAGAGTCATCATGTCCAGGTGAGGCTCAGGTGTGGAACAGAGTCACCAGGTACCAATGATGCCCAGTTGAGGACCAGATTCACCAGGTCTGGGTGATGCGCAGATAGGATCCGAGTCACCAGTTCCAGGTGAGGCCAAGAAGGCGTCTACAGCAATCAGGTCGATGTGGGGAACAAAGTCACCAGGACTGGGTGAGGCCAGATGGGGACCAGATTCACGAGGCCCAGGTGATTCCCAGGTGGTGACCAGAGGTACCAGTTCCGGGGAAGGACCAGGTAAGGACCAGATTCACCAGGTCCAATTGAGGCCCACGTGGGGACCTGTGTCACCATGTATGGGTGAGGCACAATTGGCAACACCACTCACCAGGTCCAGGTGAGGCCAACCTGCAGGTGATGGAGAGGAACCGTGTCCCGATGATGCCCAGGTAGGGACCAGAGTTACCAGGTCCAGGTGAGGCCAACCTGCAGGCCAGAGTCACCAGATCCAGGTGAGGCCCCAGTGGGGACCGGAGTCACCAGGTAAATGTGAGTCTACAAGAACACCACAGTCACCAGGTCCAGGTGTGGTTCATGTGGGAACGAGAGTCACCAGGTCCAGGTGAGACCCAGGTGTGGACCACAGTCACCAGTTCCAGATTGAGGCCTAGGTGAGGGGATCAGATTCATCAGGACCAGTTGAGGCCAAAGTGTGGAGCAAAGTTATCATGTCCAGTTGAGACCTAGTTGGGGAACAGAGTAACCATGTCCCATTGATGCCATTTGGGAAAAGAGTCACAAGGTCCAGACGAGGCCTAAGTGAGGAGTAGATTCACCAGGTCCTGTTGAGGCCCAGTTGAAGACCAGTGTCCCCAGGTCTGGGTGAGTCCCAGAGGGGGCCCAGAGTCACCCGGTTCTGGTGATATCCAGGTGGGGACCAGAGTCACTACGTCAGGGTGAGGCCCAAAGGGGACGAGAATCACTAGGTCCAGGTGAGGCTCCAATGTGGACCTGAGAACCCAGGTCCCATGATGCCCATATGAGGACCTGAGTCACCAGGTCCAGGTTAGGTCCCTGTGGGAATCAGTCACCTCGTCCAGGTGAGGCATAGGTGGGACCACAGTCACCATGTCCAGGTGAGGCCCTGGTATATAAGAGAGTATCCAGGTACCAATGATGCCCAGGTAAGGACCAGAGTCAACAGGTCCAGGAGAGGCCCAAATATGGATCAGAGTTATTGTATTCTAGGTGAGGCCAGAAGGAGACCACAGGAACCAGGACCTGGAGAGCGCCATATGGGAACCAGAGCCACCAGATCCAGGTGAGGTCCAGGTGGGACCACAGTCACAGGTCCAGGTGAGGCGCAGGTGGCAACAGGATTCACCAAGTCCAGGTGAGGCCCAGGTGACGATCTGTCACCAGATCCAGGAGTGGACCAGCTAAGGACCAGATTCACCAGGCCCAAGTGAAGCCCAAGTGGTGACCAGAGTCACCAGGTAAGGGTGAGGCCCAGAGGGATAACCAGAGTAACCAGTTTAGGTTGAGGCTCAGAATGGGACCAGAGGTCCCTGGTCAGAGTGACGCCCTGGTGTGGAATAGATTATACAGATCCCAATGATGCCTGGGTGAGGACCAGAGTCCCTAGGGTCATGCAGGCGCAGATGGGGAACAGAATCACTAGGTCCTGGTGAGGCATAGAATAAGACCAGAGTCACCAGAATCAGGTGAGCCCCTTGTGGGAACCAGAGCCACTCAATCCAGCTGAGTCCCAGGTCCATGTGAGGCCCACGTGAGGACAAGATTCATCAGGACGAATTGAGGCATAGCTGGGGAAAAGAGTCACCAGGTCTGGGTGCGGCCTAGGTGAGGCATGATTCAGCAGTTCTGAGTTAGGTGAAAGTGGGGATGAGAGACACGAGGTCCAGGAGAGGCGAAACTGAGGACCAGAGGCACCAGATCCAGGTGAGGTCCATGTTGGAAAGAGAGTCACCAGGTCCAGGAGAGGTTCAGGTGGGAACCAGAGTCACCAGATCCAGGTGAGGTCCAGGTGGGTACCAGAGTCACCGGAATCATGTGAAGCCCAGGTGGGGACCACAGTCACCAGATCCAGGGTAATCTCAGGGGCAGACAAGAATCAGCAAAGTCCAAGTGAGGTGCAGGTGGCAGCCACACTCAACAGGTCCTGGTGAGGCCCTGGTGGGAACCAGAGCCACGAGGTGCATGAGAAGCTAGAAACACTGCAGCCACCAGGTCCACATGATGTCCATGTGGGAACGAGAATCACCAGTTACATTGAGGCCCAGGTGGGGATCAGACTCACCATATCCAGGTGAGACCCAGGTGGGAACCAGTGTCACCATGTCCAGGTGTGGCCCAGGTGAAGACCACAGTTAATAGGTCCGGCTGGGTCACTGTTAGTGAACAGTGTAACCATATCCTGATGCTACCCAGGTGGGGACCAGAGACACCAGGGTCTGGTGAAGCCCAGGAGGGACAAGAGACATGAGTTCCAGGTGAGGTCCCGATGGGAACCACAGCCACCAGGTCAGGTGAGGCCATGCTTAGGTCAGATTCACCAGTTACAGGTGAGGCCCAGGTGGAGCCAGAGTCCCTGATACAAAAGAGGTCAAAGTCAGGACTAGAGTTACCAAGATCAGGTCAGTCCCAGTGGGGAATAAAGTAACCATGTCCCGATGATGCCCAGGTAGAACCAGAGTCACCAGGTCCAGATGAGGCGCAGGTGGGGAGCATGTTCACTAGGTCCCGTTGAGGCCCAGTTGTGGACCAGAGTCACCAGGTCTAGTTGAGGCATAGAGGGGTACCAGATTCACCTGGTCTTGGTGATATCCAGATGGGGACCAGAGTCACCGTGTCAGGCTGAGGCCCAGAGGGGATCCAGAGTCATCATGACCAGGTGAGGCTCAGGTGTGGAACTGAGTATCCAGGTCATAATGGTCCACAGGTGAGGACCAGAGTCACCAGATCTGGGTGAGGCCAGTTAGGATCAGAGGCACCAGTTCCAGGTGAGGCCAATAAGGAGTTCACAGCAATCAGGTCCAGGTGGGGAACAAAGTCACCAGGACTGGGTGAGGCCCAGATGGGGACCAGATTCACAAGGTCCAGGAGATTCCCAGATGATGACCAGAGTTACCTGTTCCGGGTGAGGACCAAGTAAGGACCATATTCACTAGGTCCAAGTGAGGCCCACGTGGGGACCTGTGTCATCAGGTATGGGTGAGGCACAGGTGGCAACCCCAACACCAGGTCAAGGTGAGGCCAACCTGCAGGCCATGCAGAGGAACCGTGTCACGATGATGCCCAGGTAGGGAACAGATTTACCAGGTCCAGGGGAGGCCAACTTGCTGGCCATGCAGTGGAACCATGTCCCGATGATGCCCAGGTAGGGACCAGACTTAACAGGTCTAGGTGAGGCCCAGATGGAGCATATTCATTAGGTCCAGGTGAGGCCCAGTTGAGGACAAGAGGCACCAGATCTCGTTGAGGACTAGAGGGGTACCAGAAACACCTGGTCCAATTGGCATCCAGATGGAGACCAGAGTCACCAGTTTAGGGTGAGACCCAGAGAGGTTCCAGAGTCATCATGTCCAGGTGAGGCTCAGGTGTGGAACAGAGTCACCAGGTACCAATCATGTCCAGGTGAGGACCAGAGTCACCAGGTCTGGGTGACGCGCAGATAGGATCAGAGTCACCAGTTCCAGGTGAGGCCAAGAAAGAGTCCACAGCAATCAGGTCCAGGTGGGGAACAATGTCACCAGGACTGGATGACGCCCAGATGGGGACCAGAAACACCAGGCCCAGGTGATTCCCAGGTGGTGACCAGAGTTACCAGTTCCGGGTGAGGACCAAGTAAGGACCAGATTCACCCGGTCCAAGTGAGGCCCACATGGGGACCTGTGTCACCAGGCATGGGAGAGGCACAGGTGACAACCCCACTCACCAGGTCCAGGTGATGCCAACCTGCAGGCCATGCAGTGGAACCATGTACCGATGATGCCGAGGGAGGGACCAGAATCACCAGGTCCAAATGAGGCCCAGATGGAGCATATTCCCTAGGTCCAGGTGAGGCCCAGTTGAGGACCAGAGTCACCAGATCTGGTTGAGGCTCAGAGGGGTACCAAAATCACCTGCTCAGGTGACATCCAGATGGGGACCAGAGTCACCAGGACAGGGTGAGGCCCAGAGAGGTTCCAGAGTCATCATGTCCAGGTTAGGCTCAGGTATGGAACTGAGTCACCAGGTACCAAGATGCCCACATGAGGACCAGAGTCAACAGATCTGGGTGACGCGCAGATAGGATCAGAGTCACCAGTTGCAGGTGAGGCAAAGAAAGAGTCCACAGCAATCAGTTCCAGGTGGGGAACAAAGTAACCAGGATTGGGTGAGGCCCAGATGGGGACCAGTTCCCCTTCTACAGGTGAGGCCCAGGTGATGACCAGAGTCCCCAGGTTGGGAGAAAACGAGGTAAGGACCAGATTCACCAGGTCCAAGAGGCCCACGTGAGGACCTGAGTCACCAGGTATGGGTGAGCCACAGGTGGCAATCCCACTCACCAGGTTCAGGTGAGGCCAACCTGCAGGCGATTCGCAGAACCATGTCCCGATGATGCCTAGTTAGGGACCCGAGTCACCAGGTCCAAATGAGGCCAAGATGGAGCATATTCACTAAGTCCACGTGAGGCCCAGTTGAGGACCAGAATCACCAGATCTACTTGAGGCCTAGATGGGAACCAGAATCACCCAGTCCAGGTTACGTCCTAATGGGGACCAGAGTCACCAGGTCAGGGTGAGGCCCAGAGAAGTTCCAGAGTCATCATGACCAGGTGAGGCTCAGGTGTGGAACAGAGTCACCAGGTACGAATGATGCCCAGGTAAGGACCAGAGTCAACAGGTCTGGGTGACGCGCAGATAGGATCAGAGTCACCAGTTCCAGGTGAGGCCAAGAAAGAGTCCACAGCAATCAGGTCAAGGTGTGGAACAAAGTCATCAAGAATGGGTGAGGCCCAGATTGGGACCAGATTCACCAAATCCAGGTGAGGCCCAGGTGGTGACCAGAGTCATCGGGTCTGGGAGAGGACCAGGTAAGGACCAGATTCACCAGGTCCAAGAGGCTCACATGGGGACCTGAGTCACCAGGTATGGGTGAGGCCCTAGAGGCAACCCACTCACCAGGTCCAGGTGAGGCCAACCTGTAGGCCAGAGTCACCAGATCCAGGTGAGGCCCTAGTGGGGACCGGAGTCACCAGGTAAATGTGAGTCTACAAGAACACCACAGTCACCAGGTCCAGGTGTGGTTCATGTGGGAACGAGATTCACCAGGTCCAGGTGAGATCCAGGTGGGGACCATAGTCCCCAGGTCCAGATTGAGGACTAGGTAGGGAGACCAGAGTCATCAGGACTTGTTGATGCCAAAGTGTGGAGCAAAGTAATCATGTCCAGGTGAGACCCAGGTGGGAAACAGAGTAACCATGTCCCATTGATACCAGGTGGGAAAAGAGTCACAAGGTCCAGACGAGGCCTAAGTGAGGAGTAGATTCACCAGGTCCTGTTGAGGCCCAGCTGAGGACTAGTGTCGACAGCCCCGGGTGATTCCCAGAGGGGGACCAGAGTCTCCCGGTCCTGGTGATATCCAGGTGGGGACCAGAGTCAGAGTCGTCCAGGTGAGGCCCCGATGTGGAACTGAGAAACCAGGTCCCATGATGCCCATATGAGGACCTGAGTCACCAGGTCCAGGTGAGGTCCCTGTGGGAACCAGTCACCTCGTCCAGGTGAGGCCCAGGTGGGACTACAGTCACCAGGTCCAGGTGAGGCCCAGGTATATAAGAGAGTATCCAGGTCCCAGTGATTCCCATGTAGAACCAGAGTCACCAGATCCAGATGAGGCGCAGGTGGGGAGCATGTTCACTAGGTCCCCGTGAGGCCCAGTTCAGGACCAGAGTCACCAGGTCAAGTTGAGTCCTAGAGGGATACCACATTCACCTAGTCTAGGTGACATCCTGATGGGGACCAGAGTCATCATGTCAGGGTGAGGCCCAGAGGGGATCCAGAGTCATCATGTCCAGGTGAGGCTCAGGTGTGGAACAGAGTATCCAGGTCCTAATGGTCCATAGGTGAGGACCAGAGTCACCAGATCTGGGTGAGGCCCAGTAAGGATCAGAGTCACCAGTTCCAGGTGAGGCCAAGAAGGAGTCCACAGCAATCAGGTCCAGGTGGGGTGACAAAGTCACCAGGACTGGATGAGGACCAGATGGGGACCAGATTAACCAGGTTCATGTGATTCCCAGGTGGTGACCCGAGTTAGGAGTTCCGGGTGAGGACCAGGTAAGGACCAGATTCACCACGTCCAAGTGAGGCCCACGTGTGGACCTGTGTCACCAGGTATGGGTGAGCCCCAGGTGGCAACCCCACTCACTAGGTCCAGGTGAGGCCAACCTGGAGGCCATGCAGAGGAACCGTGTCCCAATGATGCCCAGGTAGGGACCAGAGTTACCAGGTCCAGCTGAGGCCAACCTACAGGCCATGCAGTGGATCCATGTCCCGATGATGCCCAGGTAGGGACCAGAGTCACCAGGTCCAAATGAGGCCCAGATGGAGCATATTCAATAGGTCCAGGTGAGGCCCAGTTGAGGACCAGAGTCACCAGACTTTGTTGAGGTCTAGAGGGGTACGAGAATCACCTGGTGCAGGTGACTTCCAGATGGGGACCAGAATCACCAGGTCAGGATGAGGCCCAGAGAGGTTCCAGAGTCATCATGTCCAGGTGAGGCTCAGGTGTGGAACAGAGTCACCAGGTACCAAAAATGCCCAGGTGAGGACCAGCGTCACCAGGTCTCGGTGACAGGCAGATAAGATCAGAGTCACCAGTTCCAGGTGAGGCGAAGAAAGAGTCCACAGCAATCAGATACAGATGGGGAACAAAGTCAACAGGCCTGGGTGAGGCCCAGATGGGGATCAGATTCACCATGTCCAGGTAGGCTCAGGTGGTGACCTGAGACCCCGGGGCTGGGAGACGACCAGGTATGGACCAGATACCAGGTCCAAGAGGCCCAAAGGGGACCTGACTCACCAGGTATGGGTGAGGCCCAGGTGGCAACCCCACTCACCATGTCCAGGTGAGGCCAACCTGCATGCCAAAGTCACCAGATCCACGTGAGGCCCTAGTCGGCACCGGAGAAGGCAGGTAAAAGTGAGTCTACAAGAACACCACAGTCACCAGGTCCAGGTGTGGTTCATGTGGGAACGAGAGTCACCAGTTCCAGGTGAGACCCAGGTGGGGACGACAGTAAACAGGTTCAGATTGAGGCCTAGGTTGGGGGACGAGAATCATCAAGACCAGTTGAGGCCAAAGTGTGCAGCAAAGTTATCATGTCCAGGTGAGGCCCAGATGGGGAACAGAGTAACCATGTCCCAATAATGCCAGGTGGGAAAATAGTCACAAGGTCCAGACGAAGCCTAAGTTTGGAGTAGATTCACCAGGTCCTGTTGAGGCTCAGCTGAGGACCAGTGTCCCCAGCTCCGGGTGTGTCACCCGGTTCTGGTGATATCCAGGTGGGGACCAGTGTCACAAGTCAGGGTGAGGCCCAGTGGGGGACGAGAATCACTAGGTCCAGGAGAGGCCCCAATGTGGAACTGTGAATCCAGGTCCCAAGATTCCCATATGAGGACCTGCGTCACCAGGTCGAGGTGATATCCCTGTGGGAACCAGTCACCCCGTCCAGGTGAGGCCCGGGTGGGACCACAGTCACCAGGTCCTGGTGAGGCCCAGGTACATAAGAGAGTATCCAGGTCCCAATGATGCCCAGGTAAGGACTAGAGTCAACAGGTCCAGGAGAGACCCAAATATGGATCAGAGTCATTGTGTTCCAGGTGAGGCCAGATGGAGACCACAGGAACCAGGTCCAGGAGAGCCCCATATGGGAACCAGAGCCACCAGATCCAGGTGAGGTCCAGGTTTGACCACAGTCACAAGGTCCAGGTGAGGCGCAGGTGGCAACAGGATTCACCAAGTCCAGGTGAGGCCCACGTGGTGACCTGTCACCAGATCCAGGTGCGGACCAGATAAGAACCAGATTCACCAGGCCCAAGTGAAACCCAAGGGGTGACCAGATTTTCCAGGTAAGGGTGAGGCCCCGAGTGGGAACCAGAGTAACCAGTTTAGTTTGAGGCCCAGATTGGGACCAGAGGTCCCTGGACAAAGTGATGCCTAGGTGTGGAATAGAGTATCCAGGTCCCAATGATGCCTGGGTGAGGACCAGAGTCACTAGGGCCATGAAAGCCCAGATGGGGAACAGAATCACTAGGTCCTGGTGAGGCATAGAATAAGAACACAGTCACCAGTATCAGGTGAGCCCCTTGTGAGAACCAGAGCCACTCTATCCCGCTGAGTCCCAGGTCCATGTGAGGCCCACGTGAGGACCAGATTCATCAGTTCGAATTGAGGCATCGCTGGGGACAAGAGTCATCAGGTCTAGGTCCGGCCTAGGTGGGGCAAGATTCAGCAGTTCTAAGTTAGGTCCAAGTGGGGACGAGAGTCACCAGGTCCAGATGAGGCACAGTTGGGGAGCATATTCACTAGGTCCCGGTGAGGCCCAGTTGAGGACCAGAGTCACCAGGTCTAGGTGAGGCCTAGAGAGGTACCAGATTCACCTGGTCTAGTGACATCCAGATGGGGACCAGAGTCCCCATGTCAGGCTGAGGCCCAGAGTGGATCCAGAGTCAACATATCCAGGTGAGGTTCAGGTGTGGAACAGAGTATCCAGGTCATAATGTTCCACAGGTGAGGACCAGAATCACCAGATCTGGGTGAGGCCCAGTAAGCATCAGAGTCAGTAGTTCCTGGTTAGCCAAGAAGGAGTCCACAGCAATCAGGTCCAGGTGGGGAAGAAAGTCAACAGGACTGGGTGAGGCCCAGATGGGGACCAGATTAACCCGTCCCAGGTGATTCCCATGTGGTGACCAGAGTTACCAGTTCCAGGTGACCACCAGGTAAGGACCAGATTCACCAGGTCCAAGTGAGTCCCACGTGGGGACCTGTGTCCCTAGGCAAGGGTGAGGCCCAGGTGACAAACCCACTCACCAGGTCCAGGTGAGGCCAACCTGCAGGCCATGCAGAGGAACCAGGTCCCAATGATGCCCAGGTAGGGACGTGATTTACCAGGTCCAGGTGAGGCCAACCTACAGGCCATGCAGTGGAACCATGTCCCGATGATGCCCAGGTAGGGACCAGAGTTACCAGGTCCAGGTGAGGCCAACCTGCAGGTCATGCAGTGGAACCATGTCCCGATGATGCCCAGGAAGTGACCAGAGTCACCAGGTCCAAATGAGGCCCAGATGGAGCATATTCACTAGGTCCAGGTGAGGCCCAGTTGAGGACCAGAGTCACCAGACCTTGTTGAAGCCCAGACGGGTACCATAATCCCCTGGACCAGGTGACATCCATATGGGGACCAGAGTCACTACGTTAGGTTGATAGCCAGAGTGGTTCCAGAGTCTTCATGTCCAGGGGAGACTCAGGTGTGGAACAGAGTCACCAGGACCAATGATGCCCAGGTGAGGACCAGAGTAGCCAGGTACACGTGAGGCCCCGGTGGGGATCAGAGGCAACAGGTTCATGTGAGGCCGGCCTGGGGACCATGGTCAACAGGTCTATTGAGGCCCACGTGTGGAACACAGTAAGCAGGTCCAGGAGAGTTCCCAGTGGTGACAAGAGTCACCATGTCCAGGCGAGGTCCGGTGGGGACCAGGATCACCAGGTACAGGGGAGGCCCTTGAAAGAACCAGAGTCAACAGTTTGACGTCAGGCGCAGGTTCCAACCAGGGTCAGCAGGTCCAAGTCAGGCCAAAGGGGGTTTCACAGTCACTAGGGCACGGTGAGACCCAGAAGGGAACCAGAGTCACGTGGTCCAGGTGAGTTCCAGTGGTGCAACACAGTCACCGCGTCCCGATTTTGCCCAGTTGAGGACCATGGTCAACAGGGCCAGGTGAGGCCCAGATGGGGACCGGAGTTCCCAAATCCAGGTGAAGCCCAGGTGGGGACCAAAGTAACTAGATCCAGTGTAGTCTCAGGTGCACACCAGAATCACCAGGTGGAGGTGAGATGCAGGTGGCAACCACACTGACCAGATCCCGGTGAGGCCCTGGTGGGGACCAGAGTCACGAGGTACATGAGAAGCTAGAAACACTGCAGCCACCAGGTCCACATGATGACCATGTGGAAACGAGAATCACCAGTTAAATATGAGGACCAGGTGGGGATCCGAGTCACCATGTTCAGGTGAGACCCAGGTGGAACCAGTGTCACCATATCCAGGTGTGGCCCAGGTGATGACCAGAGTTTATAGGTCCGGCTGGGTCACTGTTAGTGAACAGTGTAACCATATCGTAATGCTACCCAAGTGGGTACCAGAGACACCAGGCCCTGGTGAGGCCCAGGTGGGACCAGAGACATGAGGTCCAGGTGAGGTCCTGATGGGAACCACAGTCAACATGTCAGGTGAGGCCATGCTTAGAATCAGAGTCACCAGTTACAGGTGAGGCCCAGTTAGAGCCAGAATCACCTGGTACAGAAGAGGCCAAAGTCAGGACCAGAGTTACTAGGATCAGGTCAGTCCCAGTGGGGAACAGAGTAACCATGTCCCGATGATGCCCAGATAGAACCAGCGTCACCAGGTCCAGATGAGGGGCAGGTGGGGAGCATATTCACTAGGTCCCGTTGAGGCCCTGTTGAGGACCAGAGACACCAGGTCTAGTTGAGGCCTAGAGGGGTACCAGATTCACCTGATCTAGGTGACATCCAGATGGGGACCAGAGTCACCATGTCAGGCTGAGGCGCAGAGGGGATCCAGAGTCATCATGTCCAGGTGAGGCTCAGGTGTGGAACAGAGTATCCAGGTCATAATGGTCCACAGGTGAGGACCAGAGCCACCAGATCTGGGTGAGGCCCAGTTAGGATCAGTGTCACCAGTTCCAGTTGAGGCCAAAGGAGTCCACAGCAATCAGGTCCAGGTGGGGAAGAAAGTCAACAGGACTGTGTAGGCCCAGATGGGGACCAGATTCACCAGGTCCAAGTGATTCCCAGGTGGTGACCAGGGTTGCCATTCCGGGTGAGGAGCAGGTAGGGACCAGATTCACCAGGTCCAAGTGAGGCCCACGTGGGCACCTGTGTCACCAGGTATGGGTGAGCAACAGGTGGCAACCCCACTCACTAGGGCCAGGTGAAGCCAACCTGGAGGCCATGCAGAGGAACCGTGTCCCGGTGATGCCCAGGTAGGAACCAGAGTTACCAGGTCCATCTGAGGCCAACCTGCAGGCCATGCAGTGGATCCATGTCCCAATGATGCCCAGGTAGTGACCAGAGTCACCAGGTCCAAATGAGGCCCAGATGGAGCATATTCAATAGGTCCAGGTAAGGCCCAGTTGAGGACCAGAGTCACCAGAACTGGTTGAGTCCTAGAGGGGTACCAGAATCACCTGGTCCATGTGACATCCAGATGGAGACCAGAGTCACCAGGTCAGGGTTAGGCCCAGAGTGGTTCCAGAGTCCAGAGCCTCATGTCCAGGTGAGGCTCAGGTGTGGAACAGAGTCACCAGGTACCAATGATGCCCAGGTGAGGACAAGAGTCACCAGGTCTGGGTGACACGCAGATAGGATCAGAGTCACCAGGTCCAGGTGAGGCCATGAAAGAGTCCACAGCAATCAGATCAAGGTGGGGCACAAAGTCACCAGGACTGAGTGAGGCCAAGATGGGGACCAGATTCACCAGGTCCAGGTGAGGCCCAGGTGGTGACCATAGTCCCCGGGTCTGGGAGAGGACCAGGTAAATACCAGATTCACCAGGTATAAGAGGCCCACATGGGGACCTGAGTCACCAATTATGCGTGAGGCCCAGGTGGCATCCACACTAACCAGGTCCATGTGAGGCCAACCTGCAGGTCAAGTCACCCGATCCAAGTGAGGACCTAGTGGGGGCTGGAGTCACCAGTTAAAAATGATCCTACAAAAACAACACAGTCACCAGATCCTGGTGTGGTTCATGTGGGAACGAGAGTCACCAGGTCCAGGTGAGACCCAGGTGGGACCACAGTCACCAGGTCCAGGTGAGGCCTAGGTCGGGGGACCAGAGTCATTAGGACTAGTTGAGGCCAAAGTGTGGAGCAAAGTTATGAGGTACATGTGAGGCCCAGTTGTGGAAGAGTAACCATGTCCCATTGACGCCAGGTGCGAAAAGAGTCACAAGGTCCAGACGAGGCCTTAGTGAGGAGTAGATTCACCAGGTCCTGTTGAGGCCCAGTGAGGACCAGTGTCCCCAGCTCCGGGTGAGTCCCAGAGGGGGACCAGTGTCACCCGGTTCTGGTGATATCCAGGTCGGGACCAGAGTCACCACGTCAGGGTGAGGCCCAGTGGGGGACGAGAATCACTAGGTCCAGATGAGACCCGGATGTGGAACTGAGAACCCTGGTCCCGTGATGCCCATATGAGGACCTGAGTCACCAGGTCCAGGTGAGGTCCCTGTGGGAACCAGTCACCTCGTCCAGGTGAGGCCGAGGTGGGACCACAGTCACCAGGTCCAGGTGAGGCCCAGGGATTTAGAGAGTATCCAGGTCCCAATGATGCCCAGGTAAGGACCAGAGTCAACAGGTCCAGGAGAGGACAAAATATGGATCAGAGTCATTGTGTTCCAGGTGAGGCCAGAAGGAGACCACAGGAATCAGGTCCAGGAGAGCCCCATATGGGAACCAGAGCCAACAGATCAGGGTGAGGTCCAGTTGTGACCACAGTCAGAAGGCCCAGGTGAGGCGCAGGTGGCAACAGGATTCACCAAGTCCAGGTCAGGCCTAGGTGGCCACCAGTCACCAGATCCAGATGCGGACCAGCTAAGGACCAGATTCACCAGGCCCAAATGAAGCCCAAAGGGTGACCAGAGTCACCAGGTAAGGGCGAGGCCCAGAGGGGAACCAGAGTAACCAGTTTAGTTTGAGGCCCAGTATGGGACCAGAGGTCCCTGGTCAAAGGTAGGCCCAGGTGTGGCATAGAGTATCCAGGTCCCAATGATGCTTGCGTGAGGACCAGAGTCACTAGGGCCATGCAGGCCCAGATGGGGAACAGAATCACTAGGTCCTGGTGAGGCATAGAATAAGACCACAATCACCAGTATCAGGAGTGCCCCTTGTTGGAACCAGAGCCACTCTATCCAGCTGAGTAACAGTTCCATGTGTGCCCCACGTCAGGACCAGATGCATCAGGTCGAATTGAGGCATAGTTCGGGACAAGAGTCACCAGGTCTGGGTGCGGGCTAGGTGGGGCAAGATTCAGCAGTTCTGAGTTAGGGCAAAGTGGGGACGAGAGACACCAGGTCCAGGTGAGGCCAAACTGAGGACCAGAGTCACCAGATCCAGGTGAGGTCCATGTTGGAAAGAGAGTCACCAGGTCCAGGAGAGGTCCAGGTGGGGACCAGAGTCACCAGATCCAGGTGAAGTCCAGGTGGGGACCAGAGTCACCAGATTCAGGTGAAGCCCAGGTGGGGACCAGACTCACTAGGTCCTGATTAGACCCAGGTGAGGATCAGAGTTACCAGATACACGTGAGCCCCCGGCGGGGATCAGAGCCAAAAGGTCCACGTGAGGCTGGCTTGGGGACCATGGTCAATAGGTCTACCTGAGGCCCAGGTGTGGAACACAGTAATCATGTCCAGGTGAGTCCCCGGTGGTGACAAGAGTCACCACGTCCAGTTGAGGCCCAATTGGGGACCAGGATCACCAGGTACAGGGGAGGCCCTTCAGATAACCAGAGTCAACAGTTCGCGGTCAGGCGCAGGTGGCAACCAGGGTCAGCAGGTCCAAGTCAGGCCAAAGTTGGGTTCACAGTCACTAGGGCACAGTGAGACCCAGAGGGGGACCAGAGTCACCTTGTCCAGGTGAGGTCCAGTTGTGGAACACAGTCACCGAGTCCCAATTTTGCCTAGTTGAGGACCGTGGTCAACAGGGCCAGGTGAGGCCCAGATGGGGACCGGAGTCCCCAAATTCAGGTGAAGCCCAGGTGGGGACCACAGTCACCAGATCCAGGGTAGTCTCAGGTGGACACCAGAATCACCAGGTCCTGGTGAGTTGCAGGTGGCAACCACACTCACCAAGTCCCGGTGAGGCCCTGGTGGGGATCAGAGTCACGAGATACATGAGAAGCTAGAAACACTGCAGGCACCAGGTCCACATGATGTCCATGTGGGAACGAGAATTACAAGTTACAGGTGAGGACCATTTGGGGATCTGAGTCACCATGTCCAGGTGAGACCCTGGTGGGAACCAGTGTCACCATGTCCAAGTGTGGACCAGGTGAAAACGAGAGTAATAGGTCCGGCCGGGTCACTGTTAGTGAACAGTGTAACCATATCCTGATTCTACTCATGTGTGTACCAGATACAAGGTCCTGGTGAGTCCCAGTTGGGACCAGAGACATGAGGACCAGGTGAGGTACCGATGGAAACCACAGTCACCAGGTCAGGTGAGGCCATGCTTAGGATCAGAGTCACAACTTATAGGTGAGGTCCAGGGGGAGCCAGAGTCACATGGCACAGAAGAGCCGAAAGTCAGGACCAGAGTTACCACGATCAGGTCAGTCCCACTGGGAATAGAGTAACCACGTCCCGATGATGCTCAGGTAGAACCACAGTTACGAGGTCCAGTGCGGCCCACCTAAAGGCCATGCAGTGGAACCATGTCCCGATGATGCCCAGGTAGGGAAGAGAGTCACCAGGTCCAAATGAGGCCCAGATGGAGCATATTCAATAGGTCCAGGTGAGGCCCAGTTGAGGACCAGAGTCACCAGATCCAGGTGAGGTCCAGGTGGGGACCAGAGTCACCAGATCCAGGTGAAGCCCAGGTGGGGACCAGAGTCACTAGGTGCAGATGAGGCCCAGGTGAGGACCAGAGTTACCAGGTACACGTGAGGCCCCGGTGGGGATCGGAGGAACAGGTCCATGTGAGGCCGGCTTGGGGACCATGGTCAACAGGTCTACTTGAGGCCCAGGTGTGGAACACAGTAAGCAGGTCCTGGTGAGTTCCCATTGGTGACAGGAGTCACCACGTCCAGGTGTGGGCCAGGTCCGACCAGGATCACCAGGTCCAGGGAAGGCCCTTGAAAGAACCAGAGTCAACAGTTCGAGGTCAGGCGCAGGTGGCAACCAGGGTCAGCAGGTCCAAGTCAGGCCAAAGTGGGGTTCACAGTCACTAGGGCACGGTGAAACCCAGAGTGGGACCTGAGTCACCTGGTCCAGGTGAGGTCCAGTTGTGGAACACAGCCACCGGGTCCCAATTTTGCACAGTAGAGGACCATGGTCAACAGGGCCAGGTGAGGCCCAGATGGGGAACGGAGTCCCCAAATCCAGGTTAAGCCCAGGTGGGGACCACAGACACCAGATCCAGGGTAGTCTCAGGTGCAGAGCAGAATCACCAGGTCCATGTGAGGTGCAGGTGGGAACCACACTCTCCCGGTCCCGGAGAGGCCCCGGTGGGGACCAGAGACACGAGGTACATGAGAAGCTAGAAACACTGCAGCCACCAGGTCCACATGATGTCCATGTGGGAATGAAAATCACCAGTTACAGGTGAGGACCAGGTGGGGATCCGACTCACCATGTCCAGGTGAGATCCAGGTGGGAACCAGTGTCACCATGGCCTCGTGTGCCCCAGGTGAAGACCAGAGTTATTAGGTCCGGCTGGATGAGTGTTAGTGAACAGTGTAACCATATCCTGATGCTACCCAGGTGGGTACCAGAGACACCAGGTCCTGATGAGGCCCAGGTGTAACCGGAGGCATGAGGTCCAGGTGAGGTCCCGATGGGAACCACAGTCACCAGGTCAGGTGAGCCCATGCTTAGGATCAGAGACACCAGGAACAGGTGAGGCCCAGCTGGAGCCAGAGTCACCTGGTACAGAAGAGGCCAAAGT
The DNA here is from genome assembly GCF_053574225.1 of Canis aureus. Lineage (NCBI taxonomy): Eukaryota > Metazoa > Chordata > Mammalia > Carnivora > Canidae > Canis > Canis aureus. The sequence goes on along the minus strand of NC_135632.1, from coordinate 53,888,751 downwards.
CAGGACCAGAGTTACCAGGATTAGGTCAGTCCCAGTGGGTAATACAGTAACCATGTCCCAATGATGCCCAGGTAGAATCAGAGTCACCAGATCCAGCGAGGCGCAGGTGGGTAGAATATTCACTAGGTCCAGGTGAGGCCCAGATGAGGACCAGAGTCACCAGGTCTAGTTAACGCCTAGAGGGGTACCAGATTCACCTGGTCTAGGTGACATACAGATGGGGACCAGAGTCACCATGTCAGGCTGAGGCCCAGAGGGGATCCAGAGTCATCATGTCCAGGTGAGGTTCACGTGTAGAACAGAGTATCCAGGTCATAATGGTCCACAGGTGAGGACCAGAGTCACCAGATCTGGGTGAGACCCAGTTAGGATCAGAGTCACTAGTTCCAGGTGAGGGCCATATGGAGTACACAGCAATCAGGTCCAGGTGGGAACAAAGTCACCTGGAATGGATGAACCCAATGGGGACCAGAATCACAATGTCCAGGTGATTCCCAGGTGATGACCAGAGTTACCAGTTCCGGGTGAGGACAAGGGAAGGACCAGATTCACCACGTCCACGTGAGGCCCACGTTGGGACCTGTGTCACCAGGCATGGGTGAGTCTCAGCTGACAAGCCCACTCACTAGGTCCAAGTGAGGCCAACCTGCAGGCCATGCCGAGGAACCATGTCCTGATGATGCCCAGGTGGGGTCTAGAGTTATCAGTTCCAGGTAAGGCACACCTGCAGGCCATGCAGTGGAACCATGTCCCGGTAATGCCGAGGTAGGGATCAGAATCACCATGTCCAAATGAGGCCCAGATGGAGCATATTCACTAGGTCTAGGTGAGGCCCAGTTGAGGACCAGAGTCACCAGATCTGGTTGAGCCCTATAAGGGTACTAGAATCACCTGGTTCAGGTGACATCGAGATGGGGACCAGAGTCACCAGGTCAGGGTGAGGACCAGAGAGGTTCCAGAGTCATCATGTCCAGGTGAGGCTCAGGTGTGGAACAGAGGCACCAGGTACCAATGATGCCCAGTTGAGGACCAGATTCACCAGGTCTGGGTGACGCGCAGATAGGATCAGAGTCACCAGTTCCAGGTGAGGCCAAGAAGGCGTCCACAGCAATCAGGTCCATGTGGGGAACAAAGTCACCAGGACTGGATGAGGCCCAGATGGGGACCAGATTCACCAGGCCCAGGTGATTCCCAAGTGGTGACCAGAGTTACCAGTTCCGGGGAAGGACCAGGTAAGGACCAGATACACCAGGTCCAATTGAGGCCCACTTGGGGACCTGTGTCACTATGTATGGGTGAGGCTCAATTGGCAACCCCACTCACTAGGTTCAGGTGAGGCCAACCTGAAGGTGATGGAGAGGAACCGTGTCCCGATGATGCCCAGGTAGGGACCAGAGTTACCAGGTCCAGGTGAGGCCAACATGCAGGCCATGCAGTGGAACCATGTCCCGATGATGCCCAGGTAGGGACCAGAGTTACCAGGTCCAGGTGAGTCCAACCTGCAGGCCATGCAGTGGAACCATATCCCTATGATGCCCGGGTAGGGACCAGAGTCACCAGGTCCAAATGAGGCCCACATGGAGCATATTCAATTGGTCCAGGTGAGGCTCAGTTGAGGACCAGAGTCACCAGATATGGTTGAGGCCTAGAGGGATACGAGAATACCCTGGTCTAGGTGACATCCTGATGGGGACCACAGTCACCAGGGAAGGGTGAGGCCCAGAGAGGTTCCAGAGGCATCATGTCCAGGTGAGGCTCAGATGTAGAACAGAGTCACCAGGTACCAATGATGCCCAGGTGAGGACCAGAGTCACCAGGTCTGGATGACGCGCAGATATGTTCAGAGTCACCAGTTCCAGGTGAGGCCAAGAAAGAGTCCACATCAATCAGGCCCAAGTGGGGAACGAAGTCACCAGGACTGGGTGAGGCCCAGATGGGGACCAGATTCACCAGGTCCAGGTGAGGCCCAGGTGGTGACCAGAGTTCCCGGGTCTGGGAGAGGACCAGGTAACAACAAGAGTCAACAGGTCCAAGAGGCCCACGTGGGGACCTGAGTCACGAGGTATAGGTGAGGCCCAGGTGGCCTCCCCACTCACCAGGTCCAGGTGAGGCCAACCTGCAGGCCAGTGTCACCAGATCCAGGTGAGGCCCTAGTGGGGACCTGAGTCAACAGGTAAATGTGAGTCTACAAGAACACCACAGTCACCAGGTCCAGGTGTGGTTCTAGTGGGAATGAGAGTCACCAGGCCCAGGTGAGACCCAGGTTGGGACCACAGTCACCAGGTCCAGAGTGAGGCCTAGGAGGGGGGACGACAGTCATCAGGAGCAGTTGAGGCCAAAGTGTGGATCAAAGTTATCATGTTCAGGTGAGGCCCAGGTGGGGAACAGAGTAACCATGTCCCATTGATGTCAGGTGGGAAAAGAGTCACAAGGTCCAGACGAGGCCTAAGTGAGGAGTAGATTCACCAGGTCCTGTTGAGGATCAGAAGAGGACCAGTGTCCCCAGCTCCAGGTGAGTCCCAGTGGGGGACCAGAGTCACCCGGTTCTGGTGATATCCAGGTGGGTACCAGAGTCACCACGTCAGGGTGAGGCCCAGAGGGGGACAAGAATCACTAGGTCCAGGGGAGGCCCCGATGTGGAACTGAGAAACCAGGTCCCATGATGCCCATATGAGGACCTGAGTCACCAGGTCCAGGTGAGGTCCCTGTGGGAACCAGTCACCTCGTCCAGGTGAGGTCCAGGTGGGACCACAGTCACAAGGTCCAGGTGAGGCGCAGGAGGCAACAGGATTCACCAAGTCCAGGTGAGGCCCAGGTGGCGACCAGTCACCAGATCCAGGTGTGGAACAGCTAAGGACCAGATTCTCCAGGCCCAAGTGAAGCGCAACGGGTGACCAGAGTCACCAGGGCAGGGTGAGGCCCAGAGGGGGAACCAGAGTAACCAGTTTAGTTTGAGGCCCAGAATGGGACCAGAGGTCCCTGTTCAAAGAGAGGCCCAGGTGTGGAATAGAGTATCCAGGTCCCAATGACGCCTGGGTGAGGATCAGAGTCACTAGGGCCATGCTGGTCCAGATGGGGAACAGAATCACTACGTCCCGGTGAGGCATAGAATAAGACCACATTCAGCAGTATCAGGTGATCCCCTTGTGAGAACCAGAGCCACACTATCCAGCTGAGTCCCAGGATCAGGTGAGTCCCATGTGAGGACCAGATTCATCAGGTCGAATTGAGGCATAGCTGGGGACAGAGTCACCAGGTCTGTGTGCGGCCTAGGTGTGGCAAGATTCAGCAGTTCTGAGTTAGGTCAAAGTGGGGACGAGAGACACCAGGTCCAGGTGAGGCCAAAGAGAGGACCAGAGTCACCAGATCCAGGTGAGGTCCATGTTGGAAAGAGAGTCACGAGGTCCAGGAGAGGTCCAGGTGGGGTCCAGAGTCACCAGATCCAGGTAAAGTCCAGGTGGGGACCAGAGTCACCAGATCCATGTGAAGCCCAGGTGGGGACCAGGATCACCAGGCACAGGGGAGGCCCTTGAAAGAACCAGAGTCAACAATTGGAGGTCAGGCGCAGGTTTCAACCAGGGTCAGCAGGTCCAAGTCAGGGGAAAGTGGGGTTCACAGTCACTAGGGAATGGTGAGACCCAGAGGGGCACCAGAGTCACGTGGTCCAGGTGGGGTCCAGTTGTGGAACACAGTCACCGCGTCCCAATTTTGCCCAGTTGAGGACCATGGTCAACAGGGCCAGGTGAGGCTCAGATGCGGACCAGAGTCCCCAAATCCAGGTGAACCCCAGGTGGGGACCACAGTCACCAGATCCAGAGTAGTCTCAGGTGCAGACCAGAATCACCAGGTCCAGGTGAGGTGCAGGTGGCAAACACAATCACCAGGTCCCGGTGAGGCCCTGGTGGGGACCAGTGTCACAAGGTACATGACAAACTAGAAACACCGCAGCCACCAGGTCCACATGATGTCCATGTGGGAACGAGAATCAACAGTTATAGGTTAGGACCAGGTGGGTATCTGACTCACCATTTCCAGGTGATACCCAGGTGGGAACGAGTGTCACCATGTCCAGGTGTGGCCCAGGTGAAGACCAGAGTTAATAGGTCCGGCTTGGTCACTGTTACTGAACAGTGTAACCATATCCTGATGCTACCCAGGTGGGAACCAGAGACACCAGGTCCTGGTGAGGCCCAGGTGGGACCAGAGACATGAGGTCCAGGTGAGGTCCCGATGGGAACCACAGTCACCAGGTCAGGAGAGGCCATGCTTTGGATCAGAGTCACCAGTTACAGGTGAGGCCCAGGTGGAGCCTGAGTCACCTGGTACAGAAGAGGCCAAAATCAGGACCAGAGTTACCAGGATCAGGTCATTACCAGTGGGGAACAGAGTAACCATGTCCCGATGATGCCCAGGTAGACCCAGCGTCAACAGGTCCAGATGAGGCGCAGGTGGGGAGCATATTCACTAGGTCTCGGTGACACCCAGTTGAGGACCAGTGTCACCAGGTCATTTTGAGCCCTAGAGGGGTAACAGATTCACCAGATCTAGGTGACATCCAGATGGGGACCAGAGTCACCATGTCAGGGTGAGGCCCCGTGGGGATCCAGAGTCATCATGTCCAGGTGAGGCTCAGGTGTTTAACAGAGTATCCAGGTCATAATGGTCCACAGGTGAGGACCTGAGTCACCAGATCTGGGTGAGGCCCAGGTAGGATCAGAGTCACCACTTCCAGTTGAGGCCATGAAGGAGTCCACAGCATTCAGGTCCAGAGGGGAACAAAGTCACCAGGACTGGGTGAGGACCAGATGGGGACCAGATTCACCAGGTCCAGGTGATTCCCAGGTGGTGACAAGGGTTACCAGGTACGGGTGAGGACCAGGTAAGGACGAGATTCACCAGGTCATACTGGGCCCACGGGGGACCTGTGTCACCATGTATGGGTGAGGCCCAGGTGCCAACCCCACTCACCAGGTCCAGGTGAGGCCAACCTGCAGGCCATGTAGAGGAACGATGTCCCGATGATGCCCAGGTAGGGACCAGAGTTACCAGGTCCAGGTGAGGCCAACCTGAAGGCCATGCAGCTGAACCATGTCCCGATGATGCCCAGGAAGGGACCAGAGTCACCAGGTCCAAATGAGGCCCAGATGGAGCATATTCACTAGGTCCAGGTGAGGCCCCGATGTGGAACTGAGAAACCAGGTCCCATGATGCCCATATGAGTACCTTTGCCACCAGGTCCAGGCAAGGTCCTTGTGGGAACCAGTCACCTCCTCCAGGTCAGGCCCAGGTGGGACCACAGTCACCAGGTTCAGATGAGGCCCAGGAATATAAGAGAGTATCCAGGTCCCAATGATGCCCAGGTAAGGACCAGAGTCAACAGGTCAAGGAGAGGCCCAAATATGGATCAGAGTCATTGTGTTCCAGGTGAGGCCAGATCGAGACCAGAGGAACCAGGTCCAGGAGAGCCCCATATGGGAAACAGAGCCACCATATCCAGGTGAGGTCCAGGTGGGACCACAGTCACAAGGTCCAGGTGAGGCGCAGGAGGCAACAGGATTCAACAAGTCCAGGTGAGACCCAGGTGGCGACCAGTCACCAGATACAGGTGCGGACCAGCTAAGGACAAGATTCAGCAGGCTCATGTGAATCCCAAGGGGTGACCAGAGTCACCAGGTAGGGGTGAGGCCTAGAGGGGGAACCAGAGTAACCAGTTTAGTTTGAGGCCCAGAATGGGACCAGAGATCCCTGGTCAAAGTGAGGCCCAGGTGTGGAATAGAGTATCCAGGTCCCAATGATGCCTGGGTGAGGACCAGAGTCACTAGGGCCATGCAGACCCAGATGGCAAACAGAATCACTAGGTCCTGGTGAGGCATAGAATAACACCACAGTCAACAGTATCATGTGAGCCCCTTGTGGGAACCAGAGCCACTCTATGGAGCTGAGTCCCAGGTCCATGTGAGGCCCACGTGAGGACCAGATTCATCAGGTCGAATTGAGGCATACCTGAGGACAAGAGTCACCAGGTCGGGGTGCGGCCTAGGTGTAGCAAGATTCAGAAGTTTTGAGTTAATCAATGTGGGGATGAGAGACACCAGGTCCAGGTGAGGCCAAAGTGAGGACCAGAGTCACCAGATCCAGGTGAGGTCCATGTTGGAAAGAGAGTCACCAGGTTCAGGAGAGGTCCAGGTGGGGACCAGAGTCACCAGATCCAGGTGAAGTCCAGGTGGGGACCAGAGTAACCAGATCCAGGTGAAGCCCAGGTGGGGACCAGAGTCACTAGGTCCAGATGAGGCCCAGGTGAGGACCAGAGTTACCAGACAACTGAGGCCCCGATGGGGATCAGAGGCAAGAGGACTACTTGAGGCCCAGGTTTGGAACACAGTAACAAGGTCCAGGTGAGTCCCCGGTGGTGACAAGAGTCACCACGTCCAGGTGAGGCCCAGGTGGGGCCCAGGATCACCAGGTCCAGGGAAGGCCCTTGAAAGAACCAGAGTCAACGGATCGAGGTCAGGAGCAGGTTGCAACCAGTGTCAGCAGGTCCAAGTCAGGCCAAAGTGGGGTTCACAGTCACTAGGGCATGGTGAGACCCAGAGGGGGACCAGAGTCACCTGGTGCATGTGAGGTCCAGTTGTGGAACAGTCACCGGGTCCCAATTTTGCCCAGTTGAGGACAATGGTCAACCCTGCCAGGTGAAGCCCAGATGGGGACCGGAGTCCCCAAATCCAGGTGAAGCCCAGGTGGGGACCAGAGTCACCAGATCCAGGGTAGTCTCGGGTGCAGACCAGAATCTCCAGGTCCAGGTGAGGTGCAGGTGGCAACCACACTCACCAGGTCCCGGTGAGGCCCTGGTGGGGACCAGAGTCACGAGGTACATGAGAAGCTAGAAACACTGCAGCCACCAGGTCCACATGATGTCCATGTGGGAACGAGAATCACTAGTTACAGGTGAGGACCTGGTGGGGATCCCACTCACCATGTCCAGGTGAGACCCAGGTGGGAACCAGTGTCACCATGTACAGGTGTGGCCCTGGTGAAGACCAGAGTTAATAGGTCAGGCTGGGTCACTGTTAGAGAACAGTGTAACCATATCCTGATGCTACCCAGGTGGGTACCAGAGACACCAGGTCCTGGTGAGGCCCAGGTGGAACCAGAGACCTGAGGTCCAGGTGAGGTCCCGATGGGAACCACAGTCACCAGGTCAGGTGAGGCCATGCTTAGGATCAGAGTCACCAGTTACAGGTGAGGTCCAGGTGGAGCCAGAGTCACCTGGTACAGAAGAGGCCAAAGTCAGGATCAGAGTTACCAGAATCAGGTCAGTCCCAGTGGGGAATAAAGTAACCATTTCCCGAGGATGTCCAGGTAAAACCAGAGTCACCATGCCCAGATGCGGCGCAGCTGGGGAGCATGTTCACTAGGTCCCGGTGAGGCCCAGTTGGGGCCCAGAGTCACCAGGTCAAGTTGAGGCCTAGAGGGGTACCAGATTCACCTGGTCTAAGTGACATCCAGATGGGGACCAGAGTCACCATGTCAGGCTGAGGCCCAGAGGGGATCCAGAGTCAACATGTCCAGGTGAGGCTCACGTGTGGAACAGAGTATCCAGTTCATAATGGTCCACAGGTGAGGACCAGAGTCACCAGATCTGGGTGAGGCCCAGTTAGGATCAGAGTCACCAGTTCCAGGTGAGGCCAAGAAGGAGTCCACAGCAATCAGGTCCAGGTGGGGAACAAAGTCACCAGGAATGGATGACCCCAGATGGGGACCAGATTCACCAGGTCCAGGTGATTCCCATGTGGTGAACAGAGTTACGAGTTCCGGGTGAGGACCTGTAAGGACCAGATTCACCAGGTCCAAGTGAGGCCCACGTGGGGACCTGTGTCACCAGGCATGGGTGAGGCCGAGGTGGCAACCCCACTCACCAGGTCCAGGTGAGGCGATCTTGCAGGCCATGCAGAGGAACCATGTCCCGATGATGCCCAGGTCGGGACTAGAGTTACCAGGTCCAGGTGAGGCCAACCTGCAGGCCATGCAGTGGAACCATGTCCCGATGATGCCCAGGTAGGGACCAGATTTAACAGGTCTAGGTGAGGCCAACCTGCAGGCCATGCAGTGGAACCATGTCCCGATGATGCCGAGGTAGGGATCAGAATCACCAGGTCCAATTAGACCCAGATGGAGCATATTTACTAGGTCCAGGTGAGTTCCAGTGGAGGACCAGAGTCACCAGATCTAGTTGAGGCCTAGAGGGGTACCAGAATCACCTGGTCCAGGTGACATCCAGATGGGGACCAGAGTCCCCAGGTCAGGATGAGGCCCAGAGAGGTTCCAGAGTCATCATGTCCAGGTGAGGCTCAGGTGTGGAACAGAGTCACCAGGTACCAAAGATGCCCAGGTGAGGACCAGAGTCACCAGGTCTGGGTAATGCGCAGATAGGATCAGAGTCACCAGTTCCAGGTGAGGCCAAGAAAGAGTCCACAGCAATCAGATCCAGGTGGGGAACAAAGTCACCAGGACTGGGTGAGGCCCAGATGGGGACCAGATTCACCAGGTCCAGGTGAGGCCCAGGTGGTGACCAGAGACCAAGGGTCTAGGAGACGACCAGGTAAGGACCAGATTCACCAGGTCCAAGAGGCCCACGAGGGGACCTGTGTCCCCAGGTACGGGTGAGGCACAGGTGGCAACGACACTCACCAGGTCTAGGAGACGCCATCCTTTGCACCATGCAGAGGAACCCTGTCCCGATGATGCCCATGTAGGAACCAGAGTTACCAGGTCCAGGTGATGCCAACCTGCAGGCCATGCAGAGGAACCATGTCCCGATGATGCCCAGGTAGGGACCAGAGTCACCAGGTCAAGTTGAGGCCTAGAGGGGTACCAGATTCACCTGGTCTAAGTGACATCCAGATGGGGACCAGAGTCACCATGTCAGGCTGAGGCCCAGAGGGGATCCAGAGTCAACATGTCCAGGTGAGGCTCACGTGTGGAACAGAGTATCCAGTTCATAATGGTCCACAGGTGAGGACCAGAGTCACCAGATCTGGGTGAGGCCCAGTTAGGATCAGAGTCACCAGTTCCAGGTGAGGCCAAGAAGGAGTCCACAGCAATCAGGTCCAGGTGGGGAACAAAGTCACCAGGAATGGATGACCCCAGATGGGGACCAGATTCACCAGGTCCAGGTGATTCCCATGTGGTGAACAGAGTTACGAGTTCCGGGTGAGGACCTGTAAGGACCAGATTCACCAGGTCCAAGTGAGGCCCACGTGGGGACCTGTGTCACCAGGCATGGGTGAGGCCGAGGTGGCAACCCCACTCACCAGGTCCAGGTGAGGCGATCTTGCAGGCCATGCAGAGGAACCATGTCCCGATGATGCCCAGGTCGGGACTAGAGTTACCAGGTCCAGGTGAGGCCAACCTGCAGGCCATGCAGTGGAACCATGTCCCGATGATGCCCAGGTAGGGACCAGAGTTAACAGGTCTAGGTGAGGCCAACCTGCAGGCCATGCAGTGGAACCATGTCCCGATGATGCCGAGGTAGGGATCAGAATCACCAGGTCCAATTAGACCCAGATGGAGCATATTTACTAGGTCCAGGTGAGGTCCAGTGGAGGACCAGAGTCACCAGATCTAGTTGAGGCCTAGAGGGGTACCAGAATCACCTGGTCCAGGTGACATCCAGATGGGGACCGGAGTCCCCAGGTCAGGATGAGGCCCAGAGAGGTTCCAGAGTCATCATGTCCAGGTGAGGCTCAGGTGTGGAACAGAGTCACCAGGTACCAAAGATGCCCAGGTGAGGACCAGAGTCACCAGGTCTGGGTAATGCGCAGATAGGATCAGAGTCACCAGTTCCAGGTGAGGCCAAGAAAGAGTCCACAGCAATCAGATCCAGGTGGGGAACAAAGTCACCAGGACTGGGTGAGGCCCAGATGGGGAGCAGATTCACCAGGTCCAGGTGAGGCCCAGGTGGTGACCAGAGACCAAGGGTCTGGGAGACGACCAGGTAAGGACCAGATTCACCAGGTCCAAGAGGCCCACGAGGGGACCTGTGTCCCCAGGTACGGGTGAGGCACAGGTGGCAACGACACTCACCAGGTCTAGGAGACGCCATCCTTTGCACCATGCAGAGGAACCCTGTCCCGATGATGCCCATGTAGGAACCAGAGTTACCAGGTCCAGGTGATGCCAACCTGCAGGCCATGCAGAGGAACCATGTCCCGATGATGCCCAGGTAGGGACCAGAGTCACCAGGTCCAGAATCGGCGCAGGTGGGAGCATATTCACTAGGACCCTGTGAGGCCCAGATGCGGACCAGTCACCAGGTCTACTTGAGGCCTAGAGGGGTACCAGATTCACCTGGTCTAGGTGACATCCTGATGGGGACCAGAGTCACCATGTCAGCCTCCCCTGGACATGATGACTCTGGGCCAAGTCCTGGTGAGGCCCAGGTGGTACCAGAGACATGAGGTCCAGGTGAGGTCCCGATGGGAAACACAGTCACCAGGTCAGGTGAGGCCATGCTTAGGATCAGAGTCACCAGTTACAGGTGAGGCCCATGTGGAGCGACAGTCACCTGGTACAGAAGAGGCCAAAGTCAGGATCAGAGTTACCAGGTCAGGTCAGTCCCAGTGGGGAATAGAGTAACTATGTCCCCATGATGCCCAGGTAGAACCAGAGTCACTAGTTCCAGAAGAGGCGCAGGTGGGGAGCATGTTCACTAGGTCCCGGTGAGGCCCAGTTGAGGTCCAGAGTCACCAGATCTGGTTGAGTCCTAGAGCGGTACCAGAAACACCTGGTCCTGGTGACATCCAGAAGGGGACCAGAGTCACCAGGTCAGGGTGAGGCCCAGAGAGGCCCAGAGTCATCATGTCCAGGGGAGGATCAGGTGTGGAACAGAGTCACCAGGTACCAATGATGCCCAGGTGAGGACCAGAGTTACCAGGTATGGGTGACGCGCAGATAGGATCAGAGTCACCAGGTCCAGGTGAGGCCAAGAAAGACTCCACAGCAATCAGGTCCAGGTGGGGAACAAAGACACAAGGACTGGGTGAGCCCCAGATGGCGACCAGATTCACCAGGTCCAGGTGAGGCCCAGGTGGTGACCAGACTCCCCGGGTCTAGGAGAGGACCAGGTAAGGTCCAGATTCACCAGGACCAAGAGACCCACGTGGGGACCTGAGTCACTAGGTATGGGTGAGGCCCAGGGGGCAACCCCACTCACCAGGTCCACGTGAGGCCAGCCTGCAGTCCAGAGTCACCAGATCCAGGTGAGGCCCTAGTGGGGACCAGAGTCACCAAGTAAATGTGAGTCTACAAGAACACTACAGTCACCAGGTCCAGGTGTGGTTCATGTGGGAACGAGAGTCACGAGGTCCAGGTGAGAACCTGGTGGGGACCACAGTCACCAGGTCCAGATTGAGGCCTAGGTGGGGGGACCAGAGTCATCGGGACCAGTTGAGACCAAAGTGTGGAGCAAAGTTTTCATGTCCAGGTGACGACCAAGTGGGGAACAGAGTAACAATGTCCCATTGATGCCAGATGGGAAAAGAGTCACAAGGTCCAGATGAGGCCTAAGTGAGGAGTAGATTCACCAGGTCCTGTTCAGGCCAGGTTTAGGACCAGTGTCCCCAGCTCCAGGTGAGTCCCAGAGGGGGACCAGAGTCACCCGGTTCTGGTGATATCCAGGTGGGGACCAGAGTCACCACGTCAGGGTGAGGCCCAGTGGGGGACGAGAATCACTAGGTCCAGGTGAGGCCCCGATGTGGAACTAGAAACCAGGTGCCATGATGCCCATATGAGGACCTGAGTCACCAAGTCCAAGTGAGGTCCCTGTGGGAACCAGTGAACTCCTCCAGGTGAGGCCCAGGTGGGACCACAGTCACCAGGTCCAGGTGAGGCCCAGGTATATAAGAGATTATCCAGGTCCCAATGATGCCCAGTTAAGGACCAGGGTCAACAGGTCCAGGAGAGTCCCAAAAATGGATCAGAGTCATTGTGTTCCAGGTGACGCCAGATGGAGACCACAGGAACCAGGTCCAGGAGAGCCCCATATGGGAACCAGAGCCACCAGATCCATGTGAGGTCCAGGTGGGACCACAGTCACAAGGTCCAGGTGAGGCGCAGGTGGCAACAAGATTCACCAAGTCCAGGTGAGGCCCAGGTGGTGACCAGTCACCAGATCCAGGAGCGGACCAGCTAAGGACCAGATTCACCAGGCCCATGTGAAGCTCAAGTGGTGACCAGATTTACCAGGTAAGGGTGAGTCCCAGAGGGGGAATCAGAGTAACCAGTTTAGTTTGAGGCACAGAATGGGACCAGAGGTCCCTGGTCAAAGTGAGGCCCAGGTGTGGAATAGAGTATCCAGGTCCCAATGATGCCTGGGTGAGGACCAGAGTCACTAGGGCCATGCAGGCCCAGATGGGGAACAGAATCACTAGGTCCTGTTGAGGCATAGAATAAGACCAGATTCAGGGATCCCTGGGTAGCGCAGCTGTTTGGCGCCTGCCTTTGGCCCAGGGCGCGATCCTGGAGACCCGGGATCGAATCCCACATCGGGCTCCCGCTGCATGGAGCCTGCTTCTCCCTCTGCCTGTGTCTCTGCCTCTCTCTCTCTCTGTGACTATCATAAATAAATAAAAATTTAAAAAAATTAAAAAAAAAGACCAGACTCACCAGTATCAGGTGAGCCCCTTGTGGGAACAAGAGCCACTCTACACAGCTGAGTCCCAGGTCCATGTGAGGCCCAAGGGAGGACCAGATTCATCAGGTAGAATTGAGGCATAGCTGGGGACAAGAGTCACCAGGTCTTGGTGCGGCCTAGGTGGGGAAAGATTCAGCAGTTCTGAGTTAGGTCAAAGTGGGGACGAGAGACACCAGTTCCAGGTGAGGCCAAAGTGAGAACCAGAGTCACCAGATCCAGGTGAGGTCCATGTTGGAAAGAGAGTCACGAGGTCCAGGAGAGGTGCAGGTGGGGGCCAGAGTCACCAGATCCATGTGAAGTCCAGGTGGTGACCAGAGTCACCAGATCCAGGTGAAGCCCAGGTGGGGACCAGAGTCTCTAGTTGCAGATGAGGCCCAGGTGAGGACCAGAGTTACCAGGTACACGTGAGGCCCCGGGGGGGATCAGAGGCAACAAGTCCATGTGAGGCCAGCTTGGGGTCCATGGTCCACAGGTCTACTTGAGGCCCAGGTGTGGAACACAGTAAGCAGGTCCAAGTGAGTCCCTGGTGGTGACAAGAGTCACCACGTCCAGGTGAGCCCCAGGTGGGGACCAGGATCACCAGGTAGAGGGGAGGTCCTTGAAAGAACCAGAGTCAACAGTTCGAGTTAAGGCGCAGGTTGCAACCAGTGTCAACAGGTCCAAGTCAGGCCAAATTGGGGTTCACAGTCACTAGGGCACAGTTACCGGGTCCCAATTTTGCCCAGTTGAGTACCATGGTCAACACGGCCACGAGAGGCCCAGATAGGGACCGGAGTCCCCAAATCCAGGTAAGCCCAGGTTGGGACCACAGTCACCAGATCCAGGATAGTCTCAGGTGCAGACCAGAATCACAAGGTCCAGGTGAGGTGCAGGTGGCAACCACACTCACCAGGTCCCGGTGAGGCCCTGATGGGGACCAGAGTCACGAGGTACATGAGAACCTAGAAACTCTGCAGCCACCAGGTCCCCATGATATGTCCATGTGGGAATGAGTATCACCAGTTACAGGTTACTACCAGGTTGGGCTTTGACTCACCATGTCCAGGTGAGACCCATGTGGGAACCAGTGTCACCATGTCCAGGTGTGGCCCAGGTGAAGACCAGAGTCAATATGTCCAGCTGAGTCACTGTTAGTGAACAGTGTAACCATATCCTTTTTTTTTTTTTTTAATTTTTATTCATGATAGGCACACAGTGAGAGAGAGAGAGGCAGAGACACAGGCAGAGGGAGAAGCAGGCTCCATGCACCGGGAGCCTGATGTGGGATTCGATCCCGGATCTCCAGGATCGCGCCCTGGGCCAAAGGCAGGCGCCAAACCGCTGCGCCACCCAGGGATCCCGTGTAACCATATCCTGATGCTACCCAGGTGGGTACCAGAGACACCAGGTCCTGGTGACGCCCAGGTGGGACCAGAGTCATGAGGTCCAGTTGAGGTCCAGTTGTGGAACACAGTCACCGGGTCCCAATTTTGCCCAGTTGAGGACCATGGTCAACAGGGCCAGGTGAGGCCCAGATGGGGACCGGAGTCCCCAAATCCAGGTGAATCCCAGGTGGGGACCACAGTCACCAGATCCACAGTAGTCTCACGTGCAGACCAGGATCATCAGGTCCAGGTGACGTGCAGGTGGAAACCACACTCACCAGCTCCTGCTGAATAGAGTAACCATGTCCCGATGATGCCCAGGTAGAACCAGAGTCACCAGGTCCAGATGAGGCACAGGTGGGGAGCATGTTCACTAGGTCCCCGTAGGCCCAGTTGAGGACCAGAGTCACCAGGTCAAGTTGAGGCATAGAGGGGTACCAGATTCACCTGGTCTAGGTGACATCCAGATGGAGACCAGAGTCACCATGTCAGGCTGAGGCCCAGAGGGGATCCAGAGTCATCATATCCAGGTGACGCTCAGGTGTGTAACAAAGTATCCAGGTCATAATGGTCCACAGGTGAGGACCAGAGTCATCAGATCTCGGTGAGACCCAGTTAGGATCAGAGTCACCATTTCAAGGTGAGGCCAAGAAGGAGTCCACAGCAATCAGGCCCACGTGGGGAACTAAGTCACCAGGACTGGGTGAGGCCCAGAGGGGACCAGATTCACCAGGCCCAGGTGATTCCCAGGTGGTGACCAGAGTTACAAGTTCCGGGTGAGGACAAGGTAAGGACCAGTTTCACCAGGTCCACGTGAGGCCCACGTGGGACCTGTGTCACCAGGTATGGGTGAGGCAAGGTGGCAACCCCACTCACCAGGTCCAGGTGAGGGCAACCTGCAGGCCATGCAGAGGAACCTAGTCCCGATGATGCCCAGGTTGGGACTAGAGTTACCAGGTCCAGGTGAGGCCAACCTACAGGCCATGCAGTGGAACCATGTCTCGATGATGCCCAGGTAGGGACCAGAGTTACCAGGTCCAGGTGAGGCCAACCTGCAGGTCATGCAGTGGAGACATGTCCCGATGATGCCCAGGAAGGGACAAGAGTAACCAGGTCCAAATGAGCCCCAGATGGAATGTATTCACTATGTCCAGGTGAGGCCCAGTTGAGGACCAGAGTCACCAGATCTGGATGAGGCCTAGAGGGGTACCAGAATCACCTGGTCCAGGTGACATCCAGATGGGGACCAGAATCACCAGGTCAGGGTGAGGCCCAGAGAGGCTCCAGAGTCATCATGTTCAGGTGAGGCTCAGGTCTGGAACACAGTGTCCAGGTCATAATGGTCCATATGTGAGGACCAGAGTGACCAGATCTGGTGACGCGCAGATACGATCAGAGTCACCAGTTCCAGGTGAGGCCAAGAAAGAGTCCACAGCAATCAGGTCCAGGTGGGGAACACAGTCACCAGGACTGGGTGAGGCCCAGATGGGGACCAGATTCAACACGTCCAAATGAGGCCCAGGTGGAGTCCAGAGTCCCCGGGTCTGGGAGTGGACCAGGTAAGGACCAGATTCACCAGGTACAAGAGGCCCACGTGGGGAACTGAATCACCAGGTATGGGGTGGCAACCCCACTCACCAGGTCCAGGTGAGGCCAACCTTCAGGCCAGAGTCACCAGATCCACGTGAGGCCCTAGTGGGGATCGGAGTCACCAGGTAAATGTCCGTCTACAAGAACACCACAGTCCAGGTCCAGGTGTGGTTCATGTGGGAACGAGAGTCACCAGGTCCAGGTGAGAACCAGGTGGGGACCAGAGTCACCAGGTCCAGATAGAGGCCTAGGTGGGGGGACCAGAGTCATCAGGACCAGTTGAGGTCAAAGTGTGGAGCAAAGTTATCATGTCCAGGTGAGGCCCAGGTGGGGAACAGAGTAACCATGTCCCATTGATGCCAGGTGGGAAAAGAGTCACAAGGTCCCGGTGAGGCGCAGGTGGCAACAGGATTCACCAAGTCCAGGTGAGGCCCAGGTGGCGACCAGTCACCAGATCCATGTGCGGACCAGCTAAGGACCAGATTCACTAGGCCCAAGTGAACCCCAAGGGGTGACCAGATATACCAGGTAAGGGTGAGGCCCAGAAGGGGAACCAGAGTAACCAGTTTAGTTTGAGGCCCAGAATGGGACCAGAGGTCCCTGGTCAAAGAGAGGCCCAGGTGTGGAATAGAGTATCCAGGTCCCAATGACGCCCAGGTGAGGACCAGAGTCACCAGGTCTGGGTAATGCGCAGATAGGATCAGAGTCACCAGTTCCAGGTGAGGCCAAGAAAGAGTCCACAGCAATCAGATCCAGGTGGGGAACAAAGTCACCAGGACTGGGTGAGGCCCAGATGGGGACCAGATTGACCAGGTCCAGGTGAGGCCCAGGTGGTGACCAGAGACCACGGGTCTGGGAGATGACCAGGTAAGGACCAGATTCACCAGGTCCAAGAGGCCCACGAGGGGATCTGTGTCCCCAGGTACGGGTGAGGCACAGGTGGCACCCACACTCACCAGGTCCAGGAGAGGCCATCCTTCGAGCCATGCAGAGGAACCCTGTCCCGATGATGCCCATGTAGGAACCAAAGTTACCAGGTCCAGGTGAGGCCAACCTGCAGGCCATGCAGTGGAACCATGCCCTGATGAAGTCCAGGTAGGGACCAGGGTTACCAGGTCCCGGTGAGGCCAACCTGCAGGCGATGCAGTGGAACCGTGTCCCGATGATGCCCAGGAGGGACCAGAATCACCAGGTCCAATGAGGCCCAGATGGAGCATATTCACTAGGTCCAGGTGTGGTCCAGTGGAGGACCAGAGTCACCAGACCCTGTTGAGGCCTAGAGGGGTACCAGAATCACCTGGTCCAGGTGACATCCAGATGGGGACCAGAGTCACCAGGTCAGGATGAGGCCCAGAGAGGTTCCAGAGTCATCATGTCCAGGTGAGGCTCAGGTGTGGAACAGAGTCACCAGGTACCAAAGATGCCCAGGTGAGGAACAGAGTCACCAGGTCTGGGTGACGGGCAGATAGGATCAGAGTCACCTGTTCCAGGTGAGGCCAAAAAAGAGTCCACAGGAATCAGGCCCAGGTGGGGAACAAAGTCACCAGGACAGGGTGAGGCCCAGATTGGGACCAGATTCACCAGGCCCAGGTTATTCCCAGGTGGTGACCAGACATACCAGTTCCGGGTGACGACCAGGTAAGGACCAGATTCACCAGGTCCAAGTGAGGCCCACGTGGGGACCTGAGTCACCAGGTATGGGTGAGGCCAGGTGGCAAGGCACCCCAGGTCCAGGTGAGGCCAACCTGCAGGCCATGCAGAGGAACCATGTCCCGATGATACCCAGGTAAGGAGGAGAGTTACAACATCCAGGTGAGGCCAACCTGCAGGCAATGCAGTGGAACCAAGTCCCGATAATGCCCAGTTAGGGACTAGAGTCACCAGGTCAGGGAGAGGCCCAGAGAGGTTCCAGAGTCATCATGTCCAGGTGAGGATCAGGTGAGGAACAGAGTCACCAGGTACCAATGATGCCCAGGTGAGGGCCAGAGTCACCAGATCTGGGTGACGCGCAGATAGGTTCAGAGTCACCAGTTCCAGGTGAGGCCAAGAAAGAGTCCACAGCAATCAGGTCCAGGTGGGGAACATAGTCACCAGTACTGGGTGAGGCCTAGATGGGGACCAGATTCACCACATCAGGGTGAGGCCCATAGTGGACGAGAATCACTAGGTCCATGTGAGGCCCCGATATGGAAGTTAGAAACCAGGTCCCATGATGCCCATATGAGGATCTGAGTCACCAGGTCCAGGTGAGCTCCCTGTGGGAACCAGTCACCTCATCCAGGTGAGGCTCAGATGGGACCACAGTCACCGGTCCAGGTGAGACCCAGGTATATAACAGAGTATCCAGCTCCCAGTGATGCCCAAGGAAGGACCAGAGTCAACACGTACAAGAGAGGCCCAAATATTGTTTAGAGTCATTGTGTTCCAAGTGAGGCCAGATGGAGACCACAGGAACCAGGTCCAGGAGAGCCCCTATGGGAACCAGAGCCACCAGATCCAGGTGAGGTCCAGGTGGGACCACAGTCACAAGGTCCAGGTGAGGCACAGGTGGCAACAGGATTCACCAAGTCCAGGTGAGGCCCAGGTGGCGACCAGTCACCAGATCCAGGTGCGGACCAGCTAAGGACCAGATTCACCAGACCCTAGTGAAGCCCAAGGGGTGACCAGAGTCACCAGGTAAGGGTGAGGCCCAGAGTGGAACCAGAGTAACCAGTTTAGTTTGAGGCCCAGAATGGGACCAGAAGTCCCTGGTCAAAGTGATGCACAGGTGTGGAATAGAGTATCCATGGTGAGGATCATTGGGTCCATCACCCAATGATGCCTGGGTGAGGACCAGAGGCACTAGGGCCATGCAGGCCCAGATGGGGAACAGAATCACTACGTCCTGGTGAGGCATAGAATAAGACCACAGTCAGCAGTATCAGGTGTGCCCCTTGTGGGAACCAGAGCCACTTTATCCATCTGAGTCCCAGGTACATGTGAGGCACACGTGAGGACCAGATTCATCAGGTCGAATTGAGGCATAGCTAGGGACAAGAGTCACCAGGTCTCGGTGCGGCCTAGTTGGGGCAAGATTCAGCAGTTCTGAGTTAGGTCAAAGTGGGGATGAGAGACACCAAGTCCAGGTGAGGCCAAAATGAGGACCAGAGTCACCAGATCCACATGAGGTCCATGTTGGAAAGGAGTCACCAGGTCCAGGAGAGGTCCTGGGGTGGACCAGAGTCACCAGATCCAGGTGAAGTCCAGGTGGGAACCAGAGTCACTAGGTCCAGATGAGGCCCAGGTGAGGACCAGAGTTACCAGGTACACGTGAGGCCCCGGTGGGGATCAGAGGCAACATGTCCATGTGAGGCTGGCTTGGGGACCATGGTCAACAGGTCTACTTGAGGCCCAGGTGTGGAACACAGTAAGCAGGTCCCGGTGAGGGCCCGGTGGTGACAAGAGTCACCACGTCCAGGTGAGTCCCAGGTGGGGACCAGGATCAACAGGTCCAGGGGAGGCCCTTGAAAGAACCAGAGTCAACAGTTCGAGGTCAGGCGCAGGTGGCAACCAGGGTCAGCAGGTCCAAGTCAGGCCAAAGTGGGGTTCACAGTCACTAGGACATGGTGACACCCAGAGGGGGACCAGAGTCACTTGGTCCAGGTGAGGCCACTTGTGGAACACAGTCACCGGGTCCCAATTTTGCCCAGTTGAGGAAAACCCCACTCACCAGCTCCAGGTGAGGCCAACCTGCAGGCCATGCCGTGATACCATATCCCGATGATGCCCAGGTACGGACTAGAGTCACCAGGTCCAAATGAGGCCCAGATGGGGTATATTCACTAGGTCCAGGTGAGGCCCAGTTGAGGACCAGAGTCACCAGATCACCTTGAGCCCTAGAGGTGTACCAGAATCACCTGGTCCAGGTGATATCCAGATGGGGACCAGAGTCACCAGGTCAGAGTGAGTCCCAGAGAGGTTCCAGAGTCATCATGTCCCGGTGAGGCTCAGGTGTGGAACAGACTAACCAGGTATCAATGATGCCCAGGTGAGGCCCAGAGTCACCAGATCTGGGTGAGGCCCAGTTAGGATCAGAGTCACCAGTTCCAGGTGAGGCCAAGAAGGCGTCCACAGCAATCAGGTCCAGGTGGGGAACAAAGTCACCAGGACTGAGTGAGGACCAGGTAAGGACCAGATTCACCAGGCCCAGGTGATTCCCAGGTGGGGACCTGTGTTACCAGGTAAGGGTGAGGCCCAGGTGACAACCCCACTCACCAGGTCCAGGTGAGGCCAACCTGCAGGCCATGCAGAGGAACCATGTCCCGATAATGCCCAGGTAGGGAACAGAGTTACCAGGTCCAGGTGAGGCCAATATGCAGGCCATGCAGTGGAACCATGTCCCGATGATGCCCAGGTAGGGACCAGAGTCACCAGGTCCAAATGAGACCCAGATGGAGAATATTCACTAGGTCCAGTGAGGCCCAGTTGAGGACCACTGTCACCAGATCTGGTTGAGGCTTAGAGGGGTACCAGAATCACCTGGTCCAGGTGACATCCAGAGGCATCAGTTCAGGGAGATGCCCAGAGTGTTTCCAGAGTCATCATGTCCAGGTTAGGCTCAGGCGTGGAACAGAGTCACCAGGTACCAATGATGCTCAGGTGAGGCCCAGAGTCACCAGATCTGGGTGACGCACAGATAGGATCAGAGTCACCAGTTCCAGGTGAGGCCAAGAAAGAGTCCACAGCAATGATGTCCACGTGGGGAACAATGTCACCAGGAGTGGGTGAGGCCCAGATGGGGACCAGATTCACCAGGTCCAGGTGAGGCCCAGGTGGTGACCAGAGTCCCCGAGTCTGGGAGAGGACCAGGTAAGGACCAGATTCACCAGGTCCAAGAGACCAACGTGAGGACATGAATCACCAGGTGTGGGTGAGGCCCAGGTGGCAACCCCACTCACCAAGTCCAAGTGAGGCCAACCTGCAGGCCAGAGTCACCAGATGCAGGTGAGGCCCTTGTGGGTACCGGACTCCCCAGGTAAATGTGAGTCTACAAGAACACCACAGTCACCAGGTCCAGGTGTGATTCATTTTGGAACGAGAGTCACCAGGTCCAGGTGAGTCCCAGGTGGGGACCACAGTCACCAGGTCCTGATTGAGGCCTAGGTGGAGGGACCAGACTCATCAGGACCAGATGAGGCCAAAGTGCGGAGCAAAGTTATCATGTCCAGGTGAGGCCCAGGTGGGGAACAGAGTAACCATGTCCCATTGATGCCAGGTGGGAAAAGAGTCACAAGTTCCAGACGAGGCCTAAGTGAGGAGTAGATTCAACAGGTCCTGATGAGGCCCAGTTGAGGACCAGTGTCCACAGCTCTGGGTGATTCCCAGAGGGGGACCACAGTCACCAGGTTCTGGTGATATCCAGGTTGGGACCAGAGTCACCACGTCAGGGTCAGGCCCAGAGGGGGACCAGAATCACTAGGTCCACTTGAGGCCCCGATGTGGAACTGAGAAACCAGGTCCCATGATGCACATATGAGGACCTGAGTCACGAGGTCCAGGTGATGTCCCTGTGGGAACCAGTCACCTCGTCCGGTGAGGTCCAGGTGGGACCACAGTCACCACGTCCAGGTGAGGACCAGGTATATAAGAGTGTACCCAGGTCCCAATGATGCCCATGTAAGTACCAGAGTCAACAGGTCCAGGAGAGGCCCAAATATGAAACAGAGTCATTGTGTTCCAGGTGAGGCCTGATGGAGACCACAGGAACCAGGTCCAGGAAAGCCCCATATGGGAACCAGACCAACCAGATCCAGGTGAAGTCCAGGTTGGACCACTGTCACAAGGTCCAGGTGAGGCGCAGGTGACAACAGGATTCACCAAGTCCAGGTGAGGCCCAGGTGGCGACCACTCACCATAAAGAAGTGAGGACAAGCTAAGGACCAGATTCACCAGGCCCAAATGATACCCAAGGGGTGTCCAGAGTCACCAGGTAAGGGTGAGGCCAAGAGGGTGACCAGAGTAACCAGTTTAATTTGAGGCCCAGAGTGCGACCAGAGGTCCCGGGTGAGAGTGAGGCCCAGGTGTCGAATAGAGTATCCAGGTCCCAATGATGCCTGGGTGAGGACCAGAGTCACTAGGGCCATGCAGGCCCAGATGGGGAACAGAATCACTAGGTCCTGGTGAGGCATAGAATAAGACCACAGTCACCAGTATCAGGTGAGCCCCTTGTGGGTAACAGAGCCACTCTATCCAGCTGAGTCCCAGGTCCATGAGAGGCCCACGTGAGGACCAGATTCATCAGGTCGAATTGAGGCATAGCTGGGGACAAGAGTCACCAGATCTGGTTGCGGCCTAGGTGGGGCAAGATTCAGCAGTTCTGAGTTAGGTCAAAATGTGGACGAGAGACACCAGGTCCAGGTGAGGCCAAACTGAGGACCAGAGTCACCAGATCCAGGTGAGGTCCATGTTGGAAAGAGAGTCACCAGGTCCAGGAGAGGTCCAGGTGGGGACAAGAGTCACCAGATCCAGATGAAGGCCAAGGCGGGACCAGAGTCACCAGATCCAGGTGAAGCCCAGGTGGGGACCAGAGTCACTAGGTCCAGATGACGCCCAGGTGAGGACCAGAGTTCCCAGGTACACGTGAGGCCCCGGTGGGGATCAGAGGCAACAGGTCCATGTGAGGCCGGCTTGGGGACCATGGTCAACAGGTCTACTTGAGGCCAAAGTGTGGAACACAGTAACCAGGTCCAGGTGAGTCCCAGGTTGTGACAAGAGTCACCACGTCCAGGTGAGGCCCAGGTGGGGACCAGGATCACCAGGTACAAGGGAGGCCCTTGAAAGAACCAGAGTCAACAGTTCGAGGTTAGACGCAGGTGGCAACCAGGGTCAGCAGGTCCAAAGCAGGCCAAAGTGGGGTTCACAGTCACTAGGGCACGGTGAGACCCAGAGGGGTACCAGAGTCACCTGGTCTAGGTGAGGTCCAGTTGTGGAACACAGTCACCGGGTCCCAATTTTGCCCAGTTGAGGACCATGGTCAACAGGGCCAGGTGAGGCCCAGATGGGGACTGGAGTCCCCATATCCAGGTGAAGCCCAGGTGGGGACCACAGTCAGCAGATCCAGGGTAGTCTCAGGTGCAGACCATAATCACCAGTTCCAAGTGAGGTGCAGGTGGCAACCACATTCCCCAGGACCCAGTGAGGCCCTGGCAGGGACCAGAGTCACAAGGTACATGAGAAGCCAGAAACACTGCAGCCACCAGGTCCACAAGATGTCCATGTGGGCCGGAGAATCAGCAGTTACACGTGAGGAACAGGTGGGGATCCGACTCACCATGTCAAGTTGAGACCCAGGTGGGATCCAGTGTCACCACGTCCAGGTGTGGCCCAGGTGAAGACCAGAGTTAATAGTTCCGGGTGGGTCACTGTTAGTGAACAGTGTAACCATAACCTGATGCTACCCAGGTGGGTACCAGATACACCAGGTCCTGGTGAGGCCCAGTTGGGACCAGAGACATGAGGTCCAGGTAAGATCCCGATGGGAACCACAGTCACCAGGTCAGGTGAGGCCATGCTTAGGATCAGAGTCACCAGTTACAGGTGAGGCCCAGGTGGAGCCAGAGTAACCTGGTACAGAAGAGGCCAAAGTCAGGACCAGAGTTACTAAGATCAGGTCAGTCCCATTGAGGAATAGAGTAACCATGTCCCGATGATGCCCAGGTAGAACCCGAGTCACCACGTTCATATGAGGAGCAGGTGTGGAGCATGTTCACTAGGTCCAGGTGAGGCCCAGTTGAGGACCAGAGTCACCAGGTCTGGTTGAGGCCGACAGGGGTCTCAGATTCACCTGTTCTAGGTGACATCCAGATGGGGACCAGAGTCACCATGTCAGAGTGAGGCCCAGAGAGGATGCAGAGTCATCATGTCAAGGTGAGGCACAGGTGTGGAACAGAGTATCCAGGTCTTAGTGGTCCACAGGAGAGGACCAGAGTCAGCAGATCTGGGTGAGGCCCAGTTAGGATCAGAGTCACCAGTTCCAGGTGAGGCCCAAAAGGAGTCCACAGCAATCAGGTCCAGGTGGGGAACAAAGTCACCAGGACTGGGTCAGGCCCAGATGGCGACCAGATTATCCAGGTCCAGGGGATTCCCAGGTGGTGACCAGAATTACCATATTCACCAGGTCCAGGAGGCCCACGTGGGGACCTGAGTCACCAGGTATGGGTGACGCCCAGGTGGCAACCCCACTCACCAGGTCCAGGTGAGGCCAACCTGCAGGCCAGAGTCACCTGATCCAGGTGAGGCCCTAGTGGGGACCGGAGTCACCAGGTAAATGTGAGTCTACAAGACACCACAGTCAGCAGGTCCAGATTGAGGCCTAGGTCGGGGGACCAGAGTCATCAGGACCATGTGAGGCCAAAGTGTGGAGCAAAATTATCATGTCCAGGTGAGGCCCAGGTGGGGAACAGAGTAACCATGTCCCTTTGATGCCAGGTGGGAAAAGAGTCACAAGTACCAGACGAGGCCTATGTGAAGAGTAGATTCATCAGGTCCTGTTGAGGCCCAGTTGAGGACCAGTGTCCACAGCTCCGGAGAGTCTCAGAGGGGGACCAGAGTCACCCGGTTCTGGTGATATCCAGGTGGGGACCAGAGTCACCACGTCAGGATGAGGCCCAGAGGGTGACAAGAATCACTAGCTCCAGGTGAGGCCCGATGTGGAACTGAGAAACCAGGTACCATGATGCCCATATGAGGACCTGAGTCACCAGGTCCAGGTGAGGTCTCTGTGGGAACCAGTCACCTCGTCCAGGTGAGGCCCAGGTGGGACCACAGTCACCAGGTCCAGGTGAGGCCCAGGTATATAAGAGAATATCGAGGTCCCAATGATGCCCAGGTAAGGACCAGAATCAACAGGTCCAGGAGAGGCCCAAATACGGATCAGCGTCATTGTGTTCCAGGTGAGGTCAGATGGAGACCACAGGAACCAGGTCCAGGAGAGCCCCATATGGGAACCAGAGCCACGAAATCCAGGTGAGGTCCAGGTGGGACCACAGTCACAAGGTCCAGGTGAGGCGCAGGTGGCAACAGGATTCAACAAGTCCAGGTGAGGACTAGGTGGCGACCAGTCACCACATCCAGGCGCGGACCAGCTAAGGACCAGATTCACCAGGCCGAAGTGAAGCCCAAAGGGTGACCAGAGTCACCAGGTAAGGGTGAGCCCCAGAGGGGGAACCAAGGTAACCTGTTTAGTTTGAGGCTCAGAATTGGACCAGAGGTCCCTGGTCAAAGTGAGGCCCAGGTGTGTAATAGCGTATCCAGGGTGAGGATCATTGGGTCCATCACCCAATGATGCCTGGGTGAGGACCAGAGTCACTGGGGCCATGCAGGCCCAGATGGGGAACAGAATCACTAGGTCCTGGTGAGGCATACAATAAGACCACAGTCAGCAGTATCAGCTGAGCCCCTTGCGGGTACCAGAGCCACTCTACAGCTGAGTCCCAGCTCCAGGTGAGGCTCCCGTGAGGACCAGATTCATTAGGTCGAATTGAGGCATAGCTGGGGACAAAAGTCACCAGGTCTGGGTGCTGCCTAAGTTGGGCTAGATTCAGCAGTTCTGAGTTAGGTCAAAGTGGGGACGAGAGACGCCAGTTCCAGGTGAGGCCAAACTGAGTACCAGAGTCACCAGATCCATGTGAGGTCCATGTTTGAAAGAAAGTCACCAGGTCCGGGAGAGGTCCAGGTGGGGACCAGAGTCACCAGTTCCAGGTGAGGCCAAGAAGGAGTCCAGAGAAATCAGGTCCAGGTGGGGAACAAAGTCACCAGGACTGGGTGAGGCCTAGACGGGGACCAGATACACAAGATCCAGGTGATATCCAGGTGGTGACCAGACTACCAGTTCCGGGTGAGGACCAGGTAAGGACAAGATTCACCAGGTCCAAGTGAGGCCCACGTGGGGACCTGTGTCACCAGGCATAGGTGAGGCCCATGTGGCAACCCCACTGACCAGGTCCAGGTGAGGCAAACCTGCAGGCCGTGCAGAGGAACCATGTCCCGATGATGACCATGTAGGGACCAGACTTACCAGGTCCAAGTGAGGCCAACGTGCAGGCCATGCAGTGGAACCATGTCCCGATGATGCCCAGGTAGGGACCAGAGTCACCAGGTCCAAAAGAGGCCCAGATGGAGCATATTCACTAGGTCCAAGTGAGGCCCAGTTGAGGACCAGAGTCACCAGATCTGGTTGAGGCCTAGAAGGGTACCAGAATCACCTGGTCCAGGTGACATCCAGATGGGGACGACAGTCACCAGGTCAGGGTTGTCCCAGAGAGGTTCCAGAGTCATCATGTCCAGGTGAGGCTCAGGTGTGGAACAGAGTCACCAGGTACCAAAGATGCCCAGGTGAGGACCAGAGTCACCAGATCTCGGTGAGGCGCAGATAGGGTCAGAGTCACCAGTTGCAGGTGAGGCCAAGAAAGAGTTCACAGCAATCAGGTCCAGGTGGGGAACAAAGTCACCAGACCAGGGTGAGACCCAGATGGGGACCAGATTCACCATGTCCAGGTGAGGCCCAGGTGGGGATAGAGTCCCCGGGTCTCGGAAAGGACCAGGTAACGACCAGATTCACCAGGTCCAAGAGGCTCACGTGGGGACCTGAGTCACCAGCTATGTGTGAGGCCTAGGTGGCACACCCTCTCACCAGGTCTAGGTGAGGCCAACTGGCGGGCCAGAGTCACCAGATCCAGGTGAGGCCCTAGTGGGGACTGGAGTCACCAGGTACATGTGAGTATACAAGAACACCACAGTCACCAGGTCCAGGTGTGGTTCATCTGGTGAAGTGAACCCCAAAGGGTGACCAGAGTTACCAGGTAAGGGTGAGGCCCAAAGGGGAACCAGTAACTAGTTTAGTTTGAGTCCCAGAATGGGACGAGAGGTCCATAGTCAATGTGAGGCACAGGTGTGGAATAGAGTATCCAGGTCCTAATGATTCCTGGGTGAGGACCAGAGTCACTAGGGCCATGCAGGCCCAGATGGGAACAGAATCGCTAGGACCAGGTGAGGCATAGAATTAGACCACAGTCAGCTATATCAGGTGAGCCCCTTGTGGGAACCAAGCCACTCTATCAAGCTGAGTCCAGGTCCATGTGAGGCCCACGTGAGGAGCAGATTCATCAGGTCGAATTGAGGCATAGCTGGGGACAAGAGTCACCAAGTCTGGGTGCGGCCGAGGTGGGGCAAGATTCAGCAGTTCTGAGTTAGGTCAAAGTGGGGACGAGAGATGCCAGATCCAGATGAGGCCAAACTGAGGACCAGAGTCACCAGATGCAGGTCAGGTCCAGGTGTGGACCAGAGTCAGAAGATCCAGGTGAAGTCCAGGTGGGGACCAGAGTCACCAGATCCAGGTGAAGCCCAGGTAGGGACCAGAGTCGCTAGGTCCAGATGAGACCCAGATGAGGACCAGAGTTACCAGGTACACGTGAAGCCCCGGTGGGGATCAGAGGCAACATGTCCATGTGAGGCTGGCTTGGGGACCATGGTCAACAGGTCTACTTGAGGCCCAGGTGTGGAACACAGTAAGCAGGTCCAGGTGAGTTCCCGGTGGTGACAAGAGTCACCAGGTCCAGGTCAGGCCCATGTGGGCACCACGATCAACACGTCCAGGGGAGGCCCTTGAAAGAACCAGAGTCAACAGTTCGAGGTCAGGCGCAGGTGGCAACCATGGTCAGGAGGTCCAAGTCAGGCCAAAGTGGGGTTCACAGTCACTAGGGCACGGTGACACCCAGAGGGGGACCAGAGTCACCTGGTCCAGGTGAGGTCCAGTTGTGGATCACAGTCACCGTGTCCCAATTTTGCCCAGTTGAGGACCATGGTCAACAGGGCCAGGTGAGGCACAGATGGGAACGAGAGCCCAAAATCAAGGTGAAGCCAAGGTGGGGACCACAGTCACCAGATCCAGGGTAGTCTCAGGCGCAGACCAGAATCACCAGGTCCAGGTGAGGTGCAGGTGGCAACCACACACAACAGGTACCGGTGAGGCCCTGGTGGGGACCAGAGTCACGAGGTACATGAGAAGCTAGAAACACTGCAGCCACCAGATCCACATGATGTCCATGTGGGAACGAGAATCACCAGTTACAGGTGAGGATCAGGCAGGGATCTGAATCACATGTCCACGTGAGACCCAAGAGGGAACCAGTGCCACCATGTCCAGGTGTGGCCCAGGTGAAGACCAGAGTTAATAGGTCCGGCTGGGTCACTGTTAGTGAACAGTGTAACCATATCCTGATGCTACCCAGGTGGGTAGCAGAGACACCAGGTCCTGGTGAGGCCCAGGTGGGACCAGAGACATGAGGTCCAGGTGAGGTCCCGATGGGAACCACAGACACCAGGTCAGGTGAGGCCATGCTTAGGATCAGAGTCACCAGTTACAGGTGAGGACCAGGTGGAGCCAGAGTCACCAAGTAGAGAAGATGCCAAAGTCAGGACCAGAGTTACCAGGATCAGGAGAGTCCCAGTGGGAAATAGAGTAACCATGTCCCGATGATGCCCAGGTAGAACCCGAGTCACCAAGTACAGATGAGACGCAGGTGGGGAGTATATTCACTAGGTCCCGGTGAGGCCCAGTTGAGGACCAGATTCCCCCAGTCTAGTTGAGGCCTAGAGGGGTACCAGATTCACCTAGTCTAGGTGACATCCAGATGGGGACCAGAGTCACCAGGTCAGGGTGAGGCCCAGAGGGGATGCAGAGTCATCACGTCCAGGTGAGGCTCAGGTGTGGAACAAAGTATCCAGGTCGTATTGGTCCACAGGTGAGGACAAGAATCAACAGATCTGGGTGAGGTCCAGTTAGGATCAGAGTCAGCAGTTCCAGGTGAGGACAAGAAGGAGTCCACAGCAATCAGGTCCAGGTTGGGAACAAAGTCACCAAGACTAGGTGAGGCCCAGATGGGGACCAGATTCACCAGGTCCAGGTGATTCCCAGGTGGGGACCAGAGTTACCAGTTCCAAGTGAAGACCAGGTAAGGACCAGATTCACCAGGTCCAATTTAGGGCCACGTGGGGACTTGTGTCTCCATGTATGGGTGAGGCCCAGGTGTAAATCCCACTCACCAGGTCCAGATGAGGCCAACGTGCAGGCCATGCAGTGGAACCATGTACCGATGATGCACACGTAGGGACAAGACTTACCAGGTCCAGGTGAGGCCAACCTGCAGGCCATGCTGTGGAACCATGTCCCGATGATGCCCAGGTAGGGAACAGAGTTACCAGGTCCAGGTGAGGCCAATATGCAGGCCATGCAGTGGAACCATGTCCCGATGATGCACAGGTAGGGAACAGAGTTACCAGGTCCAAATGAGGCCCAGATGGAGCATATTCACTAGGTTCAGGT
The DNA here is from genome assembly GCF_053574225.1 of Canis aureus. Classification (NCBI taxonomy): domain Eukaryota; kingdom Metazoa; phylum Chordata; class Mammalia; order Carnivora; family Canidae; genus Canis; species Canis aureus. The sequence continues at coordinate 53,859,746 of NC_135632.1, read as the reverse complement.
GAGGCCCCGTTGAGGACCAGAGGCACCAGAACTGGTTGAGGCCTAGAGGGGTACCAGAATCACCTGGTCCAGTGACATCCAGATGGGGATCAGAGTCACCAGGTCAGGGTGAGTCCCAGCCAGGTTCCAGAGTCATCATGTCCAGGTGAGGCTCAGGTTCGAACAGAGTCACCAGGTACCAATGATGCCCAGGTTAGGACCAGAGTCACCAGGTCTGAGTGAAGCGCAGATAGGATCAGAGTCACCAGATCCAGGTAAGGCCCTAGTGGGGACCGGAGACACCAGGTAAATGTGAGACTACAAGAACACCACAGTAATCAGGTCCAGGTGTGGTTCATGTGGGAATGAGAGTCACAGGTCCAGGTGAGACCCCGGTGGGGACCACAGTCACCAGGTCCAGATTGAGGTCTAGATGGGGGGACCAGAATCATCAGGATCAGTTGAGGCCAAAGTGCGGAGCAAAGTTATCATGTCCTGGTGAGGCCCAGGTGGGGAACAGAGTAACCATGTCCAATTGATGCCAGGTGGGAAAAGAGTCAGAAGGTCTAGAAGAGCCCTAAGTGAGGAGTAGATTCACCAGCTCCTGTTGAGGCCCAGTTGAGTGCCAGTGTCCCCAGCTCCGGGTGAGTCCCAGAGGGGGACCAGAGTTACCCGGTTCTGGTGATATGCAGGTGCGGACCAGAGTCACCACGTCAGAGTGAGGCCCAGAGTGGGACGAGAATCACTAGGTCCAGGGAAGGCCCCGATGTGGAACTGAGAAAAAAGGTCCCATAATGCCCATATGAGGATCTGAGTCACCAGGTCCAGGTGAGGTCCCTGTGGGAACCAGTCACCTCATCCAGGTGAGGCCCAGGTGGGACCACAGTCACCAGGTCCAGGAGAGGCCCAGGTATATAAGAGTATACCCAGGTCCCAATGATGCCCATGTTAGTACCAGAGTCAACAGGTCCAGGAGAGGCCCAAATATGAAACAGAGTCATTGTGTTCCAGGTGAGGCCAGATGGAGACCACAGGAACCAGGTCCAGGAGAGCCCCATATGGGAACCAGAGCCACCAGATCCAGGTGAGGTCCAGGTGGGACCACAGTCACAAGGTCCCGGTGACGCGCAGGTGGCAACAGGATTCACCAAGTCCAGGAGAGGCCCAGGAGGCGACCAGTCACCAGATCCAGGTTCGGACCATCTAAGGACCAGATTCACCAGGCCCAAGTGAAGCCTAAGGGGTGACCAGAGTCACCAGGTAAGGGTGAGACCCAGAGTGGTAACCAGAGTAACCAGTTTAGTTTGCGGCCCAGAATGGGACCAGAGGTGCCTGGTCAAAGTGAGGCCCAGGTGTTGAATAGAGTATCCAGGTCCCAATGATGGCTGAGTGAGGACCAGATTCACTAGGCCCATGCAGGCCCTGATGGGGAACAGAATCACTAGGTCCTGGTTCGGCATAGAATAAGACCACAGTCAGCAGTATCCGGTGAGCCCCTTGTGGGAACCAGAGCCACTCTATCCAGCTGAGTCCCAGGTCCATGGGAGACCCACGTGAGTAACTTATTCATCAGGTCGAAATGAGACATAGCTGGGGACAAGAGTCACCAGGACTGGGTGCGGCATAGGTGGGGCAAGATTCAGCAGTTCTGAGTTAGGTCAAAGTGGGGACGAGAGACACCAGGTCCAGGTGTGGCCAAACTGAGGACCAGAGTCACCATATCCAGTTGAGGTCCATGTTGGAAAGAGAGTCACCAGGTCCAGGAGAGGTCCAGGTGTGACTAGAGTCACCACATCCAGGTGAAGCCCAGGTGTGGATCAGAGTCACTAGGTCCAGATGAGGCCCAGGTGAGGACCAGAGTTATCAGGTACACGTGAGGACCCGGTGGGGATCAGAGGCCACAGGTCCATGTGAGGCCGGCTTGGGGACCATGGTCAACAGATCTACTTGAGGCCCAGGTGTGGAACACCGTAAGCAGGTACAGGTGAGTCCCCAGTGGTGACAAGAGTGACCACGTCCAGGTGAGGCCCAGGTGGGGACCAGGATCATCAGGTCCCGGGGAGGCCCTTGAAAGAACCAGAGTCAACAGTTCGAGGTCAGGCGCAGGTGGCAACCAGGGTCAGCAGGTCCAAGTCAGGCCAAAGTGGGGTTCACAGTCACTAGGGCACGGTGAGACCCAGAGGGGGACCAGAGTCACCTGGTCCAGGTGAGGCCCAGTTGAGGACCAGTTTCACCATATCTGGTTCGGCTTAGAAGGGTACCAGAATCACCTGATCGCGGTGATATCCAGATGGGGACCAGAGTCACCAGGTCAGGGTGAGGCCCAGAGTGGTTACAGAGTCATCGGGTCCAGGTGAGGCTCAGGTGTGGAACAGAATCTCCAGGTACCAATGATGCCCAGGTGAGGACCAGAGTCAACAGATCTGGGTGACACGCAGATAGGATCAGAGTCACCAGTTCCAGGTGACTGAGAAGAAGAAGAAGGCGTCTACTAAATCAGGTCCAGGTGGTGAATAAAGTCACCAGGACTTGGTGAGGCCCAGATTTGGACCAGATTCACCAGGTCCATGTTATTCCCAGGTGGTGACCAGAGTCCTCAGGGCTGGGAGAGGACCAGCTAAGGACCAGATTCAACAGGTCCAAATGAGGCCCACGTGGGGACCTGAGTCACCAGATATGTGTGAGGCCCAGGTGGCAACCCCACTCCCCAGGTCCAGGTGAGGCCAACCAGCAGGTTAGAGTCACCAGATGCAGGTGAGGTCCAGGAGGGGACCAGAGTCACCAAATCCAGGTGAGGTCCATGTTCAAAGAGAGTCACCAGGTCCAGGAAAGGTCCAGGTGGGGACCAGAGTCACCAGATCCAGGTGAAGCCCAGGTGGGGACCAGAGTCACTAGGTCCAGATGAGGTCAAGGTTGGGACCAGAGATACCAGGTACAAGGGAGGCCCCGGTGGGGAGCAGTGGCAACAGGTCCATGTAAGCCGGCCTGGGGACCATGGTCAACAGGTCTACTTGAGGCCCAGGTGTGGAACACAGTAAGCAGGTCCAGGTGAGTCCCAGGTTGTGACAAGAGTCACCACGTCCAGGTGAGGCCCAGGTGGGGACCAGGATCACCAGGTACAGGGGAGGCCCTTGAAAGAACCAGAGTCAACAGATCGAGGTAAGGCGCAGGTTGCAAACAGGGTCAACAGGTCCAAGTCAGGCCAAAGTGGGGTTCACAGTCACTAGGGAACCGTGAGACCCAGAGGGGGACCAGAGTCACCTGGTCCAGGTGAGGCCCAGTTGTGGAACACAGTCACCGGGTTCCAATTTTGCCCAGTTGAGGACCATGGTCAACAGGGCCAGGTGAAGCCCAGATGGAGTCCGGAGTCCCCAAATCCAAGTGAAGCTCAGGTGGGGACCAGAGTCACCAGATCCTGGGTAGTCTCAGGTGTAGACCAGAATCACCAGGTCCAGGTGAGGTGCAGGAGGCAACCACACTCACCACGTCCCGGTGAGGCCCTGGTGGGACCAGAGTCACGATGTATATGAGAAGCTAGAAACACTGCAGCCACAAGGTCCACATTATGTCCATGTGGGAATGAAAATCACCAGTTAGAGGTGAGGACCAGGTGGGGATCCGACTCACCATGTCCAGGTGAGTCCCAGGTGGGAACGAGTGTCACCATGTCCAGGTGTGGCCCAGGTGAAGACCAGAGTTAATAGGTCCGGCTGGGTCACTGTTAGTGAACAGTGTAAACATATCCTGATGCTACCCAGGTGGGAACCACAGAAACCAGGTCCTGGTGAGTCCCAGGAGGGCCCAGAGACATGAGGTCCAGAAGAGGTCCCGATGGGAACCACAGTCACCAGGTCAGGTGAGGGCATGCTTAAGATCAGAGTCACCAGTTACAGGTGAGGCCCCTGTTGAGCCAGAGTCACCTGGTACAGAAGAGGCCAAAGTCAGGACCATAGTTACCAGGATCAGGTCAGTCCCAGTGGGGAATAGAGTAACCATGCCCCGATGATACCCAGGTAGAACCAGAGTCACCAGGTCCAGATGAGGCGCAGGTGGGGAGCATATTCACTCGGTCCCAGTGAGGCCCAGTTGCAGACCAGAGTCACGAGGTCTAGTTGAGGCCTAGAGGGGTACCAGATTCACCTGGTCTAGGTGACATCCAGATGGGGAGCAGAGTCACCATGTCAGGGTGAGGCCCATAGGGGATCCAGAGTCATCATGTCCAAGTGAGGCTCAGGTGTGGAACGGAGTATCTAGATCATAATGGTCCACAGGTGAGGACCAAAGTCACCAGATCTGGGTGAGGCCAAGTTAGGATCACACTCACCACTTCCAGGTGAAGCCAAGAATGTGTCCACAGCAATCAGGACCAGGTGGGGAACAAAGTCACCAGGGCTGTGTGAGGCCCACATGGGGACCAGATTCACAAGGTCCAGGTGATTCCCAGGTGGTGACCAGAGTTACCAGTTCCAGGTGAGGACCAGGTAAGGACCAGATTCACCAGGTCCAAGTGAGGCCCACGTGGGTGCATGGGTCACCAGGTACAGGGGAGGAATAGCTGGGGACAAGAGTCACCAGATCTGGGTTCGGCCTAGGTGGCTCAGGTGGAAACCCCAATCACCAGGTCCAGGTGAGACCAACCCTTGGGCCATGCAGAGGAACCGAGTCCCGATGATGCCCATGCAGGGACCAGTGTTACCGGCTCCTGGTGATTCCAACCTGTAGGCCATGCTGTGTAACCATATCCCGATGATGCCCAGGGAGGGACCAAAGTCACCAGGTCCAAAGGAGGCCCAGATGGAGCATATTCACTAGGTCCCGTTGAGGCCCAGTTGAGGACCAGAGTCACCAGATCTCGTTGAGGCCCAGAGGGGTACCAGAATCACCTGGTCCAGGTGACATCCAGATGGAGACCAGAGTCACCAGTTCAGGGTGAGGCCAAGAGAGGTTCCAGAGTCATCATGTCCATGTGAGGCCGTCTTGGGGACCATGGTAAACAGGTCTACTGGAGGTCAAGGTGTGGAACACAGTAAGCAGGTCAAGGTGAGTCCCCGGTGGTGACAAGTGTCACCATGTCCAGGTGAGGCCGAGGTGGGGACCAGAATCACCAGGTACAGGAAAGGCCCTTGAAAGAACCTGGGTCAACAGTTCGAGGTCAGGCGCAGGTGGCAACCAGGGTCAGCAGGTCCTAGTCAGGCCAAAGTGGGGTTCACAGTCACTAGGACACGGTGAGACCCAGAGGGGGACCAGAGTCACCTGGTCAGGTGAGGTCCAGTTGTGGAACAAAGTCACCGGGGCCCAATTTACCCAGTTGAGGACCATGGTCAACAGGTCCAGGTGAGGCCCAGATGGGGACCGGAGTCCCCAAATACAGGTGATGCCCAGGTGGGGACCACAGTCACCAGATCCAGGGTAGTCTCAGGTGCAGACCAGAATCACCAGGTCCAGGTGACGTGCAGGTGGCAACCACACTCACCAGGACCCGGTGAGGTCCTGGTGGGGATCAGAGTCACGAAGTACATGAGAAGCTAGAAATACTGCAGCCACCAGGTCCACATGATGACCATGTGGGAACGAGAATCACCAGTTACAGGTGAGGACCAGGTGGGGATCCGACTCACCATGTCCAGGTGAGACCCAGGTGGGAACCAGTGTCACCTTGTCCAGGTGTGGCCCAGGTGAAGACCAGTGTTAATAGGTCCGGCTGGGTCACTGTTAGTGAACAGTGTAACCATATGCTTAGGCTACCCAGGGGGGTACCAGAGACACCAGGTCCAGGTGAGGCCCAGGTGGGACCGGAGAAATGAGGTCCAGTTTATTTCCCAATTGGAACCACAGTCACCAGGTCAGGTGAGGCCATGCTTAGGATCAGAGTCACCAGGTACAGGTGAGGCACAGGTGGACACAGAGTCACCTGGTACAGAAGAGGCCAAAGTCAGGACCAGAGTTACCAGGATCAGGTCAGTCCCAGTGGGTAATACAGTAACCATGTCCCAATGATGCCCAGGTAGAACCAGAGTCACCAGGTCCATCGAGGCGCAGGTGGGGAGAATATTCACTAGGTCCAGGTGAGGCCCAGATGAGGACCAGACTCACCAGGTCTAGTTGAGGCCTTGAGGGGTACCAAATTCCCCTGGTCTAGGGGATATCCAGATGGGGACCAGAGTCACCATGTCAGGGTGAGGCCCAGAGGGGATCCAGAGTCATCATGTCCAGGTGAGGTTCAGGTGTGGAACAGAGTATCCAGGTCATAATGATCCACAGGTGAGGACCAGAGTCACCAGATCTGGGTGAGGCCCAGTTAGGAGCAGAGTCACAATTTCCAGGTGAGGCCAAGAAGGAGTCCACAGCAATCAGGTGCAGGTAGGGAACAAAGTCACCAGGACTGGGTGAGGCCCAGATGGGGACCAGATTCAACAGGTCCAGGTGATTCCCAGGTGGTGACCAGAGTTACCAGTTCCGGTGAGGGTCAGGTAAAGACCAGATTCACCAGGTCCAAGTGAGGCCCACGTGGGACCTGTGTCACCAGGTATGGGTGAGGCCCATGTGGCATCCCCACTCACCAGGTCCACGTGACACCAACCTGCAGGCCATGCAGAGGAACCGTGTCCCGATGATGCCCAGGTAGGGACCACAGTTACCAAGTCAAGAAGAGGCCAACCTGCAGACCATTATGTGGAACCATGTCCCGATGTTGCCCATGTAGGGACCAGAGTCACCAGGTCCAAATGAGGCCCAGATGGAGCATATTCACTAGGACCAGGTGAGGCCCATTTGAGGACCAGAGTCACCAGATCTGGTTGAGGCCCAGAGGTGTACCAGAATCCCCTGGTCAAGTTGACATCCAGATAGGGACCAGAGTCACCAGTTCCAGGTGAGGCCAAGAAAGAGTCCACAGCAATCACGTCCACGTGGGGAACAAAGTCACCAGGACTGTGTGAGACCCAGACGGGGACCAGAGTCACCAGATCCAGGTGTAGCCCAGGTTGGGACCAGAGTCACTAGGTCCAGATGAGGCCCAGGTGAAGACCAAAGTTACCAGGTACACGTGAGGCACCGGTGGGGATCACAGGCAACAGGTTCATGTGAGGCCGGCTTGGGGACCATGGTCAACAGGTCTACTTGAGGCCCAGGCGTGGAACACAGTAACCAGGTCCACGTGAGTAACCGGTGGTGACAAGAGTCACCACGTCCAGGTGAGGCCCAGGTATGGACCAGGTTCACCAGGTTCAGGGGAGGCCCTTGAAAGAACGAGAGTCAACAGTTCTACGTCAGTTGCAGGTGGCAACCAGGGTCAGCAAGTTCAAGTCAGTACAAGGTGGGGTTCACAGTCACTAGGGCACGGTGAGACAATGAGGGGGACCAGAGTCACCTGGTCCAGGTGAGGTCCAGTTGTGGAACACAGTCACCGGGTCCCAATTCTGAACAGTTGAGGACCATGGTCAACAGGGCCAGGTGAGGCCCAGATGGGGACCGGAGTCCCCAAATCCAGGTGAAGCCCAGGTGGAGACCCCAGTCACCAGATCCAGTGTAGTCTCAGGTGCAGACCAGAATCACCAGGTCCAGGTGAGGTGCAGGTGGCAACCACACTCACCAGTTCCCGGGGAGGCCCTGGTGGGGACCAGAGTCACGAGGTACATGAGAAGCTAGAAACACTGCAGCCACCAGGTCCACATCATGTCCATGTGGGAACGAGAATCACCAGTTACAGGTGAGGACCAGGTGGGGATCCGACTCACCATGTCAAGGTGAGACCCAGGTGGGAACCAGTGTCACCATGTCCAGGTGTGGCTCAGGTGAAGACCAGAGTTAATAGGTCGGGATGGGTCACTGTTAGTGAACAGTGTAACCATATCCTGATGCTACCCAGGTGGGGAACAGAGATATCAGGTTCAGGTGAGGTCCCGATGGGAACCACAGTCACCAGGTCAGGTGAGGCCATGCTTAGGATCAGAGTCACCAGTTACAGGTTAGGCCGAGGTAGAGCCAGAGTCACCTGGTACAGAGAGGCCAAAGTCATGGCAGGGTTACAAGGATTAGGTCAGTCCCAGTGGGAACAGAGTAACCATGTCCCGATGATGCCCAGATAGAACCAGCGTCACAGGTCCAGATGAGGCGCAGGTGGGGAGCATATTCACTAGGTCCCGGTGAGGCCCAATTGAGGACCAGAGTCACCAGGTCTTCTTGAGGCCTAGAGGGGTACCATATTCACCTGGTCTAGGTGACATCCAGATGGGGACCAGAGTCACCATGTCAGGGTGAGGCCCAGAGGGGATCCAGAGTCAGCATGTCCAGGTGAGGCTCAGGTGTGGAACAGAGTATCCAGGTCATATTGTTCCACAGGTGAGGACCAGAGTCACCAGATCTGGGTGAAGCCCAGTTAGGATCAGAGTCAACAGTTCCAGTTGAGTCCAAGAAGGAGTCCACAGCAATCAGGTCCAGGTGGGGAAGAAAGTCAACAGGACTGGATGAGGCCCAGATGGGGACCAGATTCACCAGGTCCAGGTGATTCCCAGGTGGTCACCAGGGTTACCAGGTCCGGGGGAGGACCAGGTAAGGAACAGATTCACCAGGTCCAAGTGAGGCCCACATGGGGTTCTGTGTCACCAGGAATGGGTGAGCCCCAGGTGGTAACCCCACTCACCAGGTCCGGCTGAGGCCAACATGCAGGCCATGCAGAGGAACCGTGTCCCGATGATGTCCAGGTAGGGACCAGAGTTACCAGGTCCAGGTGAGACCAACCTGCAGGACATGCAGTGGAACCATGTCCCGATGGTGCCCACGTAGGTACCAGAGGGACGAGCTCCAAATGAGGCCCAGATGGAGAATATTCACTAGGTCCAGGTGAGGCCCAGTTGAGGACCAGAGTCACCAGATCTGGTTGAGGCCCAGAGGGGTACCAGAATCCCCTGGTCCAAGTGACATACAGATGGGGACCAGAGTCACCAGGTCAGGGTGAGGCACAGAGAGGTTCGAGAGTCATCATGTCCAGCTGAGGCTCAGCTGTGGAACAGAGTCACCAGGTACCAATGATGCCCAGGTGAGGACCAGAGTCACCAGATCTGGGTGACGCGCAGATAGGATCAGAGTCACTAGGTCCAGGTGAGGCCAATAAAGAGTCCACAGCAATCAGGTCCAGGTGGCGAACAAAGTCACCAGGACTGTGTGAGGTCCAGATGGGGACCAGATTTACCAGGTCCAGGTGAGGCCCAGGTGGTCACCAGAGTCCCCGGTTCTGAGAGAGGACCAGGTAAGGACCAGATTCACCAGGTACAAGAGGCCCACGTGTGGACTTGAGTCACCAGGTATGGGTGAGGCCCAGGTGGCAACCCCACTCACCATGTCCAGGTGAGGCCAGCCTGCAGGCCAGAGTCACCATATCCAGTTGAGGCCCTAGTGGGGACGGGAATCACAAGGTAAATATGAGTCTACAAGAACACCACAGTCATCCGGTCCAGGTGTGGTACATGTGGGAACTGGAGTCACCAGGTCCAGCTGACACCCAGTTGGGGACGACAGTCACCAGGTCCAGATTGAGGCCTAGGTTGGGGTACGAGAGTCATCAGGACCAGTTGAGGCCAAAGTGTGCAGCAAAGTTATCATGTCCAGGTGAGGCCCAGGTGGGGAACAGAGTAACCATGTCCCATTGATGCCAGGTGGGAAAAGAGTCGCAAGGTCCAGACGAAGCCTAAGTTTGGAGTAGATTCACCAGGTCCTGTTGAGGCCCAGCTGAGGACCAGTGTCCCCAGCTCCGGGTGTGTCACCCGGTTCTGGTGATATCCAGGTGGGGACCAGTGTCACAAGTCAGGGTGAGGCCCAGAGGGGGACGAGAATCACTAGGTCCAGGTGAGACCCCGATGTGGAACACTGAAACCAGGTCCCAAGATGCCCATATGAGGACCTGAGTCACCAGGTCCAGGTGATGTCCCTGTGGGAACCAGTCACCCCGTCCAGGTGAGGCACAGGTGGGACCACAGTCACCAGGTCCTGGTGAGGCCCAGGTATATAAGAGAGTATCCAGGTCCCATGATGCCCAGGTAAGGACCAGAGTCAACAGGTCCAGGAGAGGCCCAAATATGGATCAGAGTCATTGTGTTCCAAGTGAGGCCAGATGGAGACCACAGGAACCAGGTCCAGGAGAACCCCATATGGGAACCAGAGCCACCAGATCCAGGTGAGGTCCAGGAGAGACCACATTCACAAGGTCCAGGTGAGGCGCAGATGGCAACATGATTCACCAAGTCCAGGTGAGGCCCACGTGGTGACCGGTCACCAGAGCCAGGTGCGGAGCAGCTAAGAACCAGATTCACCAGGCCCAAGTGAAGCCCAAGGGGTGACCAGCGTCACCAGGTAAGGGTGAGGCCCCGAGGGGGAACCAGAGTAACCAGTTTAGTTTGAGGCCCAGAATGGGACCAGAGGTCCCTGGACAAAGTGAGTCCCAGGTGTGGAATAGAGTATCCAGGTCCCAATGATGCCTTGGTGAGGACCTGACTACCTAGGGCCAAGAAAGCCCAGATGGGGAACAGAATCACTAGTTCCCGTTGAGGCATAGAATAAGAACACAGTCACCAGTATCAGGTGAGCCCCTTGTGGGAACCAGAGCCTCTCTATCCAGCTGAGTCCCAGGTCCATGTGAGGCCCACGTGAGGACCAGATTCATCAGGTCGAATTGAGGCATAGCAGGGGACAAGAGTCACCAGGTCTGGGTGCGGCATAGGTGGGGCAAGATTCAGCAGTTCTGAGTTAGTTCAAAGTGGGGACGAGAGACACCTGTCCAGGTGAGGCCAAACAGAGACCAGAGTCACAAGATCCAGGTGAGTTCCAGGTGGGGACCAGAGTCAGGAGGTATGGGTGAGTCCCAGGTGGCATCCCCACTCACCAGGTCGAGGTGAGGCCAACATACAAGCCAGAGTCACCAGATCCAGGTGAGGCCCTAGTGGGGACCGGAGTCAACAGGTAAATGTGAGTGTACAAGAACACCACAGTCACCAGGTCCAGGTGTTGTTCATGTGGGAACGAGAGTCACCAAATCCAGGTGAGACCCCGGTGGAGACCACAGTCATCAGTTCCAGATTGCGGCCTAGGTGGGGGGACCAGAGTCATCAGGACCAGTTGAGGCCAAAGAGTGGAGCAAAGTTATCATGTCCAGGTGACGCCCAGGTGGGGAACAGAGTAAACATGTCCCATTGATGCCAGGTGGGAAAAGAGTCACAAGGTTCAGACGAGGTCTAAGTGAGGGGTAGATTCACCACGTCCTGTTGAGCCTCATTTGAGGACCAGTGTCCCCAGGTCCAGTTGCGTCCCAGAGGGGGCCCAGAGTCACCCGGTTCTGGTGATGTCCAGGTGGGGACCAGAGTCACCACGTCAGGGTGAGGCCCAGAGGGGGACGAGAATCACTAGGTCCAGTTGAGGACCCGTTATGGAAATGAGAAACCAGGTCCCATGATGCCCATATGAGGACCTGAGTCACCAGGACCAGGTGAGGTCCCTGTGGGAACCAGTCACCTCGTCCAGGTGAGGCCCAGGTGGGTCCACAATCACCAGGTACATGTGAGGCCCAGGTATATAAGAGAGTTCCAGGTCCCAATGATACCCAGGTAAGGACCTGAGTCTACAGGTCCAGAAGAGGCCCAAATATGGATCAGAGTCATTGTGTTCCAGGTGAGGCCAGATGGAGACCACAGGAACCAGGTCCTGGAGAGCCCCATATGAGAACCAGAGCCACCAGATCCAGGTGAGGTCCAGGTGGGACCACAGTCACAAGGTCCTGGTGAGGCGCAGGTGGCAACAGGATTCACCTAGTCCAGGTGAGACCCAGGTGGCGACCAGTCACCAGATCCAGGTGCAGACCAGCTAAGGACCAGATTCACCAGGTCCAAGTGAAGCCCAAGGGTGACCAGAGTCACCAGGTAAGGGTGAGGCCCAGAGGGGATACCAGAGTAATCAGTTTAGTTTGAGGCCCAGAATGGGACCAGAGGTCCCTGGTCAAAGTGAGGCCCAGGTGTGGAATAGAGTATCCAGTTCCCAATGATTCCAGGGTGAGGACCAGAGACACTAGGGCTATGCAGGCCCAGATGGGGAACAGAATCACTAGGTCCTGGTGAGGCATAGAATAAGACCAGAGTCACCAGTATCAGGTGAGCCCCTTGTGGGAACCAGAGCCACTCTATCCAGCTGAGTTCCAGGTCCATGTGAGGCCCACGTGAGGACCAGATTCATTAGGGCAAATTGAGGCATAGCTGGGGACAAGAGTCACCAGGTCTGGGTACGGCCTAGGTGGGGCAAGATTCAGCAGTTCTGAGTTAGGTCAAAGTGGGGACGAGAGAAACCAGGTCCAGGTGAGGCCAAACTGAGGACCAGAGTCACCAGATCCAGGTGAGGTCCATGTTGGAAAGAGAGTCACCAGGTCCAGGAGAGTTCCAGGTGGGGACCAGAGTCACCAGATCCAGGTGAAGTACAGGAGGGGACCAGAGTCACCAGATCCAGGTGAAGCCCAGGTGGGGACCAGAGTCAATAGGTCCAGATGAGGCCCAGGTGAGGACCAGAGTTACCAGGTACACGTGAGGCCCCGGTGGGGATCAGAGGCAACAGGTCCATGTGAGTCCGGCTTGGGGACCATGGTCAACAAGTCTACTTGAGGCCCAGATGTGGAACACAGTAAGCAGCTCCAGGTGAGTACGCGGTTGTGACATGTGTCACCACGTCCAGGTGAGTCCCAGGTGGGGACCAGGATCACAAGGTACAGTGTAGGCTCTTGAAATTACCAGAGTCAACAGTTCGAGGTGAGGCGCAGGTGGTAACCAGGGTCAGCAGGTCCAAGTCAGGGCAAAGTTGGGATTACGGTCACTAGGGCGCAGTGAGACCCAGAGGGAGACCAGAATCACCTGGTCCAGGTGAGGTCCAGTTGTGGAACACAGTCACCGCGTCCCAATTTTGCCCAGTTGAGGACCATGGTCAACAGGGCCAGGTGAGGCTCAGATGGAGACCGGAGTCCCCAAAGCAGGTGAAGCCCAGGAGCGGACCATAGTCACCAGATCCAGGGTAGTCTCAGGTGCAGACCAGAATCAACAGGTCCATGTGAGGTGCAGGTGGCAAACACACTCACCCGATCCCGGAGAGGCCCCGGAGGGGACCAGAGACACGAGGTACATGAGAAGCTAGAAACACTGCAGCCACCAGGTCCACATGATGTCCATGTGGGAACGAAAATCACCAGTTACAGGTGAGGACCAGGTGGGGATCCGACTCACTATATCCAGGTGAGACCCAGGTGGGAACCAGTGTCACCATGTCCTCGTGTGCCCCAGGTGAAGACCAGAGTTATTAGGTCACGCTGGATGAGTGTTAGTGAACAGTGTAATCATATCCTGATGCTACCCAGGTGGGTACCAGAGACACCAGGTCCTTGTGAGGCCCAGGTGTAACCGGAGACATGAGGTCCAGGTGAGGTCTCGATGGGAACCACAGTCACCAGGTCAGGTGAGCCCATGCTTAGGATCAGAGTCACCAGGTACAGGTGAGGCCCAGGTCGAACCAGAGTCACCTGGTACAGAAGAGGCCAAAGTCAGGACTAGAGTTACCAGGATCAGGTCAGTCCCAGTGGGTAATACAGCAACCATGTCCCAATGATGCCCAGGTAGAATCAGAGTCACCAGGTCCAGCGAGGCGCAGGTGGGGAGAATATTCACTAGGTCCAGGTGAGGCCAGATGAGGACCAGAGTCACCAGGTCTAGTTGACGCCTAGAGGGGTACCATATTCACCTGGTCTAGGGGACATCCAGATGGGGACCAGAGTCACCATGTCAGGGTGAGGCCCAGAGGGCATCCAGAATCATCATGTCCAGGTGAGGTTCAGGTGTGGGACAGTGTATCCAGGTCATAAAGGTACATATGTGAGGACCAGAGTCACCAGATCTGGGTGAGGCCCAGTTAGGAACAGAGTCACAAGTTCCAGTTGAGGCGAAGAAGGAGTCCACAGCAATCAGGTCCAGGTGGGGATCAAAGTCACCAGGAATGGGTGAGGCCCAGATGGGGACCAGATTCACCAGGTCCCGGTGATTCCCAGGTGGTGACAAGGGTTACCAGTTCCGGGTGAGGACCAGGTAAGGACCAGATTCACCAGGTCCAAGTGAGGCCCACGTGAGACCTGTGTCACCAGTATGGGTGAGGCCCAGGTGGCAAGCCCACTCACCAGGTCTAGGTGAGGCCAACCTGCAGGCCATGCAGAGGAACCGTGTCCCGATGATGCCCAGGTAGGGACCAGAGGTACGAGGTCCAGGTGACGCCAACCTGCAGGCCATGCAGAGGAACCGTGTCCCGATGATGCCCAGATAGGGACCAGAGTTACCAGGTCAAGAAGAGGCCAACCTGCTGACCATTATGTGGAACCATGTCCCGATGTTGCCCACGTAGGTACCAGAGTCACCAGGTCCAAATGAGGCCCAGATGGAGCATATTCACTAGGTCCAGGTGAGGCCCAGTTGAGGACCAGAGTCACCAGATCTGGTTGAGGCCCAGAGGGGTACCAGATTCACCTGGTCTAGGTGACATCCAGATGGGGACCAGAGTAACAATGTCAGTGTGAGGCCCAGAGGGGATCTAGAGTCATCATGTCCAGGTGAGGCTCAGGTGGGGAACAGAGTATCCAGGTCATAATGGTCCACCGGTGAGGACAAGAGTCACCAGATATGGGAGAGGCCCAGTTAGGATCAGAGTTACCACTTCCAGGTGAGGCCAAGAAGGTGTCCACAGCAATCAGGTGCAGGTGGGGAACAAAGTCTCCAGGACTAGGTGATGCCCAGGTGGTGACCAGATTTACCACTTCCGGGTGAGGACTAGGTAAGGACCACATTCACCAGGTCCAAGTGAGGCCCACGTTGGGACCTGTGTCACCAGGCATGGGTAAGATCCAGGTGGGAACCCCACTCCCGAGGGCAAGATGACCCGATGATGCCAAGGTAGGGACCAGAGTTACCAGGTCCAGGTGAGGCAAACCAGCAGGCCATGCAGTGGAACCATTTCCCGATGATGCCCAGTGAGTGACCAGAGTCACCAGGTCCAAATGAGGCCCAGATGGAGCATATTCACTAGGTCCAGGTGAGGCCCAGTTGAGGACAAGAGTCACCAGATCTGGTTGAGGCCTAGAGGGGTTCCAGAATCACCTGGTAGAGGTGACATCCAGATGGGGACCAGATCACCAGGTCAGGGTGAGGCCCAGAGAGGTCCCAGAGACATCATGTCCAAGTGAGGCTCAGGTGTGGAACAGAGTAACCAGGTACCAATGATGCCCAGGTGAGGACGAGAGTCACCAGGTCTGGGTGACGCACTGATAAGATCAGAGTCACCAGTTCAAGGTGAGGGCAAGAAAGAGTCCAGAGCAAACACGTCCAGGTGGGGAACATAGTCACCAGGACTGGGTTAGGCCCAGATGGGGACCAGATTCACCAGGTCTAGGTGAGGCCCAGGTTGTGACAAGATTCCCAGGGCCTGGGAGAAGACCAGGTAAGGGCCAGATTCACCAGGTCCAAGAGGCCCACGTGGGGACCTGAGTCACCAGGTATGGGTGAGGCCCAGGTGGCATCCCACTCACCAAGTCAAGGTGAGGCCAACCTGCAGGCCAGAGTCACCAGATCCAGGTGAGGCCCTAGTGGGGCCAGAGTCACCAGGTAAATGTGAGTCTACAAGTACACCACAGTCACCAGGTCCAGGTGTGATTCATGTGGGAACGAGAGTCGCAAGGTCCAGGTGAGACCCAGGTGTGGATGACCGTCTCCAGGTCCAGATTGAGGCCTAGTTGGGGGGACCAGAGTCATCAGGACCAGTTGAGGCCAAAGTGTGGAGCAAAGTTATCATATCCAGGTGAGTCCGGGTGGGGAACAGAGTAACCATGTCCCATTGATGCCAGGTGGGAAAAGAGTCACAAGGTCCAGACGAGGCCTAAGTGAAGAGTAAATTCACCATGTCCTGTTGAGGTCCAGTTGAGGAGCAGTGTCCCCAGCTCCGGGTGAGCCCAGAGGGGGACCAGAGTCACCCAGTTCTGGTGATATCCAGGTGGGGACCAGAGTCACCACGTCAGGGTGAGGCCCAGAGGGGGACGAGAGGCACTAGGTCCAGGTGAGGCCCCGATGTGGAACTGAGAAACCAGGTCCCAATATGCCCATGTGAGGACATGAGTCACCAGGTCCAGGTGAGGTCCCTGTGGGAATCCGTCACCTCGTCCAGGTGAAGCCCAGGTGGGACCATAGTCAAGAGGTCCAGGTGAGGCCCAAATATATAAAAGAGTATCCAGGTCCCAATGATGCCCAGGTAAGGACCAGAGTCAAGGTCCAGGAGAGGCACAAATATGGATCAGACTCATTGTGTTCCAGGTGAGGCCAGATGGAGACCACAGGAACCAGGTCCAGGGGAGCCCCATATGGGAACCAAGCAACCAGATCCAGGTGAGGTCCAGGTGGGACCACAGTTACAAGGACCAGGTGAGGCGCACGTGGCAACAGGATTCACCAAGTCCAGGTGATGCCCAGGTGGCGACCAGTCACCATCCAGGTGCGGACCTGCTAAGGATCAGATTCACCAGGCCCAGGTGAAGCCCAAGGGGTGACCAGAGTCACCAGGTAAGGGTGAGGTTCAGAGGGGGAACCAGAGTAACCAGTTTAGTTTGAGGCCCAGAATGGGACCAGCGGTCCCTTGTCAAAGTGAGGCCCAGGTGTGGAATAGAGTATCCAGGTACCAATGATGCCTGAGTGAGGACCAGAGTCACTATGGCCATGCAGGCCCAGATGGGGAACAGAAGCACTAGGTCCTGGTGAGGGTTAGAGTAAGACCACAGTCAGCAGTATCAGGTGAGCCCCTTGTGGGAACCAGAGCCACTCTTTCCAGCTGAGTCCCAGGTACATGTGAGGTCCACGTGAGGACCAGATTCATCAGGTCGAATTGAGGAATAGCTAGGGACAAGAGTCACCTGGTCTGGGTACGTAATAGGTGGGGCAAGATTCAGCAGTTCTGAGTTAGGTCAAAGTGGGCAAGAGAGACACCAAGTCCAGGAGAGGTCCAGATTGGGACCAGAGTCACCAGATCCAGGTAAAGTCCAGGTGGGGATCAGAGTCACGAGATCCAGGTGAAGTCCAGGTGGGCACCAGAGTCTCTAGGTGCAGATGAGGCCCAGGTGAGGACCAGAGTTACCAGGTACACGTGAGGCCCCTGTGGGGATCAGAGGCAACAGGTCCATGTTAGGCGGGCTTGGGTACCATGGTCAAGAGGTGTACTTGAGGCCCAGATGTGGAACACAGTATGCAGGTACAGGTGAGTACGCGGTTTTGACATGAGTTATCACGTCCAGGTGAGGCTCAGGTGGGGACCAGGATCACAAGATACAGGGGAGGCCCTTGAAAGTACCAGAGTCAACAGTTCGAGTTCAGCGCAGGTGGCAACCAGGGTCAGCAGGTCAAGTCAGGCCAAAGTGGGGTTCACAGTCACTAGGGTACAGTGAGACCCAGAGGTAGATCAGAATCACCTGGTCCAGGTGAGGTCCAGTTGTGGAACACAGTCACCGGGTCCCAATTTTGCGCAGTTGAGGACCATGGTCAACAGGGCCAGGTGAGGCCCAGATGGAGACCGGAGTCCTCAAAGCGGGTGAAGCCCAGGTGGGGACCACAGTCACCAGATCCAGGGTAGTCTCAGGTGCAGACCAGAATGACCAGGTCCACTTGAGGTGCAGGTGACCACCACACTCACCAGGTCCCTGTGAGGCCCTGGTGGGGACCAGAGTCACGAGGTACATGAGAAGCTAGAAACACTGCAGCCACCAGGTCCACATGATGTCCATGTGGGAACGAGAATCACCAGTTAGAGGGGAGGACCAGTTGTGGATCCGACTCAGCATGTCCAGGTGAGACCCTGGTGGGAACCAGTGTCAACAGGTCCAGGTGTGGCCCAGGTGAAGACTAGAGTTAATAGGTCCGGCTGGGTCACTGTTAGTGAACAGTGTAACCGTATCCTGATGCTACCAAGGTGGGTACCAGAGACACCAGGTCCTGGTGAGGCCCAGTTGGGACCAGAGACATGAGGTCCAGGTGAGGTCCCGATGGGAACCACAGTCACCAGGTCAGGTGAGGCCATGCTTAGGATCAGAGTCACCAGTTACCGGTGAACCCAAGGTGGATCCAGAGTCACCTGGTAAAGAAGAGGCCAAATCAGGACCAGAGTTACCAGGATCAGGTCAGTCCCAGTGGGGAATACAGTAACCATGTCCCGATGATGCCCAGGTAGAACCAGAGTCACCAGGTCCAGATGAGGCACAGTTGGGGAGCATATTCAGTAGGTCTCGGTGAGGCCCAGGTGAGGACCAGAGTCACCAGGTCTAGTTGAGGCCTAGAGGGGTACCAGATTCACCTGGTCTAGGTGACATCCACATGGGGACCAGAGTTACCACGTCAGGGTGAGGCCCAGAGTGGATCCAGAGTCATCAGGTCCAGGAGAGGCTCAGGTGTGGTACATAGTATCCTGTTCATAGTGGTCCACAGGGGAGGACCAGAGTCAGGAGATTGAGCTAGGCCCAGTTAGGATGAGAGTCACCAGTTCCAGGTGAGGCCAAGAAGAAGTCCACAGCAATCAGGTCCAGGTGGGGAACAAAGTCACCAGGACTGGGGGAGGCCCAGATGGGGACAAGATTCACCCGGTCCAGGTGATTCCCAGGTGGTGACCAGAGTTACCAGTTCTGAGTGAGGACCAGGTAAGGACCAGATTCACCAGGTCCAAGTGAGGCCCAGGTGGGGACCTGTGTCACCAGGTATGGGTGAGGCTCAGGTGGCAAAACCACTCACCAGGTCCAGGTGAGGCCAACCTGCAGGCCATGCAGAGGAACCATGTCCCGATGAAGCCCAGGTAGGGACCAGAGTTACCAGGTCCAGGTGAGGCCAACCTGCAGGCCATGCAGTGGAACCATGTCCCGATGATTCCCAGGTATGGATCAGAGTCACCAGGTCCAAATGATGCCCAGATCGAGTATATTCACTAGTTCCAGGTGAGGCCCATTTGAGGACCGGAGTCACCAGATCTGGTTGAGGCCTAGAGGGGTACCAGAATCACCTGGTCCAGGTGATATCCAGATGGGGACCAGAGTCACCAGGTCAGGGTGAGGCCCAGAGAGGTTCCAGAGTCATCATGTCCAGGTGAGGCTCCGGTGTGGAACAGAGTAATCAGGTACCAATGATGCCCAGGTGAGTTCCAGAGTCACCAAATCTGGGTGACGCGCAGATTGGATCAGAGTCACCAGTTCCAGGTGAGGCAAAAAGAGTCCAGGGCAATCAGGTCCAAGTGGGGAACAAAGTCACCAGGACTGGGTGAGGCCCAGATGGGGACCAGATTCACCAGGCCCAGGTGAGGCCAATGTGGTGACCAGATTCCCCGGGTCTGGGAGAGGAGGAGGTAAGGACCAGATTCACCAGGTCCAAGAGGCCCACGTGGGGACGTGGGTCACCAGGTATGTGTGAGGCCCAGGTGGGACCCCCACTCACCAGGTCCAGGTGAGCCCAACTTCCAGGCCAGAGCCACCAGATCCAGGTGAGGCCACAGGGGGGACCAGAGTCACCAGGTAAATGTGAGTCTACAAGAACACCACAGTCACCAGGTCCAGGTGTGGTTCAGGTGGGAACGAGAGTCACCAGGTCTAGGTGAGACCCAGGTGGGGACAACAGTCACCAGTTCCAGATTGAGGCCTAGGTGGGGGGACCAGATTCATCAGGACCAGTTGAGGCCAAAGTGTTGAACAAAGTTATCATGTCCAGTTGAGACCTAGGTGGGGAACAAAGTAACCATGTCCCACTGATGACAGTTGGGAAAGAGTCACAAGGTCCGGACGAGGCCTAAGTGAGGAGTAGATTCACCAGGTCCTGTTGAGGCCCATTTGAGGACCAGTGTCCCCAGCTCTGGGTTAATCCCAGAGGGAGACCAGAGTCACGCGGTTCTGGAGATATCCAGGTGGGGACCAGAGTCAGCACGTCAGGGTGAGGCCCAGAGGGGGACGAGAATCACTAGGTCCAGGTGAGACCCCAATGTGGACCTGAAAAACCAGGCCCCATGATGCCCATATGAGGACCTGAGTCACCAGGTCCAGGTGAGGTCCCTGTGGGAACCAGTCACCTCTTCCAGGTGAGGCCCAGGTGGGACCACAGTCACCAGATCCAGGGTAGTCTCAGGTGCAGACCAGAATCACCAGGTCCAGGTGAGGTGCAGGTGGCAACCACACTCACCAGGTCCAGGTGAGGCCCTGGTGGGGACCAGAGTCACGAGGTACATGAGAAGCTAGAAACACTGCAGACACCAGGTGAACATGATGTCCATGCTGGAATGAGAATCACCAGTTACAGGTGAGGACCAGGTGGGGATCCGACTCACCATGTCCAGGTGAGACCCAGGTTGGAACCCGTGTCACCATGTCCAGGTGTGGCCCAGGTGAAGACCAGAGTTAATAGGTCTGGCTGGGTCACTATTAGTGAACAGTGTAACCATATCCTGATGTTACCCAGGTGGGTACCACAGATACCATGTCCTGGTGTGGCCCAGGTGGGACCAGAGACACGAGGTCCAGGTGAGGTCCCGATGGGAACCACAGTCACCAGGTCTGGTGAGGCCATACTTAGGATCAGAGTCACCAGTTACAGTTGAGGCCCAGGTGGAGCCAGAGTAACCTGGTACAGAAGAGGCCAAAGTCAGGACCAGAGTTACCAGGATCAGGTCAGTCCCAGTGTGGAATAGAGTAACCATGTCCCGATGATGCCCAGGTAGAGCCAGATTTACCAGGTCCAGATGAGGTGCAGGTTGGGAGCATATTCACTATGTCCCGGTTAGGCCAATTTGAGGACCAGAGTCACCAGGTCAAGTTGAGGCCTAGAGGGGTACCAGATTCACCTGGTCTAGGTGACATCCAGATGGGGACCAGAGTCACCATGTCAGGCAGAGGCCCAGAGGGGATCCAGAGTCATCAAGTCCAGGTGAGGTTCACGTTTGGAACAGAGTATCCAGGTCATAATGGTCCACAGGTGAGGACCAGAGTCACCAGATCTGGGTGAGGCCAAGTTAGGATCAGAGTCACCAGTTCCAGGTGAGGCAAAAAGAGTCCGCAGCAATCAGGTCCAGGTGGGGAACAAAGTCACCAGGACTAGGTGATGCCCAGGTGGTGACCAGATTTACCAGTTCCGGGTGAGGACTAGGTAAGGACCACATTCACCAGGTCCTAGTGAGGCCCACGTGGGGACCTGTGTCACCAGGCATGGGTAAGACCCAGGTGGGAACCCCACTCACCAGGTCAAGATGAGGCCAAACTGCAGGCCATGAAGAGGAACCATGTCTCGATGATTCCCAGGTACGGACCAGAGTTACCAGGTCCAGGTGAGGCCAACCAGCAGGCCATGCAGTGGAACCATTTCCCGATGATGCCCAGTGAGTGACCAGAGTCACCAGGTCCAAATGAGGCCCAGATGGAGCATATTCACTATGTCCAGGTGTGGCCCAGTTGAGGACAAGAGTCACCAGACCTGGTTGAGGCCTAGAGGGGTACCAGAATCACCTGGTGCAGGTGACATCCAGATGGGGACCAGATCACCAGGTTTGGGTGAGACCCAGGTGGCAACCCCACTCACCAGGTCCAAGTGAGGCCAACCTGCAGGCCAAAGTCACCAGATCCAGGTGAGGCACTAGTGGGGACCGGAGTCACCAGGTAAATGTGAGTCTACAAGTACACCACAGTCAACAGGTCCAGGTGTGGTTCATGTGGGAACGAGAGTCACCAGGTCCAGGTGAGACCCAGGTGGGGACGACAGTCTCCAGGTCCAGATTGAGGCCTCGGATGGGGCCAGCGTCATTGGGACCAGTTGAGGCCAAAGTGCGGAGCAAAGTTATCATGTCCATGTGAGGCCCAGGTGCGGAACAGAGTAACCATGTCCCATTGTTGCCAGGTGGGAAAAGAGTCACTAGTTCCAGACGAGGCCTAAGTGAGGAGTAGATTCACCAGGTCCTGTTGAGGCCGAGTTGAGGACCAGTGACCCCAGCTCCGGGTGAGTCCCGAGGGGGACCAGAGTCACCCGGTTCTGGTGATATCCGGGGGGGGGATTAGAGTCAGCACGTCAGGGTGAGGCCCAGAGAGGGACGAGAATCACTAGGTCCAGGTGAGGCCCCGATGTGGAACTGAGAAACCAGGTCCCATGATGTCCATATGAGGACCTGAGTCATCAGGTCCAGTTGAGGTCCCTGTGGGAACCAGTCACCTCGTCCAGGTGAGGCCTAGGTGGGACCACAGTCACCAGGTCCAGGTGAGGCCCAGGTATATAAGAGAGTATCCAGGTCCCAATGATGCCTAGGTAAGGACCAGAGTCAACAGGTCCATGAGAGGCCCAAATATGTATCAGAGTCATTGTGTTCCAGGTGAGGCCAGATGCAGACCACAGGAACCAGGTCCAGGAGAGCTCCATATGGGAACCAGAGCCACCAGATCCAGGTGAGGTCCACGTGTGACCACAGTCACAAAGTCCAGGTAAGGTGCAGGTGGCAACAGGATTCACCAAGTCCAGGTGAGACCCAGGTGGCGACCAGTCACCAATTCCAGGTGTGGACCAGCTAAGGACCAGATTCACCAGGCCCAAGTGAAACCCAAGGGGTGACCAGAGTCACCAGGTATGTGTGAGGACCAGAGCGGGAACCAGAGTAACCAGTTTAGTTTGAGGCCCAGAATGGGTCCAGAGGTCCCTGGTCAAAGTGAGGCCCAGGTGTGAAATAGAGTATCCAGTTCCCAATGATTCCTGGGTGAGGACCAGAGTCACTAGGGCTATGCAGGCCCAGATGGGGAACAGAATCACTAGGTCCTGGTGAGGCATAGTATAAGACCACAGTCACCAGTATCAGTTGAGCCCCTTGTGGGAACCAGAGCCACTCTATCCAGCTGAGTCCCAGGTCCATGTGAGGCCCACGTGAGGACCAGATTCATCAGGTCGAATTGAGGCATAGCTGGGGACAAGAGTCACCAGGTCTTTGTGCGGCCTAGGTGGGGCAAGATTCAGCAGTTCAGAGTTAGGTCAAAGTGGGGACGAGAGACACCAGGTCCAGGTGAGGCCAAACTGTGGACCAGAGTCACCAGATCCAGGTGAGGTCCATGTTGGAAAGAGAGTCACCAGGTGCAGGAGAGGTCCAGGTGGGGACCAGAGTCACCAGATCCAGGTGAGGTACAGGTGGGGACCAGAGTCACCAGATCCAGGTGAAGCCCAGGTGGGGACCAGAGTCAATAGGTCCAGATGAGGCCCAGATGAGGGCCAGAGTTACCAGGTACACGTGAGGCCCCGGTGGGGATCAGAGGCAGCAGGTCATGTGAGGCCGGCTTGGGGACCATGGTCAACAAGTCTACTTGTGGCCCAGATGTGGAACACAGTAAGCAGGTCCAGGTGAGTACGCGGTTGTGTCATGAGTCACCACGTCCAGGTGATTCCCAGGTGGGGACCAGGATCACAAGGTATAGGGTCGGCCCTTGAAAGTACCAGAGTCAACAGTTCGAGGTCAGGCGCAGGTGGCAACCAGGGTCAGCAGGTCCAAGTCAGGGCAAACTTGGGTCACAGTCAGTAGGGCGTGGTGAGACCCGGAAGGAGACCAGAATCACCTGGTCCAGGTGAGGTCCAGTTGTGGAAGACAGTCACCGGGTCCCAATTTTGCCCAGTTGAGGACCATGGTCAACAGGGCCAGGTTAGGCCCAGATGGAGACCGTAGTCCCCAAAGCAGGTGAAGCCCTGGTGGGGACCACAGTCACCAGATCCAGGGTAGTCTCAGGTGCAGACCAGAATGTCCATGTCCACTTGAGGTGCAGGTGGCAACCACACTCACCAGGTCCCTGTGAGGCCCTGGTGGGGACCAGAGTCACGAGGTACATGAGAAGCTAGAAACACTGCAGCCACCACGTCCACATGATGTCCATGTGGGAACGAGAATCACCAGTTACAGGGGAGGACCAGTTGTGGATGCGACTCACCATGTCCAGGTGTGACCCAGGTGGGAACCAGTGTCAACATGTCCAGGTGTGGCCCAGGTGAAGACCAGAGTTAATAGGTCCGGCTGGGTCACTGTTAGTGAACAGTGTAACCGTATCCTGATGCTACCAAGGTGGGTACCAGAGACACCAGGTCCTGGTGAGTCCCAGTTGGGACCAGAGACATGAGGTCCAGGTGAGGTCCCGATGGGAACCACAGTCACCAGGTCAGGTGAGCCCATGCTTAGGATCAGAGTCACCAGTTACCAGTGAACCCAAGGTGGATCCAGAGTCAACTGGTACAGAAGAGGCCAAAGTCAGGACCAGAGTTACCAGGATCAGGTCACTCCAATTGGGAATAGAGTAACCATGTCCCGGTGATGCCCAGGTAGAACCAGAGTCACCAGGCCCAGATGTGGCGCAGGTGGGGAGTATGTTAACTAGGTCAGGATGAGGCCCAGAGAGCTTCCAGAGTTAACATGTCCAGGTGAGGCTCAGGTGTGGAACAGAGACACCAGGTACCAAAGATGCCCAGGTGAGGACCAGAGTCACCAGGTCTGGGTAATGCGCAGAAAGGATCAGAGTCACCAGTTCAAGGTGAGGCCAAGAAATTGTCCACAGCAATCATCCAGGTGGGGAACAAAGTCAGGACTGGGTGATGCCCAGATGGGGACCAGATTGACCAGGTCCAGGTGAAGCCCAGGGGGTGACCAGAGACCCCAGGTATGGGAGACGACCAGGTAAGGACCAGATTCACCAGGTCCAAGAGGCCGACGAGGGGCCTGTGTTCCCAGGTACGGGTGAGGCACAGGTGGCAACCATACTCACCAGGTCCAGGAGTGGCCATCTTTCGCGCCATGCAGAGGAACCGTGTCCCGATGATGCTCATGTAGGAACCAGAGTTACCAGGTCCAGGTGATACCATCCTGCAGGCCATGCAGTGGAACCATGTACCGATGATGCCGAGGGAGGGACCAGAGTCACCAGGTCCAAATGAGGCCCAGATGGAGCATATTCACTAGGTCCAGGTGAGGCCCAGTTGAGGACCAGAGTCACCAGATCTGGTTGAGGGTCAGAGGGGTACCAAAATCACCTGGTCCAGGTGACATCCAGATGGGGACCAGAGTCACCAGGACAGGGTGAGGCCCAGAGAGGTTCCAGAGTCATCATGTCCAGGTTAGGCTCAGGTATGGAACTGAGTCACCAGGTACCAAGATGCCCACATGAGGACCAGAGTCAACAGATCTGGGTGACGCGCAGATAGGATCAGAGTCACCAGTTGCAGGTGAGGCAAAGAAAGAGTCCACAGCAATCAGTTCCAGGTGGGGAACAAAGTAACCAGGACTGGGTGAGGCCCAGATGGGGACCAGTTTCCCGTCTCCAGGTGAGGCCCAGGTGATGACCAGAGTCCCCAGGATGGGAGAAGACGAGGTAAGGACCAGATTTACCAGGTCCAAGAGGCCCACGTGGGGACCTGAGTCACCAGGTATGGGTGAGCCACAGGTGGCAATCCCACTCACCAGGTTCAGGTGAGGCCATCCTGCAGGCGATGCGCGGAACCATGTCCCGATGATGCCCAGTTAGGTACCCGAGTCACCAGGTCCAAATGAGGCCAAGATGGAGCATATTCACTAAGTCCACGTGAGGCCCAGTTGAGGACCAGAATCACCAGATCTGCTTGAGGCCTAGATGGGAACCAGAATCACCCAGTCCAGGTTACGTCCTAATGGGGACCAGAGTCACCAGGTCAGTGTGAGGCCCAGAGGGGATCCAGAGTCATCATGTCCAGGGGAGGCTCAGGTGTGGAACAGAGTCACCAGGTACCAATGATGCCCAGGTGAGGACCAGAGTCACCAGGTCTTGGTGACGCTCAGATAGGATCAGAGTCACCAGTTCCAGGTGAGGCCAAGAGAGAGTCCACAGCAATCAGGTCCAGGTGGGGAACAAAGTCACCAGGACTGGGTGAGGCCCAGATGGGGACCAGATTCACCAGGTCCGGTGAGGCGAGGTGGTGACCAGAGTCCCCGGGTCTGGGAGAGGACCAGGTAAGGACGAGATTCACCAGGTCCAAGAGGCCCACGTGTTAAACTGAGTCACCAGGTATGGGTGAGGCCCAGGTGGCAACCCCACGCACCAAGTCCAGGTGAGGCCAACTTGCAGGCCAGAGTCACCAGATCCAGGTGAGGCCCTAGTGGGGACCGGAGTCACCAGGTAAATGTGAGTCTACAAGAAAACCACAGTCTCCAGGTCCAGGTGTGGTTCATGTGGGAATGAGAGTCACCAGGTCCAGGTGAGACCCAGGCGGGGACCATAGTCACCAGGTCCAGATTGAGGCCTAGGTGAGGGGAACAAATTGATCAGGACAAGTTGAGGCCAAAGTGTGGAGCAAAGTTGTCATGTCCAGGTGATGTCTAGTTTGGGAACAGAGTAACCATGTCCCATTGATGCCAGGTGGGAAAAGAGTCACAAGGTACAGATGAGGCCTAAGTGAGGACTAGATTCACCAGGACCTGTGGAGGCCCAGTTGAGCACCAGTGTCCCCAGGTCCGGGTGAGTCCCAGAGGGGGACCAGAGTCACCCGGTTCTGGTGATATCTAGGTGGGGATAAGACTCACCACGTCAGCGTGAAGCCCAGAGGGGGACGAGAATCACTAGTTTCAGGTGGGGCCCCGATGTGGAACTGAGAAAAAAGGTCCCATAATGACCAAATGAGGACCTGAGTCACCAGGTACAGGTGAGGACAAACTGAGGACCAGAGTCACCAGATCCAGGTGAAGCCAAGGTGGGGACCAGAATCACTAGGTCCAGATGAGGCCCAAGTGAGGACCAGTTTTACCAGGTACACTTGAAGCCCCGGTTGGAATCAGAGGCAACAGGTCCATATGAGGCCGGCTTCGATACCACGGTCAACAGGTCTACTTGAGGCCCAGCTGTGGAACACAGTAAGCAGGTCCAGGTGAGTCCCCGGTGGTGACAAGAGTCACCACGTCCAGGTGAGTCCCAGGGGGGGACCAGGATCACCAGGTACAGGGGAAGCCCTTGAATGAACCAGAGTCAACAGTTCGAGGTCAGGCGCAGGTGTCAACCAGGGTCAGCAGGTCCAAGTCAGGCCAAAGTGGGGTTCACGGTCACTAGGGCACGGTGAGACCCAGAGGGGGACCAGAGTCACCTGGTCCAAGTGAGGTCCAGGGGTGGAACACAGTCACCGGGTCCCAATTTTGCCAGTTGAGGACCATGGTTGACAAGGCCAGGTGAGGCCCACATTGGGGATCTTCAATCTGGATCAGAGTCACCAGTTCCAGTTGAGGCTAAGAAGGAGTCCACAGCAATCAGGTCCAGATTGACGCCTAGGTCGGGTGACCAGAGTCATCAGGACCAGTTGAGGCCAAAGTGTGAAGCAAAGTTCTCATGTCCAGGTGAGGCCCAGGTGGGGAACAGACTAATCATGTCCCATTGATGCCAGGTGGGAAAAGAGTCACAAGGTCCAGACGAGGCCTAAGTGAGGAGTAGATTCAATAGGTCCTGTTGAGGCCCAGTTGAGGACCAGTGTCCCCAGCTCCGGGTGAGTCCCAGAGGGGGACCAGCGTCACCCGGTTCTGGTGATATCCAGGTGGGGACCAGAGTCACCACGTCAGGATGAGGACCATAATGGGAGGAGAATCACTAGGTCCAAGTGAGGCCCCGATGTGGAACTGAGAATCCAGGTCCCATGATGCCCATATGAGGACCTGAGTCACCAGGTCCAGGTGAGGTCCTTGTGGGAACCAGTCACCTCGTCCAGGTGAGGCCCAGGTGGGACCACAGTCACAAGGTCAAGGTTTGGCCCAGGTATTTAAGAGAGTATCCAGGTCCCAATGATGCCCAGGTAAGGACCAGAGTCAACAGGTCCAGGAAAGGACCAAAAATGGATCACAGTCATTGTGTTCCAGGTGAGGCCAGATTGAGACCACAGGAACCAGGTCCAGGAGAGCCCCATGTGGGAACCAGAGCCACCAGGTCCAGGTGAGTTCCAGGTGGGGCCACAGTCACAAGGTCCAGGTGAGGCGCAGGTGGCAAGAGGATTCACCAAGTACACGTGGGGTCCAGGTGACGACCAGTCAGCAGATCCAGGTGCGGACCAGCTAAGGACCAGACCCACCAGGCCCAAGTGAAGCCCAAGGGGTGACCAGAGTCACCAGGTAAGGGTGAGGACCAGAGTGGAACCAGAGTAACCAGTTTAGTTTAAGGACCAGAATGGGACCAGAGGTCCCTGGAAAAAGTGAGGCTTAGTTGTAGAATAGAGTATCCAGTTACCAATGATGACTGGGTGAGGACTAGAGTCACTAGGGCCATGCAGGCCCAGATGGGGAACAGAATCACTAGGTCCTGGTGAGGCATAGAATAAGACCACAGTCAACAGTATCAGGTGAGCCCCTTGAGGGAACCAGAGACACTCTATCCAGGTGAGTCCCAGGTCCATGTGAGGCCCACGTGAGGACCAGATTCATCAGGTCGAATTGAGGCATAGCTGGGGACAAGAGTCACCAGGTCTGGATGCAGCCTAGGCGGGTCAAATTCAGCAGTTCTGAGTTAGGTCAAAGTGGGGACGAGAGACACCAGGTCCAGGTGAGGATAACTGAGGACCAGAGTCACCAGATCCAGGTGAGGTCCAGGTGGGGACCCGAGTCACCAGATCCAGGTGAAGCACAGGTGGGGACCAGAGTCACTAGGTCCAGATGAGCCAAGGTGAGGACCAGAGTTACCAGGTACACGTGAGGCCCCGGTGGGGATCAGAGGCAACAGGTCCAAGTGAGGCCGGCTTGGGGACCATGGTCAACAGGTCTACTTGAGACCCAGGTGTGGAACACAGTAAGCAGGTCCAGGTGAGTCCTCGGTGGTGACAAGGGTCACCACGTCCAGGTGAGGCCCAGTTGCGGACCAGTATCACCAGGTACCGGGGAGGCCCTTGAAAGAACCAGAGTCAACAGTTCGAGGTCAGGCGCAGGTGGCAACCAGGGTCAGCAGGTCCAAGTCAGGCCAAAGTGGGGTTCACAGTAACTAGGGCATGGTGAGACCCAGAGGGGCACCAGAGTCACGTGGTCCAGGTGAGGTTCAGTTGTGGAACACAGTTACCGCGTCCCAATTTTGCCCAGTTGAGGACCATGGTCAAAAGGGCCAGGTGAGGCCACGATGGGGACCGGTGTCCCCAAATCCAGGTGAAGCCCAGGTGGGGACAAAAGTCACCAGATCCAGGGTAGTCTCAGGTGCAGACCAGAATCAGCAGGTCCAGGTGAGGTGCAGTTGGCAACTACTCTCACCAGGTCCCGGTGAGGCCCTGGTGGGGACCAGAGTCACGAGGTACATGACAAACTAGAAGCACTGCAGCCACCAGGTCCACATGATATCCATGTGGGAATGAGAATCACCAGTTACAGGTTAGGACCATGTGGGGATCTGACTCACAATTTCCAGGTGAGACACAGGTGGGAACGAGTGTCACCATGTGCAGGAGTGGCCCAGGTGAAGACCAGAGTTGATAGGTCCGGCTGGGTCACTGTTAGTGTACAGTGTAACCATATCCTGATGCTACCCAGGTGGGTAGCAGAGACACCAGGTCCTGGTGAGGCCCAGGTGGGACCAGAGACATGAGGTCCAGGTGAGGTCCCGATGGGAACCACAGTCACCAGGTCAGGTGAGGCCATGCTTAGGATCAGAGTCACCAGTTACAGGTGAGGCCCAGGTGGAGCCAGAGTCACCTGGTACAGAAGAGGCCAAAGTCAGCACCAGAGTTAGCAGGATCAGGTCAGTCCCAGTGGGGAATAGAGTAACCATGTCCCGATGATGCCCAGGTAGACCCAGCGTCACCAGGTCCAGATGAGGCGCAGGTGGGGAGCATATTCACTAGGTCTCGGTGAGACCCAGTTGAGGACCAGTTTCACCAGGTATATTTGAGCCCTTGAGGGGTAACAGATTCACCTGGTCTAGGTGACATCCAGATGGGGACCAGAGTCACCATGTCAGGGTGAGGCCCCGAAGGGATCCAGAGTCATCATGTCCAGGTGAGGCTCAGGTGTGGAACAGAGTATCCAGGTCATAATGGTCCACAGGTGAGGACCAGAGTCACCAGATCTGGGTGAGGTCCAGTTAGGATCAGATTCACCAGTTCCAGTTGAGGCCAAGAAGGAGTCCACAGCAATCAGGTCCAGAGGGGAACAAAGTCACCAGGACTGGGTGAGGCCCAGATGGGGCCAGATACACCAGGTCCAGGTGATTCCCAGGTGGTGACTAGGGTTACCAGATCCGGTTGAGGGCCAGGTAAGGACGAGATTCACCAGGATACTGGGGCCTACGTGGGGACCGGTGTCACCATGCATGGGTGATGCCCAGGTGGCAAGCCCACTCACCAGGTCCATGTGAGGCCATCCTGCAGGCCATGCAGAGGAACCGTGTCCCGATGATGCCCAGGTAGGGACCAGAAGGTACGAGGTCCAGGTGACGCCGACCTGCAGGCCATGCAGAGGAACCGTGTCCCGATGACGCCCAGGTAGGGATCAGAGTTACCAGGTCAAGAAGAGGTCAACCTGCAGACCATTATGTGGAACCATGGTCCGATGTTGCCCACGTAGGGACCAGAGTCACCAGGTCCAAATGAGGCCCAGATGGAGCATATTCACTAGGTCCAGGTGAGGCCCAGTTGAGGACCAGAGTCACCAGATCTGGTTGAGGCCGAGAGAGGTACCAGAATCCCCTGGTCCAGGTGACATCCAGATGGGGACCAGAGTCACCAGGTCAGGGTGAGGCATAGAGAGTTTCGAGACTCATCATGTCCAGCTGAGACTAAGCTGTGGAACAGAGTCACCAGGTACCAATGATGCCCAGGTGAGGACCAGAGTCACCAGATCTGGGTGACGCGCAGATAGGATCAGAGTCACCACGTCCAGGTGAGGCCAAGAAAGAGTCCACAGCAATCAGGTCCAGGTGGGGAACAAATTCACCAGGACTGGGTGAAGCCCAGATGGGGACCAGATTCACCAGGTCCAGGTGAGGCCCAGGTGGTGACCAAAGTACCCAGTTCTGGGAGAGGACCAGGTAAGGACCAGATTCACCAGGTCCAAGAGGCCCACGTGGGGACCTGAGTCACCAGTTATGGGTGAGTCCCAGGTGGCAACCCCACTCACCAGGTCCAAGTGAGGCCAGCCTGCAGGCCAGAGTCACCAGATCCAGGTGAGGCCCTAGTGGGGACGGGATTCACAAGGTAAATGTGAGTCTACAAGAACACCACAGTCACCAGGTCCAGGTGTGGTACATGTGGGAACGGGAGTCACCAGGTCCAGCTGAGACCCATTTGGGGATGACAGTCACCAGGTCCAGATTGAGGCCTAGGTTTGGGGACGAGAGTCATCAGGACCATTTGAGGCCAAAGTGTGCAGCAAAGTTATCATGTCCAGGTGAGGCCCAGGTGGGGAACAGAGTAACCATGTCCCATTGATGCCAGGTGGGAAAAGAGTCACAAGGTCCAGACGAAGCCTAAGATTGGAGTAGATTCACCAGGTCCTGTTGAGGCCCACCTGAGGACCATTGTCCCCAGCTCCGGGTGACTCCCAGAGGGTGACCAGTGTCACCCGGTTCTGGTGACATCCAGGTGGGTACCAGAGTCACCACATGAGGGTGAGGCACAGAGGGGGACGAGAATCACTAGGTACAGATGAGACCCCGATGTGGAACTGAGAACCCTGGTCCCATGATGCCCATATGAGGACCTGAGTCACCAGGTCCAGGTGAGGTCCCTGTGACAACCAGTCACCTCGTCCAGGAGAGGCCCAGGTGGGACCACAGTCACCAGGTCCAGGTGAGGCCCAGGTATATAGAGAGTATCCAGGTCCCAATGATGCCCAGGTAAGGACCAGAGTCAACAGGTCCAGGAGAGGACCATATATGGATCAGAGTCATTGTGTTCCAGGTGAGGCCAGATGGAGTCCACAGTAACCAGATCCAGGAGAGCCCCATATGGAAACCAGAGCCGACAGATCCAGGTGAGGTCCAGTTGGGACCACAGTCAGAAGGTCCAGGTGAGGCGCAGGTGGCAACAGGATTCACCAAGTCAGGTGAGGCCCAGGTGGCCACCAGTCACCAGATCCAGATGCGGACCAGCTAAGGACCAGATTCACCAGGCCCAAGTGAATTCTAAGGGGTGACCAGAGTCACCAGGTAAGGGTGAGGCCCTGAGGGGAACCAGAGTAACGAGTTTAGTTTGAGGCCCAGAATAGGACCAGAGGTCCCTGGTCAAAGTGAGGCCCAGATGTGGAATAGAGTATCCAGGTCCCAATGATGCCTGGGTGAGGACCAGAGTCACTAGGGCCATGCAGGCCCAGATGGGGAACAGAATCACTAGGTCCTGGTGAGGCATAGAATAAGACCACAATCACCAGTATCAGGTGTGCCCCTTGTGGGAACCAGAGCCACTCTATCCAGCTGAGTCCCAGGTCCATGTGAGCCCCACGTCAGGACCAGATTCATCAGGTTGAATTGAGGCATAGCTGGGGACAAGAGTCACCAGGTCTCTGTGCGGCCTAGGTGGGGCAAGATTCAGCACTTCTGAGTTAGGTCAGAGTGGGGACGAGAGACACCAGTCCAAGTGAGGCCAATCTGAGAACCAGAGTCACCAGATCCAGGTGAGGTCCATGTTGGAAAGAGAGTCACCAGGTCCAGGGGAGGTCCAGGTGGGGACCAGAGTCACCAGATCCAGGTGAAGTCCAGGTGGGGACCAGAGTCACCAGATCCAGGTGAAACCCAGGTGGGGACCAGAGTCACTAGGTCCAGATGAGGCCGAAGTGAGGATCAGAGTTACCAGATACACGTGAGCCCCCGGCGGGGATCAGAGCCAAAAGGTCCACGTGAGGCCGGCTTGGGGACCATGGTCAACAGGTCTACCTGAGGCCCAGGTGTGGAACAAAGTAATCATGTCAAGGTGAGTCCCCGGTGGTGAGAAGAGTCACCACGTCCAGTTGAGGACCAATTGGGGACCAGGATCACCAGGTACAGGGGAGGCCTTTGAGAGAACCAGAGTCAACAGTTTGAGGTCAGGCGCAGGTGGCAACCAGGGTCAGCAGGTCCAAGTCATGCCAAAGTGGGTTTCACAGTCACTAGGGCACAGTGAGATACAGAGGGAGACCAGAGTCACCTTGTCCAGGTGAGATCCAGTTGTGGAATACAGTCACCGGGTCCCAATTCTGCACAGTTGAGGACCATGGTCAACAGGGCCAGTTGAGGCCCAGATGGGGACCGGAGTCCCCAAATTCAGGTGAAGCCCAGGTGGGGACCACAGTCACCAGATCCAGGGTAGTCTCAGGTGGAGACCAGAATCACCAGGTCCTGGTGAGGTGCAGGTGGCAACCACACTCACCAAGTTCCGTGAGGCCCTGGTGGGGACCAGAGTCACGACGTATATGAGAAGCTAGTAACACTGCAGCCCCCAGGTCCACATGATGTCCATGTGGGAACGAGAATTACAAGTTACAGGTGAGGAGCAGGTGGGGATATGAGTCACCATGTCCAGGTGAGACCCTGGTGGGAACCAGTGTCACCATGTCCAAGTGTGGACCAGGTGAAGACGAGAGTTAATAGGTCCGGCCGCGTCACTGTTGGTGAACAGTGTAACCATATCCTGATGCTACTCAGGTGGGTACCAGATACAAGGTCCTGGTGAGGCCCAGGTGGGACCAGAGACAAGAGGTCCAGGTGAGGTACAGATGGAAACCACATTCACCAGGTCAGGTGAGGCCATGCTAAGGATCAGAGTCACCACTTACAGGTGAGGTCCAGAGGGGGCCAGAGTCACATGGCACAGAAGAGGCCAAAGTGAGGACCAGATTTACCACGATCAGGTCAGTCCCACTGGGAATAGAGTAACCACGTCCCGATGATGCCCAGGTAGAACCACAGTTACCAGGTCCAGGTGCTGCCAACCTAAATGCCATGCAGTGGAACCTTGTCCCGATGATGCCCAGGTAGGGAAGAGAGTCACCAGGTCCAAATGAGGCCCAGATGGAGCATATTCACTAGGTCCAGACAAGGCCCAGTTGAGGACCAGAGACACCAGATCTGGTTTAGACCTAGAGGGGTACCAGAATCACCTGGTCCAGGTGACATCCAGATGGGGACCAGATCACCTGGTCAGGGTGAGGCCCAGAGAGGTCCCAGAGACATCATGTCCAGGTGAGGCTCAGGTGTGGAACAGAGTAACCAGGTACCAATGATGCCCAGGTGAGGACGAGAGTCACCAGGTGTGGGTGATGCACAGATAGGATCAGAGTTACCAGTTCAAGGTGAGGGCAAGAAAGAGTCCAGAGCAAACACGTCCAGGTGGGGAACATAGTCACAAGGACTGGGTTAGGCCCAGATGGGGACCAGATTCACCAATCTAGGTGAGGCCCAGTTTGTGACAAGATTCCCAGGTTCTGGGAGAAGACCAGGTAAGGGCCAGATTCACCAGGTCCAAGAGGCCCACGTGGGGACCTGAGTCACCAGGTATGGGTGAGGCCCAGGTGGCATCCCACTAACCAAGTCCAGGTGAGGCCAACCTGCAGGCCAGAGTCACCAGATCCATGTGAGGCCCTAGTGGGGCCAGAGTCACCAGGTAAATGTGAGTCTACAAGTACACCACAGTCACCAGGTCCAGGTGTGATTCATGTGGGAACGAGAGTCACAAGGTCCAAGTGAGGCCCAGGTGGGGAACAGAGTAAAAATGTCCCATAGATGCCAGGTGGGAAAAGAGTCACAAGGTCCAGACGAGGCCTAAGTGAGGAGTAGATTCACCAGGTCCTGTTGAGGCCAGTTGAGTATCAGTGTCCCCAGCTCTGGGTGATTCCCAGAGGGGGACCAGAGTCACCCGGTTCTGGTGTGAGTCTGGTGCGGACCAGAGTCACCACGTCAGGATGAGGCCCAGAGGGGAAAGAGAATCACTAGGTCCAGGTGAGGCCCCGATGTGGAACTGAGAAACCAGGTCCCATGATGCACATATGAGGACCTGAGTCACCAGGGCCAGGGGAGGTCCCTGTGGGAACCAGTCACCTCGTCCAGGTGAGGCCCAGGTGGGACCACAGTCACCAGTTCCAGGTGAGGCCCAGGTATATAAGAGAGTATCCAGGTCCCAATAATGCCCAGGTAAGGTCCAGAGTCAACAGGTCCAGGAGAGGCCCAAATATGGATCAGAGTCATTGTGTTCCAGGGGAGGCCAGATGGAGACCACAGGAACCAGGTCCAAAAGAGCCCCATATGGGAACCAGAGCCACCAGATCCAGGTGAGGTCCAGGTGGGACCACAGTCACAAAGTCCAGGTGAGGCACAGGTGGCAACAGGATTCACCAAATCCAGGTGAGGCCCAGGTGGCGTCCAGTCTCCAGATCCAGGTGCGGACCAGCTTAGGACCAGATTCACCAGGCCCAAGTGAATCCCAAGGGGTGACCAGAGTCACCAGGTAAGGGTGAGGCCTAGAGGGGGTACCAGAGTAACCAGTTTATTTGGAGGCTCAGAATGGGACCAGAGGTCCCTGGTCAAAGTGAGGCCCAATTGTGGAATAGAGTATGCAGGTCCCAATGATGCCTGGGTGTGGATCAGAGTCACTAGGGCCATGCAGGCCTAGATGGGGAACAGAATCACTAGGTCCTGGTGAGGCATAGAATAAGACCACTGGTGAATAAGTGACCAGTATCAGATGACCGCCTTGTTGGAACCAGAGCCACTCTATCCAGCTGAGTCCCAGGTCCATGTGAGACCCATGTGAGGCCCAGATTCATCAGGTCGAATTGAGGCATCGCTGGGGACAAGAGTCATCAGGTCTAGGTGCGGCCTAGGTGGGGCAAGATTCAGCAGTTATGAGTTAGGTCAAAGTGGGGACGAAAGACACCAGTCCAGGTGAGGACAAACTGAGACCAGAGTCACCAGATACAGGTGAGTTCCAGATGGGGACCAGAGTCACCAGGTTAGGGTGAGGCCCAGAGAGGTTCCAGAGTCATCATGTCCAGGTGAGGACCAGAGTCACCAGGTCTGGGTGACGCGCAGATAAGATCAGAGTCACCAGTTCCAGGTGAGGCCAAGAAAGAGTCCACAGCAATCAGGTCCAGGTGGGGAACAATGTCACCAGGACTGGATGACGCCCAGATGGGTACCAGAAACACCAGGCCCAGGTGATTCCCATGTGGTGACCAGAATTACCAGTTCTGGGTGACCACCAGGTAAGGACCAGATTCACCAGGTCCAAGTGAGGCCCACGTGGGGACCTGGGTCACTAAGCAAGGGTGAGGCCCAGGTGTCAAACCCACTCACCAGATCCAGGTGAGGCCAATCTGCAGGACATGCAGTGGAATCATGTCCCGATGATGCCCAGGTAGGGACCAGAGTTACCAGGTCCAGGTGAGGCCAACCTCCAGGACATGCAGTGGAATCATGTCCCGATAAAGCCTAGGTAGGGACCAGAGTTACAATGTCCAGGTGAGGCCAACCTGCAGGCTATGCTGTGGAACCATGTCCCGATGATGCCCAGGTAGTGACCAGAGTCACCAGGTCCAAATGAGGCCCAGATGGAGCATATTCACTAGGTCCAGGTGAGGCCCAGTTGAGGACCAGAGTCACCAGATCTGGTTGAGGCCCAGAGGGGTACCATAATCCCCTGGTCCAGGTGACATCCATATGGGGACCAGAGTCACCAGGTCAGGTTGATAGCCAGAGAGATTCCAGAGTCATCATGTCCAGGGGAGCCTCAGGTGTGGAACAGAGTCACCAGGACCAATGATGCCCAGGTGAGGACCAGAGTCACCAGGTTCACGTGAAGCCCCGGTGGGGATCAGAGGCAACAGGTCCATGTGAGGCCGGCTTGGGCACCATGGTCAACAGGTCTATTGAGGCCCAGGTGTGGAACACAGAAAGCAGGTCCAGGTGAGTCCCCAGTGGTGACAAGAGTCACCACGTCCAGGTGATGCCCGGTGGGGACCAGGATCACCAGGTACAGGGGAGGCCCTTGAAAGTACCAGAGTCAACAGTTCTACGTCAGGCGAAGGTTCCAACCAGGGTCAGCAGGTCAAGTCAGGCCAAAGTGGGTTTCACAGTCACTAGGGCACGGTGAGACACAGAGGGGAACAGGAGTCACGTGGTCCAGGTGAGTTCCAGTTGTGGAACACAGTCACCGCATCCCAATTTTGCCCAGTTGAGGACCATGGTCAACAGGGCCAGGTGAGCCCCAGATGGGGACCGGAGTCCCCAAATCCAGGTGAAGCCCAGGTGGGGACAACAGTCACTAGATCCAGGGTAGTCTCAGGTGCAGACCAGAATCACCAGGTGCAGGTGAGATGCAGGTGGCAACCATACAGACCATGTCCCGGTGAGAACCTGGTGGGGACCAGAGTCACGAGGAACATGAGAAGCTAGAAACACTGCAGCCACCAGGTCCACAGGATGTCCATGTGGAAACGAGAATCACCAGTTACAGGTGAGGAACAGGTGGGGATATGAGTCACCATGTCCAGGGGAGACCCAGGTGGGAACCAGTGTCACCATGTCCAGGTGTGGCCTAGGTGAAGACCAGATTTAATAGGTCCGTCTGGGTCACTCTTAGTGAACAGTGTAACCATAACCTGATGCTACCCAGGTGGGTACCAGAGACACCAGGCCGTGGTGAGGCCCAGGTGGGACCAGAGACATGAGGTTCAGGTGAGGTACATATGGGAACCACAGTCACCAGGTCAGGTGAGGCCATGCTTCGAATCAGAGTCACCAGTTACAGGTGAGGCCCAGTTAGAGCCAGAATCACCTGGTACAGAGAGGCCAAAGTCAGGACCAGAGTTACCAGGATCAGGTCAGTCCCAGTGGGGAACAGAGTAACCATGTCCCGATGATGTCCAGATAGAACCAGCGTCACCAGGTCCAGATGAGGCGCAGGTGGGGAGCATGTTCACTAGGTCCTGGTGAGGCCCAGTTGACGACCAGAGTCACCAGGTCTAGTTGAGGCCTAGAGGGGTACCAGATTCACCTGGTCTAGGTGACATCCAGATGGGGACCAGAGTCACCATGTCAGGCTGAGTCCCAGAGGGGATCCAGAGGCAGCATGTCCAGGTGAGGCTCAGGTGTGGAACAGAGTATCCAGGTCATAATGGTCCACAGGTGAGGACCAGAGTCACCAGATCTGGGTGAGGCCCAGTTAGGATCATAGCCACCAGTTCCAGGTGAGGCCAAGAAGGAGTCCACAGCAATCAGGTCCAGGTGGGGAAGAAAGTCAACAGGACTGGGTGAGGCCCAGATGGGGACCAGATTCACCAGGTCCAGTTGATTCCCAGGTGGTGACCACGGTTACCAGGTCCGGGTGAGGACCAGGTAAGGACCAGATTCACCAGGTTCAAATGAGGCCCACGTGGGGACCTGTGTCACCAGGTATGGTTGAGACCCAGGTGGCAACCTCACTCACCAGGTCCGGCTGAGGCCAACATGCAGGCCATGCAGAGGAAACGTGTCCCGATGATGTCGAGGTAGGGACCAGAGTTACCAGGTCCAGGTGAGGCCAGCATGCAGGCCAGAGTCACCAGATCCAGGTGAGGCCCTAGTGGGGACGGGAGTCACAAGGTAAATGTGAGTCTACAAGAACACCACTGTCACCAGGTCCAGGTGTGGTTCATGTGGGAACGGGAGTCACCAGGTCCAGCTGAGACCCAGTTGGGGACGACAGTCACCAGTCCAGATTGAGACCTAGGTTGGGGGACGAGAGTCATCAGGACCAGTTGAGGCCAAAGTGTACAGCAAAATTATCATGTCAAGGTGAGGCCCAGGTGGGGAACAGAGTAACCATGTCCCATTGAGGCCAGGTGGGAAAAGAGTCACAAGGTCCAGACGAAGCCTAAGATTGGAGTAGATTCACCAGGTCCTGTTGAGGCCCACCTGAGGACAAGTGTCACCAGCTCCGGGTGTGTCACCCGGTTCTGGTGATATCCATGTGGGGACCAGTGTCACAAGTCAGGTTGAGGCCCTGAGGGGGACGAGAATCACTAGATCCAGTTGAGGCCCCGATGTGGAACTGTGAAACCAGGTCCCAAGATGCCCATATGAGGACCTGAGTCACCAGGTCCAGGTGATGTCCCTGTGGGAACCAGTCACCCCGTCCAGGTGAGGCTCAGGTGGGACCACAGTCACCACGTCCTGGTGAGGCCCAGGTATATAAGAGAGTATCAGGTCCCAATGATGCCCAGGTAAGGACCAGACTCAACAGGTCCAGGAGAGGCCCAAATATGGATCAGAGTCATTGTGTTCCAGGTGAGGCCAGATGGAGACCACAGGAGCCAGGTCCAGGAGAGCCCCATATGGGAACCAGAGCCACCAGATCCAGGTGAGGTCCAGGAGGGACCACAGTCACAAGGTCCAGGTGAGGCGCAGGTGGCAACATGATTCACCAAGTCCAGGTGAGGCCCACGTGGTGACCTGTCACCAGATCCAGGTGCGGAC
Organism: Canis aureus; assembly: GCF_053574225.1. NCBI lineage: Eukaryota > Metazoa > Chordata > Mammalia > Carnivora > Canidae > Canis > Canis aureus. Next base: position 53,820,304 of record NC_135632.1, on the reverse strand, counting down.
CAGCTAAGAACCAGATTCACCAGCCGCAAGTGAAGCCCAAGGGGTGACCAGAGTCACCAGGTAAGGGTGAGGCCCCGAGGGGGAACCATAGTAACCAGTTTAGTTTGAGGCCCAGAATGGGACCAGAGTTCCCTGGACAAAGTGAGGCCCAGGTGTGGCATAGAGTATCCAGGTCCCAATGATGCCTGGGTGAGGATCAGAGTCACTAATGCCATGAAAGCCCAGATGGGGAACAGAATCACTAGATCCTGGTGAGGCATAGAATAAGAACACAGTCACCAGTATCAGGTGAGCCCCTTGTGGGAACCAGAGCCACTCTATCCCGCTGAGTCCCAGGTTCATGTGAGGCCGACGTGAGGACCAGATTCATCAGGTCGAATTGAGGCATAGCTGGGGACAAGAGTCATGAGGTCTGGGTGCGGCCTAGGTGGGGCAAGGTTCAGCAGTTCTGAGTTAGGTCAAAGTGGGGACGAGAGACACCAGTCCAGGTGAGGTCAAACTGAGACAAGAGTCACCAGATACAGGTGAGTTCCAGGTGGGGACCAGAGTCAGGAGATCCATGTGAAGTCCAGGTGGGGACCAGAGTCATTAGGGGCAGATGAAGCCCAGGTGAGAACCAGAGTTACCAGGTACACGTGAGGCCCCGGTGGGGATCAGAGGTAACAGGTCCATGTGAGGCGAGCTTGGGGACTATGGTCAAGAGGTGTAATTGAGGCCCAGGTGTGGAACAGGTGTGGCAAGATTGAGGCCCAGGTGTGGCCTAGGTGTGGCAAGATTCTGCAGTTTTGAGTTAGTTCAATGTGGGAATGAGAGACACCAGGTCCAGGTGAGGGCAAAGTGAGAACCAGAGTCACCAGATCCAGGTGAGGTCCATGTTGGACAGAGAGTCACCAGGTCCAGGAGATGTCCAGGTGGGGACCAGAGTCACCAGATCCAGGTGAAGTCCAGGTGGAGACCAGAGTCACCAGATCCAGGTGAAGAACAGGTGGTGACCAGAGTCACTAGGTCCAGATGAGGCCAGGTGATGACCAGAGTTACCAGACAACTGAGGCCCCGGTGGGGATCAGAGGCAACAGGTCTACTTGAGGCCCAGGTGTAGAACACAGTAACAAGGGCCAGGTGAGTCCCCGGTGTTGACAAGAGTCACGACGTCCAGGTGAGGCCCAGGTGGGGACCAGGATCACCAGGTCCAGGGGAGGCCCTTGAAAGAACCAGAGTCAAAAGTTCACGGTCAGGAGCAGGTTGCAACCAGGGTCAGCAGGTCCAAGTCAGGCCAAAGTGGGGTTCACAGTCCTAGGGCACGGTGAGACCCAGAGGGGTACCAGAGTCACCTGGTCCAGGTGAGGTCCAGTTGTGGAACACAGCCAACGGGTCCCAATTTTGCCCAGTTGAGGACCATGGTCAACACGGCCAGGTGAGGCCCAGATGGGGACCAGAGTCCCCAAATCCAGGTGAACCCAGGCGTGGACCACACTCACCAGATCCAGGGTAGTCTCAGGTGCAGACCAGAATCACCAGATCCAGGTGAGGTGCAGGTGGCAACCACAGTCACCAGGTCCCGGTCAGGTCCTGATGGGGACCAGAGTCACGAGGTACATGAGAAGCTAGAAACACTGCAGCCACCAGGTCCACATGATGTCCATGTGGGAACGAGAATCACCAGTTACAGGTGAGGAGCAGGTAGGGATCTGAGTCACCATGTCCAGTTGAGACCCTGGTGGGAACCAGTGTCACCATGTCCAAGTGTAGACCAGGTGAAGACGAGAGTTAATAGGTCCGGCCGCGTCACTGTTGGTGAACAGTGTAACCTTATCCTGATGCTACTCAGGTGGGTACCAGATACAAGTCCTGGTGAGTCCTAGTTGGGACCAGAGACATGAGGTTCAGGTGAGGTACCGATGGAAACCACAGTCTCCAGGTGAGGTGAGTCCATGCTTAGGATCAGAGTTACCACTTACAGGTGAGGTCCAGGGGGAGCCAGAGTCACATGACACAGAAAAGTCCAAAGTCAGGACCAGAGTTACCACGATCAGGTCAGTCCCACTGGGAATAGAGTAACCACGTCCCGATGATGCCCAGGTAGAACCACATTTACCAGGTCCAGGTGCGGCCAACCTAAATGCCATGCAGTGGAACCTTGTCCCGATGATGCCCAGGTAGGGAAGAGAGTCACCAGGTCCAAATGAGGCCCAGATGGAGCATATTCACTAGGTCCAGACGAGGCCCAGTTGAGGACCAGAGACACCAGATCTGGTTTAGACCTAGAGGGTACCAGAATAACCTGGTCCAGGTGATATCCAGATGAGGACCAGAGTCTCCAGGCCTGAGTCACGCGCAGAGAGGATAAGAGTCACCAGTTCCAGGTGAGGCCAAGAAAGAGTCCAAAGCAATCAGGTCCAGGTGGGGAACAAACTCACCAGGACTGGTTGAGGCCCAGATGGGATAGAGATTCACCAGGTCCAGGTGAGGCCCAGGAGGTGACCAGAATCCCCGGGTCTGGGAGAGGACCATGTAAGGACCAGATTCACCAGGTCCAAGAGAATCACGTGGGTTCCTGAGTCATCAGGTATGGGTGAAGCTCAGGTGGCAACCCCACTCACCAGGTCCAGGTGAAGCCAACCTGCAAGCCAGAGTCACCAGATCCAGGTGAGGCCCTAGTGGGGACCGGAGTCACCAGGTAAATGTGAGTCTACAAGAAAACAACAGTCACCAGGTCCAGGTGTGTTTCATGTGGGAACGAGAGTCACCAGGTCCAGGTGAGAACCAGGTGGGGACCACAGTCACCAGGTCCAGATTGAGGCCTCGGTGGGGGGACAAGAGTCATCAGGAGCAGTTGAGGCCAAACTGTGGAGCAAAGTTATCATGTCCAGGTGAGGCCCAGTTGGGGAACAGAATAAACATGTCCCATTGATGTCAGGTGAGAAAAGAGTCACAAGGTCCAAACGAGGCCTAAGTGAGTAGTAGATTCACCAGGTCCTGTTGAGGATCAGCTCAGGACCAGTGTCCCAGCTCTGGGTGAGTCGCAGAGGGGGACCAGAGTCACCCGGTTCTGGTGATATCCAGGTGGGGACCAGAATCACCACGTCCGGGTAAGGCCCAGAGGGGGACGAGAATCACTAGTTCCAGATGAGGCCCCGATGTGGAACTGAGAAACCAGGTCTCATGAAGCCCATATGAGGACCTGAGTCACCAGGTCCAGGTGAGGTCCCTGTCGGAACCAGTCAACTCGTCCAGGTGAGGTCCAGGTTGGACCACAGTCACAAGGTCCAGGTGAGCCGCAGGAGGCAACAGGATTCACCAAGTCCAGGTGAGGCCCAGGTGGCGACCAGTCACCAGATCCAGGTGCGGAACAGATAAGGACCAGATTCTCCAGGCCCAAGTGAAGCCCAAGGGGTGACCAGAGTCACCAGGGCAGGGTGAGGCCCAGAGGGGGGACCAGAGTAACCAGTTTAGTTTGAGGCCCAGAATGGGACTAGAGGTCCCTGGTCAAAGAGAGGCCCAGGTGTGGAATAGAGTATCCAGGTCACAATAACGCCTGGGTGAGGACCAGAGTCACTAGGGCCATGCAGGCCCAGATGGGGAACAGAATCACAAGGTCCTGGTGAGGCATAGAATAAGACCACATTCAGCAGTATCAGGTGAGCCCCTTGTGAGAACCAGAGCCACTCTATCCAGCTGAGTCCCAGGAACAGGTGAGTCCCACGTGAGGACCAGATTCATCAGGTCGAATTGAGGCATAGCTGGGGACAAGAGTCACCAGGTCTGGGTGCGGCCTAGGTGGGGCAAGATTCAGCAGTTCTGAGTTAGGTCAAAGTGTGGACGAGAGACACCAGGTCCAGGTGAGGCCAAACTGAGGACCAAATTCACCAGATCCAGGTGAGGTCCATGTTGGAAAGAGAGTCATGAGGTCCAGGAGAGGTCCAGGTGGGGTCCAGAGTCACCAGATCCATGTGAAGTCCAGGTGGGGACCAGAGTCACCAGATCCATGTGAAGCCCAGGTGGGGACCAGAGTCACTAGGTCCAGATGAGGCCCAGGTGAGGACCAGAGATACCAGGTACACGTGAGGATCCGGTGGGGATCAGAGGCAACAGGTCCATGTGAGGCCGGCTTGGGGACCATGGTCAACAGGTCTACTTGAGGCCCAGGTGTGGAACACAGTAAGCAGGTCCAGGTGAGTCCCCATTGGTGACAGGAGTCACCACGTCCAGGTGTGAGCCAGGTCCGACCAGGATCACCAGGTCCAGGGAAGGCCCTTGAAAGAACCAGAGTCAACAGTTCGTGGTCAGGCGCAGGTGGCAACCCGGGTCTGCAAGTCCAAGTCAGGCCAAAGTGGGGTTCACAGTCACTAGGGCACGGTGAGACCCAGAGGGGGACCAGAGTCACCTGGTCCAGGTGAGGTCCAGTTGTGGAACACAGTCACCGGGTCCCAATTTTGCCCAGTTAAGGACCATGGTCAACTGGGTCAGGTTAGGCCCAGATGGGGACCAGAGTCCCCAAATCCAGGTGAAGCCGAGGTGGGGACCACAGTCACCAGATCCAGGGTAGTCTCGGGTGCAGACCAGAATCACCAGGTCCAGGTGAGGTGCAGGTGGCAACCACACTCACCAGGTCCCGGTGAGGTCCTGGTGGGGACCAGAGTCACGAGGTACATGAGAAGCTAGAAACACTACAGCCAAAAGGTCCCCATGATGTCCATGTGGGAACGAGAATCACCAGTTACAAGTGAGTACCAGGTGGTGAACTGACTCTCCATGTAGAGGTGAGTCCCAGGTGGGAACCAGTGTCACCATGTCCAGTGTGGCCCAGGTGAAGACCAGAGTTAATAGGTCCGGTTGGGTCACTGTTAGTGAACAGTGTAACCATATCCTGATGCTACCCAGGTGGTTAACAGAGACACCAGGTCCTGGTGAGGCCCAGGTGGGACCAGAGACATGAGTTCCAGGTGAGGTCCCACTGGGATCCACAGTCACCACGTCAGATGAGGCCATATTAGCATCAGAGTCACCAGTTACAGGTGAAGCCCAGGTGGATCAGAGTCACCTGGTACAGAAGAGGCCAATGCAGGAACAGAGTTACCAGGATCAGGTCAGTCCCATTGGGGTATAGAGTAACCATGTCCCGGTGATGCCCAGGTAGACCCAGAGTCACCAGGTCCAGATGAGGCGCAGGTGGGGAGCATACTCACTAGGTCCCGGTGAGGCCCAGTTGAGGACCAGAGTCACCAGGTCTAGTTGAGGTCTAGAGGGGTACCAGATTCACGTGGTCTAGGTGACATCCAGATGGGGACCAGAGTCACCATGTCAGGCTGAGGCCCAGAGGGGTTCCAGAGTCATCATGTCCAGGTGAGGCTCAGGTGTGGAACAAAGTATCCAGGTCATAATGGTCCACAGGTGAGGACCAGAGTCACCAGATCTCAGAGAGGCCCAGTTAGGATCAGAGTCACTGGTTCCAGTTGACGCCAAGAAGGAGTCCACAGCAATCAGTTCCAGGTGGGGAAAAAATTCACCAGGACTGGGTGAGGACTAGATGCGGACCAGATTCACCAGGTCATGGTTATTCCCAGGTAGTGACCAGAGTTACCGTTCCAGGTGAGGACCAGGTAAGGACCAGATTCACCAGATCCAAGTGAGGCACACGTGCGGACCTGTGTCACCAGGTATGGGTGAGGTCCAGGTGACAACCCCACTCACCAGGTCCATGTGAGGACAACCTGCTGGCCATGCAGAGGAACCGTGTCTCGATGATGCCCACGTAGGGACTAGAGTTACCAGGTCCAGGTGATGCCAACCTGCAGGCCATGCAGTGGAACCATGTCCTGATGATGCCGAGGTAGGACAATATTTACCAGGTCTAGATGAGGCCAACCTGCAAGTCATGCAGTGAAACCATGTCCCGATGATGCCCAGGTAGGGACCAGAGTCACCAGGTCCAAATGAGGACAGATCGAGCATATTCACTAGGTGCAGGTGAGGCCCAGTTGAGGACCAGAGTCACCAGATCTGGTTGAGACCTAGAGGGGTAGCAGATTCACCTGGTCCAGGTGACATCCAGATGGGGACCAGAGTCACCAGGTCAGGGTGAGGCCTAGAGAGGTTGCAGAGTCATCATGTCCAGGTGAGGCTCAGGTATGGAACAGAGTCATCAGGTACCAATTATGCCCAGGTGAGGACCAGAGTCACCAGGTATGGGTGACGCGCAGATAGGATCAGAGTCACCAGATCCAGATGAGGCCCAGAAAGAGTCCACAGCAATCAGGTCCAGGTGGGGAACAAAGTCACCAGGACTGGGTGAGGCCCAGATGGGGACCAGATTCAACAGGACCAGGTGAGGCCCAGATGATGACCAGAGTCCCCGACTCTGGGAGAGGACCAGGTAAGGACCAGATTCACCAGCTCCAAGAGGCCCACTTGGGGACCTGAGTCACCAGGTATGGATGAGGCCCAGGTGGCAACCCCAATCACCAGGTCCGGGTGAGGCCAACCTGCAGGCCAGAGTCACCAGATCAAGGTGAGAACCTAGTGTGGACCAGAGTCACCAGGTAAATGTGAGTCTACAAGAAAACCACAGTCACCAGGTCCAGTTTTTGTTCATGTGGGAACGAGAGTCACCAGGTCCAGGTGAGACCCAGGTGGGGACCACAGTCACCAGGTACAGATTGAGGCCTAGGTGGGTGGACCAGTGTCATCAGGACCAGTAGAGGCCAAAGTGTGGAGCAAAGTTATCATGTCCAGGTGAGGCCCAGGTGGAGAAGAGAGTAACCATGTCCCACTGATGCCAGGTGGAAAAAGTGTCACAAGGTCCAGACGAGGTCTAAGTAAGGAGTAGATTCACTAGGTCCTGTTGAGGCCCAGTTGAGGACCAGTGTCCACAGCTGCGGTTGAGTCCCAGAGTGGGACCAGAGTCACCGGGTTCTGGTGGTATCCAGGTGGTGACCAGAGTCAGCACGTCACGGTGAGGCCCAGAGTGGGAGGAGAATCACTAGGTCCAGTTGAAGCCCTGATGTGGAATTGAGAAACCAGGTTCCATGGTGCCATAAGAGGACCTGAGTCACCAGGTCCATGTGAGGCCCCTGTGGGAAACAGTCACCTCGTCCACGTGAGGCCCAGGTGGGACCACAGTCACAAGGTCCAGGTGAGGCCAAGGTATATAAGAGAGTCTCCAGGTCCCAATGATGCCCAGGTAAGGACGAGAGTCAACAGGTCAAGAGAGGCCCAAATATGGATCAGAGTCATTGTGTTCCAGGTGAGGCCCGAAGGAGACCACAGGAACCAGGTCCAGGAGAGCCCCATATGGGAACCAGAGCCACCAGATCCAGGTGAGGTCCATGTGGGACCACAGTCACAAGGTCCAGGAGAGGCGCAGGTGGCAACAGGATTCACCAAGTCCAGGTGAGGCCCAGTTGGCGATCAGTCACCAGATCCAGGTGCGGACCAGCTAAGGACCAGATTCACCAGGCCCAAGTGAAGCCCAAGGGGTGACCAGAGTCACCAGGTATGGGTGAGGCCCAGAGGGGGAACCAGAGTAACCAGTTTAGTTTGAGGCCCAGAATGGGACCAGAGGTCACTGGTCAAAATGAGGCCCAGGTGTGGAGTAGAGTATCCAGGTCCCAAAGACGCCTGGGTGAGGACTAGATTCACTAGGGCCATGCAGGCCCAGATGGGGAACAGAATCACTAGGTCCTGGTGAGGCATAGAATAAGACCACAGTCAGCAGTATCACGTGAGACCCTTGTGGGAACCAGAGCCACTCTATCCAGCTGAGTCCCAGGTCCATGTGAGGCCCATGTGAGGACCAGATTCATCATGTCGAATTGAGGCAACGCTGGGGACAAGAGTCACCAGGTCTGGGTGCGGCCTAGGTGGGGCAAGATTCAGCAGTTCTGAGTTAGGTCAAAGTGGGGACGAGAGACACCAGGTCCAGGTGAGGCCAAACTGAGGACCAGAGTCACCAGATCCAGGTGAGCTCCATGTTGGAAAGAGAGTCATGAGGTCCAGGAGAGGTCCAGGTGGGTACCAGAGTCACCAGATACAGGTGAAGTCCAGGTGGGGACCAGAGTCACCAGATCCATGTGAAGCCCAGGTGGGGACCAGAGTCACTAGGTCCAGATGAGGCCCAGGTGAGGACCAGAGTTACCAGGTACACGTGAGTCCCCGGTGGGGATCAGAGGCAACAGGTCCATGTGAGGGCGGCTTGGGGACCATGGTCAACAGGTCTATTGAGGCCCAGGTGTGGAAACAGTAAGCAGGTCCAGGTGAGTCCCCAGTTGTGACAAGAGTCACCACGTCCAGGTGAGGCCCGGTGGAGACCAGGATCACCAGGTACAGGGGAGGCCCTTGAAAGAAGCAGAGTCAACAGTTCGAGGTCAGGCGCAGCTTCCAACCAGGCTCAGCAGGTCCAAGTCAGGCCAAAGTGTGTTTCACAGTCACTAGGGCACGGTGAGACCCAGAGGGGAACCAGAGTCACGTGGTCCAGGTGAGTTCCAGTTGTGGAACACAGTCACCGCGTCCCGATTTTGCCCAGTTGAGGACCAAGGTCAACAGGGCCAGGTGAGGCCCAGATGGGGACCGGAGTCCCCAAATCCAGGTGAAGCCCAGGTGGGGACCACAGTCACTAGATCCAGGGTAGTCTCAGGTGCACACCAGAATCACCAGGTGCAGGTGAGATGCAGGTGGCAACCACACTGACCAGTGGGAACCAGTGTCACCATGTCCAGGTGTGGCTCAGGTGAAGACCGGAGTTAACAGGTCCGGCTGGGTCACTGTTAGTGAACAGTGTAACGATATCTTGATGCTACACAGGTGGGTACCAGAGACACCAGTTCCTGGTGACCCCGAGAAGGGACCAGAGACCTGAGGTCCAGTTGAGGTCCCGATGGGAACCACAGTCACCATGTCAGGTGAGGCCATGCTTAGGATCAGAGTCACCAGTTACAGGTGAGGCCCAGGTGGAGCCAGAGTCACCTGGTACATAAGAGGCCAAAGTTAGGACCAGAGTTACCAGGATCAGGTCAATCCCAGAGGGTAATACAGTAATCATGAACCGATGATGCCCAGGTAGCACCAGAGTCACCAGGTCCAGATGAGGCGCAGGTGGGGACCATGTTCACTAGATTCCGGTGAGGCCCAGTTGAGGACCAGAGGCACCAGGTCAAGTTGAGGCCTAGAGGGATACCAGATTCACCTGCTCTACGTGACATCCAGATGCTGAACCGAGTCCACATGTCAGGCTGAGGCCCAGAGGGGATCCAGATTCATCATGTCCAGGTGAGGCTCAGGTGTGGAACAGAGTATCCAGGTCATAATGGTCCACAGGTGAGGACCAGAGTCACCAGATCTGGGTGAGACCCAGTTAGGATCAGAGTCACCAGTTCCAGGTGAGGCCAAGAAGGAGTCCACAGCAATCAGGCCCAGGTGGAGAACAAAGTCACCAGGAATGGGTGAGGCCCAGATGGGGACCAGATTCACCAGGCCCAGGTGAATCCCAGGTGGTGACCAGAGTTACCAGTTCCGGGTGAGGACCAGGTAAGGACCAGATTCACCAGGTCCAAGTGAGGCCCGCGTGGGGACCTGTGTCACCAGGCATGGTTGAGGCCCAGATGACAACACCACTCACCAGGTCCAGGTGATTCCAAACTGCAGGCCATGCAGAGGAACAATATCCCGATGATACTCAGGTAGGGACTAGAGTTACCATATCCAGGTGAGGACAACATGCAGGCCATGCAGTGGAACCATGTCCCTATGATGCCCAGGTAGGGACCAGAGTCACCAGGTCCAAATGAGGCCCAGATGGAGCATATTCACTAGGTCCAGGTGAGGCCCAGTTGAGGACCAGAGTCACCAGATCTGGTTGAGGCCTAGAGGGGTACCAGAATCTCCTGGTTCCGGTGACATCCAGATGGGGTCCAGAGTCACTAGGTCAGGGTGAGGCCCAGAGTGGTTCCAGAGTCATCATGTCCAGGTGACGCTCAGGCGTGGAACAGAGTCACCAGATACCAATGATGCCCAGGTGAGGACCAGAGTCACCAGGACTGGGTGACGCGCAGATAGGATCAGAGTCATCAGTTCCAGGTGAGGCCAAGAAAGTGTCCACACCAATCAGGTCCAGGAGGGGAACCAAGTCACCAGGACTGGGTGAGGCCCAGATGGGAACCAGATTCACCAGGTCCAGGTGAGGCCCAGTTGGGGACCAGAGTCCCCGGGTCTGGGAGAGGACCAGGTAATGACCAGATTAAAAGGTCCAATAGGCCCACGTGGGGACCTGAGTCACCAGGTTTGGGTGAGGCCCAGGTGGCAACCCCACTCACCAGGTCGAAGTGAGGCCAACCAGCAGGCCAGAGTCACCAGATCCACGTGAGGCCCTAGTGGGCACCGGAGTCACCAGGTAAATGTGAGTCTACAAGAACACCACAGTCACCAGGTCCAGGTTTGGTTCATGTGGGAACGAGAGTCACCAGGTCCAGGTGAGACTCAGGTGGGGACAACAGTCACCAGGTCCAGATTGAGGCCTAGGTGGGGGGACCAGGGTCATCAGGACCAGTTGAGGCCAAAGGGCGGAGCAAAGTTATCATGTCCATGTGAGGCCCAGGTGCGGAACAGAGTAACCATGTCCCATTGATGCCAGGTGGGAAGAGTCACAAGGTCCAGACGAGGCCTAAGTGAGGAGTAGATTCACCAGGTCCTGTTGAGACCCAGTTGAGCACCAGTGTCCCCAGGTCCGGATGAGTCCCAGAGGGGACCAGAGTCACCCGGTTCTGGTGATATCCAGGTGGGGACCAGAGTGAGCACGTCAGTATTAGGCCGAGAGGGGGACGAGAATCACTAGGTCCATGTGAGGCCCCGATGTGGAACTGAGAAACCAGGCCCCATGATGCCCATATGAGGACCTCAGTCACCAGGTCCAGGTGTGGTCCCAGTGGAAACCAGTCATCTAGTCTCGGGGAGGACCAGGAGGGACCACAGTCACCAGGTCCAGGTGAGGCCCAGGTGTGACCACAGTCAACAGGTCCAGGTGAGGCCCAGGTATATAAGAGATTATCCAGGTCCCAATGATGCCCAATTACGTAACAGAGACAAGAGGTCCAGGAGAGGCCCAAATATGGATCAGAGTCATTGTGTTCCAGGTGAGGCCAGAGGGAGACCACAGGAACCAGGTCCAGGAGAGCCTTATATGGGAACCAGAGCCACCAGATCCAGGTGAGGTCCAGGTGGGACCACAGTCACAAGGTCCAGGTGAGGCGCAGGTGGCAACATGATTCACCAAGTCCAGGTGAGGCCCAGGTGGCGACCAGTCACCAGATCCAGGTGCGGACCAGCTAAGGACCAGAATCACCAGGCCCAGGTGAAGCCCAAGGGGTGACCAGTTTCACCAGGTAAGGGTGAGTTCCAGAGGGGAAAACAGTGTAACCAGTTTAGTTTGAGGCCCAGAATGGGACCAAAGGACCGTGGTGAAAGAGAGGCCCAGGAGTGGAATAGAGTATCCAGTTCCAAATGATGCCTGGGTGAGGCCCAGAGTCACTAGGGCAATGCAGGACTTGATGGGAACAGAATCACTAGGTCCTGGTGAGGCATAGAATAAGACCACAGTCACCAGTATCAGGTGAGCCCCTTGTGCGAACCAGAGCCACTCTATCCAGCTGATCCCAGGTTCATGTGAAGCCCACGTGAGGACCGGATTCATCAGGTCTAATTGAGGCATAGCTGGGGACAAGAGTCACCAGGTCTGTGTGCGGCCTAGGTGGGGAATGAATCAGCAGTTCTGAGTTAGGTCCAAGTGGGGACGAGAGACACCAGATCCAGGTGAGGCCAAAGTGAGGACCAGAGTCACCAGATCCAGGTGAGGTCCATGTTGGAAAGAGAGTCACCAGGTCCAGGAGAGGTCCATGTTGGGACCAGAGTCACTAGATCCAGGTGAAGTCCAGGTGGGGACCAGAGTCACCAGATCGAGGTGAAGCCCAGGTGGGGACCAGAGTCACTAGGTCCAGATGAGGCCCAGGTGAGGAACAAAATTACCAGGTACACGTGAGGAGCCGGTGGAGATCAGAGGCAACAGGTCCATGTGAGTCCGGCTTGGGGACCATGGTCAACAGGTCCACTTGAGACCCAGGTGTGGAACACAGTAAGCAGGTGCAGGTGAGTCCTCCGTGGTGACAAAAGTCACCACGTCCAGGTGAGGCCCAGGTGGGGACCAGGATCACCAGGTACAGGGGAGGCCCTTGAAGGAACCAGAGTCAACAGTTCGAGGTCAGGCGCAGGTAGCAACCAGTGTAAGCAAGTCCAAGTCAGGCCAAAGTGGGGTTCACAGTCACTAGGGCACGGTGTGACCATTAGGGCGACCAGAGTCACCTAGTCCAGGTGAGGTCCAGTTGTGGAACACAGTCACTAGTTCCCAAATTTGCCCAGTTGAGGACCATGGTCAACAGGGCCAGGTGAGGCCCAGATCGGGACCGGAGTCCCGAAATCCAGGTGAAGCCCAGGTGGGGACCACAGTCACAAGATCCAGGGTAGTCTCAGGTGCAGACGAGAATCACCAGGTCCAGGTGTGGTGCAAGTGGCAACCAAACTCACTAGGTCCCGGTGAGGCACTGGTGGGGAACAGAGTCACGAGGTACATGAAGAGCTAGAAACACATTGGATTCCTGGGTGGCGCAGCGGTTTGGCGCCTGCCTTTGGCCCAGGGTGCGTTCCTGGAGACCAGGGATCGAATCCAAAGTCGGGTTCCCGGTGCACGGAGCCTGCTTCTCCCTTTGCCTGTGTCACTGCCTCTCTCTCTCTCTGTGACTATCATAAATAAATAAAAATTAAAAAAAAAAGAAGCTAGAAACACTGCGGCCAACAGGTCCACATGATCTCCATGTGGGAACGAGGATCACCAGTTACAGGTGAGGACCAGGTGGGGATAAGACTCACCATGTCCAGGTGAGACCCAGGTGGGAACCAGTGTCACCATGTCCAGGTGTGGCCCAGGTAAAGACCAGAGTTAATAGGTCCGGCTGGGTCACTGTTAGTGAACAGTGTAACCATATCCTAATGTTCCCAGGTGGGTAGCAGAGACACCAGATCCTTGTGAGGCACAAATGGGACCAGAGACATGAGGTCCAGGTGAGCTCCCGATGGGAACCACAGTCACCAGGTCAGGTGAGGCCATGCTTAGGATCAGAGTCACCAGTTACAGGTGAGGCCCAGGTGGAGCCAGAGTCACCTGGTACAGAAGAGGCCAAAGTCAGGACCAGAGTTACCAGGATCAGGTCACTCCAAGTGGGAATAGAGTAACCATGTCCCGATGATGCCCAGGTAGAACCAGAGTCACCAGGTCCAGATGTGGCGCAGGTGGGGAGAATGTTCACTAGGTCCCGTTGAGGCCCAGTTGAGGTCAGAGTCACCAGGTCTAGTTGAGGCTTAGAGGGGTACCAGATTCACCTGGTCTGGTGACATCCAGATGGGGACCAGAGTCACCATGTCAGGGTGAGGCCCAGAGGGGATCCAGAGTCATCATGTCCAGGTGAGGCTCAGGTGTGGAACAGAGTATCCAGGTCATAATGGTACACAGGTGAGGACCAGAGTCACGAGATCTTGGTGAGGCCCAGTTAGGATCAGAGTCACCAGTTCCAAGTGGGGCAAAGAAGGAGTCCACAGCAATCAGGTCCAGGTGGGGAAGAAAGTCAACAGGACTGGGTGAGGCACAGATGGAGACCAGATTCACCAGGACCAGGTGATTCCCAGGTGGTGACCAGAGTTACCAGTTCCGGGTGACCACCAGGTAAGGACCAGATTCACCAGGTCCAAGTGAGGGACACGTGGGGACCTGTGTCACTAGGCATGGGTGAGGCCCAGGTGACAAACCCACTCACCAGGTCCAGGTGATGCCAACCTCCAGGCCATGCAGAGGAACCAGGTCCCAATGATGCCCAGGTAGGGACGATAGTTACCAGGTCCAGGTGAGGCCAACCTACAGGCCATGCAGTGGAACCATGTCCCGATGATGCCCTGGTAGGGACCAGAGTTACCAGGTCCAGGTGAGGCCAATCTGCAAGTCATGCAGTGGAACCATGTACCGATGATGCCCAGGTAGGTACCAGAGTCACCAGGTCCAAATGACGCCCAGATGGAGCATATTCACTAGTTCCAGGTGAGGCCCAGTTGAGGACTAGAGTCACCAGACCTGGTTGAGGCCCAGAGGAGTACCAGACTCCCCTGGTCCAGGTGACTTCCATATGGGGACCAGAGTCACCAGGTCAGGTTGATGCCCAGAGAGGTTCCAGAGTCATGATGTCCAGGTGAGGCTCAGGTGTGGAACAGAGTCACCAGGTACCAATGATGCCCAGGTGAGGACCAGAGTCACCAGGTCTGGGTGACACTCAGATACGATCAGAGTCGCCCGTTTCAGGTGAGGCCAAGAAAGAGTCCACAGCAATCAGGTCCCGGTGGGGAAAAAAGTCACCAGGACTGGGTGAGGCACAGATGGGGACCAGATTCACCAGGTCCAAGTGAGAACCAGGTGGTGACCAGAGTCCCCGGGCCTGGGAAAGGACCAGGTAAGAACAAGATTCACCAGGTCCAAGAGGCCCACGAGGAGACCTGAGTCACCAGGTATGGGTGAGGCCCAGGTGTCAACCCCACTCACCAGGTCCAGGCGAGCCCAACCTGCAGGCCAGAGTCACCAGATCCAGGTGAGGCCCTAGTGGGTACCGGAGTCACCACGAAAATGTGAGTCTACAAGTACACCACAGTCACCAGGTCCAGGTTTAGTTTATGTGGGAACGAGAGTCACCAGATCCAGGTGAGACCCAGGTGGGGACCACAGTCACCAGGTCCAGATAGAGGCCTAGGTGGTGGAACCAGCGTCATCAGGACCAGTTGAGGCCAAAGTGTGGAGCAAAGTTATCATCTCCATGTGAGCCCCAGGTGGGGAACAGAGAAATCATGTCCCATTGATGCCAGGTGGGAAAAGAGTCACAAGGTACAGATGAGGCCTAAGTGAGGAGTAGATTCACCAGGTCCTTTTGAGGCCCAGTTGAGGAGCAGTGTCCCCAGCTCCGGGTGAGTCCCAGAGGAGGACCAGAGTCACCCGGTTCTGGTGATATCCAGGTGGGGACCAGAGTCACCACGTCAGAGAGAAGCCCAGAGGGGGACGAGAATCACTAGGTCGAGGTGAGGCCCCGATGAGGAACTGAGAATCCAGGTCCCATGATGCCCATATGAGGACCTGAGTCACACGGTCCAGGTGAGGCCAAACTGAGGACCAGTGTCACCAGATCCAGGTGAGGTGCATGTTGGAAAGAGAGTGACCAGGTCCAGGAGAGGTCCAGGGGGGACCAGAGTCACCAGATGCAGGTCAAGTCCCGGTGGGGACCAGTCACCAGACCGAGGTGAAGCCCAGGCGGCGAGCAGAGTCACTAGGTCCAGATGAGGCCCAGGTGAGGACCAGACTTACCAGGTACACGTGAGGCACCGTTGGGGATCAGAGGCAACAGGTCCATGTGAGGCCAGCTTGGGGACCATGGTCAACAGGTCTACCTGAGGCCCAGGTGTGGAACACAGTAAGCAGGTCCAGGTGAGTCCCCATGGTGACAAGAGTCACCACGTCCAGGTGAGGCCCAGGTTCGGACCAGGATCACCAGGTACAGGGGAGGCCCTTGAAAGAACCAGAGTCAACAGTTCGAGTTCAGGCGCAGGTTTCAACTAGGGTCATCAGGTCTAAGTCAGGGGAAAGTGGGGTTCACAGTCACTAGGGAATGGTGAGACCCAGAGGGGCAACAGAGTCACGTGGTCCAGGTGAGGTCCAGTTGTGGAACACAGTAACAGGGTCCCAATTTTGCCCAGTTGAGGACCATGGTCAACAGGGCCTGGTGAGCCTCACATGGGGACGAGAGTCCCCAAATCCAGGTGAAGCCCAGCTGGGGACCACAGTCACCAGATCCAGGGTACTCTCAGGTGCAGACCAGAATCACCAGGTCCAGGTGCGGTGCAGGTGGCAACCACACTCACCAGGTCCCTGTGAGGCCCTGGTGGGGACCAGTGTTACAAGGTACATGAAAAACTAGAAACACCGCAGCCACCAGGTCCACATGATGTCCATGTGGCAACGAGAAATAACAGTTATAGGTTAGGACCAGGTGGGTATCTGACTCACCATTTCCAGGTGAGACCCAGGTGGGAACGAGTGTCACCATGTCCAGGTGTGGCCCAGGTGAAGACCAGAGTTAATAGGTCCGGCTGGGTCACTGTTAGTGAACAGTGTAACCATATCCTGATGCTACCCAGGTGTGTACCAGAGACACCAGGTCCTGGTGAGGCCCAGGTGGGACCAGAGACATGAGGTCCAGGTGAGGTCCCGATGGGAACCACAGTCACCAGGTCAGGAGAGGCCATGCTTTGGATCAGAGTCACCAGTTACAGGTGAGACCCAGGTGGAGCCAGAGTCACCTGGTACAAAAGAGGCCAAAGTAAGGACCAGAGTTACCAGGATCAGGTCAGTCCCAGTGGGAAACAGAGTAACCATGTCCCGATGATTCCCAGGTAGACCCAGCGTCACCAGGTCCAGATGTGGCGCAGGTGGGCAGTATATTCACTAGGTCTCGGTGACACCCAGTTGAGGACCAGTGTCACCAGGTCTATTTGAGCCCTAGAGGGGTACCAGATTCACCTAGTCTAGGTGACATCCAGATGGGGACCAGAGTCACCATGTCAGGGTGAGGCCCAGAGGGGATCCAGAGTCATCATGTCCAGGTGAGGCTCAGGTGTGGAACAGAGTATCCAGGTCATAATGGTCCACAGGTGAGGACCAGAGTCACCAGATCTGGGTGAGGCCCAGGTTGGATCAGAGTCACCACTTCCACTTGAGGCCAAGAAGGTGTCCACAGCAATCAGATCCGGGGGGAACAAAGTCACCAGGACTGGGTGAGGCCTAGATGGGGACCAGATTCACCAGGTCCAGGTGATTCCCAGGTGGTGATCAGGGTTACCAGGTGCGGGTGAGGACAAGGTAAGGACGAGATTCACCAGGTCATACTGGGCCCACGGGGACCTGTGTCACCATGTATGGGTGAGGCCCAGGTGCCAACCCCACTCACCAGGTCCAGGTGAGGCCAACCTGCAGGCCATGTAGAGGAACCATGTCCCGATGATGCCCAGGTAGGGACCAGAGTTACCAGGTCCAGGTGAGGCCAACCTGAAGGCCATGCAGCTGAACCATGTCCCGATGATGCCCAGGAAGTGACCAGAGTCACCAGATCCAAATGTGGCCCAGTTGGAGCATATTCACTAGGTCCAGGTGAGGCCCAGTTGAGGTCCAGAGTCACCAGATCTGGTTGAGTATTAGAGGGGTACAAGAATCACCTGGTCCAGTTGACATCCAGATGGGGACAAGAGTCACCAGGTCAGGGTGAGGCCCAGAGAGGTTCCAGAGTCATCATGTCCAGGTGAGGCTCAGGTGTGGAACAGAGTCACCAGGTACCAATGATGCCCAGGTGAGGACCAGAGTCACCAGGTCTTGGTGACGCTCAGATAGGATCAGAGTCACCAGTTCCAGGTGAGGCCAAGAGAGAGTCCACAGCAATCAGGTCCAGGTGGGGAAAAAAGTCACCAGGACTGGGTGAGGCCCAGATGGGGACCAGATTCACCAGGTCCAGGTGAGGCGAGGTGGTGACCAGAGTCCCCGGGTCTGGGAGAGGACCAGGTAAGGACGAGATTCACCAGGTCCAAGAGGCTCACGTGTGAAACTGAGTCACCAGGTATGGGTGAGGCCCAGGTGGCAACCCCACTCACCAAGTCCAGGTGAGGCCAACTTGCAGGCCAGAGTCACCAGATCCAGGTGAGGCCCTAGTGGGGACCGGAGTCACCAGGTAAATGTGAGTCTACAAGAAAACCACAGTCACGAGGTCCAGGTGTGGTTCATGTGGGAATGAGAGTCACCGGGTCCAGGTGAGACCCAGGTGGGGACCATAGTCACCAGGTCCAGATTGAGGCCTAGGTGGGGGGAACAAATTGATCAGGACAAGTTGAGTCCAAAGTGTGGAGCAAAGTTATCATGTCCAGGTGATGTCTATGTGGGGAACAGAGTAACCATGTCCCATTGATGCCAGGTGGGAAAAGAGTCACAAGGTACAGATGAGGCCTAAGTGAGGACTAGATTCACCAGGTCCTGTTGAGGCCCAGTTGAGCACCAGTGTCCCCAGCTCCGGGTGAGTCCCAGAGGGGGACCAGAGTCACCCGGTTCTGGTGATATCCAGGTGTGGATAAGACTCACCACGTCAGCGTGAGGCCCAGAGGGGGACGAGAATCACTAGTTTCAGGTGAGGCCCCTATGTGGAACTGAGAAAAAAGGTCCCATAATGCCCAAATGAGGACCTGAGTCACCAGGTCCAGGTGAGGCCAAACTGAGGACCAGAGTCACCAGATCCATGTGAGGTCCATGTTGGAAAGAGAGTCACCAGGTCCAGGAGAGGTACAGGTGGGGACCAGAGTCACCAGATCCAGGTGAAGTCCAGGTGGGGACCAGATTCACCAGATCCATGTGAAACCCAGGTGGGGACCAGAGTCACTAGGTCCTGATTAGGCCCAGGTGAGGATCAGAGTTACCAGATACACGTGAGCCCTTGGCGGGGATCAGAGCCAAAGGTCCACGTGAGCCCGGCTTGGGGACCATGGTCAACAAGTCTACCTGGGGCCCAGGTGTGGAACACAGTAATCATGTCCAGGTGAGTCTCCGGTGGTGACAAGAGTCACCACGTCCAGGTGAGGCCCAATTGGGGACCAGGATCACCAGGTACAGGGGAGGCCCTTGAGAGAACCAGAGTCAACATTCGAGGTCAGGCGCAGGTGGCAACCAGGGTCAGCAGGTCCAAGTCAGGCCAAAGTGGGGTTCACAGTCACTAGGGCACAGTGAGACCCAGAGGGGGACCAGAGTCACTTGTCCAGGTGAGATCCAGTTGTGGAACAGAGTCACCGGGTCCCAATTTTGCCCAGTTGAGGACCATGGTCAACAGGGCCAGGTGAGGCCCAGATGGGGAACGGAGTCCCCAAATTCAGGTGAAGCCCAGGTGGGGACCACAGTACCAGATCCATTGTAGTCTCAGGTGGAGAACAGAATCACCAGGTCCTGGTGAGGTGCAGGTGGCAACAACACTCACCAAGTCCGGGTGAGGCCCTGGTGGGGACCAGAGTCACGAGGTACATGAGAAGCTAGAAACACTGCAGCCACCAGGTCCACATGATGTCCATGTGGGAACGAGAATTACAAGTTAGAAGTGAGGACCAGGTGGGGATCTGAGTCACCATGTCCAGGTGAGACCCTCGTGGGAACCAGTGTCACCATGTCCAAGTGTGGACCAGGTGAAGACGAGAGTTAATAGGTCCGGCCGGGTCACTGTTAGTGAACAGTGTAACCATATCCTGATGCTACTCAGGTGTGTACCAGATACAAGGTCCTGGTGTGTCCCAGTTGGGACCAGAGACATGAGGACCAGGTGAGGTACCGATGGAAACCACAGTCACCAGGTGAGGTGAGGCCATGCTTAGGATCAGAGTCACCACTTACAGGTGAGATCCAGGGGGAGCCAGAGTCACATGGCACAGAAGAGGCGAAAGTCAGGACCAGAGTCACCACGATCAAGTCAGTCCCACTGGGAATAGAGTAACCACGTCCCGATGATGCCCAGGTAGAACCACAGTTACCAGGTCCAGGGGCGGCCAACCTAAAGGCCATGCAGTGGAACCATGTCCCGATGATGCCCAGGTAGGGAAGAGAGTCACCAAGTCCAAATGAGGCCCAGATGGAGCATATTCAATAGGTCCACGTGAGGTCCAGTTGAGGACCAGAGTCACCAGATCCAGGTGAAGCCAAGGTGGGGACCAGAGTCACTAGGTCCAGATGAGGCCCAAGTGAGGACCAGTGTTACCAGGTACACGTGATGCCCCGGTGGGAATCAGAGGAAACAGGTCCATATGAGGCAGGCTTCGGTACCATGGTCAACAGGACTACTTGAGGCCCAGGTGTGGAACACAGTAACCAGGTCCAGGTGAGTCCCCGGTGGTGACAAGGGTCACCACGTCCAGGTGATTCCCAGGGGGGGACCAAGATCACCAGGGACAGGGGAAGCCCTTGAATGAACCAGTCAACAGTTCGAGGTCAGGCGCAGGTGTCAACCTGGGTCAGCAGGTCCAAGTCAGGCCAAAGTCGGGTTCACAGTCACTAGGGCACGGTGAGACCCAGAGGGGTCCAGGTGAGGTCCAGGGGTGGAACACATCACCGGGTCCCAATTTTGCCAGTTGAGGACCATGGTTCACAGGGCCAGGTGAGGCCCAGATTGGGGATCCTCAATCTGGATAAGATTCACCAGTTCCAGTTGAGGCTAAGAAGGAGTCCACAGCAATCATGTCCAGATTGACGCCTAGGTCGGGGGACCAGAGTCATCAGGACTAGTTGAGGCCAAAATGTGGAGCAAAGTTATCATGTCCAGGTGAGGCCCAGGTGGGGAACAGACTAACCATGTCCCATTGATGCCAGGTGGGAAAAGAGTCACAAGATCTAGACGAGGCCTAAGTGAGGAGCAGATTCACCAGGTCCTGTTGAGGCCCAGTTGAGGACCAGTGTCCCCAGCTCCGGGTGAGTCCCAGAGGGGGACCAGAACCACCCGGTTCTGGTGATATCCAGGTGGGGACCAGAGTCACCCCGTCAGGGTGAGGACCATAATGGGACGAGAATCAGAGGTCCAGGTTAGTTCCCGATGTGGAACTGAGAAACCAGGTCCCATGATGCCCATATGAGGACCTGAGTCACCAGGTCCAGGTGAGGTCCCTGTGGGAACCAGTCACCTCGTCCAGGTGAGGCCCAGGTGGGACCACAGTCACCAGTATCATGTGAGCCCCTTGTGGGAACCAGAGCCACTCTATCCAGCTGAGTCCCAGGTCCATGTGAGGCCAACTTGAGGAGCAGATTCATCAGGTCGAATTGAGGCAGAGCTGGGGACAAGAGTCACCAGGTCTGCGTGCGGCCTAGGTGGGTCAAGATTCAGCAGTTCTGAGGTAGGTCAAAGTGGGGACGAGAGACACCAGGTCCAGGTGAGGCCAAACTGAGGACCAGATTCACCAGATCCAGGTGAGTTCCAGGTGGGGACCAGAGTCACCAGATCCAGGTGAAGCCCAGGTGGGGACCAGAGTCACTAGGTCCAGATGAGGCCCAGGTGAGGACCAGAGTTACCAGGTACACGTGAGGCCCCGGTGGGGATCAGAGGAAACAGGTCTATGTGAGGCCGCCTTGGGGACCATGGTCAACAGGTCTACTTGAGGCCCAGGTGTGGAACACAGTAAGCAGGTCCTGGTGAGTCCCCCGTGGAGACAAGGGTCACCACGTTCAGGTGGGGCCCAGTTGCGGACCAGGATCACCAGGTACAGGGGAGGCCCTTGAGAGAACCAGAGTCAATAGTTAGAGGTCAGGCGCAGGTGGCAACCAGGGTCAGCAGGTCCAAGTCAGGCCAAAGTGGGGTTCACAGTCACTAGGGCACGGTGAGACCCAGAGGGGGACCAGAGTCACCTGGTCCTGTGAGGTCCAGTTGTGGAACTCAGTCACCGGGTCCCAATTTTGCCCAGTGAGGACCATGGTCAACAGGGCCAGTTGAGGCCCAGATGGGGACCGGAGTCCCCAAATCCAGGTGAAGCCCAGGTGGGGACCACAGTCACCAGATCCAGGGTAGTCTCAGGTGCAGACCAGAATCACCAGCTGCAGGTGAGGTGCAGGTGGCAACCACACTCACCAGGTCCCGGTGAGGCCCTGGTGGGGACCAGAGTCACGAGGTACATGAGAAGCTAGAAACACTGCAGCCACCAGGTCGACATGGTTTCCATGTGGGAACGAGAATCACCAGTTACAAATGAGGCCCAGGTGGGGATCCGATTCACAATGTCCAGGTGAGACCCATGTGGGAACCAGTGTCACCACATCCAGGTGTGGCCCAGGTGAAGACCAGAGTTAATACGTCCCACTGTGTCACTGATAGTGAAGAGTGTAACGATATCCTGATGCTACCCAGGTGGGTACCAGAGACACCAGGTCCTGGTGAGGCCCAGGTGCGACTAGAGACATGAGGTCCAGGTGAGGTCCCGATGGGAACCACAGTCAGAAAGTCAGGTGAGGCCATGCTTAGGATCAGAGTCACCAGTTACAGATGAGGCCCAGGTGGAGCCAGAGTCACCTGGTAAAGAACAGGCCAAAGTCCGGACCAGAGTTACCAGGATCAGGTCAGTCCCAGTGGGGAATACAGTAACCATGTCCCGATGATGACCAGGTAGAACCAGAGTCACCAGGTCCAGCTGAGGTGCAGGTGAGGAGCATATTCTCTAGGTCCCGGTGAGGCCCAGTTGAGGACCAGAGTCACCAGGTGTAGTTGAGGCCTAGAGGGGTACAAGATTCACCTGGTCTAAGTGAAATCCAGATGGGGACTAGAGTCACCATGTCAAGGTGAGGCCCAGAGGGGATCCAGAGTCTTCATGTCAAGGTGAGGCTCAGGTGTGGAACAGAGTATCCAGGTTAATGGTCCTCAGGTGAGGACCAGAGTCACCAGATCTGGGTGAGGCCCAGTTAGGATCAGAGTCACTAGTCCCAGTTGAGGCCAACAAGGCGTCCACAGCAATCAGGTCCCTGTGGGGAACAAAGTCACCAGGACTGGGTGAGGCCTAGATGGGGACCAGATTCACCAGGCCCAGGTGATTCCCAGGTGGTGACCAGAGTTACCATTTCTGGGGAAGGACCAGGTAAGGACCAGATTCACCAGGTCCAATTGAGGCCCACGTGGGGACCTGTGTCACCAGGTATGGGTGAGGCACAATTGGCAACCCCACTCACCAGGTCCAGGTGAGGTCAACCTGCAGGCCATGAAGTGGAACCATGTCCCGATTATGCCCAGGTAGGGACCAGAGTTACCAGGTCCAGGTGAGGCCAACCTGCAAGCCATGCATTGGAACCATATCCCTATGATGCCCAGGTAGGTACCAGAGTCACCAGGTCCAAATGAGTCCCAGATGGAACATATTCACTAGGTCCAGGTGAGGCCCAGTTGAGGACCAGGTTCACCAGAACTGTTTGAGGCCTAGAGCGGTACCAGAATCACCTGGTCCAGGTGACATCCAGATGGGTACCAGAGTCACCAAGGCAGGCTGAGGCCCAGAGAGGTTCCAGAGTCAGCATGTCCAGTTGAGGCTCAAGTGTAGAACAGAGTCACCAGGTACCAATGATGCCCAGGTGAGGACCAGAGTCACCAGGTCTGGGTGACGCGCAGATAGGATCAGAGTCACCAGTTCCAGGTGAGGCTAAGAAAGAGTCCACAGCAATCAGGTCCAGGTGGGGAACAAAGTCACCAGGACTGGGTGAGGCCCAGATCACCAGGTCCATGTGAGGTGCAGGTGGCAACCACACTCACCCGGTCCGGAAAGGCCCCGGTGGGGACCAGAGACACGATGTACATGACAAGCTAGAAACACTGCAGCCACCAGGTTCACATGATGTCCATGTGGGAATGAAAATCACCAGTTACAGGTGAGGACCAGGTGGGGATCCGACTCACCATGTCCAGGTGAGACCCAGGTGGGAACCAGTGTCACCATGTCCGCGTGTGCCCCAGGTGAAGACCAGAGTTATTAGGTCCGGCTGGATGAGTGTTAGTGAACAGTGTTACCATATGCTGATGCTACCCAGGTGGGTACCAGAGACACCAGGTACTGATGAGGCCCAGGTGTAACCGGAGACATGAGGTCCAAGTGAGGTCCCGATGGGAACCACAGTCACCGGGTCAGGTGAGCCCATGCTTAGGATCAGAGTTACCAGGTACACGTGAGGCACAGGTGGACACAGAGTCACCTGGTACAGAAGAGGCCAAAGTCAGGACCAGAGTTACCAGGATCAGGTCACTCCCAGTGGGAAACAGAGTAACCATGTCCCAATGATGCCCAGGTAGAGTCAGAGTCACCAGGTCCAGCGAGGCGCAGGTGGGTAGAATATTCACTAGGTCCAGGTGAGGCCCAGATGAGGACCAGAGTCACCAGGTCTAGTTGACGCCTAGAGGGGTACCAGATTCACCTGGTCTAGGGGACATCCAGATGGGGACCAGAGTCACCATGTCATGGTGAGGCCCAGAGGGCATCCAGAGTCATCATGTCCAGGTGAGGTTCAGGTGTGGAACAGAGTATCCAGGTCATAATGGTCCACAGGTGAGGACCATAGTCACCAGATCTGGGTGAGGCCCAGTTAGGATCAGAGTCGCCAGTTCCAGGTGAGGCCAAGAAGGAGTCCACAGCAATCAGGTCCAGGTGGGGATCAAAGACACCAGGAATGTGTGAGGCCCAGATGGGGACCAGATTCACGAGGTCCAGGTGATCCCCATTTCGTGACAAGGGTTACCAGTTCCGGGTGAGGACCAGGTAAGGACCAGATTCACCAGGTCCAAGTGACGCCTACGTGAGACCTGTGTCACCAGGTATGGGTGAGGCCCAGGTGGCAAGCCCACTCACCAGGTCTAGGTGAGGCCAATCTGCAGGCCATACAGAGGAACCGTGTCCCGATGATGCCCAGGTAGGGACCAGAGGTACGAGGTCCAGGTGACGCCAACCTGCAGGCCATGCAGAGGAACCCTGTCCCGATGATGCCCAGGTAGGGACCAGAGTTACCAGGTCAAGAAGAGGCCAACCTGTAGACCATTATGTGGAACCAGGTCGCGATGTTGCCCACGTAGGGACCAGAGTCACCAGGTCCAAATGAGGCCCAGATGGAGCATATTTACTAGGTCCAGGTGAGGCCCAGTTGAGGACCAGAGTCACCAGATCTGGTTGAGGCCCAGAGGGGTACCAGATTCACCCGGTCTAGTGACATCCAGATGGGGACCAGAGTCACCATGTCAGGGTGAGGCTCAGAGTGGATCCAGAGTAATCATGTCCAGGTGAGGCTCAGGTGTGGAACAGAGTATCCAGGTCATAATGGTCCACAGGTGAGGACCAGAGTCGCCAGATCTGGGTGAGGCCCAGTTAGGATCAGAGTCCCCAGGTCCATGTGAGGCCAAGAAAGAGTCCATAGCAATCAGGTCCAGGTGGGGAACAAAGTCACCAGGACTGTGTGAGGCCCAGATGGGGGCCAGATTCACCAGGGCCAGGTGAGGCCCAGGTGGTCAGGTGAGTCCCCGGGTCTGGGAGAGGACCAGGTAAGGACCAGATTCACCAGGTCCAAGAGGCCCACGTGGGGACCTGAGTCAACAGGTATGGGTGAGCCCCAGGTGGCAACCACACTCACGAGGTCCAGCTGAGGCCAACATGCAGGCCATGCAGAGGAACCATGTCCCGATGATGCCCAGGTTGGTACTAGAGTTACCACGTCCAGGTGAGGCCAACCTGCAGGCCATGCAGTGGAAACATGTCCCGATGATGCCCAGGTAGGGACCAGATTTACCAGCACTAGATGAGGCCAACCTGCAGGCCATGCAGTGGAACCATGTCCCGATGATGGCCAGGTAGGGACGAGAGTCACCAGGTCCAAATGAGACCCTGATGGAGCATATTCACTAGGTGCAGGTTAGGCCCAGTTGAGGACCAGAGTCAAGAGATCTGCTGAGGCCTAGAGGGGTACCAGAATCACCTGGTCCAGGTGACATCCAGATGGGGACCAGAGTCACCAGGTCAGGATGAGGCCCAGAGAGGTTCCAGAGTCATCATGTCCAGGTGATGCTCAGGTGTGGAACAGAGTCACCGGGTACCAATGATGCCCAGGTGAGGACCAGAGTCAGCAGGTCTAGGTGACGCGCAGACAGGATCAGAGTCACCAGTTCCTTGTGAGGCCAAGAAAGAATCCACAGCAATCAGGTCCAGGTGGGGAACAAAGTCACCAGGACTGGGTGAGGCCCAAATGGAGACCAGATTCACCAGGTCCAGGTGAGGCCCAGGAGGTGACCAGAGTCCCCGGGTCTGGGGGAGGACCAGGTAAGGACCAGATTCACCAGGTCGAAGAGGCCAACGTGAGGACCTGAGTCACCAGGTATGGGTGAGGCCCAGGTGGCAACCCCACTCACCAGGTCCTGGTGAGGCCAACCTTCAGGCCAGAGTCACCAGATCCAGGTGAGGCCCTAGTGGGACCGGAGTCACCAGGTTAATGTGAGTCTACAAGAATACAACAGTCACCAGGTCCAGGTGAGACCCATGTGGGGACCAGTCACCAGATCCAGATTGAGGACTAGGTGGGGGGACCAGAGTCATCAGGACCAGTTAAGGCCAAAGTGTGGAGCAAAGTTATCATGTCCATGTGAGGCCCAGGTGGGGAACAGAGTAACCATGTCCCATTGATGCCAGGTGGGAAAAGAGTCACAAGGTCCAGACGAGGCCTGAGTGAGGAGTAGATTCACCAGGTCCTGTTGAGGCCCAGTTGAGGACCAGTGTCCCCAGCTCCGGGTGAGTCCCAGAGGGGGACCAGAGGCACCCGGATCTGGTGATATCAAGGTGGGGACCAGAGTCACCACCTCAGGGTGAGGCCCAGAGTGGGACGAGAATCACTAGGTCCAGGTGAGGCCCCGATGTGGAACTGAGAAACCTGGTCCCATGATGCCCATATGAGGACCTGAGTCACCAGGTCCAGGTGAGGGCCCTGTGGGAACCAGTCACCTCGTCCAGGTGAGGTCCAGGTTGGACCACAGTCACAAGGTCCAGGTGAGCCGCAGGAGGCAACAGGATTCACCAAGTCCAGGTGAGGCCCAGGTGGCGACCAGTCACCAGATCCAGGTGCGGAACAGATAAGGACCAGATTCTCCAGGCCCAAGTGAAGCCCAACGGGTGACCAGAGTCACCAGGGCAGGGTGAGGCCCAGAGGGAGGACCAGAGTAATCAGTTTAGTTTGAGGCCCAGAATGGGACCAGAGGTCCCTGGTCAAAGAGAGGCCCAGGTATGGAATAGAGTATCCAGGTCACAATGACGCCTGGGTGAGGACCAGAGTCACTATGGCCATGCAGGCCCAGATGGGGAACAGAATCACCAGGTCCTAGTGAGGCATAGAATAAGACCACATTCAGCAGTATCAGGTGAGCCCCTTGTGAGAACCAGAACCACTCTATCCAGCTGAGTCCCAGGACCAGGTGAGTCCCACGTGAGGACCAGATTCATCAGGTCGAATTGAGGCATAGCTGGGGACAAGAGTCACCAGGTCTGTGTGCGGCCTAGGTGGGGCAAGATTCAGCAGTTCTGAGTTAGGTCAAAGTGGGGACGAGAGACACCAGTCCAGGTGAGGCCAAACTGAGGACCAGATTCACCAGATCCAGGTGAGGTCCATGTTGCAAAGAGAGTCACGAGGTCCAGGAGAGGTCGAGGTGGGGTCCAGAGTCACCAGATCCATGTGAAGTCCAGGTGGGGACCAGAGTCACCAGCTCCAGGTGAAGCCCAGGTGGGGACCAGAGTCACTAGTTCCAGTTGAGGCCCAGGTGAGGACCAGAGATACCAGGTACACGTGAGGACCCGGTGCGGATCAGAGGCAACAGGTCCATGTGAGGCCGGCTTGGGGACCATGGTCAACAGGTCTACTTGAGGCCCAGGTGTGGAACACAGTAAGCAGGTCCAGGTGAGTCCCCATTGGTGACAGGAGTCATCACGTCCATGTGTGGGCCAGGTCCGACCAGGATCACCAGGTCCAGGGAAGGCCCTTGAAAGAACCAGAGTCAACAGTTCGAGGTCAGGCGCAGGTGGCAACCAGGGTCAGCAGGTCCAAGTCAGGCCAAAGTGGGGTTCACAGTCACTAGGGCACGGTGAAACCCAGAGTGGGACCAGAGTCACCTGGTCCAGGTGAGGTCCAGTTGTGGAACACAGCCAGCGGTTCCTAATTTTCACAGTAGAGGACCATGGTCAACAGGGCCAGGTGAGGCCAAGATGGGGAACGGAGTCCCCAAATCCAGGTTAAGCCCAGGTGGGACCACAGACGCCAGATCCAGGGTAGTCTCAGGTGCAGAGCAGAATCACCAGGTCCATGTGAGGTGCAGGTGGCAACCACACTCACCCGGTCCCGGAGAGGCCCCGGTGGGGACCAGAGACACGAGGTACATGAGAAGCTAGAAACACTGCAGCCACCAGGTCCACATGATGTCCATGTGGGAATGAAAATCACCAGTTACAGCTGAGGACCAGGTGGGTATCCGACTCACCATGTCCAGGTGAGACCCAGGTGGGAACCAGTGTCACCATGTCCTGGTGTGCCCCAGGTGAAGACCAGAGTTATTAGGTCCGGCTGGATGAGTGTTAGTGAACAGTGTAACCATATCCTGATGCTACCCAGGTGGGTAACAGAGACACCAGGTCCTGATGAGGCCCAGATGTAACCGGAGACATGAGGTCCAGGTGAGGTCCCGATGGGAACCACAGTCACCACGTCAGGTGAGCCCATGCTTAGGATCAGAGTCACCAGGAACAGGTGAGGCCAAGCTGGAGCCAGAGTCACCTGGTACAGAAAAGGCCAAAGTCAGGACCAGAGTTACCAGGATCAGGTCAGTCCCAGTGGGTAATACAGTAACCATGTCCCAATGATGCCCAGGTAGAATCAGAGTCACCAGGTCCAGCGAGGCGCAGGTGGGTAGAGTATTCACTAGGTCCAGGTGAGGCCCAGATGAGGACCAGAGTCACCAGGTCTAGTTGACGCCTAGAGGGGTACCAGATTCACCTGGTCTAGGGGACATCCAGATGGGGACCAGAGTCACCATGTCAGGGTGAGGCCCAGAGGGCATCCAGAGTCATCATGTCCAGGTGAGGTTCAGGTGTGGAACAGAGTATCCAGGTCATAAAGGTTCACAGGTGAGGACCATAGTCACCAGATCGGGGTGAGGCCCAGTTAGGAGCAGAGTCACAAGTTCCAGGTGAGGCCAAGAAGGAGTCCACAGCAATCAGGTCAAGGTGGGGATCAAAGTCACCAGGAATGGTTGAGGCCCAGATGGGGACCAGATTCACCAGGTCCAGGTGATTCCCATTTGGTGACAAGGGTTACCAGTTCCGTGTGAGGACCAGGTAAGGACCAGATTCACCAGGTCCAAGTGAGGCCCACGTGAGACCTGTGTCACCAGGTATGGGTGAGGCCCAGGTGGCAAGCCCACTCACCAGGTCTAGGTGAGGCCAACCTGCAGGCCATGCAGAGGAACCGTGTCCCGATGATGCCCAGGTAGGGACCAGAGGTACGAGGTCCAGGTGACGCCAACCTGCAGGCCATGCAGAGGAACCGTGTCCCGATGATGCCCAGGTAGGGACCAGAGTTACTAGGTCAAGAAGAGGCCAACCTGCAGACCATTATGTGGAACCAGGTCGCGATGTTGCCCACGTAGGGACCAGAGTCACCAGGTCCAAATGAGGCCCAGATGGAGCATATTTACTAGGTCCAGGTGAGGCCCAGTTGAGGACCAGAGTCACCAGATCTGGTTGAGGCCCAGAGGGGTACCAGATTCACCTGGTCTAGGTGACATCCAGATGGGGACCAGAGTAACCATGTCAGGGTGAGGCCCAGAGGGGATCCAGAGTCATCATGTCCAGGTGAGGCTCAGGTGTGGAACAGAGTATCCAGGTCATAATGGTCCACCCGTGAGGACCAGAGTCACCAGATCTGGGAGAGGCCCAGTTAGGATCAGAGTTACCACTTCCAGCTGAGGCCAAGAAGGTGTCCACAGCAATCAGGTCCAGGTGGGGAACAAAGTCACCAGGACTAGGTGATACCCAGGTGGTGACCAGATTTACCAGTTCCGGGTAGAACTAGGTAAGGACCACATTCACCAGGTCCAAGTGAGGCCCATGTGGGGACCTGTGTCACCAGGCAAGGGTAAGACCCACGTGGGAACCCCACTCACCAGGTCAAGATGAGGCCAACATGCAGGCCATGCAGAGGAGCCATGTCCCGATGATGCCCAGGTAGGGACCAGAGTTACCAGATCCAGGTGAGACCCAGGTGGGGAACACAGGAACTAGGTCCAGATTGAGGTCTAGGTGGGGGGACCAGAGTCATCAGGACCAGTTGAGGCCAAAGTGCGGAGAAAACTTATCATGTCCAGGTGAGGCCCAGGTGGGGAACAGAGTGACCATGTCCCATTGATGCCAGGTTGGATAAGAATCACAAGGTCCAGACGAGGCCTAAGTGAGGAGTAGATTCACCAGATCCTGTTGAGCCCAGGTGAGGACCTGTGTCCCCAGCTCCGGGTGAGTCCCAGAGGGGGACCAGAGTCACCCGGTTCTGGTGATATCCAGGTGGGGACCAGAGTCACCAGGTCAGGGTGAGGCCCAGAGGGGGACGAGATCACTAGGTCAAGGTGAGGCCCCAATGTGGCACTGAGATACCAGGTCCCATGATACCAATTTGAGGACCTGAGTCACCAGGTCCAGGTGAGGTCCCTGTGGGAACCAGTGTCCTCATCCAGATGAGGTCCAGGTGGGACCACAGTCACCAGGTCCAGGTGAGGCCCAGGTATATAAGAGAGTATACATGTCCCAATGATGTCCAGGTAAGGACCAGAGTCAACAGGTCCAGGAGAGGCCCAAATATGGATCAGAGTCATTGTGTTCCAGGTGAGGCCAGATGGAGACCACAGGAACCAGGTCCAGGAGAGACCCATATGGGAACCAGAGCCACCAGATCCTGGTGAGTTCCAGGTGGGACCACAGTCTCAAGGTCCAGGTGAGGCGCATGTGGCAACAGGATTCACCAAGTGCAGGTGAGGCCCAGGTGGCGACCAATCACCAGATCCAGGTGCGGATCAGCTAAGGACCAGATTCACCAGGCCGATGTGAAGCTCAAGGGGTGACCAGAGAAACCAGGTAACGGTGAGTCCCAGAGGTAGAATCAGAGTAACCAGTTTAGTTAGAGGCACAGAATTGGACCAGAGGTCCCTGGTCAAAGTGAGGCCCAGGTGTGGAATAGAGTATCCAGGTCCCAATGATGCCTGGGAGAGGACCAGAGTCTCTAGGGCCATGAAGGCCCAGATGGGGAACAGAATCACTAGGTCCTGGTGAGGCATAGAATAAGACCACAGTCAGCAGTATCAGGTGAGCCCCTTGAGGGAACCAGAGCCACTCTACCCAGCTGAGTCCAAGGTCCATGTGAGGCCCACGTGAGGACCAGATTCATCAGGTCGAATTGAGGCATAGCTGGGGACAAGAGTCACCAGGTCTGGGTGCGGCCTAGGTGGGGCAAGATTCAGCAGTTCTGAGTTAGGTCAAAGTGAGGACGAGAGACACCAGGTCCAGGGGAGGCCAAACTGAGGACCAGAGTCACCAAATCCAGGGGAGAACCATGTTGGAAAGAGAGTCACCAGGTCCAGGAGAGGTCCAGGAGGGGACCAGAGTCACCAGATCCAGGTGAAGTCCAGGTGGGGACCCGAGGCACCAGCTCCAGGTGAAGCCCAGGTGGGAACCAGAGTCACTAGGTCCAGATGAGGCCCAGGTGAAGACCAGAGTTACCAGGTACACGTGAGGCCCCGGTGGGGATCAGAGGCAACAGGTCCATGTGAGTCCCGTCTGGGGACCATGGTCAACAGGTCTACTTGAGGCCCAGGTGTGGAACACAGTAAGCTGCTCCAGGTGAGTCCCCGGTGGTGACAAGAGTCACCACGTCCAGGTGAGGCCCAGTTGGGGACCAGGAACACCAGGTACAGGGGAGGCCCTTGAAAGAATCAGAGTCAACAGCTCGAGGTCAGGCGCAGGTGGCAACCAGGGTCAGCAGGTCCAAGTGAGGCCAAAGTGGGGTTCACAGTCACTAGGGCACGGTGAGACCCAGAGGGGACCAGAGTCACCTGGTCCAGGTGAGGTCCAGTTGTGGAACACAGTCACCGTGTCCCAATTTTGCCCAGTTGAGGATCATGGTCAACAGAGCCTGGTGTGCCCATATGGGGACCGGAGTCCCCAAATCCAAGTGAAGCCCAGGTGGGGACCACAGTCACCAGATCCAGGGTAGTCTCGGTTGCAGACCAGAATCACCAGGTCCATGTGAGGTGCAGGTGGCAACCACACTCACCATGTCCCGGTGAGGCCCTGGTGGGGACCTGAGCCACGAGGTACATGAGAAGCTAGAAACACTGCAGCCACCAGGTCCACATGATGTCCATGTGGGAACGCGAATCACCAGTTACAGGTGAGGATCAGGTGGGGATCCGACCCACCATGCCCAGGTGAGACCCAGGTGAAGACCAAGTTAATCGGTCCGGCTGGGTCACTGTTAGTGAACAGTGTATCCATATCCTGATGCTACCCAGGTGGGTACCAGAGACACCATATCCTGGTGAGGCCCAGGTGGGCCCAGAGACATTAGGTCCAGGTGAGGTCCCGATGGGAACCACAGTCACCACGTCAGGTGAGGCCATGCTTAGGATCAGAATCACCAGTTACAGGTGAGGCCCAGGTGGAGCCAGAGTCACCTGGTACAGAAGAGGCCAAAGTCAAGACCAGAGTCACCACGATCAGGTCAGTCCCAGTGGGGAATAGAGTAACCATTTCAGGATGATGCCCAGGAAGAACCAGAGTCACCAGGTCCAGATTGGCGCAGGTGGGGAGCATATTCACTAGGTCCCTGTGAGGCCAATTGAGGACGAGAGTCACCAGGTCTAGTTGAGTCCTAGAGGGGTACCAGATTCACCTGGTCTAGGTGACATCCAAATGGAGACCAGAGTCACCATTTCAGGGTGAGGCCCAGAGAGGTTCCAGAGTCATCAAGTCCAGGTGAGGCTCAGGTGTGGAACAGAGTATCCAGGTCTTAAAGATCCACAGTTGAGGACCAGAGTCACCAGATCTGGGTGAGGCCCAGTTAGGAACAGTGTCACCAGTTCCAGGTGAGGCCAAGAAAGTGTCCACAGCAATGAGGTCCAGGTGGGGAACAAAGTCACCAGGACTGGGTGAGGCCCAGATTGGGAACAGATTCACAAGGTCCAGGTGATTCCCAGGTGATGACCAGAGTTACCAGTTCCGGATGAGGACCAGGTAAGGTCCAGATTCACCAGGTCCATGTGAGGCCCACGTGGGGACCTGTGTCACCAGGTATGGGTGTGGCCCAGGTAGCAAACCCACTCACCAGGTTAAGGTGAGTCCAACCTGCAGGCAATGCAGAGGAATCGTGTACCGAAGATGCCCGTGTAGGGAACAGAGTTACCAGGTCCAGGTGAGGCCAACCTGCAGGCCATGCAGTGGAACCATGTCCCGATGATGCCCAGGTAGGGACCAGAGTAACCAGTTCCAAATGAGGCCCAGATGGAGCATATTCACTAGGCCCATGTGAGGCCCAGTTGAGGACCAGAGTCACCAGATCTGGTTGAGGCCTAGAGGGGTACCAGAATCACCTGATCCAGGTGACATCCAGATGGGGACCAGAGTCCCTGATAGTGAACAGTGTCACCATAACCTGATGCTACATAGATGGTTATCAGAGACACCAGGTCCTGGTGAGCCCCAAGAGGGACCCGAGACATGAGGTCCAGGTGAGGTCCCGATGGGAACCGCAGTCAGCAGGTCAGGTGAAACCATGCTTAGGATCAGAGTCACCAGTTACAGGTGAGGCACAGGTTGAGCCAGAGTCACCTGGTACAGAAGAGGCCAAAGTCAGGACAAGGGTTACCAGGATCAGGTCAGTCCCAGTGGGGAATAGAGTAACCATGTCCCGATGATGCCCAGGAAGAACCAGAGTCACCAGGTCCAGATGAGGCGCAGGTGGGGAGCATAATCACTAGGTCCCGGTGAGGCCAAGTTGAGGACAAGAGTCACCAGTTCTAGTTGAGGCGTAGAGGGGTCCAGATTCACCTGGTCTAGGTGACATCCAGATGGGGACCAGAGTCATCATGTCAGCCTCACCTGGACTTGCTGACTCTGGGCCAGTCCTGGTGAGGTCCAGGTGGGACCAGAGACATGAGGTCCAGGTGAGGTCCCGATGGGAACCACAGTCACCAGGTCAGGGGAGGCCATGCTTAGGATCAGAGGCACCAGTTACAGGTGAGGCCCAGGTGGATCCAGAGTCACCTGGTACAGAAGAGGCCAAAGGCAGGACCA
Organism: Canis aureus; assembly: GCF_053574225.1. Taxonomy (NCBI): domain Eukaryota; kingdom Metazoa; phylum Chordata; class Mammalia; order Carnivora; family Canidae; genus Canis; species Canis aureus. Next base: position 53,786,296 of record NC_135632.1, on the reverse strand, counting down.
GAGTTACCAGGATCAGTTCAGTCCCAGTGGGGAATAGAGTAACCATGTCCCGATGATGCCCAGGTAGAAACAGAGTCACCAGGACCAGATGACGCGCAGGTGGGGAGCATGTTCACTAGGTCCCGGTGAGGCCCAGTTGAGGACCAGAGTCACCAGGTCAAGTTGAGGCCTAGAGGGGTACCAGATTCACCTGGTCTAGGTGACATACAGATGGGGACCAGAGTCACCATGTCAGGCTGAGGCCCAGAGGGGATCCAGAGTCATCATGTCCAGGTGAGGCACAGGTGTGGAGCAGAGTATCCAGGTCATAATGGTCCACAGGTGAGGACCAGAGTCACCAGATCTGGGTGAGGCCCAGATAGGTTCAGAGTCACCAATACCAGGTGAGGCCAAGAAGGAGGCCACAGCAATCAGGTCTAGGTGGGGAACAAAGTCACCAGGACTGGATGAGGCCCAGATGGGGACCAGATTCACCAGGTCCAGATGATTCCCAGGTGGTGAGCAGAGTTACAAGTTCCGGGTGAGGACAAGGTAAAGACCAGATTCACCAGGTCCAAGTGAGGCCCACGTGGGTACCTGTGTCACCAGGCATGGGTGAGGCCCAGGTGACAACCCCACTCACCAGGTCCAGGTGAGGCCAACCTGCAGGCCATGCAGAGGAACCATGTCCCGATGATGCCCAGGTAGGGACCAGAGTTACCAGGTCCAGGTGAGGCCATCCTGCAGGTCATGCAGGGGAACCATGTCCCGATGATGCCCAGGTAGGGACCAGAGTTACCAGGTCCAGGTGAGGCCAATCTGCAGGCCATGAAGGGGAACCATGTCCCGAAGATGCCCAGGTAGGGACCAGATTCACCAGGTCCAAATGAGGCCAACCTGCAGGCCATGCAGGGGAACCATGTCCCGATGATGCCCAGGGAGGGCCCAGAGTCATGAGGTCGTGGTGAGTCTAACCTGCATGCCATGCAGTGGAACCATATCCCTATGATGCCCAGGTAGAGACCAGAATTACCAAGTCCAGGTGAGGCCAACCTGCAGTTCATGCAGTGGAACCATGTCCCGATGATGCCCAGGTGAGGAACAGAGTCACCAGGTTTGTGGGACGCGCAGAAAAGATAAGAGTCACCATTTTCAGGTGAGGCCAAAAAGAGTCCACAGCAATCAGGTCCAGGTGGGGAACAAAGTCACCAGGACTGGGTGAGTCCCAGATGATGACCGGATTCACCAGGTCCAGGTGAGGCCCAGTTGGGGACCAGAGTCCCCGGGTCTTGGAGAGGACCAGGTAAGGATCAGATTCACCAGGTCCAAGAGGCCCAGGTGGGTAAGTAACACCAGGTATGGGTGAGACCCAGGTAGCAACCCCACTCACCAGGTCCAGGTGAGGCCAACCTGCAAGCCAGAGTCACCAGAACCAGGTGAGGCCCTAGTGGGACCGGAGTCACCAGGTAAATGTGAGTCTACAAGAACACCACAGTCACCTGGTCCAGGTGTGTTTCATGTGGGAACGAGTGTCACCAGGTACAGGTAAGGCCCTGGTGGGGACTACAGTCACCAGGTCCAGATTGAGGCCTAGGTGGGGGGACCAGAGTCATCAGGACGAGTTGAGGCCAAAGTGTGGAGCAAAGTTATCATGTCCAAGCGAGGCCCAGGTGGGGAACAGAGTAACCATGTCCCATTGATGCCAGGTGGGAAAAGAGTCACAAGGTCCAGACGAGGCCTAAGTGAGGAGTAGATACACCAGGTCCTGTTGAGGCCCAGTTGAGGACCAGTGTCCCCAGCTCCGGGTGAGTCCCAGAGGTGGAACAGAGTCACCCGGTTCTGGTGATATCCAGGTGGGAACCAGAGTCACCACGTCAGGGTGAGGCCCAGAGGGGGACGAGAATCACTAGGTCCAGGTGAGGCCCCGATGTGGAACTGAGAAACCAGGTCCCATGATGCCCATATGAGGACCTGAGTCACCAGGTCCAGGTGAGTTCCCTTGGAAGCCAGTCACCTCGTCCAGGTGAGGCCTTGGTGGGACCACAGTCACCAGATCCAAGAGAGGCCTAGGTATATAAGAGAGTATCCAGGTCCCAATGATGCCCAGGTAAGGACCAGAGTCAACAGGTCCAGGAGAGGTCCAAATATGTATCAGAGTCATTGTGTTCCAGGTGAGGCCAGATGGAGACCACAGGAAACTGGTCCAGGAGAGACCCATATGGGAACCAGAGCCACCAGAGCCAGGTGAGGTCTAGGTGGGACCACAGTCACATGGTCCAGGTGAGGCGCAGGTGGCAACAGGATTCACCAAGTCCAGGTGAGGACCAGCTGGCGACCAGTCACCAGATCCAGGTGAGGACCAGCTAAGGACCAGATTCACCAGGCCCAAGTGCAGCCCAGGGGGTGACCAGAGTCACCAGGTAAGGGTGAGGCCTAGAGGGGGAACCAGAGTAACCAGTTTAGTTGAGGCCCAGAATGGGACCAGAGGTCCCTGGTCAAAGTGAGGCCCAGGTGTGGAATAGAGTATCCAGGTCCCAATGATGCCTGGGTGAGGACCAGAGTCACTAGGGCCAGGCAGGCCCAGATGGGGAACAGAATCACTAGGTCCTGGTGAAGCATATAATAAGACCACAGTCAGCAGTAACAGGTGAGCCCCTTGTGGGAACCAGAGCCACTATATCCAGCTGAGTCCCAGGTCCATGTGAGGCCCACGTGAGGACCAGATTCATCAGGTCGAATTGAGGCATAGCTGGGGACAAGAGTCACCAGGACTGGGTGCGGCCTAGGTGGGGCAAGATTCAGCAGTTCTGAGTTAGGTCAAAGTGTGGACGAGAGACACCAGGTCCAAGTGAGGCCAAACTGAGGACCAGAGTCACCAGATCCACATGAGTTCCATGTTGGAAAGAGAGTCACCAGGTCCAGGAGAGGTCCAGGTGGGGACCAGAGTCACCAGATCCAGGTAAATTTCAGGTGGGGACCAGAGTCACCAGATCCAGGTGAAGTCCAGGTGGGGACCAGAGTCTCTAGTTGCAGATGAGGCCCAGGTGAGGACCAGAGTTACCAGGTACACGTGAGGCCCCGGTGGGGATCAGAGGCAACAGATCCATGTTAGGCGGTCTTGGGGACCATGGTCAAGAAGTGTACTTGAGGTCCAAGTGTGGAACACAGTAAGCAGGTCCAGGTGAGTCCCCGGTGGTGACAAGAGTCACCACGTCCAGATGAGGCCCAGGTGGGCACCAGGATCACCAGGTACAGGGGAGGCCCTTGAAAGAACCAGAGTCAACAGTTCGAGGTCAGACGCAGGTGGCAACCAGGGTCATCAGGTCGAAGCCAAGCCAAAGTGGGGTTCACAGTCAATAGGGCACGGTGAGACCCAGAGGGGGACCAGTGTAACCTGGTCCAGGTGAGGTCCAGTTGTGGAACACAATCACCGGGTCCCAATTTTGCCCAGTTGAGGACCTTGGTCAACAGTGCCAGGTGAGGCCCAGATGGGGACTGGAGTCCCCAAATCCAGGTGAAGCCCAGGAGGGAACCACAGTCACCGGATCCAGGGTAGTCTCAGGTGCAGACCAGAATCACCAGGTCCAGGTGAGGTGCAGGTGGCAACCACACTCACCAGGTCCGGGTGAGGCCAACCTGCAGGCCAGAGTCACCAGATCCAGTTGAGGCCCTAGTGGGGACCAGAGTCACCAGGTAATGTGAGTCTACAAGAACACTACAGTCACCAGGTCCAGGTGTGGTTCATGAGGGAACGAGAGTCACCAGGTCCAGGTGAGACCCAGGTGGGGACCACAGTCACCAGGTCCAGATTGAGGACTAGGTGGGGGGACCAGAGTCATCAGGATTTGTTGAGGCCAAAGTGTGGATCAAAGTTATCATGTCCAGGTGAGACCCAGTTGGGGAACAGAGTAACCATGTCCCATTGATGCCAGGTGGGAAAAGAGTCACAAGATCCAGATGAGGCCTAAGTGAGGAGTAGATTCACCAGGTCCTGTTGAGGCCCAGGTGAGGACAATTATCGTCAGCTCCGGGTGAGTCCCAGAGGGGGACCAGAGTCACGCGGTCCTGGTTATATCCAGGTGGGGACCAGAGTCACCACGTCAGGGTGAGGCCCAGAGGGGACGAGAATCACTAGGTCCAGGTGAGGCCATGATGTGGAACTGAGAAACCAGGACCCATGATGCCCATATGAGGACCTGAGCCACCAGGTCCAGGCGAAGTCCTTGTGGGAACCAGTCACCTCGTCCAGGTGAGGCCCAGGTGGGACCACAGTCACCAGGTTCAGATGAGGCCCAGGAATATAAGAGAGTATCCAGGTCCCAATGATGCCCAGGTAAGGACCAGAGTCAACAGGTCCAGGAGAGGTCCAAATATGTATCAGAGTCATTGTGTTCCAGGTGAGGCCAGATGGAGACCACAGGAAACTGGTCCAGGAGAGACCCATATGGGAACCAGAGCCACCAGAGCCAGGTGAGGTCTAGGTGGGACCACAGTCACATGGTCCAGGTGAGGCGCAGGTGGCAACAGGATTCACCAAGTCCAGGTGAGGACCAGCTGGCGACCAGTCACCAGATCCAGGTGAGGACCAGCTAAGGACCAGATTCACCAGGCCCAAGTGCAGCCCAGGGGGTGACCAGAGTCACCAGGTAAGGGTGAGGCCTAGAGGGGGAACCAGAGTAACCAGTTTAGTTGAGGCCCAGAATGGGACCAGAGGTCCCTGGTCAAAGTGAGGCCCAGGTGTGGAATAGAGTATCCAGGTCCCAATGATGCCTGGGTGAGGACCAGAGTCACTAGGGCCAGGCAGGCCCAGATGGGGAACAGAATCACTAGGTCCTGGTGAAGCATATAATAAGACCACAGTCAGCAGTAACAGGTGAGCCCCTTGTGGGAACCAGAGCCACTATATCCAGCTGAGTCCCAGGTCCATGTGAGGCCCACGTGAGGACCAGATTCATCAGGTCGAATTGAGGCATAGCTGGGGACAAGAGTCACCAGGACTGGGTGCGGCCTAGGTGGGGCAAGATTCAGCAGTTCTGAGTTAGGTCAAAGTGTGGACGAGAGACACCAGGTCCATGTGAGGCCAAACTGAGGACCAGAGTCACCAGATCCACATGAGTTCCATGTTGGAAAGAGAGTCACCAGGTCCAGGAGAGGTCCAGGTGGGGACCAGAGTCACCAGATCCAGGTAAATTTCAGGTGGGGACCAGAGTCACCAGATCCAGGTGAAGTCCAGGTGGGGACCAGAGTCTCTAGTTGCAGATGAGGCCCAGGTGAGGACCAGAGTTACCAGGTACACGTGAGGCCCCGGTGGGGATCAGAGGCAACAGATCCATGTTAGGCGGTCTTGGGGACCATGGTCAAGAAGTGTACTTGAGGTCCAAGTGTGGAACACAGTAAGCAGGTCCAGGTGAGTCCCCGGTGGTGACAAGAGTCACCACGTCCAGATGAGGCCCAGGTGGGCACCAGGATCACCAGGTACAGGGGAGGCCCTTGAAAGAACCAGAGTCAACAGTTCGAGGTCAGGCGCAGGTGGCAACCAGGGTCATCAGGTCGAAGCCAAGCCAAAGTGGGGTTCACAGTCAATAGGGCACGGTGAGACCCAGAGGGGGACCAGTGTAACCTGGTCCAGGTGAGGTCCAGTTGTGGAACACAGTCACCGGGTCCCAATTTTGCCCAGTTGAGGACCTTGGTCAACAGTGCCAGGTGAGGCCCAGATGGGGACTGGAGTCCCCAAATCCAGGTGAAGCCCAGGAGGGAACCACAGTCACCGGATCCAGGGTAGTCTCAGGTGCAGACCAGAATCACCAGGTCCAGGTGAGGTGCAGGTGGCAACCACACTCACCAGGTCCGGGTGAGGCCAACCTGCAGGCCAGAGTCACCAGATCCAGTTGAGGCCCTAGTGGGGACCAGAGTCACCAGGTAATGTGAGTCTACAAGAACACTACAGTCACCAGGTCCAGGTGTGGTTCATGAGGGAACGAGAGTCACCAGGTCCAGGTGAGACCCAGGTGGGGACCACAGTCACCAGGTCCAGATTGAGGACTAGGTGGGGGGACCAGAGTCATCAGGATTTGTTGAGGCCAAAGTGTGGATCAAAGTTATCATGTCCAGGTGAGACCCAGTTGGGGAACAGAGTAACCATGTCCCATTGATGCCAGGTGGGAAAAGAGTCACAAGATCCAGATGAGGCCTAAGTGAGGAGTAGATTCACCAGGACCTGTTGAGGCCCAGGTGAGGACAATTATCGTCAGCTCCGGGTGAGTCCCAGAGGGGGACCAGAGTCACGCGGTCCTGGTTATATCCAGGTGGGGACCAGAGTCACCACGTCAGGGTGAGGCCCAGAGGGGACGAGAATCACTAGGTCCAGGTGAGGCCATGATGTGGAACTGAGAAACCAGGTCCCATGATGCCCATATGAGGACCTGAGCCACCAGGTCCAGGCGAAGTCCTTGTGGGAACCAGTCACCTCGTCCAGGTGAGGCCCAGGTGGGACCACAGTCACCAGGTTCAGATGAGGCCCAGGAATATAAGAGAGTATCCAGGTCCCAATGATGCCCAGGTAAGGACCAGAGTCAACAGGTCAAAGAGAGGCCCAAATATGGATCAGAGTCATTGTGTTCCAGGTAAGGCCAGATCGAGACCAGAGGAACCAGGTCCAGGAGAGCCCCATATGGGAAACAGAGCCACCAGATCCAGGTAGGTCCAGGTGCGACCACAGTCACAAGGTCCAGGTGAGGCGCAGGAGGCAACAGGATTCAACAAGTCCAGGTGAGACCCAGGTGGCGACCAGTCACCAGATACAGGTGCGGACCAGCTAAGACCAGATTCAGCAGGCCCATGTGAAGCCCAAGGGGTGACCAGAGTCACCAAGTAGGGGTGAGGCCCAGAGGGGGAACCAGAGTAACCAGTTTAGTTTGAGGCCCAGAATAGGACCAGAGATCCCTGGTCAAATTGAGGCCCAGGTGTGGAATAGAGTATTCAGGTCCCAATGATGCCTGGGTGAGGACCAGAGTCACTAGGGCCATGCAGGCCCAGATGGCAAACAGAATCACTAGGTCTTGGTGAGGCATAGAATAACACCACAGTCAGCAGTATCAGGTGAACCCCTTGTGGGAACCAGAGCCACTCTATGGAGCTGAGTCCCAGGTCCATGTAAGGCCCACGTGAGGACCAGATGCATCAGGTCGAATTGAGGCATAGCTGGGGACAAGAGTCACCAGGTCGGGGTGCGGCCTAGGTGGGGCAAGATTCAGCAGTTTTGAGTTAGGTCAATGTGGGGATGAGAGACACCAGGTCCAGGTGAGGCCAAAGTGAGGACCAGAGTCACCAGATCCAGGTGAGGTCCATGTTGGAAAGAGAGTCACCAGGTTCAGGAGAGGTCCAGGTGGGGACCAGAGTCACCAGATCCAGGTGAAGTCCAGGTGGAGACTAGAGTCACCAGATCCAGGTGAAGCCCAGGTGGTGACCAGAGTCAATAGGTCCAGATGAGGCCAGGTGAGGACCAGAGTTACCAGACAACGGAGGCCCCGGTGGGGATCAGAGGCAAGAGGTCTACTTGAGGCCCAGGTGTGGAACACAGTAACAAGGTCCAGATGAGTCCCCGGTGGTGACAAGAGTCACCACGTCCAGGTGAGGCCCAGGTGGGGACCAGGATCACCAGGTCAAGGGGAGGCCCTTGAAAGAACCAGAGTCAACGGATCGAGGTCATGAGCACGTTGCATCCAGGGTCAGCAGGACCAAGTCAGGCCAAAGTGGGGTTCACAGTCACTAGGGCAAGGTGAGACCCAGAGGGGGACCAGAGTCACCTGGTCCATGTGAGGTCCAGTTGTGGAACACAGTCACCGGGTCACAATTTTGCCCAGTTGAGGACAATGGTCAACACGGCCAGTTGAGGCCCAGATGGGGACCGGAGTCCCCAAATCCAGGTAAAGCCCAGGTGGGGACCACAGTCACCAGATCCAGGGTAGTCTCGGGTGCAGACCAGAATCGCCAGGTCCAGGTGAGGTGCAGGTGGCAACAACACTCACCAGGTCCCGGTGAGGCCCTGGTGGGAACCAGAGTCACGAGGTACATGAGAAGCTAGAAACACATGGGATCCCTGGGTGGCGCAGCGGTTTGGCGCCTGCCTTTGGCCCAGGGCGCGATCATGGAGACCCGGGATCGAATCCCACGTCGGGCTCCCGGTGCATGGTTCCTGCTTCTCCCTCTGTCTGTGTCTCTGCCTCTCTCTCTCTCTGTGACTATCATAAATAAATAAAAATTAAAAAAAAAAGATGCTAGAAACACTGCGGCCAACAGGTCCACATGATATCCATGTGGGAACGAGAATCACCAGTTACAATTGAGGACCATATGGGGATCCGACTCACCATATCCAGATGAGACCCAGGTGGGAAACAGTGTCACCATGTCCAGGTGTGGCCCAGGTGAAGACCAGAGTTAATAGGTCCGGCTGGGTCACTGTTAGTGAACAGTGTAACCATATCCTGATGCTACCCAGGTGGGTAGCATAGACACCAGGCCCTGGTGAGGCCCAGGTGGGACCAGAGACATGAGGTCCAGGTGAGGTCCCTATGGGAACCACAAACACCAGGTCAGGTGAGGCCATGCTTAGAATCAGAGTCACCAGTTACAGGTGAGGCCCAGTTAGAGCCAGAATCACCTGGTACAGAGAGGCCAAAGTCAGGACCAGAGTTGCCAGGATCAGGTCAGTCCCAGTGGGGAACAGAGTAACATGTCCCGATGATGCCCAGATAGAACCAGCGTCACCAGGTCCAGATGAGGCGAAGGTGGGGAGCATATTCACTAGGTCTCGTTGAGGCCCTGTTGAGGACCAGAGTCACCAGGTCTAGTTGAGGCCTAGCGGGGTACCAGATTCACCTGATCTAGGTGACATCCAGATGCGGACCAGAGCCACCATGTCAGGCTGAGGCCCAGAGGGGATCCAGAGTCATCATGTCCAGGTGAGGCTCAGGTGTGCAACAAAGTATCCAGGTCATAATGGTCCACAGGTGAAGACCAGAGTCACCAGATCTGGGTGAGGCCCAGTGAGGATCAGAGTCACCAGTTCCAGGTGAGGCCAAGAAGGAGTCCACAGCAATCAGGTCCAGGTGGGGAAGAAAGTCAACAGGACTGTTGAGGCCCAGATGGAGACCAGATTCACCAGGTCCAGGTGATTCCCAGGTGGTGACCAGGATTACCAGGTCCGGGTGAGGATCATAAGGGCCAGATTCACCAGGTCCAAGAGGCCCACGTGGGGACCTGTGTCACCAGGTATGGGTGAGCCCCAGGTGGCAACCCCACTCACTAGGTCCAGGTGAGGCCAACCTGGAGGCCTTACAGAGGAACCGTGTCCCGGTGTTGTCCAGGTAGGGAACAGAGTTACCAGGTCCAGCTGAGGCCATCCTGCAGGCCATGCAGTGGATCCATGTCCCGATGATGCCCAGGTAGGGACCAGAGTCACCAGGTCCAAATGAGGCCCACATGGAGCATATTCAATAGGTCCAGGTGAGGCCCAGTTGAGGACCAGAGTCACCAGAATTGGTTGAGGCCTAGAGGGATACTGGAATCACCTGGTCCATGTGACATCCAGATGGAGACCAGAGTCACCAGGTCAGGTTTAGGCCCAGAGTGGTTCCAGAGGCCAGAGCTGCATGTCCAGGTGAGGCTCAGGTGTGGAACAGAGTCACCAGGTACCAAGGATGCCCAGGTGAGGACCAGAGTCACCAGGTCTCGGTGACACGCAGATAGGATCAGAGTCACCAGGTCCAGGTGAGGCCAGGAAAGCGTCCACAGCAATCAGGTCAAGGTGGGGAACAAAGTCACTAGGACTGAGTGAGGCCAAGATGGGGTCGGATTCACCAGGTCCAGGTGAGGCCCAGGTGGTGACCAGAGTCCCCGGGTCTGGGAGAGGACCAGGTAAGGACCAGATTCACCAGGTCCAAGAGGCTCATGTGGAGACCTGAGACACCAGGTATGGGTGAGGCCCAAGTGGCATCCCCACTGTCCAGGTCCATGTGAGGCCAACCTTCAGGCCAAGTCACCCGAACCACGTGAGGACCTAGTGGGGACTGGATTAACCAGTTAAAAGTGATTCTACAAGAACAACACAGTCATCAGATCCTGGTGTGGTTTATGTGGGAACGAGAGTCACCAGGTCCAGGTGAGGCCCAGGTGGGACCACAGTCACCAGGTCCAGGTGAGGCCCAGGTAAATAAGAGAGTATCCAGGTCCCAAAGATGCATAGGTAAGGACCAGAGTCCACAGGTCCAGGAGAGGCCCAAATATGGATCAGATTCATTGTGTTCCAGAAGAGGCCAGATGGAGACCACAGGAACCAGGTCCAGGAGAGCCCCATATGGGAATCAGAGCCACCAGATCCAGGTGAGGTCCAGGAGGGACCAGAGTCACAAGGTCCAGGTGAGGCGCAGGTGGCAACATGATTCACCAAGTCCAGGTGAGGCCCACGTCGTGACCTGTCACCAGATCCAGGTGCGCACCAGCTAAGGACCAGATTCACCAGGCCCAAGTGAAGCCCAAGGGGTGACCAGATTCACCAGGTAAGGTTGAGGCCCAGAGGGGGAACCAGAGTAACCAGTTTAGATTGAGGCCCAGAATGGGGCCAGAGATCCCTGGACAAAGTGAGGCCCAGGTGTGGAATAGAGTATCAAGGTCCCAATGATGCCTGGGTGAGGACCAGAGTCACTAGGGCCATGCAAGTCCACATGGGGAACAGAATCACTAGGTCCTGGTGAGGCATAGAATAAGAACACAGTCACCAGTATCAGTTGAGCCCCTTGTGGGAACCAGAGCCACTCCATTCAGCTGAGTCCCAGGTCCATGTGAGGCCCACGTGAGGACCAGATTCATTAGGTCGAATTGAGGCATAGCTGGGGACAAGAGTCACCAGGTCTGGGTGCGGAATAGGTGTGGCAAGATTCAGCAGTTCTGAGTTAGGTCAAAGTGAGGACGAGAGACACCAGGTCCAGGTGAGGCCAAACTGAGGACCAGAGTCACCAGATCCAGGTGAGGTCCATGTTGGAAAGAGAGTCACCAGGTCCAGGAGAGGTACAGGTGGGGACCAGAGTCACCAGATCCAGGTAAAGTCCAGGTGGGGATCAGAGTCACGAGATCCAGGAGAAGTCCAGGTGGGCACCAGAGTCTCTAGGTGCAGATGAGGCCCAGGTGAGGACCAGAGTTACCAGGTACACGTGAGTCCCCGGTGGGGATCAGAGGCAACAGGTCCATGTTAGGCGGGCTTAGGTACCATGGTCAAGAGGTGTACTTGAGGCCCAGGTGTGGAACACAGTAAGCAGGTCCAGGTGAGTCCCCGGTGGTGACAAGAGTCACCACGTCCAGGAGAGGCCCAGGTTGGCACCAGGATCACCAGGTACAGGGGAGGCCCTTGAAAGAACCAGAGTCAACAATTCGAGGTCAGGCACAGGTGGCAACCAGGGTCAGCAGGTCGTAGCCAGGCCAAAGTGGGGTTCACAGTCACTAGGGTACGGTGAGACCCAGAGGGGGACCAGAGTCACCTGTTCCAGGTGAGGTCCAGTTGTGGAACACAGTCACAGGGTCCCAATTTTGCCGGGTGAGGACCATGGTCAACAGGGCCAGGTGAGGCCCAGATGGAGACCAGAGTCCCCAAATCCACGTGAAGCCCAGTAGGGAACCACAGTCACCAGATCCAGGGTAGTCTCAGGTGCAGACCAGAATCACGAGTTCCAGGTGAGGTGCAGGTGGCAACCACACTCACCAGGTCCCAGTGAGGCCCTGGTGGGGACCAGAGTTACGAGGTACATGAGAAGCTAGAAACACTGCAGCCACCAGGTGAACATGATGTCCATGCTGGAATGAGAATCACCAGTTACAGGTGAGGACCAGGTGGGGATCCGACTCACCATGTCCGGGTGAGACCCAGGTTGGAACCAGTGTCACCATGTCCAGGTGTGGCCCAGGTGAAGACCAGAGTTAATAGGTCTTGCTGGGTCACTACTAGTGAACAGAGTAACCATATCCTGATGCTACCCAGGTGGGTACCAGAGACACCAGGTCATGGTGTGGCCCAGGTGGAACCAGAGACACGAGGCCCAGGTGAGGTCCCGATGGGGACCACAGTCACCAGGTCAGGTGACGCCATGCTTAGGATCAGAGTCACCAGTTACAATTGAGGCCCAGGTTGAGCCAGAGTCACCTGGTACAGAAGAGGCCAAAGTCACGACCAGAGTTACCAGGATCAGGTCAGTCCCAGTGTGGAATAGAGTAACCATGTCCCGGTGATGCCCAGGTAGAAGCAGAATCACCAGGTCCAGATGAGGTGCAGGTGGAGAGCATATTCACTAGGTCCAGGTGAGGCCAAGTTGAGGACCGAGTCACCAGGTATAGTTGAGGCTTGGAGTGGTACCAGATTCACCTGGTCTAGGTGACATCCAGATGGGGACCAGAGTCACCATGTCAGGCAGAGGCCCAGAGGGGATCCAGAGTCATCATGTCCAGGTGAGGTTCACGGGTGGAACAGAGTATCCAGGTCATAATGGTCCAGAGGTGAGGACCAGAGTCACCAGATCTGGGTGAGGCTCAGAGGGGTACCAGAATCACCTGGTCCGGGTGACATCCAGATGGGTCCAGAGTCACCATGTCAGGGTGAGGCCCAGAGAGGTTCCAGAGTCATCATGTCCAGGTGAGGCTCAGGTATGGAACAGAGTCACCAAGTAAAAAGATGCCCAGGTGAGGACCAGAGTCACCAGGTCTGGGTGACGCGCACATTGGATCAGAGTCACCAGTTCCAAGTGAGGCCAAGAAAGAGTCCACAGCAATCAGGTCCAGGTGCGGAACCAAGTCACCATGACCGGGTGAGGCCCAGATGGGGACTAGATTGACCAGGTCCAGGTGAGGCCCAGGTGGTGACCAGAGTCCCCGGGTCTGGGAGAGGACCAGGTAAGTAACAGATTCACCAGGTCCAAAGGGCCACGTGGAGACCTGAGTCACCAGGTATGGGTGAGGCCCAGGTGGCAACCCCACTCACCAGGTCCAGGTGAGGCCATAATGCAGGCCAGAGTCACCAGATCCAGGGGAGTCCCTAGTGGGGACCGGCGTCACCAGGTAAATGTGAGGTCTACAAAAACACCACAGTACCAGGTCCAGGTGTGGTTCATGTGGGAAAGAGAGTCACCAGGTCCAGGTGAGACCCAGGTGGGGACCACAGTCACCAGGTCCAGATTGAGGCCTAGGTGGGGGGACCAGAGTCATCAGGACCAGTTGAGGCCAAAGTATGGAGCAAAGTTATCATGTCCAGGTGAGGCCCAGGTGGGGAACAGAGTAACCATTTCCCATTGATGCCAAGTGGGAAAAGAGTCACAAGGTCCAGACGAGGCCTAAGTGAGGAGTAGATTCACCAGGTCCTGTTGTGGCCCAGTTGAGGACCAGTGTCCCCAGCTCCGCGTGAGTCCCAGAGGGGGACCAGAGTCACCGGTTCTGGTGATATCCAGATGGGGACCAGAGTCACCACGTCAGGGTGAGGCCCAGAGGGGGCGAGAGTCACTAGGTCCAGGTGAGGACCCGATGTGGAACTGAGAAACCAGGTCCCAATATGCCCATATGAGGACCTGAGTCACCAGGTCCAGGTGAGGTCCCTGTGGGAACCAGTCACCTCGTCCAGGTGAGACCCAGGTGGGACCACACTCACCAGGCCAAGTTATATAAGAGAGTATCCAGGTCCCAATGATGCCCAGGTTAGGACCAGAGTCAACAGGTCCAGGAGAGGCCCAAATATGGATCAGAGTCATTGTGTTCCAGGTGAGGCCAGATGGAGACCAGAGGAACCAGGTCCAGGAGAGCCCCATATGGGAACCAGAGCCACCAGATCCAGGTGATGTCCAGGAGGGACCACAGTCACAAGGTCCAGTGAGGGACAGGTGGCAACAGGATTCACCAAGTCCAGGTGAGGCCCAGGTGGCGACCACTCACCAGATCCAGGTAAGGACAACCTAAGGACCAGATTCACCAGGCCCAAGTGAAGCCCAAGGGGTGACCAGAGTCACCAGGTAATAGTGAGGCTCAGAGGGGGAACCAGAGTAACCAGTTTAGTTTGAGGCCCATAATGGGACCAGAGGTCCCTGGTCAAAGTGAGGCCCAGGTGTGGAATAGAATATCCAGGTCCCAATGATGCCTGGGTGAAGACCAGAATCACTAGGGCCATGCAGGCCCAGGTGGGGAACAGAATCACTAGGTGTTGGTGAGGCATAGAATAAGACCACAGTCAGCAGTATCAGGTGAGCCCATTGTGGGAACCAGAGCCACTCTATCCAGGTGAGTCCCAGGTCCATGTGAGGCCCAGGTGAGGACCAGATTCATCAGGTCAAATTGAGGCAGAGCTGGGGACAAGAGTCACCAGTTCTGGGTGCGGCCTAGGTGGGGCAAGATTCAGCAGTTCTGAGTTAGGTCAAAGTGGGGACGAGAGACACCAGGTCCAGGTGAGGCCAAACTGAGGACCAGAGTCACCAGATGTGGGTCAGGTCCAGGTGGGGACCAGAGTCACCAGATCAAGTTGAAGTCCAGGTGGGGACCAGAGTCACCAGATCCAGGTGAAGCCCAGGAGGGGACAAGAGTCACTAGGTCCAGATGAGGCCCAGGTGAGGACCAGAGTTCCCAGGTACACGTGAAGCCCCGGTGGGGATCAGAGGGAACAGGTCCATTTGAGGCCGGCTTGGGGACCATGATCAACAGGTCTACTTGAGGCCCATGTTTGGAACACAGTAAGCAGGTCCAGTTGAGTTCCCGGTGGTGACAAGAGTCGCCAGGTCCAGGTGAGGTTCATGTGGGCAGCAGGATCACCATGTCCAGGGGACGCCCTTGAAAGAACCAGAGTCAACAGTTCAAGGTCAGGCGCAGGTGGCAACCAGGGTCAACAGGTCCATGTCAGGCCAAAGTGGGGTTCACAGTCACTAGGGCATGGTGAGACCCAGAGGGGGACCAGAGTCACCTGGTCCAGGTGAGGTCCAGTTGTGGAACAAGTCACCGGGTCCCAATTTTGCCCTTTTGTGGACCATGGTCAACAGGGCCAGGTGAGGCCCAGATGGGGACCGGATTCCCCAAATCCAGGTGAAGTCCAGGTGGGGACCACAGTCACCAGATCCAGGGTAGTCTCAGGTGCAGACCAGAATCACCAGGTCCAGGTTAGGTGCAGGTGGCAACCACACTCCCCAGGTCCCGGTCAGGCCCCGGTGGGGACCAGAGTCACGAGGTACATGAGAAGCTAGAATCTCTGCAGCCACCAGGTCCACATGATGTCCATGTGGGAACGAGAATCACCAGTTACAGGTGAGGACCAGACGGGGATCCGACTCACCATGTCCAGGTGAGACCCAGGTGGGTACCAGTGTCACCATGTCCAGGTGTGGCCCAGGTGAAGACCAGAGTTAATAGGTCCGGCTGGGTCACTGTTAGTGAACAGTGTAACCATATTCTTTTTTTTTTTTTAATTTTTATTTATTTATGATAGTCACAGAGGGAGAAAGAGAGAGAGGCAGAGACATACGCAGAGGGAGAAGCAGGCTCCATGCACCGGAAGCCCGATGTGGGATTCGATCCCAGGTCTCCAGGATCGCGCCCTGGGCCAAAGGCAGGCGCCAAACCGCTGCGCCACCCAGGGATCCCCGTGTAACCATATTCTGATGCTACCCAGGTGGGTACCACAGACACCAGGTCCTGGTGAGGCCCAGGTGGGACCAGAGACATGAGGTCGAGGTGAGGTCCCGATGGGAACCACAGTCACCAGGTCGGGTGAGGCCATGCTTAGGATCAGAGTCATCAGTTTCAGATGACGCCCAGGTGGAGCCAGAGTCACCCGGTAGAGAAGACGCCAAAGTCAGGACCAGAGTTACCAGGATCAGGTCAGTCCCTGTGGGGAATAGAGTAACCATGTCCCGATGATGCCCAGGTAGAACCCGAGTCAACATGTCCAGATGAGGCGCAGGTGGGGAGTATATTCACTAGGTCCCAGTGAGGCCCAATTGAGGACCAGATTCCCCCGGCCTAGTTGAGGCCTAGAGGGGTATCAGATTCACCTGGTCTAGGTGACATCCAGATGGGGACCAGAGTCACCATGTCAGGCTGAGGCCCAGAGGGGATCCAGAGTCATCATGTCCAGGTGAGGCTCAGGTGTGGAACAGAGTATCCAGGTCATAATGGTCCTCAGGTGTGGACCTGAGTCACCAGATCTGGGTCAGACCCAGTTAGGTTCAGAGTAACCAGTTCCAGGTGAGGCCAAGAAGGTGTCCACAGCAATCCGGTCCAGGTGGGGAACAAAGTCACCAGGACTGGGTGAGGCCAAGATGGGGACCAGATTAACAAGATCCATGTTTTCCCAGATGGTGACCAGAGTTACCAGTTCTGGGTGAGGACCAGGTAAGGACGAGATTCACCAGGTCCAATTGAGACCCACGTGGGGACCTGTGTCACAATGCATGTGTGAGGCCCAGTTTTTCGCCCCACTCACCAGGTCCAGGTGAGGCCAACCTGCAGGCCATGCAGAGGAACAATGTCCCGATGATGCCCAGGTAAGGAACAGAGTTACCAGGTCCAGGTGAGGACAACCTGCAGACCATGCAGTGGAACCACGTCCCGATGATGCCCAGGTAGGGACCAGAGACACCAGGTCCAAATGAGGGCCAGATGGAGCAAATTCACTAGGTCTAGGTGAGGCCCAGTTGAGGACCAGAGTCACCAGATTTAGTTGATTCCTAGAGGGGTACCAGAATCACCTCGTCCAGGTGACATGCCGATGGGGACCAGAGTCACCAGGTCAGGGAGAGGCCCAGAGAGGTTCCAGACTCATCATGTCCAGGTGAGGCTCAGGTGAGGAACAGAGTCACCAGGTACCAATGATGCCCAGGTGAGGACCAGAGTCACCAGATCTGGGAGACGCGCAGATAGGATCAGAGTTACCAGTTCCAGATGAGGCCAAGAAATGGTCCACAACAAACAGGTCCAGAGGGGATCAAAGTCACCTGGACTGGGTGAGGCCCAGATGGGGAACAGGTTCACCAGGTCCAGGTGAGGGCCAGGTGTTTACCAGAGTCTCCGGGTCTGGGAGAGGACCAGGTAAGAACCAGATTCACCAGGTACAAGAGGCTCACGTGGGGACCTGAGCCACCAGGTATGGTTGACGCCCAGGTGGCAACCCCACTCAAGAAGTCAGGTGAGGCCAACCTGCAGGCCAGTTACCAGATCCAGGTGAGGCCCTAGTGGGGAACGGAGTCACCAGGTTAATGTGAGTCTACAAGAACACCACAGTCACCAGGTCCAGGTATGGTTCATGTGGGAACGAGAGTCACCAGGTCCAGCTGAGTCCCCGGTGGTGACAAGACTCACCACGTCCTGGTGAGGCCCAGGTGTGGACCAGGATCACCAGGTACAGTGGAGGCCCTTGAAAGAACCAGAGTCAACAGTTCGAGGTCAGGCGCAGGTGGCAACCACGTTCAGCAGGTCCATGTCAGGCCAAAGTGGGGTTCACGGTCACTAGGGCGCGGTGAGACCCAGAGGGAGACCAGAATCACCTGGTCCAGGTGAGGTCCAGTTGTGGAACACAGTCACCGGTCCCAATTTTGCCCAGTTGAGGACCATGGTCAACAGGGCTAGGTGAGGCCCAGATGGGGAACGGAGTCCCCAAAGCAGGTGAAACACAGGTGGGGACCATAGTCACCAGATCCAGGGTAGTCTCAGGTGCAGACCAGAATCACCAGGTCCACTTGAGGTGCAGGTGGCAACCACACTCACCAGGTCCCTGTGAGGCCCTGGTGGGGACCAGAGTCACGAGGTACATGAGAAGCCTGAAACACTGCAGCCTCCAGGTCCACATGATGTCCATGTGGGAACGAGAATCACCAGTTACAGGTGAGGCCCAGGTGGGGATCCGACTCACCATGTCCAGGTGAGACCCAGGTGGGACCCAGTGTCACCATGACCAGGTGAAGACCAGAGTTAATAGTTCCGGCTGGGCCACTGTTAGTGAACAGTGTCCCCATATCCTGATGCTACCCTGGTGGGTACCAGAGACACCAGGTCCTGGTGATGGTCAGGAGGGACCAGAGACATGAGGTCCAGGTGAGGTTCCATTGGGAATCACAGTCACCGGGTCTGGTTTGGCCATGCTTAGGATCAGAGTCACCAGTTAGAGGTGAGTCACGGGTGGAGCCAGAGTCACCTGGTACAGAAGAGGCCAAAGTCAGGACCAGAGTTACCAGGATCAGGTCAGTCCCAGTGGGGAATAGAGTAACCATGTCCCGATGATGCCCAGGTAGAACCAGAGTCACCAGGACCAGATGAGGCGCAGGAGGGGAGCATATTAACTAGGTCCCGGTGAGGCCCAGTTGAGGACCAGAATGCCCAGGTCTAGTTGTGGCCTAGAGGGGTACCAGATTCACCTGGTCTAGGTGACATCCAGATGGGGACCAGAGTCACCATATTAGGCTGAGGCCCAGAGGGGATCCAGAGTCATCATGTCCAGGTGAGACTCAGGTGTGGAACAGAGTATCCAGGTCATAATGGTCCACAGGTGAAGACCAGAGTCACCAGATCTGGGTGAGGCCCACATAGCATCAGACTCACCAGTACCAGGTGAGGCCAAGAAGGAGTCCACAGCAATCAGGTCCCGGTGGGGAACAAAGTCACCAGGACTGGGTGAGGCCCAGATGGGGACCAGATTCACCAGGTCCAGGTTATTCTCAGGTGGTGACCAGAGTTACCAGTTCCGGGTGAGCACCAGGTAACGACCAGATTCACCATGTCCCAGTGAGGCCCACGTGGGGACCTGTGTCACCGGTATGGGTGAGGCCCAGATGGCAACCCCACTCACCAGGTCCAGGGGAGGCCAACTTCGGGCCATGCAGAGGAACCTTGTCCCGATAATGCCCAGGTATGGACCAGAGTTACGAGTTGCAGGGGAAGCCCTACTGGGGACTGGAGTCACCAGGTAAACGTGAGTCTACAAGAACACCACAGTCACCAGGTCCAGGTGTGGTTCATGTGGGAACAAGAGTCACCAGGTCCAGGTGAGACCCAGGTGGGGACCACAGTCACCAGGTCAAGGTGAGGTCCAGGTGGGACCACAGTCACAAGGTCTAGGTGAGGCGCAGGTGGCAACAGGATTCACCAAGTCCAGGTGAGGCCCAGGTGGCGACCAGTCACCACATCCAGGTGCGGACCAGCTAAGGACCAGATTCCCCAGGCCGAAGTGAAGCCCAAAGGGTGACCAGAGTCACCAGGTAAAGGTGAGCCCCAGGGGGGGAACGAGAGTAACCAGTTTAGTTTGAGGGCCAGAATGGGACCAGAGGTCCTTGGTCAAAGTGAGGCCCAGGTGTGGAATAGAGTATCCAGGGTGAGGATCATTGGGTCCATCACCCAATGATGCCTGGGTGAGAACCAGAGTCACTGGGGCCATGCAGGCCCAGATGGGGAACAGAATCACTAGGTCCTGGTGAGGCATACAATAAGACCACAGTCAGCAGTATCAGCTGAGCCCCTTGCGGGAACCAGAGCCACTCTATCCAGCTGAGTCCCAGGTCCAGGTGAGGCTTCCGTGAGGAGCAGATTCATTAGGTCGAATTGAGGCATAGCTTTGGACAAGAGTCACCAGGTCTGGGTGCAGCCTAAGTTGGGCTAGATTCAGCAGTTCTGTGTTAGGTCATAGTGGGGACGAGAGACACCAGTTCCACGTGAGGCCAAACTGAGTACCAGAGTCACCAGATCTATGTGAGGTCCATGTTTGAAAGAAAGTCACCAGGTCCGGGAGAGGTCCAGGTGGGGACCAGAGTCAACGGATCCAGGTAAGTCCAGGTGGGGACCTGAGTCACCAGATCCAGGTGAAGCCCAGGTGGAGACCAGAGTCTAGGACCAGATGAGACCCAGGTGAGGACAGGAGTTACCAGGTACACGTGAGGCCCCGGTGGGGATCAGAGGCAACAGGTCCATGTGAGGCCGGCTTGGGGACCATGGTCAACAGGTCTACTTGAGGCCCAGGTGTGGAACACAGTAAGCAGGTCCAGGTGAGTCCCCGGTGGTGACAAGAGTCACCACGTCCAGGTGAGGCCCAGGTGCGGACCAGGATCACCAGGTATGGGGGGGGCCCTTGAAAGAACCAGAGTCAACAGTTCGAGGTTAGACGCAGGTGGCAACCAGGGTCAGCAGGTCCAAGTCAGGCCAAAGTGGGGTTCACAGTCACTAGGCACGGTGAGACCCAGAGGGGGACCGGAGTCACCTGGTCCAGTTCTGGTCCAGTTTTGGAACACAGTCACCGGGTCCCAATTTTGCCCAGTTGAGGACCATGGTCAACAGGGCCAGGTAAACCCAGATGGGGACCGGAGTCCAAATATCCAGGTGAAGCCCAGGTGGGGACCACAGTCAGCAGATCCAGGGTAGTCTCAGGTGCAGACCATAATCACCAGGTCCAGGTGAGGTGCAGGTGGCAACCACGATCCCCAGGAGCCAGTGAGGCCCTGGCGGGGACCAGAGTCACAAGGTACATGAGAAGCTAGAAACACTGCAGCCACCATGTCCACATGATGTCCATATGGGCCGGAGAATCAGCAGTTACACATGAGGACCAGGCGGGGATCCGACTCACCATGTCAATTTGAGACCCAGGTGAGATCCAGTGTCACCATGTCCAGGTGTGGCCCAGGTGAAGACCAGAGTTAATAGGTCCAGCTGGTCACTGTTAGTGAAGAGTGTAACCATATCCTGATGCTACCCAGGTGGGTACCGGAGACACCAGGTCCTGGTGAGGCCCAGGTGGGACCAGAGACATGAGGTCCAGGTAAGATCCCGATGGGAACCGCAGTCACAAGGTCAGGTGAGGCCATGCTTAGGATCAGAGTTACCAGTTACAGGTGAGGCACAGGTGGAGCCAGAGTCACCTGGAACAGAAGAGGACAAAGTCAGGACTAGAGTTACTAGGATCAGGTCAGTCCCATTGGGGAATAGAGTAACCATGTCCCGATGATGCCCAGGTAGAACCCGAGTCACCACGTCCAGATAAGTCGCAGGTGGGGAGAATGTTCACTAGGTCCAGGTGAGGCCCAGTTGAGGACCAGAGTCACCAGGTCTGGTTGAGGCCGACAGGGATCCCAGATTCACCTGGTCTAGGTGACATCCAGATGGGGACCAGAGTCACCATGTTAGGCTGAGGCCCAGAGGGGATCCAGAGTCATCATGTCCAAGTGAGTCTCAGGTGTGGAACAGAGTATCCAGGTCATAATGGTCCACAGGTGAGGACCAGAGTCACCAGATCTGGATGAGGCCCAGTTAGGATCAGAGTCACCAGTTCCAGGTGAAGCCAAAAATGTGTCCAAAAAATCAGGTCCAGGTGGGGAACAAAGTCACCAGGATTGGGTGAGGCCCAGATGGGGAGCAGATTCACAAGGTCCAGGAGATTCCCTGATGATGACCAGAGTTACCAGTTCCGGGTGAGGACCAAGTAAGGACCGTATTCACCAGGTCCAAGTGAGGCACACGTGGGGACCTGTGTCACCAGGTATGGGTGAGGCACAGGTGGCAACCCCACTCACCAGGTCCAGGTGAGGCCAACCTGCAGGCCATGCAGAGGAACAGTGTCACGATGATGCCCAGGTTGGGACCAGATTTACCAGGTCCAGGTGAGGCCAACCTGCAGGCCATGCAGTGGAACCATGTCCCGATGATGCCCAGGTAGGCACCAGATTTACCAGGTCCAGGTGAGGCCACCTGCAGGCCATGCAGTGGAACCATATCCCTATGATGCCCAGGTAGGGACCAGAGTCACCAGGTCCAAATGAGGCCAAGATGGATCATATTCACTAGGTCCAGGTGAGGCCCAGTTGAGGACTAGAGTCACCATATCTGGTTGAGGCCTAGAGGGGTACCAGAATCCCCTGGTCAAGGTGACATCCAGATGGGGACTAGAGTCACCAGGTCTGGGTGAGGCCCAGAGAGGTTCCAGAGTCATCATGTCCAGGTGAGGCTCAGGTGTAGAACAGAGTCACCATGTACCAATGATGCCCAGGTGAGGACCAGAGTCACCAGGTCTGGGTGACGAGCAGATAGGATCAGAGTCCCCAGTTCCAGGTGAGGCCAAGAAAGAGTCCACAGCAATCAGGTCCCGGTGGGGAACAAAGCCACCAGGACTGGGTGAGGCCCAGATGGGGACCAGATTTACCAGGTCCAGGTGAGGCCCAGGTGGTGACCAGAGTCCCCAGGTCTGGGAGAGGACCAGGTAAGGACCAGATTCACCAGATCCATAGGCCCTTTTAGGGACAGAGCCACCAGGTATGGGTGAGGTCCTGGTGGCAACCCCACTCACCAGGTCCAGGTGAGGCCAGCCCGCAGGCCAAAGTCACCAGATCCACGTGAGGCCCTAGTGGGGACCGGAGTCACAGGTAAATATGAGTCTACAAAAACACCACAGTGACCAGGTCCAGGTGTGGTTCATATGGGAACGAGAGTCACCAGGTCCAGGTGAGACCCAGGTGGGGACCACAGTCACCAGGTCCAGATTGAGGCCTAGGTGGGGGGACCAGAGTCATCAGGACCAGTTGAGGCCAAAGTGTGGAGCAAAGTTATCATGTCCAGGTGAGGCCCAGGTGGGGAACAGAGTAACCATGTCCCATTGATGCCAGGTGGGAAAAGAGTCACAAGGTCCAGACGAGGCCTTAGTGAGTAGATTCACCAGGTCCTGTTTACGCCCTGTTGAGGACCAGGGTCCCCAGCTCCGCGTGAGTCCCAGAGAGGGACCAGCGTCACCCGGTTCTGGTGATATCCAGGTGGGGATCAGAGTAAGCACGTCAGGGTGACACCCAGAGTCGGACGAGAATCACTATATCCAGGTGAGGCCCCGATGTGGAACTGAGAAACCAGGTCGATAGATGCCCATATGAGGACCTGAGTCACCAGGTCCAGGTGAGGTCCCTGTGGGAACCAGTCACCTCGTCCAGGTGAGGCCCAGGTGGGACCACACTCACCAGGTCCAGGTGAGGCCAAGTTATATAAGAGAGTATCGAGGTCCCAATGATGCCCAGGTAAGGACCAGAGTCAACAGGTCCAGAAGAGGCCCAAATATGGATCAGAGTCATTGTGTTACAGGTGAGGCCAGATGGAGACCACAGGAACCAGGTCCAGGAGTCCCCCTTATGGGAACCATAGCCGCCAGATCCAGGTGAGGTCCAGGTGGGACCACAGTCACAAGGTCCAGGTGAGGTGCAGGTGGCAACAGGATTCACCAAGTCCAGGTGAGGCCCAGGTGGCAACCAGACACCAGATCTAGGTGAGGACCAGCTAAGGACTAGATTCACCAGGCCCAAGTGAAGCCCAAGGGGTGACCAGAGTCACCAGGTAAGGGTGAGTCCCGGAGGGGGAACCAGAGTAACCAGTTTAGTTTGAGGCCCAGAATGGGACCAGAGGTCCCTGGTCAAAGTAGGCCCAGGTGTGGATTAGAGTGTCCAGGTCCCAATGATGCCTGGGTGAGGACCAGAGTCACTGGGGCCATGCAGGCCCAGATGGGGAACAGAATCACTAGGTCCTGCTGAGGCATAGAAAAACACCCCAGTCACCAGTATCAGGTGATCCCTTTGTGGGAACCAGAGCCACTCTATCCAGGTGAGTCCCAGGTCCATGTAGGGCCCAAGTGAGGACCAGATTCATCAGGTCGATGAGGCATAGCTGGGGACAAGAGTCACCATGTCTGGGTGCGGCCTAGGTGGGGCAAGATTCAGCAGTTCTGAGTTAGGTCAAAGTGGGGACGACAGACACCAGTTCCAGGTGAGGCCAAACTGAGGACCAGAATCACCAGATCTAGGTGAGGTCCGTGTTGGAAAGAGAGTCACCAGGTCCAGGAGAGGTCCAGGTGGGGACCAGAGTCACCAGATCCAGGTGAATTCCAGGTGGGGACCAGAGTCACCAGATCGAGTTGAAGCCCAGTTGGGGACCAGAGTCACTAGGTGCAGATGAGGCCCAGGTGAGGACCAGAGTTACCAGGTACACGTGAGGCGCTGGTAGGTATCAGAGGCAACAGGTCCATGTGAGGCAGGCTTGGGGACCATGGTCAAGAGTTCTACTTGAGGCCCAGTGTGGAACACTGTAACCAGGTCCAAGTGAGTCCCCGGTGGTGACAAGAGTCACCAGGTCCAGGTGAGGCCCAGGTGGGAACCAGGATCACCAGGTCAAGTTGAGGCCTAGAGGGGTACCAGAATCACCTGGTCCAGGTCACATCCAGATGGGGACCAGAGTCACCATGTCAGGCTGAGGCCCAGAGCGGATCCAGAGTCATCATGTCCAGGTGAGGCTCAGGTGTGGAACAGAGTATCCAGATTATAATGGTCCACAGGTGAGGACCAGAGTGACCAGATCTGGGTGACGCGCAGATAGGATCAGAGTCACCAGTTCCAGGTGAGGCCAAGAAAGAGTCCACAGCAATCATGTCCAGGTGGGGAACAAAGTCACCAGGACTCGGTGAGGACTAGATGGGAACCAGATTCACCAGGTCCAGGTGAGGCCCAAGTGGTGACCAGAGTTACCAGTTCCGGGAAGGACCAGGTAAGGACCAGATTCACAAGGTCCAAGAGGCCCACCTGGGGACCTGAGTCACCAGGTATGGAGTGGCAGCCCACTCACCATGTCCAGGTGGGGCCATCCTGCAGGCCAGAGTCACCAAATCCAGTTGAGGCCCTAGTGGGGACCGGAGTCACCAGGTAAATGTGAGTCTACAAGAACACCACAGTCACCAGGTCCAGGTGTGGGTCATGAGGGAACGAGAGTCACTAGGTCCAGGTGAGACCCAGGTGGCGACAGTCACCATGTCCAGATTGAGGCCTAGGTGGGGGGAACAGTGTCATCAGACCAGTTGAGACCAAAGTGTGGAGCCAAGGTATCATGTCCAGGTGAGGCCCAGGTGGGGAACAGAGTAACCATGTCCCATTGATGCCAGGTGGGAAAAGAGTCACAAGGTGCAGACGAGGCCTAAGTGAGGAGTAGATTCAACAAGTACTGTTGAGGTCCAGTTGAGGACCAGTGTCCCCAGCTCCGGGTGAGTCCCAGAGGGGTACCAGAGTCACCCGGTTCTGGTGATATCCAGGTGAGGACCAGAGTCACCAGGTCAGGGTGAGGCCCAGAGTTGGACGAAATCACTAGGTCCAGGGGAGGCCCCGATGTGGAACTGAGAAACCAGGTGAATGATGCCCATATGAGGACCTGAGTCACCAGGTCCACGTGATGTCCCCGTGGGAACCAGTCACCTCGTCCAGGTGAGGCCCAGGTGGGACCACAGTCTCAAGGTCCAGGTGAGGCACAGGTATATAAGAGAGTATCCAGGTCCCAATGATGCCCAGATAAGGACCTGAGCCAAGATCCAGGAGAGGCACAAATATGGATCAGAGTCATTGTGTTCCAGGTGAGGCCATAGGAGACCACAGGAACCAGGTCCAGGAGAGCCCCATATGGGAACCAGAGCCACCAGATCCAGGTGAGGTCCAGGAGGGACCAGAGTCACAGGGTCCAGGTGAGGCGCAGGTGGCAACCACACTCTCCAGGTCCCGGTGAGGCCCTGGTGGGGACCAGAGTCACGAGGTACATGAGAAGCTAGAAACACTGCAGCCACCATGTCCACATGATGTCCATGTGGGGACGAGAATCACCAGTTACAGGTGAGGCCCAAGTGGGGATCCGACTCACCATGCCCAGGTGAGATCCAGTTTGGAACCAGTGTCACCATGTCCAGGAGTGGCCCAGGTGAAGACCAGAGTTGATAGGTCCGGCTGGGTCACTGTTAGTGTACAATATAACCATATGCTGATGCTACCCAAGTGGGTACCAGAGACACCAGGACTTGGTGAGCCCCAGGTGGGACCAGACACATGAGAGAAAGAGAGTCACCAGGTCCAGGAGAGGTCCAGGTGGGTACCAGAGTCACCAGATCCAGGTGAAGTCCAGGTGGAGACCAGAGTCACCAGATCCAAGTGAAGCCCAGGTGGGGACCAGAGTCACTAGGTCCAGATGAGGCCCAGGTGAGGACCAGTGTTACCAGGTACACGTGAGACCACGGTGGGGATCAGAGGCAACAGGTCCATGTGAGGCGGGCTTGGGGACCATGGTCAACAGGTCTACTTGAGGCCCATGTGTGGAACACAGTAACCAGGTCCAGGTGAGTCCCCGGTGGTGACAAGAGTCACCACGTCCAGGTGAGACCCAGGTGGGGACCAGGATCAGCAGGTCCAGGGGAGGCCCTTGAAAGAACCAGAGTCAACAGTTCGAGGTCAGGCACAGTTGGCAACCAAGGTCAGCAGGTCCAAGTCAGGCAAAAGTGGGGTTCAGAGTAATTAGGGCATGGTGAGACCCGGAGGGGTACCAGAGTCACATGGTCCAAGTGAGGTCCAGTTGTGGAACAAAGTCACCGGGTCCCAATTTTGCCCAGTTGAGGACCATGGTCAACAGGGCCATGTGGGGCCCATATGGGGACCGGAGTCCCCAAATCCAGGTGAAGCCCAGGTGGGGACCAGAGTCACCAGATCCAGGGTAGTCTCAGGTGGAGACCAGAATCACCAGGTCCAGGTGAGGTGCAGGTGGCAACCACACTCACCAGGTCCCGGTGAGGCCCTGGTGGGACCAGAGTCACGAGGTACATGAGAAGCTAGAAACACTGCAGTCACCAGGTCCACATGATGTCCATGTGGGAACGAGAATCACCATATACAGGTGAGGACAAGTGGGGATCCGACTCACCATGTCCAGGTGAGACCCAGGTGGGAACCATTGTCACCATGTCCAGGTGTGGCCCAGGTGAAGACCTGAGTTAATAGGTCCGGCTGGGTCACTGTTAGTGAACAGTGTAACCATATCCTGATGCTACTCAAGTGGGTACCAGATACAAGGTCCTGGTGAGGACCAGGTGGGACCAGAGACAAGAGGTCCAGGTGAGGTACAGATGGAAACCACATTCACCAGGTCAGGTGAGGCCATGCTTAGGATCAGAGTCACCAGTTACAGGTGAGGCCCAGGTGGAGCCATAGTCACCATGTCCAGATGAGGCGAAGTTGGGGAGCATATTCACTATGTCCCGTTGAGGCCCAGTAGAGGACCAGAGTCACCAGGTCTAGTTGAGGCCTAGAGGGGTACCAGATTCACCTGGTCTAGGTGCCGTCCAGATGGGGACCACATTCACCATGTCAGAGTGAGTCCCAGAGAGGTTCCAGAGTCATCATGTCCCGGTGAGGCTCAGGTGTGGAACAGAGTATCCAGGTCATAATGATCCACAGGTGAGGACCAGAGTCAACAGATCTGGGTGAGGCCAAGTTAGGATTAGAGTCAACAGTTCCAGGTGAGGCTAAGAAGGAGTCCACAGCAATCATGGCCTGGTGGGGAAAATTCACCAGGACTGGGTGAGGCCCAGATGGGGACACAGATTCTCCAGGTCCAGGTGATCCCCAGGTGGTGAGCAGAATTACCAGATACACCAGGTCCAAGTGAGGCCCACGTAGGGGCCTGTGTCACCAGGTATGGGGGAGGCCCAAGAGGCAACCCCACTCACCAGTTCCAGGTGAGGCCTACCTGCAGGCCATGCAAAGCAACCGGGTCCCGATAATGCCAAGGTAAGGACCAGAGTTACCAGGTCCAGGTGAGGCCAACCTGCAGGCCATGCAGTAGAAATAGGTCCCCATGATGCCCTGGTAGGGACCAGAGTAACCAGGTCCAAATGAGGCCAAGATGGAGCATATTCACTAGGACCAACCGAGGCCCAGTTGAGGACAAGAGAAACCAGATCTGGTTGAGGCCTAGAGGGGTACCAGAATCCCCTGGTCCAGGTGACATCCAGATGGGGACCAGAGTCACCAGGGCAGGGTGAGGCCCAGAGTGGTTCCAGAGTCATCATGTCCAGGTGAGGCTCAGGTGTGGAACAGAGTCACCAGGTACCAATGATGCCCAGGTGAGGACCAGAGTCACCAGGCCTGAGTCACGCGCAGAGAGGATAAGAGTCACCAGTTCCAGGTGAGGCCAAGAAAGAGTCCAAAGCAATCAGGTCCAGTTGTGGAACAAAGTCACCAAGACTGGGTGAGGCCCAGATGGGGAAGAGATTCACCAGGTCAGGTGAGGCCCAGGTGGTGACCAGAGTCCCTGGGTCTGGGAGAGGACCATGTAAGGACCAGATTCACCAGGTCCAAGAGGACCACGTGTGTTCCTGAGTCACCAGGTATGGGTGAACCTCAGGTGGCAACCCCACTCACCATGTAAAGGGGAGGCCAACCGACAGGCCACAGTCAGCAGAACCAGGTGAGGCCCTAGTGGGGACCGGTGTCACCAGGTAAATGTGAGTCTACAAGAACAACACAGTCACCAGGACCAGGTGTGGTTCATGTGGGAACGAGAGTCACCAGATCCAGGTGAGACCCAGGTGGGGACCACAGTCACCAGGTCCAGATTGAGGCCTAGGTGGGGGGACCAGAGTCATCAGGACCAGTTGAGGCCAAAGTGTGGATAAAAGTTATCATGTTGATGTGAGGCTAAGGTGGGGAACAGAGTAACCATGTCCCATTGATGCCAGATGGGAAAAGAGTCACAAGGTCCAGACGAGGCCTAAGTGAGGAGTAGATTCACCAGGTCCTGTTGAGGACCAGATGAGGACCAGTGTCCCCAGCTCCGGGTGAGTCCCAGAGGGGGACCAGAGGCACCCGGTTCTGGTGATATCCAGGTGGGGACCAGAGTCACCAGGTCAGGGTGAGGCCCAGAGGGGGACGAGAATCACTAGCTCCAGGTGAGGCCCGATGTGGAACTGAGAAACCAGGTCCCATGATGCCCATATGAGGACCTGAGTCACCAGGTCCAGGTGAGGTCCCTGTGGGAAGCAGTCACCTCGTCCAGGTGAGGTCCAGGTGGGACCACAGTCGCAAGGTCCAGGTGAGGCGCAGGTGGCAACAGGATTCACCAAGTCCAGGTGAGGCCAAGGTCGCGACCAGTCACCAGATCCAGGTGCGGAACAGATAAGGACCAGATTCTCCAGGCCCAAGTGAAGCCCAACGGGTGACCAGAGTCACCAGGTCAGGGTGAGGGCCAGAGGGGGAACCAGAGTAACCAGTTTAGTTTGAGGCCCAGAATGGGACCAGAGGTCCCTGGTCAAAGTGAGGCCCAGATGTGGAATAGAGTATCCAGGTCCCAGTGACGCCTGGGTGAGGACCAGAGTCACTAGGGCCATGCAGGCCCAGATGGGGAACAGAATCACTAGGTCCTAGTGAGGCATAGAATAAGACCACATTCAGCAGTATCAGGTGAGCCCCTTGTGGGAACCAGAGCCACTCTATCCAGCTGAGTCCCAGGACCATGTGAGGCCCACGTGAGGACCAGATTCATCAGGTCGTATTCAGGCATAGCTGGGGACAAGGGTCACCAGGTCTGGGTGCGGCCTAGGTGGGGCAAGATTCAGCAGTTCTGAGTTAGGTCCAAGTGGGGACGAGAGACACCAGGTCCAGGTGAGTCCAAACTGAGGACCAGAGTCACCAGAACCAGGTGAGGTCCATGTTAGAAAGAGAGTCACGAGGTCCAGGAGAGGTCCAGGTGGAGTACAGAGTCACCAGATCCAGGTAAAGTCCAGGTGGGGACCAGAGTCACCAGATCGAGGTGAAGCCCAGATGGGGACCAGAGACACTAGGTCCAGATCTGGCCCAGGTGAGGACCAGAGTTACCAGGTACACGTGAGGACCCGGTGGGGATCAGAGGCAAGAGGTCCATGAGAGGCCGGCTTGGGGACCATGGTCAACAGGTCTACTTGAGGCCCAGGTGTGGAACACAGTAAGCAGGTCCAGGTGACTACCCATTGGTGACAGGAGTCACCACGTCCAGGTGTGGCCCAGGTCCGACCAGGATCACCAGGTCCAGGGAAGGCCCTTGAAAGAACCAGAGTCAACAGTTCGAGGTCAGGCGCAGGTGGCAACCAGGGTCAGCATGTCCAAGTCAGGCCAAAGTGGGGTTCACAGTCACTAGGGCACAGTGAGACCCAGAGTGGGACCAGTGTCACCTGGTCCAGGTGAGGTCCAGTTGTGGAACACAGTCTCCGGTTACCAATTTTGCACAGTTGAGGACCATGGTCAACAGGGCCAGGTGAGGCCCAGATGGGGACTGGAGTCCCCAAATCCAGGTGAAGCCAAGGTGGGGACCACAGGCACCAGATCCAGGGTAGTCTCAGGTGCAGACCAGAATCACCAGGTCCATGTGAGGTGCAGGTGGCAACCACACTCACCCGGTCCTGGTGAGGCCCCGGTGGGGACCAGAGACACGAGGTACATGAGAAGCTTGAAAAACTGCAGCCACCAGGTCCACATGATGTCCATGTGGGAACGAGGATCACCAGTTACAGGTGAGGACCAGGTGGGGATCCGACTCACCATGTCCAGGTGAGACCCAGATGGGAACCAGTGTCACCATGTCCTGGTGTGCCCAAGGTGAAGACCAGAGTTATTAGGTCCGGCTGGATGAGTGTTAGTGAACAGTGTAACCATATCGTGATGCTACCCAGGTGGGTACCAGAGACACCAGGTCCTGGTGAGGCCCAAGTGTAACTGGAGACATGAGGTCCAGGTAAGGTCCCGATGGGAACCACAGTCACCAGGTCAGGTGAGGCCATGCTTAGGATCAGAGTCACCAGGTACAGGTGAGGCCCAGGTGGACACAGAGTCACCTCTTACAGAAGAGGCCAAAGTCAGGACCACAGTTACCAGGATCTGGTGAGTCCCAGTGGGTAATACAGTAACCATGTCCCAATGATGCCCAGGTAGAACCAGAGTCACCAGGTCCATCGAGGCGCAGGTGGGGAGAATATTCACTAGGTCCAGGTGAGGCCCAGATGATGACCAGAGTCACTAGGTGTAGTTGAGGCCTAGAGGGGTATCAAATTCACCTGGTCTAGGGGACCTCCAGATGGGGACCAGAGTCACCATGTCAGGGTGAGGCCCAGAGGGCATCCAGAGTCATCATGTCCAGGTGAGGTTCAGGTGTGGAACAGAGTATCCAGGTCATAATGGTCCACAGGTGAGGACCAGAGTCACCAGATCTGGGTGAGGCCCAGTTAGGAGCAGAGTCACAATTTTCAGGTGAGGCCAAGAAGGAGTCCACAGCAATCAGGTCCAGGTGGGGAACAAAGTCACCAGGACTGGGTGAGGCCCAGATGGGGACCAGATTCACCAGGTCCAGGTGATTCCCAGGTGGTGCCAAGAGTTACCAGTTCCGGGTGAGGACCAGGTAAAGACCAGATTCACCAGGTCCAAGTGAGGCCCACGTGGGACCTGTGTCACCAGGTATGGGTGAGGCCCAGGTGGCAAGCCCACTCACCATGTCCTGGTGACGCCAACCTGCAGGCCATGCAGAGGAACCGTGTCCCGATGATGCCCAGGTAGGGACCAGAGTTACCAGGTCAAGAAGAGGCCAACCTGCAGACCATTATGTGGAACCATGTCCAGATGTTGCCCACGTAGGGACCAGAGTCACCAGGTCCAAATGAGGCCCAGATGGAGCATATTCACTAGGTCCAGGTGAGGCCCATTTGAGGACCAGAGTCACCAGATCTGGTTGAGGCCCAGAGGGGTACCAGAATCCCCTGGTCCAGGTACATCCAGATAGGGCCCAGAGTCACCAGTTCCAGGTGAGGCCAAGAAAGAGTCCACAGCAATCAGGTCCAGGTGGGGAACAAAGTCACCAAGACTGTGTGAGACCCAGAAGGGGACCAGATTCACCAGGTCCAGCTGAGGCCCAGGTTGTGACCAGAGTCCCCGGGTCCGGGAGAGGACCAGGTAAGGACCAAATTCACCAGGTCCACATGACCCACGTGGGGAACTGAGTCACCAGGTATGGGTGAGGCCCAGGTGGCAACCACACTCACCAGGTCCAGGTGAGGTCAACCTGCAGGCCAGAGTCACCAGATCCAGGTGAGGCCCTAGTGGGGACGGGAGTCACAAGGTAAATGTGAGTCTACAAGAACACCACAGTCACCAGGTCCAGTAGTGGTTCATGTGGGAACGGGAGTCACCAGGTCCAGCTGAGACCCAGTTGGGGACGACAGTCACCAGGTCCAGATTGAGGCCTAGGTTGGGGGACGAGAGTCATCAGGACCAGTTGAGGCCAAAGTGTGCAGCAAAGTTATCATGTCCAGGTGAGGCCCAGGTGGGGAACAGAGTAACCATGTCCCATTGATGCCAGGTGGGAAAAGAGTCACAATGTCCAGACGAAGCCTAAGTTTGGAGTAGATTCACCAGGTCCTGTTGAGGCCCAGCTGAGGACCAGTGTCCCCAACTCCGGTAGTGTCACCAGGTTCTGGTGATATCCAGGTGGGGACCAGAGTCACCAGATCCAGGTAAAATCCAGGTGGGGACCAGAGTCACCAGATCCAGGTGAAGTCCAGGTGGGGACCAGAGTCTCTAGGTGCAGATAAGGCCCAGGTGAGGCCCAGAGTTACCAGGTACACGTGAGGCCCCGGTGGGGATCAGAGGCAACAGGTCCATGTTAGGCGGGCTTGGGGACAATGGTCAAGAGGTGTACTTGAGGCCCAGGTGTGGAACACAGTAAGCAGGTGCAGGTGAGTCCCCGGTGGTGACAAAGGTCACCACGTCAAGGTGAGGACCAGGTGGGCACCAGGATCACCAGATACAGGGGAGGCCCTTGAAAGAACCAGAGTCAACAGTTCGAGGTCAGGCGCAGGTGGCAACCAGGGTCAGCAGGTCGAAGCCAGGCCAAAGTGGGGTTCACAGTCACTAGGGCACGGTGAGACCCAGAGAGGGACCAGAGTCACCTGGT
This sequence comes from Canis aureus, assembly GCF_053574225.1. Classification (NCBI taxonomy): domain Eukaryota; kingdom Metazoa; phylum Chordata; class Mammalia; order Carnivora; family Canidae; genus Canis; species Canis aureus. The sequence goes on along the minus strand of NC_135632.1, from coordinate 53,753,524 downwards.
CCCGGTGAGGTCCAGTTGTGGAACACAGTCACAGGGTCCCAATTTTGCCCAGTTGAGGACCATGGTCAACAGGGCCAGGTGAGGCCCAGATGGGGACCGGAGTCCCCAAATCCAGGTGAAGCCCAGGAGGGAACCACAGTCACCAGATCCAGGGTAGTCTCAGGTGCAGACCAGAATCACCAGGTCCAGGTGAGGTGCAGGTGGCAACCACACTCACCAGGTCCCGGTGAAGCCGTGGTGGGGACCAGAGTCACGAGGTACATGAGAAGCTAGAAACACTGCAGCCACCAGGTCCACGTGATGTCCATGCTGGAATGAGAATCACCAGTTACACGTGAGGACCAGGTGGGGATCCGACTCACCATGTCCAGGTGAGACCCAGGTTCGAACCAGTGGCACCATGTCCAGGTGTGGCCCAGGTGAAGACCAGAGTTAATAGGTCTGGCTGGGACACTATTAGTGAACAGTGTAACCATATCCTGATGCTACCTAGGTGGGTACCAGAGACACCAGATCCTGGTGAGGCCCAGGTGTAACCGGAGACATGAGGTCCAGGTGAGGTCCCGATGGGAACCACAGTCACCAGGTCAGGTGAGGCTATGCTTAGGATCAGAGTCACCAGGTACAGGTGAGGCCCAGGTGGAGCCAGAGTCTCCTGGTACAGAAGAGGCCAAAGTCAGGATCAGAGTTACCAGGATCAGGTCAGTCCCAGTGGGTAATACAGTAACCATGTCCCAATGATGCCCAGGTAGAACCAGAGTCACCAGGTCCAGCGAGGCGCAGGTGGGGAGAATATTCACTAGGTCCAGGTGAGGCCCAGATGAGGACCAGAGTCACCAGGTCTAGTTGAGGCCTATAGGGGTACCAGATTCACCTGGTCTAGGGGACATCCAGATGTGGACCAGAGTCACCATGTCAGGGTGAGGCCCAGAGGGCATCCAGAGTCATCATGTCCAGGTGAGGTTCAGGTGTGAAACAGAGTATCCAGGTCATAATGGTCCACAGTGAGGACCAGAGTCACCATATCTGGGTGAGGACCAGTTAGAAGCAGAGTCACAAGTTCCAGGTGAGGCCAAGAAGGAGTCCACAGCAATCAGGTCCAGGTGGGGAACAAAGTCACCAGGACTGGGTGAGGCCCAGATGGGGACCAGATTCACCAGGTCCAGGTGATTCCCATTTGGTGACAAGGGTTACCAGTTCCGGGTGAGGACCAGGTAAGGACCAGATTCACCAGGTCCAAGTTAGGCCCACGTGGGACCTGTGTCACCAGGTATGGGTGAGGCCCAGGTGGCAAGCCCACTCTCCAGGTCCAGGTGAGGCCAACCTGCAGGTCATGCAGAGGAACCGTGTCCCGATGATGCCCAGGTAGGGACCAGAGGTACGAAGTCCAGGTGACGCCAACCTGCAGGCCATGCAGAGGAACCGTGTTCCGATGATGCCCAGGTAGGGACCAGAGTTACCAGGTCAAGAAGAGGCCACCATGCAGACCATTATTTGGAACCATGTCCCGATGTTGCCCACGTAGGGACCAGAGTCACCAGGTTCAAATGAGGCCCAGATGGAGCATATTCACTAGGTCCAGGTGAGGCCCAGTTGAGGACCAGAGTCACCAGATCTGGTTGAGGCACAGAGGGGTACCAGATTCACCTGGTCTAGGTGACATCCAGATGGGGACCAGAGTAACCTTGTCAGGGTGAGGCCCAGAGGGGATCCAAAGTCATCATGTCCAGGGGAGGCTCAGGTGTGGAACAGAGTATCCAGGTCATAATTGTCCACAGGTGAGGACCAGAGTCACCAGATCTGGGAAAGGCCCAGTTAGGATCAGATTTACCACTTCCAGGTGAGGCCAAGAAGGTGTCCACAGCAATCAGGTCCAGGTGGGGAACAAAGTCAGGTCTAGGTGATGCCCAGGTGGTGACCAGATTTACCAATTCCGGGTGAGGACTAGGTAAGGACCAAATTCACCAGGTCCAAGTGAGGCCCACGTGGGGACCTGTGTCACCAGGCATGGGTATGACCCAGGTGGGAACTCCACTCACGAGGTCAAGATGAGGCCAACCGGCAGGCCAAGCAGAGGAACCGTGTCCCGATGAAACCCAGGTAGGGACCAGAGTTACCAGGTCCAGGTGAGGCAAACCAGCAGGCCATGCAGTGGAACCATTTCCCGATGATGCCCAGTGAGTGACCAGAGTCTCCAGGTCCAAATGAGGCCCAGATGGAGCATATTCACTAGGTCCAGGTGAGGCCCAGTTGAGGACAAAAGTCACCAGATCTGGTTGAGGCCTAGAGGGGTACCAGAATCACCTGGTCCAGGTGACATCCAGAATTGGACCAGAGTCACCAGGTCAGGGTGAGGCCCAGAGAGGTTCCAGAGTCATCATGTCCAGGGGAGGCTCAGGTGTGAAACAGAGTAATCAGGTACCAATGATGCCCAAGTGAGGACGAGAGTCACCCGGTCTGTGTGATACACAGATAGGATCAGAGTTACCAGTTCCAAGTGAGGCCAAGAAAGAGTCCACAGCAATCAGGTCCAAGTGGGGAACAAAGTCACCAGGACTGGGTGAGGCCCAGATGGGGACCAGATTCACCAGGCCCAGGTGAGGCCAAGGTGGTGACCAGAGTCCCCGGGTCTGGGAGAGGACCAGGTAAGGGCCAGATTCACCAGATCCAAGAGGCCCACGTGGGGACGTGGTCACCAGGTATGTGTGATGCCCAGGTGGGAACCCCACTCACCAGGTCCAGGTGAGGCCAACTTGCAGGCCAGAGTCACCAGAACAGGTGAGGCCCCAGTGGGGACCGGAGTCACCAGGTAAATGTGAGTCTACAAGAACACCACAGTCACCAGGTCTAGGTGTGTTTCATGTGGGAACGAGAGTCACCAGGTCCAGCTGAGACCCAGGTGGGGACCACAGTCACCAGGTCCAGATTGAGGCCTAGGTGCGGGGACCAGATTCATCAGGAGCAGTTGAGGCCAAAGTGTTGAGCAAAGTTCTCATGTCCAGTAGAGGCATAGGTGGGGAACAGAATAACCATGTCCCATTGATGCCAGTTGGGAAAAGAGTCACAAGGTCCGGACGAGGCCTAAGTGAGGAGTAGATTCACCAGGTCCTGTTGAGGCCCATTTGAGGACCAGTGTCCCCAGCTCTGGGTGAGTCCCAGAGGGGGACCAGAGTCACCCGGTTCTGGTGATATCCAGGTGGGAACCAGAGTCACCACGTCAGGTTGAGGCCCAGAGGGGGACGAGAATCCCTAGGTCCAGGTGAGGCCCCAATGTGGACCTGAGAAACCAGGTCCCATGATGCCCATATGAGGACCTGAGTCACCAGGTCCAGGTGAGGTCCCTGGGGAACCAGTTACCTCATCCAGGTGAGGCCCAGGTGGGACCACACTCACCAGGTCCAGGTGAGGCCAAGTTATATAAGAGAGTATCCAGGTCCCAATGATGCCCAGGTAAGGACCAGAGTCAACAGGTCCAGGAGAGGCCCAAATATGGATCAGAGACATTGTGTTCTAGGTGAGGCCAGAAGGAGACCACAGGAACCAGGAGCAGGAGAGCGCCATATGGGAACCAGAGCCGCCAGACCCAGGTGAGGTACAGGTGGGACCACAGTCACAAGGTCCAGGTGAGGCGCAGGTGGCAACAGGATTCACCAAGTCCAGGTGAGGCCCAGGTGGCGACCTGTCACCAGATCCAGGTGTGGACCAGCTAAGGACCAGATTCACCAGGCCCAAGTGAAGCCCAAGGGGTGACCAGAGTCACCAGGTAAGGGTGAGGCCCAGAGGGATAACCAGAGTAACCAGTTTAGTTGAGGAACAGAATGGGACCAGAGGTCCCTGGTCAGAGTGACACCCTGGTGTGGAATAGATTATCCAGATCCCAATGATGCCTGGGTGAGGACCAGAGTCACTAGGGTCATGCAGGCGCAGATGGGGAACAGAATCACTAGGTCCTGGTGAGGCATAGAATAAGACCAGAGTCACCAGAATCAGGTGAGCCCCTTGTGGGAACCAGAGCCACTCAATCCAGCTGAGTCCCACGTCCATGTGAGGCCCACGTGACGACAAGATTCATCAGGTCGAATTGAGGCATAGCTGGGGACAAGAGTCACCAGGTCTGGGTGCGGCCTAGGTGGGGCATGATTCAGCAGTTCTGAGTTAGGTGAAAGTGGGGATGAGAGACACCAGGTCCAGGAGAGGCGAAAATGAGGACCAGAGGCACCAGATCCAGGTGAGGTCCATGTTGGAAAGAGAGTCACCAGGTCCAGGAGAGGTCCAGTTGGGACCAGAGTCACCAGATCCAGGTGAAGTCCAGGTGGGGACCATAGTCACCAGAATCAGGTGAAGCCCAGGTGGGGACCAGAGTCTCTAGGTCCAGATAAGGCCCTGGTTAGGACCAGAGATACCCGGTACACGTGAGGCCCCGGTGGGGATCAGAGGCAACAGGTCCATGTGAGGCCGGCTTGGAGACCAGGGTCAACAAGTCTACTTGTGGCCAAGATGTGTAACAAGGTAAGCAGGTCCAGGTGAGTCCCCGGTGGTGACAAGAGTCACCACGTCCAGGTGAGTCCCAGGTGGGGACCAGGATCACCAGGTACAGGGTAAGCCCTTGAACGAACCAGAGTCAACAGTTCGAGGTCAGGCGCAGGTGGCAACCAGCGTCAGCAGTTCCAAGTCAGGCCAAAGTTGGATTCACAGTCACTAGGGCACGGTGAGACCCAGAGGGGTACCAGAGTCACATGGTGCAGGTGAGGTCCAGTTGTGGAACACAGTCACCGGGTCCCAATTGTGCCCAGTTGAGGACCATGGTCATCAGGGCCAGATGAGGCCCAGATGGGGACCGGAGTCCCCAAATCCAGGTGAAGCCCAGGTGGGGACCACAGTCACCAGATCCAGGGTAGTCTCAGGGGCAGACATGAATCAGCAAAGTCCAGGTGAGGTGCAGGTGGCAACCACACTCACCAGGTCCCGGTGAGGCCCTGGTGGGGACCAGAGCCACGAGGTGCATGAGAAGCTAGAAACACTGCATCCACCATGTCCACATGACGTCCATGTGGGAACGAGAATCACCAGTTACATTGAGGCACAGTTGGGGATCAGACTCACCATGTCCAGGTGAGACCCATGTGGGAACCAGTGTCACCATGTCCAGGTGTTCCCCAGGTGAAGACCACAGTTAATAGGTCCGGGTGGGTCACTGTTAGTGAACAGTGTAACCATATCCTGATGCTACCCAGGTGGGGACCAGAGACACCAGGGCCTGGAGAAGCCCAGGTGGGACAAGAGACATGAGGTTCAGGTGAGGTCCCGATGGGAACCACAGTACCAGATCAGGTGAGGCCATGCTTAGGTCAGAGTCACCAGTTCCAGGTGAGGCCCAGGTTGAGTCAGAGTCACCTGGTACAGAAGAGGTCAAAGTCAGGACTAGAGTTACCAGGATCAGGTCAGTCCCAGCGGGGAATAAAGTAACCATGTCCCGATGATGCCCAGGTAGAACCAGAGTCACCAGGTCCAGATGAGGCGCAGGTGGGGAGCATGTTCACTAGGTCCCGTTGAGGCCCAGTTGAGGACCAGAATCACCAGGTCTAGTTGAGGCATAGAGGGGTACCAGATTCACCTGGTATTGGTGATATCCAGATGGGGACCAGAGTCACCATGTCAGGCTGAGACCCAGAGGGGTTCCAGAGTCATCATGACCAGGTGAGGCTCAGGTGTGGAACAGAGTATCCAGGTCATAATGGTCCACAGGTGAGGACCAGAGTCACCAGATCTGGGTGAGGCCAGTTAGGATCAGAGGCAAGAGTTCCAGGTGAGGACAATAAGGATTTCACAGCAATCAGGTCCAGGTGGGGAACAAAGTCACCAGGACTGGGTGAGGCCCAGATGGGGACCAGATTCACAAGGTCCAGGAGGTTCCCTGATGATGACCAGAGTTACCAGTTCCGGGTGAGGACCAAGTAAGGACCATATTCACCAGGTCCAAGTGAGGCCCACGTGGGGACCTGTGTCACCAGGTATGGGTGAGGCACAGGTGGCAACCCCACTCACCAGGTCCAGGTGAGGCCAACCTGCAGGCCATGCAGAGGAACGGTGTCACGATGATGCCCAGGTAGGGACCGGATTTACCAGGTCCAGGTGAGGCCAACCTGCAGCCATGCAGTGGAACCATGTCCCGATGATGCCCAGGTAAGCACCAGACTTACCAGGTCCAGGTAAGGCCCAGATAGAGCATATTCACTAGGTCCAGGTGAGGCCCAGTTCAGGACCAGAGGCACCAGATCTCGTTGAGGACTAGAGGGGTACCAGAATCACCTGGTCCAAGTGGCATCCAGATGGAGACCAGAGTCAGCAGGTTAGGGTGAGGCCCAGAGTGGTTCCATAGTCATCGTGTCCAGGTGAGGGTCAGCCTGTGGAACATAGTCACCAGGTACCAATGATGCCCAGGTGAGGACCAGAGTCACCACGTCTAGGTGACATGCAGATAGGATCAGAGTCACCAGTTCCAGGTGAGGCCAAGAAAGAGTCCACAGCAATCATGTCCAGGTGGGGAACAAAGTCACCAGGACTCGGTGAGGACTAGATGGGTACCAGATTCACCAGGTCCAGGTGAGGCCCAAGTGGTGACCAGAGTTACCAGTTCCGGGAAGGACCAGGTAAGGACCAGATTCACCAGGTCCAAGAGGTCCACCTGGGGACCTGAGTCACCAGGTATGGAGTGGCAGCCCACTCACCATGTCCAGGTGGGGCCATCATGCAGGCCAGAGTCACCAGATCCAGTTGAGGCCCTAGTGGGGACCGGAGTCACCAGGTAAATGTGAGTCTACAAGAACACCACAGTCACCAGGTCCAGGTGTGGGTCATGAGGGAACGAGAGTCACTAGGTCCAGGTGAGACCCAGGTGGTGACAGTCACCATGTCCAGATTGAGGCCTTGGTGGGGGGAACAGTGTCATCAGGACCAGTTGAGGCCAAAGTGTGGAGCCAAGGTATGATGTCCAGGTGAGGCCCAGGTGGGGAACAGAGTAACCATGTCCCATTGATGCCAAGTGGGAAAAGAGTCACAAGGTGCAGACGAGGCCTAAGTGAGGAATACATTCAACAAGTACTGTTGAGGTCCAGTTGAGGACCAGTGTCCCCAGCTCCGGGTGAGTCCCAGAGGGGTACCAGAGTCACCCGGTTCTGGTGATATCCAGGTGAGGACCAGAGTCACCAGGTCAGGGTGAGGCCCAGAGTTGGACGAAATCACTAGGTCCAGTTGAGGCCCGGATGTGGAACTGAGAAACCAGGTGAATGATGCCCATATGAGGACTTGAGTCACCAGGTCCACGTGATGTCCCCGTGGGAACCAGTCACCTCGTCCAGGTGAGGCCCAGGTGGGACCACAGTCTCAAGTTCCAGGTGAGGCCCAGGTAATGAGAGAGTGTCCAGGTCCCAATGATGCCCAGAGAAGGACCTGAGTCAAGATCCAGGAGAGGCACAAATAGGGATCAGAGTCATTGTGTTCCAGGTGAGGCCAGATGGAGACCACAGGTACCAGGTCCAGTAGAGCCCCATATGGGAACGAGAGCCACCAGATCCAGGTGAGGTCCAGGAGGGACCAGAGTCACAAGGTCCAGGTGAGCCGCAGGTGGCAACAGGATTCACCAAGTCCAGGTGAGGTCCACGTGGTGACCTGTCACCAGATCCAGGTGCGAACCAGCTAAGGACCAGATTCACCAGGCCCAAGTGAAGCCCAAGGGGTGACCAGAGTCACCAGGTAAGGGTGAGGCCCAGAGGGGGAACCAGAGTAACCAGTTTAGTTTGAGGCACAGAATGGGACCAGAGGTCCCTGAACAAAGTGAGACCCAGGTGTGGAATAGAGTATCCAGGACACAATGATGCCTGGGTGAGGACCAGAGTCACTAGGGCCATGCAAGCCCAGATGGGGAACAGAATCACTAGGTCCTGGTGAGGCATAGAATAAGAACACTGTCACCAGTATCAGGTGAGCCCCTTGTGGGAACCAGAGCCACTCCATCCAGCTGAGTCCCAGGTCCATGTGAGGCCCACGTGAGGACCAGATTCTTCAGGTCGAATTGAGGCATAGCTGGGGACAAGAGTCACCAGGTCTGGGTGCGGCCTAGGTGGGGCAAGATTCAGCAGTTCTGAGTTAGGTCAAAGTGAGGACGAGAGACACCAGGTCCAGGTGAGACCAAACTGAGGACCAGAGTGACCAGATCCAGTTGAGGTCCATGTTGGAAAGAGAGTCACCAGGTCCAGGAGAGGTCCAGCTGGGGACCAGAGTCACCAGATCCAGGTAAAGTACAGGTGGGGATCAGAGTCACCAGATGCAGGTGAAGTCCAGGTGAGGACCAGAGTCTCTAGGTGCAGATGAGGCCCAGGTGAGGACCAGAGTTACCAGGTACACGTGAGGCCCCAGTGGGGATCAGAGGCAACAGGTCCATGTTAGGCGGGCTTGGGGACCATGGTCAAGAGGTGTACTTTTGGCCCAGGTGTGGAACACAGTAAGCAGGTCCAGGTGAGTCTCCAGTGGTGACAAGAGTCACCACGTCCAGGAGAGTCCCAGGTGGGCACCAGGATCACCAGGTACAGGGGAGGCCCTTGAAAGAACCAGAGTCAACAGTTCGAGGTCAGGCGCAGGTGGCAACCAGGGTCAGCAGGTCGTAGCCAGGCCATGTGGGGTTCACAGTCACTAGGGCACGGTGAGACCCAGAGGGGGACCAGAGTCACCTGTTCCAGGTGAGGTCCAGGTGTGGAACACAGTTACAGGGTCCCAATTTTGCCCAGTTGAGGACCATGGTCAACAGGGCCAGGTGAGGCCCAGATGGGGACCAGAGTCCCCAAATCCAGGTGAAGCCCAGGAGGGAACCACAGTCACCAGATCCAGGGTAGTCTCAGGTGCAGACCACAATCACCAGGTCCAGGTGAGGTGCAGGTGGCAACCACACTCACCCACCAGGTCCCGGTGAGGCCCTGGTGGGGACCAGAGTCACTAGGTACATGAGAAGCTAGAAACATTGCAGCCACCAGGTGAACATGATGTCCATGCTGGAATGAGAATAACCAGTTACAGGTGAGGACCAGGTGGGGATACGACTCACCATGTCCAGGTGAGACCCAGGTTGGAACCAGTGTCACCATGTCCAGGTGTGGCCCAGGTGAAGACCAGAGTTAATAGGTCTGGCTGGGTCACTATTAGTGAACACTATAACCATATCCTGATGCTACCCAGGTGGGTACCAGAGACACCAGGTCCTGTTGTGGCCCAGGTGGGACCAGAGACACGAGGCCCAAGTAAGATTCCGATGGAACCACAGTCACCAGGTCAGGTGAGGCCATGCTTAGGATCAGAGTCACCAGTTACAGGTGAGGCCCATGTGGAGCCAGAGTCACCTAGTACAGAAGAGGCCAAAGTCAGGACCAGAGTTACCAGGATCAGGTCAGTCCCAGTGTGGAACAGAGTAACCATGTCCCGATGATGCCCAGGTAGAACCAGGGTTACCAGGTCCAGATGTGGTGCAGGTGGGAGCATATTCACTAGGTTCCGTTTAGGCCAAGTTGAGGACCGAGTCACCAGGTCTAGTTGAGGCTTGGAGGGGTACCAGATTCACCTGGTCTAGGTGACATCCAGATGGGGACCAGAGTCACCATGTCAGGCTGAGGCCCAGAGGGGATCCAAAGTCATCATATCCAGGTGAGGCTCACGTGTGGAACAGAGTATCCAGGTCATAATGGTCCACAGGTGAGGACCAGAGTCACCAGATCTGGGTGAGGCCCAGTTAGGATCAGAGTCACTAGTTCCAAGTGCGGGCCAAGAAGGAGTACACAGCAATCAGGTCCAGGTGGGAACAAAATCACCTGGACTGGATGAGGCCCAATGGGGACCAGAATCACAATGTCCAGGTGATTCCCAGGTGATGACCAGAGTTACCAGTTCCGGGTGAGGACAAGGGAAGGACCAGATTCACCAGGTCCACGTGAGGCCCACGTGGGAACCTGTGTCACCAGGCATGGGTGAGTCTCAGGTGACAACCCCACTCATTAGGTCCAAGTGAGGCCAACCTTCAGGCCATGCCGAGGAACCATGTCCTGATGATGCCCAGGTGGGGTCTAGAGTTATCAGGTCCAGGTGAGGCACACCTGCAGGCCATGCAGTGGAACCATGTCCCGGTAATGCCGAGGTAGGGATCAGAATCACCATGTCCAAATGAGGCCCAGATGGAGCATATTCACTAGGTGTAGGTGAGGCCCTGTTGAGGACCAGAGTCACCAGATCTGGTTGAGCCGTATAAGGGTAACAGAATCACCTGGTTCAGGTGACATCGAGATGGGGACCAGAGTCACCAGGTCAGGGTGAGGCCCAGAGACGTTCCAGAGTCATCATGTTCAGGTGAGGCTCAGGTGTGGAACAGAGTCACTAGGTACCAATGATGCCCAGGTGAGGACCAGAGTTACCAGGTACACGTGAGGCCCCGGTGGGGTTCAGAGGCAACAGGTCCATGTGAGGACGGCTTGGGGACCATGGTCAACAGGTCTACTTGAAGCCCAGGTGTGGAACACAGTAAGGAGGTCCAGGTGAGTCCCCGTTGGGGACAAGAGTCACCACGTGCAGGTGAGGGCAAGGTGGACACCAGGATCGCCAGGTACAGGGGAGGCCCTTGAAAGAACCAGAGTCAACATTTCGATGTCAGGGGCAGGTAGCAACCAGGTTCAGCAGGTCGAAGTCAGACCAAAGTGGGGTTCACAGTTACTAGGGCACGGTGAGACCCAGAGGGGGACCAGAGTCACCTGGTCCAGGTGAGGTCCAGTTGTGGAACACAGTCAACCGGTCACAATTTTGCCCAGTTGAGGACCATGGTCAACAGGGCCAGGTCAGACCCAGATGGGGACCGGAGTCCCGAAATCCAGGTGAAGCCCAGGTGGGGACCACAGTCACCAGATCCAGGGTAGTCTCAGGTGTAGACCAGAATCACCGGGTCCAGGTGAGGTACAGGTGGCGACCACACACACCAGGTCCCGGTGAGACCCTGGTGGGGACCAGAGTCACTAGGTACATGAGAGGCTAGAAACACTGAAGCCATCAGGTCCACATGATGTCCATGTGGGAACGAGAATCACCAGTTACACGTGAGGACCACGTGGGGATCCGACTCACCATGTCCAGGTGAAACCCAGGTGGGAACCAGTGTCAGCATGTCCAGGTGTGGCCCTTGTGAAGACCAGAGTTAATAAGTCCGGGTGGGTCACTGATAGTGAACAGTGTAACCATATCCTGATGCTACCCAGGTGGGTACAAGAGACACCAGGTCCTGGTGAGGCCCAGGAGGGACCAGAGACATGAGGTCCAGGTGAGGTCCCGATGGGAACCACAGTCACCATTTCAGGTGAGGCCATGCTTAGGATCAGAGTCACGAGTTACAAGTGAGGCCCAGGTCGAGCCAGAGTAACCTGGTACAGAAGAGGCCAAAGTCAGGAGCAGAGTTTCCAGGATCAGGTCAGTCCCAGTGGGGAACAGAGTAACAATGTCCCGATGAAGCCCAGGTAGAACCTGAGTCACCAGGTCCAGATGAGGCGCAGGTGGCGAGCATGTTCACTAGGTCCCGGTGAGGCCCAGTTGAGGACCAGAGTCACCAGGTCAAGTTGTTGCCAAGAGGTGTACAAGATTCACCTGGTGTAGGTGACTTCCAAATGGGGACCAGAGTCACCATGTCAGGCTGAGGCCCAGGGAGGTTCCAGAGTAGTCATGTCCAGGTGAGGCTCAAGTGTGGAACAGAGTAAGCAGGTACCAGTGATGCCAAGTTGAGGACCAGAACCACTAGATCTGGGTAACGCGCAGATAGGATCAGAGTCACCAGTTCCAGGTGAGGCCAAGAAAGAGTCCACAGTAATCAGGTTCAGGTGGGGAACAAAGTCACCAGGACTGGGTGAGGCCCAGATGGAGACCAGATTCACCAGGTCCAGGTGAGGTCCAGGTGTTGACCAGAGTCCCCAGGTCTGGGAGAGGACCAGGTAAGGACCAGATTCACCAGATCCAAGATGCCCACGTGGGGACCTGAGTCACCAGGTATGGGTGTGGCCCAGGTGGCAACCCCACACAACAGGTCCAGGTGAGGCCAACCTGCAGGCCAGAGTATTCAGATCCAGGTGAGGCCATAGTGGGGTCCGGAGTGACCAGGTAAATGTGAGTCTATAAGAACACCACAGTCACCAGGTCCAGGTGTGGTTCATGTGGGAACGAGAGTCACCAGGTCCAGGTGAGACCCAGGTGAGGACAACAGTCACCAGGTCCAGATTGAGGCGTAGGTGGGGGGACCAGAGTCATCAGGACCAGTTGAGACCAAAGTGTGGAGCAAAGATATCATGTCCAAGTGAGGCCCAGGTGGGGAACAGAGTAACCAGATCCCATTGATGCCAGGTGGGAAAAGAGTCACAAGGTCCAGACGAGGCCTAAGTGAGGAGTAGATTCACCAGGGCCTGTTGATTCCCAGTTGAGGACCAGTGTCCCCAGCTCGGGGTGAGTCCTAGAGGGGGAACAGAGTCACCCGGTTCTGGTGATATCCAGGTGGGGACCAGAGTCTCCACGTCAGGGTGAGGCCGAGAGGGGGACGAGAATCACTAGGTCCAGGTGAGGCCCCGATGTGGAACTGAGAAACCAGGCCCCATGATGCCCATATGAAGATCTCAGTCACCAGGTCCAGGTGAGGTCCCAGTGGGAACCAGTCATCTCGTCTCGGGGAGGACCAGGAGGGACCACAGTCACCAGGTCCAGGTGAGTCCCAGGTGTGACCAGAGTCAACAGGTCCAGGTGAGGCCCAGGTATATACGAGAGTATCCAGGTCCCAATGATGACCAATTACGTAACAGAGACAAGAGGTCCAGGAGAGGCCCAAATATGGATCAGAGTCATTGTGTTCCAGGTGAGGCCAGATGGAGACCACAGGAACCAGGTCCAGGAGAGCCCCATATGGGAACCAGAGCCACCAGATCCAGGTGAATTCCAGGTGGGACCACAGTCACAAGGTCCAGGTGAGGCGCAGGTGGCAACAGGATTCACCAAGTCCAGGTGAGGCCCAGGTGGCGACCAGTCACCAGATCCAGGTGCGGAGCAGCTAAGGACCAGAATCACCAGGCCCAGGTGAAGCCCAAGGGGTGACCAGAGTCACCAGGTAAGGGTGAGGTCCAGAGGGGAAAACAGTGTAACCAGTTTAGTTTGAGGCACAGAATGGGACCAAAGGACTCTGCTGAAAGAGAGGCCCAGGAGTGGAATAGAGTATCCAGTTCCGAATGATGCCTGGGAGAGGACCAGAGTCACTAGGGCCATGCAGGCCTAGATGGGGAACAGAATCACTAGGTCCTGGTGAGGCATAGAATAAGACCACAGTCACCAGTATCAGGTGAGCCCCTTGTGCGAACCAGAGCCACTGTATCCAGCTGAGTCCCAGGTCCATGTGAAGCCCATGTGAGGACCGGATTCATCAGGTCTAATTGAGGCATAGCTGGGGAAAAGAGTCACCAGGTCTGTGTGCGGCCTAGGTGGGGAAAGAATCAGCAGTTCTGAGTTAGGTGAAAGTGGGGATGAGAGACACCAGGTCCAGGTGAGGCCAAAGTGAGGACCAGAGTCACCAGATCCAGGTGAGGTCCATGTTGGAAAGAGAGTCACCAGGTCCAGGAGAGGTCCAGGTTGGGACCACAGTCACTAGAACCAAGTGAAGACCAGGTGGGGACCAGAGTCACCAGATCGAGGTGAAGCCCAAGCTGGGGACCAGAGTCACTAGGTCCAGATGAGGCTCAGTTGAGGACCAAAGTTACCAGGTACACGTGACGAGCCGGTGGAGATCAGAGGCAACAGGTCATTGTGAGTCCGGCTTGGGGACCATGGTCAACAGGTCCACTTGAGACCCAGGTGTGGAACACAGTAAGCAGGTGCAGGTGAGTCCCCCGTGGTGACAAGATTCACCACGTCCAGGTGAGGCCCAGGTGGGGACCAGGATCACCAGGAAGAGGGGAGGCACTTGAAAGTACCAGAGTCAATAGTTCGAGGTCAGGCGCAGGTGGCAACCAGGTTAAGCAAGTCCAAGTCAGGCCAAAGTGGGGTTCACAGTCACTAGGGCACGGTGTGACCAAGAGGGGGACCAGAGTCACCTGGTCCAGGTGAGGTCCAGTTGTGGAACACAGCCACCAGGTCCCAAATTTGCCCAGTTGAGGACCATGGTCAACAGGGCCAGGTGAGGCCCAGATGAGGACCGGAGTCCCGAAATCCAGGTGAAGCCCAGATGGGGACCACTGTCACCAGATCCAGGGTAGTCTCAGGTGCAGACCAGAATCACCAGGTCCAGGTGTGGTGCAGGTGGCAACCAAACTCACCAGGTCCCGGTGAGGCACTGGTGGAGAACAGAGTCACGAGGTACATGAGAAGCTAGAAACACATGGGATCCCTGGGTGGCGCAGCGGTTTGGCACCTGCCTTTGGCCCAGGGCGCGATCCTGGAGACCAGGGATCGAATCCCACGTTGGGCTCCCGGTGCATGGAGCCTGCTTCTCCCTTTGCCTGTGTCTCTGCCTCTCTCTCTCTCTGTGACTATCATAAATAAATAAAAATTAAAAAAAAAGAAGCTAGAAACACTGGAGCCATCAGGTCCACATGATCTCCATGTGGGAACGAGAATCACCAGTTACAGGCGAGGACCAGGTGGGGATACGACTCACCATGTCCAGGTGAGACCCAGGTGGGAACCAGTGTCACCATGTCCAGGTGTGGCCTAGGTAAAGACCAGAGTTAATAGGTCCGGCTGGGTCACTGTTAGTGAACAGTGTAACCATATCCTAATGCTACCCAGGTGGGTAGCAGAGACACCAGGTCCTTGTGAGGCCCAAATGGGACCAGAGTCATGAGGTCCAGGTGAGGTCCCGATGGGAACCACAGTCACCAGGTCAGGTGAGGCCATGCTTAGGATCAGAGTCACCAGTTACAGGTGAGGCCCAGGTGGAGCCAGAGTCACCTGGTACAGAAGAGGCCAAAGTCAGGACCAGAGTTACCAGGATCAGGTCACTCCAAGTGGGAATAGAGTAACCATGTCCCGATGATGCCCAGGTAGAACCAGAGTCACCAGGTCCAGATGTGGCGCAGGTGGGGAGCATGTTCACTAGGTCCCGTTGAGGCCCAGTTGAGGTCAGAGTCACCAGGTCTAGTTAAGGCCTAGAGGGGTACCAGATTCACCTGGTCTGGTGACATCCAGATGGGGACCAGAGTCCCCATGTCAGGCTGAGGCCCAGAGGGGATCCAGAGTCATCATATCCAGGTGAGGCTCAGGTGTGGAACAGAGTATCCAGGTCATAATGTTCCACAGGTGAGGACCAGAGTCACGAGATCTTGGTGAGGCCCAGTTAGGATCAGAGTCACCAGTTCCAGGTGAGGCCAAAAAGGAGTCCACAGCAATCAGGTCCAGGTGGGGAACAAAGTCACCAGGACTGGGTGAGGCCAAGATGGGGACCAGATACAAAAGGTCCAGGTGATATCCAGGTGGTGACCAGACTTACCAGTTTCGGGTGACCACCAGGTAAGGACCAGATTCACCAGGTCCAAGTGAGGCCCACGTGGGGACCTGTGTCACTAGGCATGGGTGAGGCCCAGGTGACAAACCCACTTACCAGGTCCAAGTGATGCCAACCTCCAGGCCATACAGAGGAACCAGGTCCCAATGACGCCCAGTTAGGGACGATACTTACCAGGTCCAGGTGAGGCCAACCTACAGGCCATGCAGTGGAACCATGTCCCGATGATGCCCAGGTAGGGACCAGAGTTACCAGGTCCAGGTGAGGCCAACCTGCAAGTCATGCAGTGGAACCATGTCCCGATTTTGCCCAGGTAGGTACCAGAGTCACCAGGTCCAAATGAGGCCCAGATGGAGCATATTCACTAGGTCCATGTGAGGCCCAGTTGAGGATCAGAGTCACCAGACCTGGTTGAGGCCCGGAGGGGTACCAGACTCCCCTGGTCCAGGTGACTTCCATATGGGGACCAGAGTCACCAGGTCAGGTTGATGCCCAGAGATGTTCCAGAGTCATGATGTCCAGGTGAGGCTCAGGTGTGGAACAGAGTCACCAGATACCAATGATGCCCAGGTGAGGACCAGAGTCACCAGGTCTAGGTGACGCGCAGATAGGATCAGAGTCACCCGTTTCAGGTGAGGCCAAGAAAGAGTCCATAGCAATCAGGTCCAGGTGGGGAACAAAGTCACCAGGACTGGGTATGGCCCAGATGGGGACCAGATTCACCAGGTCCCGGTGAGGCCCTGGTGGGGACCAGAGTCAAGAGGTACATGAGAAGCTCAAAACACTGCAGCCACCAGTTCCACATGAGTCCATGTGGGAACGAGAATCACCAGTTACACGTGAGGACCAGGTGGGGATCCGACTCACAATGTCCAGGTGAGACCCAGGTGGGAACCAGTGTCATCATGCCCAGGTGTGGCCCAGGTGAAGACCAGAGCTAATAGGTCCGGCTGTGTCACTGTTAGTGAACAGTGTAACCATATCCTGATGCTACCCATGTGGGTACCAGAGACACCAGGTCCTGGTAAGGCCCAGGTGGGACCGGAGACATGAGGTCCAGGTGAGGTCCCGATGGGAAACACAGTCACCAGGTCAGATGAGGCCATGCGTAGGATCAGAGTCACCAGTTACAGGTGAGGCCCAGGTGGAGCCAGAGTTACCTGGTACGGAAGAGTCCAAAGAGAGGACCAGAGTTACCAGGATCAGGTCATTCCCAGTGTGGAATAGAGTAACCATGTCCCGATGATGCCCAGGTAGGGACCAGAGTCACCAGGTCCAGATGAGGCCCAGATGGAGCATATTCACTAGGTCCAGGTGAGGCCCAGTTGAGGACCAGAGAACCAGATCTGGTTGAGTCCTAGAGGGGTACAAGAATCACCAGGTCCAGGTGACATCCAGATGGGGACCAGGGTCACCAGGTCAGGGTGAGGCCCAGAGAGGTTCCAGTGTCATCATGTCCAGGTGAGGCTCAGGTGTGGATCAGAGTCTCCAGGTACCAATGATGGCTAGGTGAGGACGAGAGTCACCAGGTCTGGGTGACACTCAGATACGATCAGAGTCACCCGTTTCAGGTGAGGCCAAGAAAGAGTCCACAGCAATCAGGTCCAGGTGGGGAAAAAAGTCACCAGGACTGGGTGAGGCACAGATGGGGACCAGATTCACCAGGTCCAGGTGAGAACCAGGTGGTGACCAGAGTCCCCGGCCCTGGGAAAGGACCAGGTAAGAACAAGATTCACCAGGTCCAAGAGGCCCACGTGGAGACCTGAGTCACCAGGAATGGGTGAGGCCCAGGTGTCAACCCCACTCACCAGGTCCAGGCGAGCCCAACCTGCAGGCCAGAGTCACCAGATCCAGGTGAGGCCCTAGTGGGTACCGGAGTCACCACGAAAATGTGAGTCTACAAGTACACCACAGTCACCAGGTCCAGGTTTAGTTTATGTGGGAACGAGAGTCACCAGGTCTAGGTGAGACCCAGGTGGGGACCAGTGTACCCGGGTCTAGGAAAGGACCAGGTAAGGACCAGATTCACCAGGTAGAAAAGGCCCACGTGGGGACCTGAGTCACCAGGTATGGGTGAGGCCCAGGTGGCGACCCCACTCACCAGGTCTATGTGAGGCCAACCTGCAGGCCAGAGTCACCAGATCCAGGTGAGGCCCTAGAGGGGACCAGAGTCACCATGTAAATGTGAGTCTACCAGAACACCACAGTCACCAGATCCAGGTGTGGTTCATGTGGGAACGAGAGTCACCAGATCCAGGTGAGACCCAGGTGGGGACCACAGTCACCATTTCCAGATTGAGGACTAGGTGGGGGGACCAGAGTCATCAGGACCAGTTGAGGCCAAAGTGTGGAGCAAAGTTATCATGTCCAGTTGAGGCCCAGGTGGGGAACAGAGTAACCATTTCCCATTGATGCCAGGTGGGAAGAGTCACAAGGTCCAGAAGAGGCCTAAGTGAGGAGTAGATTCACCAGATCCTGTTGAGGCCCAGTTGAGGACCAGTGTCACGAGGTCAAGTTGAGGCCTAGAGGGGTACCAGATTCACCTGGTCTAGGTGATATCCAGATGGGGACCAGAGTCACCATGTCAGGCTGAGGCCCAGAGGGGATCCAGAGTCAACATGTCCAGGTGAGGCTCACGTGTGAAACAGTGTATCCAGTTCATAATGGTCCACAGGTGAGGACCAGAGTCACCAGATCTGGGTGAGGCCCAGTTAGTATCAGAGTCACCAGTTCCAGGTGAGCCCCAGAAGGTGTCCACAGCAATCGCGCAGGAGGCACCCCAAATAACCAGGTCCAGGTGAGGCCAACCTGCAGGCCATGAAGAAGAACCGTGTCCCACTGATGCCAAGGTAGGGACCAGAGTCACCAGGTCCAGAATCGGCGCAGGTGGGAGCATATTCACTAGGTCCCTGTGAGGCCCAGTTGCGGACCAGAGTCACCAGGTCTACTTGAGGCCTAGAGGGGTACCAGATTCACCTGGTCTAGGTGACATCCTGATGGGGACCAGAGTCACCATGTTAGCCTCACCTGGACATGATGACTCTGGGCCAGGTCCTGGTGAGGCCCAGGTGGGACCAGAGATATGAGGTCCAGGTGAGGTCCCGATGGGAACCACAGTCACCAGGTCAGGTGAGGCCATTCTTAGGATCAGAGTCACCAGTTACAGGTGAGGCCCATGTGGAGCGACAGTCACCTGGTACAGAAGAGGCCAAAGTCAGGATCAGAGTTACCAGGATCAGGTCAGTCCCAGTGGGGAATAGAGTAACTATGTCCCGATGATGCCAAGGTAGAACCAGAGTCACCAGGTCCAGAAGAGGCGCAGGTGGGGAGCATGTTCACTAGGTCCCGGTGAGGCCCAGTTGAGGACCAGAGTCACCATGTCAAGTTGAGGCCTAGAGCGGTACCAGATTCACCTGATCTAGGTGACATCCAGATGGGGACCAGAGTCACCATGTCAGGCTGAGGCCCAGAGGGGATCCAGAGTTATCATGTCCACGTGAGGCACACATGTGGAACAGATTATCCAGGTCATAATTGTCCAAAGGTGAGGACCAGAGTCACCAGGTCTGGGTGACGCGCAGACAGGATCAGAGTCACCAGTTCCAGGTGAGGCCAAGAAGGAGTCCACAGTAATCAGGTCCAGGTGGGGAACAAAGTCACCAGGACTGGGTGAGGCCCAGATGGGGACCAGATTCACCAGGTCCAGGTGAGGCGAGGTGGTGACCAGAGTCCCCGGGTCTGGGAGAGGACCAGGTAAGGACGAGATTCACCAGGTCCACGAGGCCCACTTGTGGAACTGAGTCACCAGGTATGGGTGAGGCCCAGGTGGCAACCCCACTCTCCAGTCCAGGTGAGGCCAACCTGCAGGCCAGAGTCACCAGATCCAGGTGAGTCCCTAGTGGGGACTGGAGTCACCAGGTAAATGTGAGTGTACAAGAAAACCACATTCACCAGGTCCAGGTGTGGTTCATGTGGGAACGAGAGTCACCAGGTCCAGGTGAGACCCAGGTGGGGACCATAGTCACCAGGTCCAGATTGAGGCCTAGGAGAGGGACCAGAGTCATCAGGATCATTTGAGGCCAATGTGTGGAGCAAAGTTATCATGTCCAGCTGATGTCCATGTGGGGAACAGAGTAACCATGTCCCATTGATGCCAAGTGGGAAAAGAGTCAGAAGGTACAGAAGAGGCCTAAATGAGGACTAGATTCACCATGTCCTGTTGACGTCCAGTTGAGCACCAGTGTCCCCAGCTCTGAGTGAGTCCCAGAGGGGGACCAGAGTCACCCGGTTCTGGTGATATCCAGGTGGGGACAAGACTCACCACGTCAGGGTGAGGCCCAGAGGGGGACGAGAATCACTAGTTTCAGGTGAGGCCCCGTTCTGGAACTGAGAAAAAAGGTCCCATAATGCCCAAATGAGGACCTGAGTCACCAGGTCCAGGTGAGGTCCCTGTGGGAACCAGTCACCTCGTCAAGGTGAGGCCCAGGTGGGACCACAGTCACCAGGGCCAGGTAAGTCCCAGGTATATAAGAGAGTATCCAGGTCCCAATGATGCCCATGTAAGGACCATAGTCACCGGGTGCAGGAGAGGCCCAAATATGGATCAGAGTCGTTGTGTTCCAGGTGAGGCCAGATGGAGACCACAGGAACCAGGTCCAGGAGAGCCCCATATGGGAACCAGAGCCACCAAATCCAGGTGAGGTCCAGGTGGGACCACAGTCACAAGGTCCAGGTGAGGCACAGGTGGCAACAGGATTCACCAAGTCCAGGTGAGACCCATGTAGCGACCAGTCACCACATCCAGGTGCGGACCAGCGAAGGACTAGATTCACCAGGTCCATGTGAAGACCAATGGGTGACCAGAGTCACCACGTCAGGGTGAGGCCCAGAGGGGGAACCAGAGTAACGAGTTTAGATTGAGGCCCAGAATGGGACCAGAGGTCCCTCGTCAAAATGAGGCCGAGGTGTGGAATAGAGTATCCAGGTCCCACTGATGCCTGGGTGAGGCCCAGAGTCACTAGGGCCATGCAGGCCCAGATGGCGAACAGATCACTAGGTCCTGGTGAGGCATAGGATAAGACCACAGTCACCAGTATCAGGTGAACGCCTTGTGGGAACCAGAGCCACTCTATGCAGCTGAGTCCCAGGTCCATGTGAGGCCCACGTGAGGGCCACATTCATCAGGTCGAATTGAGGCATAGCTGGGGACAAGAGTCACCAGGTCTTTGTGCGGCCTAGGTGGGGCAAGATTCAGCAGTTCTGAGTTAGGTCAAAGTGGGGACGAGAGACACCAGGCCCATGTGAGGCCAAACTGAGGACCAGAGTCACCAGATCCAGCTGAGGTCCATGTTGGAAACAGAGTCACCAGGTCCAGGAGAGGTCCAGGTGGGGACCAGAGTCACCAGATCCAGGTGAAGTCCCGGTGGGGACCAGAGTCACCAGATCCAGGTGAAGCAGAGGTGGGGACCAGAGTCACTAGGTGAAGATGAGGCCCAGGTGAGGACCAGAGTTACCAGGTACACGTGAGGCCCAGGTGGGGATCAGAGACAACAGGTCCATTTGAGGCCAGCTTGGGGACCATGGTCAACAGGTCTACTTGAGGCCCAGGTGTGGAACACAGTAAGCAGGTGCAGGTGAGTCCCCGGTGGTGACCAGAGTTACGAGTTCCGGGTGAGGACCAGGTAAGGACCAGATTCACCAAGTCCAAGTGAGGCCCACGTGGGGACCTGTGTCATCAGGCATGTGTGAGACCCAGGTGACAACCCCACGCACCAGGTCCACGTGAGGCCAATCTGCAGGCCATGCAGTGGAACCATGCCCTGATGATCTCCAGGTAGGGACCAGGGTTACCAGGTCCAGGTGAGGCCAACCTGCAGGCGATGCAGTGGAACCATGTCCCGATGATGCCCAGGTAGGGACCAGCATCACCAGGTCCAATGAGGCCCAGATGGAGCATATTCACTAGGTCCAGGTGTGGTCCAGTGGAGGACCAGAGTCACCAGAACTGGTTGAGGCCTAGAGGGGTACCAGAATCACCTGGTCCAGGTGACATCCAATGGGGACCAGAGTAACCAGGTAGGGATGAGGCCCAGAGAGGTTCCAGAGTCATCATGTCCAGGTGAGGCTCAGGTGTGGAACAGAGTCACCAGGTACCATAGATGCCCAGGTGAAGACCAGAGTCACCAGGTCTGGGTGACGGGCAGATAGGATCAGAGTCACCTGTTCCAGGTGAGGCCAAGAAAGAGTCCACAGCAATCAGGTCCAGGTGGGGAATAAATGACCAGGACTGCGTGAGACCCAGATGGGACCAGATTCCCCAGGTCCAAGTGAGTCCCAGGTGGTGACCAGAGTCCCCATCTCCGGGACAGGACCAGGTAAGGACCAGATTCACCAGGTCCAAGAGGCCCACGTGGGGAACTGAGTCACCATGTATGGGTGAGGCCCAGGTGGCCACCCCACTCACCAGTTCCAGGTGAGGCCAACCTGAATGCCAGAGTCTCCAGATCCAGGTGAGGCCCTAGTGGGGACCAGAATCACCAGATAAATGTGAGTCTACAAGAACACCACAGTCACCAGGTCCTGGTGTGGTTCATGTGGGAACAAGAGTAACCAGGGCCAGGTGAGACCCAGGTGGGGACCACAGTCACCAGGTCCAGATTGAGGCCTAGGTGGGGGGACCAGAGTAATCAGTACCAGTTGAGGCCAAAGTGTGGAGCAAAGTTATCATGTCCAGGTGAGGCCCAGGTGGGGAACAGTGTAACCATGTCCCATTGATGCCAGGTGGGAAAAGAGTCACAGGTCCAGACGAGGCCTGAGTGAGGAGTAGATTCACCAGGTCTTGTTGAGGCCCAGTTGAGTACCAGTGTCCCCAGCTCCGGGTGAGTCCCAGTCGGGGACCGGAGTCACCCGGTTCTGGTGATATCCAAGTGGGGACCAGAGTCACCACGTCAGGGTGAGGCCCAGAGTGGGACGAGAATCACTAGGTCCAGGTGAGGCCCCTATGTGGAACTGAGAAACCCGGTCCCATGATGCCCATATGAGGACCAGAGTCACCAGGACCAGGTGAGGTCCCTGTGGGAATTAGTCACCTCATCCAGGTGAGGCCAAGGTGGGACCTCAGTCACCAGGTCCAGGTGAGGCCCAGGTATATAAGAGAGTATCCAGGTCCCAATGATTCCCAGGTAAGGACCAGAGTCAACAGGTGCAGGAGAGGCACAAATATGGATCAGAGTCATTGAGTTCCAGGTGATGCCAGATGGAGATAACAGGAACCAGGTCCAGGAGAGCCCCATATGGGAACCAGAGCCACCAGATCCAGGTGAGGTACAGGTGGGACCACAGTCACAAGGTCCAAGTGAGGCCCAGGTGGCAACAGGATTCACCAAGTCAGGAGAGGCCCAGGTTGCGACCAGTCATCAGATCCAGGTGCGGACCACCTAAGGACAAGATTCACCAGGCCCAAATGAAGCCCATGGGGTGACCAGAGTCACCAGGTAAGGGTAGGGCCAAAGGGGGAACCAGAGTAACCAGTTTAGTTTGAGGCCCAGAATGGGACCAGAGGTCCCTGGTCAAAGTGAGGCCCAAGTGTGGAATAGAGTATCCAGGTCCCAATGATGCCTGAGTGAGGACCAGAGTCACTGGGGCCATGCAGGCCCAGATGGGGAACAGAATCATTAGGTCTTAATGAGGCATAGAATAAAACCACAATCACCAGTATCAGGTGACCCCTTTTGGGAACCAGAGCCACTCTATCCAGCTGAGTCCCAGGTCCAGCTGAGTGCCAGGTCCATGTGAGGCCCACGTGAGGACCAGATTCATCAGGTCGAATTGAGGCATAGGTGGGGATAAGAGTCACCAGGTCTGGATGCGGCCTAGTTTGGGGCAAGATTCAGCAGTTCTGAGTTAGGTTCAAGTGGGGACGAGAGACACCAGGTCCAGGTGAGGCCAAACTAAGGACCAGAGTCACCAGATCCAGGTGAGGTCCATGTTGTAAAGAGAGTCACCAGATGCAGGTCAGGTCCAGGTGGGGACCAGAGTCACCAGATCCAGGTGAAGTCCAGGTGGGGACCAGAGTCATCAGATCCAGGTGAAGCCCAGGTGGGGACCAGAGTCACTAGGTCCAGATGAGGCGAAGGTGAGGACCAGAGTTGCCAGGTATACGTGAAGCCCCGGTGGGGATCAGAGGCAACAGGTCCATGTGAGGCCGGCTTGGAGACCATGGTCAACAGGTCTACTTGAGGCCCAGGTGTGGAACACAGTAAGCAGGTCCAGGAAGTCCCCGGGGGTGACAAGAGTCACCACGTCCAGGTGAGGCCAACCTGCAGGCCAGAGTCACCAGATCCACGTGAGGCCCTAGTGGGGACGGGAGTCACAAGGTAAATGTGAGTCTACAAGAACACCACAGTCACCAGGTCCAGGTGTGGTTCATGTGGGAACGGGAGTCACCAGGTCCAGGTGAGACCCAGGTGGGGACCACAGTCACCAGGTCCAGATTGAGGCCTAGGTTGTGGGACGAGAGTCATCAGAACCAGTTGAGGCCAAAGTGTGGAGCAAAGTTATCATGTCCAGGTGAGGCCTAGTTGTGGAACAGAGTAACCATGTCCCATTGATGCCAGGTGCGATAAGAGTCACAATGTCTAGACGAAGCCTAAGTGAGGAGTAGATTCACCAGGTCCTGTTGAGGCCCAGTTGAAGACTAGTGTCCCCAACTCCGGTTGTGTCACCCGGTTCTGGTGATATCCAGGTGGGGACCAGAGTCACCAGATCCAGGAAAAATCCAGGTGGGGACCAGAGTCACCAGATCCAGGTGAAGTCCAGGTGGGGACCAGAGTCTCTAGGTGCAGATAAGGCCCAGGTGAGGCCCAGAGTTACCAGGTACACGTGAGGCCCCGGTGGGGATCAGAGGCAACAGGTCGATGTTAGGCGGGCTTGGGGACAATGGTCAAGAGGTGTACTTGAGGCCCAGGTGTGGAACACAGTAAGCAGGTCCAGGTGAGCCCCGGTGGTGACAAAGGTCACCACGTCAAGGTGAGGACCAGGTGGGCACCAGGATCACCAGGTACAGGGGAGGCCCTTGAAAGAACCAGAGTCAACAGTTCGAGGTCAGGCGCAGGTGGCAACCAGGGTCAGCAGGTCGAAGCCAGGCCAAAGTGGGGTTCACAGTCACTAGGGCACGGTGAGACGCAGAGGGGGACCAGAGTCACCTGGTCCCGGTGAGGTCCAGTTGTGGAACACAGTCACAGGGTCCCAATTTTGCCCAGTTGAGGACCATGGTCAACAGGGCCAGGTGAGGCCCAGATGGGGACCGGAGTCCCCAAATCCAGGTGAAGCCCAGGAGGGAACCACAGTCACCAGATCCAGGGTAGTCTCAGGTGCAGACCAGAATCACCAGGTCCAGGTGAGGTGCAGGTGGCAACCACAGTCACCAGGTCCCGGTGAGGCCCTGGTGGGGACCAGAGTCACGAGGTACATGAGAAGCTAGAAACACTGCAGCCACCAGGTCCACGTGATGTCCATGCTGGAATGAGAATCACCAGATACACGTGAGTACCAGGTGGGGATACTCATATTCACTAGGTCCAGGTGAGGCCCAGTTCAGGACCAGAGGCACCAGATCTCGTTGAGGACTAGAGGGGTACCAGAATCACCTGGTCCAGGTGGCATCCAGATGGAGACCAGAGTCAGCAGGTTAGGGTGAGGCCCAGAGTGGTTCCATAGTCATCGTGTCCAGGTGAGGGTCAGCGTGTGGAACATAGTCACCAGGTACCAATCATGTCCAGGTGAGGACCAGAGTCACCGCGTCTGGGTGACACGCAGATAGGATCAGAGTCACCAGTTCCAGGTGAGGCCAAGAAAGTGTCCACAGCAATCATGTCCAGGTGGGGAACAAAGTCACCAGGCCTGGGTGAGGACTAGATGGGTACCAGATTCACCAGGTCCAGGTGAGGCCCAAGTGGTGACCAGAGTTACCAGTTCCGGGAAGGACCAGGTAAGGACCAGATACACCAGGTCCAAGAGGTCCACCTGGGGACCTGAGTCACCAGGTATGGAGTGGCAGCCCACTCACCATGTCCAGGTGGGGCCATCCTGCAGGCCAGAGTCACCAGATCCAGTTTAGGCCCTAGTGGGGACCGGAGTCACCAGGTAAATGTGATTCTACAAGAATACCACAGTCACCAGGTCCAGGTGTGGGTCATGAGGGAACGAGAGTCACTAGGTCCAGGTGAGACCCAGGTGGCGACAGTCACCATGTCCAGATTGAGGCCTTGGAGGGGGGAACAGTGTCATCAGGACCATTTGAGGCCAAAGTGTGGAGCCAAGGTATCATGTCCAGGTGAGGCCCAGGTGGGGAACTGAGTAACCATGTCCCATTGATGCCAGGTGGGAAAAGAGTCACAAGGTGCAGACGAGGCCTAAGTGAGGAGTAGATTCAACAAGTACTGTTGAGGTCCAGTTGAGGACCAGTGTCCCCAGCTCCGGGTGAGTCCCAGAGGGGGACCAGAGTCACCCGGTTCTGATGATATCCAGGTGAGGACCAGAGTCACCAGGTCAGGGTGAGGCCCAGAGTTGGACGAAATCACTAGGTCCAGTTGAGGCCCCGATGTGGAACTGAGAAACCAGGTGAATGATGCCCATATGAGGACCTGAGTCACCAGGTCCAGGTGATGTCCCTGTGGGAACCAGTCACCTCGTTCATGTGAGGCCCAGGTGGGACCACATTCTCAAGGTCCAGGTGAGGCCCAGGTATATAAGAGAGTATCCAGGTCCCAATGATGCCCAGATAAGGACCTGAGTCAAGTTCCAGGAGAGGCACAAATATGGATCAGAGTCATTGTGTTCCAGGTGTGGCCATAGGAGACCACAGGAACCAGGTCCAATAGAGCCCCATATGGGAACCAGAGCCACCAGATCCAGGTGAGGTCCAGGAGGGACCAGAGTCACAAGGTCCAGGTGAGGCGCAGGTGGCAACAGGATTCACCAAGTCCAGGTGAGGTCCACGTGGTGACCAGTCACCACATCCAGGTGCGGACCAGCTAAGGACCAGATTCACCAGGCCCAAGTGAAGCCCAAGGGGTGACCAGAGTCACCAGGTAAGGGTGAGGCCCAGAGGGGGAACCAGAGTAACCAGTATAGTTTGAGGCACAGAATGGGACCAGAGGTCCCTGGTCAAAGTGAGGCCCAGGTGTGAAATAGAGTATCCAGGTCCCAATGATGCCTGGGTGAGGACCAGAGTCACTAGGGCCATGCAAGCCCACATGGGGAACAGAATCACTAGGTCCTGGTGAGGCATAGAATAAGAACACAGTCACCAGTATCAGGTGAGCCCCTTGTGGGAACCAGAGCCACTCCATCCAGCTGAGACCCAGGTCCATGTGAGGCCCACGTGAGGACCAGATTCATCAGGTCGAATTGAGGTATAGCTGGGGACAAGAGTCACCAGGTCTGGGTGC
Organism: Canis aureus; assembly: GCF_053574225.1. Lineage (NCBI taxonomy): Eukaryota > Metazoa > Chordata > Mammalia > Carnivora > Canidae > Canis > Canis aureus. The sequence goes on along the minus strand of NC_135632.1, from coordinate 53,726,527 downwards.
GGCCTAGGTGGGTCAAGATTCAGCAGTTCTGAGTTAGGTCAAAGTGAGGACGAGAGACACCAGGTCCAGGTGAGACCAAACTGAGGACCAGAGTGACCAGATCCAGTTGGATCCATGTTGGAAAGAGAGTCACCAGGTCCAGGAGAGGTCCAGGTGGGGACCAGAGTCACCAGATCCAGGTAAAGTCCAGGTGGGGATCAGAGTCACCAGATCCAGGTGAAGTCCAGGTGAGGACCAGAGTCTCTAGGTGCAGATGAGGCCCAGGTGAGGACCAGAGTTACCAGGTACACGTGAGGCCCCGGTGGGGATCAGAGGCAACAAGTCCATGTTAGGCGGGCTTGGGGACCATGGTCAAGAGGTGTACTTGAGGCCCAGGTGTGGAACACAGTAAGCAGGTCCAGGTGAGTCCCCGGTGGTGACAAGAGTCACCACGTCCAGGAGAGACCCAGGTGGGCACCAGGATCACCAGGTACAGGGGAAGCCCTTGAAAGAACCAGAGTCAACAGTTCGAGGTCAGGCGCAGTTGGCAACCAGGGTCAGCAGGTCGAAGCCAGGCCAAAGTGTGGTTCACAGTCACTAGGGCACGGTGAGACCCAGAGGGGGACCAGAGTCACCTGTTCCAGGTGAGGTCCAGTTGTGGAACACAGTCACAGGGTCCCAATTTTGCCCAGTTGGGGACCATGTTCAACATGGCCAGGTGAGGCCCAGATGGGGACCAGAGTCCCCAAATCCAGGTGAAGCCCAGGAGGGAACCACAGTCACCAGATCCAGGGTAGACTCAGGTGCAGACCAGAATCACCAGGTCCAGGTGAGGTGCAGGTGGCAACCACACTCACCAGGTCCCGGTGAGGCCCTGGTGGGGACCAGAGTCACTAGGTACATGAGAAGCTAGAAACACTGCAGCCACCAGGTGAACATGATGTCCATGCTGGAATGAGAATCACCAGGTACAGGTGAGGACCAGGTGGGGATCCGACTCACCATGTCCAGGTGAGACCCAGATGGGAACCAGTGTCACCATGTCCAGGTGTGGCCCAGGTGAAGACCGGAGTTAATAGGTCTGGCTTGGTCACTATTAGTGAACAATGTAACCATATCCTGATGCTACCCAGGTGGGTACCAGAGACACCAGGTCCTGGTGTGGCCCAGGTGGGACCAGAGACACGAGGCCCAGGTAAGATCCCGATGGAACCACAGTCACCAGGTCAGGTGAGGCCATGCTTAGAATCAGAGTCACCAGTTACAGGTGAGATCCAGGGGGAGCCAGAGTCACCTGGTACAGAAGAGGCCAAAGTCAGGACCAGAGTTACCAGGATCAGGTCACTCCAAGTGGGAATAGAGTAATCATGTCCCAGTGATGCCCAGGTAGAACCAGAGTCACCAGGCCCAGATGTGGCGCAGGTGGGGAGCATGTTCACTAGGTCCCGTTGAGGCCCAGTTGAGGACCAGAGTCACCAGGTCTAGGTGAGGACTAGAGGGGTACCAGATTCACCTGGTCTGGTGACAAACAGATGGGGACCAGAGTCCCCATGTCAGGCTGAGGCCCAGAGTGGATCCAGGGTCAACTTATCCAGGTGAGGCTCAGGTGTGGAACTGAATATCCAGGTCATAATGGTCCACAGGTGAGGACCAGAATCACCAGATCTGGGTGAGGCCCAGTTAGCATCAGAGTCAGCAGTTCCAGTTTAGCCAAGAAGGAGTCCACAGCAATCAGGTCCAGGTGGGGAACAAAGTCACCAGGACTGAGTAAGGCCAAGATGGGGACCAGATTCACCAGGTCCAGGTGAGGCCCAGATGGTGACTAGAGTCCCCAGGTCTGGGAGAGGACCAGGTAAGGACCAGATACACCAGGTAGAAGAGGCCCACATGGGAACCTGAGTCACCAATTATGGGTGAGGCCCAGGTGGCATCCCCACTAACCAGGTCCATGTGAGGCCAACCTGCAGGCCAAGTCACCCGATCCACGTGAGGACCTAGTGGGGACTGGAGTCACCAGTTAAAAATGATTCTACAAAAACAAAACAGTCACCAGATCCTGGTGTGGTTTATGTGGGAACGAGAGTCACCAGGTCCAGGTGAAACCCAGGTGGGGACCACAGTCACCAGGTCCAGTTGAGGCCCAGGTGGGACCACAGTCAACAGGTCCAGGTGAGGCCTAGGTCGGGGGACCAGAGTCATCAGGACTAGATGAGGCCAAAGTGTGGAGCAAATTTATCCGGTCCATGTGAGGCCCAGTTGTGGAAGAGTAACCATGTCCCATTGATGCCAGGTGGGAAAAGAGTCACAAGGTCCAGACGAGGTCTTAGTGAGGAGTAGATTCACCAGGTCCTGTTGAGGCCCAGTTGAGGACCAGTGTCCCCATCTCCGGGTGAGTCCCAGAGGGGGACCAGTGTCACCCGGTTTTGGTGATATCCAGGTGGGGACCAGAGTCACCACGTCAGGGTGAGGCCCAGAGGGGGACGAGAATCACTAGGTCCAGATGAGACCCCGATGTGGAACTGAGAACCCTGGTCCCGTGATGCCCATATGAGGACATGAGTCACCAGGTCCAGGTGAGGTCCCTGTGGGAACCAGTCACCTCGTCTAGGTGAGGCCCAGGTGGGACAACAGTCACCAGGTCCAGGTGAGGCCCAGGTATATAGAGAGTATCCTAGGGATCCCTGGGTGGCGCAGCGGTTTGGCGCCTGCCTTTGGCCCAGGGCACGATCCTGGAGACCCGGGATCGAATCCCACGTCGGGCTCCCGGTGCATGGAGCCTGCTTCTTCCTCTGCCTATGTCTCTGCCTCTCTCTCTCTGTGACTATAATAAATAATAAATTTAAAAAAAATTAAAAAAAAAAAAGAGAGTATCCAGGTCCCAATGATGCCCAGGTAAGGACCAGAGTCAACAGGTCCAGGAGAGGACCAAATATGGATGAGAGTCATTGTGTTCCAGGTGAGGCCAGAAGGAGACCACAGAAACCAGGTCCAGGAGAGCCCCATATGGGAACCAGAGCCAACAGATGAGGGTGAGGTCCAGTTGTGACCACAGTCAGAAGGTCCAGGTGAGGCGCAGGTGGCAACAGGATTCACCAAGTCCTGGTCAGGCCCAGGTGGCCACCAGTCACCAGATCCAGATGCGGACCAGCTAAGGACCAGATTCACGAGGCCCAAGTGAAGCCCAAGTGGTGACCAGAGTCACCATGTAAGGGTGAGGCCCCGAGTGGGAACCAGAGTAACCAGTTTAGTTTGAGGCCCAGAATGGGACCAGAGGTCCCTGGTCAAAGGTAGGCCCAGGTGTGGCATAGAGTATCCAGGTCCCAATGAAGCCTGGGTGAGGACCAGAGTCACTAGGGCCATGCAGGCCCAGATGAGGAACAGAATCACTAGGTCCTGTTGAGGCATAGAATAAGACCACAATCACCAGTATCAGGTGTGCCCCTTGTGGGAACCAGAGCCACTCTATCCAGCTGAGTAACAGGTCCATGTGAGCCATACGTCAGGACCAGATGCATCAGGTCGAATTGAGGCATAGTTCGGGACAAGAGTCACCAGGTCTGGGTGCGGGCTAGGTGGGGCAAGATTCAGCAGTTCTGAGTTAGGTCAAAGTGGGGACGAGAGACACCAGGTCCAGGTGAGGCCAAACTGAGGACCAGAGTCACCAGATCCAGGTGAGGTCCATGTTGGAAAGAGAGTCACGAGGTCCAGTAGAGGTCCAGGTGGGGACCAGAGTCACCAGATCCAGGTGAAGTCCAGGTTGGGACCAGAGTCACGAGATCCAGGTGTAGCCCAGGTGGGGACCAGAGTCACTAGGTCCTGATTAGACCCAGGTAAGGATCAGAGTTACCAGATACACGTGAGCCCCCGGCGGGGATCAGAGCAAAAAGGTCCACGTGAGGCCGGCTTGGGGACCATGGTCAACAGGTCTACCTGAGGCTCAGGTGTGGAACACAGTAATCATGTCCAGGTGAGTCCCCGGTGGTGACAAGAGTCACCACGTCCAGTTGAGGCCCAATTGGGGACCAGGATCACCAGGTACAGGGGAGGCCCTTGAGAGAAACAGAGTCAACAGTTCGAGGTCAGGCGCAGGTGGCAACCAGGGTCAGCAGGTCCAAGTAGGGCCAAGGTGGGGTTCACAGTCACTAGGGCACAGTGAGACCCAGAGGGGGACCAGAGTCTCCTTGTCAAGGTGAGGTCCAGTTGTGGAACACAGTCACCGGGTCCCAATTTTGCCCAGTTGAGGACCATGGTCAACAGGGCCAGGTGAGGCCCAGATGGGGACCAAAGTCCCCAAATTCAGGTGAAGGCCAGGTGGGGACCACAGTCACCAGATCCAGGGTAGTCTCAGGTGGACACCAGAATCACCAGGTCCTGGTGAGGTCCAGGTGGCAACCACACTCACCAAGTCCCGGTGACGCCCTGGTGGGGACCAGAGTCACGAGGTACATGAGAAGCTAGAAACACTGCAGCCACCAGGTCCACATGATGTCCATGTGGGAACGAGAATTACAAGTTACAGGTGAGGACCAGGTGGGGATCTGAGTCACCATGTCCAGGTGAGACCCTGGTGGGAACCAGTGTCACCATGTCCAAGTGTGGACCAGGTGAAGACGAGAGTTAATAGGTCCGGCCGGGTCACTGTTAGTGAACAGTGTAACCATATACTGATGCTACTCAGGTGTGTACCAGATACAAGGTCCTGGTGAGTCCCAGTTGGGACCAGAGACATGAGGACCAGGTGAGGTACCGATGGAAAGCACAGTCACCAGGTCAGGTGAGGCCATGCTTAGGATCAGAGTCACCACTTACAGGTGAGGTCCAGGGGGAGCCAGAGTCACATGTCACAGAAGAGGCAAAAGTCAGGACCAGAGTTACCACGATCAGGTCAGTCCCACTGGGAATAGAGTAAACACGTCCCGATGATGCCCAGGTAGGGACCAGAGGTACGAGGTCCGGGTGCGGCCCACCTAAAGGCCATGCAGTGGAACTATGTCCCGATGATGCCCAGGTAGGGAAGAGAGTTACCAGGTCAAGAAGAGGCCAACCTGCAGACCATTATGTGGAACCAGGTCGCGATGTTGCCCACGTAGGGACCAGAGTCACCAGGTCCAAATGAGGCCCAGATGGAGCATATTTACTAGGTCCAGGTGAGGCCCAGTTGAGAACCAGAGTCACCAGATATGGTTGAGGCCCAGAGGGGTACCAGATTCACCTGGTCTAGGTGACATCCAGATGGGGACCAGAGTAACCATGTCAGGTTGAGGCCCAGAGGGGATCCAGAGTCATCATGTCCAGGTGAGGCTCAGGTGTGGAACAGAGTATCCAGGTCATAATGGTCCACGGTGAGGACCAGAGTCACCAGATCTGGGAGAGGCCCAGTTAGGATCATAGTTACCACTTCCAGGTGAGGCCAAGAATGTGTCCACAGCAATCAGGTCCAGGTGGGGAACAAAGTCACCAGGACTAGGTGATGCCCAGGTGGTGACCAGATTTACCAGTTCTGGGTGAGAACTAGGTAAGGACAACATTCACCAGGTCCAAGTGAGGCCCACGTGGGAACCTGTGTCACCAGGCATGTGTGAGGCCCAGGTGTCAACCCCACTCACCAGGTCCAGGTGAGGGAAACCTGCAGGCCATGCAGAGGAACCATGTCCCGATGATGCCCAGGTAGGGACTAGAGTTACCAGGTCCAGGTGAGGCCAACCTGCAGGCCATGCAGTGGAACCATGTCCCGATGATGCCCAGGTAGGGAACAGAGTTACCAGGTCCAGGTGAAGCCAACCTGCAGGTCATGCAGTGGAACCATGTCCCGATGATGCCCAGGTAGGGACCAGAGTCACCAGGGGCAAATGAGGCCCAGATGGAGCATATTCACTAGGTCCAGGTGAGGCCCAGTTGAAGACCAGAGTCACCAGATCTGGTTGAGGCCTAGAGGGGTACCAGAATCACCTGGTACAGGTGACATCCAGATGGGGACCAGAGTCACCAGGTCAGGGTGAGGCCCACAGGGGCTCCAGAGTCAACATGTCCAGGTGAGGCTCAGGTGTGGAACACAGTGTCCAGGTCATAGTGGTCCACAGGTGAGGACCAGAGTGACCAGATCGTGTGACGCGCAGATAGGATCAGAGTCACCAGTTCCAGGTGAGGCCAAGAAAGAGTCCACAGCAATCAGGTCCAGGTGGGGAACACAGTCACCAGGACTGTGTGAGGCCCAGATGGGGACCAGATTCAACAGGTCCAGGTGAGGCCCAGGTGGTGACCAGAGTCCCCGGGCCTGGGAGTGGACCAGGTAAGGACCAGTTTCACCAGGTCCAAGAGGCCCACGTGGGGAACAGTCAAAAGGTACGGGGTGGCAACCCCACTCACCAGGTCCAGGTGAGGCCAACCTTCAGGCCAGAGTCACCAGATCCACGTGAGGCCCTAGTGGGGACCGGAGTCACCAGGTAAATGTGCGTCTACAAGAACACCACAGTCACCAAGTCCAGGTGTGGTCATGTGGGAACGAGAGACACCAGGTCCAGGTGAGACCCAGGTGGGGACCACAGTCACCAGGTCTAGTTTGAGGGCTAGGTGGGCCGACCAGAGTCATCAGGACCAGTTGAGGCCAAAGTGTGGAGCCAAGTTATCATATCCAGTTGAGGCCCAGGTGGGGAACAGAGTAACCATGTCCCATTGATGCCAGGTGGGAAAAGAGTCACAAGGTCCCGGTGAGGCGCAGGTGTCAACAGGATTCACCAAGTCCAGGTGAGGCCCAGGTGGCGACCAGTCACCAGATCCATCGAGGACCAGCTAAGGACCAGATTCACCAGGCCCAGGTGAAGCCCAAGGGGTGACCAGCGTCACCAGGTAAGGGTGAGGCCCAGAGGGGGAACCAGAGTAACCAGTTTAGTTTGAGGCCCAGAATGGGACCAGAGGTCCCTGGTCAAAGTGAGGCCCAGGTGTGGAATAGAGTATCCAGGTCCCAATGATGCCTGGGTGAGGACCAGAGTCTCTAGGGCCATGCAGGCCCAAATGGAGACCAGAATCACTTGGTCCTGGTGAGGCATAGAATAAGACCACAGTCAGCAGTATCAGGTGAGCCCCTTGTGGGAACCAGAGCCACTCTATCCAGCTGAGTCCCAGGTCCATGTGAAGCCCACGTGAGGACCAGATTCATCAGGTCGAATTGAGGCATAGCTGGGGACAAGCGTCACCAGGTCTGCGTGCGGCCTATGTGGGGCAAGATTCAGCAGTTCTGAGTTAGGTCCAAGTGGGGAAGAGAGACACCAGGTCCATGTGAGACCAAACTGAGGACCAGAGTCACCAGATCCAGGTGATATCCATGTTGGACACAGAGTCACCAGGTCCAGGAGAAGTCCAGGTTGGGACCAGAGTCACCAGATCCAGGTGAAGTCCCGGTGGGGACCAGAGTCAACAGATCCAAGTGAAGCACAGGTGGGGACCAGAGTCATTAGGTCCAGATTAGGCCCAGGTGAGGACCAGAGTTACCAGGTACACGTGAGGCCACGGTGGGAATCAGAGGCAACAGCTCCATGTGAGGCCGGCTTGGGGACCATGGTCAACAGGTGTATTTGAGGCCCATGTGTGGAACACAGTAACCAGGTCCAGGTGAGTCCCCGGTGGTGACAAGAGTCACCAGGTCCAAGTGAGACCCAGGTGGGGACCAGGATCACCAGGTACAGGGGAGGCCCTTGAAAGAACCAGAGTCAACAGTTCGAGGTCAGGCCCAGGTGGCAACCAAGGACATCAGATCCAAGTCAGACCAAAGTGGGGTTCAGAGTCATTAGGGCACGGTGAGACCCAGAGGGGGACCAGAGTCACATGGTCCAGGTGAGGTCCAGTTGTGGAACACAGTCACCGGGTCCCAATTTTGCCCAGTTGAGGACCATCGTCAACAGGGCCAGGTGTGGCCCAGATGGGGACCGGAGTCCCCAAATCCAGGTTAAGCCTGGTGGAGACCACAGTCACCAGATCCAGGGTAGTCTCAGGTGCAGACCAGAATCACCAGGTCCATGTGAGGTGCAGGTGGCAACCACACTCACCAGGTCCCGGTGAGGCCCTGGTGGGGACCAGAGTCACGAGTTACATGAGAAGCTAGAAACACTGCAGCCACCAGGTCCACATGATGTCCATGTGGGAACGAGAATCACCAGTTACAGGTGAGGACCAAGTGGGGATCCGACTCACCATGTCCAGTTGAGACCCAGGTGGGAGCCAGTGTCACCATGTCCAGCTGTGGCCCAGGTGAAGACTAGAGTTAATAGGTCCGGCTGGGTCACTGTTAGTGAACAGTGTAACGATATCCTGATGCTACTCAGGTGGGTACCAGAGACACTAGTTCCTGGTGACCCCGAGATGGGACCAGAGACCTGAGGTCCAGTTGAGGTCCCCATTGGAACCACAGTCACCATGTCAGGTGAGGCCATGCTTTGAATCAGAGTCACCAGTTACAGGTGAGGCCCGGGTGGAGCCAGAGTCACCTGGTATAGAAGAGGGCAAAGTCAGGACCAGAGTTACAAGGATCAGGGCAGTCCCAGTGGGGAATTGAGTAACCATGTACCGGTGATGCCCAGGTAGAACCAGAGTCACCAGGTCCAGATGAGGCGCACGTGGGACCATGTTCACTAGGTCCCGGTGAGGCCAAGTTGAGGACCAGAGTCACCAGGTCAAGTTGAGGCCTAGAGGGGTACCAGATTCACCTGGTCTAGGTGCCGTCCAGATGGGGACCAGAGTCACCATGTCAGGGAGAGGCCCAGAGGGGATCTAGAGTCATCATGTCCAGGTGAGTCTCAGGTGTGGAACAGAGTATCCAGGTCATAATGGTCCACAGTTGAGGACCAGAGTCACCAGATCTGGGTGAGGCCCAGTTAGGATCAGAGTCAATAGTTCCAGGTGTGTTTAAGAAGGAGTCCACAGCAATCAGGTCCATGTGGGGAAAAAAGTCACCAGGACTGGGTGAGGCCCAGATGGGGACACAGATTCACCAGGTCCAGGTGATTCCCAGGTGGTGACCAGAGTTACCAGATTCACCAGGTCCAGGTGATTCCCAGGTGGTGACCAGAATTACCAGATACACCACGTCCAAGTGAGGCCCACGTAGGGGCCTGTGTAACCAGGTATGTGTGAGGCCAAAGTGGCAACCCCACTCACCAGGTCCAGGTGAGGCCTACCTGTAGGCCATGCAAAGGAACCAGGTCCCGATAATGCCAAGGTATGGACCAGAGTTACCAGGTCCAGGTGAGGCCAACCTGCAGGCCATGCAGTGGAACCAGGTCCCCATGATGCCTAGGTAGGGACCAGAGTAACCAGGTCCAAATGAGGTCAAGATGGAGCATATTCACTAGGTCCAGCCAAGGCCAAGTTGAGGACCAGAGACACCAGAACTTTTTTAGCCCTAGAGGGGTACCAGAATCACCTGGTCCAGGTGACATCCAGATGGGGACCAGAGTCACCATGTCAGGGTGAGGCCCAGAGAGGTTCCAGAGTCATCATGTCCAGGTGAGGCTCAGGTGTGGAACAGAGTCACCAGGTACCAATGTTGCCCAGGTAAGGACCAGAGTCACCCGTCCTGAGTCACGCGCAGAGAGGATAAGAGTCACCAGTTCCAGGTGAGGCCAAGAAAGGGTCCAAAGCAATCAGGTCCAGGTGGGGAACAAAGTCACCAGGACTGGGTGAGCCCCAGATGGGGAAGAGATTCACCAGGTCCAGGGGAGGCCCAGGTGGTGACCAGAATCTCCGGGTCTGGGAGAGGACCATGTAAGGACCAGATTCCCCAGGTCCAAGAGAACCACGTGGGTTCCTGAGTCACCAGGTATAGGTGAAGCTCAGGTGGCAACCCCACTCAGCAGATCCAGGTGAGGCCAACCTGCAAGCCACCGTCAGCAGATCCAGGTGAGGCCCTAGTGGGGACCGGTGTCACCAGGTAAATGTGAGTCTACAAGAACACCACAGTCACCAGGTCCAGGTGTGGTTCATGTGGGAACGAGAGTCACCAGGCCCAGGTGAGACCCAGGTGGGGACCACAGTCACCAGGTCCAGAGTGAGGCCTAGGAGGTGGGACGAGAGTCATCAGGAGCAGTTGAGGCCAAAGTGTGGATCAAAGTTATCATGTTCAGGTGAGGCCCAGGTGGGGAACAGAGTAACCATGTCCCATTGATGTCAGGTGGGAAAAGAGACACAAGGTCCAGACGAGGCCTAAGTGAGCAGTAGATTCACCAGGTCCTGTTGAGGATCAGCTGAGGACCAGTGTCCCCAACTCCAGGTGAGTCCCAGTGGAGGACCAGAGTGACCCGGTTCTGGTGATATCCAGGTGGGGACCAGAGTCACCACGTCAGGGTGAGGCCCAGAGGGGGACAAGAATCACTAGGTCCAGGTGAGACCCCGATGTGGAACTGAGAAACCAGGTCCCATGATGCCCATATGAGGACCTGAGTCACCAGGTCCAGGTGAGGTCCCTGTGGGAACCAGTCACCTCGTCCAGGTTAGGTCCAGGTGGGACCACAGTCAAAAGTTCCAGGTGAGGCGCAGGAGGCAACAGGATTCACCAAGTCCAGGTGAGGCCCAGGTGGCGACCAGTCACCAGATCCAGGTGTGGAACAACTAAGGACCAGATTCTCCAGGCCCAAGTGAAGCGCAACGGGTGACCAGAGTCACCAGGGTAGGGTGAGGCCCAGAGGGTGAACCAGAGTAACCAGTTTAGTTTGAGGCACAGAATTGGACCAGAGGTCCCTGGTCAAAGAGATGCCCAGGAGTGGAATAGAGTATCCAGGTCCCAATGACGCCTGGGTGAGGACCAGAGTCACTAGGGCCATGCAGGCGAGAAGGGGAACAGAATCACTAGGTCCTGGTGAGGCATAGAATAAGACCACATTCAGCAGTATCAGGTGAGCCCCTTGTGAGTACCAGAGCCACACTATCCAGCTGAGTACCAGGACCAGGAGAGTCCCACGTGAGGACCAGATTCATCAGGTCGAATTGAGGCATAGCTGGGGACAAGAGTCACCAGGTCTGAGTGCGGCCTAGGTGGGGCAAGATTCAGCAGTTCTGAGTTAGGTCAAAGTGGGGACGAGAGACACCAGGTCCAGGTGAGGCCAAACGGAGGACCAGAGTCACCAGATCCAGGTGAGGTCCATGTTGGAAAGAGAGTCACGAGGTCCAGGAGAGGTCCAGGTGGGGTACAGAGTCACCAGATCCAGGTGAAGTCCAGGTGGGGACCAGAGTCACCAGATCCATGTGAAGCCCAGGGGGGACCAGGATCACCAGGTACAGGGGAGGCCCTTGAAAGAACCAGAGTCAACAGTTCGAGGTCAGGCGCAGGTTTCAACAAGGGTCAGCAGGTCCAAGTAAGGGGAAAGTGGGGTTCACAGTCACTAGGGAATGGTGAGACCCAGAGGGGCACCAGATTCACGTGGTCCAGGTGAGGTCCAGTTGTGGAACACAGTCACCGGGTCCCAATTTTGGCCAGTTGAGGACCATGGTCAACAGGGCCAGGTGAGGCTCAGATGGGGACCAGAGTCCCCAAATCCAGGTGAAGCCCAGGTGGGGACCACAGTCACCAGATCCAGGGTAGTCTCAGGTGCAGATCAGAATCACCAGGTCCAGGTGAGGTGCAGGTGGCAAACACAATCACCAGGTCTCGGTGAGGCCCTGGTGGGGACCAGTGTCACAAGGTACATGACAAACTAGAAACACCGCAGCCACCAGGTCCACATGATGTCCATGTGGGAACGAGAATCAACAGTTATAGGTTAGGACCAGGTGGGTATCTGACTCACCATTTCCAGGTGAGACCCAGGTGGGAACCAATGTCACCATGTCCAGGTGTGGTCCAGGTGAAGACCAGAGTTAATAGGTCCGACTTGGTCACTGTTAGTGAACAGTGTAACCATATCCTGATGCTACCCAGGTGGGTACCAGAGACACCAGGTCCTGGTGAGGCCCAGGTGGGACCAGAGACATGAGGTCCAGGTGAGGTCCCGATGGGAACCACAGTCACCAGGTCAGGAGAGGCCATGCTTTGGATCAGAGTCACCAGTTACAGGTGAGGCCCAGGTGGAGCCTGAGTCACCTGGTACAGAAGAGGCCAAAATCAGGAACAGAGTTACCAGGATCAGGACATTCCCAGTGGGGAACAGAGTAACCATGTCCCGATGATGCCCAGGTAGGGACCAGAGTCACCAGGTCCAAATGAGGCCCAGATGGAGCATATTCACTAGGTCCAGGTGAGGCCCATTTGAGGACCAGAGTCACCAGACCTGGTTGAGGCCCAGAGGGGTACCATAATCCCCTGGTCCAGGTGACATCCATATGGGGACCAGAGTCACCAGGTCAGGTTGATAGCCAGAGATGTTCCAGAGACATCATGTCCAGGGGAGCCTCAGGTATGGAACAGAGTCACCAGGACCAATGCTGCCCAGGTGAGGACCAGAGTTACCAGGTACACGAGAGGCCCCGGTGGGGATCAGAGGCAACAGGTCCATGTGAGGCCGGCTTGGGGACCATGATCAACAGGTCTACTTGAGGCTCAGGTGTGGAACACAGTAACCAGGTCTAGGTGAGTAACCAGTGGTGACAAATGTTACCACGTCCAGGTGAGGCCCAGGTGGGGACCAGGATCACCAGGTCCAGGGGAGGCCTTTGAAAGTACCAGAGTCAACAGTACGATGTCAGTCGCAGGTGGGAATCAGGGTCAGCAGGTCCAAGTCAGGCCAAAGTTGGATTCACAGTCACCATGGCACGGTGAGACCGAGAGGGGGACCAGAGTCGCCTGGTCCAGGTGAGGTCCAGGTGTGGAACACAGTCACCAGGTCCCAATTTTGCCCAGTTGAGTACCATGGTCAACAGGGCCAGGTGACGCCCAGATGGGGACCGGAGTCCCCAAATCCAGGTGAAGCCCAGGTGGAGACCACAGTCACCAGATCCAGGGTAGTCTCAGGTGCAGGCCAGAATCACCAGGTCCAGGTGAGGTGCAGGTGGCAACCACACACACCAGGTCCCGGTGAGGCCCTGGTGGGGACCAGAGTCACGAGGTACATGAGAAGCTAGAAACACTGCAGCCTCCAGGTCCACATGATGTCCATGTGGGAACGACAATCACCAGTTACAGGTGAGGACCAGGTGGAGCCAGAGTCACCTGGTACAGAAGAGGCCAAAGTCAGGACCAGAGTTACCAGGATCAGGTCAGTCCCAGTGTGGAATAGAGTAACCATGTCCCGATGATGCCCAGGTAGAACCAGAGTCACCAGCTCCCGATGAGGTGCAGGTGGGGAGCATATTGACTAGGTCCCGGTTAGGCCAAGTTGAGGACCAGAGTCACCAGGTCTAGTTGAGGCTTGGAGGGGTACCAGATTCACCTGGTCTAGGAGACATCCAGATGGGGACCAGAGTCACCATGTCAGGCTGAGGCCCAGAGGGGATCCAGAGTCATCATGTCCAGGTGAGGCTCAGGTGAGGAACAGATTTTCCAGGTCATAATGGTCCATAGGTGAGGACCAGAGTCACCACATCTGGGTGAGGCCCAGTTAGGATCAGAGTCACTAGTTCCAGATGAGGGCCATAAGGAGTACACAGCAATCAGGTCCAGGTGGGAACAAAGTCACCAGGACTGGATGAGGCCCAATGGGGACCAGAATCACAATGTGCAGGTGATTCCCAGGTGATGACCAGAGATTCCAGTTCCGGGTGAGGACAAGGGAAGGACCAGATTCACCAGGTCCACGTGAGGCCCACGTTGGGACCTGTGTCACCAGGCATGGGTGAGTCTCAGGTGAAAACCCCACTCACTAGGTCCAAGTGAGGCAAACCTGCAGGCCATGCCGAGGAACCATGTCCTGATGATGCCCAGGTGGGGTCTAGAGTTATCAGGTCCAGGTGAGGCACACCTGCAGGCCATGCAGTGGAACCATGTCCCGGTAATGCCGAGGTAGGGATCATAATCACCATGTCCAGATGAGGCCCAGATTAAGCATATTCACTAGGTCTAGGTGAGGCCCAGTTGAGGACCAGAGTCACCAGATCTGGTTGAGACCTATAAGGGTACCAGAATCACCTGGTTCAGGTGACAACGAGATGGGGACCAGAGTCACCAGGTCAGGGTGAGGCCCAGAGAGATTCCAGAGACATCATGTCCAAGTGAGGCTCAGGTGTGGAACAGAGTCACCAGGTACCAATGATGCCCAGTTGAGGACCAGATTCACTAGGTCTGGGTGACGCGCAGATAGGATCAGAGTCACCAGTTCCAGGTGAGGCCAAGAAGGCGTCCACAGCAATCAGGTCCATGTGGGGAACAAAGTCACCAGGACTGGATTAGGCCCAGATGGGGACCAGATTCACAAGGCCCAGGTGATTCCCAGGTGGTAACCAGAGTTACCAGTTCCGGGGAAGGACCAGGTAAGGACCAGATTCACCAGGTCCAATTGAGGCCCACGTGGGGACCTGTGTCACCATGTATGGGTGAGGCACAATTGGCAACCCCACTCACCAGGTACAGGTGAGGCCAACCTGCAGGTGATGGAGAGGAACCGTGTCCAGATGATGCCCAAGTAGGGACCAGAGTTACCAGGTCCAGGTGAGGCCAACCTGCAGGCCATGCAGTGGAACCATGTCCCGATGATGCCCAGGTAGGGACCAGAGTTACCAGGTCCAGGTGAGTCCAACATGCAGGCCATGCAGTGAAACCATGTCCCGATGATGCCCATTAGAGACCAGGGTCACCAGGTCCAAATGAGACCCAGATGGAGCATATTCACTAGGTCCAGGTGAGGCCCAGTTGAGGACCAGAGTCACCAGATCTGGTTGAGGCCGAGAGGTGTACAAGAATCCCCTGGTCCAGGTGACATCCAGATGGGGACCACAGTCACCAGGGAAGGGTGAGGCCCAGAGAGGTTCCAGAGTCATCATGTCCAGGTGAGGCTCAGGTGTAGAACAGAGTCACCGGGTACCAATGATGCCCAGGTGAGGACCAGAGTCACCAGGTCTGGGTGACGCGCAGATATGATCAGAGTCACCAGTTACAGGTGAGGCCAAGAAGGAGTCCACAGCAATCAGGTCCAGGTGGGGAGCAAAGTCACCAGGACTGGGTGAGGCCCTGGTGAGGACCAGATTCACCAGGTCCAGGTGATTCCCAGGTGGTGACCAGAGACCCTGGGGCTGGGAGACGACCAGGTAAGGACCAGATTCACCAGGTCCAAGAGGCCCAAGTGGGGACCTGTGTCCCCAGGTACGGGTGAGGCACAGGTTGCAACCAAACTCACCAGGTCCAGGAGAGGCCATCCTTCGCGCCATGCAGAGGAACCGTGTCCCGATGATGTACATGTAGGAACCAGAGTTACCAGGTCCAGGTGATGCCAACCTGCAGGCCATGCAGTGGAACCATGTCCCGATGATGCCCAGGTAGGGACCAGATTCACAAGGTCCAAATGGGGCCCAGATGGAGCATATTCACTAGGTCCAGGTGAGGCCCAGTAGAGGACCAGAGTCACCAGATCTGGTTGAGGCTCAGAGGTGTACCAGTATCACCTGGTCCAGGTGACATCCAGATGGGGACTAGAGTCACCAGGACAGGGTGAGGCCCAGAGAGGTTCCAGAGTCATCATGTCCAGGTGAGGTTCAGGGGTGGAACTGAGTCTCCAGGTACCAATGATGCCCAGATGAGGACCAGAGTCACCAGATCTGGGTGACGCGCAGATAGGATCAGAGTCACCAGTTCCAGGTGAGGCAAAGAAAGAGTCCACAGCAATCAGTTCCAGGTGGGGAACAAAGTAACCAGGACTGGGTGAGGCCCAGATGGGGACCAGTTCACCTTGTCCAAGTGAGGCCCAGGTGATGACCAGAGTCCCCAGGTTGGGAGAAGAAGAGGTAAGGACCAGATTCACCAGGTCCAAGAGGCCCACGTGGGGACCTGAGTCACCAGGTATGGGTTAGCCACAGGTGGCAATCCCACTCACCAGGTCCAGGTGAGGCCAACCTGCAGGCCATGTTCGGAACCATGTCCCGATGATGCCCAGGTAGGGACGACAGTCACCAGGTACAAATGAGGCCCAGATGGAGCATATTCACTAGGTCCAGGTGAAGCCAATTGAGGACCAGAGTCACCAGAACTGGTTGAGGCCTAGAGGGGTACCAGAATCACCTGGTCCAGGTTACATCCTAATGGGGACCAGAGTCACCAAGTCAGGTGAGGCCATGCTTAGGATAAGAGTCACCAGTTACAGGTGAGGCCCAGGTGGAGCCAGAGTCACCTGGTACAGAAAATGCCAAAGTCAGACCAGTGTTACAAGGATCAGGTCACTCCAAGTGGGGAATAGAGTAACCATGTCCCGATGATGCCCACGTAGAACCAGAGTCATCATGTCCAGATGAGGCGCAGTTGGGGAGCATATTCACTAGGTCCCGGGCAGACCCAGTTGAGGACTAGAGTCACCAGGTCTAGTTGAGGCCTAGAGGGGTACCAGATTCACCTGGTTTGGTGACTTCCAGATGGGGAACAGAGTAACCATGTCAGGGTGAGGCCCAGAGGGGATCCAGAGTCATCATGTCCAGGTGAGGCTCAGGTGTGGAACAGAGTATCCAGGTCATAATGGTCCACAGGTGAGGACCAGAGTCACCAGATCTGGAAGAGGCCCAGTTAGGATCAGAATTACCACTTCCAGGTGAGGCCAGAAGGTGTCCACAGAAATCAGGTCCAGGTGGGGAACAAAGTCACCAGGACTAGGTGATTCCCAGGTGGTGACCAGATTTACCAGTTCCGGGTGAGGACTAGGTAAGGACCACATTTACCAGGTTCAATTGAGGCCCACGTGGGGACCTGTGTCACCAGGCATGGGTAAGACCCACGTGGGAACCCCACTCACCAGGTCAGGATGAGGCGAACCTGCAGGCCATGCAGAGGAACCATGTCCCGATGATGCCCAGGTAGGGACCAGAGTTACCAGGTCCAGGTGAGGCCAACCAGCAGGCCATGCAGTGGAACCATTTCCCGATGATGCTCAGTGAGTGACCAGAGTCACCAGGTCCAAATGAGGCCCAGATGGAGCATATTCACTAGGTCCAGGTGAGGCCCAGTTGAGGAAAAGAGTCACCAGATCTGGTTGAAGCCTAGAGGGGTACCAGAATCACCTGGTCCAGTTGACATCCAGATGGGGATCAGATCACCAGGTCAGGGTGAGATCCAGAGAGGTCCCAGAGACATCAAGTCCAGGTGAGGCTCAGGTGTGGAACAGAGTAACCAGGTACCAATGATGCCCAGGTGAGGACCAGTTTCAACAGGTCTGGGTGACTCACAGATAGGATCAGAGTCACCAGTTCCAGGTGAGGCTAAGAAAGGGTCCAGAGCAATCAGGTCCAGGTAGGGAACATAGTCACCAGGACTGGGTGAGGCCCAGATGGTGGCCAGATTCACCAGGTCAGGGTGAGGCCCAGGTTGTGACCAGATTCCCCGGGTCTGAGAGAATACCAGGTAAGGACCAGATTCACCAGGTCCAAGAGGCCCACGTGGGGACCTGAGTCACCAGGTATGGGTAAGGCCCACGTGGCATCCCACTAACAAAGTCCATGTGAGGCCAACCTGCAGGGCAGAGTCACCAGATTCAGGTGAGGCCCAGGTATATAAGAGAGTATCCAGGTCCCAATGATGCCTGGGTCAGGACCAGAGTCACTAGGGCCATGCAGGCCCAGATGGGGAACAGAATCACTAGGTCCTGGTGAGGCATACAATAAGACCACAGTCACCAGTATCAGTTGAGATCCTTGTGGGAACAAGAGCCACTCTAACAAGCTGAGTCCCAGATCCATGTGAGGCCTACGTGAGGACCAGATTCATCAGGTCGAATTGAGGCATAGCTGGGGACAAGAGTCACCAGGTCTGGGTTAGGGCAAACTGAGGACCAGTGTCACCAGATCCAGGTGAGGTCCAGGTGGGGACCAGAGTCACCAGATCCAGGTGAAGCCCAGGTGGGGACCAGAGTCACTAGGTCCAGATGAGGCCCAGGTGAGGACCAGAGTTACCAGGTACATGTGAGGCCCCGGTGGGGATCAGAGGCAACAGGTACATGTGGGGCCGCCTTGGGGACCATGGTCAACACGTCTACTTGAGGCCCAGGTGTGGAACACAGTAAGCAGGTCCAGGTGAGTCCCCGGTGTTGACAAGAGTCACCACGTCCAGGTGAGGCTCAGGAGGGGACCAGGATCACCAGGTACAGGGGAGGCCCTTGAAAGAACCAGAGTCAACAGTTCGAGGTCAGGCGCAGGTGGCAACCAGCGTCAGCAGGTCCAAGTCAGGCCAAAGTTGGATTCACAGTCACTAGGGCACGGTGAGACCCAGAGGGGGACCAGAGTCACCTGGTCCAGGTGAGGTCCAGTTGTGGAACACAGTCACCGGGTGCCAATTGTGCCCAGTTGAGGACCATGGTCATCAGGGCCAGGTGTGCCCCAGATGGGGACCGGAGTCCCCAAATCCAGGTGAAGCCCAGGTGGGGACCACAGTCACCAGATCCAGGGTAGTCTCAGGGGCAGACAAGAATCAGCAAAGTCCAGGTGAGGTGCAGGTGGCAACCACACTCAACAGGTCCCGGTGAGGCCCTGGTGGGGACCAGAGCCACGAGGTGCATCAGAAGCTAGAAACAGTGCAGCCAGCAGGTCCAAATGATGTCCATGTGGGAACGAGAATCACCAGTTACATTGAGCCCAGGTGGGGATCAGACTCACCATGTCCAGGTGAGACCGAGGTGGTAACCAGTGTCACCATGTCCATGTGTGGCGAGGTGAAGACCAGAGATAATAGGTACGGCAGGGTCACTGTTAGTGAACAGTGTAACCATATCCTGATGCTACCCAGGTGGGTTCGAGAAACACCAGGTCCTGGTGAGGCCCAGGTGAGAACAGAGACATGAGGACCAGGTGAGGTCCCGATGGGAACCACAGTAACCAGGTCTGGTGAGGCCATGATTTGGATCAGAGTCACCAGTTACAGGTTAGGCCCAGGTGGAGCCAGAGTCACCTGGTACAGAAGAGGCCAAAGTCAGGAGCAGAGTTACCAGGATAAGGTCAGTCCCAGTGAGGAATAGAGTAACCATGTGCCGATGATGCCCAGGGAGAACCAGAGTCACCAGGTCCAGATGAGGCGCAGGTGGGGAGCATGTTCACTAGGTCCTGGTGAGGCCCAGTTGAGGATCAGAGTCACCAGGTCAAGTTGAGGCCTAGAGGGGAACCAGGTTAACCTGGTCTAGGTGATATCCAGAAGGGGACCAGCTCACCATGTCAGGGTGAGGCATAGAGGGGCTCCAGAGTCATCATGTCTAGGTGAGTCTCATGTGTGGAGCAGAGTATCCAGGTCATAATGGTCCACAGGTGAGGACCAGAGTGACCAGATCTGGGTACGCGCAGATAGGATCAGAGTCACCACTTCCAGGTGAGGACAAGGAAGAGTCCACAGAAATCAGGTCCAGGTGGGGAACAACGTCACCAGGACTGGGTGAGGCCCAGATGGGGACCAGATTCACCAGGTCCAGGTGAGGCCCAGGTGTTGAGCAGAGTCCCTGGGTCTGGGAGAGGACCAGGTAAGGACCAAATTCAACAGGTCCAAGTGAGGCCCACGTGGGGACCTGTGTCACCAGGTATTTGTGAGCCCCAGGTGGCAACCCCACTCACCAGGTCCGGCTGAGGCCAACATGCTAGCCATGCAGAGGAACCGTGTCCCGATGATGTCCAGGTAGGGACCAGAGTTACCAGGTCCAGGTGAGGCCAACCTGCAGGCCATGCAGTGCAACCATGTCCCGATGGTGCCCACGTAGGTACCAGAGTCACCAGGTTCAAATGAGGCCCAGATGGAGCATATTCACTAGGTCCAGGTGAGGCCCAGTTGAGGACCAGAGTCACCAGATCTGGTTGAGGCCTAGAGGGGTACCAGAATCCCCTGGTCCAGGTGACATACAGATGGGGACCAGAGTCACCAGGTCAGGGTGAGGCACAGAGTGGTTCGAGAGTCATCATGTCCAGGTGAGGCTCAGGTGTGGAACAGAGTCACCAGGTACCAATGATGCCCAGGTGAGGACCAGAGTCACCAGATCTGGGTGACGCGCAGATAGGATCAGAGTCACCAGGTCCAGGTGAGGCCAAGAAAAAGTCCACAGCAATCAGGTCCAGGTGGGGAACAAAGTCACCAGGACTGGGTGAGGCCCAGATGGGGACCAGATTCACCAGGTCCAGGTGAGGCCCAGGTGGTGACCAGAGTCCCCGGTTCTGGGAGAGGACCAGGTAAGGACCAGAATCACCTGGTCCAAGAGGCCCACGTGGGGACCTGAGTCACCAGGTATGGGTGAGTCCCAGGTGACAACCCCAATCACCAGGTCCAGGTGAGGCCAGCCTGCAGGCCAGAGTCACCAGATCCAGGTGAGGCCCGGTGGGGACGGGAGTCACAAGGTAAATGTGAGTCTACAGGAACACCACAGTCACCAGGTCCAGGTGTGGTTCATGTGGGAACAGGAGTCACCAGATCCAGCTGAGAACCAGTTGGGGACGACAAGTCACCAGGTCCAGATTGAGGCCTAGGTTGGGGGACGAGAGTCATCAGGACCAGTTGAGGCCAAAGTGTGCAGCAAAGTTATCATGTCAAGGTGAGGACCAGTTGGGGAACAGAATAACCATGTCCCATTGATGCCAGGTGGGAAAAGAGTCACAAGGTCCAGACGAAGACTAAGTTTGGAGTAGATTCACCAGGTCCTGTTGAGGCCCAGCTGAGGACCAGTGTCGCCAGCTCCGGGTGTGTCACCCGGTTCTGGTGATATCCAGGTAGGGACCAGTGTCACAAGTCAGGGTGGGGCCCAGAGGGAGAAGAGAATCACTAGGTCCAGGTGAGGCCCCGATGTGGAACTGAGAATCCAGGTCCCATGATGCCCATATGAGGACCTGAGTCACCAGGTCCAGGTGATGTCCCTGTGGGAACCAGTCACCCCGTCCAGGTGAGGCCCAGGTGGGACCACAGTCACCAGGTCCTGGTGAGGTCCAGGTATATAAGATAGTATCCAGGTCCCAATGATGCACAGGTAAGGACCAGAGTCAACAAGTCCAGGAGAGGCCCAAATATGGATCAGAGTCATTGTG
Source organism: Canis aureus (assembly GCF_053574225.1). NCBI lineage: Eukaryota > Metazoa > Chordata > Mammalia > Carnivora > Canidae > Canis > Canis aureus. The sequence continues at coordinate 53,705,452 of NC_135632.1, read as the reverse complement.
TTCCAGGTGAGACCAGATGGAGACCACAGGAACCAGGTCCAGGAGAGCCCCATATGGGAACCAGAGCCACCAGATCCAGGTGAGGTCCAGGACGGACCACAGTCACAAGGTCCAGTTGAGGCGCAGGTGGCAACATGATTCACCAAGTCCAGGTGAGGCCCACGTGGTGACCTGTCACCAGATCCAGGTGCGGACCAGCTAAGAACCAGATTCACCAGGCCCAAGTGAAGCCCATGGGGTGACGAGAGTCACCAGGTAAGGCTGAGGCCCCGAGGGGTAACCAGAGTAACCAGTTTAGTTTGAGGCCCAGAATGGGACCAGAGGTCCCTGGACAAAGTGAGGCCCAGGTGTGGAATAGAGTATCCAGGTCCCAATGATGCCTGGGTGAGGACCAGAATCACTAGGGCCATGAAAGCCCAGATGGGGAACAGAAGCACTAGGTCCTGGTGAGGCATAGTATAAGAAAACAGTCACCAGTATCAGGTGAGCCCCTTGTGGGAACCAGAGCCACTCTATCCCCCTGAGTCCCAGGTCCATGTGAGGCCCACGTGAGGACCAGATTCATCAGGTCGAATTGAGGCATAGCTGGGGACAAGAGTCATCAGGTCTGGGTGCGGCCTAGGTGGGGCAAGATTCAGCAGTTCTGAGTTAGGTCAACGTGGGGACGAGAGACACCAGTAAAGGTGAGGCCAAACTGAGACCAGAGTCACCAGATACAGGTGAGTTCCAGGTGGGGACCAGAGTCACCAAATCCAGGTGAAGTCCAGGTGGGGACCAGACTAACCAGTTCCGGGTGAGGATCAGGTAAGGACAAGATTCAACAGGTCCACGTGAGGCCCACGTTGGGACCTGTGTCACCAGGCATGGGTGAGTCTCAGGTGACAACCCCACTCACTAGGTCCAAGTGAGGCCAACCTGCAGACCATGCCGAGGAACCATGTCCTGATGATGCCCTGGTGGGGTCTAGAGTTATCAGGTCCAGGTGAGGCACACTTGCAGGCCATGGAGGGGAACCATGTCCCGGTAATGCCGAGGTAGGGATCAGAATCACCATGTCCAGATGAGGCCCAGATGGAGCATATTCACCAGGTCAAGGTGAGGCCCAGTTGAGGACCAGAGTCACCAGATCTGGTTGAGCCCTATAAGGGTACCAGAATCACCTGGTTCAGGTGACATCGAGTGGGGACCAGAGTCACCAGGTCAGGGTGAGGCCCAGAGAGGTTCCAGAGTCATCATGTCCAAGTGAGGATCAGGTGTGGAAAGAGTCACCAGGTACAAATGATGCCCAGTTGAGGACCAGATTCACCAGGTCTGGGTGATGCACAGATAGGATCAGAGTCACCAGTTCCAGGTGAGGCCAAGAAGGCGTCCACAGGAATCAGGTCCATGTGGGGAACAAAGTCACCAGGACTGGGTGAGGACCAGATGGGGACCAGATTCACCAGGCCCAGGTGATTCCCAGTTGGTGACCAGAGTTACCAGTTCCGGGGAAGGACCAGGTAAGGACCAGATTCACCAGGTCCCATTGAGGCCCACGTGGGGACCTGTGTCACCATGTATGGGTGAGGCACAATTGGCAACCCCACTCACCAGGTCCAGGTGAGGCCAACCTGCAGGCGATGGAGAGGAACCATGTCCCGATGATGCCCAGGTAGGGACCAGAGTTACCAGGTCCAGGTGAGGCCAACCTGCAGGCCATGCAGTGGAACCATGTCCCGATGATGCCCAGGTAGGGACCAGAGTCACCAGGTCCAAATGAGGCCCACATGGAGCATATTAACTAGGTCCAGGTGAGGCCCAGTTGAGGACCTGAGTCACCAGATGTGGTTGAGGCCTAGAGGGGTATCAGAATCACCTGGTCCAGGTGACATCCAGTTGGGGACCAGAGTCACCAGGGAAGGGTGAGGCCCAGAGAGGTTCCAGAGTCATCATGTCCAGGTGAGGCTCAGGTGTAGAACAGAGTCACCAGGTACCAATGATGCCCAGGTGAGGACCAGAGTCACCAGGTCTGGGTGACCCGCAGATAGGATCAGAGTCACCAGGTCCAGGTGAGGCCAAGAAGGAGTCCACAGCAATCAGGTCCAGGTGGGGAACAAAGTCACCAGGACTGGGTGAGGCCCTGATGGGGACCAGATTCACCCGGTCCAGGTGATTCCCAGGTGGTGACCAGAGTTACCAGTTCTGGGTGAGGACCAGGTAAGGACCAGAATCACCAGGTCCAAGTGAGGCCCACGGGGGGACCTGTGTCACCAGATATGGGTGAGACCCTGGTGGCAACCCCAATCACCAGGTCCAGGTGTGGCCAACCTGCAGGCCATGCAGAGGAACCGTGTCCCGATGAAGCCCAAGTAGGGATCAGAGTTACCAGGTCCAGGTGAGGCCAACCTGCAGGCCATGCAGAGGAACCGTGTCCCGATGAAGCCCAGGTTGGGACCAGAGTCACCAGGTCCATATGAGGCCCAGATCGTGTATATTCACTAGGTCCAAGTGAGGCCCATTTGAGGACCAGAGTCACCAGATCTGGTTGAGGCCTAGAGGGGTACCAGAATCACCTGGTCCAGGTGACATCAAGATGGGGACCAGAGTCACCAGGTCAGGGTGAGGCCCAGAAAGGTTCCAGAGTCATCATGTCCAGGTGAGGCTCAGGTGTGGAACAGAGTAATCAGGTACCAATGATGCCCAGGTGAGTTCCAGAGTCACCAGATCTGGTTGACGCGCAGATAGGATCAGAGTCACCAGTTCCAGGTGAGGCAAAAAGAGTCCACAGCAATCAGGTCCAAGTGGGGAACAAAGTCACCAGGACTGGGTGAGGCCCAGATGGGACCAGATTCACCAGGCCCAAGGGAGGCCAATGTGGTGACCAGAGTCCCTGGGTCTGGAAGAGTACCAGGTAAGGACAAGATTCACCAGGTCCAAGAGGCCCACGTGGGGACGTGGGTCACCAGATATGTGTGAGGCCCAGGTGGCAACCCCACTCACCAGGTCCAGGTGAGGCCAACCTGCAGGCCAGAGTCACCAGATCCAGGTGAGGCCCTAGTGGGGACCGGAGTCACCAGGTAAATGTGAGTCTACAAGAACACACAGTCACCAAGTCCAGGTGTGGTTCATGTGGGAACGAGAGTCACCAGGTCCAGGTGAGACCCATGTGGGGACCACAGACACCAGGTCCAGATGGAGGCCTAGGTGGGGGGACCAGATTCATCAGGACCAGTTGAGGCCAAAGTGTGGAGAAAAGCTATCATGTCCAGTTGAGACCCTGGTGGGGAACAGAGTAACCATGTCCCATTGATGCCAGGTGGGAAAAGAGTCACAAGGTCCAGACGTGGCCTAAGTGAGGAGTAGATTCACCAGGTCCTGTTGAGGCCCAGTTGAGGACCAGTGTCCCCAGCTCCGGGTGAGTCCCAGAGGGGGACCAGAGGCACCCGGTTCTGGTGACGTCCAGGTGAAGACCAGAGTCACCACGTCAGGGTGAGGCCCAGAGGGAGACGAGAATCACTAGGTCCAGGTGAGTCCCCGATGTGGAACTGAGAAACCAGGTCCCATGATGCCCATATGAGGACCTGAGTCACCAGGTCCAGGTGAGGTCCCTGTGGGAACCAGTCACCTCGTCCAGGTGAGGCCCAGGTGGGACCACAGTCACCAGGTCCAGGTGAGGCCCAAGTATATAAGCGAGTATCCAGCTCCCAATGATTTCCAGGTAAGGACCAGAGTCAACAGGTCCAGGAGAGGCCCAAATATGGATCAGCGTCATTGTGTTACAGGTGAGGCCAGATGGAGACCACAGGAACCAGGTCCAGGAGAGCCCCATATGTTAACCAGACCACCAGATCCAGGTGAGGTCCAGGTGGGACCACAGTCACAAGGTCCAGGTGAGGCGCAGGTGTCAACAGGATTCACCAAGTCCAGGTGAGGCCCTGGTGGCGACCAGTCACCACATCCTGGAACGGACCAGCTAAGGACCAGATTCACCAGGCCCAAGTGAAGCCCAAGGGGTGTTCAGAGTCACCAGGTAAGGGTGAGGCCCAGAGGGGGAACCAGAGTAACCAGTTTTTTGAGGCCCAGAATGGGACCAGCGATCCCTAGTCAAAGTGAGGCCCAGGTGTGGAATAGAGTATCCAGGTCCCAATGATGCCTGGGTGAAGACCAGAGTCACTAGAGCCATGCATGCCCGGATGGGGAACAGAATCACCAGGTCCTGGTGTGGCATAGACTAAGATCACAGTCAGCAGTATCAGGTGAGCCCCTTGTGGGATCCAGAGCCACTCTATCCAGCTGAGTACCAGGTCCATGTGAGGCCAACGTGAGGACCAGATTCAACAGGTCGAATTGAGGCATAGCTGGGGACAAGAGTCACCAGGTCTGGGTGCGGCCTAGGTGGGGGAAGATTCAGCAGTTCTGAGTTAGGTCAAATTGGGGACGAGAGACACCAGGTCCAGGTGAGGACAATCTGAGGACCAGAGTCACCAGATCCAGGTGAGGTCCATTTTGGAAAGAGAGTCACCAGGTCCAGGAGAGGTCCAGGTGGGTACCAGAGTCACCAGATACAGGTGAAGTCCAGGTGGGGACCAGAGTCATCAGATCCATGTGAAGCCCAGGTGGGGACCAGAGTCACTAGGTCCAGATGAGGCCCAGGTGAGGACCAGAGTTACCAGGTACATGTGAGGCCCCGGTGGGGATCAGAGGCAACAGGTCCATGTGAGGCCGGCCTGGGGACCATGGTCAACAGGTCTATTGAGGCCCAGGTGTGGAACACAGTAAGCAGGTCCATGTGAGTCCCCAGTTGTGACAAGAGTCACCACGTCCAGGTGAGGCCCGGTGGAGACCAGGATCACCAGGTACAGGGGAGGCCTTTGAAAGAAGCAGAGTCAACAGTTCGAGGTCAGGCGCAGCTTCCAACCAGGGTCAGCAGGTCCAAGTCAGGCCAAAGTGGGTTTCACAGTCACTAGGGCACGGTGAGACCCAGAGGGGAACCAGAGTCACGTGGTCCAGGTGAGTTCCAGTTGTGGAACACAGTCACCGCGTCCCGATTTTGCCCAGTTGAGGACCATGGTCAACAGGGCCAGGTGAGGCTCAGATGGGGACCAGAGTCCCCCAATCCAGGTGAAGCCCAGGTGGGGACCACAGTCACTAGATGCAGGGGAGTCTCAGGTGAAGACCAGAATCACCAGGTGCAGGTGAGATGCAGGTGGCAACCACACTGACCAGGTCCCGGTGAGGCCATGGTGGGGACCAGAGCCACGAGGTACATGAGAAGCTAGAAACACTGCAGCCACCAGGTCCACATGATGTCCATGTGGGAACGAGAATCACCAGTTACAGGTAAGGACCAGGTGGGGATCCGAGTGACCATGTCCAGGTGAGACCCAGGTGGGAACCAGTGTCACCATTTCCAGGTGTGGCCCAGGTGAAGACCAGAGTTAATAGTTCCGGCTGGGTCACTGTTAGTGAACAGTGTAACCATATCCTGATGCTACCCAGGTGGGTACCAGAGACACCAGGCCCTGGTGAGGCCCAGGTGGGACTAGAGACAAGAGGTCCAGGTGAGGTCCCGATGGGAACCACAGTACCAGGTCAGGTGAGGCCATGCTTAGGATCAGAGTCACCAGTTAAAGGTTTGGCCCAGGTGGAGCCAGAGTCACTTGGTACAGAAGAGGCCAAAGTCCGGACCAGAGTTTCCAGGATCAGGTCAGTCCCAGTGGGGAACAGAGAAACCATGTCCCGATGATGCCCAGATAGAACCAGCGTCACCAAGTCCAGATGAGGCGCAGGTGGGGAGCATATTCACTAGGTTCCGTTGAGGCCCTCTTGAGGACCTGAGTCACCAGGTCTAGTTGAGGCCTAGAGTGGTACCAGATTCACCTGATCTAGGTGACATCCAGATGGGGACCAGAGTCACCATGTCAGGCTGAGGACCAGAGGGGATCCAGAGTCATCATGTCCAGGTGAGGCTCAGGTGTGGAACAGAGTATCCAGGTCATAATGTTCCACAGTTGAGGACCAGAGTCACCAGATCTGGGTGAGGCCCAGTTAGGATCAGAGTCACCAGTTCCAATGAGGCCAAGAAGGCGTGAACAGCAATCAGGTCAAGGTGGGGAAGAAAGTCAACAGGACTGTGTGAGGCCCAGATGGGGACCAGATTCACCAGGTCCATGTGATTCCCAGGTGGTGACCAGGGTTACCAGGTCCGGGAGAGGACCAGGTAAGGACCAGATTCACCAGGTCCAAGTGAGGCCCACGTGGGGACCTGTGTCACCAGGTATGGGTGAGACCCAGGTGGCAACCCCACTCACCAGTTCCGGCTGAGGCCAACATGCAGGCCATGCAGAGGAACCGTGTCCCGATGATGTCCAGGTAGGGACCAGAGTTACCAATTCCAGGTGAGGCCAGCATGCAGGCCAGAGTCACCAGATCCAGGTGAGGCCCTAGTGGGGATGGGAGTCACAAGATAAATGTGAGTCTACAAGAACACCACAGTCACCAGGTCCAGGTGTGGTTCATGTGGGAACGGGAGTCACCAGGTCCAGCTGAGACCCAGTTTGGGACGACAGTCACCAGTCCAGAATGAGGCCTAGGTTGGGGGACGAGAGTCATCAGGACCAGTTGAGGCCAAAGTGTGCAGCAAAGTTATCATGTCAAGGTGAGGCCCAGGTGGGGAACAGAGTAACCATGTCCCATTGATGCCAGGTGGGAAAAGAGTCACAAGGTCCAGACGAAGCCTAAGTTTGGAGTAGATTCACCAGGTCCTGTTGAGGCCCACCTGAGGACAAGTGTCCCCAGCTCCGGGTGTGTCACCCGGTTCTGGTGCTATCCATATGGGGACCAGTGTCACAAGTCAGGGTAAGGCCCTGAGGGGGACGAGAATCTCTAGGTCCAGGTGAGGCCCCGATTTGGAACTGTGAAACCAGGTCCCAAGATGCCCATATGAGGACCTGAGTCACCAGGTCGAGGTGAGGTCCCTGTGGGAACCAGTCACCCCGTCCAGGTGAGGCCCAGGTGGGACCAAAGTCACCAAGTCCTGGTGAGGCCCAGGTATATAAGAGAGTATCCAGGTCCCATTGATGCCCAGGTAAGGACCAGACTCAACAGGTCCAGGAGAGACCCAAATATGGATCAGAGTCATTGTGTTCCACGTGAGGCCAGATGGAGACCACAGGAACCAGGTCCAGGAGAGCCCCATATGGGAACCAGAGCCACCAGATCCAGGTGAGGTCCAGGAGGGACCACAGTCACAAGGTCCAGGTGAGGCGCAGGTGGCAACATGATTCACCAAGTCCAGGTGAGGCCCACGTGGTGACCTGTCACCAGATCCAGGTGCGGACCAGCTAAGATCCAGATTCACCAGGCGAAAGTGAACCCCAAGGGGTGACCAGAGTCACCAGGTAAGGGTGAGGCCCCGAGGGGGAACCAGAGTAACCAGTTTAGTTTGAGGCCCAGAATGGGACCAGAGGTCCCTGGACAAAGTGAAGCCCAGGTGTGGAGTAGAGTATCCAGGTCCCAATGATGCCTGGGTGAGGACCAGAGTCACTAGGGCCATGAAAGCCCAGATGGGGAACAGAATCACTAGGTCCTGGTGAGGCATAGAATAAGAACACAGTCACCAGTATCGGATGAGCCCCTTGTGGGAACCAGAGCCACTCTATCCCGCTGAGTCCCAGGTCCATGTGAGGCCCACGTGAGGACCAGATTCATCAGGTCGAATTGAGGCATAGCTGGGGACAAGAGTCATCAGGACTGGGTGCGGCCTAGGTGGGGCAAGATTCAGCAGTTCTGAGTTAGGTCAAAGTGGGGACGAGAGACACCAGTCCAGGTGAGGCCAAACTGAGACCAGAGTCACCAGATACAGGTGAGTTCCAGGTGGGGACCAGAGTCACGAGATCCAGGTGAAGTCCAGGTGGGGATCAGAGTCACTAGGTGCAGATGAGGCCCAGCTGAGGACCAGAGTTACCAGGTACACGTGAGGCCCCGGTGGGGATCAGAGGTAACAGGTCCATGTGAGGCGAGCTTGGGGAATATGGTCAAGAGTTGTAATTGAGGCCCAGGTGTGGAACACAGTAAGCAGGTCCAGATGAGTCCCCGGTGGTGACTAGAGACACCACATGCAGGTGAGGCCCAGTTGGGCATCAGGATCACCGGTACAGGGGAGGCACTTGAAAGAACCAGAGTCAACAGTTCGAGGTCAGACACAGGTGGCAACCAGGGTCAGCAGGTCGAAGTCAGGCCAAAGTGGGGTTCACAGTGACTAGGGCACGGTGAGACCCAGAGGGAGACCAGAGTCACCTTGTCCAGGTGAGGTCCAGTTGTGGAACACAGTCACACGGTCCCAATTTTCCCCAGTTGAGGACCATGGTCAAAGGACCAGGTGAGGCCCAGATGGGGACCGGAGTCCCCAAATCCAGGTGAAGCCCAGGTGGAGACCACAGTCACCAGATCCAGGGGAGTCTCAGGTGCAGACCAGAATCACCAGGTCCAGGTGAGGTACAGGTGGCAACCACACTCATCAGGTCCCGGTGAGGCCCTGGTGGGGACCAGAGTCACTAGGTACATGAGAAGCTAGAAACACTGCAGCCACCAGTTCCACATGATGTCCATGCGGGAACGAGAATCACCAGTTACAGGTGAGGACCAGGTGGGGATCCGACTCACCATGTCCAGGTGAGACCGAGGTGGGAACCAGTATCACCATGTCCAGGTGTGGCCCAGGTGAAGGCCAGAGTTAATAGGTCCCGCTGGGTCACTGTTATTGAACAGTGTAACCATATCCTGATGCTACCGAGGTGGGTACCGAGACACCAGGTCCTGGTGAGGCCCAGTTAGGACCAGAGACATGAGGTCCAGGTGAAGTCCCGATGGGAACCACAGTCAGCAGGTCAGGTGAGGCCATGCTTACGATCAGAGGCACCAGTTACAGGTGAGGCCCAGGTGGAGCCAGAGTCACCTGGTACAGAAAATGCCAAAGTCAGGAATAGTGTTACCAGGATCACGTCACTCACACTGGGGAATAGAGTAAACATGTCCCGATGATGCACACGTAGAACCAGAGTCACCATATCCAGATGAGGCGCAGTTGGGGAGCATATTCACTAGGTCCCGGTAAGGCCCAGTTGAGGACTAGAGTCACCAGGTTTGGTTGAGGCCTTTAGGGGTACCAGATTCACCAGGTCTAGGATACATCCAGATGGTGACCAGAGTCTCCATGTCAGAGGGAGGCCCAGAGTGGATCCAGAGTCATCATGTCCAGGTGAGGCTCAGGTGTGGAGCAAAGTTATCATGTCCAGGTGAGGCCCAGGTGGGAAACAGAGTAACCATGATCCCATTGATGCCAGGTGGGAAAAGAGTCACAAGGTCCAGACGAGACCTAAGTAAGGAGTAGATTCAACAGGTACTGTTGAGATCCAGCTGAGGACAAGTGTCGCCAGCTCCGGGTGAGTCCCAGAGGGGGACCAGAGTCACCCGGTACTGGTGATATCCAGGTTGGTACCAGAGTCACCACGTCAGGGTGAGGCACAGAGTGGACGAGAATCACTAGGTCCAGGTGAGGCCCCGATGTGGAACTGAGAAACCAGGTCCCATGATGCCAATATGAGGACCTGAGCCACCAGGACCAGGTGAGATCCCTGTAGGAACAAGTCACCTTGTCCAGGTGAGGCCCAGGTGGGACCACAGTCACCAGGTCCAGATGAGGCCCAAGAATATAAGAGAGTATCCAGGACCCAATGATGCCCAGGTAAGGTCCAGAGTCAACAGGTCCAGGAGAGGCCCAAATATGGATCAGAGTCATTGTGTTCCAGGTGAGGCCAGATGGAGACCACAGGAACCAGGTCCAGGAGAGCCCCATATGGGAACCAGAGCCACCAGATCCAGGTGAGGTCCAGGTGGGACCACAGTCACAAGGTGCAGGTGAGGCGCAGGAGGCAACAGGATTCAACAAGTCCAGGTGAGACCCAGGTGGCGACCAGTCACCAGATCCAGGTGCGGACCAGCTAAGGACCAGTTTCAGCAGGCCCGTGTGAAGCCCAAGGGGTGACCAGAGTCACCAGATAGGGATGAGGCCCAGAGGGGGAACCAGAGTAACCAGTTTAGTTTGAGGCCCAGAATGGGACCAGAGGTCCCTCGTCAAAGTGAGGCGCAGGTGTGGAATAGATTATCCAGGTCCCAATGATGCCTGGGTGAGGACCAGAGTCACTAGGGCCATGCAGGCCCAGATGGCAAACAGAATCACTAGGTCCTGGTGAGGCATAGAATAACACCACAGTCAGCTGAATCAGGTGATCCCCTTGTGGGAATCAGAGCCACTCTATGGAGCTGAGTCCCAGGTCCATGTGAGGCCCAGGTGAGGACCAGATTCATCAAGTCGAATTGAGGCATAGCTGGGGACAAGAGTCACCAGGTCTGGGTGCGGCCTAGGTGTGGCAAGATTCTGCAGTTTTGAGTTAGTTCAATGTGGGGATGAGAGACACCAGGTCCAGGTGAGGGCAAAGTGAGGACCAGAGTCACCAGATCCAGGTGAGGTCCATGTTGGACAGAGAGTCACCAGGTCGAGGAGAGTTCCAGGTGGGGACCAGAGTCACCAGATCCAGGTGAAGTCCAGGTGGGGACCAGAGTCACCAGATCCAGGTGAAGCCCAGGTGGTGACCAGAGTCACTAGGTCCAGATGAGGCCAGGTGAGGACCAGAGTTACCAGACACCTGAGGCCCCGGTGGGGATCAGTTGCAACAGGTCTACTTGAGGCCCAGGTGTAGAACACAGTAACAAGGGCCAGGTGAGTCCCCGGTGTTGACAAGAGTCACCACGTCCAGGTGAGGCCCAGGTGGGGACCAGGATCACCAGGTCCAGGACAGGCTCTTGAAAGAACCAGAGTCAAAAGTTCGAGGTCAGGAGCAGGTTGCAACAAGGGTCAGCAGGTCCAAGTCAGGACAAAGTGGGGTTAAGAGTCACTAGGGCACGGTGAGACCCAGAGGGGGACCAGAGTCAACTGGTCCATGTGAGGTCCAGTTGTGGAACACAGCCACCGGGTCCCAATTTTCCCCAGTTGAGGACCATGGTCAACAAGGCCAGGTGAGGCCCAGATGGGGACCAGAGTCCCCAAATTCAGGTGAAGCCCAGGTGGGGACCACAGTCACCAGATCCAGGGTAGTCTCAGGTGCAGACCAGAATCACCAGATCCAGGTGAGGTGCAGGTGGCAACCACACACACCAGGTCCCGGTCAGGCCCTGCTGGGGACCAGAGTCATGAGGTACATGAGAAGCTAGAAACACTGCAGCCACCAGGTCCACAAGATGTCCATGTGGGAACGAGAATCACCAGTTACAGGTGAGGACCAGGTGGGGTCCGAATCAACATGTCCAAGTGAGACCCAGGTGGGAACCAGTGTCACCATGTCCAGGTGTGGCTCAGGTGAAGACCGGAGTAATAGGTCCGGCTGGGTCACTGTTAGTGAACAGTATAAGCATATCTTGATGCTACCCAAGTGGGTACCGGAGACTCCAGGTCCTGGTGAGGCCAGGTGGGACCAGAGACATGAAGTCCAGGTGATTTCCCGATGGGAACCACAGTCAGCAGGTCAGGTGAGGCCATGCTTAGGATCAGAGTCACCAGTTACAGGTGAGGCCCAGGTGGAGCCAGAGTCACCTGGTACATAAGAGGCCAAAGTTAGGACCAGAGTTACCGGGATCAGGTCAATCCCAGAGGGTAATACAATAACCATGTACCGATGATGCCCAGGTAGAACCAGAGTCACCAGGTCCAGATGAGGCGCAGGTGGGGCCATGTTCACTAGATTCCGGTGAGGCCCAGTTGAGGACCAGAGTCACCAGGTCAAGTTGAGTCCTAGAGGGATACCAGATTGACCTGGTCTACGTGACATCCAGATGGGGAACAGAGTCCACATGTCAGGCTGAGGCCCAGAGGGGATCCAGATTCATCATGTCCAGGTGAGGCTCAGGTGTGGAACAGAGTATCCAGGTCATAATGGTCCACAGGTGAGGACCAGAGTCACCAGATCTGGGTGAGTCCCAGTTAGGATTAGAGTCACCAGTTCCAGTTGAGGCCAAGAAGGAGTCCACAGCAATCAGGCCAGGTGGGGAACAAAGTCACCAGGACTGGGTGAGGCCCAGATGGGGACCAGATTCAACAGGCCCAGGTGAATCCCAGGTGGTGACCAGAGTTACCAGTTCCGGGTGAGGACCAGGTAAGGACCAGATTCACCAGGTCCAAGTGAGGCCCGCGTGGGGACCTGTGTCACCAGGCATGGTTGAGGCCCAGATGACAACACCACTCACCAGGTCCAGGTGATTCCAAACTGCAGGCCATGCAGAGGAACAATATCCCGATGATACCCAGGTACTGACTAGAGTTACCATATCCAGGTGAGGCCAACATGCAGGCCATGCAGTGGAACCATGTCCCTATGATGCCCAGGTAGGGACCAGAGTCACCAGGTCCAAATGAGGCCCAGATGGAGCATATTCACTAGGTCCAGGTGAGGCCCAGTTGAGGACCTCAGTCACCAGGTTTGGGTGAGGCCCAGGTGGCAACCCCACTCACCAGGTCCAAGTGAGGCCAACCAGCAGGCCAGAGTCACCAGATCCACGTGAGGCTGTAGTGGGCACCGGAGTCACCAGGTAATGTGAGTCTACAAGAACACCACAGTCACCAGGTCCAGGTGTGGTTCATGTGGGAACGAGAGTCACCAGGTCCAGGTGAGACCCAGGTGGGGACAACAGTCTCCAGGTCCAGATTGAGTCCTAGGTGGGGGGACCATGGTCATCAGGACCAGTAGAGGCCAAAGGGCGGAGCAAAGTTATCATGTCCATGTGAGGCCCAGGTGCGGAAGAGAGTAACCATGTCCCATTGATGCCAGGTGGGAAAAGAGTCACAAGGTCCAGACGAGGCCTAAGTGAGGAGTAGATTCACCAGGTCCTGTTGAGACCCAGTTGAGGACCAGTGTCCCCAGGTCCGGATGAGTCCCAGAGGGGGACCAGAGTCACCCGGTTCTGGTGATATCCAGGTGGGGACCAGAGTCAGCACGTCAGTGTGAGGCCCAGAGGGGGACGAGAATCACTAGGTCCAGGTGAGGCCCCGATGTTGAACTGAAAAACCAGGTATCATGATGCCCATTTGAGGACCTGAGTCACCAGGTCCAGGTGAGGTCCCTGTGGGAACCAGTCACCTCGTCCAGGTGAGGCCCAGGTGGGACCACACTCACCAGGTCCAGGTGAGGCCCAGGTATATAAGAGAGTATCCAGGTCCCAATGATGGCCAGGTAAGGACCAGAGTCAACAGGTCCAGGAGAGGCCCAAATATGGATCAGAGTCATTGTGTTCCAGGTGAGGCCAGATGGAGACCACAGGAACCAGGTCCAGGAGAGCCCCATATGGGAACCAGAGCCACCAGATCCAGGTGAGGTCCAGGAGGGACCACAGTCACAAGGTCCAGGTGAGGCGCAGGTGGCAACATGATTCACCAAGTCCAGGTGAGACCCAGGTGACGACCAGTCACCAATTCCAGGTGTGGACCAGCTAAGGACCAGATTCACCAGCCCCAAGTGAAGCCAAGGGGTGACCAGAGTCACGAGGTAAGGGTGAATCCGAGAGGGGCACCAGAGTAACCAGTTTAATTTGAGGCCAAGAATGGGACCAGAGGTCCCTGGTCAAAGAGGGCCCCAGGTGTGGAATAGAGTATCCAGGTCCCAATGATGCCTGGGTGAGGACCAGAGTCACTAGGGCCATGCAGGCCCAGATGAGGAACAGAATCACTAGGTCCTTGTGAGGCATACAAAAAGACCCGAGTCACCAGTAACAGGTGAGACTCTTGTGGGAACCAGAGCCACTCTATGCAGCTGAGTCCCAAGTCCATGTGAGGACCACGTGAGGACCAGATTCATCAGGTCAGGTCGAATTGAGGCATAGCGGGGGACAAGAGTCCCCAGGTCTGGGTGCATCCTAGGTTTGGCAAGATTCTGCAGTTTTGAGTTAGGTCAAAGTGGGGACGAGAGACACCAGGTCCAGGTGAGGCCGAACTGAGGACCAGAGTCACCAGATCCAGGTGAGGTCCAGGTGGGGACCAGGGTCACCAGATCCAGGTGAAGTCCAGGTGGGGACCAGAGTCACTAGGCCCAGATAAGGTCCAGGTGAGGACCAGAGTTACCAGGTACACGAGAGGCCCCGGTGGGGATCAGAGGAAACAAGTCCATGTGAGGCCGGCTTGGGGACTATGGTCAAGAGGTGTACTTGAGCCCAGGTGTAGAACACAGTAAGCAGGTCCAGGTGAGTCCCCGGTGGTGACAAGAGTAACCACGTCCAGGTGAGGCCCAGATGCGGACCAGGATCACCAGATACAGGGGAGGCCCTTGAAAGTACCAGAGTCAACTGTTCGAAATCAGACTTTGGTGGCATCCAGGGTCAGCAGGTCCAAGTCAGGCCAAAGTGGGGTTCACAGTCACTAGGGCACGGTGAGACCCAGAGGGGGACCAGAGTCACCTGGTCCAGGTGAGGTCCAGTTGTGGAACACAGTCACCTGGTCCCAATTTTGCCCAGTTGAGGACCATGATCAACAGGGCGAGGTGAGGCCCAGATGGGGACCGAAATCCCCAAATCCAGGTGAAGCTGAGGTGGGGACCACAGTCACCAGATCCAGGTTAGTCTCAGGTGCAGACCAGAATCACCAGGTCCAGGTGAGGTGCCGGTTGCAACCAAACTCACCAGGTCCCAGTGAGGCCCTCGTGGGGACCAGAGTCACGAGGTACATGATAAGCTAGAAACACATGGGATCCCTGGGTGGCGCAGCGGTTTGGCGCCTGCCTTTGGCCCAGGGCGCGACCCTGGAGACCCGGGATCGAATCCCACGTCGAACTCCCTGTGCATGGAGCCTGCTCCTCCCTCTGTCTGTGTCTCGGCCAATCTCTCACTGTGACTATCATAAATAAATAAAAATTAAAAAAAAAGAAGCTAGAAACACTGCGGACAACAGGTCCATATGATCTCCATGTGGGAACGAGAATCACCAGTTATAGGTGAGGACCAGGTGGGGATACGACTCACCATGTCCAGGTGAGACCCAGGTGGGAACCAGTGTCACCATGTGCAGGTGTGGCCCAGGTGAAGACCAGAGTTAATAGTTCCGGCTGGCGCACTGTTAGTGAACACTGTAACCATATCCTGATGCTACCCAGGAGGGTCCCAGAGACGCCAGGTCCTGGTGAGGCCCAGGTGGGACCAGAGACATGAGGTCCAGGTGAGGTCCAGATGGGAACCACAGTCACCAGGTCAAGTGAGGCCATGCTTAGGATCAGAGTCACAGGTTACAGGTGAGGCCGAGGTGGAGCCAGAGTCACCTGGTACAGAAGAGGCCAAAGTCAGGACCAGAGTTACCAGGATCAGGTCAGTCCCAGTGGGGAATAGAGTAACCATGTCCCGATGATGCCCAGGTAGAACCAGAGTCACCAGGTCCAGATGAGGCGCAGATGGGGAGCCTGTTCACTAGGTCCCGGTGAGGCCAGTTGAGGACCAGATTTACCAGGTCAAGTTGAGGCATAGAGGGGTTCCAGATTCACCTGGTGAGGTGACATACGGATGGGACCAGAGTCACCATATCAGGCTGAGGCCCAGAGGGGCTCCAGAGTCATCATGTCCAGGTGAGGCTCAGGGGTGGAAGAGTTTATCCAGCTCATAATGGTCCACAGATGAGGACCAGAGTCACCAGAACTGGGTGAGGCCCAGTTAGGATCAGAGTCACCAGTTCCAGGTGAGGCCAAGAAGGAGTCCACAGCAATAAGGTCCAGGTGTGGAACAAAGTCACCAGGACTGGATGAGGCCCAGATGGGGACCAGATTCACCAGATCCAGGTGATTCCCAGGTGGTGACCAGAGTTACCAGTTCCGGGTGAGAACCAGGTAAGGACCAGATTCACCAGGTCGAAGTGAGGCCCACGTGGGGACCTGTGTCACTGGCATGGGTGAGGCCCAGGTGACAAACCCACTCACCAGGTCCAGGTGAGGCCAAACTGCAGGCCATATAGAGGAACCAGGTCCCAATGATGCCCAGGTAAGGACGAGAGTTACCAGGTCCAGGTGAGGCCAACCTACAGGCCATGCAGTGGAACCATGTCCGATGATGCCCAGGTAGGGACCAGAGTCACCAGGTCCAAATGAAGCCCAGATGGAGCATAATCACTAGGTCCAGGTTAGGCCCAGTTGAGGACCAGAATCACCAGACCTGGTTGAAGCCCAGAGAAGTACCATGATTCCCTGGTCCAGGTGACATCCATATGGGGACCAGAGTCACCAGGTCAGGTTGATGCCCAGAGAGGTTCCAGAGTCATCATGTCCAGGGGAGCCTCAGGTGTGGAACAGAGTCACCAGGTACCAATGATGCCCAGGTGAGGACCAGAGTTACCAGGTACACGTGAGGCCCCGGTGGGGTTCAGAGGCAACAGGTCCATGTGAGGACGGCTTGGGGACCATGGTCAACAGTTCTACTTGAGGCCCAGGTGTGGAACACAGTAAGCAGGTCCAGGTGAGTCCCCGTTGGGGACAAGAGTCACCACGTGCAGGTGAGGGCAAGGTGGACACCAGGATCGCCAGGTACAGGGGAGGCCCTTGAAAGAACCAGAGTCAACATTCCGATGTCAGGGGCAGGTAGCAACCAGGTTCAGCAGGTCGAAGTCAGGCCAAAGTGGGGTTCACAGTTACTAGGGCACGGTGAGACCCAGAGGGGGACCAGAGTCACCTGGTCCAGGTGAGGTCCAGTTGTGGAACACAGTCAACGGGTCACAATTTTGCCCAGTTGAGGACCATGGTACAGGTGGCGACCACACACACTAGGTCCCGGTGAGGCCCTGGTGGGGACCAGAGTCACTAGGTACATGAGAGGCTAGAAACACTGAAGCCATCAGGTCCACATCATGTCCATGTGGGAACGAGAATCACCAGTTACACGTGAGGACCACGTGGGGATCCGACTCACCATGTCCAGGTGAAACCCAGGTGGGAACCAGTGTCAGCAT
Organism: Canis aureus; assembly: GCF_053574225.1. Taxonomy (NCBI): domain Eukaryota; kingdom Metazoa; phylum Chordata; class Mammalia; order Carnivora; family Canidae; genus Canis; species Canis aureus. The sequence continues at coordinate 53,688,450 of NC_135632.1, read as the reverse complement.
GTCCAGGTGTGGCCCTTGTGAATACCAGAGTTAATAGGTCCGGGTGGGTCACTGATAGTGAACAGTGTAACCATATCCTGATGCTACCCAGGTGGGTACAAGAGACACCAGGTCCTGGTGAGGCCCAGGAGGGACCAGAGACATGAGGTCCAGGTGAGGTCCCGATGGGAACCACAGTCACCATTTCAGCTGAGGCCATGCTTAGGATCAGAGTCACGAGTTACAAGTGAGGCCCAGGTGGAGCGAGAGTCACCTGGTACAGAAGAGGCCAAAGTCAGGAGCAGAGTTACCAGGATCAGGTCAGTCCCAGTGGAGAACAGAGTAACAATGTCCCGATGAAGCCCAGGTAGAACCTGAGTCACCAGGTCCAGATGACGCGCAATTGGGGAGCATGTTCACTAGGTCCCGGTGAGGCCCAGTTGAGGACCAGAGTCACCAGGTCAAGTTGTCGCCAAGAGGTGTACAAGATTCACCTGGTCTCGGTGACTTCCAGATGGGGACCAGAGTCACCGTGTCAGGCTGACCCCAGGGAGGTTCCAGAGTAGTCATGTCCAGGTGAGGCTCAAGTGTGGAACAGAGTAAGCAGGTACCAGTGATGCCAAGGTGAGGACCAGAGTCACCAGATCTGGGTAACGCGCAGATAGGATCAGAGTCACCAGTTCCAGATGAGGCCAAGAAAGAGTCCACAGCCATCAGGTCCAGGTGGGGAACAAAGTCACCAGGACTGGGTGAGGCCCAGATGGAGACCAGATTCACCAGGTCCAGGTGAGGTCCAGGTATTGACCAGAGTCCCCAGGTCTGGGAGAGGACCAGGTAAGGACCAGATTCACCAGATCCAAGAGGCCCACGTGGGGACCTGAGTCACCAGTTATGGGTGTGGCCAAGGTGGCAACCCCACTCAACAGGTCCAGGTGAGGCCAACCTGCAGGACAAAGTCATCAGATCCAGGTGAGGCCATAGTGGGGTCCGGAGTGACCAGGTAAATATGAGTCTATAAGAACACCACAGTAACCAGGTCCAGGTGTGGTTCATGTGGGAACGAGAGTCACCAGGTCCAGGTGAGACCCAGGTGAGGACAACAGTCACCAGGTCCAGAATGAGGCCTAGGTGGGGGGACCAGAGTCATCAGGACCAGTTGAGACCAAAGTATGGAGCAAAGATATCATGTACAAGTGAGGCCCAGGTGGGGAACAGAGTAACCATATCCCATTGATGCCAGGTGGGAAAAGAGTCACAAGGTCCAGACGAGGCCTAAGTGAGGAGTAGATTCACCAGGGCCTGTTGAGGCCCAGTTGAGGACCAGTGTCCCCAGGTCCGGATGAGTCCTAGAGGGGGACCAGAGTCACCCGGTTCTGGTGATATCCAAGTGGGGACCAGAGTCTCCACGTCAGGGTGAGGCCGAGAGGGGGACGAGAATCACTAGGTCCAGGTGAGGCCCCGATGTGGAACTCAGAAACCAGGCCCCATAATGCCCATATGAGGACCTCAGGCACCAGGTCCAGGTGAGGTCCCAGTGGGAACCAGTCATCTCGTCTCGGGGAAGCCCAGGTGGGACCACAGTCAGGAGGTCCAGGTGAGGCCCAGGTGTGACCACAGTCAACAGGTCCAGGTGAGGCCCAGGTATATAAGAGAGTATCCAGGTCCCAATGATGACCAATTACGTAACAGAGACAAGAGGTCCAAGAGAGGCCCAAATATGGATCAGAGTCATTGTGTTCCAGGTGAGGCCAGATGGAGACCACAGGAACCAGGTCCAGGAGAGCCCCATATGGGAACCAGAGCCACCAGATCCAGGTGAAGTCCAGGTGGGACCACAGTCACAAGGTCCAGGTGAGGCGCAGGTGGCAACATGATTCACCAAGTCCAGGTGAGGCCCAGGTGGCGACCAGTCACCAGATCCAGGTGCGGACCAGCTAAGGACAAGAATCACCAGGCCCAGGTGAAGCCCAAGGGGTGACCAGTGTCACCAGGTAAGGGTGAGGTCCAGAGGGGAAATCAGTGTAACCAGTTTAGTTTGAGACCCAGAATGGGACCAAAGGACTCTGGTGAAAGAGAGGCCCAGGAGTGGAATAGAGTATCCAGTTCCGAATGATGCCTGGGTGAGGACCAGAGTCACTAGGGCCATGCAGGCCTAGATGGGGAACAGAATCACTAGGTCCTGGTGAGGCATAGAATAAGACCACAGTCACCAGTATCAGGTGAGCCCCTTGTGCGAACCAGAGCCACTCTATCCAGCTGAGTAACAGGTCCATGTGAAGCACATGTGAGGACCGGATTCATCAGGTCTAATTGAGGCATAGCTGGGAACAAGTGTCACCAGGTCTGTGTGCGGCCTAGGTGGGGAAAGAATCAGCAGTTCTGAGTTAGGTCCAAGTGGGGACGAGAGACACCAGGTCCAGGTGAAGCCAAAGTGAGGACCAGAGACACCAGATCCAGGTGAGGTCCATGTTGGAAAGAGAGTCACCAGGTCCAGGAGAGGACCAGGTTGGGACGACAGTCACTAGATCCAGGTGAAGTCCAGGTGGGGACCAGAGTCACCAGATCGAGTGAAGCCCAGGTGGGGACCAGAGTCACTAGGTCCAGATGAGGCCCAGGTGAGGACCAAAGTTACCAGGTACACGTGAGGAGCCGGTGGAGATCAGAGGCAACAGGTCCATGTGAGTCCGGCTTGGGGACCATGGTCAACAGGTCCACTTGAGACCCATGTGTGGAACACAGTAAGCAGGTCCAGGTGAGTCCTCTCGTGGTGACAAGATTCACCACGTCCAGGTGAGGCCCAGGTGGGGTCCAGGATCACCAGGTAGAGGGGAGGCCCTTGAAAGTACCAGAGTCAACAGTTCGAGGTCAGGCGCAGGTGGCAACCAGGGTAAGCAAGTCCAAGTCAGGCCAAAGTGGGGTTCACAGTCACTAGGGCACGGTGTGACCAAGAGGGGGACCAGAGTCACCTGGTCCAGGTGAGGTCCAGTTGTGGAACACAGTCACCAGGTCCCAAATTTGCCCAGTTAAGGACCATGGTCAACAGGGCCAGGTGAGGCCCAGATGGGGACCGGAGTCCCGAAATCCAGGTGAAGCCCAGGTGGGGACCACAGTCACCAGATCCAGGGTAGTCTCAGGTGCAGACCAGAATCACCAGGTCCAGTTGTGGTGCAGGTGGCAACCAAACTCACCAGGTCCCGGTGAGGCACTGGTGGGGAACAGAGTCACGAGGTACATGAGAAGCTAGAAACACATTGGATCCCTGGGTGGCGCAGCGGTTGGCGCCTGCCTTTGGCCCAGGGCGCGATCCTGGAGACCAGGGATCGAATCCCACGTCGGGCTCCCGGTGCATGGAGCCTGCTTCTCCCTTTGCCTGTGTCTCTGCCTCTCTCTCTCTCTGTGACTATCATAAATAAATAAAAATTAAAAAAAAAGAAGCTAGAAACACTGCGGCCATCAGGTCCACATGATCTCCATGTGGGAACGAGAATCACCAGTTACAGGCGAGGACCAGGTGGGGATACGACTCACCATGTCCAGGTGAGACCCAGGTGGGAACAAGTGTGACCATATCCAGGTGTGGCCGAGGTAAAGACCAGAGTTAATAGGTCCGGCTGGGTCACTGTTAGTGAACAGTGTAACCATATCCTAATGCTACCCAGGTGGATAGCAGAGACACCAGGTCCTTGTGAGGCCCAAATGGGACCAGAGACATGAGGTCCAGGTGAGGTCCCGATGGGAACCACAGTCACCAGGTCAGGTGAGGCCATGCTTAGGATCAGAGTCACAACTTACAGGTGAGGCCCAGGTGGAGCCAGAGTCACCTGGTACAGAAGAGGCCAAAGTCAGGACCAGAGTTACCAGGATCAGGTCACTCCAAGTGGGAATAGAGTAACCATGTCCCGATGATGCCCAGGTAGAACCAGAGTCACCAGGTCCAGATGTGGCGCAGGTGGGGAGCATGTTCACTAGGTCCCGTTGAGGCCCAGTTGAGGTCAGAGTTACCAGGTCTAGTTGAGGCCTAGAGGGGTACCAGATTCACCTGGTCTGGTGACATCCAGACCAGAGTCCCCATGTCAGGCTGAGGCCCAGATGGGATCCAGAGTCATCATATCCAGGTGAGGCTCAGGTGTGGAACAGAGTATCCAGGTCATAATGTTCCACAGGTGAGGACCAGAGTCACGAGATCTTGGTGAGGCCCAGTTAGGATCAGAGTCACCAGTTCCAGGTGAGACCAAAAAGGAGTCCACAGCAATCAGGTCCAGGTGGGGAAGAAAGTCAACAGGACTGGGTGAGGCACAGATGGGGACCAGATTCACCAGGACCAGGTGATTCCCAGGTGGTGACCAGAGTTACTTGTTCCAGGTGACCAACAGGTAAGGACCAGATTCACCAGGTCCAAGTGAGGCCCACGTGGGGACCTGTGTCACTAGGCATGGGTGAGGCCCAGATGACAAACCCACTCACCAGGTCCAGGTGATGCCAACCTCCAGGCCATGCAGAGGAACCATGTCCCAATGATGCCCAGGTAGGACGATAGTTACCAGGTCCAGGTGAGGCCAACCTACAGGCCATGCAGTGGAACCATGTCCCGATGATGCCCAGGTAGGGACCAGAGTTACCAGGTCCAGGTGAGGCCAACCTGCAATCATGAAGTGGAACCATGTCCCGATGATGCCCAGGTAGGTACCAGAGTCACCAGGTCCAAATGAGGCCCAGATGGAGCATATTCACTAGGTCCAGGTGAGGCCCAGTTGAGGACCATAGTCACCAGACTTGGTTGAGGCCCAGAGGGGTACCAGACTCCCCTGGTCCAGGTGACTTCCATATGGGGACCAGAGTCACCAGGTCAGGTTGATGCCCAGAGGTTCCAGAGTCATGATGTCCAGGTGAGGCTCAGGTGTGGAACAGAGTCACCAGGTACCAATGATGCCCAGGTGAGGACCAGAGTCACCAGGTCTAGGTGACGCGCAGATAGGATCAGAGTCACCCGTTTCAGGTGAGGCCAAGAATGAGTCCACAGCAATCAGGTCCACGTGGGGAACAAAGTCACCAGGACTGGGTATGTCCCAGAATGGGACCAGATTCACCAGGTCCCGGTGAGGCCCTGGTGGGGACCAGAGTCAAGAGGTACATGAGAAGCTCAAAACACTGCAGCCACCAGTTCCACATGAGTCCATGTGGGAACGAGAATCACCAGTTACACGTGAGGTCCAGGTGGGGATCCGACTCACCATGTCCAGGTGAGACCCAGGTGGGAACCAGTGTCACCATGTCCAGGTGTGGCCCAGGTGAAGCCCATAGCTAATAGGTCCGGCTGTGTCACTGTTAGTGAACAGTGTAACCATATCCTGATGCTACCCATGTGGGTACCAGAGACACCAGGTCCTGGTAAGGCCCAGGTGGGACCGGAGACATGAGGTCCAGGTGAGGTCCCGATGGGAAGCACAGTCACCAGGTCAGATGAGGCCATGCGTAGGATCAGAGTCACCAGTTACAGGTGAGGCCCAGGTGGAGCCAGAGTTACCTGGTACGGAAGAGTCCAAAGAGAGGACCAGAGTTACCAGGATCAGGTCATTCCCAGTGTGGAATAGAGTAACCATGTCCCGATGATGCCCAGGTAGGGACCAGAGTCACCAGGTCCAGATGAGGCCCAGATGGAGCATATTCACTAGGTCCAGGTGAGGCCCAGTTGAGGACCAGAGTCACCAGATCTGGTTGAGTCCTAGAGGGGTGCAAGAATCACCAGGTCCAGGTGACATCCAGATGGGGACAAGGGTCACCAGGTCAGGGTGAGGCCCAGGAGGTTCCAGTGTCATCATGTTCAGGTGAGGCTCAGGTGTGGATCAGAGTCTCCAGGTACCAATGATGGGTAGTTGAGGACCAGAGTCACCAGGTTTGGGTGACACTCAGATACGATCAGATTCACCCGTTTCAGGTGAGGCCAAGAAAGAGTCCACAGCAATCAGGTCCATGTGGGGAAAAAAGTCACCAGGACTGGGTGAGGCACAGATGGGGACCAGATTCACCAGGTCCAGGTGAGAACCAGGTGGTGACCAGAGTCCCCGGGCCTGGGAAAGGACCAGGTAAGAACAAGATTCACCAGGTCCAAGAGGCCCACGTGGAGACCTGAGTCACCAGGTATGGGTGAGGCCCAGGTGTCAACCCCACTCACCAGGTCCAGGCGAGCCCAACCTGCAGGCCAGAGTCACCAGATCCAGGTGAGGCCCTAGTGGGTACCGGAGTCACCACGAAAATGTGAGTCTACAAGTACACCACAGTCACCAGGTCCAGGTTTAGTTTATGTGGGAACGAGAGTCACCAGGTCCGGGTGAGACCCAGGTGGGGACCACAGTCACCAGGTCCAGATTGAGGCCTAGGTGGGGGAACCAGAGTCATCAGGACCAGTTCAGGCCAAAGTGTGGAGCAAAGTTATCATGTCCAGGTGAGCCCCAGGTGGGGAACAGAGAAATCATGTCCCATTGATGCCAGGTGGGAAAAGAGTCACAAGGTACAGATGAGGTCTAATTGAGGAGTAGATTCACCAAGTCCTGTTGAGGCCCAGTTTAGGACCAGTGTCCCCAGCTCCGGGTGAGTCCCAGAGGGGGACCAGAGTCACCCGGTTATGGTGATATCCAGGTGGGGACCAGAGTCACCACGTCAGATAGAAGCCCAGAGGGGGACGAGAATCACTAGGTCCAGGTGTGGCCCCGATGAGGAACTGAGAAACCAGGTTCCATGATGCCCATATGAGGACCTGAGTCACCAGGTCAAAGTGAGGCCAAACTGAGGACCAGAGTCACCAGATCCAGGTGAGGTGCATGTTGGAAAGAGAGTTGCCAGGTCCAGGAGAGGTCCAGGTGGGGACCAGAGTCACCAGATCCAGGTCAAGTCCCGGTGGGGACCATTCACCAGATGGAGGTGAAGCCCAGGTGGGGACCAGAGTCACTAGGTGCAGATGAGGCCCAGGTGAGGACCAGAGTTACCAGGTACACCTGAGGCCCCGGTGGGGATCAGAGGCAACAGGTCCATGTGAGGCCAGCTTGGGGACCATGGTCAACAGGACTACTTGAGGCCCAGGTGTGGAACACTGTAACCAGGTCCAGGTGAGTCCCAAATGGTGACAAGGGTCACCACGTCCAGGTGAGGCCCAGGTGGGGACCTGGATCACCAGGTCCAGGGGAGGCCCTTGAAAGAACCAGAGTCAACAGTTCGAGGTTAGGCGCAGGTGGCAACCAGGGTCAGCAGGTCCAAGTCAGGCCAAAGTGGGTTCACAGTCACTAGGGCACGGTGAGACCCAGAGGGGGACCAGAGACAGCTGTCCAGGTGAGGGCCAGTTGTGGAACACAGTCACCGGGTCCCAAATTTTGCCCAGTTGAGGACCATGGTCAAAAGGGCCAGGTGAGGACCAGATGGGGACCGGGGTCCCCAATTCCAGGTGAAGCCCAGGTGGGGACCACAGTCACCAGATCCAGGGTAGCCTCAGGTGCAGACCAGAATCACCAGGTCCAGGTGAGGTGCAGGTGGCAACCACACTCACCAGGTCCCTGTGAGGCCCTGGTGGGGACCAGAGTCACGAGTTACAAGAGAACCTAGAAACACTGCAGCCACCAGGTCCACATGATGTCCATGTGGGAACGAGAATCTCCAGTTACAGGTGAGGACCAGGTGGGGATCCGACTTACAATGTCCAGGTGAGGCCCATGTGGGAACCAGTGTCACCATGTCCAGGTGTGGCCCAGGTGAAGACTAGAGTTAATAGGTCCGGCTGTGTCACTGTTAGTGAACAGTGTAACCATATCCTGATGCTACCCATGTGGGTACCAGAGACACCAGGTCCTGGTAAGGCCTAGGTGGGACCGGAGACATGAGGTCCAGGTGAGGTCCCGATGGGAACCACAGTCACCAGGTCAGGTGAGGCCATGCTTAGGATCAGAGTCACCAGTTACAGGTGAGGCCCATGTGGAGCCACAGTCACCTGGTACAGAAGAGGCCAAAGTCAAGACCAGAGTTACCAGGATTAGGTCAGTCCCAGTGGGGAATAGAGTAACCATGTCTCGATGATGCCCAGATAGAACCAGAGTCACCTGGTACAGATGAGGCACAGGTGGGGAGCATGTTCACTAGGTCCCCGTGAGGCCCAGTTGAGGACCAGAGTCACCAGGTCAAGTTGACGCCTAGAGGGATACCAGATTCAACTAGTCTAGGTGACATCCGGATGGGGACCAGAGTCATCATGTCAGGGTGAGGCTCAGGTGTGGAACAGAGTATCCAGGTCATAATGGTCCATAGGTGAGGACCAGAGTCACCAGATATGGGTGAGGCCCAGTTAGATTCAGAGTCACCAGTTCCAGGTGAGGTCAAGAAGGAGTCTACAGCAATCAAGTCCAGGTGGGTTGATAAAGTCACCAGGACTGGATGAGGACCAGATGGGGACCAGATTAACCAGGTTCATGTGATTCCCAAGTGGTGACCCGAGTTAGGAGTTCCGGGTGAGGACCAGGTAAGACCAGATTCACAAGGTCCAAGTGAGACCCACGTGGGGACCTGTGTCACCAGGCTTGGGTGAGGCCAAGGTGACAACGCCACTCACCAGGTCCAGGTGAGGCCAACCTACAGGCCATGCAGAGGAACCATGTCCCGATGATGCCCAGATAGGGACCAGAGTCACCAGGTCCAAAGGAGGGCCAGATGGAGCATATTCACTAGCTCCAGGTGAGGCCCAGTTGAGGACCAGAGTCAACAGAAGTGGTTGAGGCAGAGAGGGGTACCAGAATCACCTGGTCCAGGTGACATCCAGATGGAGACCAGGGTCAGCAGACAGGGTTAGGCCCAGAGTGGTTCGAGAGTCCAGAGCCTCATGTCCAGGTGAGGCTCAGGTGTGGAACAGAGTCACCAGGTACCAATGATGCCCTGGTGAGGACCAGAGTCACCAGGTCTGGGTGACGCGCAGATAGGATCAGAGTCACCAGTTCCAGGTGAGGCCAAGAAAGAGATCACAGCAATCAGGTCCAGGTGGGGAACAAAGTCACCAGGACTGGGTGAGGCTCAGATGGGGACCAGATTCACCAGGTCTAGGTGAAGCCCAGGTGGTGACCAGTGTCCCCGGGTCTAGGAAAGGACCAAGTAAGGACCAGATTCACCAGGTAGAAGAGGCCCACGTGGGGACCTGAGTCACCAGGTATGGGTGAGGCCCAGGTGGCAACCCCACTCACCAGGTCCAGGTGAGGCCAACTTTTGGCCAGAGTCACTAGATCCAGTTGAGGCCCTAGTGGGGACCGGAATCACCAGGTAAATGTGAGTCTACAAGAACACCACAGTCACCAGGTCCAGGTGTTGTTCATGTGGGAACGAGAGTCACCAGGTCCAGGAGAGATCCAGGTGGGGACCACAGTCACCAGGTCCAGATTGAGGCCTAGATCGTGGGACCAGAGTCATCAGCACCAGTTGAGGCCAATGTGTGGAGAAAAGTTACCATGTCCAGGTGAGGCCCAGGTGGAGAACAGAGTAACCATGTCCCATTGATGCCAGGTGGGAAAAGAGTCACAAGGTCTAGACGAGGCCAAAGTGAGGAGTAGATTCAATAGGTCCTGTTGAGGCCCTGTTTAGGACCGGTGTCCCCAGCTCCGGGTGAGACCCAGAGAGGGACCAGAGTCACCCGGTTCTGGTGATATCCAGGTGGGGACCAGAGTCACCACGTCAGGGAGAGGCCCAGAGGGGGACGAGAATCACTAGGTCCAGGTGAGGCCCCGATGTGGAACTGAGAAACCAGGTCCCATGCTGCTCATATGAGGACCTGAGTCACCAGGTCCAGGTGAGGGCCCTGTGGGAACCAGTCACCTAGTCCAGGTGAGGCCCAGGTGGGACCACAGTCACAAGGTCCAGGTAAGGCCCAGGTATATAAGAGAGTATCCAGGTCCCAATGATGCCCAGGGAAGGACCAGAGTCAACAGATCCAGGAGAGGCCCAAATATGGATCAGAGTCATTGTTTTCCAAGTGAGGCCAGATGGAGGTCAAGGAACCAGGTCGAGGAGAACCCCATATGGGAACCAGAGCCACCAGATCCAGGTAAGGTCCAGGTAAGACCACAGTCACAAGGTCCAGGTGAGGCGCAGGTGGCAACAGGATGCACCAAGTCCAGGTGAGGCCCAGGTGGCGACCAGTCACAACATCCAGGTGCGGACCAGCTAAGGACCAGATCAACAGACCCTAGTGAAGCCCAAGGGGTGACCAGAGTCACCAGGTAAGGCTGAGTCCCAGAGAGGGACCAGAGTCACCCGTTCTGGTGATATCCAGCTGGAGACCAGAGTCACCACGTCAGGGTGAGGCCAAGAGGGGGACGAGAATCACTAGGTCCAGGTGAGGCCCCGATGTGGAACTGAGAAACCAGGTCCCATGATGCCCATATGAGGACCTGAGTCACCAGGTCCAGGTGAGGTCCCTGTGGGAACCAGGCACCTCGTCCAAGTGAGGCCCAGGTGGGACCACCGTCAACAGGTCCAGGTGAGGCCCAGGTATATAAGTGAGTATCCAGGTCCCAATGGGGCCAGGCAAGGATCAGAGACAACAGATCCAAGATAGGCCCAAATATGGATAAGAGTCATTGTGTTCCAGGTGAGGCCAGATGGAGACCACAGGAACCAGGTCCAGGAGAGCCCAATAGGGAACCAGAGCCACCAGAACCATGTGAGGTCCAGGTGGCAACACAGTCACAAGTTCCAGGTGAGGCGCAATTGGCAACAGGATTCACCAAGACCAGGGGAGGCCCAGGTGGCGACCAGTCACCACATCCAGGTGCGGACCTGCTAAGGTCCAGATTCACCAGGCCCAAAGAAGTCAAAGGGGTCACCAGAGTCACCAGGTAAGGGTGAGGCCCAGAGGGGGTACCAGAGTAACCAGTTTAGTTTGAGGCCCAGAATGGGACCAGAGGTCCCTGGTCAGAGTGAGGCCCAGGTGTGGAATAGAGTATCCAGGTCCCAATGATGCCTGGGTGAGGAACAGAGTTACTAGGACCATGCAGGTCTAGATGGGGAACAGAATCACCAGGTCCTGGTGAGGCACAGAATAAGACCACAGTCAGCAGTATCAGGTGAGCCCCTTGTGGGAACCAGAGCCACTCTATCCAGCTGAGTCCCAGGTCCATGTGAGACCCACGTGAGGACCAGATTCATCAGGTCGAATTGAGGCATAGCTGAGGACAAGAGTCACCAGTTCTGGTTGCGGCCTAGTTGGGGCAAGATTCAGCAGTTCTGAGTTAGGTCAAAGTGGGGACAAGAGTCAACAGGTCCAGGTGAGGCCAAACTGAGGACAAGAGTCACCAGGTCCAGGTGACGTCCAGGTGGGGACCAGTGTCATCAGATCCAGGTGAAGTCCAGGTGGGGCCCAGAGTCACGAGATCCAGGTGAAGTCCAGGTGGGGACCAGAGTCGCTAGGTCCAGATGAGGCCCAGGTGAGGACCAGAGTTACCAGGTACACGTGAGGCCCCGGTGGGGATCAGAGGCAACAGGTCATGTGAGGCCGGCTTAGGGACCATGGTCAAAAGGTCTACTTGAGGCCCAGGTGTGGAACACAGTAAGCAGGTCCAGGTGAGTCCCCGGTGGTGACAACTGTCACCACGTCCTGGTTTGGCCCAGGTGAGTACCAGAATCACCACGTACAGTGGAGGTCCTTGAAAGAACCAGAGTCAACAGTTCGAGTTCAGGCGCAGGTGGCAACCAGGGTCAGCAGGTCCAAGTCAGGCCAAAGTGGGGTTCACAGTCAATAGGGCAAGTGAGACCCAGAGGGGGACCAGAGTGACCTGGTCCAGGTGAGGTCCAGTTGTGGAACACAGTCACCGGGTCCCAAATTTGCCCAGTTGAGGACCACGGTCAACAGGGCCAGGTGAGGCCCAGATGGGGACCAGAGTCCTGAAATCCAGGTGAATCCCAGGTGGGGACCACAGTCACCAGATCCAGGGTAGTCTCAGGTGCAGACCAGAATCACCAGGTCCAGGTGAGGTGCAAGTGAAACCAAACTCACCAGGACCCGGTGAGGCCCTGGTGGGGATCAGAGTCACGAGGTACATGAGAAGCTAGGAACACTGCAGCCACCAGGTCCACATGATGTCCATGTGGGAACGAGAATCACCAGTTACAGGTGAAGACCAGGTGGGGATCCGACTCACCATGTCCAGGTGAGTCCCAGTTGGGAACCAGTTTCACCATGTCCAGGTGTGGCCCATGTGAAGACCAGAGTTAATAGGTCCGGCTTGGTCACTGATAGTGAACAGGGTAACCATATCCTGATGCTACCCAGGTGGGGACCAGAGACACCAGGTCTCGGTGAGGCCCAGGTGGGTCCAGAGACATGAGGTCCAGGTGAGGTCCTGATGGGAACCACAGTCACCAGGTCAGGTGAGGTCTTTCTTAGAATCAGTGTCACCAGATAAAAGTGAGGCCCAAGTGGTGCCAGAGTCACCTGGTACAGACGAGGCCAAAGTCAGGACGAGAGTTACCAGGATCAGGTCAGTCCCAGTGGGGAATAGAGTAAACATGTCCCGATGAAGCCCAGGTAGAACCAAGTCACCAGGTCCAGATGAGGCGCAGGTGGAGAGCATGTTTGCTAGGTCCCGCTGAGGCCCAGTTGAGGACCATAGTCGCCAGGTCTAGTTGACGCCTAGAGGGGTACCAGATTCACCTGGTCTAGGTGACATCCAGGTGGGGACCAGAGTCACCATGACAGGGTGAGGCCCAGAGGGGATTAAGAGTCATCATGTCCAGGTGAGGCTCAGATGTGGAACCGAGTGTCCAGATCAAAATGCTCCTCAGGTGAGGACCAGAGTCACCAGATCTGGGTGAGGCCCACTTAGGATCAGAGTCACAAATTCCAGGTGAGGCCAAGAAGGATTCCACAGCAATCAGGTCCAGGTGGGCAACAAATTCACCAGGACTGGGTGAGGCCCAGATGGGGACCAGATTCACCACGTCCAGGTGTTTTCCAGGTGGTGACCAGACTTACCAGTTCCGGGTGAGGACCAGGTAAGGAGAAGATTCAACAGGTCCACGTGAGGCCCACGTGGGGACCTGAGTCACCAGGTATGGGTGAGGCCCAGGTGGCAACCCCAACCCCAGGTTCAGGTGAGGCCAACATGCAGGCCATGCAGAGGAACCATGTCACGATGATGCCCTGGTTGGGACCAGAGTTACCAGATCCAGGTGAGGCCAACCTTCAGGCCATGCAGTGGAACCATGTCCCGATGATGCCCAGGTAGGGACCAGAGTCACCAGGTCCAAATGAGGCCCAGATGGAGCATATTCACTAGGTCCAGGTGAGGCCCAGTTGAGGACCAGAGTCCCCAGATCTGGTTGAGGCCTAGAGGGGTACCAGAATCACCTGGTCCAGGTGACATCCAGATGGGGACCAAAGTCACCAGGTCAGGGTGAGGCCCAGAGATTTTCCACAGTCATCAAGTCCAGGTGAGGCTCAGGTGTGGAACAGAGTCACCAGGTACCAACGATGCCCAGGTGAGGACCAGATTCACCAGGTCTGGGTGATGCGCAGATAGAATCAGAGTCACCAGTTCCAGGTGAGGCCAAGAAAGAGTCCAGAGCAATCAGGTCCAGGTGGGGAACAAAGAACCCAGGACTGGGTGAGACCCAGATGGGGACCAGATTCACCAGGTCCAGGTGAGTCCCAGGTGGTGACCAGAGTCCCCGGGTCCGGGAAGGACCAGGTAAGGACCAGATTCACCAGGTCCAAGTGGCCCACGTGGGGACCTGAGTCAACAGGTATGGGTGAGGCCAAGGTGGCAACCCCACTCACCAGGTCCAGGTGAGGTCAACCTGCAAGCCAGAGTCTCCAGATCCAGGTGAGGCCCTAGTGGGGACCGGAGTCACCAGGTAAATGTGAGTCTACAGGAACACCACAGTCACCAGGTCCTCGTGTGGTTCATGTGGGAAGGAGTGTTACCAGGTCCAGGTGAGACCCATTTGGGGACCACAGTCACCAGGTCCAGATTGAGACCTAGGTGAGGGGACCAGAGTCACCAAGACCAGTTGAGAACAAAGTGTAGAAAAAGTTATCATGTCCAGGTGAGGCCCAGGTGGGGAACAGAGTAACCATGTCCCATTGATGCCATGTGGGAAAAGAGTCACAAGGTCCAGATGTGGCCTAACTGAGGAGTAGATTCATCAGGTCCTGTTGAGGCCCAGATTAGGACCACTGTCCCCAGCTCCGGGAGAGTCCCAGAGGGGGACCAGAGTGACCCGGTTCTGGTGATATCCAGGTGGGGACCAGACTCACCACGTCAGGGTGAGGCCCAGAGTGGGACGAGAATCACTAGGTCCAAGTGAGGCCCCAATATGGAAGTGAGAAACCAGGTCCCATGATGCCCATATGAGGACCTGAGTCACCAGGTCCAGGTGAGCTCCCTGTGGGAACCAGTCACCTCGTCCAGGTGAGGCTCAGGTGGGACCACAGTCACCGGTCCAGGTGAGGCCCAGGTATATAAGAGAGTATCCAGCTCCCAATGATGCCCAAGTAAGGACCAGAGTCAACAGGTACAGGAGAGGCTCAAATATTGTACAGAGTCATTGTGTTCCAAGTGAGGCCAGTTGGAGACCACAGGAACCAGGTCCAGGAGAGCCCCATATGGGAAACAGAGCCACCAGATCCAGGTGAGGTCCAGGTGGGACCACAGTCACAAGGTCCAGGTGAGGCGCAGGTGGCAACAGGATTCACCAAGTCCAGGTGAGGCTCAGGCGTGGAATAGAGTCAGATTCACCAGACCCTAGTGAAGCCCAAGGGGTGACCAGAGTCACCAGGTAAGGCTGAGGCCCAGAGGGATACCAGAGTAACCAGTTTAGTTTGAGGCCCAGAATGGGACCAGAAGTCCCTGGTCAAAGTGAGGCCCAGGTGTGGAATAGAGTATCCAGGGTGAGGATCATTGGGTCGATCACCCAATGATGCCTGGGTGAGGACCAGAGGCACTAGGGCCATGCAGGCCCAGATGGGGAACAGAATCACTACGTCCTGGTGAGGCATAGAATAAGACCACAGTCAGCAGTATCATGTGTGCCCCTTGTGGGAACCAGAGCCACTCTATCCAGCTGAGTCCCAGGTACATGTGAGGCCCACGTGAGGACCAGATTCATCAGGTCGAATTGAGGCATAGCTGGGGACAAGAGTCACCAGGTCTGGGTGCGGCCTATGTGGGCAAGATTCAGCAGTTCTGAGTTAGGTCAAAGTGGGGACGAGAGACACCAAGTCCAGGTGAGGCCAAACTGAGGACCAGAGTCACCAGATCCACATGAGGTCCATGTTGGAAAGGAGTCACCAGGTCCAGGAGACGTCCTGGGGTGGACCAGAGTCACCAGTTCCAGGTGAAGTCCAGGTGGGGACCAGAGTCACTAGGTCCTTTTGAGGCCCAGGTGAGGACCAGAGTTACCAGGTACACGTGAGGCTCTGGTGGGGATCAGAGGCAACATGTCCATGTGAGTCTGGCTTGGGGACCTTGGTCAACAGGTCTACTTGAGGCCCAGGTGTGGAACACAGTAAGCAGGTCCCGGTGAGTCCACGGTGGTGACAAGAGTCACCACGTCCAGGTGAGGCCCAGGTGGGGACCAGGATCACCAGGTCCAGGGGAGGCTCTTGAAAGAACCAGAGTCTACAGTTCGAGGTCAGGCGCAGGTGACAACCAGGGTCAGCAGGTCCAAGTCAGGCCAAAGTGGGGTTCACAGTCACTAGGGCACGGTGACCCCCAGAGGGGGACCAGAGTCACTTGGTCCAGGTGAGGCCACATGTGGAACACATTCACCGGGTCCCAATTTTGCCCAGTTGAGGACAACCCCACTCACCAGTTCCAGGTGAGGCCAACCTGCCGGCCATGCCTGATACTATATCCCGATAATGCCCAGGTAGGGACCAGAGTCACCAGGTCCAAATGAGGCCCAGATGGGGTATATTCACTAGGTCCAGGTGAGGCCCAGTTGAGGACCAGAGTCACCAGATCACCTTGAGCCCTAGAGGGGTACCAGAATCACCTGGTCCAGGTGACATCCAGATGGGGACCAGAGTCACCAGGTCAGAGTGAGTCCCAGAGAGGTTCCAGAGTCATCATACCCAGGTGAGGCTCAGGTGTGGAATAGAGTACCAAGGTATCAATGATGCCCAGGTGAGGACCAGAGTCACCAGATCTGGGAGACGCACAATAGGATCAGAGTCACCAGTTCCAGGTGAGGCCAAGAAAGCGTCCACAGCAATCAGGTCCATGTGGGAACAAAGTCATCAGGACTGGGTGAGGCCCAAATGGGGACTAGATTCACCAGTTCCTGGTGAGGCCCAGGTGTTGACCAGAGTCCCCGGGTCTGGGAGAGGACCAGGTAAGGCCCAGATTCACCAGGTCCAAGAGACCAACATGAGGACCTGAATCACCAGGTGTGGGTGAGGCCCAGGTGGCAACCCCACTCACCAGGTCCAGGTGAGGCCAACCTGCAGGCCAGAGTCACCAGATGCAGGTGAGGCCGTTGTGGGTACCGGACTCACCAGGTAAATGTGAGTCTACAAGAATACCACAGTCACCAGGTCCAGCTGTGGTTCATGTCGGAACGAGAGTCACCAGGTCCAGGTGAGACCCAGGTGGGGACCACAGTCACCAGGTCCTGATTGAGTCCTAGTTGGGGGGACCAGAGTCATCAGGACCAGTTGAGGCCAAAGTGCGGAGCAAAGTTATCATGTCCAGGTGAGGCCCAGGTGGGGAACAGAGTAACCATGTCCCATTGATGCCCGGTGGGAAAAGAGTCAGATGGTTCAGACGAGGCATAAGTGAGGAGTAGATTCATCAGGTCCTGTTGAGGCCCAGTTGAGGACCAGTGTCCACAGCTCCAGGTGAGTCCCAGAGGGGGAACAGAGTCACCTGGTTCTGGTGATATCCAGGTGGGGACCAGAGTTACCATGTCAGGGTGAGGCCCAGAGAAGGACGAGAATCACTAGGTCCAGGTGAGGCCCCGATGTGGAACTGAGAAACCAGGTCCCATGAGGCACATATAAGGACCTGAGTCACCAGGTCCAGGTGAGGTCCCTGTGGGAACCAGTCACCTCGTCCAGATGAGGCCCAGGTGTGACCACAGTGACCAGGTCAAGATGAGGCCCAGGTATATAAGAGAGTATCCAGTTCTCAATGATGCCCAGGTAAGCACCAGAGTCAACAGGTGCAGGAGAGGCCCAAATATGGATCAGAGTCATTGAGTTCCAGGTGAATCCAGATGGAGACCACAGGAACCAGGTCCAGGAGAGCCCCATATGGGAACCAGAGCCACCAGATCCAGGATAGATTCAGGTGGGACCAAATTCACAAGGTCCAGGTGAGGCAGAGGTGGCAACAAGACTCACCAAGTCCAGGTGAGGCCCAGGTGGCGACCAGTCACCAGATCCAGGTGCGGACAATTAAGGACTAGATTCACCAGGCCCAAGTGAAGCCCAAGGGGTGACCAGAGTCACCAGGAAAGGGTGAGGCCCAGAGGGGGATTCAGATTAACCAGTTTAGTTTGGAGCCAAGATTGGGACCAGAGGTCCCTGGTCAGAGTGAGGCCCAGGTGTGGAATAGAGTATCCAGGTCCCAATGATTCCTGGGTGTGGACCAGAGTCACTAGGGCCATGCAGGCCCAGATGGGGAACAGGATCACTAGGTCCTGGTGAGGCATAGAATAAGAACACAGTCACCAGTATCAGGTGAGCCCCTTGTGGGAACCATAGCCATTCTATCCAGCTGAGTCCCAGGTCCATGTGAGGCCCACGTGAGGACCAGATTCATCAGGTCGAATTGAGGTATAGCTGGGGACAAGAGTCACCAAGTCTGGGTGCGGCCTAAGTGGGGCAAGATTCAGCAGTTCTGAGTTAGGTCAAAGTGTGGACGAGAGACATCAGGTCCAGGGGAGGCCAAACTGAGGACCAGAGTCACCAGATCCAGGTGAGGTCCATGTTGGAAAGAGAGTCACCAGGTCCAGGAGAGGTCCTGGTAGGGACCAGTGTCACCAGATCCAGGTGAAGTCCAGTTGGGGACCAGAGTCACCAGATCCACGTGAAGCCCAGATGGGTACCAGACTCACTAGGTCCAGATGAGTCCCAGATGAGGACCAGAGTAACCAGGTACACGTGAGCTCCGGTTTTGATCAGAGGCAACAGGTTCATGTGAGGCCGGCTTGGGGACAAGGGTCAACAGATCTACTTGAGGCCCAGGTATGGAACACAGTAAGCAGGGGGAGGTGAGTCCCCGGTGGTGACAAGAGTCACCACGTCCAGGTGAGGCCCAGTTGGGGACCAGGATCACCAGGTACAGGGGAGGGCCTTGAAAGAACCAGAGTCAACAGTTCGAGGTCAGGCGCAGGTGGCAAACAGGATCAGCAGGTCCAAGTCAGGCCAAAGTGGGGTTCACAGTCACTAGGGATCGGTGAGACCCAGAGGGGGACCAGAGTAACCTGGTCGAGGTGAGATCCAGTTGTGGATCACAGTCACCGGGTCCCAATTTTGCCCAGTTGAGGACCATGGTGAACAGGGCCAGATGAGGCCCAGATGGGGACCGGAGTCAAAATATCCAGGTGAAGCCCAGGTGGGGACCACAGTCAACAGATCCCGGGTAGTCTCAGGTGCAGACCAGAATCAGGATCAGAGTCACCAGTTCCAGGTGAGGCCCAAAAGGAGTCCACAGCAATCAGGTCCAGGTGGGGAACAAAGTCACCAGGACTGGGTCAGGCCCAGATGGCGACCAGATTATCCAGGTCCAGGAGATTCCCAGGTGGTGACCAGAATTACCATATTCACCAGGTCCAGGAGGCCCACGTGGGGACCTGAGTCACCAGGTATGGGTGACGCCCAGGTGGCAACCCCACACACCAGGTCCAGGTGAGGCCAACCTGTAGGCCAGAGTCACCTGATCCAGGTGAGGCCCTAGTGGGGACCGGAGTCACCAGGTAAATGTGAGTCTACAAGACACCACAGTCACCAGGTCCAGATTGAGGCCTAGGTCGGGGGACCAGAGTCATCAGGACCATGTGAGGCCAAAGTGTGGAGCAAAATTATCATGTCCAGGTGAGGCCCAGGTGGGGAACAGAGTAACCATGTCCCTTTGATGCCAGGTGGGAAAAGAGTCACAAGTTCCAGACGAGGCCTATGTGAAGAGTAGATTCATCAGGTCCTGTTGAGGCCCAGTTGAGTACCAGTGTCCACAGCTCCGGAGAGTCTCAGAGGGGGACCAGAGTCACCCGGTTCTGGTGATATCCAGGTGGGGACCAGAGTCACCACGTCAGGATGAGGCCCAGAGGGTGACGAGAATCACTAGCTCCAGGTGAGGCCCGATGTGGAAATGAGAAACCAGGTACCATGATGCCCATATGAGGACCTGAGTCACCAGGTCCATGTGAGGTCTCTGTGGGAACCAGTCACCTCGTCCAGGTGAGGCCCAGGTGGGACCACAGTCACCAGGTCCAGGTGAGGCCCAGGTATATAAGAGAGTATCGAGGTCCCAATGATGCCCAGGTAAGGACCAGAGTCAACAGGTCCGGGAGAGGCCCAAATACGGATCAGCGTCATTGTGTTCCAGGTGAGGTCAGATGGAGACCACAGGAACCAGGTCCAGGAGAGCCCCATATGGGAACCAGAGCCACGAGATCCAGGTGAGGTCCAGGTGGGATCACAGTCACAAGGTCCAGGTGAGGCGCAGGTGGCAACAGGATTCAACAAGTCCAGGTGATGCCTAGGTGGCGACAAGTCACCACATCCAGGCGCGGACCAGCTAAGGACCAGATTCACCAGGCCGAAGTGAAGCCCAAAGGGTGACCAGAGTCACCAGGTAAGGGTGAGTCCCAGAGGGGGAACCAGAGTAACCTGTTTAGTTTGAGGCTCAGAATTGGACCAGAGGTCCCTGGTCAAAGTGAGGCCCAGGTGTGTAATAGCGTATCCAGGGTGAGGATCATTGGGTCCATCACCCAATGATGCCTGGGTGAGGACCAGAGTCACTGGGGCCATGCAGGCCCAGATGGGGAACAGAATCACTAGGTCCTGGTGAGGCATACAATAAGACCACAGTCAGCAGTATCAGCTGAGCCCCTTGCGGGAACCAGAGCCACTCTACAGCTGAGTCCCAGGTCCAGGTGAGGCTCCTGTGAGGACCAGATTCATTAGGTCGAATTGAGGCATAGCTGGGGACAAAAGTCACCAGGTCTGGGTGCTGCCTAAGTTGGGCTAGATTCAGTAGTTCTGAGTTAGGTCAAAGTGGGGACGAGAGACGCCAGTTCCAGGTGAGGCCAAACTGAGTACCAGAGTCACCAGATCCATGTGAGGTCCATGTTTGAAAGAAAGTCACCAGGTCCGGGAGAGGTCCAGGTGGGGACCAGAGTCACCAGTTCCAGGTGAGGCCAAGAAGGAGTCCACAGAAATCAGGTCCAGGTGGGGAACAAAGTCACCAGGACTGGGTGAGGCCTAGATGGGGACCAGATACACAAGATCCAGGTGATATCCAGGTGGTGACCAGACTACGAGTTCCGGGTGAGGACCAGGTAAGGACAAGATTCACCAGGTCCAAGTGAGGCCCACGTGGGGACCTGTGTCACCAGGCATAGGTGAGGCCCAGGTGGCAACCCCACTGACCAGGTCCAGGTGAGGCCAACCTGCAGGCCGTGAAGAGGAACCATGTCCCGATGATGACCATGTAGGGACCAGACTTACCAGGTCCAAGTGAGGCCAACCTGCAGGCCATGCAGTGGAACCATGTCCCGATGATGCCCAGGTAGGGACCAGAGTCACCAGGTCCAAAAGAGGCCCAGATGGTGCATATTCACTAGGTCCAAGTGAGGCCCAGTTGAGGACCAGAGTCACCAGATCTGGTTGAGGCCTAGAAGGGTACCAGAATCACCTGGTCCAGGTGACATCCAGATGGGGACCACAGTCACCAGGTCAGGGTTGTCCCAGAGAGGTTCCAGAGTCATCATGTCCAGGTGAGGCTCAGGTGTGGAACAGAGTCACCAGGTCCCAATGATGCTCAGGTGAGGACCAGAGTCACCAGGTCTGGGTGACGCACAGATAGGATCAGAGTCACCAGATCTTGTTGAGGCATAGAGGGGTAACAGATTCACCAGGTCCAGGTGAGGCACAGGTGGTGACCAGAGTCCCCGTTCTGGGAAAGGACCAGGTAACGACCAGATTCACTAGGTCCAAGAGGCCCACGTGGACCTCAGTCACCAGATATGGGTGAGGCCCAGGTGGCAATAACACTCACCAGGTCCAGGTGAGGCCAACCTCCAGGCCATGCAGAGGAACCATGTCCCGGTGATGCTCAGGTAGGGACCAGATTTACCAGGTCCAGTTAAGGCCAATCTGCAGGCGATGCAGTGGAACCATATCCCGATGATGCCCAGGTAGGGACCAGAGTCACCAGGTCCATATAAGGCCCAGATGGAGCATATTCACTAGGTCCAGGTGAGGCCCAGTTGAGGACCAGTTTCACCATATCTACTTGAGTCTTAGAAGGGTACCAGAATCACCTGGTCCAGGTGATATCCAGCTGGGGACGAGAGTCACCAGGTCAGGGGGAGGCCCAGAGTGGTTCCAGAGTCATCGGGTCCAGGAGAGGCTCAGGTGTGGAAGAGAGTCACCAGGTACCAAAGATGCCCAGGTGAGGACCAGAGTCACCAGATCTGGGTGAGGCGCAGATAGGATCAGAGTCACCAGTTGCAGGTGAGGCCAAGAAAGAGTTCACAGCAATCAGGTCCAGGTGGGGAACAAAGTCACCAGACCAGGGTGAGACCCAGATGGGGACCAGATTCACCATGTCCAGGTGAGGCCCAGGTGGGGATAGAGTCCCTGGGTCTCGGAAAGGACCAGGTAACGACCAGATTCACCAGGTCCAAGAGGCTCACGTGGGGACCTGAGTCACCAGCTATGTGTGAGGCCTAGGTGGCAACCCCTCTCACCAGGTCTAGGTGAGGCCAACTGGCGGGCCAGAGTCACAAGATCCAGGTGAGGCCCTAGTGGGGACTGGAGTCACCAGGTACATGTGAGTATACAAGAACGCCACAGTCACCAGGTCCAGGTGTGGTTCATCTGGTGAAGTGAACCCCAAAGGGTGACCAGAGTTACCGGGTAAGGGTGAGGCCCAAAGGGGAACCAGTAACTAGTTTAGTTTGTGTCCCAGAATGGGACGAGAGGTCCATAGTCAATGTGAGGCACAGGTGTGGAATAGAGTATCCAGGTCCTAATGATTCCTGGGTGAGGACCAGAGTCACTAGGGCCATGCAGGCCCAGATGGGAACAGAATCGCTAGGACCAGGTGAGGCATAGAATAAGACCACAGTCAGCTATATCAGGTGAGCCCCTTGTGGGAACCAAGCCACTCTATCAAGCTGAGTCCCAGGTCCATGTGAGGCCCACGTGAGGAGCAGATTCATCAGGGGGAATTGAGGCATAGCTGGGGACAAGAGTCACCAAGTCTGGGTGCGGCCGAGGTGGGGCAAGATTCAGCAGTTCTGAGTTAGGTCAAAGTGGGGACGAGAGATGCCAGATCCAGATGAGGCCAAACTGAGGACCAGAGTCACCAGATGCAGGTCAGATCCAGGTGTGGACCAGAGTCAGAAGATCCAGGTGAAGTCCAGGTGGGGACCAGAGTCACCAGATCCAGGTGAAGCCCAGGTAGGGACCAGAGTCGCTAGGTCCAGATGAGACCCAGATGAGGACCAGAGTTACCAGGTACACGTGAAGCCCCAGTGGGGATCAGAGGCAACATGTCCATGTGAGGCTGGCTTGGGGACCATGGTCAACAGGTCTACTTGAGGCCCAGGTGTGGAACACCGTAAGCAGGTCCAGGTGAGTTCCCGGTGGTGACAAGAGTCACCAGGTCCAGGTCAGGCCCAGGTGGGGACCAGGATCACCAGGTCCAGGGGAGGCCATTGAAAGAACCAGAGTCAACAGTTCGAGATCAGTCGCAGGTGGCAACCAGGGTCAGCAGGTCCAAGTCAGGCCAAAGTGGGGTTCACAGTCACTAGGGCACGGTGAGACCCAGAGGGAGACCAGAGTCACCTGGTCCAGGTGAGGTCCAGTTGTGGAACACAGTCACCGGGTCCCAATTTTGTCCAGTTGAGGACCATGGTCAACAGGGCCAGGTGAGGCCCAGATGCGGATTGGAGTCCCCAAATCCAGGTGAAAACCAGGTGGGGACCACAGTCAACAGATCCAGGATAGTCTCATGTGCAGACCAGATTCACCAGGTCCAGGTGAGTTGCAGGTGGCAACCACACTCACCAGATCCCGGTGAGGCCCTGGTGCGGACCAGAGTCACGAGGTACATGAGAAGCTAGAAACAATGCAGCCACCAGTTCCACGTGATGTCCACGTGGGAACGAGAATCTCCAGTTACACGTGAGGACCTGGTGGGGATCCGACTCACCATGTCCAGGTGAGACCCAGGTGGGAACCAGTGTCACCATGTCCAGGTGTGGCCCAGGTGAAGACCAGAGTTAATAGGTCCAGCTGGGTCACTGTTAGTGAACAGTGTAACCATATACTGATGCTACCCCGGTGGGTACCAGATACACCAGGTACAGGTGAGGCCCAGGTGGAACCAGAGACATGAGGTACAGGTGAGGTCCCGATGGGAACCACAGTCACCAGGTCAGGTGAGGCCATGCTTAGGATCAGAGTAAACAGTTACAGGTGAGGTCCAGGAGGAGCCAGAGTCACCTGGTACAGAAGAGGCCAAAGTCAGGACATGAGTTACCAGGATCAGTTCAGTCCCAGTGGTGAATAGAGTAACCATTTCCTGATGATGCCCTGGTAAAACCAGAGTCACCAGGTCCAGATGAGGCACAGGTGGGGAGTATGTTCACTATATCCCAGTGAGGCCCAGATGAGGACTAGAGTCACCAGGTCAAGTTGAAGCCTAGAGGGTACCAGATTCTCCTGGTCTAGGTGACATCCAGATGGGGACCAGAGTCCCCAGGCTGAGGCCCAGAGGTGATCCAGAGTCATCAAGTCCAGGTGAGGCTCAGGTGTGGAACAGAGTATCCAGGTCATAAAATCCACAGGTGAGTACCAGAGTCAGCAGATCTGGGTGAGGTCCAGTTAGGATCAGAGTCACCAGTTCCAGGTGAGGCCAAGAAGGAGTCCACAGCAATCAGGTCCAGGTTGGGAACAAAGTCACCAAGACTGGGTGAGGCCCAGATGGGGACCAGATTCACCAGGTCCAGGTGATTCCCAGGTGGTGACCAGAGTTACCAGTTCCGGGTGAGGACCAGGTAAGGACCAGATTCACCAGGTCCACGTGAGGCCCACGTGGGACCTGTGTCACCAGGTATGGGTGAGGCCCATGTGGCATCCCCACTCACCAGGTCCAGGTGACCAACCTGCAGGCCATGCAGAGGAACTGTGTCCCGATGATGCCCAGGTAGGGACCACAGTTACCAAGTCAAGAAGAGGCCAACCTGCAGACCATTATGTGGAACCATGTCCCGATGTTGCCCATGTAGGGACCAGAGTCACCAGGTCCAAATGAGGCCCAGATGGAGCATATTCACTAGGTCCAGGTGAGGCCCATTTGAGGACCAGAGTCACCAGATCTGGTTGAGGCCCAGAGGGGTACCAGAATCCCCTGGTCCAGGTGACATCCAGATAGGGACCAGAGTCACCAGTTCCAGGTGAGGCCAAGAAAGAGTCCACAGCAATCACGTCCACGTGGGGAACAAAGTCACCAGGACTGTGTGAGACCCAGACGGGGACCAGAGTCACCAGATCCAGGTGTAGCCCAGGTTGGGACCAGAGTCACTAGGTCCAGAAGAGGCCCAGGTGAGGACCAAAGTTACCAGGTACACGTGAGGCACCGGTGGGGATCACAGGCAACAGGTTCATGTGAGGCCGGCTTGGGGACCATGGTCAACATGTCTACTTGAGGCCCAGGCGTGGAACACAGTAACCAGGTCCACGTGAGTAACCGGTGGTGACAAGAGTCACCACGTCCAGGTGAGGCCCAGGTGAGGACCAGGTTCACCAGGTTCAGGGGAGGCCCTTGAAAGAACCAGAGTCAACAGTTCTACGTCAGTTGCAGGTGGCAACCAGGGTCAGCAAGTTCAAGTCAGTACAAAGTGGGGTTCACAGTCACTAGGGCACGGTGAGACCCTGAGGGGGACCAGAGTCACCTGGTCCAGGTGAGGTCCAGTTGTGGAACACAGTCACCGGGTCCCAATTCTGAACAGTTGAGGACCATGGTCAACAGGGCGAGGTGAGGCCAAGATGGGGACCGGAGTCCCCAAATCCAGGTGAAGCCCAGGTGGAGACCCCAGTCACCAGATCCAGTGTAGTCTCAGGTGCAGACCAGAATCACCAGGTCCAGGTGAGGTGCAGGTGGCAACCACACTCACCAGTTCCCGGGGAGGCCCTGGTGGGGACCAGAGTCACGAGGTATATGAGAAGCTAGAAACACTGCAGCCACCAGGTCCACATGATGTCCATGTGGGAACGAGAATCACCAGTTACAGGTGAGGACCAGGTGGGGATCCGACTCACCATGTCAAGGTGAGACCCAGGTGGGAACCAGTGTCACCATGTCCAGGTGTGGCTCAGGTGAAGACCAGAGTTAATAGGTCCGGATGGGTCACTGTTAGTGAACAGTGTAACCATATCCTGATGCTACCCAGGTGGGGAACAGAGATATCAGGTTCAGGTGAGGTCCCGATGGGAACCACAGTCACCAGGTCAGGTGAGGCCATGCTTAGGATCAGAGTCACCAGTTACAGGTTAGGCCCAGGTAGAGCCAGAGTCACCTGCTACAGAGAGGCCAAAGTCATGGCAGAGTTACAGGGATCAGGTCAGTCCCAGTGGGAACAGTGTAACCATGTCCCGATGATGCCCAGATAGAACCAGCGTCACAGGTCCAGATGAGGCGCAGGTGGGGAGCATATTCACTAGGTCCCGGTGAGGCCCAATTGAGGACCAGAGTCACCAGGTCTTCTTGAGGCCTAGAGGGGTACCATATTCACCTGGTCTAGGTGACATCCAGATGGGGACCAGAGTCACCATGTCACGGTGAGGCCCAGAGGGGATCCAGAGTCAGCATGTCCAGGTGAGGCTCAGGTGTGGAACAGAGTATCCAGTTCATAATGGTCCACAGGTGAGGACCAGAGTCACCAGATCTGGGTGAAGCCCAGTTAGGATCAGAGTCAACAGTTCCAGT
This sequence comes from Canis aureus, assembly GCF_053574225.1. Classification (NCBI taxonomy): domain Eukaryota; kingdom Metazoa; phylum Chordata; class Mammalia; order Carnivora; family Canidae; genus Canis; species Canis aureus. The sequence continues at coordinate 53,662,285 of NC_135632.1, read as the reverse complement.
TGAGTCCAAGAAGGAGTCCACAGCAATCAGGTCCAGGTGGGGAAGAAAGTCAACAGGACTGGATGAGGCCCAGATGGGGAACAGATTCACCAGGTCCAGGTGATTCCCAGGTGGTGACTAGGGTTACCAGGTCCGGGGGAGGACCAGGTAAGGAACAGATTGACCAGGTCCAAGTGAGGCCCACGTGGGGACCTGTGTCACCAGGAATGGGTGAGCCACAGGTGGTAACCCCACTCACCAGGTCCGGCTGAGGCCAACATGCAGGCCATGCAGAGGAACCGGGTACCGATGATGTCCAGGTAGGGACCAGAGTTACCAGGTCCAGGTGAGGCCAACCTGCAGGACATGCAGTGGAACCATGTCCCGATGGTGCCCACGTAGGTACCAGAGGGACGAGCTCCAAATGAGGCCCAGATGGAGAATATTCACTAGGTCCAGGTGAGGCCCAGTTGAGGACCAGAGTCACCAGATCTGGTTGAGGCCCAGAGGGGTACCAGAATCCCCTGGTCCAGGTGACATACAGATGGGGACCAGAGTCACCAGGTCAGGGTGAGGCACAGAGAGGTTCGAGAGTCATCATGTCCAGCTGAGGCTCAGCTGTGGAACAGAGTCACCAGGTACCAATGATGCCCAGGTGAGGACCAGAGTCACCAGATCTGGGTGACGCGCAGATAGGATCAGAGTCACTAGGTCCAGGTGAGGCCAAGAAAGAGTCCACAGCAATCAGGTCCAGGTGGCGAACAAAGTCACCAGGACTGCGTGAGGCTCACACGGGGACCAGATTTACCAGGTCCAGGTGAGGCCCAGGTGGTCACCAGAGTCCCCGGTTCTGAGAGAGGACCAGGTAAGGACCAGATTCACCAGGTCCAAGAGGCCCACGTGTGGACCTGAGTCACCAGGTATGGGTGAGGCCCAGGTGGCAACCCCACTCACCATGTCAGGTGAGGCCAGCCTGCAGGCCAGAGTCACCATATCCAGTTGAGTCCCTAGTGGGGACGGGAATCACAAGGTAAATGTGAGTCTACAAGAACACCACAGTCACCAGGTCCAGGTGTGGTTCATGTGGGAACTGGAGTCACCAGGTCCAGCTGACACCCAGTTGGGGACGACAGTCACCAGGTCCAGATTGAGGCCTAGGTTGGGGTACGAGAGTCATCAGGACCAGTTGAGGCCTAAGTGGGCAGCAAAGTTATCATGTCCAGGTGAGGCCCAGGTGGGGAACAGAGTAACCATGTCCCATTGATGCCAGGTGGGAAAAGAGTCGCAAGGTCCAGACGCAGCCTAAGTTTGGAGTAGATTCACCAGGTCCTGTTGAGGCCCAGCTGAGGACCAGTGTCCCCAGCTCCGGGTGTGTCACCCGGTTCTGGTGATATCCAGGTGGGGACCAGTGTCACAAGTCAGGGTGAGGCCCAGAGGGGGACGAGAATCACTAGGTCCAGGTGAGACCCCGATGTGGAACAGTGAAACCAGGACCCAAGATGCCCATATGAGGACCTGAGTCACCAGGTCCAGGTGATGTCCCTGTGGGAACCAGTCACCCCGTCCAGGTGAGGCCCAGGTGGGTCCACAGTCACCAGGTCCTCGTGAGGCCCAGGTATATAAGAGAGTATCCAGGTCCCATGATGCCCAGGTAAGGACCAGAGTCAACAGGTCCAGGAGAGGCCCAAATATGGATCAGAGTCATTGTGTTCCAAGTGAGGCCAGATGGAGACCACAGGAACCAGGTCCAGGAGAGCCCCATATGGGAACCAGAGCCACCAGATCCAGGTGAGGTCCAGGAGGGACCACATTCACAAGGACCTCATTCACCTGTGCGCAGGTGGCAACAGGATTCACCAAGTCCAGGTGAGGCCCACGTGGTGACCGGTCACCAGAGCCAGGTGCGGACCAGCTAATAACCAGATTCACCAGGCCCAAGTGAAGCCCAAGGGGTGACCAGCGTCACCAGGTAAGGGTGAGGCCCCGAGGGGGAACCAGAGTAACCAGTTTAGTTTGAGGCCCAGAATGGGACCAGAGGTCCCTGGTCAAAGTGAGGCCCAGGTGTGGAATAGAGTATCCAGGTCCCAATGATGCCTTGGTGAGGACCAGACACACTAGGGCCAAGAAAGCCCAGATGGGGAACAGAATCACTAGGTCCCGTTGAGGCATAGAATAAGAACACAGTCACCAGTATCAGGTGAGCCCCTTGTGGGAACCAGAGCCACTCTATCCAGCTGAGTCCCAGGTCCATGTGAGGCCCACGTGAGGACCAGATTCATCAGGTCGAATTGAGGCATAGCAGGGGACAAGAGTCACCAGGTCTGGGTGCGGCCTAGGTGGGGCAAGATTCAGCAGTTCTGAGTTAGTTCAAAGTGGGGACGAGAGACACCTGTCCAGGTGAGGCCAAACAGAGACCAGAGTCACAAGATCCAGGTGAGTTCCAGGTGCGGACCAGAGTCACCAGGTATGGGTGAGTCCCAGGTGGCATCCCCACTCACCAGGTCCAGGTGAGGCCAACCTACAAGCCACAGTCACCAGATCCAGGTGAGGCCCTAGTGGGGACCGGAGTCAACAGGTAAATGTGAGTGTACAAGAACACCACAGTCACCAGGTCCAGGTGTGGTTCATGTGGGAACGAGAGTCACCAAATCCAGGTGAGACCCCGGTGGAGACCACAGTCATCAGTTCCAGATTGCGGCCTAGGTGGGGGGACCAGAGTCATCAGGAAGAGTTGAGGCCAAAGAGTGGAGCAAAGTTATCATGTCCAGGTGACGCCCAGGTGGGGAACAGAGTAAACATGTCCCATTGATGCCATGTGGGAAAAGAGTCACAAGGTTCAGACGAGGTCTAAGTGAGGAGTAGATTCACCAGGTCCTGTTGAGCCTCAGTTGAGGACCAGTGTCCCCAGGTCCAGTTGCGTCCCAGAGGGGGCCCAGAGTCACCCGGTTCTGGTGATGTCCAGGTTGGGACCAGAGTCACCACGTCAGGGTGAGGCCCAGAGGGGGACGAGAATCACTAGGTCCAGGTGAGGCCCCGTTATGGAAATGAGAAACCAGGTCCCATGATGCCCATATGAGGACCTGAGTCACCAGGACCAGGTGAGATCCCTGTGGGAACCAGTCACCTCGTCCAGGTGAGGCCGAGGTGGGTCCACAATCACCAAGTCCATGTGAGGCCCAGGTATATAAGAGAGTTCCAGGTCCCAATGATACCCAGGTAAGGACCTGAGTCTACAGGTCCAGAAGAGGCCCAAATATGGATCAGAGTCATTGTGTTCCAGGTGAGGCCAGATGGAGACCACAGGAACCAGGTCCAGGAGAGCCCCATATGGGAACCAGACCCACTAGATCTAGGTGAGGTCCAGGTTGGACCACAGTCACAAGGTCCAGTTGAGTCGCAGGTGTCAACAGGATTCACCAAGTCCAGGTGAGGCCCAGGTGGCGACCAGTCACCAGATCCAGGTGCGGACCAGCTAACGACCAGATGCACCGGGCCCACGTGAAGCCCAAGGGGTTACGAGAGTCACCAGGTAAGGGTGAGGCCCAGAGTGGGAACCAGAGTAACCAGTTTAGTTTGAGGCCCAGAATGGGACCAGAGGTCCCTGGTCAAAGTGAGGCCTAGGTGTGGAATAGAGTATCCAGGTCCCAATGATGCCTGGGTGAGGACCAGAGTTACTAGGGCCATGCCGGTCCAGATGGGGAAGAGAAGCAATAGGTCCTGTTGAGGCATAGAATAAGACCACTGGTGAATAAGTCACCAATATCAGGTGAGTCCCTTGTGGGAACCAGAGCCACTCTATCCAGCTGAGTCCCAGGTCCATGTGAGGCCCACGTGAGGACCAGATTCATCAGGTCGAATTGAGGCATAGCTGGGGACAAGTGTCACCGGGTCTGGGTACGGCCTAGGTGGGGCAAGATTCAGCAGTTCTGAGTCAAGTCAAAGTGGGGACGAGAGACACCAGGTCCATGTGAGGCCAAACTGAGGACCAGAGTCACCAGATCCAGGTGAGGTCCATGTTGGAAAGAAAGTCACCAGGTCCAGGAGTGGTCCAGGTGTGTACAAGAGTCACCAGATCCAGGTGAAGTCCCGGTGGGGAACAGAGACACCAGATCCAAGTGAAGCCCAGGTGGGGACCAGAGTCACTAGGTCCAGATGAGGCCCAGGTGAGGACCAGAGTTTCCAGGTACACGTGAGGCCCCGGTGGGGATCAGAGGCAACAGGTCCATGTGAGGCCGGCTTGGGGACCATGGTCAACAGGTCTACTTGAGGCCCAGGTGTGGAACACAGTACCAGGTCCAGGTGAGTACCCGGTGGTGACAAGAGTCACCAAGTCCAGGTGAGACCCACGTGGGGACCAGGATCACCAGGTACAGGGGAGGCCCTTGAATGAACCAGAGTCAACAGTTCGAGGTCAGGCACTGGTGGCAACCAAGGTCAGCAGGTCCAAGTCAGGCCAAAGTGGGTTTCAGAGTCATTAGGGCACGGTTAGACCCGGAGGCGGACCAGAGTCACATGGTCCAGGTGAGGTCCAAGGTTAGACCCGGAGGCGGACCAGAGTCACATGGTCCAGGTGAGGTCTAAAGTCACCGGGTCCCAATTTTGCACAGTTGAGGACCATGGTCAACAGGGCCAGGTGTGGCCCAGATGGGGACCGGAGTCCCCAAATCCAGGAGAAGCCCAGGTGGAGACCACAGTCAACAGATACAGGGTAGTCTCAGGTGCAGACCAGAATCACCAGGTCCAGGTGAGGTGCAGGTGTCAACTACACTCACCAGGTCCCGGTGAGGCCCTGGTGGGGACCAGAGTCACGAGGTACATGAGAAGCTAGAAACACTGCAGCCACCAGGTCCACATGATGTCCATGTGGGAACGAGAATCACCAGTTACAGGTGAGGACCAGGTGGGGATCCGACTCACCATGTCCAGGTGAGACCCAGGTGGGAACGACTGTCACCATGTCTAGGTGTGGCCCAGGTGAAGACCAGAGTTAATAGGTCCGGCTGGGTCACTGATAGTGAACAGTGTAACCATATCCTGATGCTACCCAGGTGGTAACCAGAGACAAAAGTTCCTGGTGAGGCCCAGGTGGAACAGAGATATGAGGTCCAGGTGAGGTCCCTATGGGAACCACAGTCACCAGGTCAGGTGAGGCCATGCTTAGGATTTGAGTCACCAGTTACAGGTGAGGCCCAGGTGGAGCCAGAGTCACCAGGTCCAGATGAGGCAAAGGTGGGGAGCATATTCACTACGTCCCGTTGAGGCCTAGTAGAGGACCAGAGTCACCAGGTCTAGTTGAGGCATAGAGGGGTACCAGATTCACCTGGACTAGGTGCCTTCCAGATGGGGACCAGAGTCACCATGTCAGGGAGAGGCCCAGAGGGGATCCAGAGTCATCATGTCCAGGTGAGACTCAGGTGTGGAACAAAGTATCTAGGTCATAATGGTCCACAGGTGAGGACCAGAGTCAACAGATCTGGGTGAGGCCCAGTTAGGATCAGAGTCAACAGTTCCAGGTGAGGCTAAGAAGGAGTCCACAGCAATCAGGTCCAGGTGGGGAAAAAATTCACGAGGACTGGGTGAGGCCCAGATGGGGACACAGATTCACCAGGTCCAAGTGATTCCCAGGTGGTGACCAGAATTACCAGATACACCAGGTCCAAGTCAGGCCCACGTAGGGGCCTGTGTCACCAGGTATGCGTGAGGCCCAAGTGGCAACCCCACTCACCAGGTCCAGGTGAGGCCTCCCTGCAGGCCATGCAAAGTAACCGGGTCCCGATAATGCCAAGGTAGGGACCAGAGTTACCAGGTCCAGGTGAGGACAACCAGCAGGCCATGCAGTGGAACCAGGTCCCCATGATGCCCAGGTAGGGACCAGAGTAACCAGGTCCAAATGAGGCCAAGATGGAGCATATTCACTAAGTCCAGCCGATTCCCAGTTGAGGACCAGAGACACCAGATCTGGTTGAGGCCTAGAGGGGTACCAGAATCACCTGGTCCAGGTGACATCCAGATGGGGACCAGAGTCACCAGGTCAGGGTGACGCCCAGAGAGGTTTCAGAGTCATCATGTCCAGGTGTGGCTCAGGTGTGGAACAGAGTCACCAGGTACCAATGATAACCAGGTGAGGACCAGATTCACCAGGCCTGAGTCACGCGCAGAGAGGATAAGAGTCACCAGTTCCAGGTGAGGCCAAGAAAGAGTCCAAAGCAATCAGCTCCAGGTGGGGAACAAAGTCACCAGGACTGGGTGAGGCCCAGATGGGGACCAGATTCACCAGGTCCAGGTGATTCCCAGGTGGTGACAAGGGTTACCTGTTCCGGGTGAGGACCAGGTAAGGACCAGGTTAACCAGGTCCAAGTGAGGCCCACGTGAGACCTGTGTCACCAGGTATGGGTGAGGCCCAGATGGCAAGCCCACTCTCCAGGTCCAGGTGAGGCCTATCTGCAGGCCATGCAGAGGAACCGTGTCCCGATGATGCCCAGGTAGGGACCAGAGTTACGAAGTCCAGGTGACGCCAACCTGCAGGCCATGCAGAGGAACCGTGTCCCAATGATGCCCAGGTAGGGACCAGAGTTACCAGGTCCAGGTGAGGCAAACCAGCAGGCCATGCAGTGGAACCATTTCCCGATGATGCCCAGTGAGTGACCAGAGTCACCAGGTCCAAATGAGGCCCAGATGGAACATATTCACTAGGTCCAGGTGAGGCCCAGTTGAGGACCAGAGTCACCAGATCTGGTTGAGGCCTAGAGGGGTTCCAGAATCCCCTGGTCCAGGTGACATCCAGATGGGGACCAGATCACCAGGTCAGGGTGAGGCCCAGAGAGGTCCCAGAGACATCATGTCCAGTTGAGGCTCAGGTGTGGAACACAGTAACCAGGTACCAATGATGCCCAGGTGAGGACCAGAGTCACCAGATCTCGGTGACGCACAGATAGGATCAGAGTCACCAGTACCAAGTGAGGCCAAGAAAGAGTACAGAGCAATCAGTTCCAGGTGGGAAACATAGTCACCAGGACTGGGTTAGGCCCAGATGGGGAGCAGATTCACCAGGTCCACGTGAGGCCCAGGTTGTGACCAGATTCCCCGGGTCTGGGAGAAGACCAGGTAAGGGCCAGATTCACCAGTTCCAAGAGGCCCACGTGCAGACCTGAGTCCAGGTATGTGTGAGGCCCAGGTGGCATCCCACTAACCAAGTCCAGGTGAGGCCAACCTGCAGGCCAGAGTCACCAGATCGAGGTTAGGCCCTAGTGGGGACCGGAGTCACCAGGTAAATGTGAGTCTACAAGTACACCACAGTCACAAGGTCCTGGTGTGGTTCATGTGGGAACGAGAGTCACCAGGTCCAGGTGAGACCCACGTGGGGACGACAGTCTCCAGGTCCAGATTGAGGCCTCGGTTGGGGGACCAGGGTCATCAGGACCAGTTGAGGCCAAAGTGCGGAGCAAAGTTATCATGTCCTTGTGAAGCCCAGGTGCGGAACAGAGTAACCATGTCCCATTGTTGCCAGGTGGGAAAAGAGTCACAAGGTCCAGACGAGGCCTAAGTGAGGAGTAGATTCACCAGGTCCTGTTGAGGCCGAGTTGAGGACCAGTGACCCCAGCTCCGGGTGAGTCCCGAGGGGGACCAGAGTCACCCGGTTCTGGTGATATCCAGGGGGGGACCAGAGTCAGCACGTCAGGGTGAGGCCCAGAGGGGGACGAGAATCACTAGGTCCAGGTGAGGCCCCGATGTGGAACTCAGAAACCAGGTCCCATGATATCCATATGAGGACCTGAGTCACCAGATCCAGGTGAGGTCCCTGTGGGAACCAGTCACCTCGTCCAGGTTAGGCCCAGGTGGGAACACAGTCACCAGGTCCAGGTGAGGCCCAGGTATATAAGAGAGTATCCAGGTCCCAATGATGCCCAGGTAAGGACAAGAGTCAACAGGTCCAGGAGAGGACCAAATATGGATCAGAGTCATTGTGTTCCAGGTGAGGCCAGATGGAGACCACAGGAACCAGGTCCAGGAGAGCCCCATATGAGAACCAGAGCCACCAGATCCAGGTGAGGTCCAGGTGGGACCACAGTCACATGGTCCTGGTGAGGTGCAGGTGGCAACAGGATTCACCAAGTCCAGGTGAGACCCAGGTGGCGACCAGTCACCAGATCCAGGTGCGGACCAGCTAAGGACCAGATTCACCAGGTCCAAGTGAAGCCCAAGGGTGACCAGAGTCACCAGGTAAGGGTGAGGCCCAGAGGGGATACCAGAGTAACCAGTTTAGTTTGAGGCCCAGAATGGGACCAGAGGTCCCTCGTCAAAGTGAGGCCCAGGTGTGGAATAGAGTATCCAGTTCCCAATGATTCCAGGGTGAGGACCAGAGACACTAGGGCTATGCAGGCCCAGATGGGGAACAGAATCACTAGGTCCTGGTGAGGCATAGAATAAGACCACAGTCACCAGTATCAGGTGAGCCCCTTGTGGGAACCAGAGCCACTCTATCCAGCTGAGTCCCAGGTCCATGTGAGGCCCACGTGAGGACCAGATTCATTAGGGCAAATTGAGGCATAGCTGGGGACAAGAGTCACCAGGTCTGGGTGCATCCTAGGTGGGGCAAGATTCAGCAGTTCTGAGTTAGGTCAAAGTGGGGACGAGAGAAACCAGGTCCAGGTGAGGCCAAACTGAGGACCAGAGTCACCAGATCCAGGTGAGGTCCATGTTGGAAAGAGAGTCACCAGGTCCAGGAGAGTTCCAGGTGGGGACCAGAGTCACCAGATCCAGGTGAAGTACAGGAGGGGACCAGAGTCACCAGATCCAGGTGAAGCCCAGGTGGGGACCAGAGTCAATAGGTCCAGATGAGGCCCAGGTGATGACCAGAGTTACCAGGTACACGTGAGGCCCCGATGGGGATCAGAGGCAACAGGTCCATGTGAGTCCGGCTTGGGGACCATGGTCAACAAGTCTACTTGAGGCCCAGATATGGAACACAGTAAGCAGCTCCAGGTGAGTACGCGGTTGTGACATGTGTCACCACGTCCAGGTGAGTCCCAGGTGGGGACCAGGATCACAAGGTACAGTGTAGGCCCTTGAAATTACCAGAGTCAACAGTTCGAGTTGACGCCAGGTGGTAACCAGGGTCAGCAGGTCCAAGTCAGGGCAAAGTTGGGATTACGGTCACTAGGGCGCGGTGAGACCCAGAGGGAGACCAGAATCACCTGGTCCAGGTGAGGTCCAGTTGTTGAACACAGTCACCGGGTCCCAATTTTGCCCAGTTGAGGACCATGGTCAACAGGGCCAGGTGAGGCTCAGATGGAGACCGGAGTCCCCAAAGCAGGTGAAGCCCAGGTGGGGACCATAGTCACCAGATCCAGGGTAGTCTCAGGTGCAGACCAGAATGACCAGGTCCACTTGAGGTGCAGGTGGCAACCACACTCACCAGGTCCCTGTGAGGCCCTGGTGGGGACCAGAGTCACGAGGTGCATGAGAAGCTAGAAACACTGCAGCCACCAGGTCCACATGATGTCCATGTGGGAACGAGAATCACCAGTACAGGGGAGGACCAGTTTTGGATCCGACTCACCATGTCCAGGTGAGACCAGGTGGGAACCAGTGTCAACATGTCCAGGTGTGGCCCAGGTGAAGACCAGAGTTAATAGGTCCGGCTGGGTCACTGTTAGTGAACAATGTAACCGTATCCTGATGCTACCAAGGTGGGTTCCAGAAACACTAGGTCCTGGTGAAGCCTAGTTGGGACCAGAGACATGAGGTCCAGGTGCGGTCCCGATGGGAACCACAGTCACCAGGTCAGGTGAGGCCATGCTTAGGATCAGAGTCACCAGTTACCGGTGAACCCAAGGTGGATCCAGAGTCACCTGGTACAGAAGAGGCCAAATCAGGACCAGAGTTACCAGGATCAGGTCATTCCCAGTGGGGAATACAGTAACCATGTCCCGATGATGCCCAGGTAGGACCAGAGTTACCAGGTCCAGATGAGGCACAGTTGGGGAGCATATTCACTAGGTCCCGGTGAGGCCCAGTTGAGGACCAGAGTCACCACGTCTAGTTGAGGCCTAGAGGGGTACCCGATTCACCTGGTCTAGGTGACATCCACATGAGGACCAGAGTCACCACGTCAGGGTGAGGCCCAGAGTGGCTCCAGAGTCATCATGTCCAGGTGAGGCTCAGTTGTGGAACAGAGTATCCAGTTCATAATGGTCCACAGGGGAGGACAAGAGTCAGCAGATTGAGTTAGGCCCAGTTAGGATGAGAGTCACCAGTTGCAGGTGAGGCCAAGAAGGAGTCCACAGCAATTAGTTCCAGGTGGGGAACAAAGTCATCAGGACTGGGGGAGGCCCAGATGGGGACCAGATTCACCCTGTCCAGGTGATTCCCAGGTGGTGACCAGAGTTACCAGTTCTGGGTGAGGACCAGGTAAGGATCAGATTCACCAGGTCCAAGTGAGGCCCGCTTGGGGACCTATGTCACCAGGTATGTGTGAGGCCCATGTGGAAACCCCACTCACCAGGTCCAGGTGAGGCCAACCTGCAGGCCATGCAGAGGAACGGTGTCCCGATGAAGCCCAGGTAGGGACCAGAGTTACCAGGTCCAGGTGAGGCCAACCTGCAGGCCATGCAGTGGAACCATCTCCCGATGATGCCCAGGTAGGGAGCAGAGTCACCAGGTCCAAATGTGACCCACATCGAGTATATTCACTAGGTCCAGGTGAGGCCCAGTTGAGGACCAGAGTCACCAGATCCAGGTGAGGCCCTAGACGGGAACGGAGTCACCAGGTAAATGTGAGTCTACAAGGACACCACAGTCACCAGGTCCAGGTGTGGTTCATGTGGGAACGAGAGGCAACAGGTCAAGGTGAGACCCAGGTGGGGACCACAGTCACCAGGTCCAGATTGAGGCCTAGGTGGGGGGACCAGAGTCATCAGGACCAGTTGAGCCCAAAGTGCGGAGAACAGTTATCATGTCCAAGTGAGCCCCAGGTGGGGAACAGAGTAACCATATCCCATTGATGCCAGGTGGGATAAGAGTCACAAGGTGCAGACGAGGCCTAAGTGAGGAGTAGATTCACCAGATCGTGTTGAGGCCCAGTTGAGTACCAGTCTCCCCAGCTCCGGTGAGTCCCAAAGGGGGACCAGAGTCACCCGGTTCTTGTGATATCCAGGTGAGGACCAGAGTCAACAGGTCAGGGTGAGGCTCAGAGGGGGACGAGAATCACTAGGTCCAGGTGAGGCCCCGATTTAGAACTGAGATAACAGGTCCCATGATGCCCATTTGAGGACCTGAGTCACCAGGTCCAGGTGAGGTCCCTGTGGGAACCAGTCACCTCGTCCAGGTGAGGCCCAGGTGGGACCACAGTCACCAGGTCCAGGTGACGCCCAGGTATATAAGAGAGTATCCATGTCCCAATGATGCCCAGGTAAGGACCAGAGTCCACAGGTCCAAGAGAGGCACAAATATGGATCAGAGTCATTGTGTTCCAGGTGAGGCTAGATGGAGACCACAAAAACCAGGTCCAGGAGAGCCCCTTATGGGAACCAGAGCCTCCAGATCCAGGTGAGGTTCTGGTGGGACCACAGTCACAAGTTCCAGGGGGGGCGCAGGTGGCAACAGGATTCACCAAGTCCAGGTGAGGCCCAGGTGGCGACCAGTCACCAGATCCAAATGTGGACCAGCTAAGGACCAGATTCACCAAGTGAAGTCCATGTTGGATAGTGCGTCACCAGTTCCAGGTGAAATCCAGGTGGGGACCAGAGCCACCAGTTCCAGGTGAAGTCCAGGTGGGGACCAGAGTCACTAGGTCCAGACTGAGGCCTAGATGGGGGGAACAAATTGATCAGGACAAGTTGAGGCCAAAGTGTGGAGCAAAGTTATCATGTCCAGGTGATGTCTAGGTGGGGAACAGAGTAACCATGTCCCATTGATGCCAGGTGGGAAAAGAGTCACAAGGTACAGATGAGGCCTAAGTGAGGACAAGATTCACCAGGTCCTGTTGAGGCCCAGTTGAGCACCAGTGTCCCCAGCTCTGTGTGAGTCCCAAAGGGGGACCAGAGTCACCCGGTTCTGGTGATATCCAGGTGGGGATGAGACTCACCACGTCAGCGTGAGGCCCAGAGGGGGACGAGAATCACTAGTTTCAGGTGAGGCCCCGATGTGGAACTGAGAAAAAAGGTCCCATAATGCCCAAATGAGGACCTGAGTCACCAGGTACAGGTGAGGCCAAACTGAGGACCAGAGTCACCAGATCCAGGAGAAGCCAAGGTGGGGACCAGAATCACTAGGTCCAGATGAGGCCCAAGTGAGGACCAGTTTTACCAGGTACACGTGAAGCCCCGGTGGGAATCAGAGGCAACAGGTCCATATGAGGCCGGCTTCGGTACCATGGTCAACAGGTCTACTTGAGGCCCAGGTGTGGAACACAGTAACCAGGTCCAGGTGAGTCCCCGGTGGAGAAAAGAGTCACCACGTCCAGGTGAGTCCCAGGGGTGGACCAGGATCACCAGGTACAGGAGAAGCCCTTGAATGAACCAGTCAACAGTTCGAGGTCAGGCGCAGGTGGCAACCAGGGTCAGCAGGTCCAAGTCAGGCCAAAGTGGGGTTCACAGTCATTAGGGCACGGTGAGACCCAGAGGGGGACCAGAGTCACCTGGTCCAAGTGAGGTCCACGGGTGGAACACAGTCACCTGGTCCCAATTTTGCCAGTTGAGGACCATGGTTGACAAGGCCAGGTGAGGCCCAGATTGGGGATCTTAAATCTGGATCAGAGTCAGAAGTTCCAGTTGAGGCTAAGAAGGAGTCCACAGCAATCAGGACCAGAATGACGCCTAGGTCGGGTGACCAGAGTCATCAGGACCAGTTGAGGCCAAAGTGTGAAGCAAAGTTCTCATGTCCAGGTGAGGCCCAGGTGGGGAACAGGCTAATCATGTCCCATTGATGCCAGGTGGGAAAAGAGTCACAAGGTCCAGACGAGGCCTAAGTGAGGAGTAGATTCACCAGGTCGTGTTGAGGCCCAGTTGAGGACCAGGGTCCCCAGCTCCGGGTGAGTCCCAGAGGGGGACCAGCGTCACCCGGTTCTGGTGATATCCAGGTGGGGACCAGAGTCACCACGTCAGGGTGAGGACCATAATGGGACGAGAATCACTAGGTCCAGGTGAGGCCCCGATGTGGAACTGAGAAACCAGGTCCCATGATGCCCATATGAGGACCTGAGTCACCAGGTCCAGGTGAGGTCCTTGTGGGAACCAGTCACCTCGTCCAGGTGAGGCCCAGGTGGGAACACAGTCACCAGGTCAAGGTTGGGCCCAGGTATTTAAGAGAGTATCCAGGTCCCAATGATGCCCAGGTAAGGACCAGAGTCAACAGGTCCAGGAGAGGCCCAAATATGGATCACAGTCATTGTGTTCCAGGTGAGGCCAGATGGAGACCACAGGAACCAGGTCCAGGAGAGCCCCATGTGGGAACCAGAGTCACCAGATCCAATGGAGGTCCAGGTGGGACCACAGTCACAAGGTCCAGGTGAGGCGCAGATGGCAAGAGGATTCACCAAGTACACGTGGGTTCCAGGTGACGACCAGTCAGCAGATCCAGGTGCGGACCAGCTAAGGACCAGATTCACCAGGCCTAAATGAAGCCCAAGGGGTGACCAGAGTCATCAGGTAAGGGTGAGGACCAGAGCGGGAACCAGAGTAACCAGTTTAGTTTAAGGACCAGAATGGGACCAGAGGTCCCTGGACAAAGTGAGGCCCAGTTGTAGAATAGAGTATCCAGGTACCAATGATGACTGGGTGAGGAACAGAGTCACTAGGGCCATGCAGGCCCAGATGGGGAACAGAATCACTAGATCCAGGTGAGGCATAGAATAAGACCACAGTCAACAGTATCAGGTGAGCCCCTTGTGGGAACCAGAGCCACTCTATCCAGGTGAGTCCCAGGTCCATGTGAGGCCCACGTGAGGACCAGATTCATCAGGTCGAATTGAGGCATAGCTGGGGACAAGAGTCACCAGGTCTGGATGCGGCCTAGGTGGGTCAAGATTCAGCAGTTCTGAGTTAGGTCAAAGTGGGGACGAGAGACACCAGGTCCAGGTGAGGCCAAACTGAGGACCAGAGTCACCAGATCCAGGTGAGGTCCAGGTGGGGACCCGAGTCACCAGATGCAGCTGAAGCACAGGTGGGGACCAGAGTCACTAGGTCCAGATGAGGGCAAGGTGAGGACCAGAGTTACCAGGTACAAGTGAGGCCCCGGTGGGGATCAGAGGCAACAGGTCCATGTGAGGCCGGCTTGGGGACCATGGTCAACAGGTCTACTTGAGGCCCAGGTGTGGAACACAGTAAGCAGGTCCAGGTGAGTCCCAGTGGTGACAAGGGTCACCACGTCCAGGTGAGGCCCAGTTGCGGACCAGGATCACCAGGTACAGGGGAGGCCCTTGAAAGAACCAGAGTCAACAGTTCGAGGTCAGGCGCAGGTTTCAGCCAGGGTCAGCAGGTCCAAGTCAGGCCAAAGTGGGGTTCACAGTAACTAGGGCATGGTGAGACCCAGAGCGGCACCAGAGTCACGTGGTCCAGGTGAGTTTCAGTGTGGAACACAGTCACCACGTGCCAATTTTGCCCAGTTGAGGACCATGGTCAAAAGGGCCAGGTGAGGCCAAGATGGGGACAGGTGTCCCCAAATCCAGGTGAAGCCCAGCTGGGGACAACACTCAACAGATCCAGGGTAGTCTCAGGTGCAGACCAGAATCAGCAGGTCCAGGAGAGGTGCAGTTGGCAACCACTCTCACCAGGTCCCGGTGAGGCCCTGGTGGGGACCAGAGTCACGAGGTACATGACAAACTAGAAACACTGCAGCCACCAGGTCCACTTGATATCCATGTGGGAACGAGAATCACCAGTTACAGGTTAGGACCAGGTGGGGATCTGACTCACAATTTCCAGGTGAGACACAGGTGGGAACGAGTGTCACCATGTGCAGGAGTGGCCCAGGTGAAAACCAGAGTTGATAGGTCCGGCTGGGTCAGTTTTGTGTACAGTGTAACCATATCCTGATGCTACCCAGGTGGGTCCCAGAGACACCAGGTCCTGGTGAGGCCCAGGTGGGACAAGAGACATGAGGTCCAGGTGAGATCCCCATGGGAACCACAGTCACCAGGTTAGGTGAGGCCATGCTTAGGATCAGAGTCACCAGTTACAGGTGAGGTCCAGGTGGAGCCAGAGTCACCTGGTACAGAAGAGGCCAAAGTCAGGACCAGAGTTACCAGGATCAGGTCAGTCCCAGTGGGGAATAGTGTAACCATGTTCCGATGATTTCCAGGTAGAACCAGAGTCAACAGGTCCAGATGAGGCGCAGGTGGGGAGCATATTCACTTGGTCCCGGTGAGGCCCAGTTGAGGCCCAGAGTCACCAGGTCAAGTTGAGGCCTAGAGGGGTACCAGATTCACCTGGTCTAGGTGACATCCAGATGGGGACCAGAGTCACCATGTCAGGCTGAGGCCCAGAGGGGATCCAGAGTCATCATGTCCAGGTGAGGCTCAGGTGTGTAACAAAGTATCCAGGTCATAATGATCCACAGGGGAGGACCAGAGTCACCAGATCTGGGTGAGACCCATTTAGGATCAGAGTCACCAGTTCCAGGTGAGGCCAAGAAGGAGTCCACAGCAATCAGGTCCAGGTGGGGAACAAAGTCACCAGGACTGGGTGAGGCCCAGATGGAGACCAGATTCACCAGGTCCAGGTGATTCCCAGGTGGTGACCAGGATTACCAGGTCCGGGTGAGGACCATAAGGGCCATATTCACCAGGTCCAAGAGGCCCACGTACGGACCTGTGTCACCAGGTATGGGTGAGCCCCAGGTGGCAACCCCACTCACTAGGTCCAGGTGAGGCCAACCTGGAGGCCATACAGAGGAACAGTGTCCCGGTGATGCCCAGGTAGGGAACAGAGTTACCAGGTCCAGCTGAGGACAACCTGCAGGCCATGCAGTGGATCCATGTCCCGATGATGCCCAGGTAGGGACCAGAGTCACCAGGTCCAAATGAGGCCCACATGGAGCATATTCAATAGGTCCAGGTGAGGCCCAGTTGAGGACCAGAGTCACCAGATCTGGTTGAGGCCTAGAGGGGTACCGGAATAACCTGGTCCATGTGACATCCAGATGGAGACCAGAGTCACCAGGTCAGGGTTAGGCCCAGAGTGGTTCCACAGTCATCATGTCCAGGTGAGGCCCCGGTGTGGAACAGAGTCACCAGGTACCAATGATGCCCAGGTGAGGACCAGAGTGTCCAAGTCTGGGCGACGCGCAGATAAGATCAGAGTCACCAGGTCCAGGTGAGGCCAAGAAAGAGTCCACAGCAATCAGGTCCAGGTGGGGAACAAAGTCACCAGGACTGGGTGAGGCCCAGATGGGGAACAGATTCATTCACCAGGTCCAGGTGAGGCCCAGGTTGTGACCAGAGTCCCCGGGTCTGGGAGAGGACCAGGTACGGTCCAGATTCACCAGGTCCAAGAGGCCCACGTGGTGACCTGAGACACCAGGTATGGGTGATGCCCAGGTGGCAACCCCACTCACCAGGTCCAGGTGAGGCCAACCTGCAGGCCAGAGTCACCAGATCCAGGTGAGGCCCTAGTGGGGACCGCAGTCACCAGGTAAATGTGAGTCTACAAGTACACCACAGTCACCAGGTCCAGGTGTGGTTCATGTGGGAACTTAGTCACCAGGTCCAGGTGAGACCCAGGTGGGGACCACAGTCACCAGGACCAGATTGAGGACAAGGTGGGGCGACCAGTGTCATCAGAACCAGTTGAGGCCAAAGTGTGGAGCAAAGTTATCATGTCCAGGTGAGGCCCAGGTGTGGAACAGAGTAACAATGTCCCATTGATGCCAGGTGCGAAAAGAGTCACAAGGTCCAGACGAGGTCTAAGTGAGGAGTAGATTCACCAGGTCCTGTTGAGGCCCAGTTGAAGACCAGTGTAACCAGCTCCGGGGGAGTCCCAGAGGGGGCGAGTCACCCAGTACTGGTGATATCCAGGTGGGGACCAGAGTCACCACGTCAGAGTGAGGCCCACAGGGGGACGAAAATCACTAGGTCCAGGTGAGGCCCTGATGTAAAACTAAGAAACCAGGTCCCATGATGCCCGTATGAGGACCTGAATCACCAGGTCCAGTTGAGGTCCTGTGGGAAACCGTCACCTCGTCCAGGTGAGGCCCAGGGGGACCACAGTCACCAGTTCCAGGTTAGACCCAGGTATATAAGAGAGTATCCAGGTCCCAATGATGCCTAGATAAGGACCTGAGTCAACAGGTCCAGGAGAAGCCCAAATATGGATCAGAGTCATTGTGTTCCTGGTGAGGCCAGATGGAGACCACAGGAACCAGGTCCAGGAGAGCCCCATATGGGAACCAGAGACACCAGATCCAGGTGAGGTCCAGGTGGGACCAGAGTCACAAGGTCCAGGTGAGGCGCAGGTGGCAACAGGATTCACCAAGTCCAGGTGAGGCCCAGGTGGCGACCAGTCACCAGATCCAGGTGAGGATCAGCTAAGGACCAGATTCACCAGGCCCAGGTGAAGCCCAAGGGTGACCAGCGTCACCAGGTAAGGGTGAGGCCCAGAGGGGAACCAGAGTAACCAGTTTAGTTTGAGGCCCAGAATGGGACCAGAGGTCCCTGGTCAAAGTGAGGCCCAGGTGTGGAATAGAGTATCCAGGTCCCAATGATGCCTGGGTGAGGACCAGAGTCACTAGGGCCATGCAGGCCCAAATGGGTAACAGAATCACTTGGTCCTGGTGAGGCATAGAATAAGACCACAGTCAGCAGTATCAGGTGACCCCCTTGTGCAAACCAGAGCCACTCTATCCAGCTGAGTCCCAGATCCATGTGAGGCCCACGTGAGGACCAGATTCATCAGGTCGAATTGAGGCATAGTGGGACAAGAGTCACCAGGCACCAGGTCTGCGTGCGGCCTAGGTGGGGCAAGATTCAGCAGTTCTGATTTAGGTCCAAGTGGGGAAGAGAGACACCAGGTCCATGTGAGGCCAAACTGAGGTCCAGAGTCACCAGATCCAGGTGAGGTCCATGTTGGAAAGAGAGTCACCAGGTCCAGGGGAGTTCCAGGTGGGTCCCAGAGTCACCAGATCCAGGTGAAGTCCCGGTGGGGACCAGAGTCACCAGATCCAAGTGAAGCCCAGGTGGGGACCAGAGTCACTAGGTCCAGATGAGGCCCAGGTTAGGACCAGAGTTACCAGGTACACCGGAGGCCACGGTGGGGATCAGAGGCAACAGGTCCATGTGAGGCCGGCTTGGGGACCATGGTCAACAATTGTACTTGAAGCCCATGTGTGGAACACAGTAACCAGGTCCAGGTGAGTCCCTGGTTGTGACAAGAGTAACGAGGTACATGAGAATCTAGAAATACTGCAGCCACCAGGTCCACATGATGTCCATGTGGGAACGAAAATCACCAGTTACAGGTGAGGAACAGGTGGGGATCCGACTCACCATGTCCAGGTGAGACCCAGGTGGGAACCAGTGTCACCATGAACTGGTGTGCCCCAGGTGAAGACCAGAGTTATTAGGTCCTGCTGGATGAGTGTTAGTGAACAGTGTAACGATATCCTGATGCTACCCAGGTGGGTACCAGAGACACCAGGTCCTGGTGAGGCCCAGGTGTAACCGGAGACATGAGGTCCAGGTGAGGTCCCGATGGGAACCACAGTCACCAGGTCAGGTGAGGCCATGCTTAGGATCAGAGTCACCAGGTACAGGTGGGCCCAGGTGGAACCAGAGTCACCTGGTACAGAAGAGGCCAAAGTCAGGACCAGAGTTACCAGGATCAGGGCAGTCCAAGTGGGTAATACAGTAACCATGTCCCAATGATGCCCAGGTAGAATCAGAGTCACCAGGTCCATCGAGGC
Source organism: Canis aureus (assembly GCF_053574225.1). Lineage (NCBI taxonomy): Eukaryota > Metazoa > Chordata > Mammalia > Carnivora > Canidae > Canis > Canis aureus. Next base: position 53,643,412 of record NC_135632.1, on the reverse strand, counting down.
GCAGGTGGGGAGAATATTAAGTAGGTCCAGGTGAGGCCCAGATGAGGACCAGAGTCACCAGGTCTAGTTGACGCCTAGAGGGGTACCAGATTCACCTGTTCTAGGTGACATCCAGATGGGGACCAAAGTCACCATGTCATGGTGAGGCCTTGAGTGAATCCAGAGTCATCATGTCCAGGTGAGGCTCAGGTGTGGAAGAGAGTATCCAGGTCATAATGGTCCACAGGTGAGGACCAGAGTCACCAGATCTGGGAGAGGCCCAGCTACGATCAGAGTCACCACTTCCAGGTGAGGCCAAGAAGGAGTCCACAGCAATCAGGTCCAGGTGGGGAACAAAATCACCAGGACTGGGTGAGGCCCAGATGGGGACCAGATTCACCAGGCACAGGTGATTCCCAGGTGGTGACCAGAGTTAGCAGTTCCGGGTGAGGACCAGGTAAGGACCAGATTCACCAGGTCCAAAGAGTCCCACGTGGGCACCTGGGTCACCAGGTATGGGTGAGGCCCAAGTGGCAACCCCACTCACCAGGTCCAGGTGAGGCCACCCTGCAGGCAATGCAGAGGAAGAGTGTCCCGATGATGCCCAGGTAGAACCACAGTTACCAGGTCCAGGTGCGGCCAACCTAAAGGCCATGCAGTGGAACCATGTCCCGATGATGCCCAGGTAGGGAAGAGAGTCACCAGGTCCAAATGAGGCCCAGATGGAGCATATTCAATAGGTCCAGGTGAGGCCCAGTTGAGGACCAGAGTCACCAGAACTTGTTGAGGCCTAGATGGGTACAAAAATCACCTGGTCCATGTGACATCCAGATGGAGACCAGAGTCACCAGGTCAGGGTTAGGCCCAGAGTGGTTCGAGAGTCCAGAGCCTCATGTCCAGGTGAGGCTCAGGTGTGGAACAGAGTCACCAGGTACCAATGAGGCCCAGGTGAGGACAAGAGTCACCAGGTCTGGGTGACACGCAGATAGGATCAGAGTCACCAGGTCCAGGTGAGGCCATGAAAGAGTCCACAGCAATCAGGTCAAGGTGGGGAACAAAGTCACCAGGACTCGGGGAGGCCCAGATGGGGACCAGATTCACTAGGCCCAGGTGATTCCCAGGTGGTGACCAGAGTCCCCGGGTCTGGGAGAGGACCAGGTAAGGACCAGATTCACCAGGTCCAAGAGGCCCACGTGGAGACCTGAGTCACCAGGTATGGGTGAGGCCCATGTGTCATCCCCACTAACCAGGTCCATGTGAGGCCAACCTGCAGGCCAAGTCACCCGATCCACGTGAGGCCCTAGTGGGGACTGGATTCACCAGTTAAAAGTGATTCTACAAGAACAACACAGTCACCAGATCCTGGTGTGGTTCATGTGGGAACGAGAGTCACCAGGTCCAGGTGAGACCCAGGTGGGGACCACAGTCACCAGGTCCAGATTGAGGCCTAGGTCGGGGGAGCAGAGTCATCAGGACCAGTTGAGGCCAAAGTGTAGAGCAAAGTTATCATGTCCATATGAGGCCCAGGTCGGGAACAGAGTAACCATGTCCCAAAGATGCCAGGTGGGAACAGAGTCACAAGGTCCAGACGAGGCCTAAGTGAGGAGTAGATTCACCAGGTCCTGTTGAGGCCCACTTGAGTACCAGTGTCCCCAGCTCCGGGTGAGTCCCAGAGGGGGACCAGTGTCACCCGGTTCTGGTGATATCCAGGTGGGTACCTGAGTTACCACGTCAGGGTTAGGCCCAGAGGGGGATGAGAATCACTAGGTCCAGATGAGGCCTCAATGTGGAACTGAGAACCCAGGTCCCATGATGCCCATATGAGGACCTGAGTCGCCAGGTCCAGATGAGGTCGCTGTGGGAAACAGTCAACTCGTCCATGTGAGGCCCAGGTGGGACCACAGTCACCAGGTCCAGGTAAAGTCCAGGTGGGGACCAGAGTCTCCAGATCCAGGTGAAGCCCAGGTGGAGACCAGAGTCACTAGGTCCAGATGAGGCCCAGGTGAGGATCAGAGTTACCAGGTACACGTGAGGCCCCGGTGGGGATCACAGCCAAAAGGTATACGTGAGGGAGGCTTGGGGAACATGGTCAACAGGTCTACCTTAGGCCCAGGTGTGGAACACTGTAAGCCTGTCCAGGTGAGTCCCGAGTGGTGACGAGAGTCACCGGGTCTAGTTGAGGCCCAGTTGGGGACCAGGATCTCCAGGTACAGGGGAGGCCCTTGAAAGATCCAGAGTCAACAGTTCGAGGTCAGGCGCAGGTGGCAATCAGGGTCAGCCGGTCCAAGTCAGGCCAAAGTTGGGTTCACAGTCACTAGGGCACGGTGAGACCCAGAGGGGGACCAGAGTCACCTGGTCCAGGTGAGGTCCAGTTGTGGAACACAGTCACCGGGTCCCAATTTTGTCCAGTTGAAAACCATGGACAACAGGGCCAGGTGAGGCCCGGATTGGGACCGGAGTCCCCAAATCCAGGTGAAGCCCAGGTGGGGACCACAGTCACAAGATCTAGGGTAGTCTCAGGTGCAGACCAGAATCACCAGGTCCTGGTGAGGAGCAGGTGGCAACCACACACACCAGGTCCCGGTGAGGCCCTGGTACGGACCAGATGCTCGAGGTACATGAGAAGCTAGAAACTCTGCAGCCACCAGTTTCACATGATGTCCATGTGGGAATGAGAATCACCAGTTAGAGGTGAGGACCAGGTGGGGATCTGACTCACCATGTCCAGGTGAGACCCTGTTGGGAACCAGTGTCACCATGTCCAGGTGTGGCCCAGGTGAAGACCAGAGTTAACAGGTCCGGCTGGGTCACTGTTAGTGAACAGTGTAACCGTATCCTGATGCTACCAAGGTGGGTACCAGAGACACCAGGTCCTGGTGAGGCCCAGTTGGGACCAGAGACATGAGGTCCAGGTGAGGTCCCGATGGGCACCACAGTCACCAGGTCAGGTGAGGCCATGCTTAGGATCAGAGTCACCAGTTACCGGTGAACCCAAGGTGGATCCAGAGTCACCTGGTACAGAAGAGGCCAAATCAGGACCAGAGTTACCAGGATCAGGTCAGTCCCATTGGGGAATACAGTAACCATGTCCCGATGATGCCCAGGTAGAACCAGAGTCACCAGGTCCAGATGAAGCACAGTTGGGGAGCATATTCACTAGGTCACGGTGAGACCCAGGTGAGGACCAGAGACACCAGGTCTAGTTGAGGCCTAGAGGGGTACCAGATTCACCTGGTCTAGGTGACATCCACATGGGGACCAGAGTCACCACGTCAGGGTGAGGCCCAGAGTGGATTCAGAGTCAACATGTCCAGGTGAGGCTCAGGTTTAGAACAGAGTATCCTGTTCATAATGGTCCACAGGGGAGGACCAAAGTCAGCAGATTGAGTTAGGCCCAGTTAGGATGAGAGTCACCAGTTCCAGGTGAGGCCAAGAAGGAGTCCACAGCAATCAGGTCCAGGTGGGGAACAAAGTCACCAGGACTGAGGGAGGCCCAGATGGGGACCAGATTCACCCGGTCCAGGTGATTCCCAGATGGTGACCAGAGTCCCCGGGTCTGGGAGAGGACCAGGTAAGGACCAGATTCACCAGATCCAAGAGGCCCACGTGGTGACGTGGGTCACCAGGTAATGCCCAGGTGGGAACCCCACTCACCAGGTCCAGGTGAGGCCAACTTGCAGGCCAGAGTCACCAGATCCAGGTGAGGCCCCAGTGGGGACCGGAGTCACCAGGTAAATGTGAGTCTACAAGAACACCACAGTCACCAGGTCCAGGTGTGATTCATGTGGGAACGAGAGTCACCAGGCCCAGGTGAGACCCAGGTGGGGACCACAGTCACCAGTTCCAGATTGAGGCCTAGGTGGGGGGACCAGATTCATCAGGACCAGTTGAGGCCAAAGTGTTGAGCAAAGTTATCATGTCCAGTTGAGACCTAGGTGGGGAACAGAGTAACCATGTCCCATTGATGCCAGTTGGGAAAAGAGTCACAAGGTCCGGACGAGGCCTAAGTGAGGAGTAGATTCACCAGGTCCTGTTGAGGCCCATTTGAGGACCAGTGTCCCCAGCTCTGGGTGAGTCCCAGAGGGGGACCAGTGTCACCCGGTTCTGGTGATATCCAGGTGGAGACCAGAGTCACCACGTCAGGGTGAGGCCTAGAGGGGGACGAGAATCACTAGGTCCAGGTGAGGCCCCAATGTGGACCTGAGAAACCAGGTCCCATGATGCCCATATGAGGACCTGAGTCACCAGGTCCAGGTGATGTCCCTGTGGGAACCAGTCACCTCGTCCAGGTGAGGCCCAGGTGGGACCACAGTCACCAGGTCCAGGTGAGGCCCAGGTATATAAGAGATTATCCAGGTCCCAATAATACCCAGGTAAGGACCAGAGTCAACAGGTCCAGGAGAGGCCCAAATATGGATCAGAGTCATTGTGTTCTAGGTGAGGCCAGAAGTAGACCACAGGAACCAGGACCAGGAGAGCACCATATGGGAATCAGAGCCACAAGATCCAGGTGAGTTCCAGGTGGTACCACAGTCAGAAGGTCCAGGTGAGGCGCAGGTGGCAACAGGATTCACCAAGTCCAGGTGAGGCCCAGGTGGCGACCTGTCACCAGATCCAGTTGTGGACATTCTAAGGACCAGATTCACCAGGCCCAAGTGAAGCCCAAGTGGTGACCAGAGTCACCAGGTAAGGGTGAGGCCCAGAGGGATAACCAGAGTAACCAGTTTACTTTGAGGCCCAGAATGGGACCAGAGGTCCCTGGTCAGAGTGACGCCCTGGTGTGGAATAGATTATCCAGATCCCAATGATGCCTGGGTGAGGACCAGCGTCACTAGGGTCATGCAGGCGCAGATGGGGAACAGAATCACTACGTCCTGGTGAGGCATGGAATAAGACCAGAGTCACCAGAATCATTTGAGGCCTTTTTGGGAACCAGAGCCACTCAATCCAGCTGAGTCCCAGGTCCATGTGAGGCCCACGTGAGGACAAGATTCATCAGGTCGAATTGAGGCACAGCTGGGGACAAGAATCACCAGGTCTGGGTGCGGCCTAGGTAGGGCATGATTCAGCAGTTCTGAGTTAGGTGAAAGTGGGAATGAGAGACACCAGGTACCGGAGAGGCGAAACTGAGGACCAGAGGCACCAGATCCAGGTGAGGTCCATATTGGAAAGAGAGTCAACAGGTCCAGGAGAGGTCCAGGTGGGGACCAGAGTCACCAGATTCAGGTGAGGTCCAGGTGGGAACCAGAGTCACCAGAATCAGTTGAAGCCCAGTTGGGGACCACAGTCACCAGACCCAGGGTAGTCTCAGGGGCAGACAAGAATCAGCAAAGTCCAGGTGATGTGCAGGTGGCAACCACACTCAACATGTCCCGGTGAGGCCCTGGTGGGGACCAGAGCCACGAAGTGCATGAGAATCTGGAAACACTACAGCCACCAGGTCCACATGATGTCCATGTGGGAACGAGAATCACCAGTTACATTGAGGCCCAGGTGGGGATCAGACTCACCAAGTCCAGGTGAGGCCCAGGTGGCGACCAGTCACAACATCCAGGTGCGGACCAACTAAGGACCAGATTCACCAGGCCCAAGTGAAGCCCAAGGGGTGACCAGAGTCACCAGGTAAGGGTGAGGCCCCGAGCGGGAACCACAGTATCCAGTTTAGGTTGAGGCCCAGAATGGGACCATAGGTCCCTTGTCAAAGTGAAGCCCAGGTGTGGAATGGAATAGAGTATCCAGGTCGCAATGATGCCTGGGTGAGGACCAGAGTCACTAGGGCCAAGCAAGCCCAGATGGGGAACAGAATCACTAGGTCCTGGTGAGGCATAAAATACGACCACAGTCAGGAGTATCAGGTGAGACCCTTGTGGCAACCAGAGCCACTCTATCCAGCTGAGTCCTAGGTCCATGTGAGGCCCACGTGAGGAACAGATTCATCAGGTCGAATTGAGGCATAGCTGGGGACAAGAGTCACCAGGTCTGGGTGCGGCCTAGGTGGGGCAAGATTCAGCAGTTCTGAGTAGTTCAAACTGGGGACGAGAGACACCAGGTCAAGGTGAAGCCAAATTGAGGACCAGAGTCACCAGATCCAGGTGAGGTCCATGTTGGCAAGAGTGTCATCAGGTAAAGGAGAGGTCCAGGTGGGGACCAGAGTCACCAGATCCAGGTGAAGCCCAGGTGGGGACCAGAGTCACTAGGTCCAGAAGAGGCCCAGGTGAGGACCAGAGTTACCAGGTACACGTGAGGCCCCGGTGGGGATCACAGACAACAGGTTCATGTGCGGCCGGCTTGGGGACCATGGTCAACAGGTGTACTTGAGGCCCAGGCGTGGAACACAGTAACCAGGTCCACGTGAGTAACCGGTGGTGACAAGAGTCACCACGTCCAGGTGTGGCCCGGGTGGGGACCAGGATCACCAGGTTCAGGGGAGGCCCTTGAAAGAACCAGAGTCAACAGTTCGACGTCAGTTGCAGGTGGCAACCAGGGTCAGCAGGTCAAAGTCAGTACAAAGTGGGGTTCACAGTCACTAGGGCACGGTGAGACCCAGAGGGGGACCAGAGTCACCTGGTCCAGGTGAGTTCCAGTTGTGGAACACAGTCACCGGGTCCCAATTTGCCCAGTTGAGGACCTTGGTCAACAGGGCCAGGTGAGGCCCAGATGGGGACCGGAGTCCCCAAATCCAGGTGAAGCCCAGGTGGAGACACCAGTCACCAGATCCAGGGTAGTCTCAGGTGAAGACCAGAATCACAAGGTCCAGGTGAGGTGCATGTGGAACCACACTCACCAGGTCCCGGTGAGGCCCTGGTGGGGACTAGAGTCACGTGGTACATGAGAAGCTAGAAACACTGCAGCCACCAGGTCCACATGATGTCCATGTCGGAGCGACAATCACCAGTTACAGGTGAGAACCAGGTGGGGATCCGACTCACCATGTCCAGGTGAGACCCAGGTAGGAACCAGTGTCACCATGTCCAGGTGTGGCTCAGGTGAAGACCAGAGTTAATAGGTCCGTCTGGGTCACTGTTAGTGAACAGTGTAACCATATCCTGATGCTACCCAGGTGGGGAACAGAGACATCAGGTCCAGGTGAGGTCCCGATGGGAACCACAGTCACCAGGTCAGGTGAGGCCATGCTTAGGATCAGAGTCACCAGTTACAGGTTAGGCCCAGGTAGAGCCAGAGTCACCTGCTACAGAAGCGGCCAAAGTCAGGACCAGAGTTGCCAGGATCAGGTCAGTCAAAGTGACTAATACAGTAACCATGTCCCGATGATGCCCAGGTAGAACCAGAGTGACCAGGTCCAGATGAGGCGCACGTGGGGAGCATGTTCACTAGGTCCCGGTGAGGCCCAGTTGAGGACCAGAGTCACCAGGTCTAGTTGAGGCCTAGAGGGATACCAGATTCACCTGGTCTAGGTATCATCCAGATGGGGGCCAGAGTTACCATGTCAGGCTGAGGCCCAGAGGGGATCCAGAGTCCTCATGTCCAGGTGAGACTCAGGTGTGGAACAGAGTATCCAGTTCATAATGTCCACAGGTGCAGACCAGAGTCACCACATCTGGTTGAGGCCCAGTTAGGATCAGACTCACCAGTTCCAAGTGAGGCCACGACGGAGTCCACAGCAATCAGGTCCAGGTGGGGAACAAAGTCACCAGGACTGGGTGAGGCCCAGATGGGGAACAGATTCAACAGGCCCATGTGATTCCCAGGTGGTGACCAGAGTTACCAGTTCCGGGTGAGGAACAGGTAAGGAACAGATTCACCAGGTCCAAGTGCGGCCCACGTGGGGACCTGTGTCACCAGGCATGGGTGAGGCCCAGGGGACAACCCCACTCAAAAGGTCCAAGTGAGGCCAATCGGCAGGCCATGCAGAGGAACCATGTCCCGATGATTCCCAGGTAGAGACCAGAGTTACCAGGTCCAGGTGAGGCCAATCTGCAGGCCCTGCAGTGGAACCATGTCTTGATGATGCCCAGGTAGGGACCAGAGTCACCAGGTCCAAATGAGGCACAGATGGAGCATATTCACTAGGTCCGGGTGAGGCCCAGTTGAGGACTAGTGTCACCAGATCTGGTTGAGGCCTAAAGGGGTACCAGAATCACCTGATCCAGATGACATCCAGTTGGGGAGCAGAGTCACCAGGTCAGGGTGAGACACAGAGAGGTTCCAGAGTCATCATGTCCAGATGAGGCTCAGGTGTGGAACAGAGTCCCAGGTACCAATGATGCCCAGGTGTGGACCAGAGTCACCAGGTCAGGGTGACACGCAGATAGGATCAGAGTCACCAGTTCCAGGTGAGTCCAAAAAAGAGTCCACAGCAATCAGGTCCTGGTGGGGAACAAAGTCACCAAGACTGGGTGATGCCCAGATGAGGACCAGATTGAGCAAGTCCAGGTGAGGCCCAGGTGGTGACCAGAGGCCTCGGCTCTGGGAGACGACCAGGTAAGGACCAGATTCACCAGGTCCAAGAGGCCCACGTGGGGACCTGAGTCACCAGGTATGAATGAGGCCCAGGTGGCAACCCCACTCACCAGGTCCAGGTGAGGCAAACCTGCAGGCCAAAGTCACCAGATCGACGTGAGGCCCTAGCGGGGACCAGAGTCACCACGTAAATGTGAGTCTACCAGAACACCACTGTCACCAGGCCCAGGTGTGGTTCATGTGGGAACGAGAGTCACGAGGTCCAGGTGAGACCCAGGTGGGGACCACAGTCATCAGGTCCGGATTGAGGCCTAGGTGGGGTGACCAGAGTCATCAAGACCAGTTGAGGCCAAAGTGTGGAGCAAAGTTATCATGTCCAGGTGAGGCCCAGGTGGGGAAGAGAGTAAACATTTCCCATTGATGCCAGGTGAGAAAAGAGTCACAAGGTCCAGACGCGGCCTAAGTGAGGAGTAGATTCACCAGGTCCTGTTGAGGCCCAATTGAGCACCAGAGTCCCCAGCTCCAGGTGAGTCCCAGAGGGGGACCAGAGGCACGCGGTTCTGGTGATATCCAGGTGGGGACCACAGTCACCATGTCAGGGTGATGCGCAGAGGGGGACGAGAATCACTAGGTCCAGGTGAGGCCCCGAAGTGGAACTGAGAAACCAGGTCCCATGATGTCCATATGAGGACCTGAGTCACAAGGTCCAGTTGAGGTCCATGTGGGAACCAGTCACTTCGTCCAGGTGAGGCCCAGGTGGGACCACAGTCACCAGGTCCAGGTGAGGCCCAGGTATATAAGAGAGTATCCAGGTCCCAATGATGCCTAGGCAAGGACCAGAGTCAACAGGTCCATGAGAGGCCCAAATATGTATCAGAGTCATTGTGTTCCAGGTGAGACCAGATGGAGACCACAGGAACCAGGTCCAGGAGAGCCCCATATGGGAATCAGAGCCACCAGATCCAGGTGAGGTCCAGGTGGGACCACAGTCACAAGGTCCAGGTAAGGCGGAGGTGGCAACAGGATTCACCAGCCCAGGTGAGACCCAGGTGGCGACCAGTCACCAATTCCAGGTGCGGACCAGCTAAGGACCAGAATCACCAGGCCCAAGTGAAGCCCAAGGGGTGACCAGAGTCACCAGGTAAGGGTGAGGCCAAGAGGGGGAACCAGAGTAACCAGTTTAGTTTGAGGCCCAGAATGGGACCAGAGGTCCCTGGTCAAAGTGAGACCCAGGTGTGGAATAGAGTATCCAGGTCCCAATGATGCCTGGGTGAGGACCAGAGTCTCTAGGGCCATGCAGGCCCAGATGGGAACAGAATCACTAGGTCCTGGTGAGGCATAGAATAAGACCACAGTCACCAGTATCATTTGAGCCCCTTGTGGGAACCAGAGCCACTCTATCCAGCTGAGTCCCAGGACCATGTGAGGCCCACGTGAGGACCAGATTCATCAGGTCGAATTGAGGCATAGCTGGTGACAAGAGTCACCAGGTCTGGGTGCGGCCTAGGTGGGGCAAGATTCAGCAGTTCTGACTTAGGTCAAAGTGGGGAAGAAAGACACCAGGAACAGGTGAGTCCAAACTGAGGACCAGAGTCTCCAGATCCAGGTGAGGTCCATGTTGGAAAGAGAGTCACCAGGTCTAAGAGAGGTCTAGGGGGGACCAGAGTCACCAGGTCCAGCAGAGGTGCAGTTGGGTCCAGAGTCACCAGATCCACGTGAAGTCCAGGTGGGGACCAGAGTCACCAGGTCAGGGTGAGGCCCAGAGAGGTCCCAGAGACATCATGTCCAGGTGAGGCTCAGGTGTGGAACAGAGTAACCAGGTACCAATGATGCCCAGGTGAGGACGAGAGTCACCAGGTCTGGGTGACGCACAGATCGGATCAGAGTCACCAGTTCAAGGTGAGGGCAAGAAAGAGTCCAGAGCAATCAGGTCCAGTTGGAGAACATAGTCACCAGGACTGGATTAGGCCCAGATGGGGACCAGATTCACCAGGTCCAGGTGAGGCCCATGTTGTGACCAGACTCCCCGGGTCTGGGAGAAGTCCAGGTAAGGGCCAGATTCACCAGGTCCAAGAGGCCCATGTGGGGACCTGAGTCACCAGGTATGGGTGAGGCCCAGGTTGCATACCACTAATCAAGTCCAGGTGAGGCCAAACTGCAGGCCAGAGTCACCAGGCCCAGGGAGGCCCAAGGGGTGACCAGAGTCATCAGGTAAGGGTGAGGTTAAGAGGGGGAACCAGAGTAACCAGTTTAGTTTGAGGCCCAGAATGGGACCAGCGGTTCCTGGTAAAAGTGAGGCCCAGGTGTGGAATAGAGTATCCAGGTCCCAATGATGCCTGAGTGAAGACCAGAGTCACTAAGGCCATGCAGGCCCAGATGGGGAACAGAATCACTAGGTTCTGGTGAGGCATAGAATAAGACCACATTCAGCAGTACCAGGTGAGCCCCTAGTGGGAACCAGAGCCACTCTTTCCAGCTGAGTCCCAGGTAAATGTGAGGTCCACGTGAGGACCAGATTCATCAGGTCGAATTGAGGCATAGCTAGGGACAAGAGTCACCAGGTCTGGGTGCGTAATAGGTGGGGCAAGATTCAGCAGTTCTGAGTTAGGTCAAAGTGGGCAAGAGAGACACCAGGTCCAGGAGAGGTCCAGATTCGGACCAGAGTCACCAGATCCAGGTGAGGTCCATGTTGGAAACAGAGTCACCAGGTCCAGGAGAGGTCCAGGTGGGGACCAGAGTCACCAGATCCAGGTGAAGCCCAGGTGGGGACCAGAGTCACTAGGTCCAGATGAGGCCCAAGTGAGGATCAGAGTTACCAGATACTCGTGATCCCCCGGCGGGGATCAGAGCCAAAAGGTCCACGTGAGGCCGGCTTGGAGACCATAGTCAACAGGTCTACCTGAGGCCCAGGTGTGGAACAAAGTAATCATGTCAAGGTGAGTCCCCGGTGGTGACAAGAGTCACCACGTCCAGTTGAGGACCATTTGGGGACCAGGATCACCAGGTACAGGGGAGGCCCTTGAGAGAACCAGAGTCAACAGTTTGAGGTAAGGCGCAGGTGGCAACCAGGGTCAGCAGGTCCAAGTCAGGCCAAAGTGGGGTTCACAGTCACTAGGGCACAGTGAGACCCAGAGGGGGACCAAAGTCACCTTGTCCAGGTGAGATCCAGTTGTGGAATACAGTCACCGGGTCCCAATTCTACACAGTTGAGGACCATGGTCAACAGGGCCAGTTGAGGCCCAGATGGGGACCGGAGTCCCCAAATTCAGGTGAAGCCCAGGTGGGGACCACAGTCACCAGATCCAGGGTAGTCTCATGTGGACACCAGAATCACCAGGTCCTGGTGAGGTGCAGGTGGCAACCACACTCACCAAGTCCCGGTGAGGCCCCGGTGGGGACCAGAGTCACGAGGTACATGAGAAGCTAGTAACACTGCAGCCACCAGGTCCACATGATGTCCATGTGGGAACGAGAATTACAAGTTACAGGTGAGGACCAGGTGGGGATCTGAGTCACCATGTCCAGGTGAGACCCTGGTGGGAACCAGTGTCACCATGTCCAAGTGTGGACCAGGTGAAGACGAGAGTTAATAGGTCCGGCCGCGTCACTGTTGGTGAACAGTGTAACTATATCTTGATGCTACTCAGGTGGGTACCAGATACAAGTCCTGGTGAGTGCCAGTTGGGACCAGAGACATGAGTTCCAGGTGAGGTACCGATGGAAACCACAGTCACCAGGTGAGGTGAGGCCATGCTTAGGATCAGAGTCACCACTTACAGGTGAGGTCCAGGGGGAGCCAGAGTCACATGGCACAGAAGAGGCCAAAGTCAGGACCAGAGTTACCACGATCAGGTCAGTCCCACTGGGAATAGAGTAACCACGTCCCGATGATGCCCAGGTAGAACCACAGTTACCAGGTCCAGGTCGGGCAACCTAAAGGCCATGCAGTGGAACCTTGTCCCGATGATGCCCAGGTAGGGAAGAGAGTCACCAGGTCCAAATGAGGCCCAGATGGAGCATATTCACTAGGTCCAGACGAGGCCCAGTTGAGGACCAGAGACACCAGATCTGGTTTAGACCTAGAGGGATACCAGAATCACCTGGTCCAGGTGACATCTAGATGGGGACCAGAGTCTCCAGGCCTGAGTCACGCGCAGAGAGGATAAGAGTCACCAGTTCCAGGAGAGGCCAAGAAAGAGTCCAAAGCAATCAGGTCCAGGTGGGGAACAAACTCACCAGGACTGGTTGAGGCCCAGATGGGGAAGAGATTCACAAGGTCCAGGTGAGGCCCAGGAGGTGACTAGAATCCCCGGGTGTGGGAGAGTACCATGTAAGGACCAGATTTACCAGGTCCAAGAGAACCACGTGGGTTCCTGAGTCACCAGGTATGGGTGAAGCTCAGGTGGCAACCCCACTCACCAGGTCCAGGTGAGGCCAACCTGCACGCCAGAGTCACCAGATCCAGGTGAGGCCCTAGTGGGGACCGGTGTCACCAGGTAAATGTGAGTCTACAAGAAAACAACAGTCACCAGGTCCAGGTGTGTTTCATGTGGGAACGAGAGTCACCAGGTCCAGGTGAGACCCAGGTGGGGACCACAGTCACCAGGTCCAGATTGACGCCTCGGTGGGGGGACGAGAGTCATCAGGAGCAGTTGAGGCCAAAGTGTGGATCAAAGTTATCATGTCCAGGTGACGCCCAGGTGGGGAACAGAATAACCATGTCCCATTGATGTAGGTGAGAAAAGAGTCACAAGGTCCAAACGAGGCCTAAGTGAAGAGTAGATTCACCAGGTCATGTTGAGGATCAGCTGAGGACCAGTGTCCCAGCTCCGAGTGAGTCCCAGAGGGGGACCAGAGTCACCCGGTTCTGGTGATATCCAGGTGGGGACCAAATCACCACGTCCGGGTGAGGCCCAGAGGGGACGAGAATCACTAGGTCCAGATGAGGCCCCGATGTCCACATCGGGGGAGAAACCTGAGAAACCAGGTCCCATGAAGCCAATATGAGGACCTGAGTCACCAGGTCCAGGTGAGGTCCCTGTGGGAACCAGTCACCTCGTCCAGGTGAGGTCCAGGTTGGACAACAGTCACAAGGTCCAGGTGAGGCGCAGGAGGCAACAGGATTCACCAAGTCCAGGTGAGGCCCAGGTGTCGACCAGTCACCAGATCCAGGTGCGGAACAGATAAGGACCAGATTCTCCAGGCCCAAGTGAAGCCCAACGGGTGACCAGAGTCACCAGGGCAGGGTGAGGCCCAGAGGGGGGACCAGAGTAACCAGTTTAGTTTGAGGCCCAGAATGGGACCAGAGGTCCCTGGTCAAAGAGAGGCCCAGGTGTGGAATAGAGTATCCAGGTCACAATGACACCTGGGTGAGGACCAGAGTCACTAGGGCCATGCAGGCCCAGATGGGGAACAGAATCACTAGGTCCTGGTGAGGCATAGAATAAGACCACATTCAGCAGTATCAGGTGAGCCCCTTGTGAGAACCAGAGCCACTCTATCCAGCTGAGTCCCAGGACCAGGTGAGTCCCACGTGAGGACCAGATTCATCAGGTCGAATTGAGGCATAGCTGGGGACAAGAGTCACCAGGTCTGGGTGCGGCCTAGGTGGGGCAAGATTCAGCAGTTCAGAGTTAGGGCAAAGTGGGGACGAGAGACACCATGTCCAGGTGAGGCCAAATTGAGGACCAGATTCACCAGATCCAGGTGAGTTCCATGTTGGAAAGTGAGTCACGAGGTCCAGGAAAGGTCCAGGTGGGGTCCAAAGTCACCAGATCCATGTGAAGTCCAGGTGGGGACCAGAGTCACCAGATCAATGTGAAGCCCAGGTGGGGACCAGAGTCACTAGGTCCAGATGAGGCCCAGGTGAGGACCAGAGATACCAGGTACACGTGAGGACCCGGTGGGGATCAGAGGCAACAGGTCCATGTGAGCCCGGCTTGGGGACCATGGTCAGCAGGTCTACTTGAGGCCCAGGTGTGGAACACAGTAAGCAGGTCCAGGTAAGTCCCCATTGGTGACAGGAGTCACCACGTCCAGGTGTGGGCCAGGTCCGACCAGGATCACCAGGTCCAGGGAAGGCCCTTGAAAGAACCAGAGTCAACAGTTCGAGGTCAGGCACAGGTGGCAACAAGGGTCAGCAGGTCCAAGTCAGGCCAAAGTGGGGTTCACTGTCACTAGGGCACGGTGACACCCAGAGTGGGACCAGAGTCACCTGGTCCAGGTGAGGTCCAGTTTTGGAACACAGTCACGGGTTCCCAATTTTGCACAGTTGAGGACCATGGTCAACAGGGCCAGGTGAGGCCAAGATGGGAACCGGAGTCCCCAAATCCAGGTGAAGCCCAGGTGGGGACCACAGTCACTAGATCCAGGGTAATCTCAGGTGCAGAGCAGAATCACCAGGTCCAGGTGAGGTGCAGGTGGCAACCACACTCACCCGGTCCCGGAGAGGCCCCGGTGGGGACCAGAGACACAAGGTACATGAGAAGCTAGAAACACTGCAGCCACCAGGTCCACATGATGTCCATGTGGGAACGAAAATCACCAGTTACAAGTGAGGACCAGGTGGGGATCCGACTCACCATGTCCAGGTGAGACCCAGGTGGGACCCAGTGTCACAATGTCCTCGTGTGCCCCAGGTGAAGTCCAGAGTAATTAGGTCCGGCTGGATGAGTGTTAGTGAACAGTGTAACCTTATCCTGATGCTACCCATGTAGGTACCAGAGACACCAGGTCCTGGTGAGGCCCAGGTGTAACCGGAGACATGAGGTCCAGGTGAGGTCTCGATGGGAACCACAGTCACCAGGTCAGGTGAGCCCATGCTTAGGATCAGAGTCACCAGGTACAGGTGAGGCCCAGGTGTAGCCAGAGTCACCTGGTACAGAAGAGGCCAAAGTCAGGACCAGAGTTACCAGGATCAGGTCAGTCCCAGAGGGGAATAGAGTAACCATGTCCCGATGATGCCCAGGTAGAACCAAGTCAACAGGTCCAGATGAGGCGCAGGTGGGGAGCATGTTCACTAGATCATGGTAGGCCCAGTTGAGGACTAGAGTCACCAGGTTTAGTTGAGGCCTAGAGGGCTACCAGATTCACCTGGTCTAGGTGACATCCAGATGGGGACCATAGTCACCATGTCAGAGGGAGGCCCAGAGTGGATCACGAGTCATCATGTCCAGGTGAGGCTCATGTGTGGAACAGAGTATCCAGGTCGTAATGATCCACAGGTGAGGACTAGAGTCAGCAGATCTGGGTGAGGCCCAGTTAGGATCAGAGTCACTAGTTCCAGATGAGGGCCATAAGGAGTACACAGCAATCAGGTCCAGGTGGGAACAAAGTCACCTGGAATGGATGAGGCCCAATGGGAACCAGAATCACAACGTCCAGGTGATTCCCAGGTGATGACCAGAGTTACCAGTTCCGGGTGAGGACAAGGGAAGGACCAGATTCACCAGGTCCACGTGAGGCCCACGTTGGGAACTGTGTCACCAGGCATGGGTGAGTCTCAGGTGACAACCCCACTCACTAGGTCCAAGTGAGGCCAACCTGCAGGCCATGCTGAGGAACCATGTCCTGATGATGCCCAGGTGGGGTCTAGAGTTATCAGGTCCAGGTAAGGCACACCTGCAGGCCATGCAGTGGAAGCATGTCCCGGTAACGCCGAGGTAGGGATCAGAATCACCGTGTCCAAATGAGGCCCAGATTGAGCATATTCACTAGGTCTAGGTGAGGCCCAGTTGAGGACCAGAGTCACCAGATCTGGTTGAGCCCTATAAGGGTACCAGAATCACCTGGTTCAGGTGACATCGAGATGGGGACCAGAGTCACCAGGTCAGGGTGAGGCCCAGAGAGGTTCCAGAGTCATCATGTCCAAGTGAGGCTCAGGTGTGGAACAGAGTCACCAGGTACCAATGATGCCCAGTTGAGGACCAGATTCACAAGGTCTGGGTGAAGCGCAGATAGGATCAGAGTCACCAGTTCCAGGTGAGGCCAAGAAGGCGTCCACAGCAATCAGGTCCAGGTGGTGAACAAAGTCACCAGGACTGGATGAGGCCCAGATGGGGAACAGATTCACCAGGCCCAGTTGATTCCCAGGTGGTGACCAGAGTTACCAGTTCCAGGGAAGGACCAGGTAAGGACCAGATTCACCAGGTCCAACTGAGGCCCACGTGGGAACCTGTGTCACTATGTATGGGTGAGGCACAATTGGCAACCCCACTCACTAGGTCCAGGTGAGGCCAACCTGCAGGTGATGGAGAGGAACCGTGTCCCGATGATGCCCAGGTAGGGACCAGATTTACCAGGTCAAGGTGAGGCCAACCTGCAGGCAATGCAGTGGAACCATGTCCCGATGATGCCCAGGTAGGGACCAGAGTTACCAGGTCCAGGTGAGTCCAACCTGCAGGCCATGCAGTGGAACCATGTCCCGATGATGCCCAGGTAGAGACCAGAGTTACCAGGTCAAAATGAGGCCCAGATGGAGCATATTCACTAGGTCCCGGTAAGGCCCAGTTGAGGAACAGAGTCACCAGACCTGGTTGAGTCCTAGAGGGGTACCAGAATCACCTGGTCCAGGTGACATCCAGATGGAGACCAGAGTCACCAGGTCAGGGTGACACACAGACAGTTTCCAGAGTCATCATGTCCAGGTGAGGCTCAGGTGTGGAACAGAGTTAACAGGTACCAATGATGCCCAGGGTAGGACCAGAGTCACAAGATCTCGGTGACGCGCAGATAGGATCAGAGTCACCAGTTACAGGTGAGGCCAAGAAAGAGTCCACATCAATCAGGCCCAAGTGGGGAACATAGTCACCAGGACTGCGTGAGGCCCAGATGGGGACCAGATTCACCAGGTCCAGGTGAGGCCCAGGTGGTGACCAGAGTTCCCGGGTCTGGGAGAGGACCAGGTAAGAACAAGATTCACCAGGTCCAAGAGGCCCACGTGGGGACCTGAGTCACCAGGTATGGGTGAGGCCCAGGTGGCATCCCCACTCACCAGGTCCAGGTGAGGCCAACCTGCAGGCCAGAGTCACCAGATCCAGGTGGGGCCCTAGTGGGGACCTGAGTCAACAGGTAAATGTGAGTCTACAAGAACACCACAGTCACCAGCTCCAGGTGTTGTTCATGTGGGAACGAGAGTCACCAGGTCCAGGTGAGACCCCGGTGGGGACCACAGTCATCAGGTCCAGATTGAGGCCTAGGTGGGGGGACCAGAGTCATCAGGACCAGTTGAGAAAAAAGTGTGGACCAAAGTTATCATGTCCAATTGACGCCCAGGTGGGGAACAGAGTAACCATGTCCCATTGATGCCAGGTGGGAAAAGAGTCACAAGGTCCAGACGAGGCCTAAGTGAGGAGTAGATTCACCAGGTCCTGTTGAACCCCAGTTGAGGACCAGTGTCTCCAGGTGCAGTTGAGTCCCAGAGCGGGCCCAGAGTCACCCGGTTCTGGTGATATCCAGGTGGGGACCAGAGTCAACTCGTCAGGGTGAGGCCCAGAGGGGGACGAGAATCACTAGGTCCAAGTGAGCCCAGATGTGGAACTGAGAAACCAGGTCCCATGATGCCCATAAGAGGACCTGTGTCACCAGGTCCAGGTGATATCCCTGTGGGAACCAGTCACCACGTCCAGGTGAGGCCCAGGTGGGTCCACAATCACCAGGTCCAGGTGAGGCCCAGGTATATAAGAGAGTATCCAGGTCCCAGTGATGCCCAGTTAAGGACCTGAGTCTACAAGTCCAGGAGAGGCCCAAATATGGATCAGAGTCATTGTGTTCCAGGTGAGGCCAGATGGAGACCACAGGAACCAGGTCCAGGATAGCCCCATATGGGAACCAGACCCACCAGATCCAGGTGAGGTCCAGGTGGGACCACATTCACAAGGTCCAGTTGAGTCGTAGGTGTCAACAGGATTCACCAAATCCAGGTGAGGCCCAGGTGGCGACCAGTCACAACATCCAGGTGCGGACCAGCTAAGGACCAGATGCACCGGGCCCAAGTGAAGCCCAAGGGGTGACGAGAGTCACCAGGTAAGGGTGAGGCCCAGAGGGGGAACCAAAATAACCAGTTTAGTTTGAGGCCCTGAATGGGACCAGAGGTCCCTGGTCAAAGTGAGGCCTAGGTGTGGAATAGAGTATCCAGGTCCCAATGATGCCTGGGTGAGGACCAGAGTCACAAGGGCCAGGCCGGCCAAGATGGGGAACAGAAGCAATAGGTCCTGGTGAGGCATAGAATAAGACCACAGGTGAATAAGTCACCAGTATCAAGTGAGCCCCTTGTGGGAACCAGAGCCACTCTATCCAGCTGAGTCCCAGGTCCGTGTGAGGCCCACGTGAGGACCAGATTCATCAGGTTGAATTGAGGCATAGCTGGGGTCAAGAGTCAACAGGTCTGGGTGCGGCCTAGGTGTGGCAAGATTCAGTAGTTCTGAGTTAGGTCAAAGTGGGGACGAGAGACACCAGGTCCAGGTGAGGCCAAACGGAGAACCAGAGTCACTTGATCCAGCTGAGGGCCATGTTGGAAAGAGAGTCACCAGGTCCAGGAGAGGTCCATGTGGCGACCAGAGTCACCAGATCCAGGTGAAATCCAGGAGGGGACCAGATTCACCAGATCCAGGTGAAGCCCAGATGTCGACCAGAGTCACTAGGTCCAGATGAGGCCCAGGTGAGGACCAGAGTTACCAGGTACACGTGAGGTCCCGGTTGGGATCAGAGGCAACAGGTCCATGTGAGGCCGGCTTGGGGAAATGGTCAACAGGTGTACTTGAGGCCCAGGTGTGGAACACAGTAAGCAGGTCCAGGTGAGTCCCTAGTGGTGAGAAGTGTCACCACATCCAGGTGAGGCCCAGGTGGGGACCAGGATCACCAGGTAAAAGGGAGGCCCTAAAGAACGAGAGACAACAGTTCGAGTTCAGGTGCAGGTGGCAACCAGGGTCAGCAGGTCCAAGTCAGGCCAAAGTGAGGTTCAAAGTCACTAGGGCACGGTGAGACCCAGACAGGGACCAGAGTCACCTGGTCCAGGTGAGGTCCAGTTGTGGAACACAGTCACAGGGTCCCAATTTTGCCCAGTTGAGGACCATGGTCAACAGGGCCAGGGGAGGCCAAGATAGGGACCGGAGTCACCAAATCCTGGCGAAGCCCAGGTGGGGACCACAGTCACCAGATCCAGGGTAGTCTCAGGTGCAGACCAGAATCACCAGGTCCAGGTGACATGCAGGTGGCAACCACACTCACCAGGACCCGGTGGGCCCTGGTGAGGACCAGAGTCACGAGGTACATGAGAAACTAGAAACACTGCAGCCACCAGGTCCACATGATGTCCATGTGGGAACAAGAATCACCAGTTACACCTGAGGACCAGGTGGGGATCCGACTCACCATGTCCAGTTGAGACCCAGGTGGGAGCCAGTGTCACCATGACCAGGTGTGGTCCAGGTGAAGACTAGAGTTAATAGGTCCAGCTGGGTCACTGTTAGTGAACAGTGTAACGATATCCTGATGCTACACAGGTGGGTACCAGAGACACCAGGTCCTGGTGAACCCGAGATGGGACCAGAGACCTGAGGTCCAGTTGAGGTCCCGATGGGAACCACAGTCACCATGTCAGGTGAGGCCATGCTTAGAATCAGTGTCACCAGTTACAGGTGAGGCCCAGGTGGAGCCAGAGTCACCTGGTATAGAAGAGGCCAAAGTCAGGACAGAGTTACAAGGATCAGGGCAGTCCCAGTGGGGAATAGAGTAACCATGTCCCAATGATTCACATGGTTGAAACAGAGTCGGCAGGACCAGATGAGGCGCAGGTGGGGAGCATAATCACTAGGTCCCGGTGTGGTCCAGTTGAGGATCAGAGTCAACAGGTCAAGTTGAGGCCTAGAGGTGTACCATATTCCCCTGGTCTAGGTGACATCCAGATGGGGACCAGACTCACCATGTCAGGGTGAGGCCCAAAGGGGATCCAGAGTCATCATGTCCAGGTGAGGCTCAGGTGTGGAACAGAGTATCCAGGTCATAATGGTCCACAGGTGAGGACCAGAGTCCACAGATCTGGGTGAGGCCCAGGAAGGATCAGAGTCAGCAGTTCCAAGTGAGGCCAAGTAGGAGTCCACAGCAATCAGGTCCAGGTGGGGATCAAAGTAACCAAGCCTGGGTGAGGCCCAGATGGGGACCAGATTCACCAGACCCAGGTGATTCCCAGGTGGTGACCAGAGTTAGCAATTCCGGGTGAGGAGCAGGTAAGGACCAGATTCACC
Organism: Canis aureus; assembly: GCF_053574225.1. Classification (NCBI taxonomy): domain Eukaryota; kingdom Metazoa; phylum Chordata; class Mammalia; order Carnivora; family Canidae; genus Canis; species Canis aureus. Next base: position 53,622,770 of record NC_135632.1, on the reverse strand, counting down.
AGGCCCAAGTGAGGCCCACATGGAGCCTTTGTCACCAGGTATGAGTGAGGCCCAGGTGGCAACCACACTCACCAGGTCCAGGTGAGGCCAACTTGCAGGCAATGCAGAGGAAGCGTGTCCCGATGATGCCCAGGTAGGGACCAGGGTTACCAGGTGCAGGTGAGGCCAACCTGCAGGCCATGCAGTGGAACCGTGTCCCGATGATGGCCATGTAGGGACCAGAGTTACGAGGTCCAGGTGAGGCCAACCTGCATGCAATGCAGTGGAACCATGTCCCGATGATGCCCAGGTAGGGACCAGAGTCACCAGGTGCAAATGAGGCCCAGATGGAGCATATTCACTAGGTCCAGGTGAGGCCGAGTTGAGGACCAGAGTCACCAGATCTGGTTGAGGCCTAGAGGGGTACCAGAATCCTCTGGTCCAGGTGACATCCAGATGGGGATGAGAGTCACCAGGTCAGGGTGAGTCCCAGAGAGGTTCCAGAGTCATTATGTCCAGGTGAGGCTCAGCTGTGGAACAGAGTCACCAGGTACCAATGATGCCCAGGTGAGGACCAGAGTCACCAGGTCTGGGTGATGCGCAGATAGGATCAGAGTCACCAGTTCCAGGTGAGGCCAAGAAAGACTCCACAGCAATCAGGTCCAGGTGGTGAACAAAGTCACCATGACTGGGTGAGGCCCAGATGGGGACCAGATTCACCAGGTCCAGGTGAGGTCCAGGTGGTGACCAGAGTCCCCTTGTCTGTCAGAGGACGAGGTAAGGACCAGATTCACCAGGTCCAAGTGAGGCCCACGTGAGGACATGAGTCACCAGGTATGGGTGAGGCCCAGGTGGCAACCCCACTCACCAGGTCCAGGTGAGGCCAACCTGCAGGCCAGAGTCACCAGATCCAGGTGAGGCCCTAGTGGGGACCGGAGTCACCAGGTAAATGTGAGTCTACAAGAACACCACAGTCACCAGGTCCTGGTGTGGTTCATGTGGGAACGAGAATCACCAAGTCCAGGTGAGATCCAGGTGGGGACCACAGTCACCGGGTCCAGATTGAGGCCTAGGTGGGGGGACCAGAGTCATCAGGACCAGTTGAGGCCAAAGTGTGGAGCAAAGTTATCATGTCCATGTGAGGCCCAGCTGGGGAACAGAGTAACCATGTCCCGTTGATGCCAGGTGGGAAAAGAGTCACAAGGTTCAGACGAGACCTAAGTGAGGAGTAGATTCAACAGGTACTGTTGAGATCCAGTTAAGGACCAGTGTCCCCAGCTCTGGGTTAGTCCCAGAGGGGGACCAGAGTCACCCGGTTCTGGTGATATCCAGATGGGGACCAGAGTCACCACGTCAGGCTGAGGCCCAGAGGGGAAAGAGAGTCACTAGGTCCAGGTGAGCCCCGATGTGGAACTGAGAAACAAGGTCCCAATATGCCCATATGAGGACCTGAGTCACCAGGTCCAGGTGAGGTCCCTGTGGGAACCAGTCACCTCGTCCAGGTGAGGCGCAGGTGGGACCACAGTCACCAGGTCCAGGTGAGGCCCAAGTATATAAGAGAGTATCCAGGTCCCAATGATGCCCAGGTAAGGACCAGAGTCAACAGGTCCAGGAGAGGCCCAAATATGGATCAGAGTCATTGTGATCTAGGTGAGGCCATATGGAGACCACAGGAACCAGGTCCAGGGGAGCCCCATATGGGAACCAGAGCAACCAGATCCAGGTGAGGTCCAGGTGGGACCACAGCTACAAGTACCAGGTGAGGCGCAGGTGGCAACAGGATTCACCAAGTCCAGGTGAGGCCCAGGTGGCGACTCATCACCATCCAGGTGCGGACCTGCAAAGGATCAGATTCAACAGGCCCAGGTGAAGCCCAAAGGGTGACCAGAGTCACCAGGTAAGGGTCAGGTTCAGAGGGGGAACCAGAGTAACCAGTTTAGTTTGAGGCCCAGAATGGGACCAGAGGTCCATGGTCAAAGTGAGGCCCAGGTGTGGAATAGAGTATCCAGGTCCCAATGATGCCTGGGTGAGGACCAGAGTCACTAAGGCCATGCAGGCCCAGATGGGGAACAGAATCACTAGGTCCTGGTGAGGCATAGAATAAGACCACAGTCAGCAGTATCAGGTGAGCCCCTTGTGGGAACCAGAGCCACTCTTTCCAGCTGAGTCCCAGGTACATGTGAGGTCCATGTGAGACTCGATTCATCAGGTCGAATTGAGGAATAGCTAGGGACAAGACTCACCAGGTCTGGGTGCATAATAGGTGGGGCAAGATTCAGCAGTTCTGAGTTAGGTCAAAGTGGGCAAGAGAGACACCAAGTCCAGGAGAGGTCCAGATTGGGACCAGAGTCACCAGATCCAGGTGAAGTCCAGATGGGGACCAGAGTCTCCAGAACCAGGTGAAGCCCAGGTGGAGACCAGAGTCTCTAGGTCCAGATGAGGCCCAGGTGAGGACCAGAGTTGCAAGGTACACGTGAGGCCCCGGTGGGGATCAGAGGCAACAGGTCCATGTGAGGCCGGCTTGGGGACCATGGTCAACAGGTCTACTTGAGGCCCAGGTGTGGAACACAGTGTCCAGGTCATAGTGGTCCACAGGAGAGGACCAGAGTGACCAGTTCTGGGTGACGCGCACATAGGATCAGAGTCACCAGTTCCACGTGAGGCCAAGAAAGTGTCCACAGCAATCAGGTCCAGGTGGGGAACACAGTCACCAGGACTGGGTGAGGCCCAGATGGGTACCAGATTCAACAGGTCCAGGTGAGGCCCAGGTGGTGACCAGAGTCCCCGGGTCTGGGAGTGGACCAGGTAAGGACCAGTTTCACCAGGTCCAAGAGGCCCACGTGGGGAATTGTCACAAGGTACGGGGTGGCAACCCCACTCACCAGGTCCAGGTGAGGCCAACCTTCAGGCCAGAGTCACCAGATCCACGTGAGGCCCTAGTGGGGACAGGAGTCACCAGGTAAATGAGAGTCTACAAGAACACCACAGTCACCAAGTCCAGGTGTGGTTCATGTGGGAACGAGAGTCACCAGGTCCAGGTGAGACCCAGGTGGGGACCACAGTCACCAGGTCCAGATTGAGGCCTAGGTGGGGGGACCAGAGTAATCAGAACCAGTTGAGGCCAAAGTGTGGGGCAAAGTTATCATGTCTAGGTGAGGCCCAGGTGGGGAACAGAGTAACCATGTCCCATTGATGCCAGGTGGAAAAAGAGTCACAAGGTCCAGACGAGGCCTAAGTGAGTAGATTCACCAGGTCCTGTTTACTCCCAGTGGAGGACCAGGGTCCCCAGCTCCACGTGAGTCCCAGAGGGGGACCAGCGTCACCCGGTTCTGATGATATCCAGGTGGGAACCAGAGACAGCACGTCAGGGTGACACCCAGAGTCGGACGAGAATCACTATGTCCAGGTGAGGCCCCGATGTGGAACTGAGAAACCAGGTCGATAGATGCCCATATGAGGACCTGAGTCACCAGGTCCAGGTGAGGTCCCTGTGGGAACCAGTCACCTCGTCCAGGTGAGGCCCAGGTGGCACCACACTCACCAGGTCCAGGTGAGGCCAAGTTATATAAGAGAGTATCCAGGTCCCAATGATGCCCAGGTAAGGACCAGAGTCAACAGGTCCAGGAGAGGCCCAAAAATGGATCAGAGTCATTGTGTTCCAAGTTAGGCCAGATGGAGACCACAGGAACCAGGTCCAGCAGTGCCCCTTATGGGAACCAGAGCCGCCAGATCCAGGTGAGGTCCAGGTGGGACCACAGTCACAAGGTCCAGGTAAGGTGCAGGTGGCAACAGGATTCACCTAGTCCAGGTGAGACCCAGGTGGCGACCAGTCACCAATTCCAGATGAAGACCAGCTAAGGACGAGATTCACCAGGCCCAAGTGAAGCTCAAGGGGTGACCAGAGTGACCAGGTAAGGGTGAGTCCCAGAGGGGGAACCAGAGTAACCAGTTAAGTTTGAGGCCCAGAATGCGACCAGAGGTCCCTGGTCAAAGTGAGGCCCTGGTGTGGAATAGAGTATCCAGGTCCCAATGATGCCTGGGTGAGGACCAGAGTCACTGGGGCCATGCAGGCCCAGATGGGGAACAAAATCACTAGGTCCTGCTGAGGCATAGAAAAAGACCCCAGTCACCAGTATCAGGTGAGCCCTTTGTGGGAACCAGAGCCACTCTATCCAGCTGAGTCCCGGGTCCATGTAAGGCCCACGTGAGAACCAGATTCATCAGGTCGATGAGGCATAGCTGGGGACAAGAGTCACCATGTCTGGGTGCGGCCTAGGTGGGGGAAGATTCAGCAGTTCTCAGTTAGGTCAAAGTGGGGACAACAGACACCAGTTCCAGGTGAGGCCAAACTGAGGACCAGAGTCACCAGATCCAGGTGAGGTCCATGTTGGAAAGAGAGTCACCAGGTCCAGGAGAGATCCACGTGGGGACCAGAGTCACCAGATCCAGGTGAAGTCCAGGTGGGGACCAGAGTCACCAGATCGAGTTGAAGCCCAGGTGGGGACCAGAGTCACTAGGTGCAGAAGAGGCCCAGGTGAGGACCAGAGTTACCAGGTACACGTGAGGCGCTGATAGGTATCAGAGGCAACAGGTCCATGTGAGGCAGGCTTGGGGACCATGGTCAAGAGTTCTACTTGAGGCCCAGTGTGGAACACTGTAACCAGGTCCAAGTGAGTCCCTGGTGGTGACAAGAGTCACCAGGTCCAGGTGAGGCCCAGGTGGGAACCAGGATCACCAGGTCAAGTTGAGGACTAGAGGGGTACTAGAATCACCTGGTCCAGGTGACATCCAGATGGGGACCAGAGTCACCATGTCAGGCTGAGGCCCAGAGCGGATCCAGAGTCATCATGTCCAGGTGAGGCTCAGGTGTGGAACAGAGTATACAGGTTATAATGGTCCACAGGTGAGGACCAGAGTGACCAGATCTGGGTGACGTTCAGATAGGATCAGAGTCACCAGTTCCAGGTGAGGCCAAGAAAGAGTCCACAGAAATCATGTCCAGGTGGGGAACAAAGTCACCAGGACTGGGTGAGGACTAGATGGGTACCAGATTCACCAGGTCCAGGTGAGGCACAAGTGGTGACCAGAGTTACCAGTTCCGGGAAGGACCAGGTAAGGACCAGATTCACCAGGTCCAAGAGGCCCACCTGGGGAGCTGAGTCACCAGGTATGGAGTTTCAGCCCACTCACCAAGTCCAGGTGGGGTCATCCTGCAGGCCAGAGTCACCAGATCCAGTTGAGGCCCTAGTGGGGACCGGAGTCACCAGGTAAATGTGAGTCTACAAGAACACCACAGTCACCAGGTCCAGGTGTGGTTCATGTGGGAACGAGAGACACCAGGTCCAGGTGAGACCCAGTTGGGGACCACACTCACCAGGTCCAGATTGAGGTCTAGGTGGGGGGACAAGATTCATCAGGACCGGTTGAGGCCAAAGTGTGGAGCAAAGTTATCATGTCCAGGAGAGGCCCAGGTGGGCAACAGTGTAACCATGTCCCATTGATGCCAGGTGGGAAAAGAGTCACAAGGTCCAGACGAGGCCTAAGTGAGGAGTAGATTCACCAGGTCCTGTTGAGTCCCAGCTGAGGACAAGTGTCCCAAGCTCCGGGTGAGGCCCGGAGGGGGACCAGAGTCACCCGGTTCTGGTGATATCCAGGTGGGAACCAGAGTCAGCACGTCAGGAAGAGGCCCAGAGGGGGAAGAGAATCACTAGGTCCAGGTGAGGCCCCGATGAGGAACTGAGAAACCAGGTTCCATGATGCCCATAGGAGGACCTGAGTCACCAGGTCCAGATGAGGTCCCTGTGGGAACCAGTCACCTCGTCCAGGTGAGGCCCAGGTGGGACCACAGTCACCAGGTCCAGGTGAGGCCCAGTTATATAAGAGAGTATCCAGGTCCCAATGATGCCCAGGTAAGGACCAGAGTCAACAGGTGCAGGAGAGGTCCAAATATGGATCAAAGTCATTGTGTTCCAGGTGAGGCCAGATGGAGACCACAGGAACCAGGTCCAGGAGAGCCCCATATGGGAACCAGAGCCACCAGATCCAGGTGAGGTCCAGGTGTGGCCACAGTCACAAGGTCCAGGTGAGGTGCAGGTGGCAACAGGACTCACCGAGTCCAGGTGAAGCCCAGGTGGCGACAAGTCACCACATCCAGGTGCGGACCAGCTAAGGACCAGAATCACCAGGCCCAATTGAACCCCAAGGGGTGACCAGAGTATCCAGGTAAGGGTGAGGGCCAGAAGGGGAACCAGAGTAAACATTAAGTTTGCGGCCCAGAATGGGACCAGATGTCCCTGGTCAAAGTGAGGCTCATGTGGGGTATAGAGTATCCAGGTCCCAGTGATGCCTGGGTGAGGACAAGAGTCACTAGGGCCATGCAGGCCCAGATGGGGAACAGAATCACTAGGTCCTGGTGAGGCATAGAAACACACCACAGTCAGCAGTATCAGGTGAGCCCCTTGTGGGAACTAGAGCCACTCTCTCCAGCTGAGTCGTAGGTCCATGTGAGGCCCACGTGAGGACCAGATTCATCAGGTCGAATTGAGGCATAGCTGGGGACAAGAGTCACCAGGTCTGGGTGCGGCCTAGGTGGGCAAGATTCAGCAGTTCTGAGTTAGGTCAAAATGGGGACGAGAAACACCAGGTCCAGGTGAAGCCAAACTGAGGACCAGAGTCACCAGATCCAGGTGAGGTCCATGTTGGAAAGAGAGTCACCAGGTCCAGGAGAGGTCCAGGTGTGGACCAGAGTCACCAGATCAGGTGAAGCCCAGTTGGAGACCAGAGTCACTAGGTCCGGTTGAGGCCCAGGTGAGGGCCAGAGTTACCAGGTACACTTGAGGCCTCGGTGGGGATCAGAGGCAACTGGTCCATGTGAGGCCGGCTTGGGGACCATGGTCAACAGGTCTACTTGAGGCCCAGGAGTGGAACATAGTAAGCAGGTCCAGGTGAGTCCTCCGTGGTGAAAAGTGTCACCATGTCCAGATGAGCCCCTGGTGGGGACCAGGATCACCAGGTACAGGGGAGGACCTTGAAATAACCAGAGTCAACAGTTCGAGGTCAGGCGCAGGTGGCAACAAGTGTCAGGAGGTCCAAGTCAGGCCTAAGTGGGTTTCACAGTCACTAGGGAATGGTGAGAACCAGAGGGGGAGCAGCGTCACCTGGTCCAGGTGAGGTCCAGTTGTGGAACACAGTCACCGGGTCCCAATTTTGCCCTGGTGAGGACCATGGACAACAGAGCCAGGTGAGGCCCAGATGGGGACCGGAGTCCCCAAATCCAAGTGAAGCCCAGGTGGGGACCACGTCACCAGATCCAGATTAGTCTCAGGTGCAGACCAGATCACCCGGTCCAGGTGAGGCGGAGGTGGCAACCACACACACCAGGTCCCGGTGAGTCCTTGATGGGGACCAGAGTCACGAGGTACATGAGAAGCTAGAAACACTGCAGCCACCAGGTCCACATGATGTCCATGTGGGAATGAGAATCACCAGTTACAGGTGAGGACCAGGTGGGGATCCGAGTCACCATGTCCAGGTGAGACCCACATGGGAAAAAGTGTCACCATGTCCAGGTGTGGCCCAGGTGAAGACCAGAGTTAATAGGTCCGGCTGGGTCACTGTTAGTGAACAGTGTAACCATATCCTGATGCTACCCAGGTGGGTGGCAGAGACACCAGGTCCTGGTGAGGCCTAAGTGGGACCAGAGACATGAGGTCCAGGTGAGGTCCCGATGGGAACCACAGTCACCAGGTCAGGTGAGGCCATGCTTTGGATCAGAGTCACCAGTTACAGGTGCGGCCTAGGTGGAGCCAGAGTCACCTGGAACAGAAGAGGCCAAAGTCAGGACCAGAGTTACCAGGATCAGGTCACTCCAAGTGGGAATAGAGTAACCATGTCCCGATGATGCCAAGGTAGAACCAGAGTCACCGGGCCCAGGTGTGGCGCAGGTGGGGAGCATGTTCACTAGGTCCCGTTGAGGCCCAGTTGAGGACCAGAGTCACCAGGTCTAGGTGAAGCCTAGAGGGGTACCAGATTTACCTGGTCTGTTGACATCCAGATGGGGTCCAGAGTCCTCATGTCAGGCTAAGACCCAGAAGGGATCCAGAGTCAACATATCTAGGTGAGGCTCAGGTGTGGAACAGAGTATCCAGGTCGTAATGGTCCACAGGTGATGATCAGAGTCACCAGATCTGGGTGAGGCCCAGTTAGCATCAGAGTCAGCAGTTCCAGGTTAGCCAAGAAGAAGTCCACAGCAATCAGGTCCAGGTGTGGAAGAAAGTCAACAGGACTGGGAGAGGCCCAGATGGGGACCAGATTCACCAGGCCCAGGTGATTCCCATGTGGTGACCAGAGTTACCAGATCCGGGTGACCACCAGGTAAGGACCAGATTCACCAAGTCCAAGTGAGGCCCACGTGGGGACCTGTGTCACTAGGCAAGGGTGAGGCCAGGTGACAAACCCACTCACCAGTTCCAGGTGAGGCCAACCTGCAGGCCATGCAGAGGAACCAGGTCCCAAAGATGCTCAGGTAGGCACGAGAGTTACCAGGTCCAGGTGAGGCCAACCTACAGGCCATGCAGTGGAACCATGTCCCGATGATGCCCAGGTAGGGACCAGAGTTACCAGGTCCAGGTGAGGCCAACCTGCAGGTCATGCAGTGGAACCATGTCCCGATGATGCCCAGGTAGGGACCAGAGTCACCAGGTCCAAATGAGGCCCAGATGGAGCATATTCACTAGGTCCAGGTGAGGCCCATTTTAGGACCAGAGTCACCAGAGCTGGTTGAGGCCCAGAGGGGTACCATAATCCCCTGGTCCAGGTGAAATCCATATGGGGACCAGAGTCACCAGGTCAGGTTGATAGCCAGAGAGGTTCCAGAGTCATCATGTCCAGGGGAGCCTCAGGTATGGAACAGATTCACCAGGACCAATGATGCCCAGGTGAGGACCAGAGTTACCAGGTACACGAGAGACCCCGGTGGGGATCAGAGGCAACAGGTCCATGTGAGGCCGGCTTGGGGACCATGGTCAACAGGTCTGCTTGAGGCTCAGGTGTGGAACACAGTAACCAGGTCTAGGTGAGTAACCGGTGGTGACAAAAGTTACCACGTCCAGGTGAGGCCCAGGTGGGGACCAGGATCACCAGGTCCAGGGGAGGCCCTTGAAAGTACCAGAGTCAACAGTACGACGTCAGTCGCAGGTGGGAACCGGGGTCAGCAGGTCCAAGTCAGTCCAAAGTGGGGTTCACAGTCACTAAGGCACGGTGAGACCCAGAGGGGGACCAGAGTCGCCTGGTCCAGGTGAGGTCCAGGTGTGGAACACAGTCACCAGGTCCCAAATTTGCCCAGTTGAGGACCATGGTCAACAGGGCCAGGTGACGCCCAGATGGGGACCGGAGTCCCCAAATCCAGGTGAAGCCCAGGTGCAGACCACAGTCACCATATCCAGGGTAGACTCAGGTGCAGACCAGAATCACCAGGTCCAGGTGAGGTGCAGGTGGCAACCACACTCACCAGGTCCCGGTGAGGCCCTGGTGGAGACCAGAGTCACGAGGTACATGAGAAGCTAGAAACACTGCAGCCACCAGGTCCACATGATGTCCATGTGGGAACGACAATCACCAGTTACAGGTGAGGACCAGGTGGAGCCAGAGTCACCTGGTACAGAAGAGGCCAAAGTCAGGACCAGAGTTACCAGGATCAGGGCAGTCCCAGTGGGGAATAGAGTAACCATGTCCCAATGATTCCCAGGTAGAACCAGAGTCACCAGTTCCAGATGAGGCGGAGGTGGGGAGCATATTCACTAGGTCCCGGTGAGGCCCAGTTGAGGACCAGAGTCACCAGGTCAAGTTGAGGCCTAGAGGGGTACCAGATTCACCTGGTCTTGGTGACATCCAGATGGGGCCCATGTCACCATGTCAGGCTGAGGCCCAGAGGGGATCCAGAGTCATCATGTCCAGGTGAGGCTCAGGTGTGGAACAGAGTATCCAGGTCATAATGGTCCACAGGTGAGGACCAGAGTCACCAGATCTGGGTGAGGCCCAGTAAGGATCAGAGTCAGCAGTTCCAGGTGAAGCCAAGTAGGAGTCCACAGCAAACAGGTCCAGGTGAGGCCAACCTGCAGGCCATGCAGTGGAACCATGTCCCGATGATGCCCAGGTAGGGACCAGAGTTAACAGGTCCAGGTGAGGCCAACCTGAAGTCCATGCAGTGGAACCATGTCCCGATGATGCCCAGGTAGGGATCAGAATCATCAGGTCCAATGAGATCCAGATGGAGCATATTCACTAGGTCCAGGTGAGGTCCAATGGAGGACCAGAGTCACAGGACATGGTTGAGGCCTAGAGGGGTACCAGAATCACCTGGTCCACGTGACATCCAGATGGGGACCAGAGTCACCAGGTCAGGATGAGGCCCAGAGAGGTTCCAGAGTCATCATGTCCAGGTGAGGCTCAGGTGTGGAACAGATTCACCAGGTACCAAAGATGCCCAGGTGAGGACCAGAGTCACCAGGTCTGGGTATTGCGCAGATAGGATCAGAGTCACCAGTTCCAGGTGAGGCCAAGAAAGAGTCCACAGCAATCAGATCCAGGTGGGGAACAAAGTCACCAGGACTGGGTGAGGCCCAGATGGGGACCAGATTCACCAGGTCCAGGTGAGGCCCAGGTGGTGACCAGAGACCTCGGGGCTGGGAGACGACCAGGTAAGGACCAGATTCACCAGGTCCAAGAGGCCCAAGCGTGGACCTGTGTCCCCAGGTACGGGTGAGGCACAGGTTGCAACCAAATTCACCAGGTCCAGGAGAGGCCATCCTTCGCGCCATGCAGAGGAACCGTGTCCCGATGATGTACATGTAGGAACCAGAGTTACCAGGTCCAGGTGATGCCAACCTGCAGGCCATGCCGTGGAACCATGTCCCGATGATGCCCAGGTAGGGACCAGAGTCACCAGGTCCAAATGAGGCCCAGATGGAGCATATTCACTAGGTCCAGGCGAGGCCCAGTAGAGGACCAGAGTCACCAGATCTGGTTGAGGCTCAGAGGGGTACCAGAATCACCTGGTCCAGGTGACATCCAGATGGGGACCAGAGTCACCAGGACAGGGTGAGGCCCAGAGAGGTTCCAGAGTCATCATGTCCAGGTGAGGTTCAGGGGTGGAACTGAGTCACCAGGTACCAATGATGCCCAGATGAGGACCATAGTCACCAGATCTGGGTGACGCGCAGATAGGATCAGAGTCACCAGTTCCAGGTGAGGCAAAGAAAGAGTCCACAGCAATCAGTTCCAGGTGGGGAACAAAGTAACCAGGACTGGGTGAGGCCCAGATGGGGACCAGTTCACCTTGTCCAAGTGAGGCCCAGGTGATGACCAGAGTCCCAGGTTGGGAGAAGAAGAGGTAAGGACCAGATTCACCAGGTCCAAGAGGCCCACGTGGGGACCTGAGTCACCAGGTATGGGTTAGCCACAGGTGGCAATCCCACTCACCAGGTCCAGGTGAGGCCAACCTGCAGGCCATGTGCGGAACCATGTCCCGATGATGCCCAGGTAGGGACGACAGTCACCAAGTCCAAATGAGGCCCAGATGGAGCATATTCACTAGGTCCAGGTGAAGAAAATTGAGGACCAGTTTCACCAGAACTGGTTGAGGCCTAGAGGGGTACCAGAATCACCTGGTCCAGGTTACATCCTAATGGGGACCAGAGTCACCAAGTCAGGTGAGGCCATGCTTAGGATAAGAGTCACCAGTTACAGGTGAGACCCAGGTGGAGCCAGAGTCCCCTGGTACAGAAAATGCCAAAGTCAGACCAGTGTTACAAGGATCAGGTCACTCCCAGTGGGGAATAGAGTAACCATGTCCCGATGATGCCCACGTAGAACCAGAGTCATCATGTCCAGATGAGGCGCAGTTGGGGAGCATATTCACTAGGTCCCGGGCAGACCCAGTTGAGGACTAGAGTCACCAGGTTTGGTTGAGGCCTAGAGGGGTACCAGATTCACCTGGTTAGGTGACATCCAGATGGGGACCAGAGTAACCATGTCAGGGTGAGGTCCAGAGGGGATCCAGAGTCATCATGTCCAGGTGAGGCTCAGGTGTGGAACAGAGTATCCAGGTCATAATGGTCCACAGGTGAGGACCAGAGTCACCAGATCTGGAAGAGGCCCAGTTAGGATCAGAATTACCACTTCCAGGTGAGGCCAAGAAGGTGTCCACAGTAATCAGGTCCAGGTGGGGAACAAAGTCACCAGGACTACGTGATGCCCAGGTGGTGACCAGATTTACCAGTTCCGGGTGAGGACTAGGTAAGGACCACATTCACCAGGTTCAAGTGAGGCCCACGTGGGGACCTGTGTCACCAGGCATGGGTAAGACCCACGTGGGAACCCCACTCACCAGGTCAAGATGAGGCGAACCTGCAGGCAGTGCAGAGGAACCATGTCCCGATGATGCCCAGTACGGACCAGAGTTACCAGGTCCAGGTGAGGCCAACCAGCAGGCCATGCAGTGGAACCATTTCCTGATGATGCTCAGTGAGTGACCAGAGTCACCAGATCTGGTTGAGGCCTAGAGGGGTACCAGAATCACCTAGTCAAGGTGACATCCAGATGGGGACCAGAGTCACCAGGTCAGGGTGAGGCCCAGAGAGGTTCCAGAGTCATCATGTCCAGGTGAGGCTCAGGTGTGGAACAGAGTAATCAGGTACCAATGATGCCCAGGTGAGTTCCAGAGTCACCAGATCTGGGTGACGCGCAGATAGGATCAGAGTCACCAGTTCCAGGTGAGGCAAAAAGAGTCCAAGCAATCAGTTCCAAGTGGGGAACAAAGTCACCAGGACTGGGTGAGGCCCAGATGGGACCAGATTCACCAGGCCCAAGGGAGGCCAAGGTGGTGACCAGAGTCCCCGGTTCTGGGAGAGGACCAGGTAAGGACAAGATTCACCAGGTCCAAGAGGCCCACGAGGGGACGTAGGTCACCAGATATGTGTGAGGCCCAGGTGGCAACCCCACTCACCAGGTCCAGGTGAGGCCAACTTGCAGGCCAGAGTCACCAGATCCAGGTGAGGCCCTAGTGGGGACCGGAGTCACCAGGTAAGTGTGAGTCTACAAGAACACCACAGTCACCAGGTCCAGGTGTGGTTCATGTGGGAACGAAAGTCACCAGATCCAGGTGAGACCCAGATGAGGACCACAGTCACCAGTTCCAGATTGAGGCCTAGGTGGGGGGACCAGATTCATCAGGACCAGTTGAGGCCAAAGTGTGGAGCAAAGTTATCATGTCCAAGTGAGGCCCAGGTGGGGAACAGAGTTACCATGTCTCATTGATGCTAGTTGGGAAAAGAGTCACAAGGTACGGACGAGGCCTAAGTGAGGAGTAGATTCACCAGGTCCTGTTGAGGCCCAGTTGAGGACCAGTGTCCCCAGCTCTGGGTGAGTCCCAGAGGGGGACCAGAGTCACCCGGTTCTGGTGATATCCAGGTGGGGACCAGAGTCAGCACGTCAGGGTGAGGCCCAGAGGGGGAAGAGAATCACTAGGTCCAGGTGAGGCCCCAATGTGGACCTGAGAAACCAGGTCCCATGATGCCCATATGAGGACCTGAGTCACCAGGACCAGGTGAGGTCCCTGTGGGAACCAGTCACCTCGTCCAGGTGAGGCCCAGGTGGCACCACACTCACCAGGTCCAGGTGAGGCCCAGTATATAGAGAGTATCCAGGTCCCAATGATGGCCAGGAAAAGACCAGAGTCAACAGGTCCAGGAGAGGACCATATATGAATCAGAGTCATTGTGTTCCAGGTGAGGCCAGATGGAGACCACAGGAACCAGGTCCAGGAGAGCCCCATATGGGAACCAGAGCCAACAGATCCAGTTGATGTCCAGTTGGGACCACATTCAGGAGGTCCAGGTGTGGCGCAGGTGACAACAGGATTCACCAAGTCCAGGTGAGGCCCAGTTGACCAACAGTCACCAGATCCAGATGCGGACCAGCTAAGGACCAGAATCACCAGGCCCAAGTGAAGCCCAAGTGGTGACCAGAGTCACCAGGTAAGGGTGAGGCCCAGAGGGGAACCAGTGTAACCAGTTTAGTTGAGGCCCAGAATGGGACCAGAGGTCCCTTGTCAAAGTGAGGCGGAGGTGTGGAATAGAGTATCCAGGTCCCAATGACGCCTGGGTGAGGACCAGAGTTCTAGGGCCATGCAGGCCCAGATGGGGAACAGAATCACTAGGTCCTGGTTAGGCATAGAATAAGACCACAATCACCAGTATCAGGTGTGCCCCATGTGGGATCCAGAGCCACTCTATCCAGCTGAGTCCCAGGTCCATGTGAGCCCTACGTCAGAACCAGATTCATCAGGTCGAATTGAGGCATAGCTGGGGACAAGAGTCACCAGGTGTGGTTGCGGCCTAGGTGGGGCAAGATTCAGCAGTTCTGAGTTAGGTCAAAGTGGGGACAAGAGACACCAGGTCCAGGTGAGGCCAAACTGAGGACCAGAGTCACCAGATCCAGGTGAGCTCCATGTTGGAAAGAGAGTCACCAGGTCCAGGAAAGGTCCAGTTGGGGACCAGAGTCACCAGATTCAGGTGAATTCCAGGTGGGGACCAGAGTCACCAGATCCAGGTGAAGCCCAGGTAGGGTCCAGAGTCACTAGGTCCAGATGAAGCCTAGGTGAGGGCCAGAGTTACCAGGTACACGTGAGGCCCTGGTGGGGATCAGAGGCAACAGGTCCATGTGAGGCCTGCTTGGGGACCATGGTCAACAGGTCTACATTAGGCCCAGGTGGAACACAGTAACCAGGTCCAGGTGAGCTCCGGTGGTGACAAGAGTCACCACGTCCAGGTGAGGCCCAAGTGGGGACCATAATCACCAGGTACAGGGGAGGCCCTTGAAAGAATCAGAGTCAAATGTTCGAGGTCAATCGCTGGTGGCAACCGGAGTCAGCAGATTCATGTCAGGCCAAAGTGTGGTTGACAGTCACTAGGGTGTGTTGAGACCCAGAGGGGGACCAGAGTCACCTGGTCCAGGTGAGGTCCAGTTGTGGAACACAGTCTCTGGGTCCCAATTATGCCCAGTCGAGGACCATGTTCAACAGGGCCAGGTGAGGCCCAGATGGGGACTGGAGTCCCCAAATTCAGTTGAAGCCCTTGTGGGGACCACAGTCACCAGATCCAGGGTAGTCTCAGGTGGAGACAAGAATCAAGAGGTCCTAGTGAGGTGCAGGTGGCAACCACACTCACCAAGTCCCGGTAAGGCCCTGATGGGGACCAGAGTCACGAGGTACATGAGAAGCTAGAAACACTGCAGCCACCAGGTCCACATGATGTCCATGTGGGAACGAGAATTACAAGTTACAGGTGAGGACCAGGTGGGGATCCGAGTCACCATGTCCAGGTGAGACCCTGGTGGGAACCAGTGTCACCATGTCCAAGTGTGGACAAGGTGACGACGAGAGTTAATAGGTCCGGCCGGGTCACTGTTAGTGAACAGTGTAACCATATCCTGATGCTACTCAGGTGGGTACCAGATACAAGGTCCTGGTGAGTCCCATTTGGACCAGAGACATGAGGACCAGGTGAGGTACCGATGGAAACCATAGACAGCAGGTCAGGTGAGGCCATGCTTAGGATCAGAGTCACCAGTTACAGGTGAGGCCCAGGTGGAGCCAGAGTCACCTGGTAGAGAAGAGGCCAAAGTCAGGACCAGAGTTACCAGGATCAGGTCAGTCCCAGTGGGGAATAGAGTAACCATGTCTCGATGATGCCCAGGTAGAACCAGAGTCACCAGGTCCAATGAGGCGCAGGTTGGGAGCATGTTCACTAGGTCCCCGTGAGGCCCAGGTCAGGACCAGAGTCACCAGGTCAAGTTGAGGCCTAGAGGGATACCAGATTCACCTAGTCTATGTGACATCCGGATGGGGACCAGAGTCACCAGGTCAGGGTGAGGACCAGAGAGGTTCCAGAGTCATCATGTCCAGGTGAGGCTCAGGTGTGGAACAGAGTATCCAGGTCATAACGGTCCACATGTGAGGACCAGAGTCACCAGATCTGTGTGAGGCCCAGTTAGGATCAGAGTCACCAGATCCAGTTGAGGCCAAGAGGAGTCCAGAGCAATCAGGTCCAGGTGGGGAAGAAAGTCAACAAGACTAGGTGAGGCCCAGAGGGGGACCAGATTCACCAGGTCCAGGTGATTCCCAGGTGGTGACCAGGGTTACCAGGTCCGGGTGAGGACCAGGAAAGGACCAGATTCACCAGGTCAAAGTGAGGCCCCCGTGGGGACCTGTGTCACCAGGTATGGGTGAGCCCCAGGTGGCAACCCCAATCACTACGGCCAGGTGAGGCCAACCTGCAGGCCATGCAGAGGAACCGTGTCCCGGTGATGCCCAGGTAGGGACCAGAGTTACAAGGTCCAGCTGAGGCCAACCTGCAGTCCACGCAGAGGAACCATGTCCCGATGATGCCCAGGTAGGGACGAGAGTTACCAGGTCCAGGTGAGGCCAACCTGCAGGCCATGTGTGGAACCATGTCCCGATGATGCCCAGGTAGGGACCAGAGTTACAAGGTCCAGCTGAGGCCAACCTGCAGGCCATGCAGTGGATGCATGTCCCGATGATGCCAAGGTAGGAACGAGAGTCACCAAGTCCAACTGATGCCCAGATTAAGCATATTCACTAGGCCCAGGTGAGGCCCAGTTGAGGACCAGAGTCACCAGGTCAAGTTGAGGCCTTGAGGGGTACCAGATCCACCTGGTTTGGATGACATCCAGATGGGGACCAGAGTCCCCATGTCAGGCTGAGGCCCAGAGGGGATCCAGAGTCATCATATCCAGGTGAGGCTCAGGTGTGGAACAGAGTATCCAGGTCATAATGGTCCACAGGTGAGTACCAGAGTCACCAGATCTGGGTGAGGCCCAGTTAGGATCAGAGTCACAAGTTCCAGGTGAGGACAAGAAGGGGTCCACAGCAATCAGGGCCAGGTGGGTAACAAAGTCAACAGGACTGGGTGAGGCCCAGATGGGGACCAGATACTCCAGGCCCAGGTGAGGCCCAGGTGGTGATCAGAGTTACCAGTTCCGGGTGAGGACCAGGCAAGGACCAGATTCACCAGGTCGAAGTGAGGCCCACGTGGGGACCTGTGTCACCAGGTATGGGTGAGACCCAGGTGTCAACCCCACTCAACAGGTCCAGGTGTGGCCAACCTGTAGGCAATGCAGAGGAACGGTTTACCGATGATGCCCAGGTAGGGACCAGAGTTACCTGGTCCAGGTGAGGCCAACCTGCCGCCCTTGCAGTGGAACCATGTCCTGATGATGCCCAGGTGGGGACCAGAGTCACCAGATACAGGTGAAGCCCAGGTGGGGACCAGAGTCACTAGGTCCAGATGAGGCCCACGTGAGGACCAGAGTTACCAGGTACACGTGAGGCCCCGGTGGGGATCAGAGGCAACAGTTCCATGTGAGGACGGCTTGGGGACCATGGAAAACAGGTCTACTTGAGGCCCAGGTGTGGAACACAGTAAGCAGGTCCAGGTGAGGCCCCGGTGGTGACAAGCGTCACCTCGTCCAGGTGAGGCCCAGGTGGGGACCAGGATCACCAGGTACAGGGGAGGCCATTGAAAGAACCAGAGTCAACAGTTCGAGGTCAGGCGCAGGTGGCAACCAGGGTCAGCAGGTCCAAGTCAGGCCAAAGTGGGGTTCACAGTCACGAGGGCACGGTGAGACCCAGAGGCGGACCAGAGTCATGTCGTCCAGGTGAGGTCCAGATGTGGAACAGTCACCGGGTCCCAATTTTGCCCAGTTGAGGACCATGGTCAACAGGGCCAGGTGAGGCCCAAATGGGGACCGGAGTCCCCAAATCCAGGTGAAGCCCAGGTGGGGACCACAGTCAACAGATCCAGGGTAGTCTCAGGTGTAGACCAGAATCGCCAGGTCCAGGTGAGGTGCAGGTGGCAACCACACTCACCAGATCCCGGTGAGGCCCTGGTGGGGACCAGAGTCAAGAAGTATATGAGAAGCTAGAAACACTGCAGCCACCAGGTCCACATGATATCCATGTGGGAACGAGAATCACCAGTTACAGGTGAGGACCAGGTGGGGATCCGACTCACCATGTCCAGGTGAG
Source organism: Canis aureus (assembly GCF_053574225.1). Classification (NCBI taxonomy): domain Eukaryota; kingdom Metazoa; phylum Chordata; class Mammalia; order Carnivora; family Canidae; genus Canis; species Canis aureus. The sequence goes on along the minus strand of NC_135632.1, from coordinate 53,604,688 downwards.
ACCCAGGTGGGAACCAGTGTCACCAAGTTCAGGTGTGGCGCAAGTGAAGACCAGAGTTAATACGTCCGGCTGGGTCACTGTTAGTGAACAGTGTAACCATATACTGATGCTACCCAGGTGGTAACCAGAGACGCCAGGTCCTGGTGAGGCCCAGGTGGGACTAGAGACATGAGGTCCAGGTGAGGTCCCGATGGGGACCACAGTCACCAGGTCAGGTGACGCCATGCTTAGGATCAGAGTTACCAGTTACAGGAGAGGCCCCGGTGGAACCAGAGTCACCTGGTACAGATGAGGCCAAAGTCAGGACCAGACTTACCAGGATGAGGTCAGTCCCAGTGGGGAATAGAGTAACCATGTCGCGAAGATGCCCAGGTAGAACCAGAGTCACCAGTTCCAGATGAGTCACAGGTGGGAAGCATGTTCCTTAGGTCCCGTTGAGGCCCAGTTGAGGGTCAGAGTCACCAGGTCAAGTTGAGGCCTAGAGGGGTATCAGATTGACCTGGTCTAGGTGCCATCCAGATGGGGACCAGACTCAACATGTCAGGCTGAGGCCCAGAGGGGATCCAGAGTCATCATGTCCAGGTGAGGTTCAGGTGTTGAAAAGAGTATCCAGGTAATAATGGTCCACAGGTGAGGACCAGAGTCACCAGATCTGGGAGAGGCTCAGTTAGTGTCAGAGTCACCAGTTCCAGGTGAGGCCAAGAAGGAGTCCAAAGCAATCAGGTCCAGGTGGGGAACAAAGTCAACAGGACTGGATGAGGCCGTGATGGGGACCAGATTCACCAGTTCCAGGTGATTCCCTGGTCGTGACCAGAGTTACCAGTTCCGGGTGAGGACCAGGAAAGGACCAGATTCACCAAGTCCAAGTGAGGCTCACGTGGGGACCAGTGTCAGCAGGCATGGGTGAGGCCCAGGTGACAACCCCACTCACCAGGTCCAGGTGAGGCCAACCTGCAGGCCATTCAGTGGAAAAATGTACCGATGATGCCCAGGAAGGGACCAGAGTTAACAGGTCCAGGTGAGGCCCACCTGCAGGCCATGCAGTGGAACCATGTCCCGATGAAGCCCAGGTAGTGATGAGAATCACCAGGTCCAATGAGGCTCAGATGGAGCATATTCACTAGGTCCAGGTGAGGTCCAGTGGAGCACCAGAGTCACCAGACCTGGTTGAGGCCTAGAGGGGTACCAGAATCACCTGGTCCAGGTGACATCCAGATTGGGACCAGAGTCCCCAGGTCAGGATGAGGCCCAGAGAGGTTCCAGAGTCATCATGTCCATTTGAGGCTCAGGTGTGGAACAGAGTCACCAGGTACCAAAGATGTCAAGGTGAGGACCACATTCACCAGGTCTCGGTGATGCGCAGATAGGATCAGAGTCACCAGTTCCAGGTGAGGTCAAGAAAGAGTCCACAGCAATCTGATTCAGGTGGGGAACAAAGTCACCAGGACTGGGTGACCCAGATGGGGATCGGATTTACCAGATCCAGGTGAGGCCCAGGCGGTGACCAGATTCTCCGGGTCTGGGAGACCACCAGGTAAGGACCAGATTCACCAGGTGCAAGAGGCCCACGAGGGGACCTGAGTTACCAGGTATGGCTGAGGCCCAGTTCTCAACCCCACTCAGCTGGTCCAGTTGAGGCCAACCTGCATGCCAAAGTCAACAGATCCACGTGAGTCCCTACTGGGCACCAGAGACAGCAGGTAAAAATGAGTCTACAAGAACACCACAGTCACCAGGTCCAGGTGTGGTTCATGTGGGAACGAGATTCACCAGGTCCAGGTGAGACCCATGTGGGGACGACAGATACCAGGTCCAGAATGAGGCCTAGGAGGGGGACCAGAGTCATCAGGACCAGTTGAGGCCCAGTGTGGAGCAAAGTTATCATGTCCAGGTGAGGCTCAGAGGTGAACAGAGTATCCAGGTCATAATGGTCCAGAGGTGAGGACCAGAGTCACCAGATCTGTGTGAGGTCCAGTTAGGATCAGAGTCACCAGTTCCAGGTGAGGCCAAGAAGGAGTCCACAGCAATCAGGTCCAGGTGGGGAACAAAGTCACCACGACTGGGTGAGGCCCAGATGGGGAACAGATTCACCAGGTCCAGGTGAGGCCCTGGTGGTGACCAGAGTCCCCGGGGATGGGAGACGACCAGATAAGGACCAGATTCACCAGGTCCACGAGGCCCACGAGGGGACCTGTGTCCCCAGGTATGGGTGAGGCACAGGTGGCAACCACACTCACCAGGCCCAGGAGAGGCCATGCAGAGGAACCGTGTCCCTATGATGCCCATGTAGGAACCAGATGTACCAGGTCAAAATGAGGCCAAGATGGAGCATATTCACTAAGTCCAGGTGAGGCCCAGTTGAGGACCAGAGTCACCAGATCTGGTTGAGGCCTAGAGGGGTACCAGAATCACCTGGTCCAGGTGATATCCAGATGGGGACCAGAGTCACCAGGTCAGGGTGAGGGCCAGAGGGGTTCCAGAGTCATCATGTCCTGGTGAGGCTCATGTGTGGAACAGAGTCACCAGGTACCAAAGATGCCCAGGTGAGGACCAGAGTCACCAGGTCTGGGTGACGCGCAGATAGGATCAGAGTCACCAGTTCCAGGTGAGGCCAAGAAAGAGTCCACAGCAATCATGTCCAGGTGGAGAACAAAGTCACTAGGACTGGGTGAGGCCCAGATGGGGACCACATTCACCAGGTCCAGGTGAGGCCCAGTTGGTGACCAGAGTCCCCGGGTCTGGGAGAACCAGGTAAGGACCAGATTCACCAGGTCCAAGAGGCCCACGTGGGGACTTGAGTCACTAGGTATGGGTGAGGCCCAGGTGGAAACCCCACTCACCAGGTCCAGTTGTGGCCAACAAGCAGGACAGAGTCACCAGATCCAGGTGAGGCTCTAGTGGGGAACGGAGTCCCCAAGTATTAGTGACTACAAGAACACCACAGTCACCAGGTCCACGTGTGGTTCATGTGGGAACGAGAGTCACCAGGTCCATGTGAGGCCCAGGTGTAGCCAGAGTCACCTGGTACAGAAGAGGCCAAAGTCAGGACCAGAGTTACCAGGATTAGGTCAGTCCCAGTGGGGAATAGAGTAACCATGTCCCGATGATGCCCAGGAAGAACCAGAGTCACCAGGTCCAGATGAGGCGCAGGTGGGGAGCATGTTCACTAGATCCCTGTGAGACCCAGTTGAGGAACAGATTTACCAGGTCAAGTTGAGGCCTAGAGGGGTACCAGATTCATCTGGTCTAGGTGACATCCAGATGGGGACCACAGTCAAAATGTGAGGCTGAGGCCCAAAGGGGATCCAGAGTCATCATATCCAGGAGAGGCTCAGGTGTGGAACATAGTATCCAGGTCATAAAGGTCCACATGTGAGGACCAGAGTCACCAGATCTGGGTGAGGCCAAGTTAGTATCAGAGTCACCAATTCCAGGTGAGGCCAAGAAGGAGTCCAAAGCAATCAGGTCCAGGTGGGGAACTAATTCACCAGGACTGGGTGAGGCAGAGATTGGAATCAGATTCACCAGGTCCAGGTGATTCCCAGGTGGTGACCAGACTTAGCAGTTCCAGGTGCGGACCAGCTAAGGACCAGATTCACCAGGCCCAATTGAAGCCCAAGGGGTGACCAGAGTCACCGGGTAGGGGTGAGGCCCAGAGGGGTAACCAGAGTAGCCAGTTTATTTTGAGTCCCAGAATGGGACCAGAGGTCCCTGGTCAAAGTGACGCCCAGGTGTGGAATATAGTATCCAGGTCCCAATGATGCCTGGGTGAGGATCAGAGTCACTAGGGCCATGCAGGCCCAGATGGGGAACAGAATGACTAGGTCCTGTTGAGGCATAGAATAAGACGACAGTCAGCAGTATCAGGTGAGCCCCTTTTGGGAACCAGAGCCACTCTATGCAGCTGAGTCCCAGGTCCTTGTGAGGCCCACGTGATGACTAGATTCATCAGGTCGAATTGAGGCATAGCTGGGGACAAGAGTCACCAGGTCTGGTTGCGGCCTTGGTGTGGCAAGATTCAGCAGTTTTGAGTTAGGTCAAAGTGGGGATGAGAGACACCAGGTCCAGGTGAGGCCAAAGTGAGGACCAGAGTCACCAGATCCAGGTGAGGTCCACATTGGAAAGAGAGTCACCAGGTCCAGGAGAGGTCCAGGTCGGGACCAGAGTCACCAGATCCAGGTGAAGTCCAGGTGGGGACAAGACTCACCAGATCCATGTGAAGCCCAGGTGGGGACCAGAGTCACTTGGACCAGATGAGGCCAGTTGAGGACCAGAGTTACCAGACACCTGAAGCCCCGGTGGGGATCTGAGGCAACAGGTCTACTTGAGGCCCAGGTGTGGAACACAATAAGCAGGTCCAGGTGCGTCCCCGGTGGTGAGAAGAGTCACTACGTCCAGGTGAGGCCCAGGTGGGGACCAGGATCACCAGGTACAAGGGAGGCCTTGAAAGAACCAGAGTCATCAGTTCGAGGTCAGGCACAGGTGCCAACCAGGGTCAGCAGGTCAAAGTCAGGCCAAAGTGGGGTTCAGTCACTAGGGCACAGTGAGACCCCGAGGGGGACCACAGTCACCTGGTCCAGGTGAGGTCCAGTTTTGGAACACAGTCACCGGGTCCCAATTTTGCCCAGTTGAGGACCATGGTCAACAGGGCCAGGTGAGGCCCAGATGGGGACCGGAGTCCCCAAATCCAGGTGAAGCCCAGGTGGGGAACACAGTCTCCAGATCCAGCGTAGTCTCAGATGCAGACCAGAATCACCAGGTCCAGGTGAGGTGCAAGTAGCAACCACACTCACCAGGTCACGGTGCGGCCCTGGTGGGGACCAGATTCATGAGGTACATGAGAAGCTAGAAACACTGCAGCCACAAGGTCCACAAGATGTCCATGTGGGAACGAGAATCACCAGTTACAGGTGAGGACAAGGTGGGGATCCGACTCACCATGTCCAGGTGAGACCCAGGTGGGAACCAGTGTCACCATGTCCAGGTGTGGCCCAGGTGAAGACCAGAGTTTATAGGTCCGGCTGGGTCACTGTTAGTGAACAGTGTAACCATATCCTGATGCTACCCAGGTGGGTACCAGAGACACCAGGTCCTGGTGAGGCCCAGGTGGGACCAGAGACATGAGGTCCAGATGAGGTCACGATGGGAACCACAGTCACCAGGTCAGGTGAGGGCATGCTTAGGATCAGAGTCACCACTTACAGGTGAGGCCCAGGTGGAGCCAGAGTCACCTGGTGAGAAGAGGCCAAAGTCAGGACCAGAGTTACCAGGATCAGGTCAGTCCCAGTGGGGAATAGAGTAACCATGTCCCAATGATGCCCAGGTAGAACCAGAGTCACCAGGTCCAGATGAGGCGCAGGTAGGGAGCATATTCACTAGGTCCCGGTGAGGCCCTGTTGAGAACTAGAGTCACCAGGTCCAGTTGAGGCCTAGAGGGGTACCAGATTCACCTGGTCTAGGTGACATCCAGATGGGGACCAGAGTCACCATGTCAGGGTGAGGCCCAGAGGGGATCCAGAGTCATCATGTCCAGGGGAGGCTCAGGTGTGTAACAGAGTATCCAGGTCATAATGGTCCACAGTTGAGCACCAGAGTCACCTGATCTGGGTGAGGCCCAGTTAGGATCATCGTAACCAATTCCAGGTGAGGCCAAGAAGGAGTCCACAGCAATCAGGTCCAGGGGGGAACAAAGTCACCAGTACTGGGTGAGGCCCAGATGGGGACCAGATTCACCAGGTCTAGGTGAGGCTAGGTGGTGACCAGAGTCCCCGGGGCTGTGAGAGGACCAGGTAAGTACCACATTCACTAGTTCCAAGTGAGGCCCACTTGGGGACCTGTGTATCCAGGTATGGATGAGGACCAGGTGGCAACCCACTCACCAGGTCCGCCTGAGGCCAACCTGCAGGACAGAGTCACCAATCCAGGTGAGGCCCTAGTGGGGACCGGATTCACCAGGTAAACGTGAGTCTACAAGAACACCACAGTCACCAGGTCCAGGTATGGTTCATGTGGAAACGAGAGTCACCAGGTCCAGGTGAGACCCAGGTAGGGACCACAGTCACCAGGTCCAGATTGAGTCCTAGGTGGTGGGACCAGTGTCATCAGGACCAGTTGAGGCCAAAGTGTGGAGCAAAGTTAACATGTCCAGTATAGGCCCAGGTGGGGAACAGAGTAAACATGTCCCATTGATGCCAGGTGGGAAAAGAGTCACAAGGTCCACACGAGGCCTAAGTTAGGAGTAGATTCACCAGGTCGTGTTGAGGCCACCAGATCTGGGTGAGCTCCAGTTATGATCAGAGTCACCAGTTCCAGGTGAGGCCAAGAAGGAGTCCACAGCAATCAGGTCCAGGTGGGGAACAAAGTCACCACGACTGGGTGAGGCCCATATGAGGCCAGATACACCAGGTCCAGGTGATTCCCTGGTGGTGACCAGGGTTACCAGGTCCGGGTGAGGACCAGGTAAGGACGAGATTCACCAGGGCATACTGGGGCCCACGTGGGGACCGGTGTCACCATGCATGGGTGAGGCCCAGGTGGCAAAACCACTCACCAGGTCCAGGTGAGGCCAACCTACAGACGATGCAGAGGAATCATGTCCCGATGATGCCCAAGTAGGGACCAGAGTTACGAGGTCCAGGTGAGGCCAACCTGCAGGCCATGCAGTGGAACCATGTCCCGATGATGCCCAGGTAGGGACCAGAGTCACCAGGTCCAAATGAGGCCCAAATGGAGCATATTCACTAGGTTCAGGTGAGGCCCAGTTGAGGACCAGTGACACCAGATCTGGTAGAGGCCTAAAGGGTTACAAGAATCACCTGGTCCAGGTGACATCCAGATGGGGACCAGAATCACCAGGTCAGGGTGAGGCCCAGAGCGGTTCCTGAGTCATCATGTCCAGGTGAGGCTCAGGTGTGGAACAGAGTTACCAGGTACCAATGATGCCCAGGTGAGGACCAGAGTCACCAGGTCTGGGTGACGCACAGATAGGATCAGAGTCTCCAGGTCCAGGGGAGGCCAAGAAAGTGTCCACAGCAATCAGGTCCAGGTGGGGAACAAAGTCACCAGGACTGAGTGAGGACAAGATGGGGACCAGATTCACCAGGTCCAGGTGAATCCCAGGTGGTGACCAAAGTTACCAGTTCCGGGTGAGGACCAGGCAAGGACTAGATTCACCAGGTCCAAGTGAGGCCCACGAGAGGACCTGTGTCACCAGGCATGGGTGAGGCCCAGGTTGCAGGCCACTGACCAGGTCCAGGTGAGGCCAACCTGCAGGCCATTCAGAGGAACCATGTCCCGATGATGACCAGGTAAGGACGAGAGATACCACATCCTGGTGAGGCCAACCAGCAGGCCATGCAGTGGAACCATGTCCCGATGATGCCCAGGTAGGGACTAGAGTCACCAGGTCAGGGAGAGGCCCAGAGAGGTTCCAGAATCATCATGTCTAGGTGAGGCTCAGGTGAGGAACAGAGTCACCAGGTACCAATGATGCCCAGTTGAGGACCAGAGTCACCAGATCTGGTTGAGTCCTAGAGGATTACCAGTATCACCTGGTCCAGGTGACATCCAGATGGGGACCAGAGTCACCAGGTCAGGGTGAGACCCAGAGAGGTTCCAGAGTCATCATGTCCAGGTGAGGCTCAGGTGTGGAACAGAGTCACCAGGTACCAATAACTCCCAGGTGAGGACCAGAGTCACCAGATATGGGAGATGCGCATATAGGATCAGAGTCACCAGTTCCAGGTGAGGCCAAGAAAGGGTCGACAGCAATCAGGTCCAGGTGGGGAACAAAGTCACCATGACTGGGTGAGGCCCAGATGGGCACCAGATTCACCAGGTCCAGGTGAGGCCCAGGTGGGACCACAGTCATCAGGTCCAGGTGAGGCCCAGGTATATAAGAGAGTATCCAGGTCCCAATGATGCCCAGGTAGAACCAGAGTCACCAGGTCAAGATGAGGCGCAGGAGGGAAGCATATCCACTAGGTTCCGGTGAGGCCCAGTTGAGGACCACAGTCACCAGGTCTAGTTGAGGCCTAGAGGGGTACCAGATTCACCTGGCCTAGGTGACATCCACATGGGGACCAGAGTCACCGTGTCAGGGTGAGGTCCAGAGGGGATCCAGCGTAATCATGTCCAGGTGAGGCTCAGGTGTGGGACAGAGTATCCAGATCATAATGGTCCACAGGTGAGGACCAGAGTCACCAGATCTGGGTGAGGCCCAGTTAGGATCAGAGTCACCAGTTCCAGGTGAGGCCAAGAAGGAGTCCACAGCAAACAGGTCCAGGTGGGGAACAAAGTCCCCATGACTGGGTGAGGCACAGATAGGGACCAGATTCACCAGGTCCAGGTTAATCCCAGGTGTTGAACAGACTTACCAGTTCCGGGTGACGACCAGGTAAGGACCAGATTCAACAGGTCCAAATGAGGCCCACATGGGGACCTGAGTCACCAGGTATTGGTGAAGTCAGGTGGCAAGGAACTCCCCAGGTCCATGTGAGGCGAACCCGCAGGCCATGCAGAGGAACCATGTCCCGATGATACCCAGGTAAGGACGAGAGATACCACATCCAGGTGAGGCCAACCTGCAGGCCATGCAGTGTAAGCATGTCTCAATGATGCCCAGGTAGGGACTAGAGTCACCAGGTCAGGGACAGTCCCAGAGAGGTTCCAGAATCATCATGTCCAGGTGAGGCTCAGGTGAGGAACAGAGTCACCAGGTACGAATGATGCCCAGGTGAGGACCAGAGTCACCAGATCTGGGTGACGCGCAGATAGGTTTAGAGTCACCAGTTCCAGGTGAGGCCAAGAAAGAGTCCACAGCAATCAGGTCCAGGTGGGGAACAAAGTCACCAGGACTGGGTGACGCCCAGATGGGGACCAGATTCACCAGGTCCAGGTGAGGCCCAGTTGAGGACCAGTGTCCCCAGCTCCGGGTGGGTCCCAGAGGTGGACCAGAGTCACCCGGTTCCGGTGATATCCAGGTGGGGACCAGAGTCAACACATCAGGGTGAGTCCCGGAGGGGGATGAGAATCACTAGGTCCAGGTGAGGTCCAGATGTGGAATTGAAACCAGGTCCCATGGTGCCCATATGAGGACCTGAGTCAGCAGGTCCAGGTGAGGTCTCTGTGGGAACCAGTCACCTCGTCCAGGTGATGGCCAGGTGGGACCACAGCCACCAGGTCCAGGTGAGGCCCAGGTATATAAGAGTGTATCCAGGTCGCAATGATGCCCAGGTAAGGACCAGAGTCAACAGTCCAGGAGAGGCCCAAATATTGATCAGAGTCATTTTGTTCCAGGTGATGCCTGATGGAGACCACAGGAATCAGGTCCAGGAAAGCCCCATATGGGAACTAGAGCCACCAGATCCAGGTGAGGTCCTGGTGCGACCACAGTCACAAGGTCCAGGTGAGGCGCAGGTGGCATCAGGATTCACCAAGTCCAGGTGAGACCCAGCTGGCGACCAGTCACCAGATCCAAGTGAGGACAAGCTAAGGACCAGATTCACCAGGCCCAAATGAAGCCCATGGGGTGACCAGAGTCACCAGGTAAGGGTGAGTCCCAGAGGGGGAACCAGAGTAACCAGTTTAGTTCGAGGCCCAGAATGGGTCCAGAGGTCCCTAGTCAGAGTGAGGCCCAGGTGTGGAATAGTGTATCCAGGTCCCAATGATGCCTGGATGAGGACCAGAGTCACTAGGGCCATGCAGGCCCAGATGGGGACAAATCACTAGGTCCTGGTGAGGCATAGAATAAGACCTCAGTCAGCAGTATCATTTGATCCCCTTGCGGGAACCAGAGCCACTCTATCCAGCTGAGTCCCAGGTCCATGTGAGGCTCACGTGAGGACCAGATTCATTAGGTCGAATTGAGGCATAGCTGGGGACAAGAGTCACCAGGTCTGGGTGCGGGCTAGGTGGGGCAAGATTCAGCAGTTCTGAATTAGGTCAAAGTGGGGACGAGAGACGCCAGGTCCAGGTGAGGCCAAACTGAGGACCAGAGTCACCAGATCCATGTGAGGTCCATGTTGGAAAGAGAGTCACCAGGTCCAAGAGAGGTACAGGTGGGGACCAGAGTCACCAGATCCAGGTGAAGTCCAGGTGGGGGGACCAGAGTCACCAGATCCACGTGAAGCCCAGTTGGGGACCAGAGTCACTAGGTCCCGATGGGGCCCAGGTGAGGACCAGAATTGCCAGGTACACGTGAGGCCCCGGTGGGGATCAGAGGCAACAGGTCCATGTGAGGCCGGCTTGGGGACCATGGTCAACAAGTCTTCTTGAGGCCCTGGTGTGTAACACAGTAAGCAGGTCCAGGTGAGTCCCCGGTGGTGAAAAGAGTCACCACGTCCAGGTGAGGCCCAGGTGGGGACCAGGATCACCAGGTACAGTTGAGGCCCTTGAAAGAACTAGATGGTACTGGCACAAAAACAGACACATAGATCAGTGAAACAGAATAGAGGATCCAGAAGTGGACCCTGAACTTTATGGGCAACTAATATTCGATAAAGGAGGAAAGACTATCCATTGGAAGAAAGACAGTCTCTTCAATAAATGGTGCTGGGAAAATTGGACATCCACCTGCAGAAGAATGAAACTAGACCACTCTCTTTCACCATACACAAAGATAAACTCAAAATGGATGAAAGATCTAAATGTGAGACAAGATTCCATCAAAATCCTAGAGAAGAACACAGGCAACACCCTTTTTGAACTCGGCCATAGTAACTTCTTGCAAGATACATCTACGAAGGCAAAAGAAACAAAAGCAAAAATGAACTATTGGGACTTCATCAAGATAAGAAGCTTTTGCACAGCAAAGGATACAGTCAACAAAACTAAAAGACAACCTACAGAATGGGAGAAGATATTTGCAAATGACATATCAGATAAAGGACTAGTTTCCAAGATCTATAAAGAACTTATCAAACTCAACACCAAAGAAACAAACAATCCAATCATGAAATGGGCAAAAGACATGAACAGAAATCTCACAGAGGAAGACATAGACATGGCCAACATGCACATGAGAAAATGCTCCGCATCACTTGCCATCAGGGAAATACAAATCAAAACCACAATGAGATACCACCTCACACCAGTGAGAATGGGGAAAATTACCAAGACAGGAAACAACCAATGTTGGAGAGGATGCGGAGAAAAGGGAATCCTCATACACTGTTGGTGGGAATGTGAACTGGTGCAGCCACTCTGGAAAACTGTGTGGAGGTTCCTCAAACAGTTAAAAAAATACCTGCCCTACGACCCAGCAATTGCACTGTTGGGGATTTTCCCCAAAGAGACAAATGCAATGAAACGCCGGGACACCTGCACCCCGATGTTTATAGCAGCAATGGCCACGATAGCCAAACTGTGGAAGGAGCCTCGGTGTCCAACGAAAGATGAATGGATAAAGAAGACGTGGTTTATGTATACAATGGAATATTACTCAGCCATTAGAAATGACAAATACCCACCATTTGCTTCAACGTGGATGGAACTGGAGGGTATTATGCTGAGTGAAGTAAGCCAGTCGGAGAAAGACAAACATTATATGTTCTCATTCATTTGGGGAATATAAATAATAGTGAAAGGGAATATAAGGGAAGGGGGAAGAAATGTGTGGGAAATAACAGAAAGGGAGACAGAACGTAAAGACTGCTAACTCTGGGAAACGAACTAGGGGTGGTAGAAAGGGAGGAGGGCGGGGGGTGGGAGTGAATGGGTGACGGGCACTGGGGGTTATTCTGTATGTTAGTAAATAGAACACCAATAATAAAAAATAAATTAAAAAAAAAAAAGAAAAAACAAAGAACCAGAGTCAACAGGACGAAGTCAAGCGCAGGTGGCAACCAGGGTCAGCAGGTCCAAGTCAGGCCAAAGTGGGATTCACAGTCATTAGGGCACGGTGAGACCCAGAGGGGGACCAGAGTCACATGGTCCAGGTGAGGTCCATTTGTGGAACACAGTCACCGGGCCCCAATTGTGCCCAGTTGAGGACCATGGTCAACAGGGCCAGGTGAGGCCCAGATGGGGAACGGAGTCCCCAAATCCAGGTGAAGACCAGGTGGGGACCACAGTCACCAGATCCAGGGTAGTCTCAGGTGCAGACCAGAATCACCAAGTCCAGGTGAGGTGCAGGTGGCAACCACACTCACCAGGTCCCGGTGAGGCCCTGGTGGGGACCAGAGTCACGAGGTACATGAGAATCTAGAAACACTGCAGCCGCTAGGTCCACAGGATGTCCAAGTCGGAACGAGAATCACCAGTTACAGGTGAGGACCAGGTGGGGATCCGACTCACCATGTCCAGGTGAGACCAAGGTGGGAACGAGTGTCACCATGTCCAGATGTGGCCCAGGTGAAGACCAGAGTTAATAGGTCCGGCTGGGTCACTGTTAGTGAACAGTGTAACCATATCCTGATGCTACCCTGGTGGGTACCAGAGACACCAGGTCCTGGTGAGGCCCAGGTGGGACCAGAGATATGAGGTCCAGGTGAGGTCCCGATGGGAACAACAGTCACCAGGTCTGGTGAGGCCATGCTTAGGATCAGAGTCACCAGTTACTGGTGAGGCCCAGGTGGAGCCAGAGTCACCTGGTACAGAAGAGGACAAAGTCATGACCAGAGTTACCAGGATCAGGTCAGTCCCAGTGGGGAATAGAGTAACCATGTCCCGATGATGCCCAGGTAGAACCAGAGTCACCAGGTCCAGATGAAGAGCAGGTGGGGAGCATATTCTCTAGGTCTCGGTGAGGCGCACTTGAGGACCAGAATCCCCAGGTCTAGTTGAGGCCTAGAGGGGTACCAGATTCACCTGGTCTAGGTGACATCCAGATGGGGAGCAGAGTCACCAGGTCAGGGTGAGGCCCAGAGGGGATCCAGAGTCATCATGTCCAGGTGAGGCTCAGGTGTTGAACAGAGATCCAGGTCATAAAGGTCCACAGGTGAGGACCAGAGTCACCAGTTCTGGGTGAGGCCGAGTTAGGATCAGAGTCACCAGTTCCAGGTGAGGCCAAGAAGGATTCCACAGCAATCAGGTCCACGTGGGGAACAAAGTCACGAGGACTGGGTGTGGCCCAGTTGGGGACCAGATTCACAAAGTCCAGGTGATTCCCAGGTGGTGACCAGAGTTACTAGTTCCGGGTGAGGACCAGGTAAGGACCAGATTCACCAGGTCCAAGTGAGGCCCACGTGGGTACCTGTGTCACCAAGCATGGGGGAGGCCCAGGTGGCAACCCCACTCCCCAGGTCCAGGTGAGGCCAAACTGCAGGCCATGCAAGGGAACCATGTCCCGATGATGCCCAGGTAGGGACTAGAGTTACCAGGTCCAGGTGAGCCAACCTGCAGGCCATGCAGTGGAACCATGTCCCGATGATGCCCAGGTAGGGGCCAGAGTCACCAGTTCCAAATGAGGCCCAGATGGAGCATATTCACTAGGTCCAGTGAGGCCCAGTTGAGGACCACTGTCACCAGATCTGGTTGAGGCTTAGAGGGGTACCAGAGTCACCTGGTCCAGGTGACATCCAGATGGGGACCAGAGGCATCAGGTCAGGGAGAGGCCCAGAGTGGTTCCAGAGTCATCATGTCCAGGTGAGGCTCAGGCGTGGAACAGAGTCACTAGGTACCAGTGATGCCCAGGTTAGGCCCAGAGTCACCAGATCTGGGTGACGCGCAGATAGGATCAGAGTCACCAGTTCCAGGTGAGGCCAAGAAAGAGTCCACAGCAATCAGGTCCAGGTGGGGAACAAAGTCACCAGGACTGGGTGAGGCCCAGATGGGGACCAGATTCACCAGGTCCAGGTGAGGCCCAGGTGGTGACCAGAGTCCCCTTGTCTGTCAGAGGACCAGGTAAGGACCAGATTCACCAAGTCCAAGAGGCCCACGAGGGGAATTGAGTCACCAGGTATGTGTGAGGCCCAGGTGGCAACTCCACTCACCAGGTCAAGGTGAGGCCAACCAGCAGGCCAGAGTCACCAGATCCAGGTGAGGCCCTAGTGGGGACCAGTGTCACCAGGTAAATGTAAGTCTACAAGAACACCACAGTCACCAGGTCCAGGTGTGGTTCATGTGGGAACGAGAATCACCAGGTACAGGTGAGACCCATGTGGGCACCACAGTAACCAGGTCCAAACTGAGGCCTAGGTGGGGGGAACAGAGTCATCAGGAGCAGTTGAGGCCAAAGTGTGGAGCAAAGTTATCATGTGGAGGTGAGGCCCAGGTGGGGAAGAGAGTAACCATGTCCCATTGATGCCAGGTGGGAAAAGAGTCACAAGGTCCAGACGAGGCCTAAGTGAGGAGTAGATTCAACAGGTCCTGTTGAGGCCCAGTTGAGGACCAGTGCCCCATCTCCAGGTGAGTCCCAGAGGGGGACCACAGTCACCAGGTTCTGGTGATATCCAGGTTGGGACCAGAGTCACCACGTCAGGGTGAGGCCCAGAGGGGGACGAGAATCACTAGGTCGAGGTGAGGCCCCAATGTGGAACTGAGAAACCAGGTCCCATGATGCCCATATGAGGACCTGAGTCACGAGGTCCAGCTGAGGTCCCTGTAGGAACCAGTCACCTCGTCCCGGTGAGGTCCAGGTGGGACCACAGTCACCAGGTCCAGGTGAGGACCAGGTATATAAGAGAGTATCCAGGCCCCAATGATGCCCAGGTAAGTACCAGAGTCAACAGGTCCAGGAGAGGCACAAATATACATCAGAGTCATTGTGTTCCAGGTGAGGCCTGATGGAGACCACAGGAACCAGGTCCAGGAGAGCCCCATATGGGAACCAGAGCCACCAGATCCAGGTGACTTACAGGTGGGATCACAGTCACAAGGTCCAGGTGAGGCACAGGTGGCAACAGGATCCACCATGTCCAGGTGAGGCCCAGGTGGCGACCAGTCACCAGATCCAAGTGAGGACAAGCTAAGGACCAGATTCACCAGGCCCAAGTGGAGCCCAATGGGTGACCAGAGTCACCAGGTAATAGTGAGGCTCAGAGGGGGAACCAGAGTAACCAGTTTAGTTTGAGGCCCATAATGGGACCAGAGGTCCCTGGTCAACGTGAGGCCCAGGTGTGGAATACAGTATCCAGGTCCCAATGATGCCTGGGTGAAGACCAGAATCACTAGGGCCATGCAGGCCCAGGTGGGGAACAGAATCTCTAGGTGTTGGTGAGGCATAGAATAAGAGCACAGTCAGCAGTATCAGGTGAGCCCATTGTGGGAACCAGAGCCACTGTATCCAGCTGAGTCCCAGGTCCATGTGAGGCCCACGTGAGGACCTCACGTCACCTTCATCAGGTCAAATTGAGGCAT
Organism: Canis aureus; assembly: GCF_053574225.1. Taxonomy (NCBI): domain Eukaryota; kingdom Metazoa; phylum Chordata; class Mammalia; order Carnivora; family Canidae; genus Canis; species Canis aureus. Next base: position 53,589,391 of record NC_135632.1, on the reverse strand, counting down.
AGCTGGGGACAAGAGTCACCAATTCTGGGTGCGGCCTAGGTGGGGCAAGATTCAGCAGTTCTGAGTTAGGTCAAAGTGGGGACGAGAGACACCAGGGCCATGTGAGGCCAAACTGAGGACCAGAATCACCACATGAGGGTCAGGTCCAGGTGGGGACCAGAGTCACCAGATCCAGGTGAAGTCCAGGTGGGGACCAGAGTCACCAGATCCAGGTGAAGTCCAGGTGGGGACCAGAGTCACTAGGTCCAGATGAGGCCCAGGTGAGGACCAGAGTTCCCAGGTACATGTGAAGCCCCGGTGGGGATCAGAGGGAACAGGTCCATTTGAGGCCGGCTTGGGGACCATGATCAACAGGTCTACTTGAGGCCCAGGTGTGGAACACAGTAAACAGGTCCAGTTGAGTTCCCGGTGGTGACAAGAGTCGCCAGGTCCAGGTGAGGTTCATGTGGGCACCAGGATCACCATGTCCAGGGGACGCCCTTGAAAGAACCAGAGTCAACAGATCAAGGTCAGGCGCAGGTGGCAACCAGGGTCAACAGGTCCATGTCAGGCCAAAGTGGGGTTCACAGTCACTAGGGCACGGTGAGACCCAGAGGGGGACCAGAGTCACCTGGTCCAGGTGAGGTCCAGTTGTGGAACAAGTCACCGGGTCCCAATTTTGCCCTTTTGTGGACCATGGTCAACAGGGCCAGGTGAGGCCCAGATGGGGACCGGATTCCCCAAATCCAGGTGAAGCCCAGGTGGGGACCACAGTCACCAGATCCAGGGTAGTCTCAGGTGCAGACCAGAATCACCAGGTCCAGGTGAGGTGCAGGTGGCAACCACACTCACCAGGTCCCGGTGAGGCACCGGTGGGGACCAGAGTCACGAGGTACATGAGAAGCTAGAATCTCTGCAGCCACCAGGTCCACATGATGTCCATGTGGGAACGAGAATCACCAGTTACAGTTGAGGACCAGACGGGGATCCGACTCAACATGTCCAGGTGAGACCCAAGTGGGTACCAGTGTCACCATGTCCATTGTGCCCAGGTGAAGACCAGAGTTAATAGGTCCGTCTGGGTCACTGTTAGTGAACAGTGTAACCACATTCTGATGCTACCCAGGTGGGTACCACAGACACCAGGTCCTGGTGAGGCCCAGGTGGGACCAGAGACATGAGGTCCAGGTGAGGTCCCGATGGGAACCACAGTCACCAGGTCGGGTGAGGCCATGCTTAGGATCAGAGTCATCAGTTACAGATGACGCCCAGGTGGAGCCAGAGTCACCCGGTAGAGAAGACGCCAAAGTCAGGACCAGAGTTACCAGGATCAGGTCAGTCCCTGTGGGGAATAGAGTAAACATGTCCCGATGATGCCCAGGTAGAACCCGAGTCAACACGTCCAGATGAGGCGCAGGTGGGGAGTATATTCACTAGGTCCCGGTGAGGCCCAATTGAGGACCAGATTCCCCCGGTCTAGTTGAGGCCTAGAGGGGTATCAGATTCACCTGGTCTAGGTGACATCCAGATGAGGACCAGAGTCACCATGTCAGGCTGAGGCCCAGAGGGGATCCAGAGTCATCATGTCCAGGTGAGGCTCAGATGTGGAACAGAGTATCCAGGTCATAATGTCCTCAGGTGTGGACTTGAGTCACCAGATCTGGGTGAGTCCCAGTTAGGTTCGGAGTAACCAGTTCCAGGTGAGGCCAAGAAGGTGTCCACAGCAATCCGGTCCAGGTGGGGAACAAAGTCACCAGGACTGGTGAGGCCAAGATGGGGACCAGATTAACAAGATCCAGGTTTTCCCAGATGGTGACCAGAGTTACCAGTTCTGGGTGAGGACCAGGTAAGGACGAGATTCACCAGGTCCAATTGAGACCCACGTGGGGACCTGTGTCACAATGCATGTGTGAGGCCCAGTTTTCCACCCCACTCACCAGGTCCAGGTGAGGCCAACCTGCAGGCCATGCAGAGGAACCATGTCCCGATGATGCCCTGGTAAGGAACAGAGTTACCAGGTCCAGGTGAGGACAACCTGCAGACCATGCAGTGGAACCACGTCCTGATAATGCCCAGTTAGGGACCAGAGTCACCAGGTCCAAATGAGGGCCAGATGGAGCAAATTCACTAGGTCCAGGTGAGGCCCAGTTGAGGACTAGAGTCACCAGATTTAGTTGATTCCTAGAGGGGTACCAGAATCACCTCGTCCAGGTGACATGTCGATGGGGACCAGAGTCACCAGGTCAGGGAGAGGCCCAGAGAGGTTCCAGACTCATCATGTCCAGGTGAGGCTCAGGTGAGGAACAGAGTCACCAGGTACCAATGATGCCCAGGTGAGGACCAGAGTCACCAGATCTGGGAGACGCGCAGATAGGATCAGAGTCACCAGTTCCAGATGAGGCCAAGAAATGGTCCACAACAAACAGGTCCAGAGGGGATCAAAGTCACCTGGACTGGGTGAGGCCCAGATGCGGAACAGATTCACCATGTCCAGGTGAGGCCCAGGTGTTGACCAGAGTCTCCGGGTCTGGGAGAGGACCAGGTAAGAACCAGATTCACCAGGTCCAAGAGGCTCACGTGGGGACCTGAGCCACCAGGTATGGTTGACGCCCAGGTGGCAACCCCAATCAAGAAGTCAGGTGAGGCCAACCTGCAGGCCAGTTACCAGATCCAGGTGAGGCCCTAGTGGGGACCGGAGTCACCAGGTAAATGTGAGTCTACAAGAACACCACAGTCACCAGGTCCAGGTATGGTTCATGTGGGAACGAGAGTCACCAGGTCTAGCTGAGTCCCCGGTGGTGACAAGACTCACCACGTCCTGGTGAGGTCCAGGTGTGGACCAGGATCACCAGGTAAAGTGGAGGCCCTTGAAAGAACCAGAGTCAACAGTTCGAGGTCAGGCGCAGGTGGCAACCACGGTCAGCAGGTCCATGTCAGGCCAAAGTGGGGTTCACGGTCACTAGGGCGCGGTGAGACCCAGAGGGAGACCAGAATCACCTGGTCCAGGTTAGGTCCAGTTGTTGAACACAGTCACCGGGTCCCAATTGTGCCCAGTTGAGGACCATGGTCAACAGGGCCAGGTGAGGCCCAGATGGGGAACGGAGTCCCCAAAGCAGGTGAAGCCCAGGTGGGGACCATAGTCACCAGATCCAGGGTAGTCTCAGGTGCAGACCAGAATCACCAGGTCCACTTGAGTTGCAGGTGGCAACCACACTCACCAGGTCCCTGTGAGGCCCTGGTGGGGACCAGAGTCACGAGGTACATGAGAAGCCTGAAACACTGCAGCCACCAGGTCCACATGATGTCCATGTGGGAACGAGAATCACCAGTTACAGGTGAGGCCCAGGTGGGGATCCGACTCACCATGTCCAGGTGAGACCCAGGTGGGACCCAGTGTCACCATGACCAGGTGAAGACCAGAGTTAATAGTTCCGGCTGAGTCACTGTTAGTGAACAGTGTCACCATATCCTGATGCTACCCTGGAGGGTACCAGAGACACCAGGTCCTGTTGATGGTCAGGAGGGACCAGAGACATGAGGTCCAGGTGAGGTTCCATTGGGAACCACAGTCACCAGGTCTGGTGAGGCCATGCTTAGGATCAGAGTCACCAGTTAGAGGTGAGTCCCGGGTGGAGCCAGAGTCACCTGGTACAGAAGAGGCCAAAGTCAGGACCAGAGTTACCATGATCAGGTCAGTCCCAGTGGGGAATAGAGTAACCATGTCCCGATGATGCCCAGGTAGAACCAGAGTCACCAGGACCAGATGAGGCGCAGGAGGGGAGCATATTAACTAGGTCCCGGTGAGGCCCAGTTGAGGACCAGAATGCCCAGGTCTAGTTGTGGCGTAGAGGGGTACCAGATTCACCTGGTCTAGGTGACATCCAGATGGGGACCAGAGTCACCATATTACGCTGAGGCCCAGAGGGGATCCAGAGTCATCATGTCCAGGTGAGTCTCAGGTGTGGAACAGAGTATCCAGGTCATAATGGTCCACAGGTGAAGACCAGAGTCACCAGATCTGGGTGAGGCCCACATAGCATCAGACCCACCAGTACCAGGTGAGGCCAAGAAGGAGTCCACAGCAATCAGGTCCCGGTGGGGAACAAAGTCACCAGGACTGGGTGAGGCCCAGATGGGGACCAGATTCACCAGGTCCAGGTTATTCTCAGGTGGTGACCAGAGTTACCAGTTCCGGGTGAGCACCAGGTAACGACCAGATTCACCATGTCCAAGGGAGGCCCACGTGGGGACCTGTGTCACCGGTATGGGTGAGGCCCAGATGGCAACCCCACTCACCAGGTCAAGGGGAGGCCAACTTTCGGGCCATGCAGAGGAACCTTGTCCCGATAATGCCCAGGTAGGGACCAAAGTTACGAGTTGCAGGGGAGGCCCTATTGGGGACTGGAGTCACCAGGTAAACGTGAGTCTACAAGAACGCCACAGTCACCAGGTCCAGGTGTGGTTCATGTGGGAACAAGAGTCACCAGGTCCAGGTGAGACCCAGGTGGGGACCACAGTCACCAGGTCCAGATTGAGGCCTAGGTGGGGGACCAGAGTCATCAGGAGCAGTTGAGGCCAAAGTGTGGAGCAAAGTTATCATGTCCAGGTGAGGCCCAGGTGGGGAACAGAGTAACCATGTCCCATTGATGCCAGGTGGGAAAAGAGTCACAAGGTCCAGACGAGGCCTAAGTGAGGAGTAGATTCACCAGGTCCTTTTGAGGCCAGGTTGAGTATCAGTGTCCACAGCTCCGGTGAGTCTCAGAGGGGGACCAGAGTCACCCGGTTCTGGTGATATCCAGGTGGGGACCAGAGTCACTACGTCAGGATGAGGCCCAGAGGGGGACGAGAATCACTAGGTCCAGGTGAGGCCCGATGTGGAACTGAGAACCCAGGTCCCATGATGTCCATATGAGGACCTGAGTCACCACGTCCAGGTGAGATCCCTGTGGGAACCCGTCACCTCGTCCAGGTGAGGCCCAGGTGGGACCACAGTCACGAGGTCCAGGTGAGGCCGAGGTATATAAGAGAGTATTGCGGTCCCAATGATGCCCAGGTAACGACCAGAGTCAACAGGTCCAGGAGAGGCCCAAATATGGATCAGAGTCATTGTGTTCCAGGTGAGGCCAGATGGAGACCACAGGAAACAGGTCCAGGAGAGCCCCATATGGGAACCAGAGCCACCAGATCCAGGTGAGGTCCAGGTGGGACCACAGTCACAAGGTCTAGGTGAGGACCAGGTGGCAACAGGATTCACCAAGTCCAGGTGAGGCCCAGGTGGCGACCAGTCACCACATCCAGGTGCAGACCAGCTAAGGACCAGATTCCCCAGGCCGAAGTGAAGCCCAAAGGGTGACCAGAGTCACCAGGTAAAGGTGAGCCCCAGAGGGGGAACCAGAGTAACCAGTTTAGTTTGAGGGCCAGAATGGGACCAGAGGTCCTTGGTCAAAGTGAGGCCCAGGTGTGGAATAGAGTATCCAGGGTGAGGATCATTGGGTCCATCACCCAATGATGCCTGGGTGAGAACCAGAGTCACTGGGGCCATGCAGGCCCAGATGGGGAACAGAATCACTAGGTCCTGGTGAGGCATACAATAAGACCACAGTCAGCAGTATCAGCTGAGCCCCTTGCGGGAATAAGAGCCACTCTATCCAGCTGAGTCCCAGGTCCAGGTGAGGCTTCCGTGAGGACCAGATTCATTAGGTCGAATTGAGGCATAGCTTTGGACAAGAGTCACCAGGTCTGGGTGCAGCCTAAGTTGGGCTGGATTCAGCAGTTCTGTGTTAGGTCATATTGGGGACGAGAGACACCAGTTCCAGGTGAGGCCAAACTGAGTACCAGAGTCACCAGATCCATGTGAAGTCCATGTTTGAAAGAAAGTCAACAGGTCCGGGAGAGGTCCAGGTGGGGACCAGAGTCACCAGTTCCAGGTGAGGCCAAGAAGGAGTCCACAGAAATCAGGTCCAGGTGGGGAACAAAGTCACCAGGACTGGGTGAGGCCTAGATGGGGACCAGATACACAAGGTCCAGGTGATATCCAGGTGGTGACCAGACTTACCAGTTCCGGGTGAGGCCAAGAAAGAGTCCACAGCAATCAGGTCCAGGTGGGGAACAAAGTCACCAGGACTGGGTGAGGCCCAGATGGGGACCAGAATCACCAGGTCCAGGTGAGGACCAGGTGGTGACCAGAGTCCCTGGGTCTGGGAGAGGCCAGGTAAGGAACAGATTCACCAGGTCCAAGAGGCCCACGTGGGGACCTGAGTCACCGGGTATGGGTGACGCCCAGGTGTCAACCCCACTCACCAAGTCCAGGTGAGGCCAACCTGCAGGCCAGAGTCACCAGATCCAGGTGAGGCCCTAGTGGGGACCAAATCACCAGAGAAATGTGAGTCTACAGGAACACCACAGTCACCAAGTCCAGGTGTGGTTCATGTAGGAACGAGAGTCACCAGGTCCAGGGGAGACCGAGGAGGGGACCACAGTCACCAGGTCCTGATTGAGGCCTAGGTGGGGGGACGAGAGGCATTAGGACCATTTGAGGCCAAAGAATGGAGCAAAGTTATCATGTCCAGGTGAGGCCCAGGTGGGGAACAGAGTAACAATGTCCCATTGATGCCAGGTGGGAAAAGAGTCACAAGGTCCAGACGAGGCCTAAGTGAAGAGTAGATTCATCAGGTCCTGTTGAGGCCTAGTTGAGGACCAGTGTCCACAGCTCCGGGTGAGTCTCAGAGGGGGTCCAGAGTCAGACGGTTCTGGTGATATCCAGGTGGGAACCAGAGTCAACACGTCAGGGTGAGGCCCAGAGGGGGAGGTTAATCACTAGGTCCAGGTGAGGCCCCGATGTTGAACTGAGAAACCAGGTCCCATGAGCCCATATGAGGACCTGAGTCACCAGGACCAGGTGAGGTCCCTGTGGGAACCAGTCACCTCATCCAGGTGAGGCCAAGGTGGGACCTCAGTCACCAGGTCCAGGTGAGGCCCAGGTATATAAGAGAGTATCCAGGTCCCAATTATGCCCAGGTAAGGACCAGAGACAACAGGTGCAGGAGAGGCACATATATGGATCAAAGTCATTGTGTTCCAGGTGAGGGCAGATGGAGACAACAGGAACCAGGTCCAGGAGAGCCCCATATGGGAACCAGAGCCACCAGATCCAGGTGAGGTCCAGGTGGGACCACAGTCACAAGGTCCAAGTGAGGCCCAGGTGGCAACAGGATTCACCAAGTCAGGAGAGGCCCAGGTTGCGAGCAGTCACCAGATCCAGGTGCGGACCACCTAAGGACCAGATTCACCAGGCCCAAATGAAGCCCAAGGGGTGACCAGAGTCACCAGGTAAGGGTGAGTCCCAGAGGGGGAACCAGAGTAACCAGTTTAGTTTGAGGCCCAGAATGGGACCAGAGGTCTCTGGTCAAAGTGAGGCCCAGGTGTGGAATAGAGTATCCAGGTCGCAATGATGCCTGGGTGAGGACCAGAGTCACTAGGGTCATGCAGGCCCAGATGGGGAACAGAATCACTAGGTCCTGATGAGGCATAGAATAAGACCACTCACCAGTATCAGGTGACCCCTTGTGGGTACCAGAGCCACTCTATCCAGCTGAGTCCCAGGTCCAGGTGAGTGCCAGGTCCATGTGAGGCCCACGTGAGGACCAATTTCATCAGGTCGAATTGAGGCATAGCTGGGGACAAGAGTCACCAGGTCTGGATGCGGCCTAGGTGGGGCAAGATTCAGCAGTTCTAAGTTTGGTCAAGTGTGGACGAGAGACACCAGGTCCAGGTGAGGCCAAACTGAGAAACAGAGTCATTAGATCCAGGTGAGGTCCATGTTGGAAAGAGAGTCACCAGGTCCAGGAGAGGTCCAGGTGGGAACCAGAGTCAACGGATCCAGGTAAATCCCGGTGGGGACCTGAGTCACCAGATCCAGGTGAAGCCCAGGTGGAGACCAGAGTCTAGGACCAGATGAGACCCAGGTGAGGACAGGAGTTACCAGGTACACGTGAGGCCCCGGTGGGGATCAGAGGCAACAGGTCCATGTGAGGCCGGCTTGGGGACTATGGTCAACAGGTCTACTTGAGGCCCAGGTGTGGAACACAGTAAGCAGGTCCAGGTGAGTCCCCGGTGGTGACAAGAGTCACCACGTCCAGGTGAGGCCCAGGTGCGGACCAGGATCACCAGGTATGGGGGGGGCCCTTGAAAGAACCAGAGTCAACAGTTCGAGGTTAGACGCAGGTGGCAACCAGGGTCAGCAGGTCCAAGTCAGGCCAAAGTGGGGTTCACAGTCACTAGGCACGGTGAGACCCAGAGGGGGACCGGAGTCACCTGGTCCAGTTGAGGTCCAGTTTTGGAACACAGTCACCGGGTCCCAATTTTGCCCAGTTGAGGACCATGGTCAACACGGCCAGGTAAACCCAGATGGGGATCGGAGTCCAAATATCCAGGTGAAGCCCAGGTGGGGACCACAGTAGGCAGATCCAGGGTAGTCTCAGGTGCAGACCATAATCACCAGGTCCAAGTGAGGTGCAGGTGGCAACCACGTTCCCCAGGACCCAGTGAGGCCCTGGCGGGGACCAGAGTCACAAGGTACATGAAAGCTAGAAACACTGCAGCCACCAGGTCCACATGATGTCCATGTGGGCCGGAGAATCAGCAGTTACAGATGAGGACCAGGCGGGGATCCGACTCACCATGTCAATTTGAGACCCAGGTGAGATCCAGTGTCACCATGTCCAGGTGTGGCCCAGGTGAAGACCAGAGTTAATAGGTCCAGCTGGTCACTGTTAGTGAAGACTGTAACCATATCCTGATGCTACCCAGGTGGGTACGGGAGACACCAGGTCCTGATGAGGCCCAGGTGGGACCAGAGACATGAGGTCCAGGTAAGATCCCGATGGGAACCGCACTCACAAGGTCAGGTGAGGCCATGCTTAGGATCAGAGTTACCAGTTACAGGTGAGGCACAGGTGGAGCCAGAGTGACCTGGTACAGAAGAGGCCAAAGTCAGGACCCGAGTTACTAGGATCAGGTCAGTCCCATTGGGGAATAGAGTAACCATGTCCCGATGATGCCCAGGTAGAACCCGAGTCACCACGTCCAGATAAGTCGCAGGTGGGGAGAATGTTCACTAGGTCCAGTTGAGGCCCAGTTGAGGACCAGAGTCACCAGGTCTGGTTGAGGCCGACAGGGATCCCAGATTCACCTGGTCTAGGTGACATCCAGATGGGGACCAGAGTCACCATGTCAGAGTGAGGCCCAGAGAGGATCCAGAGTCATCATGTCCAGGTGAGGCTCAGGTGTGGAACAGAGTATCCAGGTCATAGTGGTCCACAGGTGAGGACCAGAGTCACCATATCTGGGTGAGGCCCAGTTAGGATCAGAGTCACCAGTTCCAGGTGAGGCCCAAAAGGAGTCCACAGCAATCAGGTCCAGGTGGGGAACAAAGTCACCAGGACTGGGTGAGGCCCAGATGGCGACCAGATTCTCCAGGTCCAGGGCATTCCCAGGTGGTGACTAGAATTACCAGATTCACCAGGTCCAGGAGGCCCAAGTGGGGACCTGAGTCACCAGGTATGGGTGAGGCCCAGGTGGCAACCCCACTCACCAGGTCCAGGTGAGGAAAACCTACAGGCCAGAGTCACCAGAACCAGGTGAGGCCCTAGTGGGGACTGGAGTCACCAGGTAAATATGAGTCTACAAGAACACCACAGTCACTAGGGCCAGGTGTGGTTCATGTGGGAACGAGAGTCACCAGGTCCAGGTGAGACCCAGGTGGGGACCACAGTCACCAGGTCCAGATTGAGGCCTAAGTGGGGGGACCAGAGTCATCAGGAGCAGTTGAGGCCAAAGAGTGGAGCAAAGTTACTATGTCCAGGTGAGGCCCAGGTGGGGAACAGAGTAACAATGTCCCATTAATGCCATGGGGAAAAAGTCACAAGGTCCAGACGATGCCTAAGTGAGGAGTAGATTCAGCAGGTCCTATTGAGGGCCAGTTGAGGACCAGTGTCCCCATCTCCGGGTGAGTCCCATAGCGGGACCAGAGTCACCGGTTCTGGTGATATCCAGGTGGGGACCAGAGTCACCATGTCAGTGTGAGGCCCTGAGGGGGACGAGAATCACTAAGTCCAGGTGAGGCCCCAATGAGGAACTGAGAACCAGGTCCCATGATGCCCATATGAGGATCTGAGTCACCAGGTCCAGGTGAGGTCCCTGTGGGAACCAGTCACCTCATCCACGTGAGGCCCGGGTGGGACCAAATTCACCAGGTCCAAGTGAGGCCGAGGTATATAAGAGAGTATCAAGGTCCCAATGATGCCCATGTAAGGACCAGAGTCAACAGGTCCAGGAGAGGCCCAAATATGGATCAGAGTCATTGTGTTCCAGGTGAGGCCAGATGGAGACCACAGGAACCAGGTTCTGGAGAGCCCCATATGGGAAACAGAGCCACCAGATCCAGGTGAGTTCCAGGTGGGACCACAGTCACAAGGTCCAGGTGAGGCGCAGATGGCATCAGTATTCTCCAAGTCCAGATGAGGCCCAGGTGGAGACCAGTCACCAAATCCAGGTGAGAACCAGCTAAGGACCAGATTCACCAGGCCCAAGTGAAGGAAAAGTGGTGACCAGAGTCACCAGGTTAGGGTGAGGCCCTGAGGGGGTACCAGAGTAACCAGTTTAGTTTGAGGCCCAGAATGGGTCCATAGGTCCCTGGTCAGAGTGAGGCCCAGGTGTGGAATAGAGTATCCAGGTCCCAATGATGCCTGGTTGAGGACCAGAGTCACTAGGGCCATGCAGGCCCAGATGGCGAACATAATCACTAGGTCCTGGTGAGGCATACAATAAGACCACAGTCAGCAGTGTCAGCTGAGCCCCTTGCGGGAACCAGAGCCACTCTATCCAGCTGAGTCCCAGGTCCAGGTGAGGCTCCCGTGAGGACCAGATTCATTAGGTCGAATTGAGGCATAGCTGGGGACAAAAGTCACCAGATCTGGGTGCTGCCTAAGTTGGGCTGGATTCAGCAGTTGTGAGTTAGGTCAAAGTGGGGACGAGAGACGCCAGTTCCAGGTGAGGCCAAACTGAGTACCAGAGTCACCAGATCCATGTGAGGTCCATGTTTGAAAGAAAGTCACCAGGTCCGGGAGAGGTCCAGGTGGGGGCCAGAGTCACCAGTTCCAGGTGAGGCCAAGAAGGAGTCCACAGAAATCAGGTCCAGGTGGGGAACAAAGTCACCAGGACTGGGTGAGGCCTAGATGGGGACCAGATACACAAGGTCCAGGTTATATCCAGGTGGTGACCAGATACCAGTTCCGGGTGAGGACCAGGTAAGGACAAGATTCACCAGGTCCAAGTGAGGCTCACGTGGGGACGTGTGTCACCAGGCATAGGTGAGGCCCAGGTGGCAACGCCACTGTCAAGGTCCAGGTGAGGCCAACCTGCAGGCCGTGCAGAGGAAACATGTCCCTTGATGACCATGAAGGGACCAGACTTTCCAGGTCCAAGTGAGGCCAACCGGCAGGCCATGCAGTGGAACAATGTCCCGATGATGCCCTGGTAGGGACCAGATTCACCAGGTCCAAAAGAGACCCAGATGGTGCATATTCACTAGGTCCAAGTGAGGCCCAGTTGAGGACCAGGGTCACCAGATCTGGGTGAGTCCCAGAGAGGTTCCAGAGTCATCATGTCCAGGTGAGGTTCAGGTGTGGAACAGAGTCACCAGGTCCCAATGATGCCCAGGTGAGGAACAGAGTCACCAGGTCTCGGTTACACGCAGATAGGATCAGAGTCATCAGATCTTGTTGAGGCCTAGAGGGGTACCGGATTCACCAGGTCCAGGTGAGGCACAGGTGGTGACCAGAGTCCCCATTCTGGAAAGGACCAGGTAAGGACCAGATTCACCAGGTCCAAGAGGCCCACATGGGGACCTGAGTCACCAGGTATGGGTGAGGCCCAGGTGGCAACCCCACTCACCAGGTCCTGGTGAGACCAACCTGCAGGCCAGAGTCGCCAGATCCATGTGAGTCCCTAGTGGGGACCGGATTCACCAAGTAAAAGTCAGTCTACAAGAACGCCAGATTCACCAGGTCCAGGCGTGGTTCATGTAGGAACGAGACCACCAGGTCCAGGTGAGACCCATGTGGGGACCACAGTCACCAGGTCCAGGTGTGACCCAGGTGTGGACCACAGTCACCAGGTTCAGTTTGAGGCCTAGGTGGGGGGATCAGTGTCATCAGGACCAGTTGAGGCCAAAGTGTGGAGCAAAGTTATCATGTCCAGGTGAGTCCCAGTGGGAACAGAGTAACCATGTCCCATTGATGCCAGGTGGGAAAAGAGTCACAAGGTCCAGACGAGACCTAAGTGAGGAGTTTATTCACCAGGTCCAGTTGTGCCCAGTTGAGGACCAGTGTCCCAGCTCCGGGTGAGTCCCAGAGGGAGAACAGAGTCACCCGATTCTGGTGATATCCAGATGGGGACCAGAGTCACCATGTCAGGGTAAGGCCCAGAGGGGAACCAGAGTAATCATATCCAGGTGAGTCTCAGGGGTGGAACAGAGTATCCAGGTCATACTGGTCCACAGGTGAGGACCAGAGTCACCAGGTCCAGATGATTCCCATGTTGTGACCAGTCTTACTAGTTCCGAGTGAGGACCAGGTAAGGACCAGATTCACCAGGTCAAAGGGAGGCCCACGTGGGGCCCTGTGTTACAAGGTATGGGGGAGGCCCAGGTGGCAACCCCACTCACGAGGTCCAGGTGAGGCCAATCTGCAGGTCATGCAGAGGAACTATGTCCCGGTGATGCTCAGGTAGGGACCAGATTTACCAGGTCCAGTTGAGGCCAATCTGCAGGCCATGCAGTGGAACCATGGCGCGATGATGCCCAGGTAGGGACCAGAGTCACCAGGTCCAAATAAGGCCCAGTTGGAGCATATTCACTAGGTCCAGGTGAGGCCCAGTTGAGGACCAGTTTCACCATATCTACTTGAGTCTTAGAAGGGTACCAGAATCACCTGGTCCAGGTGATATCCAGATGGGGACCAGAGTCACCAGGTCAGGGGGAGGCCCAGAGTGGTTCCAGAGTCATCGGGTCCAGGTGCGGCTCAGGTGTGGAAGAGAGTCACCAGGTACCAATGATGCCCAAGTGAACCAGAGTCACCAGATCTGGGTGAGGCGCAGATAGGATCAGAGTCACCAGTTGCAGGTGAGGCCAAGAAAGAGTTCACAGCAATCAGGTCCAGGTGGGGAACAAAGTCACCAGACCTGGGTGAGACCCAGATGGGGACCAGATTCACCAGGTCCAGGTGAGGCCCAGGGGGGGATAGAGTCCCCGGGTCTGGGAAAGGACCAGGTAAGGACCAGATTCACCAGGTCCAAGAGGCTCACGTGGGGACCTGAGTCACCAGCTATGTGTGAGGTCTAGGGGGCAACCACACTCACCAGGTCTAGGTGAGGCCAACCAGCGGGCCAGAGTCACCAGATCCAGGTGAGGCCCTAGAGGGGACTGGAGTCACCAGGTACATGTGAGTATACAAGAACACCACAGTCACCAGGTCCAGGTGTGGTTCATCTGGGAACGAGAGTCACCAGGTCCAGGTGAGACCCAGGTGGGGACCACAGTCACTAGGTCCAGATTGAGGCCTAGGTGGGGGACCAGAGTCATCAGGACAAGTTGAGGCCAAAGAGTGGAGCAAAGTTATCATATCCAGGTGAGGCCCAGGTGGGGAACAGAGTAACAATGTCCCATTGATGCCAGGTGGGAAATGAGTCAGAAGGTCCAGACGATGCCTAAGTGAGGAGTAGATTCACCAGGTCCTATTGAGGCCCAGTTGAGGACCAGTGTCCCCATTTCCAGGTGAGTCCCAGAGGTGGACCAGAGTCACCCGGTTCTGGTGATATCCAGGTGGGGACCAGAGTCACCACGTCAGGGTGAGGCCCAGAGGGGGACGAGAATCACTAGGTCCAGGTGAGGCCCCGATGTGGAACTGAGAAACCAGGTCCCATGATGCCCATAGGAGGACTTGAGTCACCAGGTCCAGGTGAGGTCCCTGTGGGAACCAGACACCTCGTCCAAGTGAGGCCCAGGTGGGACCACAGTCACCAGGTCCAGGTGAGGCCCAGGTATATAAGTGAGTATCCAGGTCCCAATGAGGCCAGGTAAGGACCAGAGACAACAGATCCAGGATAGGCCCAAATATGGATCAGAGTCATTGTTGTCCATGTGAGGCCAGATGGGACCACAGGAACCAGGTCCAGGAGAGCCCAATATGGGAACCAGAGCCACCAGATCCATGTGAGGTCCAGGTGGGAAAACAGTCACAAGGTCCAGTTTAGGCGCAATTGGCAACAGGATTCACCAAGTCCAGGGGAGGGTCAGGTGGCGACCAGTCACCACATTCAGGTGCGGACCAGCTAAGGTCCAGATTCACCAGGCCCAAGAGAAGTCAAAGCGGTGACCAGAGTCACCATGTAAGGGTGAGGCCCAGAAGGGGAACCAGAGTAACCAGTTTAGTTTGAGGCCAGATGGGACCAGAGTTCCCTGGTCAGAGTGAGGCCCAGGTATTTAATAGAGTATCCAGGTCCCAAAGATGCCTGGGTGTGGAACAGAGTTACTAGGGCCATGCAGGCTTAGATGGGGAACAGAATCACCAGGTCCTGGTGAGGCATATAATAAGACCACAGTCAGCAGTATCAGGTGAGCCCCTTGTGGGACCCAGAGCCACTCTATCCAGCTGAGTCCCAGGTCCATGTGAGACCCACGTGAGGACCAGATTCATCAGGTCGAATTGGGGCATAGCTGCGGACAAGAGTCACCAGGTCTGGGTGCGGCCTAGGTGGGGCAAGATTCAGCAGTTCTGAGTTAGGTCAAAGTGGTGACAAGAGTCAACAGGTCCAGGTGAGGCCAAACTGAGGACCAGAATCACCAGGTCCAGGTGAGGTACAGGTGGGGACCAGTGTCATCAGATCCAGGTGAAGTCCCGGTGGGGACCAGAGTCACGAGATCCAGGTGAAGTCCAGGTGGGGACCAGAGTCACTAGGTCCAGATGAGGCCCAGGTGAGGACCAGAGTTACCAGGTACACGTGAGGCCCCGTTGGGGATCAGAGGCAACAGGTCCATGTGAGGCCGGCTTAGGGACCATGGTCAACAGGTCTACTTGAGGCCCAGTTGTTGAACACAGTAAGTAGGTCCTGGTGATTCCCCGGTGGTGACAAGTGTCACCACGTCCTGGTTTGGCCCTGGTGGGGACCAGAATCACCAGGTACAGTGGAGGTCCTTGAAAGAACCAGAGTCAACAGTTCGAGGTCAGGCGCAGGTGGCAAGCAGGGTGAACAGGTCCAAGTAAGGCCAAAGTGAGGTTCACAGTAACTAGGGCACGTGAGACTCAGAGGGGGACCAGAGTGACCTGGTCCAGGTGAGGTCCAGTTGTGGAACACAGTCACCGGGTCCCAATTTTGCCCAGTTGAGGCCCATGGTCAACAGGGGCAGGTGAGGCCCAGATGGGGACCGGAGTCCCGAAATCCAGGTGAATCCCAGGTGGGGACCACAGTCACCAGATCCAGGGTAGTCTCAGGTGCAGACCAGAATCACCAGGTCCAGGTGAGGTGCAGGTGAAACCAAACTCACCAGGACCCGGTGAGTCCCTGGTGGGGATCAGAGTCACGAGGTACATGAGAAGCTAGAAACACTGCAGCCACCAGGTCCACATGATGTCCATGTGGGAATGAGAATCACCAGTTACAGGTGAGGACCAGGTGGGGATCCAACTCACCATGTCCAGGTGAGACCCAGGTGGGAACCAGTGTCACCATGTCCAGGTGTGACCCATGTGAAGACCAGAGTTAATAGGTCCGGCTTGCTCACTGATAGTGAACAGGGTAATCATATCCTGATGCTACCCAGGTGGGGACCAGAGACACCAGGTCTCGGTGATGCCCAGGTGGGTCCAGAGACATGAGGTCCAGGTGAGGTCCTGATGGGAACCACAGTCACCTGGTCAGGTGAGGTCATGCTTAGAATGAGTGTCACCAGATAAAAGTGAGGCCCAGGGGGTGCCAGAGTCTCCTGGTACAGACGAGGCCAAAGTCAGGACAAGAGTTACCAGGATCAGGTCATTCCCAGTGGGGAATAGAGTAACCATGTTCCAATGATGCCCAGGTAGAACCAGAGTCACCAGGTCCAGATGAGGCGCAGGTGTGGAGCATGTTCACTAGGTCCCGGTGAGGGCCAGTTGAGGAACAGAGTCACCAGGTCTACTTGTGGCCTAGAGGGGTACCAGATTCACCTGGTCTAGGTGACATCCAGATGAGGACCAGAGTCAGCATGTCAGGGTGAGGCCCAGAGGGGATCCAGAGTCATCATGTCCAGGTAGGGCTCATGTGTGGAACAGATTATCCAGGTCACAATGGACACAGGTGAGGACCAGACTCAGCAGATCTGGGTGAGGCCCAGTTAGGATCAGAGTCACCAGTTCCAGGTGAGCCCAAGAAGGAGTCCACAGCAATCAGGTCCAGGTGGGCAACAAATTCACCAGGACTGGGTGAGGCCCAGATGGGGACCAGATTCACCAGGTCCAGGTGACTTCCAAGTGGTGACCAGACTTACCAGTTCCGGGTGAGGACCAGGTAAGGACAAGATTCAACAGGACCACGTGAAGCCCACGTGGGGACCTGTGTCACCAGGTATGGGTGAGGCCCAGGTGGCAACAGCACTCCCCAAGTCCAGGTGAGGCCAACATGCAGGCCAAGCAGAGGAACCATATCCCGATGATGCCCTGGTTGGGACCAGACTTATCAGATCCAGGTGAGGCCAACCTGCAGGCCATGCAGTGTAACCATGTCCCGATGATGCCCAGGTAGGGACCAGAGTCACCAGGGGCAAATGAGGCCCAGATGGAGCATATTCACTAGGTCCAGGTGAGGCCCAGTTGAAGAGCAGGGTCACCAGACCTAGTTGAAGCCTATCGGGGTACAGACTCACCTGGTCCAGCTGACATCCAGATGGGGACCAGCCTCACCAGATCAGGCTGAGGCCCAGAGAGGTTCCAGAGTCATCATGTCCAGGTGAGGCTCAGGTGTGGAACAGAGTCACCAGGTACCAATGATGCCCAGGTTAGAGTCGGAGTCACCAGGTCTGGGTGACGCGCAGATAGGATCAGAGTCACCTGTTCCAGGTGAGGCCAAGAAAGAGTCCACAGCAATCAGGTCCACGTATGGAACGAAGTCACCAAGATTGGGTGAGGCCCAGATGGGGACAAGATTCACCAGGTCCAGGTGAGGCCCAGGTGGTGACCAGAGTCCCTGGGTCTGGGAGAGGACCATGTAAGGACCAGATTCACCAGATCCAAGATACCCAGGTGGGGACCTGAGTCACCAGGTATGGGTTAGGTCCAGGTGGCAACCGCACTCACCAGGTCCAGGTGAGGCCAACCTGCAGGCCAGAGTCACCAAATCCAGGAGAGGCCCTAGTGAGGATCAGAGTCACCAGGTAAAAGTGAGTTACAAGAACACCACAGTCACCAGGTCCAGGTGTGATTCATGTGGGAACGAGAGTCATCAGGTCCAGGTGAGACCCAGGTGGGGACCACAGTTACCAGGTCCAGATTGAGGACTAGGTGGTGGGTCCAGAGTCATCAGGAGCAGTTGAGGCCAAAGTGCGGAGCAAAGTTATCATGTCCAGGTGAGGACCAGGTGGGGAACAGAGTAACCATGTCCCATTGATGCCAGGTGAGAAAAGAGTCACAGGTCCAGTCGAAGCCTAAGTGAGGAGTAGATTCACCAGGTCCTGCTGAGGCCTAGTTGAGGACCAGTGTCCCCAGCTCCGGGTGAGTCCAGACGGGGACCAGAGTCACCCGGTTCTGGTGATATCCAGGTGGGGATCAGAGTCACCACGTCAGGGTGAGGCCCAGAAGGGGACGAGAATCACTAGGTCCAGGTGAGGCCCCGATGTGGAACTGAGAAACCTGGTCCCATGATGCCCATAGGAGGACCTGAGTCACCTGGTCCAGGTGAGGTCCCTGTGGGAACCAGTCACCTCGTCCAGGTGAGGCCCAGGTGGGACCACAGTCACCAGGTCCACGTGAGGCCCAGGTATATAAGAGAGTATCCAGGTCGCAATGATGCCCAGGTATGGACCAGAGTCAACAGGTCCAGGAGAGGCCCAAATATGGATCAGAGTCATCTTGTTCCAGGTGAGGCCAGATGGAGACCACAGGAACCAGTTCCAGGAGAGCCTCATATGGGAACCAGAGACACCAGATACAGGTGAGATCCAGTTGGGACCACAGTCACAAGGACCAGGTGAGGCGCAGGTGGCAACAGGATTCACCAAGTCCCGGTGAGGCCCAGGTGGCCAGCAGTCACGAGATCCAGGTGCGGACCAGCTAAGGACCATATTTACCAGGCCCAAGTGAAGCCCAAGTGGTTACGAGAGTCACCAGGTAAGGGTGAGACCCAGAGTGGTAACCAGAGTAACCAGTTTAGTTTGAGGCCAAGAATGGGACCAGACGTGCCTGGTCAAAGTGAGGCCCTGTGTGGAATAGAGTATCCAGGTCCCAATGATGCGTGGGTGAGGACCAGAGTCACTAGGGCCATGCAGGCCCAGATGGGGAACAGAATTCTAGGTGCTGGTGAGGCATAGAATAAGACCACAGTCAGCAGTATCTGGTGAGCCCCTTGTGGGAACCAGAGCCACTCTATCCAGCTGAGTCCCAGGTGCATGTGAGGCCCACGTGAGGACCAGATTCATCAGTTCGAATTGAGGCATAGCTGGGGACAAGAGTCACCAGGTCTGGATACGGTCTAGGTGGGACAAGATTCAGCAGTTCTGAGTTAGGTCAAAGTGGGGACGAGAGACACCAGGTCCAGGTCAGGCCAAACTGAGGACCAGAGTCACCAGATCCAGGTGAAGTCCAGGTGGGGACCAGAGTCATCAGATCCAGGTGAAGCCCAGGTGGGGACCAGACTCACTAGGTCCAGATGAGGCGTAGGTGAGGACCAGAGTTGCCAGGTACACGTGAATCCCCGGTGGGGATCAGAGGCAACAGGTCCATATGAGGCCGGCGTGGTGACCATGGTCAACAGGTCTACTTGAGGCCCAGGTGTGGAACACAGTAAGCAGATCCAGGTGAGTTTCCGGTGGTGACAAGAGTCACGAAGTCCAGGTGAGGCCCATGTGGGCACCAGGATCACCATGTCCAGTGTAGGCCCTTGAAAGAACCAGAGTCATCAGTTCGAGGTCAGGCGCAGGTGGCAACCAGGGTCAACAGGTCCAAGTCAGGCCAAAGTGGGGTTCACAGTCACTAGGGCACGGTGAGACCCAGAGGGGGACCAGAGTCACCTGGTCCAGGTGAGGTCCAGTTGTGGAACACATTCACCGGGTCCCAATTTTGCCCAGTTGAGGACCATAGTCAACAGGGCCAGGTGAGGCACAGATGGGGACCGGAGTCCCCAAATCCAGGTGAAGCCCAGGTGGGACTACAGTCACCAGATCCAGGGTAGTCTCAGGTGCAGGCCAGAATCACCAGGTCCAAGTGAGGTGCAGGTGGCAACCCCACTCACCAGGTCCTGGTGAGGCCCTTGTGGGGACCAGAGTCACGAGGTACATGAGAAGCTAGAAACACTGCAGCCACCAGGTCCACATGATGTCCATGCTGGAACGAGAATCACCAGTTACAGGTGAGGACCAGGCGGGGATCCGACTCACCATGTTCAGGTCAGACCCAAGTGGGTACCAGTGTCACCATGTCCAGGTGTGGCCCAGGTGAAGACCACAGTTAATAGGTCCGGCTGGGTCACTGTTAGTGAAGAGTGTAACCGTATCCTGATGCTACCCAGGTGGGTACCAGAGACATCAGGTCCTGGTGAGGCCCAGGTGAGACCAGAGACATGAGGTCCAGGTGAGGTCCCGATGGGAACCACAGTCACCAGGTCAGGTAGGCCATGCTTAGGATCAGAGTCACCAGTTACAGGTGAGGCCCAGGTGGAGCCCGAGTCACCCGGTCGAGAAGACGCCAAAGTCAGGACCAGAGTTACCAGGATCAGGTCAGTCCCAGTGGGGCATAGAGTAATCATGTCCCGATGATGCCCAGTTAGAACCCGAGTCACCACGTCCAGATGAGGCGCAGGTGGGGAGTATATTCTCTAGGTCCCGGTGAGGCCCAGTTGAGGACCACATCACCCGGTCTAGTTGAGGCCTAGAGGGGTACCAGATTCACCTGGTCTAGGTGACATCCAGATGGGGACCATAGTCACCATGTTAGGCTGAGGCCCAGAGGGGATCCAGAGTCATCATGTCCAAGTGAGTCTAAGGTGTGGAACAGAGTATCCAGGTCATAATGGTCCACAGGTGAGGACCAGAGTCACCAGATCTGGATGAGGCCCAGTTAGGATTAGAGTCACCAGTTCCAGGTGAAGCCAAAAATGTGTCCACAGCAATCAGGTCCAGGTGGGGAACAAAGTCACCAGGATTGGGTGAGGCCAAGATGGGGACCAGATTCACAAGGTCCAGGTTATTCCCGGTGGGGGACCAGAGTTACAAGTTCCGGGTGAGGACCAGTTAAGGACGAGATTCACCAGGTCCAAGTGAGACCCACGTGGGGACCTGTGTCACAATGTATGTGTGAGGCCCAGATTACCACCCCACTCACCAGGTCCAGGTGAGGCCAACCTGCAGGCCATGAAGAGGAACCATGTCCCGATGATGCCATAGTAGGGAACAGAGTTACCAGGTCCAGGTGAGGAAAACCTGCAGGGCATGCAGTGGAACCATGTCCCGATGATGCCCAGGTAGGGACCAGAGACACCAAGTCCAAATGAGGTCCAGATTGAGCAAATTCACTAGGTCCAGGTGAGGCCCAGTTGAGGACCAGAGTCACCAGATTTGGTTGATGCCTAGAGGGGTACCAGAATCACCTGGTGCAGGTGACATGCAGATGGGGACCAGAGTCACCAGGTCAGGGAGAGGCCCAGAGAGGTTCCAGATTCATCATGTCCAGATGAGGCTTAGGTGAGGAACAGAGTCACCAGGTACCATGATGCCCAGGTGAGGACCAGAGTCACCAGATCTGGGTGAGGCCCAGTTAGGTTCAGAGTCACCAGTTCCAGCTAGGCCCAAAAGGAGTCCACAGCAATCAGGTCCAGGTGGGAAACAAAGTCACCAGGACTGGGTGACGCCCAGATGGGGAGCAGATTCACCAGGTCCAGTTGAGGCCCAGGTGGTGACCAGAGTCCCAGGTCTGGGAGAGGACCAGGTAAGGACCAGATTCACCAGGTCCCAGAGGCCCACGTGGGGACCTGAGTCACCAGGTATGGGTGACACCCAGGTGGCAACCAAACTCACCAGGTCCAGGTGAGGCCAACCTGCAGGCCAGAGTCACCAGATCCAGGTGAGGCACTAGTGGGGACCGGAGTCACCAGGTAAATGTGAGTCTACAAGAACACGACAGGGACCAGGTCCATGTGTGGTTCATGTGGGAACAAGAGTCACCAGGTCCAGGTGAGACCCAGGTGGGGACAACAGTTACCAGGTCCAGATTGAGGCCTAGGTGGGGGGACCAGAGTCATCAGGACCAGGTGAGGCCAAAGTGTGGAGCAAAGTTATCATGTCCAGGTGAGGCGCAGGTGGGGAACAGAGTAACCATGTCCCATTGATGCCAGGTGAGAAAAGAGTCACAAGTTTCAGACGAGGCCTATGTGAAGAGTAGATTCATCAGGTCCTGTTGATGCCCAGTTGAGGACCAGTGTCCACAGCTCCGGTGAGTCTCAGAGGGGAACCAGAGTCACCCGGCTCTGGTGATATCCAGGTGGGGACCAGAGTCACCACGTCAGGATGAGGTCCAGAGGGGGACGAGAATCACTAGCTCCAGGTGAGGCCCGATGTGGAATTGAGAAACCAGGTCCCATGATGCCCATATGAGGACTTGAGTCACCAGGTCCAGTTGAGGTCCCTGTGGGAACCAGTCACCTCGTCCAGGTGAGGCCGAGGTGGGACCACAATCACCAGGTCCAGGTGAGGCCCAGGTATATAAGAGAGTATCGAGGTCCCAATGATGCCCAGGTAAGGACCAGAGTCAACAGGTCCAGGAGAGGCCCAAATACGGATCAGAGTCATCTTGTTCCAGGTGAGGCCAGATGGAGACCACAGGAACCAGGTCCAGGAGAGCCCCATATGGGAACGAGAGCCACGAGATCCAGGTGAGTTCCAGGAGGGACCACAGTCACAAGGTCCAAGTGAGGCGCAGGTGGCAACAGGATTCACCAAGTCCAGGTGAGGCCCAGCTGGCGACCAGTCACCACATCCAGGCGCGGACCAGCTAAGGACCAGATTCACCAGGACCAAGTGAAGCCCAAAGGGAGACTAGAGTCACCAGGTAAGGGTGAGCCCCAGAGGGGGAACCAGAGTAACCTGTTTAGTTTGAGGCCCAGAATGGGACCAGAGGTCCCTGGTCAGAGTGAGGCCCAGGTGTGGAATAGAGTATCCAGGTCCCATTGATGCCTGGGTGAGGACCAGACTCACTAGGGCCATGCAGGCCCAGATGGGGAACAGAATCACTAGGTCCTGGTGAGGCATAGTATAAGACCACAGTCACCAGTATCAGGTGAGCCTCTTGTGGGAACCAGAGCCACTCAATCCAGCTGAGTCCCAGGTCCATGTGAGGCCCACGTGAGGACCAGATTCATCAAGTCGAATTGAGGCATAGCTGGGGACAAGAGTCACCAGGTCTGGGTGCGGCCTAGGTGGGGCAATATTCAGCACTTCTGAGTTAGGTGAAAGTGGGGATGAGAGACACCAGGTCCAGGTGAGGCCAAACTGAGGACCAGAGTCACCAGATCCAGGTAAGGTCCATGTTGGAAAGAGAGTCACCAGGTGCAGGAGAGGTCCAGGTGGGGACCAGTGTCACCAGATCCAGGTGAAGTCCAGGTGGGGACCAGAGTCATCAGATCCAGGTGAAGCCCAGGTTGGGACCAGAGTCACTAGGTAGATGTGGCCCAGGTGAGGACCAGAGTTACCAGGTACACGTGAGGCCCCGGTGAGGATCAGAGGCAACTGTTCCATGTGAGGCCGGCTTGGGGACCATGGTCAACAGATCTACTTGAGGCCCAGGTGTGGAACACAATAACCAGGTCCCGGTTAGTCCCCGGTGGTGACAAGCGTCACCACGTCCAGGTGCGGCCCAGGTGGGCACCAGGATCACAAGGTACAGGGGAGGCCCTTGAAAGAACCAGAGTAAACATTTCGAGGTCAGGCGCAGGTGGAAACCAGTGTCAGCAGGTCCAAGTCAGGCCAAACTGGGGTTCACAGTCACTAGGGCACAGTGAGACCCAGAGGGGGACCAGAGTCACCTGGTCCAGGTGAGGTCCAGTTGTGGAACACAGTCACCGGGTCCCAATTTTGCCCAGTTGAGGACCATGGTCAACAGGGCCAAGTGAGGCCCAGATGGGGACCGGAGTCCCCAAATCCAGGTGAAGCCCCGGTGGGGACCACAGTCACCAGATCCAGGGTAGTCTCAGGTGCATACCACAATCACCATGTACAGGTGTGGCCCAGGTGAAGACCAGAGTTAATATGTCCAGCTGGGTCACTGTTAGTCAACACTGTAACCATATCCTGATGCTACCCAGGTGGGTACCTGAGACACCAGGTCCTGGTGAGGCCCAGGTGGGAACAGAGACATGAGGTCCAGGTGAGGTCCCGATGGGAACCACAGTCACTAGGACAGGTGAGGCCATGCTTAGGGTCAGAGTCACCAGTTACAGGTGAAGCCCAGGTGGAGCCAGAGTCACCTGGTACAGAAGAGGCCAAAGTCAGGCCCAGAGTTACCAGAATCAGGTCAGTCCCAGTGGGGAATAGAGTAACCATGTCCCGATGATGCCCAGGTAGAACCAGAGTCACCAGGTCCAGAGGAGGCACAGGTGGGTAGCATATTCACGAGGTCCCGGTGAGGCCCAGTTGAGGACCAGTGTCACCAGGTCTAGTTGAGGCCTAGAGGGGTACCAGATTCACCTGGTCTAGGTGACATCCAGATAGGGACCAGAGTCACCAGGTCAGGGTGAGGCCCAGAGTGGTTCCAGAGTCATCATGACCTGGTGAGGCTCAGGTGTGGAACAGAGGCACCAGGTACCAATGACGCCCAGGTGAGGACAAGAGTCACCAGGTCTGGGTGACGCACAGATACGATCAGAGTCACCAGTTCCAGGTGAGGCCAAGAAAGAGTCCACAGCAATCAGGTCCAGGTGGGGAAAAAAGTCACCAGGACTGGGTGAGGCCCAGATGGGGACCAGAATCACCAGGTCCAGGTGAGGCCCACGTGGTGACCAGAGTCCCTGGGTCTGGGAGAGGTCAGGTAAGGACCAGATTCACCAGGTCCAAGAGGTCCACGTGGGGACCTGAGTCACCATGTATGGGTGACGCCCAGGTGTCAACCCCACTCACCAAGTCCAGATGAGGCCAACCTGCAGGCCAGAGTCACCAGATCCAGGTGAGGCCCCAGTGGGGACCGGAGTCACCAGGGAAATGTGAGTCTACAAGAATACCACAGTCACCAAGTCTAGGTGTGGTTCATGTAGAAATGAGAGTCACCAGGTCAGGGGAGACCCAGATGGGGACCACAGTCACCAGGTCCTGATTGAGGCCTAGGTGGGGAGACCAAAGTCATCATGACCAGTTGAAGCCAAAGTGTGGGGCAAAGTTATCATGTCGAGGTGAAGCCCAGGTGGGGAAGAGAGTAACCAAGTCCCATTGATGCCAGGTGGGAAAAGAGTCACAAGGTCCAGACGAGGCCTAAGTGAGGAGTAGATTCACCCGGTCCTGTTGAGGCCCAGTTGAGTGCCAGTGTCCCCAGCTCCGGGTGAGGCCCAGAGGGGGACCAGAGTTAGCCGGTTCTGGTGATATCCAGGTGGGGACCAGAGTCACCACGTCAGAGTGAGGCCCAGAGTGGGACGAGAATCACTAGGTCCAGGGCAGGCCCCGATGGGGAACTGAGAAACCAGTTCCCATAATGTCCATATGAGGACCTGAGTCACCAGATCCAGGTGAGGTCCCTGTGGGAACCAGTCACCTTATGCAGGTGAGGCCCAGGTGGGACCACAGTCACCAGGTCCAGGTGAGGCCCAGGTATATAAGAGTGTTCCCAGGTCCCAATGATACCCAGGTAAGTACCAGAGTCAACAGGTCCAGCAGAGGGCAAATATGGAACAGAGTCATTGTGTTCCAGGTGAGGCCAGATGGAGACCACAGGAACCAGGACCAGGAGAGCCCCATATGGGAACCAGAGCCACCAGATCCAGGTGAGGTCCAGGTAAGACCACAGTCACAAGGTCCCGGGAACGCGCAGGTGGCAACAGGATTCACCAAGTCCAGGAGAGGCCCAGGTGGCGACCAGTCACCAGATCCAGGTTCGGACCATCTAAGGACCAGATTCACCAAGCCCAAGTGAAGCCTAAGGGGTGACCAGAGTCACCAGGTAAGTGTGAGGCCCAGAGGGGGAACCAGAGTAACCAGTTTAGTTTGAGGCCCCGAGTTGGACCAGAGGTCCCTGATCAAAGTGAGGCCCACGTGTGGAATAGAGTATCCAGGTCCCAATGATGGCTGAGTGAGGACCAGAGTCACTAGGGCCATGCAGGCCCAGATGGGGAACAGAATCACTAGGTGCTGGTGAGGCATAGAATAAGACCACAGTCAGCAGTATCAGGTGAGCCCCTTGTGGAAACCAGAGCCACTCTATCCAGCTGAGTCCCAGGACCATGGGAGGCCCACGTGAGTAACATATTCATCAGGTCGAAATGAGGCATAACTGGGGACAAAAGTCACCAGGACTGGGTGGGGGCTAGGTGGGGCAAGATTCAGCAGTTCTGAGTTTGGTCAATGTGGGGACGAGAGACGCCAGGTCCAGGTGAGGCCAAACTGAGGACCACAGTCATCCTATCCAGTTGAGGTCCATGTTGGAAAGAGAGTCACCAGGTCCAGGAGAGGTCCACTGGGGACTAGAGTCACCAGATCCAGGTTAAGCCCAGGTGGGGATAAGAGTCACTAGGTCCAGATGAGGCCCAGGTGAGGGCCAGAGTTATCAGGTACACGTGAGGCCCCGGTGGGGATCAGAGGCCACAGGTTCATGTGAGGCCGGCTTGGGGACCATGGTCAACAGATCTACTTGAGGCCCAGGTGTGGAACACAGTAAGCAGATCCAGGTGAGTCCCCAGTGTTGACAAGTGTGACCACGTCCAGGTGAGACCCAGGTGGGGACCAGGATCATCAGGTCCCGGGGAGGCCCTTGTAAGAACCAGAGTCAACAGTTCGAGGGTCGGCGCAGGTAGCAACCAGGGTCAGCAGGTCCAAGTCAGGCCAAAGTGGGGTTCACAGTCACTAGGGCACGGTGAGACCCAGAGGGGGACAAGAGTCACCTGGTCCAGGTGAGGCCCAGTTGAGGACCAGTTTCACCATATCTGGTTCGGCTTAGAAGGGTACCAGAATCACCCGATCGAGGTGATATCCAGATGGGGACCAGAGACACCAGGTCAGCGTGAGGCCCAGAGTGGTTCCAGAGTCATCGGGTCCAGGTGAGGCTCATGTGTGGAACAGAATCACCAGGTACCAATGATGCCCAGGTGAGGACCAGAGTCACCAGATCTGGGTGACACGCAGATAGGATCAGAGTCACCAGTTCCAGGTGAGGCCAAGAAAGAGTCCACAGCAATCAGGTCCAGGTGGTGAAGAAAGTCACCAGGACTTGGTGAGACCCAGATTTGGACAAGATTCACCAGGTCCAGATTATTCCCAGGTGGTGACCAAGGTCCTCGGGTCTGGGAGAAGACCAGCTAAGGATCAGATTCAACAGGTCCAAATGAGGCCCACGTGGGGACCTGAGTCACCAGCTATGTGTGAGGCCTAGGTGGCAACCCCACTCCCCAGGTCCAGGTGAGGCCAACCTGCAGGCCAGAGTCACCAGATGCAGGTGAGGCCCAGGTGGGTACCAGAGTCACCAGATCCAGGTGAGGTCCATGTTGGAAAGAGAGTCACCAGGTCCAGGAGAGGTCCAGGTGGATACCAGAGTCACCAGATCCAGGTGAAGTCCAGGTGGGGACCAGAGTCATCAGATCCAGGTGAAGCCCAGGTGAGGACCAGAGTCAGTACGTCCAGATGAGGTCAAGGTGGGGACCAGAGATACCAGGTACAAGTGAGGCCCCGGTGGGGAGCAGTGGCAACAGGTCCATGTGAGGCCGTCCTGGGGACCATGGTCAACAGGTCTACTTGAGGCCCAGGTTTGGAACACAGTAAGCAGGTCCAAGAGAGTCCCCGGTGGTGACAAGTGTCACCACGTCCAAGTGAGACCCAGGTGGGGACCAGGAACACCAGGTCGAGGGGAGACCTTTGAAAAACCAGAGTCTACAGTTTGAGGTCAGGCGCAGGCGGCAACCAGTATCAGCAGGTCCACGTCAGGGCAAAGAGGGGTTCACAGTCACTAGGGCACGGTGAGACTCAGAGGGTGACGAGAGTCACCTGGTACAGGTGAAGTCTAGTTGTGGAACACAGTCACCGGGTCCCAATTGTGCCCAGTTGACGACCATGGTCAACAGGGCCAGGTGAAGCCCAGATGGAGACCGGAGTCCCCAAATCCAGGTGAAGCCCAGGTGGGGACCACAGTCACCAGATCCAGGGTAGTCTTAGGTGTAGACCAGAATCACCAGGTCCAGGTGAGGTGCAGGTGGCAACCACACTCACCAGTTCCCGGTGAGGCCCTGGTGGGGACCAGAGTCACGAGGTATATAAGAAGCTAGAAACACTGCAGCCACAAGGTCCATATTATGTCCATGTGGGAATGAAAATCACCAGTTACAGGTGAGGACCAGGTGGGGATCCGACTCACCATGTCCAGGTGAGTCCCAGGTGGGAACCAGTGTCACCATGTCCAGGTGTGGCCCAGGTGAAGACCAGAGATAATAGGTCCGGCTGGGTCACTGTTAGTGAACAGGGTCACCATATCCTGATGCTACCCAGGTGGGAACCAGAGAAACCAGGTCCTGGTGAGGCCCAGGTGGGCCCAGAGATATGAGGTCCAGAAGAGGTCCCGATGGGAACGACAGTCACCAGGTCAGGTGAGGCCATGCTTAGGATCAGAGTCACCACTTACAGGTGAGGCCCAGGTGGAGCCAGAGTCACCTGGTACAGAAGAGGCCAAAGTCAGGATCAGAGTTACCAGGATCAGGTCAGTCCCAGTGGGGAATAGAGTAACCATGCCCCGATGATGCCCAGGTAGAACCAGAGTCACCAGGTCCAGATGAGGAGCAGGTGGGGAACATATTCACTAGGTCCCGGTGAGGCCCAGTTGCGGACCAGAGTCACCAGGTCTAGTTGAGGACTAGAGGGGTACCAGATTCACCTGGTCTAGGTGACATCCAGATGGGGAACAGAGTCACCATGTAAGGGTGAGGCCCAGAGGGGATCCAGAGTCATCATGTCCAAGTGAGGCTCAGGTGTGGAACGTAGTATCCAGATCATAATGGTCCACAGGTGAGGACCAGAGTCACCAGATCTGGGTGAGACCAAGTTAGGATCACACTCACCACTTCCAGGTGAGGCCAAGAAGGTGTCCACAGCAATCAGGTGCAGGTGGGGAACAAAGACACCAGGATAGGGTGAGGCCCAGATGGGCACCAGATTCACCAGGTCCAGGTGATTCCTCACCAGATCCAGGTGAATCCCAGGTGGTGACCAGAGTCACCAGATCCAGGTGAAGACCAGGTGCGGACCAGAGTCACCAGATCCAGGTGAATCCCAGGTGGTGACCAGAGTTACCAGTTCCAGGTGAGGACCAGGTAAAACCAGATTAACCAGTTCCAAGTGAGGCCCACGTGGGTGCATGGGTCACCAGGTGCAGGGGAGGCATAGCTGGGGACAAGAGTCACCAGATCTGGGTGCGGCCTAGGTGACTCAGGTGGAAACCCCAATTACCAGGTCCAGGTGAGGCCAACCCTTGGGCCATGCAGAGGAACCGTGTCCCGATGATGCCCAGGGAGGGTCCAGAGTTACCAGGTCTAGGTGAGTCCAACCTGCAGGCCATGCAGTGGAATCATGTCCCGATGTTGCCCAGGTAGTGACCAGAGTCACCAGGTCCAAATGAGGCCCAGATGGAGCATATTCACTAGGTCCCGTTGAGGCCCAGTTGAGGACCAGAGTCACCAGATCTGGTTGATGCCCAGAGGGATGCCACAATCACCTGGTACAGGTGACATCCAGATGGGGACCAGAGTCACCAGGTCAGGGTGAGGCCCAGAGGGGATCCAGAGTCATCATGTCCAGGTGAGTTTCAGGTGTGGAACAGAGTCACCCAGTATCAATGATGCCCAGGTGAGGACCAGAGTCACCAGATCTGGGTGACGCGCAGATAGGATCAGAGTCTCCAGTTCCAGGTGAGGCCAAGAAGGCGTCCACAGCAATCAGGTCCAGGTGGGGAACAAAGTCACCAGGACTGGGTGAGGCCCAGACCGGACCAGGTTCACCAGGTTCAGATGAGGCCCATGTGTTGACCAGAGTCCCCGGGTCAGGGAGAGGAGCAGGTAAGGACCAGATTCACCACGCCCAAGTGAAGCCCAAGGGGTGACTAGAGTCACCAGGTAAGGGTGAGGCCCAGAGGGGGAACCAGAGTAACCAGTTGAGTTTTAGGCCCAGAATGGGACCAGAGGTCCCTGGTCAGAGTGAGGCCCAGGCGTGAAATAGAGTATCCAGGTCCCATGATGCTGAGTGTGGACCAGAGTCACTAGGACCATGCAGGCCCAGATGGGGAACAGAATCACTAGGTCCTGGTGAGGCATAGAATAAGACCACAGTCAGCAGTATCAGGTGAGCCCCTTGTGGGAACCAGAGCCACTCTATCCAGTTGAGTCCCAGGTCCATGTGAGGCCCACGTGAGGACCAGATTCATCAGGTCGAATTGAGGCATAGCTGGGGACAAGAGTCACCAGGTCTGGGTGCGGTCTAGGTGGGGCATGATTCAGCAGTTCTGAGTTAGGTCAAAGTGGGGACGAGAGACACCAGGTCCAGGTGAGGCCAAACGGAGGATCAGAGTCACCAGATCCAGGTGAGGTCCATGTTGGAAAGAGAGTCACCAGGTCCAGGAGAGGTCCAGGTGGGACCAGAGTCACCAGATCCAGGTGAAGACCAGGTGCGGACCAGAGTCACCAGATCCAGGTGAATCCCAGGTGGGGACCAGACTCACTAGGTCCCGATGAGGCCCAGGTAAGGACCAGAGTTACCAGGTACAGGTGAGGCCCCGGTGGGGATCAGAGGCAACAGATCCATGTGAGGCCGGCTTGGGGACCATGGTCAACAGTTCTACTTGAGGCCCAGGTGTGGAACACAGTAAGCAGATCCAGGTGAGTCCCCGGTGGTGACAAAAGTCACCACGTCCAGGTGAGGCCCAGGTGGGGACCAGGATGACCAGGTACAGGGGAGACCCTTGAAAGAACCACAGTCAACATTTCGAGGTCAGGTGCAGGTGGCAACCAGGGTCAGTAGGTCCAAGTCAGGCCAATGTGGGATTCACAGTCACTAGGGCACGGTGAGACCCAGATGGGGACCAGCGTCACCTGGTCCAGGTGAGGTCCAGTTGTGGAACACAGTCACCGGGTCCAAATTTTGCCCAGTTGAGGACCTGGTTCAACAGGGCCAGTTGAGGCCCAGAAGGGGACCGGAGTCCCAAAATCCAGGTGATGCCCAGGTGGGGACCACAGTCACCATATCCAGGGTAGACTCAGGTGCAGACCAGAATCACCAGGTCCAGGTGAGGTGCAGGTGGCAACCACACTCACCAGGTCCCGGTGAGGCTCTGGTGGGGACCAGAGTCACGAGGTATTTGAGAAGCTAGAAACCCTGCAGCCACCAAGGCCACATGATGTCGATGTGGGAACGAGAATCACCAGTTACAGGTGAGGACCAGGTGGGGATCCGACTCACCATATCCAGGTGAGACCCAGGTGGGAACAAGTGTCACCATGTCCAGGTGTCGCCCAGGTGAAGACCGGAGTTAATAGGTCCGGCTGGGTCACTGTTAGTGAACAGTGTAACCATATCCTGATGCTACCCAGGTGGGTACCAGAGACAACAGGTCCTGGTGAGGCCCAGGTGGTTCCAGAGACATTAGGTCCAGGTGAGGTCCCATGGGAACCACAGTCACCAGGTCAGGTGAGGCTATGCTTAGCATCAGAGTCACCAGTTACAGGTGAGGCCCACGTGGAGACAGAGTCACCTGGTACAGTAGAGGCCAAAGTCAGGACCAGAGTTACCAGGATCAGGACAGACCCAGTGGGGAATAGAGTAACCATGTTCTGATGATGCCCATGTAGAACCAGAGCCACCAGGTGCGGATGAGGCGCAGGTCTGGAGCATATTCACGAGGTCCCGGTGAGGCCCAGTTGAGGACCAGAGTCACCAGGTCTAGTTGAGGCCTAGAGGGGTAGCAGATTCACCTGGTCTAGGTGACATCCAGATGGGGACCAGAGTCACCATGTCAGGCTGAGGCCCAGAGGGGATCCAGAGTCATCAGGTCCAGGTGAGGCTCAGGTGTGGAACAGAGTAACCAGGTCATAATGGTCCACAGGTGAGGACCAGAGTCAGCAGATCTGGGTAAGGCCCAGTTAGGATCAGAGTCATCAGTTCCAATGAGGCCAAGTGGAGTGCACAGCAATCAGGTCCAGGTGGGGAACAAATTCACCAGGAATGAGTGAGACCCAATGGGGACAAGACTCACCAGGTCCAGGTGATTCCCAGGTGGTGACCAGAGTTACTAGTTGCAGGTGAGGACCAGGTAAGGACCAGATTCACCAGGTCCAAGTGAGGCCCACTTTGGGACCTGTGTCACCAGGTATGGGTGAGGCCCAGGTGGCAACCCCACTCACCAGGACCAGGTGAGGCCAAAATGCAGGCCATGCAGAGGAACCATGTCCCGATAATGCTCAGGTAGGGACCAGAGTTACCAGGTCCAGGTGAGGGCAACCTGCAGGCCATGCAGAGGAACCGTGTCCCGATAATGCCCAGGTAGGGACCAGAGTTACGAGTTGCAGGTGAGGCCCTAATGGGGACCGGAGTCACCAGGTAAATGTGAGTCTACAAGAACACCACAGTCACCAGGTCCAGGTGTGGTTCATGTGGGAACAAGAGTCACCAGGTCCAGGTGAGACCCAGGTGGGGACCAGAGTCACCAGGTCCAGATTGAGGACTAGGTGGGGGAGCAGAGTGATCAGGACCAATTGAGGCCAAAGTCCGGAGCAAAGTTATCATGTCCAGGTGAGGCCCAGGTGGGGAACAGAGTAACCATGTCCCCTTGATGCCAGGTGGGAAAAAATTCACAAGGTCCACACGAGGCCTAAGTGAGGAGTAGATTCACTAGGTCCTGTTGAGGCCCAGTTGAGGAGCAGTGTCCCCAGCTCCGGGTGAGTCCCAGAGGGGGACCAGAGTCACCCGTTCTGGTGATATCCAGCTGGAGACCAGAGTCACCACGTCAGGGTGAGGCCTAGAGGGGGACGAGAATCACTAGGTCCAGGTGAGGCCCCGATGTGGAACTGAGAAACCAGGTCCCATGATGCCCATATGAGGACCTGAGTCACCAGGTCCAGGTGAGGTCCCTGTGGGAACCATGCACCTCGTCCAAGTGAGGCCCAGGTGGGACCACCGTCACCAGGTCCAGGTAAGGCCCAGGTATATAAGTGAGTATCCAGGTCCCAATGAGACCAGGTAAGGACCAGAGACAACAGATCCAAGATAGGCCCAAATATGGATAAGAGTCATTGTGTTCCAGGTGAGGCCAGATGGAGACCACAGGAACCAGGTCCAGGAGAGCCCAATAGGGAACCAGAGCCACCAGATCCATGTGAGGTCCAGGTGGCAACACAGTCACAAGTTCCAGGTGCGGCGCAAATGGCAACAGGATTCACCAAGACCAGGGGAGGCCCAGGTGGCGACCAGTCACCACATCCAGGTGCGGACCAGCTAAGGTCCAGATTCACCAGGCCCAAGAGAAGTCAAAGGGGTGACCAGAGTCACCAGGTAAGGGTGAGGCTCAGAGGGGGTACCAGAGTAACCAGTTTAGTTTGAGGCCCAGAATGGGACCAGAGGTCCCTGGTCAGAGTGAGGCCCAGGTTGGAATAGAGTATCCAGGTCCCAATGATGCCTGGGTGAGGAACAGAGTTACTAGGGCCATGCAGGCCTAGATGGGGAACAGAATCACTAGGTCCTGGTGAGGCATAGAATAAGACCAAAGTCAGCAGTATCAGGTGAGCCCCTTGTGGGAACCAGAGCCACTCTATCCAGCTGAGTCCCAGGTCCATGTGAGACCCACGTGAGGACCAGATTCATCAGGTCGAATTGAGGCATAGCTGAGGACAAGAGTCACCATGTCTGGGTGCGGCCTAATTGGGACAAGATTCAGCAGTTCTGAGGTAGGTCAAAGTGGGGACAAGAGTCAACAGGTCCAGGTGAGGCCAAACTGAGGACGAGAGTCACCAGGTCCAGGTGAGGTCCAGGTGGGGACCAGTGTCATCAGATCCAGGTGAAGTCCAGTTGGGGACCAGAGTCACGAGATGCAGGTGAAGTCCAGGTGGGGACCAGAGTCGCTAGGTCCAGGTGAGGCCCAGGTGAGGACCAGAGTTACCAGGTACACTTGAGGCCCTGGTGGGGATCAGAGGCAAGAGGTCCATGTGAGGCTGGCTTAGGGACCATGGTCAACAGGTCTACTTGAGGCCCAGGTGTGGAACACAGTAAGCAGGTCCAGGTGATTCCCCGGTGGTGACAAGTGTCACCACGTCCTGGTTTGGCCCAGGTGGGAACCAGAATCACCAGGTACAGTAGAGGCCCTTGAAAGAACCAGAGTCAACAGTTCGAGGTCAGGCGCAGGTGGTAACCAGGGTGAACAGGTCCAAGTAAGGCCAAAGTGGGGTTCACAGTAACTAGGGCACGTGAGACTCAGAGGGGGACCAGAGTGACCTGATCCAGGTGAGGTCCAGTTGTGGAACACAGTCTCCGGGTCCCAAATTTGCCCAGTTGAGGACCATGGTCAACAGGGCCAGGTGAGGCCCAGATGGGGACCGGAGTCCCGAAATCCAGGTGAATCCCAGGTGGGGACCACAGTCACCAGATCCAGGGTAGTCTCAGGTGCAGACCAGAAACACCAGGTCCAGGTGAGGTGCAGGTGAAACCAAACTCACCAGGACCCGGTGAGGCCCTGGTGGGAATCAGTCACGAGGTACATGAGAAGCTAGGAACACTGCAGCCACCAGGTCCACATGATGTTCATGTGGGAACGAGAATCACCAGTTACAGGTGAGGACCAGGTGGGCATCCACTCACCATGTCCAGGTGAGTCCCAGGTGGGAACCAGTTTCACCATGTCCAGGTGTGGCCCATGTGAAGACCAGAGTTAATAGGTCCGGCTTGGTCACTGATAGTGAACAGGGTAACCATATCCTGATGCTACCCAGGTGGGTACCAGAGACACCAGGTCTCGGTGAGGCCCAGGTGGGTCCAGAGACATGAGGTCCAGGTGAGGTCCTGATGGGAACCACAGTCACCAGGTCAGGTGAGGTCATGCTTAGAATCAGTGTCACCAGATAAAAGTGAGGCCCAAGTGGTGCCAGAGTCACTTGGTACAGACGAGGCCAAAGTCAGGACGAGAGTTACCAGGATCAGGTCAGTCCCAGTGGGGAATAGAGTAAACATGTCCCGATGAAGCCCAGGTAGAACGAAGTCACCAGGTCCAGATGAGGCGCAGGTGGGGAGCATGTTTACTAGGTCCCGCTGAGGCCCAGTTGAGGACCAGAGTCGCCAGGTCTAGTTGAGGCCTAGAGGGGTACCAAATTCACCTGGTCTAGGTGACATCCAGATGGGGACCAGAGTCACCATGTCAGGGTGAGGCCCAGAGGGGATTAAGCGTCATCATGTCCAGGTGAGGCTCAGGTGTGGAACCGAGTATCCAGATCAAATGGTCCTCAGGTGAGGACCAGAGTCACCAGATCTGGCAGAGGCCCAGTTAGGATCAGAGTCACAAATTCCAGGTGAGGCCAAGAAGGAGTCCACAGCAATCAGGTCCAGGTGGGCAACAAATTCACCAGGACTGGGTGAGGCCCAGATGGGCACCAGATTCACCAGGTCCAGGTGACTTCCAGGTGGTGACCAGACTTACCAGTTCCGGGTGAGGACCAGGTAAGGACAAGATTCAACAGGTCCACGTGAGGCCCACGTGGAGACGTGTGTCACCAGGTATGGGTGAGGCCCAGGTGGCAACCCTACTCCCCAGGTCCAGGTGAGGCCAACTTGCAGGCCATGCAGAGGAACCATGTCAAGATGATGCCCTGGTTGGGATCAGAGTTACCAGATCCAGGTGAGGCCAACCTTCAGGCCATGCAGTGGAACCATGTCCCGATGATGCCCAGGTACGGACAAGAGTCACCAGGTCCAAATGAGGCCCAGATGGAGCATATTCACTAGGTCCAGGTGAGGCCCACGTGAGGTCCAGTGTCCCCAGATCTGTTTGAGGCCTAGAGGGGTACCAGAATCACCTGGTCCAGGTGAAATCCTGATGGGGACCAGAGTCACCAGGTCAGGGGGAGGCCCAGAGATTTTCCACAGTCATCATGTCCAGGTGAGGCTCAGGTGTGGAACAGAGTCACCAGGTACCAACGATGCCCAGGTGAGGACCAGAGTCACCAGGTCTGGGTGATGAGCAGATAGAATCAGAGTCACCAGTTCCAGGTGAGGCCAAGAAAGAGTCCACAGCAATCAGGTCCAGGTGTGGAATAAATGACCAGGACTGGGTGAGACCCAGATGGGGACCAGATTCACCAGGTCCAGGTGAATCCCAGGTGGTGACCAGAGTCCCCAGCTCCGGGAGAGGACCAGGTAAGGACCAGATTCACCAGGTCCAAGAGGCCCACGTGGGGGCCTGAGTCACCAGATATATGTGAGACCCAGGTAGCCACCCCACTCACCAGTTCCAGGTGAGGCCAACCTGCAGGCCAGAGTCTCCAGATCCAGGTGAGGCCCTAGTGGGGACCAGAGTCACCAGGTAAATGTGAGTCTACAAAAACACCACAGTCACCAGGTCCTGGTGTGGTTCATGTGGGAACGAGAGTCACCAGGTCCAGGTGAGACCCAGGTGGGGACCACAGTCACCAGGTCCAGATTGAGGCCTAGTGGGGGGACCAGAGTCATCAGGACAAGTTGATGCCAAAGTGTGGAGCAAAGTTATCATGTCCAGGTGAGGCCCAGGTGGGGAACAGAGTAACCATGTCCCATTGATGCCACGTGGGAAAAGAGTCACAGGTCCAGACGAGGCCTAAGTGAGGAGTAGATTCACCAGATCCTGTGGAGGCCCAGTTGAGGACCAGTGTCCCCATTTCCGGGTGAGTCCCAGAGGGGGACCAGAGTCACCCGGTTCTGGTGATATCCAGGTGGGGACCAGAGTCACCACGTCAGGGTGAGGCCCAGAGCGGGACGAGAATCACTAGGTCCAGGTGAGGCCCCGATGTGGAACTGAGAAACCAGGTCCCATGATGCCCATATGAGGACCTGAGTCACCAGGTCCAGGTGAGGTCCCTCTGGGAACCAGTCACCTCGTCCAGGTGAGGCCCAGGTGGGACGACAGTCACCAGGTCCAGGTCAGGCCCCGGTATATAAGAGAGTATCCAGGTCCCAATGATGGCCAGGTAAGGACCAGAGTCAACAGTCCAGGAGAGGCCGAAATACGGATCACAGTCATTTTGTTCCAGGTGATGCCTGATGGAGACCACAGGAACCAGGTCCAGGAGAGCCCAATATGGGAACCAGAACCACCAATCCAGGTGAGGTCCAGGTAGCACAACAGTCACAAGGTCCAGGTGAGGCGCAGGTGGCAACAGGATTCACCAGGTCCAGGTGAGGCCCAGGTGGCGACCAGTCACCAGATCCAGGTGAGGACCAGCTAAGCACCAGATTCACCAGGCCCAAGTGAAGCCCAAGGGGTGACCAGAGTCACCAGGTAAGGGTGAGGCCCAGCGGGGGAACCAGAGTAACCAGTTTAGTTTGAGGCCCAGAATGGGACGAGAGATCCGTGGTCAGAGTGAGGCCCAGGTGTGGAATAGAGTATCCAGGTCCCAATGATGCCTGGGTGAGGACCAGAGTCACTAGGGCCATGCAGGCCCAGATGGGGAACAGAATCACTAGGTCCTGGTGAGGCATAGAATAACAACATAGTTAGCAGTATCAGGTGAGCCCCTTGTGGGAACCAGAGCCACTCTATCCAGCTGAGTCCCAGGTCCATGTGAGGCCCACATGAGGACCCTATTCATCAGATCGAATTGAAGCATAGCTTGGGACAAGAGTCACCAGGTCTGGGTGCGGCCTAGGTGGGGCAAGATTCAGCAGTTCTCTGTTAGGTCAAAGTGGGGACGAGAGACACCAGGACCAGGTGAGGCCAAACTGAGGACCAGAGTCACCAGTTCCAGGAGAGGTCCAGGTGGGGACCAGAGTCACCAGATCCAGGTAAGGTCCATGTTGGAAAGAGAGTCACCAGGTCCAGGAGAGGCCCAGGTGGGGACCAGAGTCACCAGATACAGGTGAAGCCCAGGTGGGGACCAGAGTCATGAGGTCCAGATGAGACCCAGGTGAGGAACAGTGTTACCAGGTACACGTGAGGCCCCGGTGGTAATCAGAGGCAACAGGTACATGTGAGGCCGGCGGGGACCATGGTCAACAGGTCTATTGAGGCCCAGGTGTGGAACACAGTAACCAGGTCCACGAGAGTTCCCTGTGGTGACAAGAGTCATCAGGTCCCGGTGAGGCCCATGAGGGCACCAGGATCACCATGTCCAGGGGAGGCCCTTGAAAGAACAAGTGTCAACAGTTCGAGGTCAGGCGCAGGTGGCAACCAGGGTCAGCAGGTCCAAGTCAGGCCAAAGTGGGGTTCACAGTCATTAGGGCACGGTGAGATCCAGAGGGGGACCAGAGTCACTTGGTCCAGGTGAGGTCCAGTAATGGAACACAATGACCGGGTCCCAATTATGCCCAGTTGAGGACCATGGTCAACAGGGCCAGGCGAGGCCCAGATGGGGACCGGAGTCCCCAAATCCAGGTGAAGCCCAGGTGGGGACCACAGTCACCAGATCCACAGTAGTCTCAGGGGCAGACCAGAATCACCAGGTCAAGGTGAGGTGCAGGTGCAAACACACTCAAGAGGTCCAGGTGAGGCCCTGGTGGGGACCAGAGTCACGAGGTACATGAGAAGCTAGAAACACTGCAGCCACCAGGTCCACATCATGTCCATGCTGGAACGAGAATCACCAGTTACAGGTGAGGACCAGGCGGAGATCCGACTCACCATGTCCAGGTGAGACCCACGTGGATACCAGTGTCACCATGTCCAGGTGTGGCCCAGGTGAACACTAGAGTTAATAGGTCCGGGTGGGTCACTGTTAGAGAACAGTGTAACCATATCCTGATGCTACCCAGGTGGGTACCAGAGACACCAGGTCCTGGTGAGGCCCCGGTGGGACCAGAGTCATGAGGTCCAGGTGAGGTCCCGATGGGAACCACAGTCACCAGGTCAGGTGAGGCCATGCTTAGGATCAGAGTCACCAGTTACAGGTGAGGACCAGGTGGAACCAGAGTCACCTGGTACAGAAGAGGCCAAAGTCAGGACCAGAGTTACCAGGATCAGGTCAGTCCCAGTGGGGAATAGAGTAACCATGTCCCGATGATGCCCAAGTAGAACCCGAGTCACCACGTCCAGATGAGGCGCAGGTGGGGAGCATATTCACTAGGTCCAGGTGAGGCCCAGTTGAGGACCAGATGCCCCCGGGCTAGTTTAGGCTTAAAGGGGTACCAGATTCACCTGGTCTAGGTGACATCCAGATGGGGACCAGTGTCACCATGTCAGGCTGTGGCCCAGAGGGGATCCAGAGTCATCATGTCCAGGTGAGGTAAGGTGTGGAACAGAGTATCCAGGACATAATGGTCCACAGGTGAGGACCAGAGTCACCAGATCTGGGTGAGGCCCAGTTAGGATCAGAGTCACCAGTTATAGGTGAGGCCAAGAAGGAGTCCACAGCAATCAGGTCCAGGAGGGAACAAAGTCACCAGGACTGGGTCAGGCTCAGATGGGGACCAGATTCACCAGGTCCAGGTGATTCCCAGGTGGTAACCAGAGTTACCAGTTCCGGGTGAACACCAGGTAAGGACCAGATACAAGGTCCAAGTGAGGCCCACTTGGGAACCTGAGTCACCAGGTATGGGTGAGGCCCAGGTAGCAACCCCACTCACCAGGTCCAGGTGAGGCCAACCTGCAGGCCAGAGTCACCAGATGCAGGTGATGCCGTTGTGGGTACCGGACTCACCAGGTAAATGTGAGTCTACAAGAACACCACACTCACCAGGTCCAGCTGTGGTTCATGGGGGAACGAGAGTCACCAGGTCCAGGTGAGACCCAGGTGGGGACCACAGTCACCAGGTCCTGATTGAGGCCTAGGTGGGGGGACCAGAGTCATCAGGACCAGTTGAAGCCAAAGTGCGGAGCAAAGTTATCATGTCCAGGTGAGGCCCAGGTGGGGAACAGAGTAACCATGTCCCATTGATGCCAGGTGGGAAAAGAGTCACAGGTCCAGTCGAAGCCAAAGTGAGGAGTAGATTCACCAGGTCCTGCTGAGGCCTAGTTGAGGACCAGTGTCCCCAGCTCCGGGTGAGTCCCAGAGGGGGAACAGAGTCACACGGTTCTGGTGATATCCAGGTGGGGACCAGAGTTACCACGTCAGGGTGAGGCCGAGAGGGGGACGAGAATCACTAGGTCCAGGTGAGGCCCCGATGTGGAACTGAGAAACCAGGTCCCATGATGCACATATAAGGACCTGAGTCACCAGGTCCAGGTGAGGTCCCTGTGGGAACGAGTCACCTCGTCCAGGTGAGGCCCAGGTGTGACCACAGTGACCAGGTCAAGGTGAGGCCCAGGTATAGAAGAGAGTATCCAGGTCTCAATGATGCCCAGGTAAGCACCAGAGTGAACAGGTGAAGGAGAGGCCCAAATATGGATCAGAGTCATTGAGTTCCAGGTGAGGCCAGATGGAGACCACAGGAACCAGGTCCAGGAGAGCCCCATATGGGAAGCAGAGCCACCAGATCCAGGTTAGGTTCAGGTAGGACCACAGTCACAAGGTCCAGGTGAGGCAGAGGTGGCAACAAGACTCACCAAGTCCAGGTGAGGCCCAGGTGGCGACCAGTCACCAGATCCAGGGGCGGACAATTAAGGACTAGATTCACCAGGCCCAAGTGAAGCCCAAGGGTTGACCAGAGTCACCAGGTAAGGGTGTGGCCCAGAGGGGGATTCAGAGTAACCAGTTTAGTTTGGAGCCCAGATTGGGACCAGAGGTCCCTGGTCAGAGTGAGGCCCAGATGTGGAATAGAGTGTCCAGGTCCCATGATGCCTGGGTGTGGACCAGAGTTACTAGGGCCATGCAGGCCCAGATGGGGAACAGAATCACTAGGTCCTGGTGAGGCATAGAATAAGAACACAGTCACCAGTATCAGGTGAGCCCCTTGTGGGAAACAGAGCCACTCTATCCAGCTGAGTCCCAGGTCCATGTGAGGCCCACGTGAGGACCAGATTCATCAGGTCGAATTGAGGTATAGCTGGGGACAAGAGTCACCAAGTCTGGGTGCGGCCTAGGTGGGGCAAGATTCAGCAGTTCTGAGTTAGGTCAAAATGGGGACGAGAGACATCAGGTCCAGGGGAGGCCAAACTGAGGACCAGAGTCACCAGATCCAGGTGAGGTCTATGTTGGAAAGAGAGTCACCAGGTCCAGGAGAGGTCCAGGTAGGGACCAGTGTCACCAGATCCAGGTGACGTCCAGTTGGGGACCAGAGTCACCAGATACACGTGAAGCCCAGATGGGGACCATACTCACTAGGTCAAGATGAGTCCCAGATGAGGACCAGAGAAACCAAGTACACGTGAGCTCCGGTTTTGATCAGAGGCAACAGGTTCATGTGAGGCCGGCTTGGGGACAATGGTCAACAGATCTACTTGAGGCCCAGGTATGGAACGCAGTAAGCAGGTCGAGGTGAGTCCCCGGTTGTGACAAGAGTCACCACGTCCAGGTGAGGCCCAGTTGGGGACGAGGATCACCAGGTACAGGGGAGGGCCTTGAAAGAACCAGAGTCAACAGTTCGAGGTCAGGCGCAGGTGGCAAACAGGATCAGCAGGTCCAAGTCAGGCCAAAGTGGGGTTCACAGTCACTAGGGATCGGTGAGACCCAGAGGGGGACCAGAGTAACCTGGTCGAGGTGAGGTCCAGTTGTGGAACACAGTCACCGGGTCCCAATTTTGCCCAGTTGAGGACCATGGTCAACAGGGCCAGGTGAGGCCCAGATGGGGACCGGAGTCAAAATATCCAGGTGAAGCCCAGGTGGGGACCACAGTCAACAGATCCCGGGTAGTCTCAGGTGCAGACCAGAATCTCCATGTCCAGGTGTGCCCCAGGTGAAGAGCAGAGTTAATAGGTCCGGCTGGGTCACTGTTAGTGAAGAATGTAACCATATCCTGATGCTATCCAGGTGGGTACCAGAGACACAAGGTCCTGGTGAGGCCCCGGTGGGACCGGAGACATGAGGTCCAGGTGAGGTCCCGATGGGTTCCCCAGTCACCAGGTCAGGTGAGGCCATGCTTAGGATCAGAGTCACCATGTACAGGTGAAGCCCAGGTGGAGACAGAATCACCTGGTACAGAAGAGGCAAAAGTCAGGACCAGAGTTACCAGGATCAGGTGAGTCCCAGTGGGGAATACAGTAACCATGTCCCTATGATGCCCAGGTAGAACCAGAGTCACCAGGTCCAGATGAGGCGCAGGTGGGGAGCATGTTCACTAGTTCCCGGTGAGGCCCAGTTGAGGACCAGAGCAACCAGGTCAAGTTGAGGCCTAGAGTGGTACCAGATTCACCTGGTCTAGGTGACATCCAGATGGGGACCAGAGTCACCATGTCAGGGTGAGGCCCAGACGGGTTCCAGAGTCATCATGTCCAGGTTAGGCTGAGGTTTGGAACAAAGTATCCAGGTCATAATGGTCCGCAGGTGAGGACCAGAGTCACCAGATCTGGGGGAGGCCCACTTAGGATCAGAGTCACCAGTTCCAGGTGAGGCCAAGAAGGAGTCCACAGAAATCAGGTCCAGGTGGGGAACAAAGTCACCAGGACAGGGTGAGGCCCAGATTGGGACCAGATTCACCAGGCCCATGTGATTCCCAGGTGGTGACCAGACATACCAGTTCCGGGTGAGGACCAGGTAAGGACCAGATTCACCAGGTCCAAGTGAAGCCCACATGGGGACCTGTGTCACCACGTATGGATGAGGCCCAGGTGGCAACACCACTCACCAGGTCCAGTTGAGGCCAAATGCAGGCCATGTTGTGGAACCATGTCCCGATGATGCCCAGAGAGGGACCATAGTCACCAGGTCCAAATGAGGCCCAGATGGAGCATATTCACTAGGTCCAGGTGAGGCCCAGTTGAGGACCAGAATCACCAGATCTGGTTGAGCCCTAGAGGGATACCAGAATCACCTTGTCAAGGTGACATCTAGATGGGGACCAGAGTCACCAGGTCAGGGTGAGGCCCAGAGAGTTTCAAGAGTCATCATGTTCAGGAGAGGCTCAGGTGTGGAAGAGAGTCACCAGGTACCAAGGATGCCCAGGTGAGGACCAGAGTCACCAGGTCCAGGTGAGGCCCAGGTGGTGACCAGAGTCCCCGGGTCTGGGAGAGGACCAGGTAAGGACCAGATTCACCAGGTCCAAGCGGCCCACGTGGGGACCTGAGTCACCAGGTATGGGTGAGGCCCAGGTGGCAACCCCACTCACCAGGTCCAGGTGAGGCCAACCTGCAGGCCAGAGTCACCAGATCCAGGAGAGGCCCTAGTGAGGACCAGAGTCACCAGGTAAAAGTGAGTCTACAAGAACACCACAGTCACCAGGTCCAGGTGTGATTCATGTGGGAACGAGAGTCACCAGGTCCAGGTGAGACCCAGGTGGGGACCACAGTCACCAGGTCCAGATTGAGGCCTAGGTGGTGGGTCCAGAGTCATCAGGACCAGTTGAGGCCAAAGTGCGGAGCAAAGTTATCATGTCCAGGTGAGGCCCAGGTGGGGAACAGAGTAACCATGTCCTATTGATGCCAGGTGGGAAAAGAGTCACAGGTACAGTCGAAGCCTAAGTGAGGAGTAGATTCACCAGGTCCTGCTGAGGCCTAGTTGAGGACCAGTGTCCCCAGCTCCGGGTGAGTCTCAGACAGG
Source organism: Canis aureus (assembly GCF_053574225.1). Classification (NCBI taxonomy): domain Eukaryota; kingdom Metazoa; phylum Chordata; class Mammalia; order Carnivora; family Canidae; genus Canis; species Canis aureus. Next base: position 53,546,152 of record NC_135632.1, on the reverse strand, counting down.
GACCAGAGTCACCAGGTTCTGGTGATATCCAGGTGGGGCCAGAGTCACCAGATCCACGTGAAGCCCAGGTGGGGACCAGAGTCACTAGGTCCCGATGAGGCCCTGGTGAGGACGAGAGTTACCAGGTACCCGTGAGGCCGCGGTGGGGATCAGAGGCAACAGGTCCATGTGAGGCCGGCTTGGGGACCATGGTCAACAGGTCTACTTGAGGCCCTGGTGTGTAAACAGTAAGCAGGTCCAGGTGAGTCCCCGGTGGTGAAAAGAGTCACCACGTCCAGGTGAGTCCCAGGTGGGAACCAGGATCACCAGGTACAGTTGAGGCCCTTGAAAGAACTAGAGTCTTCTGGCACAAAAACAGACACATAGATCAGTGAAACAGAATAGAGAATCCAGAAGTGGACCCTGAAATTTATGGGCAACTAATATTCGATAAAGGAGGAAAGACTATCCATTAGAAGAAAGACAGTCTCTTCAATAAATGGTGCTGGGAAAATTGGACATCCACATGCAGAAGAATGAAACTAGACCACTCTCTTTCACCATACACAAAGATAAACTCAAAATGGATGAAAGATCTAAATGTGAGACAAGATTCCATCAAAATCCTAGAGAAGAACACAGGCAACACCCTTTTTGAACTCGGCCATAGTAACTTCTTGCAAGATACATCCACGAAGGCAAAAGAAACAAAAGCAAAAATGAACTATTGGGACTTCATCAAGATAAGAAGCTTTTGCACAGCAAAGGATACAGTCAACAAAACTCAAAGACAACCTACAGAATGGGAGAAGATATTTGCAAATGACATATCAGATAAAGGACTAGTTTCCAAGATCTATAAAGAACTTATCAAACTCAACACCAAAGAAACAAACAATCCAATCATGAAATGGGCAAAAGACATGAACAGAAATCTCACAGAGGAAGACATAGACATGGCCAACATGCACATGAGAAAATGCTCCGCATCACTTGCCATCAGGGAAATACAAATCAAAACCACAATGAGATACCACCTCACACCAGTGAGAATGGGGAAAATTACCAAGACAGGAAACAACCAATGTTGGAGAGGATGCGGAGAAAAGGGAATCCTCATACACTGTTGGTGGGAATGTGAACTGGTGCAGCCACTCTGGAAAACTGTGTGGAGGTTCCTCAAACAGTTAAAAAAATACCTGCCCTACACCCAGCAATTGCACTGTTGGGGATTTTCCCCAAAGAGACAAATGCAATGAAACGCCGGGACACCTGCACCCCGATGTTTATAGCAGCAATGGCCACGATAGCCAAACTGTGGAAGGAGCCTCGGTGTCCAACGAAAGATGAATGGATAAAGAAGATGTGGTTTATGTATACAATGGAATATTACTCAGCTATTAAAAATGACAAATACCCACCATTTGCTTCAACGTGGATGGAACTGGAGGGTATTATGCTGAGTGAAGTAAGCCAGTCGGAGAAAGACAAACATTATATGTTCTCATTCATTTGGGGAATATAAATAATAGTGAAAGGGAATATAAGGGAAGGGGGAAGAAATGTGTGGGAAATAACAGAAAGGGAGACAGAACGTAAAGACTGCTAACTCTGGGAAACGAACTAGGGGTGGTAGAAGGGGAGGAGGGCGGGGGGTGGGAGTGAATGGCTGACGGGCACTGGGGGTTGTTCTGTATGTTAGTAAATAGAACACCAATAATAAAAAATAAATTTAAAAAAAAAAGAAAAAAGAAAGAACGAGAGTCAACAGGTCGAAGTCAAGCGCAGGTGGCAACCAGGGTCAGCAGGTCCAAGTCAGGCCAAAGTGCGGTTCACAGTCATTAGGGCACGGTGAGAACCAGAGGGGGACCAGAGTCACCTGGTCCAGGTGAGGTCCATTTGTGGAACACAGTCACCGGGCCCCAATTGTGCCCAGTTGAGGACCATGGTCAACAGGGCCAGGTGAGGCCCAGATGGGGAACGGAGTCCCCAAATCCAGGTGAAGACCAGGTGGGGACCACAGTCACCAGATCCAGGGTAGTCTCAGGTGCAGACCAGAATCACCAAGTCCAGGTGAGGTGCAGGTGGCAACCACACTCACCAGGTCCCGGTGAGGCCCTGGTGGGGACCAGAGTCACGAGGTACTTGAGAAGCTAGAAACACTGCAGCCACTAGGTCCACAGGATGTCCATGTGGGAACGAGAATCACCAGTTACAGGTGAGGACGAGGTGGGGATCCGACTCACCATGTCCAGTTGAGACCCAGGTGGGAACGAGTGTCACCAAGTCCAGGTGTGGCCCAGGTGAAGACCAGAGTTAATAGGTCCGGCTGGGTCACTGTTAGTGAACAGTGTAACCATATCCTGATGCTACCCTGGTGGGTACCAGAGACACCAGGTCCTGGTGAGGCCCAGGTGGGACCAGAGATATGAGGTCCAGGTGAGGTCCCGATGGGAACCACAGTCACCAGGTCTGGTGAGGCCATGCTTAGGATCAGAGTCACCAGTTACTGGTGAGGCCCAGGTGGAGCCAGAGTCACCTGGTACAGAGGAGGCCAAAGTCAGGACCAGAGTTACCAGGATCAGGTCAGGCCCAGTGGGGAATAGAGTAACCATGTCCCGATGATGTGCAGGTAGAACCAGAGTCACCAGGTGCAGATGAGGAGCAGGTGGGGAGTATATTCTCTAGGTCTCCGTGAGGCGCACTTGAGGACCAGAATCTCCAGGTCTAGTTGAGGCCGACAGGGGTACCAGATTCACCTGGTCTAGGTGACATCCAGATGTGGAGCAGAGTAACCATGTCAGGGTGAGGCCCAGAGGGGATCCATAGTCATCATGTCCAGGTGAGGCTCAGGTGTGGAACAGAGATCCAGGTCATAATGCTCCACAGGTGAGGACCAGAGTCACCAGATCTGGGTGAGGCCCTGGTAGGATCAGAGTCACCAGTTCCAGGTGAGGCCAAGAAGGAGTCCAAAGCAATCAGGTCCAGGTGGGGAACAAAGTCACGAGGACTGGGTGTGGCCCAGATGGGGACCAGATTCACCAGGTCCAGGTGATTCCCAGGTGGTGACCAGAGTTACCAGTTCCGGGTGAGGACCAGGTAAGGACCAGATTCACCAGGTCCAAGTGAGGCCCACGTCGGTACCTGTGTCACCAAGCATGGGTGAGGCCCAGGTGGCAACCCCACACCCCAGGTCCAGGTGAGGCCAAACTGCAGGCCATGCAGAGGAACCATGTCCCGATGATGCCCAGATAGGGACTAGAGTCACCAGGTCCAAATGAGACCCAGATGGAGCATATTCACTAGGTCCAGTGAAGCCCAGTTGAGGACCACTGTCACCAGATCTGGTTGAGGCTTAGAGGGTTACCAGAATCACATCGTCCAGGTGACATCCAGATGGGGACCAGAGGCATCAGGGCAGGGGGAGGCCCAGAGTGGTTCTAGAGTCATCATGTCCAGGTTAGGCTCAGGCGTGGAACAGAGTCACCAGGTACCAATGATGCCCAGGTGAGGCCCAGAGTCACTAGATCTGGGTGACGCGCAGATAGGATCAGAGTCACCAGTTCCAGGTGAGGCCAAGAAAGAGTCCACAGCAATCAGGTCCAGGTGGGGAACAAAGTCACCAGGACTGGGTGAGGCCCAGATGGGGACCAGAATCACCAGTTCCAGGTGAGGTCCAGGTGGTGACCAGAGTCCCTGGGTCTGGGAGAGGCCAGGTAAGGAACAGATTCACCAGACCCAAGAGGCCCATGTGGGGACCTGGGTCACCAGGTATGGGTGACGCCCAGGTGTCAACCCCACTCACCAAATCCAGGTGAGGCGAACCTGCAGGCCAGAGTCTCCAGATCGAGGTGAGGCCCTAGTGGGGACCTGAGTCACCTGGGAAATGTGAGTCTACAAGAACACCACAGTCACCAGGTCCAGGTGTGGTTCATGTAGGAACGAGAGTCACCAGGTCCAGGGGAGACCCAGGTGGGTAACACAGTCACCAGGTCCCTATTGAGGCCTAGGTGGGGGGACGAGAGTTCAGGACCAGTTGAGGCCAAAGAATGGAGCAAAGTTATCATGTCCAGGTGAGGCCCAGGTGGGGAACAGAGTAACAATGTCCCATTGATAACAGGTGGGAAAAGAGTCACAAGGTCAGACGAGGCCTAAGTGAAGAGTAGATTCATCAGGTCCTGTTGAGGCCTAGTTGAGAACCAGTGTCCACAGCTCCGCTGAGTCTCAGAGGGAGACCAGAGTCACCCGGTTCTGGTGATATCCAGGTGGGGACCAGAGTCACCACGTCAGGGTGAGGCCCAGAGGGGAAGATGAATCATTAGGTCCAGGTGAGGCCCCTATGTGGAACTGAGAAACCAGGTCCCATGATGCCCATATGAGGACCTGAGTCACCAGGACCAGGTGAGGTCCCTGTGGGAACCAGTCACCTCATCCAGGTGAGGCCAAGGTGGGACCTCTATCACCAGGTCCAGGTGAGGCCCAGTTATATAAGAGAGTATCCAGGTCCCAATGATGCCCAGGTAAAGACTAGAGTCAACAAGTGCAGGAGAGGCACAAATATGGATCAGAGTCATTGTGTTCCAGGATAGGCCAGATGGAGACAACAGGAACCAGGTCCAGGAGAGCCCCAAATGGGAACCAGAGCCCCCAGATCCAGGTGAGGTCCAGGTGGGACCACAGTCACAAGGTCCAAGTGAGGCCCAGGTGGCAACAGGATTCACCAAGTCCAGGAGAGGTCCAGGTGGCGACCAGTCACCAGATCCAGGTGCGGACCACCTAAGGACCAGATTCACCAGGCACAAAAAGCCCAAGGGGTGACCAGAGTCACCAGGTAAGGGTGAGGCCCAGAGGGGGAACCAGAGTAACCAGATTAGTTTGAGGCCCAGAATGGGACCAGAGGTCCCTGGTCAAAGTGAGGCCAAGTGTGGAATAGAGGATCCAGGTCGCAATGATGCCTGCGTGAGGACCAGAGTCACTAGGGCCATGCATGCCCAGATTGGGAACAGAATCACTAGGTCCTGATGAGGCATAGAATAAAACCACAGTCACCAGTATCAGGTGACCCCTTGTGGGAACCAGATCCACTCTATCCAGCTAAGTCCCAGGTCCAGCTGAGTGCCAGGTCCATGTGAGGCAAACGTGAGGACCAGATTCATCAGTGGAATTGAGGCAAAGGTGGGGACAAGAGTCACCAGGTCTGGATGTGGCCAGGTTTGGGCAATATTCAGCAGTTCTGAGTTAGGTTCAATTGGGGACGAGAGACACCAGGTCCAGGTGAGGCCAAACTGAGGACCAGAGTCACCAGATCCAGGTGAGGTCCATGTTGGAAAGAGAGTCACCAGGTCCAAGTGAGATGCAGGTGGCAACAACATTCCCCAGGACCCAGTGAGGCCCTGGCGGGGACCAGAGTCACAAGGTACATGAGAAGCTAGAAACACTGCAGCCACCAGGTCCACATGATGTCCATGTGGGCCGGGGAATCAGCAGTTACACAAGAGGACCAGGTGGGGATCTGACTCACCATGTCAAGTTGAGACCCAGGTGGGATCCAGTGTCACCATGTCCAGGTGTGGCCCAGGTGAAGACCAGAGTAAATAGGTCCGGCTGGGTCACTGTTAGTGAACAGTGTAACCATATCCTAATGCAACCCAGGTGTGTACCGGAGACACCAGGTCCTGGTGAGGCCCAGGTGGGACCAGAGACATGAGGTCCAGGTAAGATCCCGATGGGAACCACAGTCACCAGGTCAGGTGAGGCCATGCTTAAGATCAGAGTTACCAGTTACAGGTGAGGCCCAGGTGGAGCCAGAGTGACCTGGTACAAAAGAGGCCAAAGACAGGACCAGAGTTACTAGGATCAGGTCAGTCCCATTGGGGAATAGAGTAACCATGTCCCGAGGATGCCCAGGTAGTACCCGAGTCACCACGTCCAGATGAGGTGCAGGTGAGGAGCATGATCACTAGGTCCAGGTGAGGCCCAGTTGAGGACCAGAGTCACCAGGTCTGGTTGAGGCCGACAGGGGTACCAGATTCACCTGGTCTAGGTGACATCCAGATGGGGACCAGAGTCACCAGATCTGGGTGAGGCCCAGTTAGGATCAGACTCACCAGTTCCAGGTGAGGCCCAAAAGGAGTCCACAGCAATCAGGTCCAGGTGGGGAGCAAAGTCACCAGGACTGGGTGAGGCCCAGATGGCGACCAGATTCTCCAGGTCCAGGGGATCCCAGGTGGTGACCAGAATTACCAGATTCACCAGGTGCAAGAGGCCCAAGTGAGGACCTGAGTCACCAGGTATGGGTGAGGTCCAGGTGGCAAACCCACTCACCAGGTCCAGGTGAGGCCAACCTGAGGACCAGAGTCACCAGATGCAGGTCAGGTCCAGGTGGGGACCAGAGTCACCAGATCCAGGTGAAGTCCAGGTGGGGCCAGAGTCATCAGATCCAGGTGAAGCCCAGGTGGGGACCAGACTCACTAGGTCCAGATGAGGCGAATGTGAGGACCAGAGTTGCCAGGTATACGTGAAGCCCCGGTGGGGATCAGAGGCAACAGGTCCATGTGAGGTAGGTTTGGGGACCATGTTCAAGAGTTATACTTGTGGCCCAGTGTGGAACACTGTAACCAGGTCCAAGTGAGTCCCCGGTGGTGACAAGAGTCACCAGGTCCAGGTAAGGCCCAGGTGGGGACCAGGATCACCAGGTTACAGGGGAGGCCCTTGAAAGAACCAGAGTCAACATTTCGAGGTCAGGCGCAGGTGGCAACCAGGGTCAGCAGATCCAAGTCAGGCCAAAGTGGGGTTCACAGTCACTAGAGCACGGTGAGACCCAGAGGGGGACCAGAGTAACCTGGTCCAGGTGAGGTCCAGGTGTGGAACACAGTCACCGGGTCCCAATTTTGCCCAGTTGAGGACCATGGTCAACAGGGCCAGGTGAGGCCCAGATGGGAATCGGAGTGCCCAAATCCAGGTGAAGCCCAGATTGGCACCATAGTCACCCAATCCAGGGTAGTCTCAGGTGCAGACCAGAATCACTAGGTCCAGGTGAGGTGCAGGTGGCAACCACACTCACCAGGTCCCGGTGAGGCCCTGGTGGGGAACAGAGTCACGAGGTACATGAGAATCTAGAAACACTGAGGGCACCAGGTCCACATGATGTCCATGTGGGAACGAGAATCACCAGTTAGAGGTGAGGACCAGGTGGGGATCTGACTCACCATGTCCAGGAGAGACCCAGGTGGGAACCAGTGTCACCATGTCCTGGTGTGGCCCAGGTGAAGACCGGAGTTAATAGGTCCGGCTGGGTCACTGTTAGTAAACAGTGTAACCATATCCTGATGCTACCCAGGTGGGTACGAGAGACACCAAGTCCTGTTGAGGCCCAGGTGAGACCAGAGACATGAGGACCAGGTGAGGTCCCATGGGCACCACAGACATCAGGTGAGGTGGGTCCATGCTTAGGATCAGATTCAACAGTTACAGGTGAGGCCCAGGTGGAGCCAGAGTCACCTGGTACAGAAGAGCCAAAAGTCAGGACCAGAGTTACCAGGATCAGGTCAGTCACAGTGGGGAATAGAGTAACCATGACCCGATGATACCCAGGTAGAACCAGAGTCACCAGGTCCAGATGAGGCGCAGGTGGGGAGCATATTCACTAGGTCCCGGTGAGGCCCAGTTGAGGACCAGTGTCACCAGGACTAGTTGAGGCCCAGAGGGGTACCAGATTCACCTGGTCTTGGTGACAACCAGATGGGGACCAGAGTCTTCAGGTCAGGGTGAGGCCCAGAGAGGTTCCAGAGTCAACATGTGCAGGTGAGGCTCAGGTGTGGAACAGAGTCACCAGGTACCAATGATGCCCAGGTGAGGACCAGAGTCACCATGACTGGGTGACACGCAGATAGGATCTCAGTCACCAGTTCCAGGTGCGGCCAAGAAACAGTCCAAAGAAATCAGGTCCAGGTGGGGAACAAAGTCACCTGGACTGGGTGAGACCCAGAAGGGGACCAGATCCACCAGGTCCAGGTGAGCCCAGGTGGTGACCAGAGTCCCCGGATCTGGGAGAGGAACAGGTAAGGACCAGATTCACCAGGTCCAAGAGTCTCACGTTGGGACCTGAGTCACCAGGTATGGGTGAGACCCAGGTGGAAACCCCACACACCAGGTCCAGGTGAGGCCAACCTGCAGGCCATGCAAAGGAACTATGTCCCGATGATGCCCAGGTAGGGACCAGAGTCACCAGGTCCAGATGAGGCACAGGTGGGGAGCATGTTCACTAGGTCCCGGTGAGGCCCAGTTGAGGACCAGAGTCACCAGGTCAAGTTGAGGCCTAGAGGGGTACCAGTTTCACCTGGTCTAGGTGACATCCAGATGGAGACCAGAGTCACCATGTCAGGCTGAGGCCCAGAGGGGATCTAGAGTCATAATATCCAGGTGAGGCTCAGGTGTGGAACAGAGTATCCATGTCATAATGGACCACAGGTGAGTACCAGAGTCACCAGTTCTGGGTGAGGCCCAGTTAGGATCAGAGTCACCAGTTCAAGGTGAGGCCAAAAGGAGTCCACAGCAATCAGGCCCAGGTGGGGAACAAAGTCACCAGGACTGGGTGAGGCCCAAATGGGGACCAGATTCACCAGGCCCAGGTGATTCCCAGGTGTGACCACACTTACCAGTTCCGGGTGAGGACCAGGTAAGGGTCAGATTCACCAGTTCCAAGTGATGAGCACGTGGGGATCTGTGTCACCAGTTATGGGTGAGGCACTGGTGAAAACCCCACTAACCAGGTCCAGGTGAAGCCAACATGCAGGCCATGCAGAGGAACCATGTCCCAATGATGCCCATGTAGGGAATAGACTTACCGGGTCCAGGTGAGGCCAACCTGCATGACATGCAGAGGAACCATGTCCCGTTGATGCCCAGGTAGGGACCAGAGTTACCAGGTCCAGGTGACGCCAACCTGCAGGTCATGCAGTGGAACCATGTCCCGATGATGCCCAGGTAGGGACCAGAGTCACCAGGTCCAAATGAGGCCCAGATGGAGCATATTCACTAGGTCCAGGTGAGGACCAGTTGAGGACCAGAGTCACCAGATCTGGTTGAGGCCTAGAGGGGTACCAGAATCACCTGGTCCAGGTGACATCCAGATGGGGACCAGAATCACCAGGTCAGGGTGAGGCCCAGAGAGGTTCCAGAGTCATCATGTCCAGGTGAGGCTCAGGTGGGGAACAGAGTCACCAGGTACCAATGATGCCCAGGTGAGGACCAGAGTCACCAGGTCTGGGTGACGCGCAGATAGGATCAGAGACACCAGTTCCAGGTGAGGCCAAGAAAGAGTCCACAGCAATCAGGTCCAGGTGGGGAACAAAGTCACCAGGACTGGGTGAGGACCAGATGGGGACCAGAATCACCAGGTCCAGGTGAGGCCCAGTTGGGGACCAGAGTACCCGGGTCTGGGAGAGTACCAGGTAAGGACCAGATTAACAGGTCCAAGAGGCCCACATGGGGACCTAAGTCACCAGGTTTCGGTGAGGCCCAGGTGGCAACCCCACTACCAGGTCCAAGTGAGGCGAACCTGCAGGCCAGAGTCACCAGATCCAGGTGAGGCCCTAGTGGGGACACGAGTCACCAGGTAAATGTGAGTCTACAAGAACACCACAGTCACCAGGTCCAGGGTTGGTTCATGTGGGAACGAGAGTCACCAGATCCAGGTGAGACCCAGGTGGGGATCACAGTCACCAGGTCCAGATTGAGGCCTAGGTGGGGGGACCAGTGTCATCAGAAACAGTTGAGGCCAAAGTGTGGAGCAAAGTTATCATGTCCAGGTGAGGCCCAGGTGGGGAACACAGTAACCATGTCCCATTGATGCCAGGTGGGAAAAGAGTCACAAGGTCCAGACGAGGTCTAAGTGAGGAGTAGATTCACCAGGTCCTATTGAGGCCCAGCTGAGGACCAGTGTCCCCAGCTCCGGGTGAGTCCCAGAGGGGGACCAGAGTCCCCCGTTTCTGGTGATATCCAGGTGGGAACCAGAGTCAGCACGTCAGGAAGAGGCCCAGAGTGGGACGAGAATCACTAGGTCTAGGTGAGCCCCGATGTGGAACTGAGAAACCAGGTCCCATGATGCCCATATGAGGACCTGAGACACCAGGTCCAGGTGAGGTCCCTGTGGGAACCAGTCACCTCGCCCAGGTGAGGCCCAGGTGGGACCACAGTCACCAGGTCCAGGTGAGGCCCAGGTATATAAGAGAGTATCCAGGTCCCAATGATGCCCAGGTAAGGACCAGAGTCAACAGGTCCAGGAGAGGCCCAAATATGGATCAGAGTCATTGTGTTCCAGGTGAGGCCAAATGGAGACCACAGGAACCAGGTCCAGGAGAGCCCCATATGGGAACCAGAGCCACCAGATCCAGGTGAGGTCCACGTGGGGCCACAGTCACAAGGTCCAGGTGATGTGCATGTGGCAACAGGATTCACCAAGTCCAGGTGAAGCCCAGGTGGCGACCAGTCACGACATCCAGGTGCGGACCAGCTAAGGACCAGAATCACCAGGCCCAATTGAACCCCAAGGGGTGACCAGAGTCACCAGGTAAGGGTGAGGCCCAGAGAGGGAACCAGAGTAACCATTTAGTTTGAGGCCCAGAATGGGACCAGAGGTCCCTGGTCAAAGTGAGGCTCTTGTGGGGTATAGAGTATCCAGGTCCCAGTGATGCCTCGGTGAGGACCAGAGTCACTAGGGCCATGCAGGCCCAGATGGGGAACAGAATCACTAGGTCCTGGTGAGGCATAGAAACACACCCCAGTCAGCAGTATCAGGTGAGCCCCTTTGGGAACCAGAGCCACTCTCTCCAGCTGAGTCCCAGGTCCATGTGAGGCCCAAGTGAGGACCAGATTCATCAGGTCGTATTGAGGCATAGCTGGGGACAAAATCACCAGGTCTCGGTGCGGCCTAGGTGGGGCAAGATTCAGCAGTTCTGAGTTAGGTCAAAATGGGGACGAGAGACACCACGTCCATGTGAGGCCCAGGTGGGACCAGGATCACCAGGAAGAGGGGAGGCCCTTGAAAGTACCAGAGTCAACTGTTCGAGGTCAGGCGCAGGTGGGAACCACGGTAAGCAAGTCCAAGTCAGGCCAAAGTGGGGTTCACAGTCACTAGGGCACAGTGTGACCAAGAGGGGGACCAGAGTCACCTGGTCCAGGTGAGGTCCAGTTGTGGAACACAGTCACCAGGTCCCAAATTTGCCCAGTTGAGGACCATGGTCAACAGGGCCAGGTGAGACCCAGATGGGGACCGGAGTCCCGAAATCCAGGTGAAGACCAGGTGGGGACCACAGTCACCAGATCCAGGGTAGTCTCAGGTGCAGACCAGAATCACAGGTCCAGGTGTGGTGCAGGTGGCAACCAAACTCACCAGGTCCCGGTGAGGCACTGGTGGAGAACAGAGTCACGAGGTACATGAGAAGCTAGAAACACATGTGATCCCTGGGTGGCGCAGTGGTTTGGCGCCTGCCTTTGGCCCAGGGCGCGATCCTGGAGACCAGGGATCGAATCCCACGTCGCGCTCCCGGTGCATGGAGCCTGCTTCTCCCTTTGCCTGTGTCTCTGCCACTCTCTCTCTCTGTGACTATCATAAATAAATAAAAATTAAAAAAAAAGAAGCTAGAAACACTGCGGCCATCAGGTCCACATGATCTCCATGTGGGAAGGAGAATCACCAGTTACAGGCGAGGACCAGGTGGGGATACGACTCACCATGTCCAGGTGAGACCCAGGTGGGAACCAGTGTCACCATGTCCAGGTGTGGCCGAGGTAAAGACCAGAGTCAATAGGTCCGGCTGGGTCACTGTTAGTGAACAGTGTAACCATATCCTAATGCTACCCAGGTGGGTAGCAGAGACACCAGGTCCTTGTGAGGCCCAAATGGGACCAGATTCATGAGGTCCAGGTGAGGTCCCGATGGGAACCACAGTCACCAGGTCAGGTGAGGCCATGCTTAGGATCATAGTCACCAGTTACAGGTGAGGCCCAGGTGGAGCCAGAGTCACCTGGTACAGAAGAGGCCAAAGTCAGGACCAGAGTTACCAGGATCAGGTCACTCCAAGTGGGAATAGAGTAACCATGTCCCGATGATGCCCAGGTAGAACCAGAGTCACCAGGTCCAGATGTGGCGCAGGTGGGGAGCATGTTCACTAGGTCCCGTTGAGGCCCAGTTGAGGTCAGAGTCACCAGGACTAGTTGAGGCCTAGAGGGGTACCAGATTCACCTGGTCTGGTGACATCCAGATGCGGACCAGAGTCCCCATGTCAGGCTGAGGCCCAGAGGGGATCCAGAGTCATCATATCCAGGTGAGGCTCAGGTGTGGAACAGAGTATCCAGGTCATAATGTTCCACAGGTGAGGACCAGAGTCACGAGATCTTGGTGAGGCCCAGTTAGGATCAGAGTCACCAGTTCCAGGTGAGGCCAAAAAGGAGTCCACAGCAATCAGGTCCAGGTGGGGAAGAAAGTCAACAGGACTGGGTGAGGCACAGATGGGGACCAGATTCACCAGGACCAGGTGATTCCCAGGTGGTGACCAGAGTTACCAGTTCCGGGTGACCACCAGGTAAGGAACAGATTCACCAGGTCCAAGTGAGGCCCACGTGGGGACCTGTGTCACTAGGCATGGGTGAGGCCCAGGTGACAAACCCACTCACCAGGTCCAGGTGATGCCAACCTCCAGGCCATGCAGAGGAACCAGGTCCCAATGACGCCCAGTTAGGGACGATAGTTACCAGGTCCAGGTGAGGCCAACCTACAGGCCATGCAGTGGAACCATGTCCCGATGATGCCCAGGTAGGGACCAGAGTTACTAGGTCCAGGTGAGGCCAACCTGCAAGTAATGCAGTGGAACCATGTCCCGATGATGCCCAGGTAGGAACCAGAGTCACCAGGTCCAAATGCGGCCCAGATGGAGCATATTCACTAGGTCCAGGTGAGGCCCATTTGAGGACCAGAGTCACCAGACCTGGTTGAGGCCCAGAGGGGTACCAGACTCCCCTGGTCCAGGTGACTTCCATATGGGGACCAGAGTCACCAGGTCAGGTTGATGCCCAGAGATGTTCCAGAGTCATGATGTCCAGGTGAGGCTCAGGTGTGGAACAGAGTCACCAGGTACCAATGATGCCCAGGTGAGAACCAGAGTCACCAGGTCTAGGTGACGCGCAGATAGGATCAGAGTCACCCGTTTCAGGTGAGGCCAAGAAAGAGTCTACAGCAATCAGGTCCAGGTGGGGAACAAAGTCACCAGGACTGGGTATGGCCCAGATGGGGACCAGATTCACCAGGTCCCGGTGAGGCCCTGGTGGGGACCAGAGTGAAGAGGTACATGAGAAGCTCAAAACACTGCAGCCACCAGTTCCACATGAGTCCATGTGGGAACGAGAATCACCAGTTACACGTGAGGAGCAGGTGGGGATCCGACTCACCATGTCCAGGTGAGACCCAGGTGGGAACCAGTGTCACCATGCCCAGGTGTGGCCCAGGTGAAGACCAGAGCTAATAGGTCCGGCTGTGTCACTGTTAGTGAACAGTGTAACCATATTCTGATGCTACCCATGTGGGTACCAGAGACACCAGGTCCTGGTAAGGCCCAGGTGGGACCGGAGAAATGAGGTCCAGTTGAGGTCCCGATGGGAAACACAGTCACCAGGTCAGATGAGGCCATGCGTAGGATCAGAGTCACCAGTTACAGGTGAGGCCCAGGTGGAGCCAGAGTTACCTGGTACAGAAGAGTCCAAAGAGAGGACCAGAGTTACCAGGATCAGGTCATTCCCAGTGTGAATAGAGTAACCATGTCCGATGATGCCCAGGTAGGGACCAGAGTCACCAGGTCCAGATGAGGCCCAGATGGATCATATTCACTAGGTCCAGGTGAGGCCCAGTTGAGGACCAGAGTACCAGATCTGGTTGAGTCCTAGAGGGGTACAAGAATCACCAGGTCCAGGTGACATCCAGATGGGGACCAGGGCCGCCAGGTCAGGGTGAGGCCCAGAGAGGTTCCAGTGTCATCATGTCCAGGTGAGGCTCAGGTGTGGATCAGAGTCTCCAGGTACCAATGATGGCTAGGTGAGGACGAGAGTCACCAGGTCTGGGTGACACTCAGATACGATCAGAGTCACCCGTTTCAGGTGAGGCCAAGAAAGAGTCCACAGCAATCAGGTCCAGGTGGGGAACAAAGTCACCAGGACTGGGTGAGGCACAGATGGGGACCAGATTCACCAGGTCCAGGTGAGAACCAGGTGGTGACCAGAGTCCCCGGGCCTGGGAAAGGACCAGGTAAGAACAAGATTCACCAGGTCCAAGAGGCCCACGTGGAGACCTGAGTCACCAGGTATGGGTGAGGCCCAGGTGTCAACCCCACTCACCAGGTCCAGGTGAGCCCAACCTGCAGGCCAGAGTCACCAGATACAGTTGAGGCTCTAGTGGGTACCGGAGTCACCACGAAAATGTGAGTCTACAAGTACACCACAGTCACCAGGTCCAGGTTTAGTTTATGTGGGAACGAGAGTCACCAGGTCTAGGTGAGACCCAGGTGGGGACCAGTGTCCCCGAGTCTAGGAAAGGACCAGGTAAGGACCAGATTCACCAGGTAGAAGAGGCCCACGTGGGGACCTGAGTCACCAGGTATGGGTGAGGCCCAGGTGGCGACCCCACTCACCAGGTCCAGGTGAGGCAAACCTGTAGGCCAGAGTCACCAGATACAAGTGAGGCCCTAGAGGGGACCAGAGTCACCATGTAAATGTGAGTCTACCAGAACACCACAGTCACCAGGTCCAGGTGTGGTTCATGTGGGAACGAGAGTCACCAGATCCAGGTGAGACCCAGGTGGGGACCACAGTCACCAGTTCCAGATTGAGGCCTAGGTGGGGGGACCAGAGTCATCAGGACCAGTTGAGGCCAAAGTGTGGAGCAAAGTTATCATGTCCAGGTGAGGCCCAGGTGGGGAACAGAGTAACCATTTCCCATTGATGCCAGGTGGGAAGAGTCACAAGGTCCAGAAGAGGCCTAAGTGAGGAGTAGATTCACCAGGTCCTGTTGAGGCCCAGTTGAGGGCCAGTGTCACGAGGTCAAGTTGAGGCCTAGTGGGGTACCAGATTCACCTGGTCTAGGTGAAATCCAGATGGGGACCAGAGTCACCATGTCAGGCTGAGGCCCATAGGGGATCCAGAGTCAACATGTCCAGGTGAGGCTCACGTGTGGAACAGTGTATCCAGTTCATAATCGTCCACAGGTGAGGACCAGAGTCACCAGATCTGGGTGAGGCCCAGTTAGTATCAGAGTCACCAGTTCCAGGTGAGCCCCAGAAGGTGTCCACAGCAATCGCACAGGAGGCACCCCAAATCACCAGGTCCAGGTGAGGCCAACCTGCAGGCCATGAAGAAGAACCGTGTCCCACTGATGCCAAGGTAGGGATCAGAGTCACCAGGTCCAGAAGAGGCGCAGGTGGGGAGCATGTTCACTAGGTCCCGGTGAGGCCCAGTTGAGGACCAGAGTCACCAGGTCAAGTAGAGGCCTAGAGGTGTACCAGATTCACCTGGTCTAGGTGACATCCAGATGGGGACCAGAGTCACCATGTCAGGCTGAGGCCCAGAGGGGATCAGAGTTATCATGTCCACGTGAGGCACACATATGGAACAGAGTATCCAGGTCATAATTGTCCACAGGTGAGGACCAGAGTCACCAGGTCTGGGTGACGCGCAGACAGGATCAGAGTCACCAGTTCCAGGTGAGGCCAAGAAGGAGTCCACAGTAATCAGGTCCAGGTGGGGAACAAAGTCACCAGGACTGGGTGAGGCCCAGATGGGGACCAGATTCACCGGGTCCAGGTGAGGCGAGGTGGTGACCAGAGTCCCCGGGTCTGGGAGAGGACCAGGTAAGGACGAGATTCACCAGTTCCACGAGGCCCACGTGTGGAACTGAGTCACCAGGTATGGGTGAGGCCCAGGTGGCAACCCCACACTCCAGTCCAGGTGAGGCCAACCTGCAGGCCAGAGTTACCAGATCCAGGTGAGTCCCTAGTGGGGACTGGAGTCACCAGGTAAATGTGAGTGTACAAGATAACCACATTCACCAGGTCCAGGTGTGGTTCATGTGGGAACGAGAGTCACCAGGTCCAGGTGAGACCCAGGTGGGGACCACAGTCACCAGGTCCAGATTGAGGCCTAGGTGGGGGGACGAGAGTCATCAGGATCATTTGAGGCCAAAGTGTGGAGCAAAGTTATCATGTCCAGGTGATGTCCATGTGGGGAACAGAGTAACCATGTCCCATTGATGCCAAGTGGGAAAAGAGTCAGAAGGTACAGAAGAGGCCTAAATGAGGACTAGATTCACCATGTCCTGTTGACGTCCAGTTGAGTACCAGTGTCCCCAGCTCTGAGTGAGTCCCAGAGGGGGACGAGAGTCACCCGGTTCTGGTGATATCCAGGTGGGGACAAGACTCACCACGTCAGGGTGAGGCCCAGAGGTGGACAAGAATCACTAGTTTCAGGTGAGGCCCCGTTGTGGAACTGAGAAAAAAGGTCCCATAATGCCCAAATGAGGACCTGAGTCACCAGGTCCAGGTGAGGTCCCTGTGGGAACCAGTCACCTCGTCAAGGTGAGGCCCAGGTGGGACCACAGTCACCAGGGCCAGGTAAGTCTCAGGTATATAAGAGAGTATCCTGGTCCCAATGATGCCCAGGTAAGGACCAGAGTCAACAGTTCCAGGAGAGGCCCAAATATGGATCAGAGTCATTGTGTTCCAGGTGAGGCCAGATTGAGACCACAGGAACCAGGTCCAGGAGAGCCCCATATGGGAACCAGAGCCACCAGATCCAGGTGAGGTCCAGGTGGGACCACAGTCACAAGGTCCAGGTGAGGCACAGGTGGCAACAGGATTCACCAAGTCCAGGTGAGACCCATGTGGCGACCAGTCACCACATCCAGGTGCGGACCAGCGAAGGACCAGATTCACCAGGTCCATGTGAAGACCAATGGTTGACCAGAGTCACCACGTAAGGGTGAGGCCCAGAGGGGGAACCAGAGTAACCAGTTTAGTTTGAGGCCCAGAATGGGGCCAGAGGTCCCTCGTCAAAATGAGGCCGAGGTGTGGAATAGAGTATCCAGGTCCCAATGATGCCTGGGTGAGGCCCAGAGTCACTAGGGCCATGCAGGCCCAGATGGCGAACAGAATCACTAGGTCCTGGTGAGGCATAGAATAAGACCACAGTCACCAGTATCAGGTGAACCCCTTGTGGGAACCAGAGCCACTCTATCCAGCTGAGTCCCAGGTCCATTAGAGGCCCACGTGAGGGCCAGATTCATCAGGTCGAATTGAGGCATAGCTGGGGACAAGAGTCACCAGGTCTTTGTGCGGCCTAGGTGGGGCAAGATTCAGCAGTTCTGAGTTAGGTCAAAGTGGGGACGAGAGACACCAGGTCCATGTGAGGCCAAACTGAGGACCAGAGTCACCAGATCCAGCTGAGGTCCATGTTGGAAACAGAGTCACCAGGTCCAGGAGAGGTCCAGGTGGGGACCAGAGTCACCAGATCCAGGTGAAGTCCTGGTGGGGACCAGAGTCACCAGATCCAGGTGAAGCAAAGGTGGGGACCAGAGTCACTAGGTCAAGATGAGGCCCAGGTCAGGACCAGAGTTCCCAGGTACACGTGAGGCCCAGGTGGGGATCAGAGACAACAGGTCCATGTGTGGCCAGCTTGGGGACCATGGTCAACAGGTCTACTTGAGGCCCAGGTGTGGAACAAAGTAAGCAGGTCCAGGTGAGTCCCCGGTGGTGACCAGAGTTACGAGTTCCGTGTGAGGACCAGGTAAGGACCAGATTCACCAAGTCCAAGTGAGGCCCACGTGGGGACCTGTGTCACTAGGCATGTGTGAGACCCAGGTGACAACCCCACTCACCAGGTCCACGTGAGGCCAATCTGCAGGCCATGCAGTGGAACCATGCCCTGATGATCTCCATGTAGGGACCAGGGTTACCAGGTCCAGGTGAGGCCAACCTGCAGGCGATGCAGTGGAACCATGTCCCGATGATGCCCAGGTAGGGACCAGCATCACCAGGTCCAATGAGGCCCAGATGGAGCATATTCACTAGGTCCAGGTGTGGTCCAGTGGAGGACCAGAGTCACCAGACCTGGTTGAGGCCTAGAGGGGTACCAGAATCACCTGGTCCAGGTGACATCCAATGGGGACCAGAGTAACCAGGTCAGGATGAGGCCCAGAGAGGTTCCAGAGTCATCATGTCCAGGTGAGGCTCAGGTGTGGAACAGAGTCACCAGGTACCAAAGATGCCCAGGTGAGGACCAGAGTCACCAGGTCTGGGTGACGAGCAGATAGGATCAGAGTCACCTGTTCCAGGTGAGGCCAAGAAAGAGTCCACAGCAATCAGATACAGGAGTGGAACAAAGTCAACAGGCCTGGGTGAGGCCCAGATGGGGATCAGATTCACCAGGTCCAGGTAGGCCCAGGTGGTGACCAGAGACCCCGGGGCTGGGAGACGACCAGGTAAGGACCAGATTTACCAGGTCTAAGAGGCCCACGCGGGGACCTGACTCACCAGGTATGGGTGAGGCCCAGGGGCAACCCCACTCACAAGTTCCAGGTGAGGCCAACCTGCATTCCAAAGTCACCAGATCCACGTGAGGCCCTAGTCGGCACTGGAGACAGCAGGTAAAAGTGAGTCTACAAGAACACTACAGTCACCAGCTCCATGTGTGGTTCATGTGGGAACGAGAGTCACCAGTTCCAGGTGAGACCCAGGTTGGGACGACACTCACCAGGTCCGGATTTAGGCCTAAGAGGGTAACAGTCTCATCAGGACCAGTTGAGGCCCAACTGTGGAACAAAGTTATCATGTCCAGTTGAGGCTCAGGTGTGGAACAGAGTATCCAGGTCATAATGGTCCACAGGTGAGGACCAGAGTCACCAGATCTGGGTGAGGTCCAGTTAGGATCAGAGTCACCAGTTCCAGGTGAAGCCAAAAAGGAGTCCACAGCAATCAGGTCCAGGTGGGTAACAAAGTCACCAGGACTGGGTGAGGCCCAGATGGGGACCAGATTCACCAGGTCCAGGTGATTCCCAGGTGATGACCAGAGTTACCAGTTCCGGGTGAGGAACAGATAAGGACCGGATTCACCAGGTCCAAGTGAAGCCCAAGTGGGACCTGTGTCACCAGGTATGGGTGAGGGCCAGGTGGCAAACCCACTCACCAGGTCTAGGTGATGCCAACCTGCAGGCCATGCAGTGGAACCATGTCCCGATGATGCCCAGGTAGGAACCGGAGTCATCAGGTCCAAATGAGGCCCAGATAAATCAGATTCACTAGGTCCAGGTGAGGCCAAGTTGAGGACCAGAGTCACCAGAACTGGTTGAGACCTAGAGGGGTACCAGAATCCCCTGGACCAGGTGACATCTCGACGGGGACCAGAGTCACCAGGTCAAGGTGAGGCACAGAGAGGTTCAAGAGTCACCATGTCCAGGTGAGACTCAGGTGTGGAACAGACTCACCAGGTACCAATGATGCCCAGGTGAGGACCAGAGTCACCAGATCTGGGTGACGCGCAGATAGGATCAGAGTCACCAGTTCCAGGTGAGGCCAAGAAAGAGTCCACAGCAATCAGGTCCATGTGGGGAACAAAGTCACCAGAACTGGGTGAGGCCCAGATTCACCCGGTCCAAGTGAGGCCAAGGTGGTGACCAGAGTCCCCGGTTCTGGGAGAGGACCAGGTAAGGACCAGATTCACCAGGTCCAAGAGGCCCACGTGGGGACCTGAGTCACCAGGTATGGGTGACGCCCAGGTGGCAACCCCACTCACCAGGTCCAGGTGAGTCAAGCCTGCCGGCCAGATTTACCGGATCCAAGTGAGGCCCTAGTGGGGACCGGAGTCACCAGGTATATGTGAGTCTACAAGAAAACCACAGTCACCAGATCCAGTTGTGGTTCATGTGGGAACGAGAGTCACCAGGTCCAGGTGAGACCCACCTGGGGACCACAGTCACCAGGTCCAGATTGAGGCCTAGGTGGGGGGGAAAGGGTCATCAGGACCAGTTGAGGCCAAAGTGTGGAGCAAAGTTCTCATGTCCAGGTGAGGCCCAGGTGGGGAACAGAGTTACCATGTCCCATTGGTGCCAGGTGGGAAAAGACTCACAAGGTCCAGACGAGGCCTAAGTGAGGAGTAGAATCACCAGGTCCTGTGGAGGCTCAGCAGAGGACCAGTGTCTCTAGCTCCGGGTGAGTCCCAGAGGGGGACCAGAGTCACCCGGTTCTGGTGATATCTAGGTGGGGACCAGAGTCAGCACGTCAGGGTGAGGAATATAATGGGACGAGAATCACTAACTCCAGGTGAGTTCCCGATGTGGAACTGAGAAACCAGGTCCCATGATCCCCATATGAGGACCTGAGTCACCAGGTCCAGGTGAGGTCCCTGTGGGAACCAGTCACCTCGTCCAGGTGAGGCCCAGGTGGGACCACAGTCACCAGTTCCAGGTGAGGCCCAGGTATATCCAGGTCCCAATGATGCCCAGGTAAGGACCAGAGTCAACAGGTCCAGGAGAGGCCCAAATATGGATCAGAGTCATTGTGTTCCAGGTGAGGCCAGATGTAGACCACAGGAACCAGTTACAGGAGAGCCCCATATGGGAACCAGAGCCACCAGATCCAGGTGAGAACCAGTTGGGACCACAGTCACAAATCCAGCTGAAGCGCAGGTGGAAACATGATTCACCGAGTCCAGGTGAGGCCCAGGTGGCGACCAGTCACCAGATCCAAGTGAGGACAATCTAAGGACCAGATTCACCAAGCCCAATGAAGCCCAAGGGGTGACCAGTGTCACCAGGTAAGGGTGAGGTCCAGAGGGGGAACCAGAGAAACCAGTTTAGTTTGAGGCCCAGAATGGGACCAGAGGTCCCTGGTCAGAGTGAGGCCCAGATGTGGAATAGATTTTCCAGGTCCCAATGATGCCTGGGTGAGGACCAGAGTCACTAGGGCCATGCAGGCCCAGATGGGGAACAGAATCACTAGGTCCTGGTGAGGCATAGAATAAGACCACAGTCAGCAGTATCAGGTGAGCCCCTTGTGGGAACCAGAGCCACTCTATCCAGCTAGTCCCAGGTCCATGTGAGGCCCACGTGAGGACCAGATTCATCAGGTCGAATTGAGGCATAGCTGGGGACAAGAGTCTCCAGGTCTGGGTGCGGTCTAGATAGGGCATGATTCAGCAGTTCTGAGTTAGGTCAAAGTGGGGACTAGAGACACCAGGTCCAGTTGAGGCCAAATGGGGACCAGAGTTACCAGATCCAGGTGAGGTCCATGTTGGATAGTGAGTCACCAGGTCCGGGAGAGGTACAGGTGGGGACCAGAGTCACCAGATCCAGGTGAACTCCAGGTGAGGACCAGAGTCACCAGATCCAGGTGAAGCCCAGGTGGGGACCAGAGTCACTATGTCCAGATGAGGCCCAGGTGAGGACCAGAGTTACCAGGTACACGTGAGGCACCGGTGATGATCAGAGGCAACAGGTCCATGTGAGGCCGACTTGGGGACCATGGTCAACACATCTACTTGAGGCCCAGATGTGGAACACAGTAAGCAGGTCCAGGTGAGACCCTGGTGGTGACAAGAGTCACCACGTCCAGGTGAGGCCCAGGTGGGGACCAGGATCACCAGGTCCAGGGGAGGACCTTGCAAGAACCAGAGTCAACAGTTTGAGGCCAGGCGCAGGTGGCAACCAGGGTCAGCAGGTCCAAGTCAGGCCAAAGTGGGGTTCACAGTCACTAGGGCACGGTGACACCCACAGGGGGACCAGAGTCACCTGGTCCAGGTGAGGTCCAGTTGTGTAACACAGTCACCGGGTACCAATTTTGCCCAGTTGAGGACCATGGTCAACAGGGCCACTTGAGGCTCAGATGGGGACCGGAGTCCCCAAGTCAAGGTGAAGCCCAGGTGGGGACCACAGTCACCAGATCCAGGAAAGTCTCAGGTACAGACCAGTATCACCATGTCCAGGTGTGGCCCAGGTGAAGAGCAGAGTTAATAGTTCCGGCTGGGTCACGGTTAGTGAACAGTGAAACCATATCCTGATGCTACCAGGTTGGTACCAGAGACACCAGGTCCTGGTGGCCCAGGTCGGACCAGAGACATGAGGTCCAGGTGAGATCATAATGGGAACCACAGTCACCAGGTCAGGTGAGGCCATGCTTAGGATCAGAGTCACCAGTTACAGGTGAGACCCAGGTCGAGCCAGAGTGACCTGGTACAAAATAGGCCAAAGTCAGGACCAGAGTTACCAGGATCAGGTCAGTCCCAGTGCGGAATAGAGTAACCATGTCCTGATGATGCCCAGGTAGAACCAGAGTCACCAGCTGCAGATGAGGCACAGGTGGGGAGCATGATTACTAGGTCCCGCTGAGGCCCAGGTGAGGACCAGTGTCGCCAGGTCTAGTTGAGTCCTAGAGGGGTACCAGATTCACCTGGTCTAGGTGACATCCAGATGCGGACCAGATTCACCATGTCAGGGTGAGGCCCGGAGGGGATCCAGAGTCATCATGTCCAGGTGAGGCTCAGGTGTGGAACCGAGTATCCAGATCATAATGGTCCTCAGGTGAGGACCAGAGTCACCAGATCTGGGTGAGGCCCAGTTAGAATCAGAGTCACAAGTTCCAGGTGAGGCCAAGAAGGAGTCCACAGCAATCAGGTCCAGGTGGGCAACAAATTCACCAGGAATGGGTGAGGCCCAGATGGGGACCAGATTCACCAGGTCCAGGTGACTTCCAGGTGGTGACCAGACTTACCAGTTCCGGGTGAGGACCAGGTAAGGACAAGATTCAACAGGTCCACGTGAGGCCCAAATGGGGACCTGTGTCACCAGGTATGGGTGAGGCCCAGGTGGCAACCACACTCCCCAGGTCCAGGTGAGGCCAACCTGCAGGCCATGCAAAGTAACCGGGTCCCGATAATGCCAAGGTAGGGACCAGAGTTACCAGGTCCAGGTGAGGCCAACCTGCAGGCCATGCAGTGGAACCAGGTCCCCATGATGCCCAGGTAGGGACCAGAGTAACCAGGTCCAAATGAGGCCAAGATGGAGCATATTCACTAAGTCCAGCCGAGTCCCAGTTGAGGACCAGAGACACCAGATCTGGTTGAGGCCTAGAGGGGTACCAGAATCACCTGGTCCAGGTGACATCCAGATGGGGACCAGAGTCACCAGGTCAGGGTGAGGCCCAGAGAGGTTTCAGAGTCATCATGTCCAGGTGAGGCTCAGGTGTGGAACAGAGTCACCAGGTACCAATGATTCCCAGGTGAGGACCAGATTCACCAGGCCTGAGTCATGCGCAGAGAGGATAAGAGTCACCAGTTCCAGGTGAGGCCAAGAATGAGTCCAAAGCAATCAGCTCCAGGTGGGGAACAAAGTCACCAGGACTGGGTGAGGCCCAGATGGGGACCAGATTCACCAGGTCCAGGTGATTCCCAGGTGGTGACAAGGGTTACCTGTTCCGGGTGAGGACCAGGTAAGGACCAGATTCACCAGGTCCAAGTGAGGCCTACGTGAGACCTGTGTCACCTGGTATGGGTGAGGCCCAGATGGCAAGCCCACTCTCCAGGTCCAGGTGAGGCCTATCTGCAGGCCATGCAGAGGAACCGTGTCCCAATGATGCCCAGGTAGGGACCAGAGGTACGAGGTCCAGGTGACGCCAACCTGCAGGCCATGCAGAGGAACCGTGTCCCGATGATGCCCAGGTAGGGACCAGAGTTACCAGGTCAAGAAGAGGCCAACCTGCAGACCATTATGTGGAACCATGTCCCGATGTTGCCCACGTAGGGACCAGAGTCAACAGGTCCAAATGAGGCCCAGATGGAGCATATTCACTAGGTCCAGGTGAGGCCCAGTTGAGGACCAGAGGCCCCAGATCTGGTTGAGGCCCAGAGGGGTACCTGATTCACCTGGTCTATGTGACATCCAGACGGGGACCAGAGTAACCATGTCAGGGTGAGGCCCAGAGGGGATCCAGAGTCATCATGTCCAGGTGACGCTCAGGTGTGGAACAGAGTATCCAGGTCATAATTGTCCACAGGTGAGGACCAGAGTCACCAGATCTGGGAAAGATCCAGTTAGGATCAGAGTTACCACTTCCAGGTGAGGCCAAGAAGGTGTCCACAGCAATCAGGTCCAGGTGGGGAACAAAGTCACCAGGTCTAGGTGATTCCCAGGTGGTGACCAGATTAACCAGTTCCGGGTGAGGACTAGGTAAGGACCAAATTCACCAGGTCCAAGTGAGGCCCACGTGGGGACCTGTGTCACCAGGCATTGGTAAGACCCAGGTGGGAACTCCAGTCACCAGGTCAAGATGAGGCCTACATGCAGGCCATGCAGAGGAATCATGTCCCGATGATGCCCAGGTAGGGACCAGAGTTACCAGGTCCTGGTGAGGCAAACCAGCAGGCCATGCAGTGGAACCATTTCCAGATGATGCCCAGTGAGTGACCAGAGTCACCAGGTCCAAATGAGGCCCAGATGGAGCATATTCACTAGGTCCAGGTGAGGCCGAGTTGAGGACAAGATTCACCAGATCTGGTTGAGGCCTAGAGGGGTTCCAGAATCCCCTGGTCCAGGTGACATCCAGATGGGGACCAGAATCACCAGGTCAGGGTGAGGCCCAGAGAGGTTCCAGAGTCATCATGTCCAGATGAGGCTCAGGTGGGGAACAGAGTTACCAGGTACCAATGATGCCCAGGTGAGGACCAGAGTCACCAGGTCTCGGTGACGCACAGATAGGATCAGAGTCACGAGTTCCAAGTGAGGCCAAGAGTCCAGAGCAATCAGTTCCAGGTGGGAGTCCCAGATGGAGACCAGAGTCACGGGGTTCTGGAGATATCCAGGTGGGGACCAGAGTCACCACATCAGGGTGAGGCCCAGAGGGGGACAAGAATCACTAGGTCCAGGTGAGACCCCAATGTAGACCTGAGAAACCAGGCCCCATGATGCGCATATGAGGACCTGAGTCACCAGGTCCAGTTGAGGTCCCTGTGAGAACCAGTCACCTCGTCCAGGTGAGGCCCAGGTGGGACCACAGTCACAAGGTCCAGGTGAGGCCAAGGTATATAAGAGAGTATCCAGGTCCCAATGATGCCCAGGTAAGGACCAGAGTCAACAGGTCCAGGAGAGGCCCAAATATGCATCAGAGTCATTGTGTTCTAAGTGAGGCCAGAAGGAGACCACAGGAACCAGGAACAGGAGACCGCCAAATGGGAACCAGAGCCACCAGATCTAGGTGAGGTCCAGGTGGGTCCACAGTCACACGGTCCAGGTGAGGCGCAGGTGGCAACAGGATTCACCAAGTCCAGGTGAGGCCCAGGTGGAGACCTGTCACCAGATCCAGGTGTGGACCAGCTAAGGACCAGATACACCAGGCCCAAGTGAAAAACAAGGGGTGACCAGAGTCACCAGGTAAGGGTGAGGCCCAGAGGGGGAACCAGAGTAAACAGTTTAGTTTGAGGCCCAGAATGGGACCAGAGGTCCCTGGTCAGAGTGACGCCTTGGTGTGGAATAGAGTATCCAGATCCCAATGATGCCTGGGTGAGGACCACAGTCACTAGGATCATGGAGGCGCAGATGGGGAACAGAATCACTAGGTCCTGGTGAGGCATAGAATAAGACCACAATCACCAGTATCAGGTGAGCCCCTTGTAGGAACCAGAGCCACTCTATCCAGCTGAGTCCCAGGTCCATGTGAGGCCCACGTGAGGACCAGATTCATCAGGTCGAATTGAGGCTTAGCTGGGGACAAGAGTCACCAGGTCTTAGTGCGGCCTAGGTGGGGCAAGATTCAGTAGTTCTGAGTTAGGTCAAAGTGGGGACGAGAGACACCAGGTCCAGGTGAGGCCAAACTGAGGACCAGAGTCACCAGATCCAGGTGAGGTCCATGTTGGAAAGAGCGTCACCAGTTCCAGGTGAAATCCATGTGGGGACCAGAGCCACCAGTTCCAGGTGAAGCCCAGGTTGGGACCAGAGTCACTAGGTCCAGATGAGGCCCAGGTGAGGACCAGAGTTACCAGGTACACGTGAGGCCCCGGTGGGGATTAGAGTCAATATGTCCATGTGTGGCCGGCTTGGGGACCATGGTCAACAGGTCTACTTGAGGCCGAGGTGTGGAACACAGTAAGCAGGTCCAGGTGAGTCCGCGGTGGTGACTAGAGTCATCACGTCCACGTGAGGCCCAGGTGGGGACCAGGATCACCAGGTCCAGGGGAGGCACTTGAAAGAACCAGAGTCAACAGTTCGAGGTCAGGCGCAGGTGGCAACCAGGGTCAGCAGGTCCAAGTCAGGCCAAAGGGGGTTCACAGCCACTAGGGCACGGTGAGACCCAGAGGGGGACCAGAGTCACCTGGTCCAGGTGAGGTCGAGTTGTGGAACACAGTCACCGGGTCCCAATTTTGCCCAGTTGAGGACCATGGTCAACAGGGCCAGGTGAGACCCAGATGGGGATCGGAGTCCCCAAATCCAGGTGAAGACAAGGTGAGGACCACAGTCACCAGATCCAGGGTAGTCTCAGGTGCAGACCAGAATCAACAGGTCCACGTGAAGCAACCACACACACCATGTCCCGGTGAGGCCCTGGTGGTGACCAGAGTCACGAGGTACATGAGAAGCTAGAAACACTGCAGCCACCAGGTGAACATGATGTCCATGCTGGAATGAGAATCACCAGTTACAGGTGAGGACCAGGTGGGGATCCGACTCACCATGTCCAGGTGAGACCCAGGTTGGAACCAGTGTCACCATTTCCAGGTGTGGCCCAGGTGAAGACCAGAGTTAATAGGTCTGTCTGGGTCACTGTTAGTGAACAGTATAACCATATCCTGATGCTACCCAGGTGGGTTCCAGAGATACCATGTCCTGGTGTGGCCCAGGTGGGACCAGAGACACGAGGTCCATGTGAGGTCCCGATGGGAACCACAGTCACCAGGTCTGGTGAGGCCATACTTAGGATCGGAGTCACCAGTTACAGTTGAGGCCCAGGTGTAGCCAGAGTCACCTGGTACAGAAGAGGACAAAGTCAGGACCAGAGTTACCAGGATCAGGTATCCCAGTGTGGAATAGAGTAACCATGTCCCGATGATGCCCAGGTAGACCATAGTTACCAGGTCCAGATGAGGTGCAGGTTGAGAGCATATTCACTAGGTCCCGGTTAGGCCAATTTGAGGACCAGAGTCACCACGTCTCGTTGAGGCCTAGAGGGGTACCAGATTCACCTGGTCTAGATGACATCCAGATGGGGACCAGAGTCACCATGTCAGGCTGAGGCCCAGAGGGGATCCAGAGTCATCATGTCCAGGTGAGGCTCACGTGTGGAACAGAGTATCCAGGTCATAATGGACACAGGTGAGGACCAGATTCACCAGAACTGGGTGAGGCCCAGTTAGGATCAGAGTCACTAGGTCCAGGTGAGGGCCTAGAAGGTGTACACAGCAATCAGGTCCAGGTGGGAACAAAGTCACCTGGACTGGATGAGGCCCAATGGGGAACAGAATCTCAATGTCCAGGTGATTCCCAGGTGATGACCAGAGTTACAGGTTTCGGGTGAGGACAAGGGAAGGACCAGATTCACCAGGTCCACGTGAGGCCCACGTTGGGTCCTGTGTCACCAGGCATGGGTGAGACTCAGGTGACAACCCCACTCACTAGGTCCAAGTGAGGTCAACCTGCAGGCCATGCCGAGGAACCATGTCCTGATGATGCCCAGGTCGGGTCTAGAGTTATCAGGTCCAGGTGAGGCCAACCTGCAGTCCATGCAATGGAACCATGTCCCGATGATGCCCAGGTAGGGATCAGAGTCACCAGGTCCAAATGAGGCCCAGATGGAGCATATTCACTAGGTCTAGGTGAGGCCCAGTTGAGGATCACAGTCACCAGATCTGGTTGAGTCCTAGAGGGCTACCAGAATCACCTGGACCAGGTGACATCCAGATGGGGACCAGAGTCACCAGGTCAGGGTGAGGCCCAGAGAGTTTCCAGAGACATCATGTCCAGGTGAGGCTCAGTTGAGGAACAGAGTCACCAGGTACCAATCATGCCCAGGTGAGGACCAGAGTCACCAGATCTGGGTGACGTGCAGATAGGATCAGAGTCACCAGTTCCAGGTGAGGCCAAGAAGGAGTCCACAGCAATCAGGTCCAGTTGGGGAACAAAGTCACCAGGAATGGATGACCCCAGATGGGGACCAGACTCACCAGGTCCAGGTGAGGCCAAGGTGGTGACCTGAGTTAACAGTTCCGGGTGAGGACCAGGTAAGGTCCAGATTCACCAGGTCCAAGTGAGGCCCACGTTGGGACCTGTGTCACCAGGCCTGGGCGAGGCCCAGGTGGCAACCCCACTCACCAGGTCCAGGTGAGGCGAACCTGCAGGCCATGCAGAGGAACCATGTCCCGATGATGCCCAGGTAGGGACGAGATTTAACAGGTCCAGGTGAGGCCAACCTGCAGGCCATGCAGTGAAACCATGTCCCGATGATGCCGAGGTTGGGATCAGAATCACCAGGTCCAATGAGACCCAGATGGAGCATATTTACTAGGTCCAGGTGAGGTGCAGTGGAGTACCAGAGTCACAAGACCTGGTTGAGGCCTAGAGGGGTACCAGAATCACCTGGTCCAGGTGACATCCAGATGGGGACCAGAGTCACCAGGTCAGGATGAGGCCCAGAGAGGTCCAGAGTCAACATGTCCAGGTGAGGCTCAGGTGTGGAACAGAGTCACCAGGTACCAAAGATGCCCAGGTCAGGACCAGAGTCACCAGGTCTGGGTAATGCCCAGATAGGATCAGAGTCACCAGTTCAAGGTGAGGCCAAGAAATAGTCCACAGCAATCATCCAGGTGGGGAACAAAGTCACCAGGACTGGGTGATGCCCAGATGGGGACCAGATTGACCAGGTCCAGGAGAGGCCCAGGGGGTGACCAGAGACCCCGGGTCTGGGAGACGACCAGGTAAGGACCAGATTCACCAGGTCCAAGAGGCCGACGAGGGGCCTGTGTCCCCAGGTACGGGTGAGGCACAGGTGGCAACCACACACATCAGGTCCAGGAGAGGACATCTTTCGCGCCATGCAGAGGAACCGTGTCCCGATGATGCCCATGTAGGAACCAGAGTTACCAGGTCCAGGTGATGCCAACCTGCAGGCCATGCAGTGGAACCATGTCCCGATGATGCCGAGGGAGGGACCAGAGTCACCAGGTCCAAAAGAGGCCCAGATGGAGCATATTCACTAGGTCCAGGTGAGGCCCAGTTGAGGACCAGAGTCACCAGATCTGGTTGAGGCTCAGAGGGGTACCAAAATCACCTGGTCCAGGTGACATCCAGATGGGGACCAGAGTCACCAGGACAGGGTGAGGCCCAGAGAGGTTCCAGAGTCATCATGTCCAGGTTAGGCTCAGGTGTGGAACTGAGTCACCAGGTACCAAGATGCCCACATGAGGACCAAAGTCAACAGATCTGGGTGACGCGCAGATAGGATCAGAGTCACTAGTTGCAGGTGAGGCAAAGAAAGAGTCCATAGCAATCAGTTACAGGTGGGGAACAAAGTAACCAGGACTGGGTGAGGCCCAGATGGGGACCAGTTCCCCTTCTCCAGGTGAGGCCCAGGTGATGACCAGAGTCCCCAGGTTGGGAGAAGACGAGGTAAGGACCAGATTCACCAGGACCAAGAGGCCCACGTGGGGACCTGAGTCACCAAGTATGGGTGAGCCACAGATGGCAATCCCACTCACCAGGTTCAGGTGAGGCCAACCTGCAGGCGGTGCGCGGAACCATGTCCCGATGTTGCCCAGGTAGCGACCCGAGTCACCAGGTCCAAATGAGGCCAAGATGGAGCATATTCACTAAGTCCACGTGAGGCCCAGTTGAGGACCAGAATCACCAGATCTGCTTGAGGCTTAGATGGGAACAAAATCACCCAGTCCAGGTTACGTCCTAATGGGGACCAGAGTCACCAGGTCAGGGTGACCCCAGAGAAGTTCCAGAGTCATCATGTACAGGTGAGGCTCAGGTGTGGAACAGAGTCACCAGGTACGAATGATGCCCAGGTGAGGTCCAGAGTCAACAGGTCTGGGTGACGCGCAGATAGGATCAGAGTCACCAGTTCCAGGTGAGGCCAAGAAGAGTCCACAGCAATCAGGTCAAGGTGTGGAACAAAGTCACCAAGAATGTGTGAGGCCCAGATTGGGACCAGATTCACCAGGACCAGGTGAGGCCCAGGTGGTGACCAGAGTCATCGGGTCTGGGAGAGGACCAGGTAAGGACCAGATTCACCAGGTCCAAGAGGCCCACGTGGGGACCTGAGTCACCAGGTATGGGTGAGGCCCAGGTGGCATCAACTAATCAAGTCCAGGTGAGGCCAACCTGCAAGCCAGAGTCACCATGCCCAGAGGAGGCCCAAGGGGTGACCAGAGTCACCAGGTAAGTGTGAGGTTAAGAGGGGGAACCAGAGTAACCAGTTTAGTTTGAGGCCCAGAATGGGACCAGCGGTTCCTGGTAAACTTGAGGCCCAGGTGTGGAATAGAGTATCCAGGTCCCAATGATGCCTGAGTGAGGACCAGAGTCACTAAGGCCATGCAGGCCCAGATGGGGAACAGAATCACTAGGTTCTGGTGAGGCATAGAATAAGACCACATTCAGCAGTATCAGGTGAGCCCTTAGTGGGAACCAGAGCCACTCTTTCCAGCTGAGTCCCAGGTAAATGTGAGGTCCACGTGAGGACCAGATTCATCAGGTCGAATTGAGGAATAGCTAGGGACAAGAGTCACCAGGTCTGGGTGCGTAATAGGTGGGGCAAGATTCAGCAGTTCTGAGTTAGGTCAAAGTGGGCAAGAGAGACACCAAGTCCAGGAGAGGTCCAGATTGGGACCAGAGTCACCAGATCAAGGTGAATTCCAGATGGGGACCAGAGTCTCCAGAT
This sequence comes from Canis aureus, assembly GCF_053574225.1. Classification (NCBI taxonomy): domain Eukaryota; kingdom Metazoa; phylum Chordata; class Mammalia; order Carnivora; family Canidae; genus Canis; species Canis aureus. Next base: position 53,515,220 of record NC_135632.1, on the reverse strand, counting down.
CCAGGTGAAGCCCAGGTGGAGACCAGAGTCTCTAGGTCCAGATGAGGCCCAGGTGAGGACCAGAGTTACAAGGTACACGTGAGCCCCAGTGGGGATCAGAGGCAACAGGTCCATGTGAGGCCGGCTTGGGGACCATGGTCAACAGGTCTACTTGAGGCCCAGGTGTGGAACACAGTAAGCAGGTCCAGGTGAGTCCCCATGGTGACAAGAGTCACCACGTCCAGGTGAGCCCAGGTTCGGACCAGGATCACCAGGTACAGGGGAGGCCCTTGAAAGAACCAGAGTCAACAGTTCGAGTTCAGGCGCAGGTTTCAACCAGGGTCAGCAGGTCTACGTCAGGGGAAAGTGGGGTTCACAGTCACTAGGGCATGGTGAGACCCAGAGGGGCACCAGAGTCACGTGGTCCAGGTGAGGTCCAGTTGTGGAAATCAGTCACAGCGTCCCAATTTTGCCCAGTTGAGGACCATGGTCAACAGGGCCAGGTGAGGCTCACATGGGTACGAGAGTCCCCAAATCCAGGGGAAGCCCAGGTGGGGACCACAGTCACCAGATCCAGGGTAGTCTCAGGTGCAGACCAGAATCACCAGGTCCAGGTGAGGTGCAGGTGGCAACCACACTCACCAGGTCCCGGTGAGGCCCTGGTGGGGACAGGTGTCACAAGGTACATGACAAACTAGAAACACCGCAGCCACCAGGTCCACATGATGTACATGTGGGAACGAGAATCAACAGTTATAGGTTAGGACCAGGTGGGTATCTGACTCACCATTTCCAGGTGAGACCCAGGTGGGAACGAGTGTCACCATGTCCAGGTGTGGCCCAGGTGAAGACCAGAGTTAATAGGTCCGGCTTGGTCACTGTTAGTGAACAGTGTAACCATATCCTGATGCTACCCAGGTGTGTCCAAGAGACACCAGGTCCTGGTGAGGCCCAGGTGGGACCAGAGACATGAGGTCCAGGTGAGGTCCCGATGGGAACCACAATCACCAGGGCAGGAGAGGCCATGCTTTGGATCAGAGTCACCAGTTACAGGCGAGGCCCAGGTGGAGCCAGAGTCACCTGGCACAGAAGAGGACAAAGTCAGGACCAGAGTTACCAGGATCAGGTCAGTCCCAGTGGGAAGCAGAGTAACCATGCCCCGAAGATGCCCAGGTAGACCCAGTGTCACCAGGTCCAGATGAGGCGCAGGTGGGGAGCATATTCACTGGGTCTCGGTGAGACCCAGTTGAGGACCAGTGTCACCAGGTCTATTTGAGCCCTAGAGGGGTACCATATTCACCTGGTCTAGGTGACATCCAGATGGGGACCAGAGTCACCATGTCAGGGTGAGGTCCCGAAGGGATCCAGAGTCATCATGTCCAGGTGAGGCTCAGGTGTGGAACAGAGTATCCAGGTCATAATGGTCCACAGGTGAGGACCAGAGTCACCAGATCTGGGTGAGACCCAGTTAGGATCAGAGTCACCAGTTCCAGTTGAGGCCAAGAAGGAGTCCACAGCAATCAGGTCCAGGTGGGGAACAAAGTCACCAGGACTGGGTGAGGCCCAGATGGGGCCAGATACACCAGGTCCAGGTGATTCCCAGGTGGTGACTAGGGTTACCAGGTCTGGTTGAGGACCAGGTAAGGACGAGATTCACCAGGATACTGGGGCCTACGTGGGGACCGGTGTCATCATGTATGGGTGAGGCCCAGGTGGCAAGCCCACTAACCAAGTCCAGGTGAGGCCAACCTGCAGGCCAGAGTCACCAGATCCAGGTGAGGCCCTAGTGGGGCCAGAGTTTCCAGGTAAATGTGAGTCTACAAGTACACCACAGTCACCAGGTCCAGGTGTGATTCATGTGGGAACGAGAGTCACAAGGTCCAGGTGAGACCCAGTTGTGAATGACAGTCTCCAGGTCCAGATTGAGGCTTAGTTGGGGGGACCAGAGTCATCGGGACCAGTTGAGACCAAAGAGTGGAGCAAAGTTATCATGTCCATGTGAGGCCCAGATGGGAAGAGTAACCATGTCCCATTGATGCCAGGTGGGAAAAGAGTCACAAGGTCCAGACGAGGCCTAAGTGAGGAGTAGATTCACCAGGTCCTGTTGAGGCCCAGCTGAGGACCATTGTCCCCAGCTCCGAGAGAGTCCCAAGGGGGACGAGAGTCACCCGGTTCTGGTGATATCCAGGGGTGACCAGAGTCACCACGTCAGGGTGAGCCCCAGAGGGGGACGAGAATCGCTAGGTCCAGGTGAGGGCCCGATGTGGAACTGAGAAACCAGGTCCCATGATGCCCATATGAGGACCTGAGTCATCAGGTCCAGGTGAGGTCCCTATAGGAACCAGTCACCTCGTCCAGGTGAGGCCCAGGTGGGACCACAGTCACCAGGTCCAGGTGAGGCACAGGTATATAAGAGAGTATCCAGGTCCCAGTGATGCCCAGGTAAGGACCAGCGTCATCAGGTCCAGGAGAGGCCCAAATATGTATCGGAGTCATTGTGTTCCAGGTAAGGCCAGATGGAGACAACACGGAGCAGATTCAGGAGAGCCCCATATGGGAACCAGAGCAACCAGATCCAGGTGAGGTCCAGGTGGGACCACAGTCACAAGGTCCAGGTGAGGCGCAGGTGGCAACAGGCTTCACCAAGTCCAGGTGAGACCCAGGTGGCGACCAGTTACCAGTTCCATGTGAGGACCAGCTAAGGACCAGATTCACCAGGCCCAAGTGACGCCCAAGGGGTGACAAGATTTACCAGGTAAGGGTGAGGCCCAGAGGGGGAACCAGAGTAACCAGTTTAGTTTGAGGCCCAGAATGGGACCAGAGGTCCCTGGTCAAAATGAGGCCCAGGTGTGGAATAGATTATCCATGTCCGAATGATGCCTGGTTGAGGACCAAAGTCACTAGGGCCATGCAGGCCCAGACGGGGAACAGAATCACTAGGTCCTGGTGAGGCATAGAAAAAGACCACAGTCACCAGTATCAGGTGAGCGCCTTGTTGGAACCAGAGCCACTCTATCCAGCTGAGTCCCAGGTCCATGTGAAGCCCACGTGAGGGCCAGATTCATCAGGTCGAATTGAGGCATAGCTGGGGACAAGAGTCACCAGGTCTGGGTGCGGCCTAGGTGGGGCAAGATTCAGCAGTTCTGAGTTAGGTCAAAGTGGGGACGAGAGACACCAGGTCCAGGTGAGGCCAAACTGTGTACCAGATTCACCACATCCAGGTGAGGTCCATGTTGGAAATAGAGTCACCAGGTCCAGGAGAGGTCCATGTGGGGACCAGAGTCACTAGATCCAGGTGAAGTCCAGGTGGGGACCAGAGTCACCAGATCGAGGTGAAGCCCAGATGGGGACCAGAGTCACTAGGTGCAGATGAGGCCCAGGTGAGGACCAGAGTTACCAGGTACACGTGAGGATCCGGTGGGGATCAGAGGCAACAGGTCCATGTGAGGCCGACTTGGGGACCATGGTCCACAGGTCCACTTGAGACCCAGGTGTGGAACACAGTAAGCAGGTCCAGGTGAGTCCCCCGTGGTGACAAGAGTCACCATGTACAGGTGAGGTCCAGGTGGGGACCAGGATCACCAGGTACAGGGGAGGCCCTTGAAAGTACCAGAGTCAACAGTGCGAGGTCAGGCGCAGGTGGCAACCAGGGTAAGCAAGTCCAAGTCTGCCGAAAGTGGGGTTCACAGTCACTAGGGCACGGTGTGACCAAGAGGGGGACCAGAGTCACCTGGTCCAGGTGAGGTCCAGTTGTGGAACACAGTCACCAGGTCCCAAATTTTGCCCAGTTGAGGACCATGGTCAACAGGGTCAGGTGAGGCCCAGATGGGGACCGGAGTCCCGAAATCCAGGTGAAGCCCAGGTGGGGACCACAGTCACCAGATCCAGGGTAATCTCAGGTGCAGACCAGAATCACCAGGTCCAGGTGTGGTGCAGGTGGCAACCAAACTCACCAGGTCCCGGTAAGGCACTGGTGGGGTACGTGAGAAGTCACGAGGTACATGAGAAGCTAGAAACACATGGGATCCCTGGGTGGCGCAGCGGTTTGGCGCCTGCCTTTGGACCAGGGCGCGATCCTGGAGACCCGGGATCGAATCCTACGTCGGGCTCCCGGTGCATGGAGCCTTTTTCTCCCTCTGCCTGTGTCTCTGCCTCTCTCTCTCTCTCTGTGACTATCATAAATAAATAAAAATTAAAAAAAAAGATGCTAGAACACTGCGGCCAACAGGTCCACATGATCTCCATGTGGGAACGAGAATCACCAGTTACAGGTGAGGACCAGGTGGGGATCCGACTCACCATGTCCAGGTGAGACCCAGGTGGGAACCAGTGTCACCATGTCCAGGTGTGGCCCAGGTGAAGACCAGAGTTAATAGGTGCGGCTGGGTCACTGTCAGTGAACAGTATAACCATATCTTGATGCTACCCAGGTGGGTAGCAGAGACACCAGGTCCTGGTGAGGCCCAAGTGGGACCAGAGACATGAGGTCCAGGTGAGGTCCCGATGGGAACCACAGTCATCAGATCAGGTGAGGCCATGCTTAGGATCAGAGTCACCAGTTCCAGGTGAGGCCCAGGTGGAGCCAGAGTCACCCGGTACAGAAGAGGCCAAAGTCAGGACCAGATTTACCAGGATCAGGTCACTCCAAGTGGGAATAGAGTAATCATGTCCCGGTGATGCCCAGGTAGAACCAGAGTCACCAGGCCCAGCTGTGGCGCAGGTGGGGAGCATGTTCACTAGGTCCCGGTGAGGCCCAGTTGAGGACCAGAGTCACCAGGTCTAGGTGAGGCCTAGAGGTGTACCAGATTCACCTGGTCTGGTGACATCCAGATGGGGACCAGAGTCCCCATGTCAGGCTGAGGCCCAGAGTGGATCCAGAGTCAACATATCCAGGTGAAGCTCAGGTGTGGAACAGAGTATCCAGGTCATAATGGTCCACAGGTGAGGACCAGAATCACCAGATCTGGGTGAGGCCCAGTTAGCATCAGAGTCAGCAGTTCCAGGTTAGCCAAGAAGGAGTCCACAGCAATCAGGTCCAGGTGGGGAAGAAAGTCAACAGGACTGGGTGAGGCCCAGATGGGGACCAGATTCACCAGGCCCAGGTGATTCCCATGTGCTGACCAGAGTTACCAGTTCCGGGTGACCACCAGATAAGGACCAGATTCACCAGGTCCAAGTGAGGCCCACGTGGGGACCTGTGTCACTAGGCAAGGCTGAGGCCCAGGTGACAAACCCACTCACCAGGTCCAGGTGAGGCCAACCTGCAGTCCATGCAGAGAAACCAGGTCCCAATGATGCCCAGGGAGGGACGAGAGTTACCAGGTCCAGGTGAGGCCAACCTACAGGCCATGCAGTGGAACCATGTCCAGATGATGCCCAGGTAGGGACCAGAGTTACCAGCTCCAGGTGAGGCCAACCTGCAGGTCATGCAGTGGAACCATGTCCCGATGATGCCCAGGTAGTGATCAGAGTCACCAGGTCCAAATGAGGCCCAGATGGAGCATATTCACTAGGTCCAGGTGAGGCCCAGTTGAGGACCAGAGTCACCAGACCTTGTTGAGTCCCAGACGGGTACCATAATCCCCTGGACCAGGTGACATTCATATGGGGACCAGAGTCACTACGTTAGGTTGATAGCCAGAGTGGTTCCAGAGTCATCATGTCCAGGAGAGCCTCAGGTATGGAACAGAGTCACCAGGGACAATGATGCCCAGGTGAGGACCAGAGTAACCAGGTACACGTGAGGCCCCGGTGGGGATCAGAGGCAACAGGTTCATGTGAGGCCGGCTTGGGGACCATGGTCAACAGGTCTATTGAGGCCCAGGTGTGGAACACAGTAAGCAGGTCCAGGTGAGTCCCCAGTGGTGACAAGAGTCACCATGTCCAAGTGAGGCCCGGTGGGGACCAGGATCACCAGGTCCAGGGGAGGACCTTGAAAGAACCAGAGTCAACAGTTTGACGTCAGGCGCAGGTTCCAACCAGGGTCAGCAGGTCCAAGTCAGGCTAACGTGGGTTTCACAGTCACTAGGGCATGGTGAGACCCAGAGAGGAACAAGAGTCACGTGGTCCAGGTGAGTTCCAGTTGTGGAACACAGTCACCGCATCCCAATTTTGCCCAGTTGAAGACCATGTTCAACAGGGCCAGGTGAGCCCCAGTTGGGGACCGGAGTTCCCAAATCCAGGTGAAGCCCAGGTGGGGACCACAGTAACTAGATCCAGTGTAGTCTCAGGTGCAGACCAGAATCACCAGGTGCAGGTGAGATGCAGGTGGCAACCACACTGACCAGGTCCCGGTGAAGCCCTGGTGGGGAACAGAGTCACGAGGTACATGAGAAGCTAGAAACACTGCAGCCACCAGGTCCACATGATGTCCATGTGGAAACGAGAATCACCAGTTAAAGTTGAGGACCAGGTGGGGATCCGAGTCACCATGTCCAGGTGAGACCCAGGTGGGAACCAGTGTCACCATGTCCAGGTGTGGCCCAGGTGAAGACCAGAGTTAATAGATCCGGCTGGGTCACTGTTAGTGAACAGTGTAACCATATCCTAATGCTACCCAGGTGGGTACCAGAGACTCCAGGCCCTGGTGAGTCCCAGTTGGGACCAGAGACATGAGGACCAGGTGAGGTACCGATGGAAACCACAGTCACCAGGTCAGGTGAGGCATGCTTAGGATCAGAGTCACCACTTACAGGTGAGGTCCAGGGGGAGCCAGAGTCACATGGCACAGAAGAGGCGAAAGTCAGGACCAGAGTTACCACGATCAAGTCAGTCCCACTGGGAATAGAGTAACCATGTCCCGATGATGCCCAGGTAGAACCACAGTTACCAGGTCCAGGTGCGGCCAACCTAAAGGCCATGCATTGGAACCATGTCCCGATGATGCCCAGGTAGGGAAGAGAGTCACCAGGTCCAAATGAGGCCCAGATGGAGCATATTCAATAGGTCCACGTGAGGCCCAGTTGAGAACCAGAGTCACCAGATCCAGGTGAAGCCAAGGTGGGGACCAGAGTCACTAGGTCCAGATGAGGACCAAGTGAGGACCAGTGTTATCAGGTACACGTGATGCCCCGGTGGGAAACAGAGGAAACAGGTCCCTATGAGGCCGGCTTCGGTACCATGGTCAACAGGACTACTTGAGGCCCGTGTGTGGAACACAGTAACCAGGTCCAGGTGAGTCCCCGGTGGTGACAAGGGTCACCACGTCCAGGTGAGTCCCAGGGGGGGACCAGGATCACCAGGTACAGGGGAAGCCCTTGAATGAACCAGAGTCAACAGTTCGAGGTCAGGCGCAGGTGTCAACCAGGGTCAGCAGGTCCAAGTCAGGCCAAATTGTGGTTCACAGTCACTAGGGCACGGTGAGACCCAGAGGGGGACCAGAGTCACCTGGTCCAGGTGAGGTCCAGGGGTGGAACACAGTCACCGGGTCCCAATTTTGGCAGTTGAGGACCATGGTTGACAGGGCCAGGTGAGGCCCAGATTGGGGATCCTCAATCTGGATCAGATTCACCAGTTCCAGTTGAGGCTAAGAAGGAGTCCACAGCAATCATGTGCAGATTGACGCCTAGGTCGGGGGACCAGAGTCATCAGGACTAGTTGAGGCCAAAGTGTGGAGCAAAGTTATCATGTCCAGGTGAGGCCCAGGTGGGGAACAGAGTAACCATGTCCCATTGATGCCAGGTGGTAAAAGAGTCACAAGGTCCAGACGAGGCCTAAGTGAAGAGTAGATTCACCAGGTGTTGTTGAGGCCGAGTTGAGGACCAGTGTCCACAGCTCCGGGTGAGTCCCAGAGGGGGACCAGAGTCACCCGGTTCTGGTGATATCCAGGTGGGGACCAGAGTCACCACGTCAGGGTGAGGAATATAATGGGACGAGAATCACTAACTCCAGGTGAGTTCCCGATGTGGAACTGAGAAACCAGGTCCCATGATCCCCATATGAGGACCTGAGTCACCAGGTCCAGGTGAGGTCCCTGTGGGAACCAGTCACCTTGTCCAGGTGAGGCCCAGGTGGGTCCACAATCACCAGGTCCAGGTGAGGCCAACCTGCAGGCCAGAGTCACTAGATCCAGGTGAGGCCCTAGTGGGGACCGGAGTCAACAGGTAAATGTGAGTCTACAAGAACACCACAGTCATCAGGTAAAGGTGTTGTTCATGTGGGAACAAGAGTCACCAGGTCCAGGTGAGACCCCGGTGGGTACCACAGTCATCAGGTCCAGATTGAGGCCTAGGTGGGGGGACCAGAGTCATCAGGACCAGTTGAGGCCAAAGTGTGGAGCAAAGTTATCATGTCCAGGTGAGGCCCAGGTGGGGAACAGAGTAACCATGTCCCATTGATGCCAGGTGGGAAAAGAGTCACAAGGTCCAAACAAGGCCTAAGTGAGGAGTAGATTCACCAGGTCCTGTTGAGCCCCAGTTGAGGACCAGTGTCCCCAGGTACAGTTGCGTCCCAGAGGGGGCCCAGAGTCACCCGGTTCTGGTGATATCCAGGTGGGAACCAGAGTCACCACGTCAGGGTGAGGCCCAGAGTGGGAGGAAAATCACTAGGTCCAGGTGAGGCCCAGATGTGGAACTGAGAAACCAGGTCCCATGATGCCCATATGAGGACCTGAGTCACCAGGTCCAGGTGAGGTCCCTGTGGGAACCAGTCACCTCGTCCAGGTGATGCCCAGGTGGGTCCACAATCACCAGGTCCAGGTGAGGCCCAGGTATATAAGAGAGTTCCAGGTCCCAATGATACCCAGGTAAGGACCTGAGTCTACAGGTCCAGAAGAGACCCAAATATGGATCAGAGTCATTGTGTTCCAGGTGAGGCCAGATGGAGACCACAGGAACCAGGTCCAGGAGAGCGCCATATGGGAACCAGACCCACCAGATGCAGGTGTGGTCCAGGTGGAACCACAGTCACAAGGTCCAGTTGAGTCACAGGTGTCAACAGGATTCACCAAGTCCAGGTGAGGCCCAGGTGGCGACCAGTCACCAGATCCAGGTGCAGACCAGCTAAAGACCAGATGAACCGGGCCCAAGTGAAGCCCAAGGGGTGACGAGAGTCACCAGGTAAGGGTGAGGCCCAGAGAGGGAACCAGAGTAACCAGTTTAGTTTGAGGCCCAGAATGGAACCAGAGGTCACTGGTCAAAGTGAGGCCTAGATGTGGAATAGAGTATCCAGGTCCCAATGATGCCTGGGTGAGGACCAGAGTCACTAGAGTCATGCCGGCCCAGATGGGGAAGAAAAGCAATAGGTCCTGGTGAGGCATAGAATAAGACCACTGGTGAATAAGTCACCAGTATCAGGTGAGCCCCTTGTGGGAACCAGAGCCACTGTATCCAGCTGAGTCCCAGGTCCATGTGAGTCCCACGTGAGGACCAGATTCATCAGGTCGAATTGAGGCATAGCTGGGGACAAGAGTCACCAGGTCTTTGTGCGGCCTAGGTGGGTCAAGATTCAGCAGTTCTGAGTTAGGTCAAAGTGGGGACGAGAGACCCCAGGTCCAGGTGAGGCCAAACTGAGGACCAGAGTCACCAGATCCAGTTGAGGTCCATGTTGGAAAGAGAGTCACCAGGTCCAGGAGAGGTCCAGGTGGGGACCAGAGTCACCAGATCCAGGTGAAGTCCAGGTGGGGACCAGAGTCACCAGATCGAGGTGAAGCCCAGGTGGGGACCAGAGTGACTAGGTCCAGATGAGGCCCAGGTGAGGACCAGAGTTACCAGGTACACGTGAGGCCTCGGTGGGGATCAGAGGCAACAGGCCATGTGAAGCCAGCTTGGGTACCATGGTCAACAGGTCTACTTGATGCCCAGGTGTGGAACACAGTAACCAGGTCCAGGTGAGTCCCCGGTGGTGACAAGAGTCACCACGTCCAGGTGAGGCCCAGATGGGGACCAGGATCACCAGATACAGGGGAGGCCCTTGAAAGAACCAGAGTCAACAGTTCGATGTCAGGCGCAGGTGGCAACCTGGGTCAGCAGGTCCAAGACAGGACAAAGTGGGTTTCACAGTAATTAGGGCACGGTGAGACCCAGAGTGGGACCAGAGTCACCTGGTCCAGGTGAGGTCCAGTTGTGGAAAACAGGCACCGGGTCCCAATTTTGGCCTGTTGAGGACCATGGTCAACAAGGCCAGGTGAGGCCCAGATGGGGACCGGAAACCCCAAATCCAGGTGAAGCCCAGGTAGGGACCACAGTCACCAGATCCAGTGTAGTCTCGGGTGCAGACCAGAATCACCCGATCCAGGTGAGGTGCACATGGCCACCACACTCACCAGGTCCAGGTGAGGCCCTGGTGGGGACCAGAGTCACGAGGCACATGAGAAGCTAGAAACACTGCAGCCAGCAGGTCCAAATGATGTCCATGTGGGAACGAGAATCACCAGTTACAGGTGAGGACCAGGTGGGGATCTGACTCACCATGCCCAGGTGAGACCCAGGTGGGAACCAGTGTCACCATGTCCAGGTGTGGCCCAGGTGAACACCAGAGTTAATAGGTCCGGCTGGGTCACTGTTAGTGAACAGTGTAACCATATCCTGATGCTACCCAGGTGGTTAGCAGAGACACCAGGTCCTGGTAAGGCCCAGTTGGGACCGGAGACATGAGGTCCAGGTGAGGTCCCGATGGAAAGCACTGTCACCAGGTCAGATGAGGCCATGCGTAGGATCAGAGTTACCAGTTACAAGTGAGATCCAGGTTGAGCCAGAGTTACCTGGTACAGAAGAGTCCAAAGAGAGGACCAGAGTTACCAGGATCAGGTCATTCCCAGTGTGGAATAGAGTAACCATGTCCCGATGATGCCCAGGTAGGGACCAGAGTCACCAGGTCCAGATGAGGCCCAGATGGAGCATATTCACTAGGTCTAGGTGAGGCCCAGTTGAGGACCAGAGTTACCAGAAATTGTTGAGTCCTAGAGGGGTACAAGAATCACCAGGTCCAGGTGACATCCAGATGGTGACCAGGGTCACAAGGTCAGGGTGAAGCCCAGAGTGGTTCCAGTGTCATCAGGTCCAGGTGAGGCTCAGGTGTGGATCAGAGTCTCCAGGTACCAATGATGCCCAGGTGAGGACCAGAGTCACCAGGTCTGGGTGACACTCAGATAGGATCATAGTCACCAGTTCCAGGTGAGGCCAAGAAAGAGTCCACAGCAATCAGGTCCAGGTGGGGAACAAAGTCACCAGGACTGGGTGAGGCTCAGATGTGGACCACAATCACCAGGTCCAGATGAGGCCCAGTTGGGGACCAGAGTACCCGGGTCTGGGAGAGGACCAGGCAAGCACCAGATTAACAGGTCCAAGAGGCCCACGTGGGGACCTGAGTCACCAGGTTTCGGTGAGGCCCAGGTGGTAACCCCACTCACCAGGTCCAAGTGAGGCGAACCTGCAGGCCAGAGTCAACAGATCCAGTTGAGGTCCTAGTGGGGACACGAGGCACCAGGTAAATGTGAGTCTACAAGAACACCACAGTCACCAGGTCCAGGTTTGGTTCATGTGGGAACGAGAGTCACCAGATCCAGGTGAGACCCAGGGGGGGACCACAGTCACCAGGTCCAGATTGAGGCCTAGGTGGGGGGACCAGAGTCATCAGGACCAGTTGAGCCCAAAGTGTGGAGCAAAGTTATCATGACCAGGTGAGGCCCAGGTGGGGAACACAGTAACCATGTCCCATTGATGTCAGGTGGGAAAAGAGTCACAAGGTCCAGACGAGGTCTAAGTGAGTAGTAGATTCACCTGGTCCTGTTGAGGCCCAGCTGAGGACCAGTGTCCCCAGCTCCGGGTGTGTCACCCGGTTCTGGTGATATCCAGGTGGGGACCAGACTCACCACGTCAGGGTGAGGCCCAGAGTGGGACGAGAATCACTAGGTCCAGGTGAGGCCTCGATGTGGAACGTGAAACCAGGTCCCAAGATGCCCATATGAGGACCTGAGTCACCAGATCCAGGTGAGGTCCCTGAGGGAACCAGTCACCCCGTCCAGGTGAGGCCCAGGTGGGACCACAGTCACCAGGTCCTGGTGAGGCCGAGGTATATAAGAGAGTATCCAGGTCCCAATCATGCCCAGGTAAAGACCAGACTCAACAGGTCCAGGAGAGGCCCAAATATGGATCAGAGTCATTGTCTTCCAGGTGAGGCCAGATGGAGACCACAGGAACCAGGTCCAGGAGAGCCCCATATGGGAACCAGAGCCACCAGATCCAGGTGAGGTCCAGGATGGACCACAGTCACAAGGTCCAGGTGAGGCGCAGGTGGCAATATGAATCAACAAGTCCAGGTGAGGCCCACGTGGTGACCTGTCACCAGATCCAGGTGCGGACCAGCTAAGGACCAGATTCACCAGGCCGAAGTGAAGCCCAAGGGGTGACCAGAGTCACCAGGTAAGGGTGAGGCCCCGAGGGGGAACCAGAGTAACCAGTTTAGTTTGAGGCCCAGAATGGGACCAGAGGTCCCTGGACAAAGTGAGGCCCAGGTGTGGAATAGAGTATCCAGGTCCCAATGATGCCTGGGTGAGGACCAGTGTCACTAGGGCCATGAAAGCCCAGATGGGGAACAGAATCACTAGGTCCTGGTGAGGTATAGAATAAGAACACAGTCACCAGTATCAGGTGAGCCCCTTGTGGGAACCAGAGCCACTCTATCCCGCTGAGTCCGAGGTCCATGTGAGGCCCACGTGAGGACCAGATTCATCATGTCGAATTGAGGCATAGCTGAGGACAAGAGTCATCAGGTCTGGGTGCGGCCTAGGTGGGGCAGGATTCAGCAGTTCTGAGTTAGGTCAAAGTGGGGACGAGAGACACCAGTCCAGGTGAGGCCAAACTGAGAAGAGTCACCAGATACAGGTGAGTTCCAGATGGGGACCAGAGTCACCAGATCCAGGTGAAGTCCAGGTGGGGACCAGAGTCACTAGGTGCAGATGGGGCCCAGGTGAGGACCAGAGTTACCAGGTACACGTGAAGCCCCGGTGGGGATCAGAGTCAACAGGTCCATGTGTGGCGAGCTTGGGAACCATGGTCAAGAGGTGTACTTGAGGCCCAGGTGTGGAACACAGTAACCAGGTCCAGGTGAGTCCCCGGTGGTGACAAGAGTCACCACGTCCAGGTGAGGCCCAGGTGGGGACCAGGATCACCAGGTCCAGGGGAGGCCCTTGATAGAACCAGAGTCAACAGTTCGAGGTCAGGCACAGGTGGCAACCAAGGTCAGCAGGTCCAAGTCAGGCCAAAATGGCGTTCAGAGTCATTAGGGTACGGTGAGACCCGGAGGCGGACCAGAGTCACGTGGTCCAGGTGAGGTCCAGTTGTGGAACAAAGTCACCAGGTCCCAATTCTGCAGAGTTGAGGACCATGGTCAACAGGGCCAGGTGTGGCCCAGATGGGACCGCAGTCCCCAAATCCAGGTGAAGCCCATGTGGAGACTACAGTCACCAGATCCAGGGTTTTCTCAGGTGCAGACCAGAATCCCCAGGTCCATGTGAGGTGCAGGTGACAACCACACTCACCAGGTCCCGGTGAGGCCCTGGTGGGAACCAGAGTCACGAGGTACATGAGAAGCTAGAAACACTGAAGCCACCAGATCCACATGATGTCCATATGGGAACGAGAATCACCAGTTACAGGCGAGGACCAGGTGGGGATCCTACTCACCATGTCCAGGTGAGACCCAGGTGGGAACCAGTGTCACCATGTCCAGGTGTGGCCCAGGTGAACACCAGAGTCAATAGGTCCGGCTGGGTCACTGATAGTGAACAGTGTAACCATATCCTGATGCTACCCAGGTGGTAACCAGAGACACAAGGTCCTGGTGAGGCCCAGGTGGGACCAGAGACATGAGGTCCAGGTGAGGTCCCGATGGGAACCACAGTCACCAGGTCAGGTGAGGCCATGCTTAGGATCAGAGTCACCAGTTACCGGTGAGGCCCAGGTGGAGCCAGAGACACCAGGTCCAGATGAGGCGAAGGTGGGGAGCATATTCACTACGTCCCGTTGAGACCCAGTAGAGGACCAGAGTCACCAGGTCTAGTTGAGGCCTAGAGGGGTACCAGGTTCACCTGGTCTAGGTACCTTCCAGATGGGGACCAGAGACACCATGTCAGGGAGAGGGCCAGAGGGGATCCAGAGTCATCGTGTCCAGGTGAGGCTCACGTGTGGAAGAGAGTATCCAGGTCATAATTGTCCACAGGTGAGGACCAGAGTCAACAGATCTGAGTGATGCCCTGTTAGGGTCAGAGTCAACAGTTCCAGGTGAGGCTAAGAAGGAGTCCACAGCAATCAGGTCCCGGTGGGTAAAAAAGTCACGAGGACTGGATGAGGCCCAGATGGGGACACAGATTCACCAGGTCCAGGTGATTCCCAGGTGGTGACCAGAATTACCAGATACAACAGGTCCAAGTGAGGCCCACGTAGGGGCCTGTGTCACCAGGTATGGGTGAGGACCAAGTGGCATGCCCACTCACCGGGTCCAGGTGAGGCCTACCTGCAGGCCATGCAAAGTAACCGAGTCCCGATAATGCCAAGGTAGGGACCAGAGTTACCAGGTCCAGGTGAGGCCAACCTGCAGGCCATGCAGTGTAACAATGTCCCGATGATGCCCAGGTAGGGACCAGAGTTACCAGGTCCAGGTGAGTCCAACCTGCAGGCCATGCAGTGGAACCATATCCCTATGATGCCCAGGTAGGGACCAGAGTCACCAGGTCCAAATGAGGCCCACATGGAGCATGTTCACTTGGTCCAGGTGAGGCTCAGTTGAGGACCAGTGTCACCAGATCTGTTTGAGGCCTAGAGGGATACGAGAATCCCCTGGTCTAGGTGACATCCTGATGGGGACCACAGTCACCAGGGAAGGGTGAGGCCCAGAGAGGTTCCAGAGTCATCATGTCCAGGTGAGGCTCAGGTGTAGAACAGAGTCACCAGGTACCAATCATGCCCAGGTGAGGACCAGAGTCACCAGGTCTGGATGACGCGCAGATATGATCAGAGTCACCAGTTCCAGGTGAGGCCAAGAAAGAGTCCACATCAATCAGGCCCACGTGGGGAAGAAAGTCACCAGGACTGCGTGAGGCCCAGATGGGGACCAGATTCACCAGGTCCAGGTGAGGCCCAGGTGGTGACCAGAGTTCCCGGGTCTGGGAGAGGACCAGGTAACAAGATTCAACAGGTGCAAGAGGCCCATGTGGGGAACTGAGTCACGAGGTATAGGTGAGGCCCAGGTGGCATCCCCACTCACCAGGTCCAGGTGAGGCCAACCTGCAGGCCAGTGTCACCAGATCCAGGTGAGGCCCTAGTGGGGACCTGAGTCAACAGGTAAATGTGAGTCTACAAGAACACCACAGTCACCAGGTCCAGGTGTGGTTCTAGTGGGAATGAGAGTCACCAGGCCCAGGTGAGACCCAGGTTGGGACCACAGTCACCAGGTCCAGAGTGAGGCCTAGGAGGGGGGACGAGAGTCATCAGGAGCAGTTGAGGCCAAAGTGTGGATCAAAGTTATCATGTTCAGGTGAGGCCCAGGTGGGGAACAGAGTAACCATGTCCCATTGATGTCAGGTGGGAAAAGAGTCACAAGGTCCAGACCATGCCTAAGTGAGGAGTAGATTCACCAGGTCCTGTTGAGGACCAGCTGAGGACCAGTGTCCCCAGCTCAAGGTGAGTCCCAGTGGGGGACCAGAGTCACCCGGTTCTGGTGATATCCAGGTGGGGACCAGAGTCACCACGTCAGGGTGAGGCCCAGAGGGGGACAAGAATCACTAGGTCCAGGGGAGGCCCCGATGTGGAACTGAGAAACCAGGTCCCATGATGCCCATATGAGGACCTGAGTCACCAGGTCCAGGTGAAGTCCCTGTGGGAACCAGTCACCTCGTCCAGGTGAGGTCCAGGTGGGACCACAGTCACAAGGTCCAGGTGAGGCGCAGGAGGCAACAGGATTCACCAAGTCCAGGTGAGGCCCAGGTGGCGACCAGTCACCAGATCCAGGTGTGGAACAGCTAAGGACCAGATTCTCCAGGCCCAAGTGAAGCGCAACGTGTGACCAGAGTCACCAGGGCAGGGTGAGGCCCAGAGGGGGAACCAGAGTAACCAGTTTAGTTTGAGGCCCAGAATGGGACCAGAGGTCCGTGGTCAAAGAGAGGCCCAGGTGTGGAATAGACTATCCAGGTCCCAATGACGCCTGGGTGAGGATCAGAGTCACTAGGGCCATGCTGGCCCAGATGGGGAACAGAATCACTACGTCCTGGTGAGTCATAGAATAAGACCTCATTCAGCAGTATCAGGTGATCACCTTGTGAGAACCAGAGCCACACTATCCAGCTGAGTCCCAGGACCAGGTGAGTCCCACGTGAGGACCAGATTCATCAGGTCGAATTGAGGCATAGCTGGGGACAGAGTCACCAGGTCTGTCTGCGGCCTAGGTGGGGCCAGATTCAGCAGTTCTGAGTTAGGTCAAAGTGGGGACGAGAGACACCAGGTCCAGGTGAGGCCAAAGAGAGGACCAGAGTCACCAGATCCAGGTGAGGTCCATGTTGGAAAGAGAGTCACGAGGTCAAGGAGAGGTCCAGGTGGGGTCCAGAGTCACCAGATCCATGTGAAGCCCAGGTGGGGACCAGAGTCACTAGGTGCAGATGAGGCACAGGTGAGGACCAGAGTTACCAGGTACACGTGAGGATCTGGTGGGGATCAGAGGCAACAGGTCCATGTGAGGCCGGCTTGGGGACCATGATCAACAGGTCCACTTGAGACCCAGGTGTGGAACACAGTAAGCAGGTCCAGGTGAGTCCCCCGTGGTTACAAGGGTCACCACGTCCAGGTGAGGCCCAGGTGGGAGCAGGATCACCAGGTACAGAGGAGGCCCTTGAAAGAACCAGAGTCAACAGTTCGAGTTCAGGCGCAGGTGGCAACCAGGGTCAGCATGTCCAAGTCAAGCCAAAGTGGAATTCACAGTCACTAGGGCACGGTGAGACCCAGAGGGGGAGCATAGTCACCTGGTCCAGGTGAGGTCCAGTTGTGGAACACAGTCACCAGGTCCCAATTTTGCCCAGTTGAGGACCATGGTCAACAGGGCCAGGTAAGGCCCAGATGGGGACCGGAGTCCCGAAATCCAGGTGAAGCCCAGGTGGGGACCACAGTCACAAGATCCAGGGTAGTGTCAGGTGCAGACCAGAATCACCAGGTCCAGGTGTGGTGCAGGTGGCAACCAAACTCACCAGGTCCCGGTGAGGCACTGGTGGGGATCCGAGTCACGAGGTAAATGAGAAGCTAGAAACACATGGGATCCCTGGGTGGCGCAGCGGTTTGGCGCCTGCCTTTGGCCCAGGGCGCGATCCTGGAGACCGGGGATCGAATCCCACGTCGGGCTCCCGGTGCATGGAGCCTGCTTCTCCCTCTGCCTGTGTCTCTGCCTCTCTCTCTCTCTGTGACTATCACAAATAAACAAAAATTTAAAAAAGATACTAGAAACACTGTGGCCAACAGGTCCACATGATCTCCATGTGGGAACGAGAATCACCAGTTACAGGTGAGGACCAGGTGGGGATCCCACTCACCATGTCCAGGTGAGACCCACATGGGAAAAAGTGTCACTGTTAGTGAACAGGGTAACCATATCCTGATGCTACCCTGGTGGGTGGCAGGGACACCAGGTCCTGCTGAGGCCTAAGTGGTACCAGAGACATGAAGTCCAGGTGAGGTCCCGATGGGAACCACATCACCAGGTCAGGTGAGGCCATGCTTAGGCTCAGAGTCACCAGTTACAGGTGAGGCCCAGGTGGCGCCAGAGTCACCTGGAACAGAAGAAGCCAAAGTCAGGACCAGAGTTACCAGGATCAGGTCAGTCCCAGTGGGGAATAGAGTAACCATGTCCCGATGATGCCAAGGTAGAACCAGAGTCACCAGGCCCAGATGTGGCACAGGTGGGGAGCATGTTCACTAGGTCCCGTTGAGGCCCAGTTGAGGACCAGAGTCACCAGGTCTAGGTGAGGCCTAGAGGGGTACCAGATTTACCTGGTCTGGTGACATCCAGATGGGGTCCAGAGTCCCCAGGTCAGGCTGAGGCCCAGAGGGGATCCAGAGTCAACATATCCGATTGAGGCTCAGGTGTGGAACAGAGTATCCAGGTCATAATGGTCCACAGGTGAGGACCAGAGTCACCAGATCTGGGTGAGGCCCAGTTAGGATCAGAGTCACCAGTTCCAGGTGAGGCCAAGAAAGAGTCCACAGCAATCAGGTCCTGGTGGGGAACAAAGTCACCAGGACTGGGTGAGGCCCAGATGGGGACCAGATTGACCAGGTCCAGGTGAGGCCCAGGTGGTGACCAGAGACCACGGGTCTGGGAGACGACCAGGTAACGACCAGATTCACCAGGTCCAAGAGGCCCACGAGGGGACCTGTGTCCCCAGGTACGTGCGAGGCACAGGTGGCAACCACACTCACCAGGTCCAGGAGAGGCCATCCTTCGAGCCATGCAGAGGAACCCTGTCCCGATGATGCCCATGTAGGAACCAGAGTTACCAGGTCCAGGTGAGGCCAACCTGCAGGCCATGCAGTGGAACCATGCCCTGATGATGTCCAGGTAGGGACCAGGGTTACCAGGTCCAGGTGAGGCCAACCTGCAGGCGATGCAGTGGAACCGTGTCCCGATGATGCCCAGGTAGGGACCAGAATCACCAGGTCCAATGAGGCCCAGATGGAGCATATTCACTAGGTCCAGGTGTGGTCCAGTGGAGGACCAGAGTCACCAGAACTGGTTGAGACCTAGAGGGGTACCAGAATCCCCTGGTCCAGGTGACATCTCGACGGGGACCAGAGTCACCAGGTCAAGGTGAGGCACAGAGAGATTCAAGAGTCACCATGTCCAGGTGAGACTCAGGTGTGGAACAGACTCACCAGGTACCAATGATGCCCAGGTGAGGACCAGAGTCACCAGATCTGGGTGACGCGCAGATAGGATCAGAGTCACCAGTTCCAGGTGAGGCCAAGAAAGAGTTCACAGCAATCAGGTCCAGGTGGGGAACAAAGTCACCAGGACTGGGTGAGGCCCAGATTCATCCGGTCCAGGTGAGGCCCAGGTGATGACCAGAGTTCCCGGTTCTGGGAGAGGACCAGGTAAGGACCAGATTCACCAGGTCCAAGAGGCCGACGTGGGGACCTGAGTCACCGGGTATGGGTGAGGCCCAGGTGGCAACCCCACTCACCAGGTCCAAGTGAGGCAAGCCTGCCGGCCAGAGTTACCAAATCCAAGTGAGGCCCTAGTGGGGACCGGAGTCACCAGGTAAATGTGAGTCTACAAGAACACCACACTCACCAGATCCAGTTGTGGTTCATGTGGGAACGAGAGTCACCAGGTCCAGGTGAGACCCAGCCGGGGACCACAGCACCAGGTCCAGATTGAGGCCTAGGTGGGGGGGAAAGAGTCATCAGGACCAGTTGAGGCCAAAGTGTGGAGCAAAGTTCTCATGTCCAGGTGAGGCCCAGGTGGGGAACAGTGTTACCATGTCCCATTGGTGCCAGGTGGGAAAAGACTCACAAGGTCCAGACGAGGCCTAAGTGAGGAGTAGAATCACCAGGTCCTGTGGAGGCTCAGCAGAGGACCAGTGTCCCAAGCTCCGGGTGAGTCCCAGAGGGGGACCAGAGTCACCCGGTTCTGGTGATATCTAGGTGGGGACCAGAGTCAGCACGTCAGGGTGAGCCCCAGAGGGGAACGAGAATCACTAGGTTCAGTTTGAGGCCCCGATGTGGAACTGAGAAACCAGGTTCCATGATGCCCATATGAGGACCTAAGTCACCAGGTCCAGGTGAGGTCCGTGAGGGAACAAGTCACCTCGTCCAGGTGAGGCCCAGGTGGGACCACAGTCACCAGTTCCAGGTGAGGCCCAGGTATATAAGAGAGTATCCAGGTCCCAATGATGCCCAGGTAAGGACCAGAGTCATCAGGTCCAGGAGAGGCCCAAATATGGATCAGAGTCATTGTGTTCCAGGTGAGGCCAGATGGAGACCACAGGAACCAGGACCAGGAGAGCTCCATATGGGAACCAGAGCCACCAGATCCAGGTGAGGTCCAGGTGGGACCACAATCACAAGGTCCAGGTGAGGCGCAGGTGGCAACAGGATTCACTAAGTCCAGGTGAGGCCCAGGTGGCGACCAGTCACCACATCCAGGTGTGGACCAGCTAAGGACCAGATTAACCAGGCCGAAGTGAAGCCCAAGGGGTGACCAGAGTCATCGGGTAAGGGTGATTCCCAGAGGGGGCTCCAGACTAACCATTTTATTTTGAGGCCCAGAATGGGACAAGAGGTCCGTGGTCAAAGTGAGGCCCAGGTGTGGAATAGAGTATCCAGGTCCCAATGATGCCTGGGGGAGGACCAGAGTCACTAGGGCCATGCAGGCCCAGATGGGGAACAGAATCACTAGGTCCTGGTGAGGCATCGAATAAGACCAAAGTCACCAGTATCAGGTGAGCCCATTGTGGGAACCAGAGCCACTCTATCCACCTGAGTCCCAGGTCCATGTGAGGCCCACGTGAGGACCAGATTCATCAGGTCGAATTGAGGCATAGCTGGGGACAAGAGTCACCATGTCTGGGTGCGGCCTTGGTGGGGCAAGATTCAGCAGTTCTAAGTTAGGTCAAAGTGGGGACGAGAGACACCAGGTCCAGTGAGGGCAAACTGAGGACCAGAGTCACCAGATCCAGGTAGGTCCAAGTGGGGACCAGAGTCACCAGATCCAGGTGAAGTCCAGGTGGGGACCACAGTCACCAGATCCAGGTGAAGCCCAGGTGGAGACCAGAGTCAGTAGGTCCAGATGAGGCCCAGGTAAGGACCAGAGTTACCAGGTACATGTGAGGCCCCGGTGGGGATCAGAGGCAACAAGTCCATGTGAAGCCGGTTTGGGGCCATGGTCAAGAAGTGTACTTGAGGCCCAGTTGTGGAACACAGTAAGGAGGTCCAGGTGAGTCCCCGGTGGTGACAAGAGTCACCACGTCCAGGTGAGGACCAGGTGGGGACCAGGATCACCAGGAACAAGGGAGGCCCTTGAAAGAACCAGAGTCAAGAGTTCGAGGTCAGGCGCAGGTGGCAAACAGGGTCAGCAGGTTCAAGTCAGACCAAAGTGGGGTTCACAGTCACTAGGGCACAGTGAGACCCAGAGAGGGACCAGAGTCACCTGGTCCTGGTGAGGTCCAGTTGTGGTACACAGTCACCGGGTCCCAATTTTGCCCAGTTGAGGACCATGGACAACAGGGCCAGTTGATGCCCTGATGGGGACCGGAGTCCCTAAAACCAGCTGAAGCCCAGGTGCGGACCAGAGTCACCAGATCCAGGGTAGTCTCAGGTGCAAACCAGAATCACCAGGTCCAGGTGAGGTGCAGGTGGCAACCACACTCACCAGGTCCCAGTGAGGCCCTGGTGGGACCAGAGTCACGAGGTACATGAGAAGCTAGAAACACTGCATTCACTAGGTCCACATGATGTCCCTTGGGAACGAGAATCACCATATACAGGTGAGGACCAGTGGGGATCCGACTCACCATGTCCAGGTGAGACCCAGGTGGGAACCAGTCTCACCATGTCCAGGTGTGGCCCAGGTGAAGACCAGAGTTAATAGGTCCGGCTGGGTCACTGTTAGTGAACAGTGTAACCATATCCTGATGCTACCCAGGTGGGTACCAGAGACACCAGGTCCTGGTGAGGCCTAGGTTGGACCAGAGATATGAGGTCCAGGTGAGGTCCGATGGGAACCACAGTCACCAGGTCAGGTGAGGCCATGCTTAGGATCAGAGTCACCAGTTACAGGTGAGGCCCAGGTGGAGCCAGAGTCACCTGGTACAAAAGAGGCCAAAGTCAGGACCAGAGTTACCAGGATCAGGTCAGTCCCAGTGGGGAATAGAGTAACCATGTCCCAATGATACACAGGTAGAACAGAGTCACCAGGTCCACATGAGTCGCAAGTGGGGAGCATGTTCACTAGGTCCCGGTGAGGCCCAGTTGAGGACCAGAGTCACCAGGTCGAGTTGAGGCCTAGAGGGGTACCAGATTCACCTGGTCTAGGTGACATACGGATGGGGACCAGAGTCACCATGTCAGGCTGAGGCCCAGAGGGGATCCAGAGTCATCATGTCCAGGTGAGGCTCAGGTTTGGAACCGAGTATCCAGATCATAATGGTCCACAGGTGAAGACCAGATTCACCAGATCTTGGTGAGGCCCAGTTAGGATCAGACTCACCAGTTCCAGGTGAGGCCAAGAAGTAGTCCACAGCAATCATGTCCAGGTGGGGAACAAAGTCACCAGGACTGGGTGAGGCCCAGATGGGGACCAGATTCACCAGGTCCATGTGATTCCCAGGTGGTGACCAGAGTTACGAGTTCCGGGTGAGGACCAGGTAAGGACCAGATTCACCAGGTCCAACTGAGGCCCACGTGGGGACCTCTGTCACCATGCACGGGAGATGCCAGGGGGACAACCCCACTCACCAGGTCCAGGTGTGGCCACCCTGCAGGCCATGCAGTGGAATCATGTCCCGATAATGCCCAGGTAGGGAACAGAGTTACCAGGTCCAGGTGAGGCCAACCTGCAGGACATGCAGTGGAACCATGTCCCGATGATGCCCAGGTAGGGACCAGAGTCACCAGGTCCAAAAGAGGCCCAGATGGTGCATATTCACTAGGTCCAAGTGAGGCCCAGTTGAGGACCAGAGTCACCAGATCTGGTTGAGGCCTAGAAGGGTACCAGAATCACCTGGTCCAGGTGACATCCAGATGGGGACCACAGTCACCAGGTCAGGGTTGTCCCAGAGAGGTTCCAGAGTCATCATGTCCAGGTGAGGCTCAGGTGTGGAACAGAGTCACCAGGTCCCAATGATGCTCAGGTGAGGACCAGAGTCACCAGGTCTGGGTGACGCGCAGATAGGATCAGAGTCACCAGTTGCAGGTGAGGCCAAGAAAGAGTTCACAGCGATCAGGTCCAGGTGGGGAACAAAGTCACCAGACCAGGGTGAGACCCAGATGGGGACCAGA
This sequence comes from Canis aureus, assembly GCF_053574225.1. Lineage (NCBI taxonomy): Eukaryota > Metazoa > Chordata > Mammalia > Carnivora > Canidae > Canis > Canis aureus. The sequence continues at coordinate 53,492,268 of NC_135632.1, read as the reverse complement.
TTCACCAGGTCCAGGTGAGGCCCAGGTGGGGGTAGAGTCCCCGGGTCTCGGAAAGGACCAGGTAACGACAAGATTCACCAGGTCCAAGAGGCTCACGTGGGGACCTGAGTCACCAGCTATGTGTGAGGCCTAGGTGGCAACCCCACTCACCAGGTCTAGGTGAGGCCAACTGGCGGGCCAGAGTCACCAGATCCAGTTGAGGCCCTAGTGGGGACTGGAGTCACCAGGTACATGTGAGTATACAAGACCACCACAGTCACCAGGTCCAGGTGTGGTTCATCAGGTGAAGTGAAGCCCAAAGGGTGACCAGAGTTACCGGGTAAGGGTGAGGCCCAAAGGGGAACCAGTAACTAGTTTAGTTTGAGTCCCAGAATGGGACGAGAGGTCCATGATCAATGTGAGGCACAGATGTGGAATAGAGTATCCAGGTCCTAATGATTCCTGGGTGAGGACCAGAGTCACTAGGGCCATGCCGGCCCAGATGGGAACAGAATCGCTAGGACCAGGTGAGGCATAGAATAAGACCACAGTCAGCTATATCAGGTGAGCCCCTTGTGGGAACCAGAGCCACTCTATCCAGCTGAGTCCCAGGTCCAAGTGAGGCCCACGTGAGGAGCAGATTCATCAGGTCGAATTGAGGCATAGCTGGGGACAAGAGTCACCAAGTTGGGTGCGGCCGAGGTGGGGCAAGATTCAGCAGTTCTGAGTTAGGTCAAAGTGGGGACGAGAGATGCCAGATCCAGATGAGGCCAAACTGAGGACCAGAGTCACCAGATGCAGGTCAGGTCCAGGTGTGGACCAGAGTCAGAAGATCCAGGTGAAGTCCAGGTGGGGACCAGAGTCACCAGATCCAGGTGAAGCCCAGGTAGGGACCAGAGTCGCTAGGTCCAGATGAGACCCAGATGAGGACCAGAGTTACCAGGTACACGTGAAGCCCCGGTGGGGATCAGAGGCAACATGTCCATGTGAGGCTGGCTTGGGGACCATGGTCAACAGGTCTACTTGAGGCCCAGGTGTGGAACACCGTAAGCAGGTCCAGGTGAGTTCCCGGTGGTGACAAGAGTCACCAGGTCCAGGTCAGGCCCATGTGGGCACCAGGATCACCACGTCCAGGGGAGGCCCTTGAAAGAACCAGAACCAACAGTTCGAGGTCAGGCGCAGGTGGCAACCATGGTCAGGAGGTGCAAGTCAGGCCAAAGTGGGGTTCACAGTCACTAGGGCACGGTGACACCCAGAGGGGGACCAGAGTCACCTGGTCCAGGTGAGGTCCAGTTGTGGATCACAGTCACTGGGTCCCAATTTTGCCCAGTTGAGGACCATGGTCAACAGGGCCAGGTGAGGCCCAGATGGGAACGAGAGCCCAAAATCAAGGTGAAGCCCAGGTGGGGACCACAGTCACCAGATGCAGGGTAGTCTCAGGCGCAGACCAGAATCACCAGGTCCAGGTGAGGTGCAGGTGGCAACCACACACAACAGGTACCGGTGAGGCCCTGGTGGGGACCAGAGTCACGAGGTACATGAGAAGCTAGAAACACTGCAGCCACCAGATCCACATGATGTCCATGTGGGAACGAGAATCACCAGTTACAGGTGAGGATCAGGCAGGGATCTGAATCACATGTCCACGTGAGACCCAAGAGGGAACCAGTGCCACCATGTCCAGGTGTGGCCCAGGTGAAGACCAGAGTTAATAGGTCCGGCTGGGTCACAGTTAGTGAAGAGTGTAACCATATCCTGATGCTACCCAGGTGGGTACCAGAGACACCAGGTCCTGGTGAGGCCCAGGTGGGACCAGAGACATGAGGTCCAGGTGAGGTCCCGATGGGAACCACAGACACCAGGTCAGGTGAGGCCATGCTTAGGATCAGAGTCACCAGTTACAGGTGAGGCCCAGGTGGAGCCAGAGTCACCAAGTAGAGAAGACGCCAAAGTCAGGACCAGATTTACCAGGATCAGGAGAGTCCCAGTGGGCAATAGAGTAACCATGTCCCGATGATGCCCAGGTAGAACCCGAGTCACCAAGTACAGATGAGGCGCAGGTGGGGAGTATATACACTAGGTCCCGGTGAGGCCCAGTTGAGGACCAGATTCCCCCAGTCTAGTTGAGGCCTAGAGGGGTACCAGATTCACCTGGTCTAGGTGACATCCAGATGGGGACCAGAGTCACCAGGTCAGTGTGAGGCCCAGAGGGGATCCAGAGTCATCATGTCCAGGTGAGGCCCAGGTGGGACCACAATCACCAGGTCCAGGTGAGGCCCAGTTATATAAGAGAGTATCCAAGTCCCAATGATGCCCAGGTAAGGACCAGAGTCAACAGGTCCAGGAGAGGCCCAAATATGGATCAGAGTCATTGTGTTCCAGGTGAGGCCAGATGGAGACCACAGGAACCAGTTACAAGAGAGCCCCATATGGGAACCAGAGCCACCAGATCCAGGTGAGAACCCGGGGACCACAGTCACAAGGTCCAGGTGAAGCGCAGGTTGAAACAGGATTCACCGAGTCCAGGTGAGGCTCAGGTGGCGACCAGTCACCAGATCCAAGTGAGGACAATCTAAGGACCAGATTCACGAAGCCCAATGAAGCCCAAGGGGTGACCAGAGTCACCAGGTAAGGGTGAGGCCCAGAGGGGCAATCAGAGTAACCAGTTTAGTTTGAGGCCAAGAATGGGACCAGAGGTCCCTGGTCAGAGTGAGTCCCAGATGTGGAATAGAGTATCCAGGTCCCAATGATGCCTGGGTGAGGACCAGAGTCACTAATGCCATGAAAGCCCAGATGGGGAACAGAATCACTAGGTCCTGGTGAGGCATATAATAAGACCACAGTCACCAGTATCAGGTGAGCCCCTTGTGGGAACCACAGCCACTCTACGCAGCGGAGTCCCAGGTCCATGTGAGGCCCACGTGAGGACCAGATTCATCAGGTCGAATTGAGGCATAGCTGGGGACAAGAGTCACCAGGTCTGGGTGCGGTCTAGGTGGGGCATGATTCAGCAGTTCTGAGTTAGGTCAAAGTGGGGACGAGAGACACCAGGTCCAGGTGAGGCCAAACTGAGGACCAGAGCTACCAGATCCAGGTGAGGTCCATGTTGGAAAGAGAGTCACCAGGTCCGGGAGAGGTCCAGGTGGGGAGCAGAGTCACCAGATCCAGGTGAAGTCCAGGTGGGGACCAGAGTCACCAGATACAGGTGAAGCCCAGTTGGGGACCAGAGTCACTAGGTCCAGATGAGGCCAAGGTGAGGACCAGAGTTTTCAGGTACACGTGATGCCTAGGTGGGGATCAGAGGCAACAGGACCATGTGAGGCCGGCTTAGGGACCATGGTCAACAGATCTACTTGAGGCCCAGGTTTGGAACAAAGTAAGCAGGTCCAGGTGAGGCCCAGGTGGGGACCAGGATCACCAGGTCCAGGGGAGGACTTTGCAAGAACCAGAGTCAACAGTTCGAGGCCAGGCGCAGGTGGCAACCAGGGTCATCAGGTCCAAGTCAGGCCACAGTGGGTTTCACAGTCACTAGGGCATGGTGACACCCAGAGGGGGACCAGATTCACCTGGTCCAGGTGAGGTCCAGTTGTGGAACACAGTCACCAGGTCCCAATTTTGCCCAGTTGAGGACCATGGTCAACAGGGCCAGGTGAGGCCCAGATGGGGATCTGAGTCCCCAAGTCAAGGTGAAGCCCAGGTGGGGACCACAGTCACCAGATCCAGGGAAGTCTCAGGTGCAGACCAGAGTCACCATGTCCAGGTGTGGCCCAAGTGAAGAGCAGAGTGAATAGGTCCGGCTGGGTCACTGTTAGAACAGTGTAACCATATCCTGATGCTACCCAGGTGGGTACCAGAGACACAGGTCCTGGTGAGGCCCCGGTGGGACCAGAGTCATGAGGTCCAGTGGAGGTCCCGATGGGAACCACAGTCACCAGGTCAGGTGAGGCCATGCTTAGGATCAGAGTCACCAGTTACAGGTGAGGACCAGGTGGAACCAGAGTCACCTGGTACAGAAGAGGCCAAAGTCAGGACCAGAGTTACCGGAATCAGGTCAGTCCCAGTGCGGAATAGAGTAACCATATCCCGATGATGCCCAAGTAGAACCCGAGTCACCACGTCCAGATGAGGCGCAGGTGGGGAGCATATTCACTAGGTCCCGGTGAGGCCCACTTGAGGACCAGATGCCCCCGGGCTAGTTTAGGCTTAGAGGGGTACCAGATTCACCTGGTCTAGGTGACATCCAGATGGGGACCAGTGTCACCATGTCAGGCTGAGGCCCAGAGGGGATCCAGAGTCATCATGTCCAGGTGAGGTAAGGTGTGGAACAGAGTATCCAGGACATAATGGTCCACAGGTGAGGACCAGAGTCACCAGATCTGGGTGAGGCCCAGTTAGGATCAGAGTCACCAGTTCTAGGTTAGGCCAAGAAGGAGTCCATAGCAATCACGTCCAGGTGGGAACAAAGTCACCAGGACTGGGTGAGGCCCAGATGGGGACCAGATTCACCAGGTCCAGGTGATTCCCAGGTGGTGACCAGAGTTACCAGTTCCGGGTGAGCACCAGGTAAGGACCAGATACAAGGTCCAAGTGAGGCCCACTTGGGAACCTGAGTCACCAGGTATGGGTCAGGCCCAGATGGCAACCCCACTCAACAGGTCCATGTGAGGCCACCTGCAGGCCATGCAGAGGAACCATGTCCCGATGATGCCCAGCAAGGGACAGGGCTGACCATGTCGAGGTGAGGCCAAACTGCAGGCCATGCTGTGGAACCATGTCCCGATGATGCCCAGGTAGTGACCAGAGTCACCAGGTGCAAATGAGACCAAGACGGAGAATATTCACTAGGTCCAGGTGAGGCCCAGTTGAAGACCAGAGTCACCAGAACTGGTTGAGGACTATCGGGGTACAGAATCACCTGGTCCAGGTGACATCTAGATGGGGACCAGCCTCACCAGGTCAGGGTGAGGCCCAGAGGGGTTCCAGAGTCATCATGTCCAGGTGAGGCTCAGGCGTGGAACAGAGTCACCAGGTACCAATGATGCCCATGTTAGGGTCAGAGTCGCCAGGTCTGGGTGACGCGCAAATAGGATCAGAGTCACCAGTTCCAGGTGAGGCCAAGAAAGAGTCCAGAGCAATCAGGTCCACGTGTGGAACGAAGTCACCAGGACTGGGTGAGGCCCAGATGGGGACCAGATTCACCAGGTCCAGGTGAGGCCCAGGTGGTGACCAGAGTCCCCGGGTCTGGGAGAGGACCAGGTAAGGACCAGATTCACCAGGTCAAAGATGCCCAGGTGGGGACCTGAGTCACCAGTATGGGTGAGGCCCAGTTGGCCACCCCACTCAGCAGGTCCCGGTGAGTCCAACATGCAGGTCAGAGTCACCAGATCCACGTGAGGCCCTGGTGGGGACCGGAGTCACCAGGTAAATATGAGTCTACAAGAACACCACAGCCACCAGGTGCAGGTGTGGTTCATGAGGGAACAAGAGTCACCAGGTCCAGGTGAGACCCAGGTGGGGACCACAGTCACCAGGTCTAGATTGAGGCCTAGGTGGGGGGACCAGAGTCATCAGGACCAGTTGAGGCCAAAGTGTGGAGCAAAGTTATCATGTCCAGGTGAGGCCCAGGTGGGGAACAGTGTAACCATGTCCCATTGATGCCAGGTGGGAAAAAAGTCACAGGTCCAGACGAGGCCTGAGTGAGGAGTAGATTCACCAGGTCTTATTGAGGCCCAGTTGAGGACCAGTGTCCCCAGCTCCGGGTGAGTCCCAGAAGGGGACCAGAGTCACGCGGTTCTGGTGATATCCAGGTGGGGACCAGACTCACCACGTCAGGGTGAGGCCCAGAGTGGGACGAGAATCACTAGGTCCAAGTGAGGCCCCAATATGGAAGTGAGAAACCAGGTCCCATGATGCCCATATGAGGACCTGAGTCACCAGGTCCAGGTGAGGTCCCTGTGGGAACCAGTCACCTCGTCCATGTGAGGCTCAGGTGGGACCACAGTCACCGGTCCAGGTGAGGCCCAGGTATATAACAGAGTATCCAGCTCCCAATGATGCCCAAGTAAGGACCAGAGTCAACAGGTACAGGAGAGGCTCAAATATTGTTCAGAGTCATTGTGTTCCAAGTGAGGCCAGTTGGAGACCACAGGAACCAGGTCCAGTAGAGCCCCATATGGGAACCAGAGCCACCCGATCCAGGTGAGGTCCAGGTGGGACCACAGTCACAAGGTCCAGGTGAGGCGCAGGTGGCAACAGGATTCACCAAGTCCAGGTGAGGCCCAGGTGGCGACCAGTCACCAGATCCAGGTGCAGACCAGCTAAGGACCAGATTCACCAGACCCTAGTGAAGCCCAAGGGGTGACCAGAGTCACCAGGTAAGGCTGAGGCCCAGAGGGGAACCAGAGTAACCAGTTTAGTTTGAGGCCCAGAATGGGACCAGAAGTCCCTGGTCAAAGTGAGGCCCAGGTGTGGAATAGAGTATCCAGGGTGAGGATCATTGGGTCCATCACCCAATGCTGCCTGGGTGAGGACCAGAGGCACTAGGGCCATGCAGGCCCAGATGGGGAACAGAATAACTACGTCCTGGTGAGGCATAGAATAAGACCACAGTCAGCAGTATCAGGTGTGCCCCTTGTGGGAACCAGAGCCACTCTATCCAGCTGAGTCCCAGGTCCATGTGAGGCCCACGTGAGGACCAGATTCATCAGGTCGAATTGAGGCATAGCTGGGGACAAGAGTCACCAGGTCTGGGTGCGGCCTATGTGGGCAAGATTCAGCAGTTCTGAGTTAGGTCAAAGAGGGGACGAGAGACACCAAGCCCAGGTGAGGCCAAACTGAGGACCAGAGTCACCAGATCCACATGAGGTCCATGTTGGCAAGGAGTCACCAGGTCTAGGAGACGTCCTGGGGTGGACCAGAGTCACCAGTTCCAGGTGAAGTCCAGGTGGGGACCAGAGTCACTAGGTCCTGATGAGGCCCAGGTGAGTACCAGAGTTACCAGGTACACGTGAGGCTCCGTTGGGGATCAGAGGCAACATGTCCATGTGAGTCTGGCTTGGGGACCTTGGTCTACAGGTCTACTTGAGGCCCAGGTGTGGAACACAGTAAGCAGGTCCCGGTGAGTCCCCGGTGGTGACAAGAGTCACCACGTCCAGGTGAGGCCCAGGTGGGGACCAGGATCACCAGGTCCAGGGGAGGCCCTTGAAAGAACCAGAGTCAACAGTTCGAGGTCAGGCGCAGGTGACAACCAGGATGAGCAGGTCCAAGTCAGGCCAAAGTGGGGTTCACAGTCACTAGGGCACGGTGACCCCCAGAGCAGGACCAGAGTCACTTGGTCCAGGTGAGGCCACATGTGGAACACAGTCACCGGGTCCCAATTTTGCCCAGTTGAGGACAATCCCACTCACCAGGTCCAGGTGAAGCCTACCTGCAGGCCATGCCTGATACTATATCCCGATGATGCCCAGGTACGGACTAGAGTCACGAGGTCCAAATGAGGCCCAGATGGGGTATATTCACTAGGTCCAGGTGAGGCCCAGTTGAGGACCAGAGTCACCAGATCACCTTGAGCCCTAGAGGCTTACCAGAATCACCTGGTCCAGGTGACATCCAGATGGGGACCAGAGTCACCAGGTCAGAGTGAGTCCCAGAGAGGTTCCAGAGTCATCATATCCAGATGAGGCTCAGGTGTGGAACAGAGTACCCAGGTATCAATGATGCCCATGTGAGGACCAGAGTCACCAGGTCTGGGTGATGCGCAGATAGGATCAGAGTCACCAGTTCCAGGTGAGGCCAAGAAAGCGTCCACAGCATCAGGTCCAGGTGGTGAACAAAGTCACCATGACTGGGTGAGGCCCAGATGGGGACCAGATTCACCAGGTCCAGGTGAGGTCCAGGTGGTGACCAGAGTCCCCTTGTCTGTCAGAGGACCAGGTAAGGACCAGATTCACCAGGTCCAAGTGAGGCCCACGTGAGGACCTGAGTCACCAGGTGTGGGTGAGGTCCAGGTGGCAACCCCACTCACCAGGTCCAGGTGAGGCCAACCTTCAGGCCAGAGTCACCAGATCCACGTGAGGCCCTAGTGGGGACTGGAGTCACCAGGTAAATGTGCGTCTACAAGAACACCACAGTCACCAAGTCCAGGTGTGGTCATGTGGGAACGAGAGACACCAGGTCCAGGTGAACCCAGGTGGGGACCACAGTCACCAGGTCCAGATTGAGGGCTAGGTGGGGGGACCAGAGTCATCAGGACCAGTTGAGGCCAAAGTGTGGAGCAAAGTTATCATGTCCAGGTGAGGCCCAGGTGGGGAACAGCGTAACCATGTCCCGTTGATGCCAGGTGGGAAAAGAGTCACAAGGTCCCGGTGAGGCGCAGGTGGCAACAGGATTCACAAGTCCAGGTTAGGCCCAGGTGGCGACCAGTCACCAGATCCATGTGAGGACCAGCTAAGGACCAGATTCACCAGGCCCAGGTTAAGCCCAAGGGGTGACCAGCGTCACCAGGTAAGGGTGAGGCCCGGAGGGGGAACCAGAGTAACCAGTTTAGTTTGAGGCCCAGAATGGGACCAGAGGTCCGTGGTCAAAGTGAGGCCCAGGTGTGGAATAGAGTATCCAGGTCCCAATGATGCCTGGGTGAGGACCAGAGTCACTAGGGCCATGCAGGCCCAAATGGGGAACAGAATCTCTAGGTCCTTGTGAGGCATAGAATAAGAACACAGTCACCAGTATCAGGTGAGCCCCTTGTGGGAACCAGAGCCACTCTATCCAGCTGAGTCCCAGGTCCATGTGAGGCCCACGTGAGGACCAGATTTATCAGGTCGAATTGAGGCATAGCTGGGGACAAGAGTCACCAGGTCTGCGTGCGGCCTAGGTGTGGCAAGATTCAGCAGTTCTGAGTTAGGTCCAAATGGGGACGAGAGACACCAGGTCCATGTGAGACCAAACTGAGGACCAGAGTCACCAGATCCAGGTGAGGTCCATGTTGGAAAGAGAGTCACCAGGTCAGGAGAGGTCCAGGTGGGGACCAGAGTCACCAGATCCAGGTGAAGTCCCGGTGGGGACCAGAGTCAACAGATCCAAGTGAAGCCCAGGTGGGGACCAGAGTCACTAGGTCCAGATGAGGCCCAGGTGAGGACGAGAGTTACCAGGTACACGTGAGGCCACGGTGGGAATCAGAGGCAACAGCTCCATGTGAAGCCGGCATGGGGACCATGGTCAACAGTTGTATTTGAGGCCCATGTGTGGAACACAGTAACCAGATCCAGGTGAGTCCCCGGTGGTGACAAGAGTCACCACGTCCAAGTGATACCCAGGTGGGGACCAGGATCACCAGATACAGGGGAGGCCCTTGAAAGAACCAGAGTCAACAGTTCGAGGTCAGGCGCAGCTCCCAACCAGGGTCAGCAGGTCCACGTCAGGCCAAAGTGGGTTTCACAGACACTAGGGCACGGTGAGACCCAGAGGGGAACCAGAGTCACTTGGTCCAGGTGAGTTCCAGTTGTGGAACACAGTCACCGCGTCCCGATTTTGCCCAGTTGAGGACCATGGTCAACAGGGCCAGGTGAGGCCCAGATGGGGACCGGAGTAACCAAATCCAGGTGAAGCCCAGGTGGGGACCAGAGTCACTAGATCCAGGGTAGTCTCAGGTGCAGAACAGAATCACCAGGTGCAGGTGAGATGCAGGTGGCAACCACACTGACCAGGTCCCGGTGAGGCCCTGGTGGGGACCAGCGTCGCGAGGTACATGAGAAGCTAGAAACACTGCAGCCACCAGGTCCACGTGATGTCCATGTGGGAACGCGAATCACCAGTTACAGGTAAGGACCAGGTGGGGATCCGAGTGACCATGTCCAGGTGATACCCAGGTGGGAAACAGTGTCACCATGTCCAGGTGTGGCCCAGGTGAAGACCAGAGTTAATAGATCCGGCTGGGTCACTGTTAGTGAACAGTGTAACCATGTCCTGATTCTACCAGGTGGGTACCAGAGACACCAGGCCCTGGTGAGGCCCAGGTGGGACCAGAGACAAGAGGTCCAGGTGAGGTCCCGATGGGAACCACATTCACCAGGTCAGGTGAGGCCATGCTTAGGATCAGAGTCACCAGTTACAGGTGAGGCCCAGGTGGAACCAGAGTCACCTGGTACATAAGAGGCCAAAGTTAGGACCAGAGTTACCAGGATCAGGTCAATCCCAGAGGGTAATACAGTAACCATGTACCGATGATGCCCAGGTACAACCAGAGTCACCAGGTCCAAATGAGGCGCAGGTGGGGACCATGTTCACTAGATTCCGGTGAGGCCCAGTTGAGGACCAGAGTCACCAGGTCAAGTTGAGGCAAAGAGGGATACCAGATTCACCTGGTCTTCGTGACATCCAGATGGTGAACCGAGTCCACATGTCAGGCTGAGGCCCAGAGGGGATCCAGATTCATCATGTCCAGGTGAGGCTCAGGTGTGGAACAGAGTATTCAGGTCATAATGGTCCACAGGTGAGGACCAGAGTCACCAGATCTGGGTGAGACCCAGTTAGGATCAGAGTCACCAGTTCCAGGTGAGGCCAAGAAAGAGTCCACAGCAATCAGGCCCAGGTGGGGAACAAAGTCACCAGGAATGGGTGAGGCCCAGATGGGGACCAGATTCACCAGGCCCAGGTGAATCCCAGGTGGTGACCAGAGTTACCAGTTCCGGGTGAGGACCAGGTAAGGACCAGATTCACCAGGTCCAAGTGAGGCCCGCGTGGGGACCTGTGTCACCAGGCATGGTTGAGGCCCAGATGACAACACCACTCACCAGGTCCAGGTGATTCCAAACTGCAGGCCATGCAGAGGAACAATATCCCGATGATACTCAGGTACTGACTAGAGTTACCAGGTCCAGGTGAGGCCAACATGCAGGCCATGCAGTGGAACCATGTCCCTATGATGCCCAGGTAGGGACCAGAACACCAGGTCCAAATGAGGCCCAGATGGAGCATATTCACTAGGTCCAGGTGAGGCCCAGTTGAGGACCAGAGTCTCCAGATCTGGTTGAGGCTTAGAGGGGTACCAGAATCTCCTGGTCCAGGTGACATCCAGATGGGGTCCAGAGTCACTAGGTCAGGGTGAGGCCCAGAGTGGTTCCAGAGTCATCATGTCCAGGTGAGGCTCAGGTGTGGAACAGAGTCACCAGATACCACTGATGCCCAGGTGAGGACCAGAGTCACCAGGACTGGGTGACGCGCAGATAGGATCAGAGTCACCAGTTCCAGGTGAGGCCAAGAAAGTGTCCACACCAATCAGGTCCAGGAGGGGAACCAAGTCACCAGGACTGGGTGAGGCCCAGATGGGGACCAGATTCACCAGGTCCAGATGAGGCCCAGTTGGGGACCAGAGTCCCCGGGTCTGGGAGAGGACCAGGTAATGACCAGATTAAAAGGTCCAATAGGCCCACGTGGGGACCTGAGTCACCAGGTTTGGGTGAGGCCCAGGTGGCAACCCCACTCACCAGGTCGAAGTGAGGCCAACCAGCAGGCCAGAGTCACCAGATCCACGTGAGGCCCTAGTGGGCACCGGAGTCACCAGGTAAATGTGAGTCTACAAGAACACCACAGTCACCAGGTCCAGGTGTGGTTCATGTGGGAACGAGAGTCACCAGGTCCAGGTGAGACCCAGGTGGGGACAACAGTCACCAGGTCCAGATTGAGGCCTAGGTGGGGGGACCAGGGTCATCAGGACCAGTTGAGGCCAAAGGGCGGAGCAAAGTTATCATGTCCATGTGAGGCCCAGGTGCGGAACAGAGTAACCATGTCCCATTGATGTCAGGTGGGAAAAGAGTCACAATGTCCAGACGAGGCCTAAGTGAGGAGTAGATTCACCAGGTCCTGTTGAGACCCAGTTGAGGACCAGTGTCCCGAGGTCCGGATGAGTCCCAGAGGGGACCAGAGTCACCCGGTTCTGGTGATATCCAGGTGGGGACCAGAGTCAGCACGTCAGTGTTAGGCCGAGAGGGGGACGAGAATCACTAGGTCCATGTGAGGCCCCGATGTGGACTGAAAAACCAGGTCTCATGATGCCCATATGAGGACCTGAGTCACCAGGTCCAGGTGAGGTCCCTGTGGGAACCAGTCACCTCGTCCAGGTGAGGCCCAGGTGGGACCACAGTCACCAGGTCCAGGTGAGGCCCAGGTATAAAAGAGAGTATCCAGGTCCCAATGATGGCCAGGAAAAGACCAGAGTCAACAGGTCCAGGAGAGGCCCAAATATGGATCAGAGTCATTGTGTTCCAGGTGAGGCCAAATGGAGACCACAGGAAAGAGGTCCAGGAGAGCCCCATATGTGAAGCAGAGCCATCAGATCCAGGTGAGTTCCAGGTGGGTCCACAATCACAAGGTCCAGGTGAGGCGCAGGTGGCAACAGGATTCACCAAGTCCAGGTGAGGCCCAGGTGGCGACCAGTCACCACATCCAGGTGCAGACCAGCTAAGGACCAGATTCACCAGGCCCAAGTGAACCCCAAGGGGTGACCAGAGTCACGAGGTAAGGGTGAATCCGTGAGGGGCACCAGAGTAACCAGTTTAATTTGAGGCCCAGAATGGGACCAGAGGTCCCTGGTCAAAGAGGGGCCCAGGTGTGGAATAGAGTATCCAGGTCCCAATGATGCCTGGGTGAGGACCAGAGTCTCTAGGGCCATGCAGGCCCAGATGGGGAACAGAATCACTAGGTCCTTGTGAGGCATAGAAAAAGACCCGAGTCACCAGTAACAGGTGAGACTCTTGTGGGAACCAGAGCCACTCTATGCAGCTGAGTCCCAAGTCCATGTGAGGCCCACGTGAGGACCAGATTCATCAGGTCAGTTCGAATTGAGGCATAGCTGGGGACAAGAGTCCCCAGGTCTGGGTGCGTCCTAGGTTTGGCAAGATTCTGCAGTTTTGAGTTAGGTCAAAGTGGGGACGAGAGACACCAGGTCCAGGTGAGCCCGAACTGAGGACCAGAGTCACCAGATCCAGGTGAGGTCCAGGTGGGGACCAGACTCACCAGATCCAGGTGAAGTCCAGGTGGACCAGAGTCACTAGGTCCAGATAAGGCCCAGGTGAGGACCAGAGTTACTAGGTACACGTGAGTCCCCGGTGGGGATCAGAGGAAACAGGTCCATGTGAGGCCAGTTTGGGAATATGGTCAAGAGGTGTACTTGAGGCCCAGGTGTAGAACACAGTAAGCAGGTCCAGGTGAGTCCCCGGTGGTGACAAGAGTAACCACGTCCGGGTGAGGCCCAGATGCGGACCAGGATCACCAGGTACAGGGGAGGCCCTTGAGAGAACCAGAGTCAACAGTTAGAGGTCAGGCGCAGGTGGCAACCAGGGTCAGCAGGTCCAAGTCAGGCCAAAGTGGGGTTCACAGTCACTAGGGCACGGTGAGACCCAGAGGGGGACCAGAGTCACCTGGTCCTGTGAGGTCCAGTTGTGGAACTCAGTCACCGGGTCCCAATTTTGCCCACTGAAGACCATGGTCAACAGGGCCAGTTGAGGCCCAGATGGGGACCGGAGTCCCCAAATCCAGGTGAAGCCCAGGTGGGGACCACAGTCACCAGATGCAGGGTAGTCTCAGGTGCAGACCAGAATCACCAGCTGCAGGTGAGGTGCAGGTGGCAACCACACTCACCACGTCCCGGTGAGGCCCTGGTGGGGACCAGGGTCACGAGGTACATGAGAAGCTAGAAACACTGCAGCCACCAGGTCTACATGGTGTCCATGTGGGAACGAGAATCACCAGTTACAAATGAGGCCCAGGTGGGGATCCGATTCACAATGTCCAGGTGAGACCCATGTGGGAACGAGTGTCACCACATCCAGGTGTGGCCCAGGTGAAGACCAGAGTTAATACGTCCCGCTGTGCCACTGATAGTGAAGAGTGTAACGATATCCTGATGCTACCGTGGTGGGTACCAGAGACACCAGGTCCTGGTGAGGCCCAGGTGCGACTATGAACATGAGGTCCAGGTGAGGTCCCGATGGGAACCACAGTCAGAAAGTCAGGTGAGGCCATGCTTAGGATCAGAGTCACCAGTTACAGATGAGGCCCAGGTGGAGCCAGAGTCACCTGGTACAGAACAGGCCAAAGTCCGGACCAGAGTTACCAGGATCAGGTCAGTCCCAGTGGGGAATACAGTAACCATGTCCCGATGATGACCAGGTAGAACCAGAGTCACCAGGTCCAGATGAGGCGCAGGTGGGGAGCATATTCTCTAGGCCCCGGTGAGGCCCAGTTGAGGACCAGAGTCACCAGGTGTAGTTGAGGCCTAGAGGGGTACAAGATTCACCTGGTCTAAGTGACATCCAGATGGGGACTAGAGTCACCATGTCAGGGTGAGGCCCACAGGGGATCCAGAGTCTTCATGTCCAGGTGAGGCTCAGGTGTGGAACAGAGTATCCAGGTTAATGGTCCACAGGTGAGGACCAGAGTCACCAGATCTGGGTGAGGCCCAGTTAGGATCAGAGTCACTAGTCCCAGGTGAGGCCAAGAAGGCGTCCACAGCAATCAGGTCCCTGTGGGGAACAAAGTCACCAGGACTGGGTGAGGCCTAGATGGGGACCAGATTCACCAGGCCCAGGTGATTCCCAGGTGGTGACCAGAGTTACCAGTTCTGGGGAAGGACCAGGTAAGGACCAGATTCACCAGGTCCAATTGAGGCCCACGTGGGGACCTGTGTCACCAGGTATGGGTGAGGCACAATTGGCAACCCCACTCACCAGGTCCAGGTGAGGCCAACCTGCAGGCCATGCAGTGGAACCATGTCCCGATTATGCCCAGGTAGGGACGATAGTTACCAGGTCCAGGTGAGGCCAACCTGCAAGCCATGCATTGGAACCATATCCCTATGATGCCCAGGTAGGTACCAGAGTCACCAGGTCCAAATGAGTCCCAGATGGAGCATATTCAATAGGTCCAGGTGAGGCCCAGTTGAGGACCAGGTTCACCAGAACTGTTTGAGGCCTAGAGTGGTACCAGAATCACCTGGTCCAGGTGACATCCAGATGGGTACCAGAGTCACCAGGGCAGGGTGAGGCCCAAAGAGGTTCCAGAGTCAGCATGTCCAGTTGAGGCTCAAGTGTAGAACAGAGTCACCAGGTACCAATGATGCCCAGGTGAGGACCAGAGTCACCAGGCCTGGGTGACGCGCAGATTGGATCAGAGTCACCAGTTCCAGGTGAGGCTAAGAAAGAGTCACAGCAATCAGGTCCAGGTGGGGAACAAAGTCACCAGGACTGGGTGAGGCCCAGATCACCAGGTCCATGTGAGCTGCAGGTGGCAACCACACTCACCCGGTCCCGGAGAGTCCCCGGTGGGGACCAGAGACACGACGTACATGAGAAGCTAGAAACACTGCAGCCACCAGGTTCACATGATGTCCATGTGGGAATGAAAATCACCAGTTACAGGTGAGGACCAGGTGGGGATCCGACTCACCATGTCCAGGTGAGACCCAGGTGGGAACCAGTGTCACCATGTCCGCGTGTGCCCCAGGTGAAGACCAGAGTTATTAGGTCCGGCTGGATGAGTGTTAGTTAACAGTGTAACCATATGCTGATGCTACCCAGGTGGGCACCAGAGACACCAGGTCCTGATGAGGCCCAGGTGTAACCGGAGACATGAGGTCCAAGTGAGGTCCCGATGGGAACCACAGTCACCGGGTCAGGTGAGCCCATGCTTAGGATCAGAGTTACCAGGTACAGGTGAGGCCCAGGTGGAGCCAGAGTCACCTGGTACAGAAGAGGCCAAAGTCAGGACCAGAGTTACCAGGATCAGGTCAGTCCTAGTGGGTAATACAGTAACCATGTCCCAATGATGCCCAGGTAGAGTCAGAGTCACCAGGTCCATCGAGGCGCAGGTGGGTAGAATATTCACTAGGTCCAGGTGAGGCCCAGATGAGGACCAGAGTCACCAGGTCTAGTTGACGCCTAGAGGGGTACCAGATTCACCTGGTCTAGGGGACATCCCGATGGGGACCAGAGTCACCATGTCATGGTGAGGCCCAGATGGGAATCCAGAGTCATCATGTCCAGGTGAGGTTCAGGTGTGGAACAGAGTATCCAGGTCATAATGGTCCACAGGT
The DNA here is from genome assembly GCF_053574225.1 of Canis aureus. Lineage (NCBI taxonomy): Eukaryota > Metazoa > Chordata > Mammalia > Carnivora > Canidae > Canis > Canis aureus. The sequence continues at coordinate 53,476,205 of NC_135632.1, read as the reverse complement.
GAGGACCAGAGTCACCAGATCTGGGTGAGGACCAGTTATGATCAGAGTTGCCAGTTCCAGGTGAGGCCAAGAAGGAGTCCACAGCAATCAGGTCCAGGTGGGGATCAAAGACACCAGGAATGTGTGAGGCCCAGATGGGGACCAGATTCACGAGGTCCAGGTGATTCCCATTTGGTGACAAGGTCAACAGGACTAGGTGATACCCAGGAGGTGACCAGATTTACCAGTTCCGGGTGGGAACTAGGTAAGGACCACATTCACCAGGTCCAAGTGAGGCCCACGTGGGGACCTGTGTCACCAGGCATGGGTAAGACCCACGTGGGAACCCCACTCACCAGGTCAAGATGAGGCCAACCTGCAGGCCATGCAGAGGAGCCATGTCCCGATGATGCCCAGGTAGGGACCAGAGTTACCAGATCCAGGTGAGACCCAGGTGGGGAACACAGGAACCAGGTCCAGATTGAGGCCTAGGTGGGGGGACCAGAGTCATCAGGACCAGTGGAGGCCAAAGTGCGGAGAAAACTTATCATGTCCAGGTGAGGCCCAGGTGGGGAACAGAGTAACCATGTCCCATTGATGCCAGGTTGGATAAGAGTCACAAGGTCCAGACGAGGCCTAAGTGAGGAGTAGATTCACCAGATCCTGTTGAGCCCAGTTGAGGACCAGTGACCCCAGCTCCGGGTGAGTCCCAGAGGGGGAGAAGAGTCACCCGGTTCTGGTGATATCCAGGTGGGGACCAGAGTCACCACGTCAGGGTGAGGCCCAGAGTTGGACGAGATCACTAGGTCCAGGTGAGGCCCCAATGTGGCACTGAGATACCAGGTCCCATGATACCAATTTGAGGACCTGAGTCACCAAGTCCAGGTGAGGTCCCTGTCGGAACCAGTGTCCTCATCCAGATGAGGTCCAGGTGGGACCACAGTCACCAGGTCCAGGTGAGGCCCAGGTATATAAGAGAGTATCCAGGTCCCAATGATGCCCAGGTAAGACCAGAGTCAACAGGTCCAGGAGAGGCCCAAATATGGATCAGAGTCATTGTGTTCCAGGTGAGGCCAGATGGAGACCACAGTAACCAGGTCCAGGAGAGGCCCATATGGGAACCAGAGCCACCAGATCCAGGTGAGTTCCAGGTGGGACCACAGTCACAAGGTCCAGGTGAGGCGCAGGTGGCAACAGGATTCACCAAGTCCAGGTGAGGCCCAGGTGGCGACCAATCACCAGATCCAGGTGCGGATCAGCTAAGGACCAGATTCACCAGGCCGATGTGAAGCTCAAGGGGTGACCAGAGAAACCAGGTAACGGTGAGGCCCAGAGGTAGAATCAGAGTAACCAGTTTAGTTATAGGCACAGAATGGGACCAGAGGTCCCTGGTCAAAGTGAGGCCCAGGTGTGCAATAGAGTATCCAGGTCCCAATGATGCCTGGGAGAGGACCAGAATCTCTAGGGCCATGAAGGCCCAGATGGGGAACAGAATCACTAGGTCGTAGTGAGGCATAGAATAAGACCACAGTCAGCAGTATCAGGTGAGCCCCTTGAGGGAACCAGAGCCACTCTACCCAGCTGAGTCCAAGGTCCATGTGAAGCCCACGTGAGGACCAGATTCATCAGGTCGAATTGAGGCATAGCTGGGGACAAGAGTCAACAAGTCTGGGTGCGGCGTAGGTGGGGAAAGATTCAGCAGTTCTGAGTTAGGTCAAAGAGGGAACGAGAGACACCAGGTCCAGGGGAGGCCAAACTGAGGAGCAGAGTCACCAAATCCAGGGGAGAACCATGTTGGAAAGAGAGTCACCAGGTCCAGGAGAGGTCCAGGAGGGGACCAGAGTCACCAGATCCAGGTGAAGTCCAGGTGGGGACCCGAGTCACCAGATCCAGGTGAAGCCCAGGTGGGAACCAGAGTCACTAGGTCCAGATGAGGCCCAGGTGAGGACCAGACTTACCAGGTACACGTGAGGCCCCGGTGGGGATCAGAGGCAACAGGTCCATGTGAGTCCCGCCTGGGGACCATGGTCAACAGGTCTACTTGAGGCCCAGGTGTGGAACACAGTAAGCAGGTCCAGGTGAGTCCCCGGTGGTGACAAGAGTCACCACGTCCAGGTGAGGCCCAGGTGGGGACCAGTAACACCAGGTACAGGGGAGGCCCTTGAAAGAATCAGAGTCAACAGCTCGAGGTCAGGCGTAGGTGGCAACCAGGGTCAGCAGGTGCAAGTCGGGCCAAAGTGGGCTTCACAGTCACTATGGCACGGTGAGACCCAGAGTGGGACCAGAGTCACCTGGTCCAGGTGAGGTCCAGTTGTGGAACACAGTCACCGGGTCCCTATTTTGCCCTGGTGGGGACCATGGTCAACAAGGCCAGGTGAGGCCCAGGTGGGGACCGGAGTCCCCAAATCCATGTGAAGCCCAAGTGGGGACCACAGTCACCAGATCCAGGGTAGTCTCGGGTGCAGACCAGAATCACCAGGTCCAGGTGAGGTGCAGGTGGCAACCACACTCACCAGGTCCCGGTGAGTCCCTGGTGGGGACCAGAGTCACGAGGTACATGAGAAGCTAGAAACACTGCAGCCACCAGGTCCACATGATGTCCATGTGGAAACGAGAATCACCAGTTTCAGTTGAGGACCAGGTGGGGATGCGACTCACCATGTCCAGGTGAGACCCAGGTGGGAACTAGTGTCACCAAGTGCAGGTGTGGCCCAGGTGAAGACCAGAGTTAATAGGTCCGGCTGGGTCACTGTTAGTGAACAGTGTAACCATATCCTGATGCTACCCAGGTGGGTACGAGAGACACCAAGTCCTGGTGAGGCCCAGGTGAGACCAGAGACATGAGGACCAGGTGAGGTCCCATGGGCACCACAGACATCAGGTGAGGTGAGTCCATGCTTAGGATCAGATTCAACAGTTACAGGTGAGGCCCAGGTGGAGCCAGAGTCACCTGGTACAGAAGATCCAAAAGTCAGGACCAGAGTTACCAGGATCAGGTCAGTCCCAGTGGGGAATAGAGTAACCATGACCCGATGATGCCCAGGTAGAACCAGAGTCACAAGGTCCAGATGAGGCGCAGGTGGGGAGCATATTCACTAGGTCCCCGTGAGGCCCAGTTGAGGATCAGTGACACCAAGTCTAGTTGAGGCCCAGAGGGGTACCAGATTCACCTGGTCTTGGTGACATCCAGATGGGTACCAGAGTCTTCAGGTCAGGGTGAGGCCCAGAGAGGTTCCAGAGTCATCATGTCCAGGTGAGGCTCAGGTGTGGAACAGAGTCACCAGGTACCAATGATGCCCAGGTGAGGACCAGAGTCAACAGGTCTGGGTGAGGCGCAGATAGGATCAGAGACACCAGTTCCAGGTGAGGCCAAGAAACAGTCCAAAGCAATCAGGTACAGGTGGGGAACAAAGTCTCCTGGACTGGGTGAGGCCCAGATGGGGACCAGATCCACCAGGTCCAGGTGAGCCCAGGTGGTGACCAGAGACCCGAATCTGGGAGAGGAACAGGTAACGACCAGATTCACCAGGTCCAAGAGTCTCACGTTGGGACCTGAGTCACCAGGTATGGGTGAGACCCAGGTGGCAACCCCACACACCAGGTCCAGGTTAGGGCAACCTTCAGGCCATGCAAAGCAACCATGTCCCGATGATGCCCAGGTAGGGACCAGAGTCACCAGGTCCAGATGAGGCGCAGGTGGGGAGCATGTTCACTAGGTCCCGGTGAGGCCCAGTTGAGGACCAGAGTCACCAGGTCAAGTTGAGGCCTAGAGGGGTACCAGTTTCACCTGTTCTAGGTGACATCCACATGGGGACCAGTGTCACCATGTCAGGCTGAGGCCCAGAGGGGATCCGAGTCATCATATCCAGGTGAGGCTCAGGTTGGAACAGAGTATCCATGTCATAATAGACCACAGGTGAGTACCAGAGTCACCAGTTCTGGGTGAGGCCCAGTTAGGATCAGAGTCACCAGTTCCAGGTGAGGCCAAGAAGGAGTCCACAGCAATCAGGCCCAAATGGGGAACAAAGTCACCAGGACTGGGTGAGGCCCAGATGGGGAACAGATTCACCAGGCCCAGGTGATTCCCAGGTGGTGACCAGACTTACCAGTTCCGGGTGAGGACCAGGTAAGGGTCAGATTCACCAGGTCCAAGTGATGAGCACGTGGGGACCTGTGTCACCAGGTATGGGTGAGGCACTGGTGAAAACCCCACTAACCAGGCCCAGGTGAAGCCAACATGCAGGCCATGCAGAGGAACCATATCCCAATGATGCCCATGTAGGGAATAGACTTACCGGGTCCAGGTGAGGCCAACCTGCATGCCATGCAGAGAAACCATGTCCCGTTGATGCCCAGGTAGGGACCAGATTTACCAGGTCCAGGTGACGCCAACCTGCAGGCCATGCAGTGGAACCATGTCCCGATGATGCCCAGGTAGGGACCAGAGTCACCAGGTCCAAATGAGGCCCAGATGGAGCATATTCACTAGGTCCAGGTGAGGCCCAGTTGAGGACCAGAGTCACCAGATCTCGTTGAGGCCTAGAGGGGTACCAGAATCACCTGGTCCAGGTGACATCCAGATGGGGACCAGAATCACCAGGTCAGGGTGAGGCCCAGAGAGGTTCCAGAGTCATCATGTCCAGGTGAGGCTCAGGTGTGGAACAGAGTCACCAGGTACCAATGATGCCCAGGTGAGGACCAGAGTCAGCAGGTCTGGGTGAGGCGCAGATAGGATCAGAGACACCAGTTCCAGGTGAGGCCAAGAAGGAGTCCACAGCAATCAGGTCCAGGTGGGGAACAAAGTCACCAGGACTGGGTGAGGCCCAGACGGGGAACACAATCACCAGGTCCAGGTGAGGCCCAGTTGGGGACCAGAGTACCCGGGTCTGGGAGAGGACCAGGTAAGCACCAGATTAACAGGTCCAAGAGGCCCACGTGGGGACCTGTGTCACCAGGTTTCGGTGAGGCCCAGGTTGCAACCCCACTCACCAGGTCCAAGTGAGGCGAACCTGCAGGCCAGAGTCACCAGATCCAGTTGAGGTCCTAGTGGGGACACGAGGCACCAGGTAAATGTGAGTCTACAAGAACACCACAGTCAAGAGGTCCAGGTTTGGTTCATGTGGGAACGAGAGTCACCAGATCCAGGTGAGACCCAGGTGGGGACCACAGTCACCAGGTCCAGATTGAGGCCTAGGTGGGGGGACCAGAGTCATCAGGACCAGTTGAGCCCAAAGTGTAGAGCAAAGTTATCATGTCCAGGTGAGGCCCAGGTGGGGAACACAGTAACCATGTCCCATTGATTCCAGGTGGGAAAAGAGTCACAAGGTCCAGATGAGGTCTAAGTGAGGAGTAGATTCACCAGGTCCTGTTGAGGCCCAGCTGAGGACCAGTGTCCCCAACTCCGGGTGAGTCCCAGAGGGGGACCAGAGTCCCCCGGTTCTGGTGATATCCAGGTGGGAACCAGAGTCAGCATGTCAGGAAGAGGTCCAGAGGGGGACGAGAATCACTAGGTCTAGGTGAGGCCCCAATGTGGAACTGAGAAACCAGGTCCCATGATGCCCATATGAGGACCTGAGTCACCAGGTCCAGGTGAGGTCCCTGTGGGAACCAGTCACCTCGTCCAGGTGAGTCCCAGGTGGGACCACAGTCACCAGGTCCAGGTGAGGCCCAGATATATAAGAGAGTATCCAGGTCCCAATGATGCCCAGGTAAGGACCAGAGTCAACAGGTCCAGGAGAGGCCCAAATATGGATCAGAGTCATTGTTTCCAGGTGAGGCCAGATGGAGACCACAGGAACCAGGTCCAGGAGAGCCCCATATGGGAACCAGAGCCACCAGATCCAGGTGAGGTCCAGGTGGGACCACAGTCACAAGGTCCAGGTGAGGTGCATGTGGCAACAGGATTCACCAAGTCCAGGTGAAGCCCGGGTGGCGACCAGTCACAACATCCAGGTGCGGACCAGCTAAGGACCAGAATCACCAGGCCCAATTGAACACCAAGAGGTGACCAGAGTCACCAGGTAAGGGTGAGGCCCAGAGAGGGAACCAGAGTAACCATTTAGTTTGAGGCCCAGAATGGGACCAGAGGTCCCTGGTCAAAGTGAGGCTCTTGTGGGGTATAGAGTATCCAGGTCCCTGTGATGCCTGGGTGAGGACCAGAGTCACTAGAGCCATGCAGGCCCAGATGGGGAACAGAATCACTAGGTCCTGGTTCGGCATTGAATAAGACCATAGTCAGCAGTATCAGGTGTGCCCCTTGTGGGAACCAGAGCCACTCTATCCAGCTGAGTCCCAGGTCCATGTGAGGCCCACGTGAGGACCAGATTCATCAGGTCGAATTGAGGCATAGCTGGGGACAAGAGTCACCAGGTCTGGGTGCGGCCTTGGTGGGGCAAGATTCAGCAGTTCTGAGTTAGGTCCAAGTGGGGACGAGAGACACCAGGTCCAGGTGAGGCCAAACTGAGGATCAGAGTCACCATATCCAAGTGAAGTCCATGTTGGAAAGAGTCACCAGTTCCAGGAGAGGTCCAGGTGGGGACCAGAGTCACCAGTTCCAGGTGAAATCCAGGTGGGGACCAGAGCGACCAGATCCAGGTGAAGCCCAGGTGGGAACCAGAGTCACTAGGTCCAGATGAGGGCCAGGTGAGGACCAGAGTTACCAGTTACACGTGAGGCCCCGGTGGGGATCAGAGGCAACAGGACCATGTGAGGCCGTCTTAGGGACCATGGTCAACAGTTCTACTTGAGGCCCAGGTGTGGAACACAGTAAGCAGGTCCAGGTGAGTCCGCGGTGGAGCGTAGAGTCACCACGTCCACGTGAGGCCCAGGTGGGGACCAGGATCACCAGGTACAGGGGAGGCCCTTGAAAGCACCAGAGTCAACATTTCGAGGTCAGGCGCAGGTGGCAACCAGGGTCAGCAGGCCCAAGTCAGGCCAAAGTTGGGTTCAAAGTCACGAGGGGACGGTGAGACCCAGAGGGGGACCAGAGTCATCTGGTCCAGGCGAGGTCCAGGTGTGGAAAACAGTCAACGGGTCCCAATTTTGCCCAGTAGAGGACCATGGTCAAAAGGGCCAGGTGAGGCCCGGATGGGGACCGGAGTCCCCAAATCCGGGTGAAGCCCAGGTGGACCACAGTCACCAGATCCAGGGTAGTCTCAGGTGCAGAACAGAATCAACGGTTCCAGGTGTGGTGCAGGTGGCAACCACACTCACCAGGTCCCGGTGAGGCCCTGGTGGGGACCAGAGTCACGAGGTACATGAGAAGCTAGAAACACTGAAGCCACCAGGTCCCCATGATGTCCATGTGGGAACGATATTCACCAGTTACAGGTGAGGACCAGGTGGCTCTCCGACTCACCATGTCCAGGTGTGGCCCAGGTGAAGACCAGAGTTAATACGTCCGGCTGGGTCACTGTTAGTGAACAGTGTAACCATATCCTGATGCCACCCAGGTGGGTACCAGAGACACCATGTCCTTGTGAGGTCCAGATGAGGTCCCGATGGGAACCTCAGTCACCAGGTCAGGTGAGGCCATGCTTAGGATCAGAGTCACCAGTTACAGGTGAGGCCCAGGTGGAGCCAGAGTCACCTGGTACAGAAGAGGTCAAAGTCAGGACCAGAGTTACCAGGGTCAGGTCATTCCCAGTGTTGAATAGAGTAACCATGTCCCGATGATGCCCAGGTAGAACCAGAGTTACCAGGTCCAGATGAGGCGCAGGTGGGGAGCATGTTCACTAGGTCCCGGTGAGGCCCAGTTGAGGACCAGAGTCACCAGGTCAAGTTGAGGCCTAGAGGGATACCAGATTCACCTGGTCTAGGTGACATCCAGATGGGGACGAGAGTCACAATGTCAGGCTGAGGCCCAGAGGGGATCCAGAGTCATCATGTTCAGGTGAGGCTTAGGTGTGGAACAGAGTATCCAGGTCATAATGGTCCACAGGTGAGGACCAGAGTCACCAGATCTGGGTGAGGCCCAGTTAGGATCAGAGTCACCAGTTCCAGTTGAGACCAAGAAGGAGTCCACAGCAATCAGGTACAGGTGTGGAAGAAAGACAACAGGACTTGTTGAAGCCCAGAGGGTGACCAGATTCACCAGGTCCAGGTGATTCCCAGGTGGTGACCAGGGTTACCAGGTCCGGGTGAGGACCAGGTAAGGACCAGATACACCAGGTCCAAGTGAGGCCCACGTGGGGACATGTGTCACCAGGTATGGGTGAGCCCCAGGTGGCAACCCCACTCAGTAGGACCAGGTGATGCCAACCTGGAGGCCATGCAGATGAACCGTGTCCCAATGATGCCCAGGTAGGGACCAGATTTACCAGGTCCAGCTGAGGCCAACCTACAGGCCATGCAGTGGATCCATGTCCCGATCATGCCCAGGTAGGGACCAGAGTCACCAGGTCCAAATGAGGCCCAGATGGAGCATATTCAATAGGTCCAGGTGAGGCCCAGTTGAGCACCAGGGTCACCAGAACTGGTTGAGGCCGAGAGGTGTACCAGAATCACCTGTTCTAGGTGACATCCAGATGGACACCAGAGTCACCAGGTCAGAGTTAGGCCCAGAGTGTTTCGAGAGTCCAGAGCCTCATGTCCAGGTGAGGCTCAGGTGTGGAACAGAGTCACCTGGTACCAATGATGAACAGGTGAGGACCAGAATCACCAGGTCCAGGTGAAGCCATGAAACAGTCCACAGCAATCAGATCAAGGTGGGAAACAAGTTACCAGGACTGAGTGAGGCCCAGATTGGGACCAGATTCACCAGGTCCAAGTGAGGCCCAGGTGGGGACCAGAGTCCCCGGGTCTGGGAGAGGACCAGGTAAGGACCAGATTCACCAGGTCCAAGAGGCCCACGTGGAGACCTGAGTTACCAGGTATGGGTGAGGCCCAGGTGGCAACCCCACTCACCAGGTCCAGGTGAGGCCAACCTGCAGGCCAAGTCAACCGATTCACGTGAGGCCCTAGTGGGGACCGGAGTCACCAGGTAAATGTGAGTCTACAAGAACACCACAGCACCAGGTCCAGGTGTGGTTCATGTGGGAACGAGATTCACCAGGTCAGGTGAGACCCACATGGGGACGACAGTCACCAGGTCCAGATTGAGGCCTAGGTCGGGGGACCAGAGTCATCAGGACCAGTTGAGGCCAAAGTGTGGAGCAAAGTTATCATGTCCATGTGAGGCCCAGGTGAGGAACAGAGTAACCTTGTCCCATTGATGCCAGGTGTGAAAAGAGTCACAGGGACCAGACGAGGGCATAGTGAGGAGTAGATTCACCAGGTCCTGTTGAGGCCCAGTTGTGGACCAGTGTCCCCAGCTCTGGGTGTGCCACCCGGTTCTGGTGATATCCAGGTGGGGACCAGTGTCACAAGTCTGGGTGAGGCCCAGAGGGAAACGAGAATCACTAGGTCCAAGTGAGGCCCCGATGTCGAACTGTGAAACCAGGTCCCATGATGCCCATATGAGGACCTGAGTCACCAGGTCCAGGTGATGTCCCTGTGGGAACCAGTAACCCCGTCCAGGTGAGGCCCAGGTGGGACCACAGTCACCAGGTCCAGGTGAGGCCCAGGTATATAAGAGAGTATCCAGGTCCCAATGATGCCCAGGTAATGACCAGAGTCCACAGGTCCAGGAGAGGCCCAAATATGGATCAGAGTCATTGTGTTCCAGGTGAGGCCAGATGGAGACCACAGGAACCAGGTCCAGGAGAGCCCCATATGGGAACCAGAGCCACCAGATACAGGTGAGGTCCAGGAGGGACCACAGTCACAAGGTCCAGGTGAGGCGCAGGTGGCAACATGATTCACCAGTCCAGGAGAGGCCCACGTGGTGACCTGTCACCAGATCCAGGTGCGGACCAGCTAAGGACCAGATTCACCAGGCCCAAGTGAAGCCCAAGGGGTGACCAGAGTCACCAGGTAAGGGTGAGGCCCAGAGGGGGAACCAGAGTAACCAGTTTAGTTTGAGGCACAGAATGGGACAAGATGTCCCTGGACAAAGTGAAGCTCAGGTGTGGAATAGAGTATCCAGGTCCCAATGATGCCTGGGTGAGGACCAGAGTCACTAGGGCCATGCAAGCCCAGATGGGGAACAGAATCACTAGGTCCTGGTGAGGCATAGATTAGAACACAGTCACCAGTATCAGATGAGCCCCTTGTGGGACCCAGAGCCACTCTATCCAGCTGAGTCCCAGGTCCATGTGAGGCCCACGTGAGGACCAGATTCATCAGGTCGAATTGAGGCATAGCTGGGGACAAGAGTCACCAGGTCTGGGTGCGGCCTAGGTGGGGCAAGATTCAGCACTTCTGAATTACGTCAAAGTGGGGACAAGAGACACCAGGTCCAGGTGAGGCCAAACTGAGGACCAGAGTCACCAGATCCAGGTGAGGTCCATGTTGGAAAGAGAGTCACCAGGTCCAGGAGAGGTCCAGGTGGGGACCAGAGTCACCAGGTCCAGGTGAAGTCCAGGTGGGGACCAGAGTCTCTAGGTGCAGGTGAGGCCCAGGTTAGGACCAGAGTTACCAGGTACACGTGAGGCCCCGGTGGGTATCAGAGCCAACAGGTCCATGTTAGGCGGTCTTGGGGACCATGGTCAAGAGGTGTACTTGAGGCCCAGGTGTGGAACACAGTAAGCAGTTCCAGGTGAGTCCCTGGTGTTGACAAATGTCACCACGTCCAGGTGAGGCCCAGGTGGGCACCAGGATCACCAGGTACAGGGGAGGCCCTTGAAAGAACCAGAGTCAACAGTTCGAGGTCAGGCGCAGTTGACAACCAGGGTCAGCAGGTCGAAGCCAAGACAAAGTGGGGTTCACTGTCAATAGGGCACGGTGAGACCCAGAGGGGGACCAGAGTCACCTGTTCCCGGTGAGGTCCAGTTGTGGAACACAGTCACAGGGTCCCAATTTTGCCCAGTTGAGAACCATGGTCAACAGGGCCAGGTGAGGCCCAGATGGAGACCGGAGTCCCCAAATCCAGGTGAAGCCCAGGAGGGAACCACAGTCACCAGATCCAGGGTAGTCTCAGGTGCAGACCAAAATCACCAGGTCCAGGTGAGGAGCAGGTGGCAACCACACTCACCAGGTCCCGGTGAGGCCCTGGTGGGGACCAGATTCACGAGGTACATGAGAAACTAGAAACACTGCAGCCACCAGGTGAACATGATGTCCATGCTAGAATGAGAATCACCAGGTACAGGTGAGGACCAGGTGGGGATCCGGACGCACCATGTCCAGGTGAGACCCAGATGGGAACCAGTGTCACCATGTCCAGGTGTGGCCCAGGTGAAGACCAGAGTTAATAGGTCTGGCTGGGTCAATATGAGTCAACAGTGTAACCATATCCTGATGCTACACAGGTCGGTACCAGAGACACCAGCTCCTGGTGTGGCCCAGGTGGGACCAGAGACACGAGGTCCAGGTGAGGTCCCGATGGGAACCACAGTCACCAGGTCAGGTGAGGCCATGCTTAGGATCAGAGTCACCAGTTACAGGTGAGGCCCAGGTGGAGCCAGAGTCACCTGGTACAGAAGAGGCCAAAGTCAGGACCAGAGTTACCAGGATCAGGTCAGTCCCAGTGTGGAATAGAGTAACCATGTCCCGATGATGCCCAGGTAGAACCAGAGTTACCAGGTCCAGATGAGGTACAGGTGGAGAGCATATTCACTAGGTCCCGGTGAGGCCCAGTTGAGGACCAGAGTCACCAGGTCTAGTTGAGGCTTGGAGGGGTACCAGATTCACCTGGTCTAGATGACATCCAGATGGGGACCAGAGTCACCATGTCAGGCTGAGGCCCAGAGGGGATCCAGAGTCATCATGTCCAGGTGAGGCTCACGTGTGGAACAGAGTATCCAGGTCATAATGGACACAGGTGAGGACCAGATTCACCAGAACTGGGTGAGGCCCAGTTAGGATCAGAGTCACTAGGTCCAGGTGAGGGCCTAGAAGGTGTACACAGCAATCAGGTCCAGGTGGGAACAAAGTCACCTGGACTGGATGAGGCCTAATGGGGACCAGAATCACAATGTCCAGGTGATTCCCAGGTGATGACCAGAGTTACCAGTTCCGGGTGAGGACAAGGGAAGGACCAGATTCACCATGTCCACGTGAGGCCCACGTTGGGACATGTGTCACCAGGCATGGGTGAGTCTCAGGTGACAACCCCACTCACTAGGTCCAAGTGAGGCCAACCTGCAGGCCATGCCGAGGAACCATGTCCTGATGATGCCCAGGTGGGGTCTAGAGTTATCAGGTCCAGGTGAGGCACACCTGCAGGCCATGCAGTGGAGCCATGTCCCGGTAGTGCCGAGGTAGGGATCAGAATCACCATGTCCAGTTGAGGCCCAGATGGAGCATATTCACTAGGTCTAGGTGAGGCCCAGTTGAGGACCAGAGTCACCAGATCTGGTTGAGCCCTATAAGGGTACCAGAATCACCTGGTTCAGGTGACATCGAGATGGGGACCAGAGTCACCAGGTCAGGGTGAGGCCCAGAGAGGTTCCAGAGTCATCATGTCCAAGTGAGGCTCAGGTGTGGAACAGAGTCACCAGGTACCAATGATGCCCAGTTGAGGACCAGATTCACCAGGTCTGGGTGACGCGCAGATAGGATCAGAGTCACCAGTTCCAGGTGAGGCCAAGAAGGCGTCCACAGCAATCAGGTCCATGTGGGGAACAAATTCACCAGGACTGGGTGAGGCCCAGATGGGGACCAGATTCACCAGATCCAGGTGAGGCCCAGGTGGTGACCAGAGTCCCCGGGTCTCGGAGAGGACCAGGTAAGGACAAGATTCACCAGGTCCAAGAGGCCCACGTGTGGACCTGAGTCAACACGTATGGGTGCGGCCCATTTGGCAACCCCACTCACCAGGTCCAGGTGAGGCCAACCTGCAGGTCAGAGTCACCAGATCCAGGTGAGGCCCTAGTGGGGACCGGAGTCACAGGTAAATGTGACTCTACAAGAACACCACAGTCAACAGGGCCAGGTGTGTTTCAAGTGGGAACGAGAGTCACCAGGTCCAGGTGAGACCCAGGTGGGGACCACACTCACCAGGTCCAGATTGAGGCCTAGGTGCGGGGACCAGATTCATCAGGACCAGTTGAGACCAAAGTGTGGAGCAAAGTTATAATGTCCAGGTGAGGCCCATGCGGGCAAGAGAGTAACAATGTCCCATTGATGCCAGGTGGGAAAAGAGTCACAAGGTCCAGACGAGGCCTAATTGAGGAGTAGATTCACCAGGTCCTGTTGAGGCCCAGCTGAGGACTAGTGTCCCCAGCTCCGGGAGAGTCCCAGAGGGGGACCAGAGTTACCCGGTTCTGGTGATATCCAGGGGTGACCAGAGTCACCACGTCAGGGTGAGGCCCAGAGGGGACGAGAATCACTAGGTCCAGGTGAGGCCCCGATGTGGAACTGAGAAACCAGGTCGATAGATGCCCCTATGAGGACCTAAATCACAAGGTCCAGGTGAGGTCCCTGTGGGAACCAGTCACCACGTGCAGGTGAGGCCCAGGTGGGACCACAGTCACCAGGTCCAGGTGAGGCCAGGTATATAAGAGAGTATCCAGGTTCCAGTGATGCCCAGGTAAGGACCAGCGTCATCAGGTCCAGGAGAGGCCCAAATATGTATCAGAGTCATTGTGTTCCATGTGAGGCCAGATGGAGACAACACGGACCAGATTCAGGAGAGCCCCATATGGGAACCAGAGCAACCAGATCCAGGTGTGGTCCAGGTGGGACCACAGTCACAAGGTCCAGGTGAGGCGCAGGTGGCAACAGGATTCACCAAGTCCAGGTGAGGCCCAGGTGGCGACCACTCACCAGATCCATTTGCGGACCAGCTAAGGACCAGATTCACCAGGCCCAAGTGAATCCCAAGGGGTGACCAGAGTCACCAGGTAAGGTTGAGGCCCAGAGGGGGAACCAGAGTAAGCAGTTTAGTTTGAGGCCCAGAATGGGATCAGAATTCCCTTGGCAGTGTGAGGCCCAGGTGTGTAATAGAGTATCCAGGTCCCAATGATGCCTGGGTGAGGACCAGAGTCACAAGGGCCATGCAGGCCCAGATGGGGAACAGAATCACTGGGTCCTGGTGAGGCATAGAATAAGACCACAGTCACCAGTATCAGGTGAGCCCCTGAGGGAACCAGAGCCACTCTATCCAGCTGAGTCCCAGGTCCATGTGAGGCCCACGTGAGGACCAGATTCATCAGGTCGAATTGAGGCATAGCTGGGGACAAGAGTCACCAGGTTTGGGTGCGGCCTAGGTGGGGCAAGATTCAGCAGTTCTGAGTTAGATCAAAATGGGGACGAGAGACACCAGGTCCATGTGAGGCCAAACTGAGTATCAGAGTCACCAGTTCCAGTTGAGGTCCATGTTGGAAAGAGAATCACCAGGTCCAGGAGAGGTCCAGAAGCAGACCAGAGTCCCCAGATCCAGGTGAAATCCAGGTGGGGACCAGAGTCAACAGATCCAGATGAAGCCCAGGTTGGCACCAGACTCACTAGGTCCAAATGAGGCCCAGGTGAGGACCAGAGTTACTAGGTACACGTAAGGCCCCGGTGGGAATCAGAGGCAAGAAGTCCATGTGAGCCCGGCTTGGGGACCATGGTCAACAGGTCTACTTGAGGCCCATGTGTGGAACACAGGAACCAGGTCCAGGTGAGTCCCCGGTGGTGACAAGAGTCACCACGTCCAGGTGAGACCCAGGTGGGTACCAGGATCACCAGGTACAGGGGAGGCCCTTGAAAGAACCAGAGTCAACAGTTCGAGGTCAGGCACAGGTGGCAACCAAGGTCAGCAGGTCCAAGTCAGGCCAAAGTGGGGTTCAGAGTCATTAGGGTACGGTGAGACCCGGAGGCGGACCAGAGTCACGTGGTCCAGGTGAGGTCCAGTTGTGGAACAAAGTCACCGGGTCCCAATTCTGCAGAGTTGAGGACCATGGTCAACAGGGCCAGGTGTGGCCCAGATGGGGACCGGAGTCCCCAAATCCAGGTGAAGCCTAGGTGGAGACCACAGTCACCAGATCCAGTGTTGTCTCAGGTGCAGACCAGAATCCCCAGGTCCATGTGAGGTGCAGGTGACAACCACACTCACTAGGTCCCGGTGAGGCCCTGGTGGGAACCAGAGTCACGAGGTACATGAGAAGCTAGAAACACTGCAGCCACCAGATCCACATGATGTCCATGTGGGAACGAGAATCACCAATTACAGGCGAGGACCAGGTGGGGATCCGACTCACCATGTCCAGGTGAGACCCAGGTGGGAACCAGTGTCACCATGTCCAGGTGTGGCCCAGGTGAAGACCAGAGTCAATAGGTCCAGCTGGGTCACTGATAGTGAACAGTGTAACCATATCCTGATGCTACCCAGGTGGTAACCAGAGACTCAAGGTCCTGGTGAGGCCCAAGTGGGACCAGAGACATGAAGTCCAGGTGAGGTCCCGATGGAAACCATGGTCACCAGGTCAGGTGAGGCCATGCTTAGGATCAGAGTCACCAGTTACCGGTGAGGCCCAGGTGGAGCCAGAGACACCAGGTCCAGATGAGGCGAAGGTGGGGAGCATATTCACTACGTCCCGTTGAGGCCCAGTAGAGGACCAGAGTCACCAGGTCTAGTTGAGGCCTAGAGGGGACCCAGGTTCACCTGGTCTAGGTACCTTCCAGATGGGGACCAGAGACACCATGTCAGGGAGAGGGCCAGAGGGGATCCAGAGTCATCGTGTCCAGGTGAGGCTCACGTGTGGAAGAGAGTATCCAGGTCATAATGGTCCACAGGTGAGGAACAGAGTCAACAGATCTGAGTGATGCCCTGTTAGGATCAGAGTCAACAGTTCCAGGTGAGGCTAAGAAGGAGTCCACAGCAATCAGGTCCAGGTGGGTAAAAAAGTTACGAGGACTGGATGAGGCCCAGATGGGGACACAGATTCACCAGGTCCAGGTGATTCCCAGGTGGTGACCAGAGTTACCAGATTCACCAGGTCCAGGTGATTCCCAGGTGGTGACCAGAATTACCAGATGCAACATGTCCAAGTGAGGCCCACGTAGGGGCCTGTGTCACCAGGTATGGGTGAGGCCCATGTGGCATCCCCACTCACCGGGTCCAGGTGAGGCCTACCTGCAGGCCATGCAAAGTAACCGAGTCCTGATAATGCTAAGGTAGGGACCAGAGTTACCAGGTCCAGGTGAGGCCAACCTGTAGGCCATGCAGTGGAACCAGGTCCCCATGATGCCCAGGTAGGGACCAGAGTAACCTGGTCCAAATGAGGCCAAAATGGAGCATATTCACTACGTCCAGCCGAGGACCAGTTGAGGACCAGAGACACCAGATCTGGTTGAGGCCTAGAGGGGTACCAGAATCACCTCTTCCAGGTGACATCCAGATGGGGACCAGAATCACCAGGTCAGGGTGAGGCCCAAAGGGGTTC
This sequence comes from Canis aureus, assembly GCF_053574225.1. Lineage (NCBI taxonomy): Eukaryota > Metazoa > Chordata > Mammalia > Carnivora > Canidae > Canis > Canis aureus. The sequence goes on along the minus strand of NC_135632.1, from coordinate 53,459,817 downwards.
CAGAGTCATCATGTCCAGGTGAGGCTCAGGTGTGGAACAGAGTCACCAGGTACCAATGATGCCCAGATGAGGACCAGAGTATCCATGCCTGAGTCACGCGCAGAGAGGATAAGAGTCACCAGTTCCAGGTGAGGCCAAGAAAGAGTCCAAAGCAATCAGGTCCAGGTGGGGAACAAACTCACCAGGACTGGTTGAGGCCCAGATGGGGTAGAGATTCACCAGGTCCAGGTGAGGCCCAGGAGGTGACCAGAATCCCCGGGTCTGGGAGTGGACCATGTAAGGACCAGATTCACCAGGTCCAAGAGAACCACGTGTGTTCTTGAGTCACCAGGTATGGGTGAAGCTCAGGTGGCAACCCCACTCACCAGGTCCAGGTGAGGCCAACCTGCAGGCCAGAGTCACCAGATCCAGGTGAGGCCCTAGTGCCGACCGGTGTCACCAGGTAAATGTGAGTCTACAAGAAAACAACAGTCACCAGGTCCAGGGGTGTTTCATGTGGGAATGAGAGTCACCAGGTCCAGGTGAGACCCAGGTGGGGACCACAGTCACCAGGTCCAGATTGAGGCCTCGGTGGGGGGACGAGAGTCATCAGGAGCAGTTGAGGCCAAAGTGTGGAGCAAAGTTATCATGTCCAGGTGAGGCCCAGGTGGGGAACAGAATAACCATGTCCCATTGATGTCAGGTAAGAAAAGAGTCACAAGGTCCAAACGAGGCCTATGTGAGGAGTAGATTCACCAGATCCTGTTGAGGATCAGCTGAGGACCAGTGTCCAAGCTCCGGGTGAGTCCCAGAGGGGGACCAGAGTCGCCTGGTTCTGGTGATATCCAGGTGGGGACCAGAATAACCACGTCCGGTTGAGGCCCAGAGGGGGACGAGAATCACTAGGTCCAGGTGAGGCCCCGATGTGGAACTGAGAAACCTGGTCCCATGATGCCCGTATGAGGACCTGTGTCACCAGGTCCAGGTGAGGTCCCTGTGGGAACCAGTCACCTCGTCCAGGTGAGGTCCAAGTTGGACCACAGTCACAAGGTCCAGGTGAGGCGCAGGAGGCAACAGGATTCACCAAGTCCAGGTGAGGCCCAGGTGGCGACCAGTCACCAGATACAGGTGCGAAACAGATAAGGACCAGATTCTCCAGGCCCAAGTGAAGCCCAACGGGTGACCAGAGTCACCAGGGCAGGGTGAGGCCCAGAGGGAGGACCAGAGTAACCAGTTTAGTTTGAGGCCCAGAATGGGACCAGAGGTCCCTGGTCAAAGAGAGGCCCAGGTGTAGAATAGAGTATCCAGGTCACAATGACGCCTGGGTGAAGACCAGAGTCACTAGGGCCATGCAGGCCCAGATGGGGAACAGAATCCCCAGGTCCTAGTGAGGCATAGAATAAGACCACATTCAGCAGTATCAGGTGAGCCCCTTGTGAGAACCAGAGCCACTCTATCCAGCTGAGTCCCAGGACCAGGTGAGTCTCACGTGAGGACCAGATTCATCAGGTCGAATTGAGGCATAGCTGGGGACAAGAGTCACCAGGTCTATGTGCGGCCTAGGTGGGGGAAGATTCAGCAGTTCTGAGTTAGGTCAAAGTGGGGACGAGAGACACCAGTCCAGGTGAGGCCAAACTGAGGACCAGATTCACGAGATCCAGGTGAGGTCCATGTTGCAAAGAGAGTCACGAGGTCCAGGAGAGGTCCAGGTGGGGTCCAGAGTCACCAGATCCATGTGAAGTCCAGGTGGGGACCAGAGTCACCAGATCCATGTGAAGCCCAGGTGGGGACCAGAGTCACTAGTTCCAGTTGAGGCCCAGGTGAGGACCAGAGATACCAGGTACACGTGAGGACCCGGTGGGAATCAGAGGCAACAGGTCCATGTGAGGCCGGCTTGGGGACCATGGTCAACAGGTCTACTTGAGGCCCATGTGTGGAACACAGTAAGCAGGTCCAGGTGAGTCCCCATTGGTGACTGGAGTCACCACGTCCAGGTGTGGGCCAGGTCCCACCAGGATCACCAGGTCCAGGGAAGGCCCTTGAAAGAACCAGAGTCAACATTTCGAGGTCAGGCGCAGGTGGCAACCAGGGTCAGCAGGTCCAAGACAGGCCAAAGTCGGGTTCACAGTCACTAGGGCACGGTGAGACCCAGAGTGGGACCAGAGTCACCTGGTCCAGGTGAGGTCCAGTTGTGGAACACAGTCACCGGATCCCAATTTTGCACAGTTGAGGACCATGTCAACAGGGCCAGGTGAGGCCAAGATGGGGACCGGAGTCCCCAAATCCAGGTGAAGCTCAGGTGGAGACCACAGTCACCAGATCCAGGGTAGTCTCAGGTGCAGACCAGAATCACCAGGTCCAGGTGAGGTGCAGGTGGCAACCACACTCACCAGGTCCCGGAGAGGCCCCGGTGGAGACCAGAGACACGAGGTACATGAGAAGCTAGAAACACTGCAGCCACCAGGTCCACATGATGTCAATGTGGGAACGAAAATCACCAGTTACATGTGAGGACCAGGTGGGGATCCGACTCACCATGTCCAGGTGAGACCCAGGTGGGAACCAGTGTCACCATGCCTTCGTGTGCCCCAGGTGAAGACCAGAGTTATTAGGTCCGGCTGGATGAGTGTTAGTGAACAGTGTAACCATATCCTGATGCTACCCAGGTGGGTACCAGAGACACCAGGTCCTGGTGAGGCCCAGGTGTAACCGGAGACATGAGGTCCAGGTGAGGTCTCGATGGGAACCACAGTCACCAGGTCAGGTGAGCCCATGCTTAGGATCAGAGTCACCAGGTACAGGTGAGGCCCAGGTGGAGCCAGAGTCACCTGGTACAGAAGAGGCCAAAGTCAGGACCAGAGTTACCAGGATCAGGTCAGTCCCAGTGGGTAATACAGTAACCATGTCCCAATGATGCCCAGGTAGAATCAGAGTCACCAGGTCCAGTGAGGCACAGGTGGGGAGAATATTCACTAGGTCCAGGTGAGGCCCAGATGAGGACCAGAGTCACCAGGTCTAGTTGACGCCTAGAGGGGTACCAGATTCACCTGGTCTAGGGGACATCCAGATGGGGACCAGAGTCACAATGTCAGGGTGAGGCCCAGAGGGCATCCAGAATCATCTTGTCCAGGTGAGGTTCCGGTGTGGAACAGAGTATCCAGGTCATAATGGTCCACATGTGAGGACCAGAGTCACCAGATCTGGGTGAGGCCCAGTTAGGAGCAGAGTCACAAGTTCCAGTTGAGGCCAAGAAGGAGTCCACAGCAATCAGGTCCAGGTGGGGATCAAAGTCACCAGGAATAGGTGAGGCCCAGATGGGATCAGATTCACCAGGTCCACGTGATTCCCAGGTGGTGACAAGGGTTACCAGTTCCGGGTGAGGACCAGGTAAAGACCAGATTCACCAGGTCCAAGTGAGGCCCACGTTAGACCTGTGTCACCAGGTATGGGTGAGGCCCAGGTGGCAAGCCCACTCACCAGGTCTAGGTGAGGCCAACCTGCAGGCCATGCAGAGGAACCGTGTCCCGATGATGCCCAGGTAGGGACCAGAGGTACGAGGTCCAGGTGACGCCAACCTGCAGGCCATGCAGAGGAACCGTGTCCCGATTATGCCCAGATAGGGACCAGAGTTACCAGGTCAAGAGGAGGCCAACCTGCAGACAATTATGTGGAACCATTTCCCGATGTTGCCCACGTAGGGACCAGAGTCACCAGGTCCAAATGAGGCCCAGATGGAGCATATTCACTAGGTCCAGGTGAGGCCCAGTTGAGGACAAGAGTCACCAGAACTGGTTGAGGCCTAGAGGGGTTCCAGTATCACCTGGTCCAGGTGACATCCAGATGGGGACCAGATCACCAGGTCAGGGTGAGGCCCAGAGAGTTCCCAGAGACATCATGTCCAGGTGAGGCTCAGGTGTGGAACAGAGTCACCAGGTACCAATGATGCCCAGGTGAGTACGAGAGTCACCAGGTCTGGGTGACGCACAGATCGGATCAGAGTCACCAGTTCCAGGTGAGGGCAAGAAAGAGTCCAGGGCAAACACGTCCAGGTGGGGAACATAGTCACCAGGACTGGGTTAGGCCCAGATGGGGACCAGATTCACCAGGTCTAGGTGAGGCCCAGGTTGTGACAAGATTCCCAGGGTCTGGGAGAAGACCAGGTAAGGGCCAGATTCACCAGGTCCAAGAGGCCCACGTGGGGACCTGAGTCACCAGGTATGGGTGAGGCCCAGGTGGCATCCCACTAACCAATTCCAGGTGAGGCCAACCTGCAGGCCAGAGTCACCAGATCCAGGTGAGGCCCTAGTGGGGCCAGAGTTTCCAGGTAAAAGTGAGTCTACAAGTACACCACAGTCACCAGGTCCAGGTTTGATTCATGTGGGAACGAGAGTCACAAGGTCCAGGTGAGACCCAGGTGTGGATGACAGTCTCTAGGTCCAGATTGAGGCCTAGGTGGGGGGACCAGAGTCATCGGGACGAGTTGAGGCCAAAGTATGGAGCAAATTTATCATGTCCAAGTGAGGCCCAGGTGGGGAACAGAGTAAAAATGTCCCATAGATGCCAGGTGGGAAAAGAGTCACAAGGTCCAGACGAGGCCTAAGTGAGGAGTAGATTCACCAGGTCTTGTTGAGGCCCAGTTGAGTATCAGTGTCCCCAGCTCTGGGTGATTCCCAGAGGGGGACCAGAGTCACCCGGTTCTGGTGTGAGTCAGGTGCGGACCAGAGTCACCACGTCAGGATGAGGCCCAGAGGGGAACGAGAATCACTAGGTCCAGGTGAGGCCCCGATGTGGAACTGAGAAAACAGGTCCCATGATGCACATATGAGGACCTGAGTCACCAGGCCCAGGGGAGGTCCCTGTGGGAACCAGTCACCTCGTCCAGGTGAGGCCCAGGTGGGACCACAGTCACCAGTTCCAGGTGAGGCCCAGGTATATAAGAGATTATCCAGGTCCCAATGATGCCCAGGTAAGGTCCAGAGTCAACAGGTCCAGGAGAGGCCCAAATATGGATCAGAGTCATTGTGTTCCAGGGGAGGCCAGATGGAGACCACAGGAACCAGGTCCAAAAGAGCCCCATATGGGAACCAGAGCCACCAGATCCAGGTGAGGTCCAGGTGGGACCACAGTCACAAAGTCCAGGTGAGGCGCAGGTGGCAACAGGATTCACCAAGTCCAGGTGAGACCCAGGTGGCGACCAATCACCAGATCCAGGTGCGGATCAGCTAAGGACCAGATTCACCAGGCCCATGTGAATCTCAAAGGGGTGACCAGAGAAACCATGTAACGGTGAGGCCCAGAGGGAGAATCAGATTAACCAGTTTAGTTAGAGGCCGAGAATGGGACCAGAGGTCCCTGGTCAAAGTGAGGCCCAGGTGTGGAATAGAGTATCCAGGTCCCAAAGATGCCTGGGTGAGGACTAGAGCCTCTAGGGCCATGCAGGCCCAGATGGGGAACAGAATCACTAGGTCCTAGTGAGGCATAGAATAAGACCAGAGTCAGCAGTATCAGGTGAGCCACTTGTGGGAACCAGAGCCACTCTACCCAGCTGAGTCCCAGGTCCATGTGAGGCCCACGTGAGGACCAGATTCATCAGGTCGAATTGAGGCATAGCTGGGGACAAGAGTCACCAGGTCTGGGTGCGGCGTAGGTGGGGCAAGATTCAGCAGTTCTGAGTTAGGTCAAAGAGGGAACGAGAGACACCAGGTCCAGGGGAGGCCAAACTGAGGAGCAGAGTCACCAAATCCAGGGAAGAACCATGTTGGAAAGAGAATCACCAGGTCCAGGAGAGGTCCAGGAGGGGACCAGAGTCACCAGATCCAGGTGAAGTCCAGGTAGGGACCAGAGTCACCAGATCCAGATGAGGCCCAGGTGAGGACAGAGTTACCATGTACACGTGAGGCCCCGGTGGGGATCAGAGGCAACAGGTCCATGTGAGTTCCGCCTGGGGACCATGGTCAACATGTCTACTTGGGACACAGGTGTGGAACACAGTAAGCAGGTCCAGGTGAGTCCCCGGTGGTGACAAGTGTCACCACGTCCAGGTGAGGCCCAGGTGGGGACCAGGAACACCAGGTACAGAGGAGGCCCTTGAAAGAATCAGAGTCAACAGCTCGAGGTCAGGCGCAGGTGGCAACCAGGGTCAGCAGGTCCAAGTCAGGCCAAAGTGGGCTTCACAGAAACTAGGGCACGGTGAGACCCAGAGGGGGACCAGAGTCACCTGGTCCAGGTGAGGTCCAGTTGTGGAACACAGTGACTGGGTCCCTATTTTTCCCCGTTGGGGACCATGGTCAACAAGGCCAGGTGAGGCCCAGGTGGGGACCGGAGTCCCCAAATCCATGTGAAGGCCAAGTGGGGAACACAGTCACCAGATCAGGGTAGTCTCGGGTTCAGACCAGAATCACCAGGTCCAGGTGAGGTGCAGGTGGCAACCACACTCAACAGGTCCCGGTGAGTCCCTGGTGGGGACCAGAGTCACGAGGTACATGAGAAGCTAGAAACACTGCAGGTACCAGGTCCACATGATGTCCATGTGGAAACGAGAATCACCAGTTTCAGTTGAGGACCAGGTGGGGATCCGACTCACCATGTCCAGATGAGACCCAGGTGGGAACCAGTGTCACCATGTCCAGGTGTGGCCCAGGTGAAGACCAGAGTTGATAGGTTCGGCTGGGTCACTGATAGTGAACAGTGTAACCATATCCTGATGCTACCCAGGTGGGTACCAGAGACACCAGGTCCTGGTGAGCCCCAGGTGCGACCAGAGACATGAGGTCCACGTGAGGTCCCGATGGGAACCACAGAGATCAAGTCAGGTGAGGCCATGCTTAGGATCAGAGTCACAGGTTACATGTGAGGCCCAGGTGGAGCCAGAGTCACCTGGTACAGATGAGGCCAAATTCAGGACCAGAGTTACCAGGATCAGTCAGTCCCAGTGGGGAACAGAGTAACCATGATCCGATGATGCCCAGGTAGACCCAGCGTCACCAGGTCCAGATGAGGCGCAGGTGGGGAGCATATTCACTAGGTCTCGGTGAGGCCCAGTTGAGGACCAGAGTCACCAGGTCTATTTGAGCCCTTAAGGCGTAACAGATTCACCTGGTCTAGGTGACATCCAGATGGGGACCAGAGTCACCATGTCAGGGTGAGGCCCCTAGGGGTCCAGAGTCATCATGTCCAGGTGAGGCTCACGTGTGAAACAGAGTATCCAGGTCATAATGGTCCACAGGTGAGGACCAGAGTCACCAGATCTGGGTGAGACCCAGTTAGGATCAGAGTCTCCAGTTCCAGGTGAGGCCAAGAAGGAGTCCACAGCAATCAGGTCCAGGTGGGGAACAAAGTCACCAGGACTGGGTGAGGCCCAGATGGGGCCTGATACACCAGGTCCACGTGAGGCCCAGGTGGTGACCAGAGTCCCCAGGTCTGGGAGAGAACCAGGTAAGGACCAGATTCACCATGTCCAAGAGGCCCACGTGGGGACCTGAGTCACCAGGTATGGGTGAGGCCCAGGTGGCAACTCCACTCACCAGGTCCAGGTGAGGCCAAATTTTGGTAGAGTCACTAGATCCAGTTGAGGCCCTAGTGGGGACCGGAGTCACCAGGTAAATGTGAGTCTACAAGAACACCACAGTCACCAGGTCCAGGTGTTGTTCATGTGGGAACGAGAGTCCCCAGGTCCAGGTGAGACCCAGGTGGGGACCACAGTCACCAGGTCCAGATTGAGGCCTAGGTCGGGGGACGAGAGTCATCAGCACCAGTTGAGGCCAAAGTGTGGAGAAAAGTTACCATGTCCAGGTGAGGCCCAGGTGGGGAACAGAGTAACCATGTCCCATTGATGCCAGGTGGGAAAAGAGTCACAAGGTCCAGACGAGGCCAAAGTGAGGAGTAGATTCAATAAGTCCTGTTGAGGCCCTGTTTAGGACCGGTGTCCCCAGCTCCGGGTGAGACCCAGAGAGGGACGAGAGTCACCCGGTTCTGGTGATATCCAGGTGGGGACCAGAGTCACCACGTCAGGGTGAGGACCATAATGGGACGAGAATCACTAGGTCCAGGTGAGGCCCCGATGTGGAACTGAGAATCCAGGACCCATGATGCCCATATGAGGACCTGAGTCACCAGGTCCAGGTGAGGGCCCTGTGGGAACCAGTCACCTCGTCCAGGTGAGGCCCACGTGGGACCACAGTCACAAGGTCCAGGTAAGGCCCAGGTATATAAGAGAGTATCCAGGTCCCAATGATGCCCAGGGAAGGACCAGAGTCAACAGATCCAGGAGAGGCCCATTATATGGATCAGAGTCATTGTTTTCCAAGTGAGGCCAGATGGAGACCAAGGAACCAGGTCGAGGAGAACCCCATATGGGAACTAGAGCCACCAGATCCAGGTAAGGTCCAGGTAGGACCACAGTCACAAGGTCCAGGTGAGCCCAAGGTGGCAACAGGATTCACCAAGTCCAGGTGAGGCCCAGGTGGTGACCAGTCACAACATCCAGGTGCGGACCAGCTAAGGACCAGAATCACCAGGCCCAAGTGAAAACCAAGGGGTGACCAGAGTCACCATGTAAGGGTGAGTACCAGAGGGGGAACCAGAGTAACCAGTTTAGTTTGAGGCCCAGAATGGGACCAGAGGTCCCTGGTCAAAGTGAGGCTCAGGTGTGGAATAGAGTATCCAGGTCCCAATGATTCCTGGGTGAGGACCAGAGTCACTAGGGCCATGCAGGCCCAGATGGGGAACAGAATCATTAGGTCCTGGTGAGGCATAGGATAAGACCACAGTCACCAGTGTCAGGTGAACCCCTTGTGGGAACCAGAGCCACTCTGTCCAGGTGAGTCCCAGGTCCATTTGAGGCCCACGTGAGGACCAGATTCATCAGATCGAATTGAGGCATAGCTGGGGACAAGAGTCACCAGGTTTGAGTGTGGCCTAGGTGGGGCAAGATTCAGCAGTTCTGAGTTAGGTCAAAGTGGGGACGAGAGACACCAGGTCCAGGTGAGGCCAAACTGAGGACCAGATTCACCAGATCCAGGTGAGGTCCATGTTGGAAAGAGAGTCACCAGGTCCAGTAGAGGTCCAAGTGGGGACCAGAGTCACCAGATCCAGGTGACTTCCAGGTGGGGACCAGAGTCACCAGATCCATCTGAGGCCCAGCTGAGGACCAGAGTTACGAAATACATGTGAGGCCCCGATGGGGATCAGAGGCAACAGGTCCTTGTGAGGCCGGCTTGAGGACCTTGGTGAACAGTTCTATTTGAGGCCCAGGTTTGGAACACAGTAACCAAGTCCAGGTGAGTCCCCGGTGGTGACAAGTTTCATCACGTCCAGGAGAGGCCAAGGTTGGGACCAGGATCACCAGGTCCAAGTAGGCCCTGGAAAGAACCAGAGTCAACATTTCGAGGTCAGGCGCAGGTGGCAGCCATGGTCAGAAGGGCCAAGACAGGCCAAAGTGGGGGTCACAGTCACTAGGGCACGGTGAGCCCGAGAGGGGGCCAGAGTCATCTGGTCCAGGTGAGGTCCAGTTGTGGAATACATTCACCGGGTCCCAATTTTGCCCAGTTGAGGACCATGGTCAACAGGGTCAGGTGAGACCCAGTTGGGGACCAGAGTCCCCAAATCCAGGTGAAGCCCAGGTGGGGACCAGAGTCACCAGATCCAGGTGAAGCCCAGGTGGGGACCACAGTCACCAGATCCAGGGTAGTCTCAGGTGCAGACCAGAATCACCAGGTCCAGGTGAGGTGCAGGTGGCAACCACACTCACCAAGTCCCGGTGAGGTCCTGGTGGGGACCAGAGTCACGAGGTACATGAGAAGCTAGAAACACTGCAGCCACTAGGTCCACGTGATGTCCATGCTGGAATGAGAATCACCAGTTACAGGTGAGGACCAGGTGGGATCCGACTCACCATGTCCAGGTGATACCAAGGTTGGAACCAGTGTCACCATGTCCAGATGTGGCCCAGGTGAAGACCAGAGTTAATAGGTCTGGCTGGGTCGCTATTAGTGAACAGTGCAACCATATCCTGATGCTACCAAGGTGGGTACCAGAGACACCGGGTCCTGGTGTGGCCCAGGTGGGACCAGAGACACGAGGTCCAGGTGAGGTCCCGATGGGAACCACAGTCTCCAGGTCAGGTGAGGCCATGCTTAGGATCAGAGTCACCAGTTACAGGTGAGGCCCAGGTGGAGCCAGAGTCACCTGGTACAGAAGAGGCCAAAGTCAGGACCAGAGTTACCAGGATCAGGTCAGTCCCAGTGGGGAATAGAGTCACCATGTCTCGATGATGCCCAGGTAGAACCAGAGTCAACACGTCCAGATGAGGCGCAGGTGGGGAGCATGCTCACTAAGTCCCGGTGAGTCCAAGTGAGGACCAGATTTACCAGGTCAAGTTGAGGCCTAGAGGGTTACCAGATTCACCTGGTCTAGGTGACATCCAGATGGGGACCAGAGTCACCAGGTCAGGATGAGGCCCAGAGAGGTTCCAGAGTCATCATGTCCAGGTGAGGCTCAGGTGTGGAACAGAGTCACCAGGTACCAAAAATGCCCAGGTGAGGACCAGCGTCACCAGGTCTCGGTGACGGGCAGATAGGATCAGAGTCACCAGTTCCAGGTGAGGCGAAGAAAGAGTCCACAGCAATCAGATACAGATGGGGAACAAAGTCAACAGGCCTGGGTGAGGCCCAGATGGGGATCAGATTCACCATGTCCAGGTAGGCTCAGGTGGTGACCAGAGACCCCGGGGCTGGGAGACGACCAGGTATGGACCAGATACCAGGTCCAAGAGGCCCACGAGGGGACCTGACTCACCAGGGATGGGTGAGGCCCAGGTAGCAACCCCACTCACCATGTCCAGGTGAGGCCAACCTGCATGCCAAAGTCACCAGATCCACGTGAGGCCCTAGTCGGCACCGGAGAAGGCAGGTAAAAGTGAGTCTACAAGAACACCACAGTCACCAGGTCCAGGTGTGGTTCATGTGGGAACGAGAGTCACCAGTTCCAGGTAAGACCCAGGTGGGGACGACAGTCACCATGTCCAGATTGAGGCCTAGGTTGGGGGACGAGAGTCATCAAGACCAGTTGAGGCCAAAGTGTGCAGCAAAGTTATCATGTCCAGGTGAGGCCCAGATGGGGAACAGAGTAACCATATCCCAATAATGCCAGGTGGGAAAATAGTCACAAGGTCCAGACGAAGCCTAAGTTTGGAGTAGATTCACCAGGTCCTGTTGAGGCCCAGGTGAGGACCAGTGTCCCCAGCTCCGGGTGTGTCACCCGGTTCTGGTGATATCCAGGTGGGGACCAGTGTCACAAGTCAGGGTGAGGCCCAGTGGGGGACGAGAATCACTAGGTCCAGGTGAGGCCCCAATGTGGAACTGTGAAACCAGGTCCCAATATTCCCATATGAGGACCTGAGTCACCAGGTCGAGGTGATGTCCCTGTGGGAACCAGTCACCCCGTCCAGGTGAGGCCCGGGTGGGACCACAGTCACCAGTTCCAGGTGAGGCCCAGGTACATAAGAGAGTATCCAGGTCCCAATGATGCCCAGGTAAGGACTAGAGTCAACAGGTCCATGAGAGGCCCAAATATGGATCAGAGTCATTGTGTTCCAGGTGAGGCCAGATGGAGACCACAGGAACCAGGTCCAGGAGAGCCCCATATGGGAACCAGAGCCACCAGATCCAGGTGAGGTCCAGGAGGGACCACAGTCACAAGGTCCAGGTGAGGCCCAGGTGGCAACAGGATTTACCAAGTCCAGGAAAGGCCCACGTGGTGACCTGTCACCAGATCCAGGTGCGGACCAGATAAGAACCAGATTCACCAGGCCCAAGTGAAACCCAAGGGGTGACCAGATTTTCCAGGTAAGGGTGAGGCCCCGAGTGGGAACCAGAGTAACCATTTTAGTTTGAGGCCCAGATTGGGACCAGAGGTCCCTGGACAAAGTGATGCCTAGGTGTAGAATAGAGTATCCAGGTCCCAATGATGCCTGGGTGAGGACCAGAGTCACTAGGGCCATGATAGCCCAGATGGGGAACAGAATCCCTAGGTCCTGGTGAGGCATAGAATAAGAACACTGTCACCAGTATCAGGTGAGCCCCTTGTGGGAAACAGAGCCACTCTATCCCGCTGATTCCCAGGTCCATGTGAGGCCCACGTGAGGACCAGATTCATCAGGTCGAATTGAAGCATCGCTGGGGACAAGAGTCATCAGGTCTAGGTGCGGCCTAGGTGGGGCAAGATTCAGCAGTTCTGAGTTAGGTCAAAGTGGGGACGATAGACACCAGTCCAGGTGAGGACAAACTGAGACCAGAGTCACCAGATACAGGTAAGTTCCAGATGGGCACCAGAGTCACCAGGTTAGGGTGAGGCCCAGAGAGGTTCCAGAGTCATCATGTCCAGGTGAGGACCAGAGTCACCAGGTTCGGGTGATGCGCAGATAGGATCAGAGTCACCAGTTCCAGGTGAGGCCAAGAAAGAGTCCACAGCAATCAGGTCCAGGTGGGGAACAATGTCACCAGGACTGGATGACGCCCAGATGGTTACCAGAAACACCAGGCCCAGGTGATTCCCAGGTTGTGACCAGAGTTACGAGTTCCGGGTGAGCACAAGGTAAGGACCAGATTCACCCGTTCCAAGTGAGGCCCACGTGGGGACCTGTGTCAACAGGCATGGGTGAGGCACAGGTGACAACCCCACTCACCAGGTCCAGGTGATGCCAACCTGCAGGCCATGCAGAGGAACCATGTCCTGATGATGCACAGGTAGGGACTAGAATTACCAGGTGCAGGTGATGCCAACCTGCAGGGCATGTGTGGAACCATGTCCCGATAATGCCCAGGTAGGGACCAGAGTTACAATGTCCAGGTGAGGCCAACCTGCAGGCCATGCTGTGGAACCATATACCTATGATGCCCAGGTAGGGACCAGAGTCACCAGGTCCAAATGAGGCCAAGATGGATCATATTCACTAGGTCCAGATGAGGCCCAGTTGAGGACCCGAGTCACCATATCTGGTTGAGGCCTAGAGGGGTACCAGAATCCCCTGGTCCAGGTGACATCCAGATGGGGACCAGAGTTACCAGGTCAGGGTGAGGCCCAGAGAGGTTCCAGATTCATCATGTCCAGGTGAGGGTCAGGTGTAGAACAGAGTCACTAGGTACAAATGATGCCCAGGTGAGGACCAGAGTCACCAATTCTGGGTGACGAGCAGATAGGATCAGAGTCACCAGTTCCAGGTGAGGCCAGGAAAGAATCCACAACAATCAGGTACCGGTGGGGAACAAAGCCACCAGGACTGGGTGAGGCCCAGATGGGGAAAAGATTCAACAGGTCCAAGTGATTCCCAGGTGGTGACCAGAGTCCCAGGGTCTTGGAGAGAACCAGGTAAGGACCAGATTCACCAGGTCCAAGAGGCACACGTGGGGACAGAGTCACCAGGTATGGGTGAGGCCCATGTGGCAACCCCACTCACCAGGTCCAGGTGAGGCCAACCTGCAGGCCATGCAGTGGAACCATGTCCTGATGATGCCCAGGTAGGGACCAGAGTCCCCAGGTCCAAATGAGGCTCAGATGGAGCATATTCACTACGTCCAGGTGAGGCCCAGTTGAGGACCAGTGTCACCAGACGTGGTTGAGGCCTAGATTGGTACCAGAATCACCTGGTCCAGGTGCCATCCAGATGGGTCCAGAGTCACCAGGTCAGGGTGATGCCCAGAGAGGTTTCAGAGTCATCATGTCCAGGTGAGGCTCAGGTGTGGAACAGAGTATCCAGGTCATAATGGTCCACAGGTGAGGACCATGGTCACCAGAACTGGGTGAGGCCCAGTAGGATCAGAGTCACCAGTTCAGTTGAGGCCAAGAGGAGTCCACAGCAATCAGGTCCAGGAGGGGAAGAAAGTCAACAGGACTGGGTGAGGCCCAGAGGGGAACCAGATTCAACAGGTCCAGGTGATTCCCAGGTGGTGACCAGGGTTACAACGTGCGGGTGAGGAACAAGTAGGGACCAGATTCACTAGGTCCAAGTGAGGCCCAGGTGGGGACCTGTGTCACCAGGAAGGGGTGAGCCCCAGGTGGCAACCCCACTCACTAGGTCCACGTGAGGCCAACCTGGATGCCATGCAGACGAACCGTGTCCCGGTGATGCCCAGGTAGGGAACAGAGTTACCAGGTCCAGCTGAGGCCAACCTGCAGGCCATGCAGTGGATCCATGTCCCGATGATGCCCAGGTAGGGACCAGAGTGACCAGGTCCAACTGTGGCCCAGATGGAGCATATTCACTAGGTCCAAGTGCGGCCCAGTTGAGGACCAGTGTCCCCATGCCTGGTTGAGGCCTAGAGGGGTCCCAGTCACCTGGTCCAGTTGAAATCCAGATGGAGACCAGAGTCACCAGGTCAGGGTTAGGCCCAGAGTGGTTCCAGAGTCATCATGTCCAGGTGAGGCTCAGGTCTCGAACAGAGTCACAAGGTACCAATGATGCCCAGGTGAAGACCAGAGTGACCAGGTCTGGGTGACGCGCAGATAGGATCAGAGTCACCAGGTCAAGGTGAGGCCAAGAAAGAGTCCACAGCAATCAGGTCCAGGTGGGGAACAAAGTCACCAGGACTGGGTGAGGACCAGATGGGGACCAGATTCATTCATTAGGTCCAGGTGAGGCCCAGGTGGTGACCAGAGTCCCAGGGTCTGGGAGAGGACCAGGTACGGACCAGATTCACCAGGTCCAAGAGGCCCACGTGGGGACCTGAGTCACCAGGTATGGGTGATGCCCAGGTAGCAACCCCACTCACCAGGTCCAGGTGAGGCCAACCTGCAGGCCAGAGTCACCAGATCCAGGTGATGCCCTAGTGGGGACAGGAGTCACCAGGTAAATGTGAGTCTACAAGAACACCATAGACACCAGGTCCAGGTGTGTTTCATGTGGGAACGAGAGTCACCAGGTCCAGGTGAGACCCAGGTGGGGACCACAGTCACCAGGTCCAGATTGAGGACAAGGTGGGGCGACCAGTGTCATCAGGACCAGTTGAGGCCAAAGTGTGGAGCAAAGTTATCATGTCCAGGTGAGGCCCAGTTGTGGAACAGAGTAACAATGTCCCATTGTTGCCAGGTGCGAAAAGAGTCACAAGGTCCAGACGAGGCTTAAGTGAGGAGTAGATTCACTAGGTCCTTTTGAGGCCCAGTAGAAGACTAGTGTCCCCAGCTCAGGGGGAGTCCCAGAGGGGACCAGAGGCACCCGATTCTGGTGATATCCAGGTGGGGACCAGAGTCACCACGTCAGAGTGAGGCCCAGAGGGGGACGAGTATCACTAGGTCCAGATGAAGCCCCGATGTGTAACTAAGAAACCAGGTCCCATGATGCCCATATGAGGACCTGAGTCACCAGGTGCAGTTGAGGTCCCTGTGGGAACCAGTAACATCCTCCAGGTGAGGCCCATGTCGGACCACAGTAACCAGTTCCAGATGAGGCCCAGGTATATAAGAGAGTATCCAGGTCCCAATGATGTCTAGGTAAGGACCTGAGTCAACAGGTCCAGGAGAGGCCCAAATATGGATCAAAGACATTGTGTTCCAGGTGAGGCCAGATGGAGACCACAGGAACCAGGTCTTGGAGAGCCCCATATGGGAACCAGAGACAGCAGATCCAGGTGAGGTCCAGGTGGGACCACAGTCAGCAGGTCCAGGTGAGGCGCAGTTGGCAACAGGATTCACCAAGTCCAGGTGAGGCCCAGGTGGCGACCAGTCACCAGATGCAGGTGAGGACCAGCCAAGGACCAGATTCACCAGGCCCAGGTGAAGCCCAAGGGGTGACCAGCGTCACCAGGTAATGGTGAAGCCCAGAGGGGGAACCAGAGTAACCAGTTTAGTTTGAGGCCCAGAATGGGACCAGAGGTCCCTGGTCAAAGTGAGGCCCAGGTGTGCAATAGAGTATCCAGGTCCCAATGATGCCTGGGTGAGGACCAGAGTCATAAGGGCCATGCAGGCCCAGATGGGGAACAGAATCACTTGGTCTGGTGAGGCATAGAATAAGACCACAGTCAGCAGTATCAGTGGAGCCCCTTGTGGGAACCAGAGCCACTCTATCCAGCTGAGTCCCAGGTCCATGTGAGGCCCACGTGAGGATCAGATTCATCAGGTTGAATTGAGGCATAGCTGGGGACAAGAGTCACCAGGTCTGGGTGCGGCCTAGGTGGGACAAGATTCAGCAGTACTGAGTTAGGACCAAGTGGGGACGAGAGATACCAGGTCCATGTGAGGCCAAACTGAGGACCAGAGTCACCAGATCCAGGTGAGGTCCATGTTGGAAAGAGAGTCACCAGGTCCAGGAGAGGTCGAGGTGGGTACCAGAGTCACCAGATCCAGGTGAAGTCCAGATGGGGACAAGAGTCATCAGATCCAAGTGAAGCCCAGGTGGGGACCAGAGTCACTAGGTCCAGATGAGGCCCAGGTGAGGACCAGCGTTACCAGGTACACATGAGGCCCCGGTGGGGATCAGAGGCAACAGGTCCATGTGAGGCCGGCTTGGGGACCATGGTCAACAGGTCTACTTGAGGCCCATGTGTGGAACACAGTAAACAGGTCCAGGTGAGTCCCCGGTGGTGACAAGAGTCACCACGTCCAGGTGAGCCCCAGGTGGGGACCAGGATCAGCAGGTACAGGGGAGGCCCTTGAAAGAACCAGAGTCAACAGTTCGAGGTCAGGCACAGTTGGCAACCAAGGTCAGCAGGTCCAAGTCAGGCCAAAGTGGGGTTCAGAGTCATTAGGGCACGGTGAGACCCGGAGGGGGACCAGATTCACCCGATTCTGGTGATATCCAGGTGGGTACCAGAGTCACCACGTCAGGGTGAGGCCCAGAGGGGGACAAGAATCACTAGCTCCAGGTGAGGCCCCGATATGGAACTGAGAAACCAGGTCCCATGATGCCCATATGAGGACCTGAGTCACCAGGTCCAGGTGAGGTCCCTGTGGGAACCAGTCACCTCGTCCAGGTGAGGTCCAGGTGGGACCACAGTCGCAAGGTGCAGGTGAGGCGCAGGTGGCAACAGGATTCACCAAGTCCAGGTGAGGCCAAGGTGGCGACCAGTCACCAGATCCAGTTGCGGAACAGCTAAGGACCAGATTCTCCAGGCCCAAGTGAAGCCCAACGGGTGACCAGAGTCACCAGGTCAGGGTGAGGGAAAGAGGGGAACCAGAGTAACCAGTTTAGTTTGAGGCCCAGAATGGGACCAGAGGTCCCTGGTCAAATTGAGGCCCAGGTGTGGAATAGAGTATCCAGGTCCCAGTGACGCCTGGGTGAGGACCAGAGTCACTAGGGCCATGCAGGCCCAGATGGGGAACAGAATCTCTAGGTCCTGGTGAGGCATAGAATAAGACCACATTCAGCAGTATCAGGTGAGCCCCTTGTGGGAACCAGAGCCACTCTATCCAGCTGAGTCCCAGGACCATGTGAGGCCCACATGAGGACCAGATTCATCAGGTCTTATAAAGGCATAGCTGGGGACAAGAGTCACCAGGTCTGGGTGCGGCCTAGGTGGGGCAAGATTCAGCAGTTCTGAGTTAGGTCCAAGTGGGGACGAGAGACACCAGGTCCAGGTGAGGCCAAACTGAGGACCAGAGTCACCAGATCCAGGTGAGGTCCATGTTGTAAAGAGAGTCACGAGGTCCAGGAGAGGTCCAGGTGGAGTCCAGAGTCACCAGATCCAGGTGAAGTCCAGGTGGGGACCAGAGTCACCAGATCCATGTGAAGCCCAGATGGGGACCAGAGTCACTAGGTCCAGATGAGGCCCAGGTGAGGACCAGAGTTAACAGGTACACGTGAGGCCCCGGTTGGGATCAGAGGCAACAGGTTCATGTGAGGCCGGCTTGGGGACCATGGTCAACAGGTCTATTGAGGCCCAGGTGTGGAACACAGTAAGCAGGTCCAGGTGAGTCCCCGATGGTGACAAGAGTCACCACTTCCAGGTGAGGTCCAGGTGGGGACCAGGATCACCAGGTACAGGGGAGACCCTTGAAAGAACCAGAGTCAACAGTTCGAGTTCAGGCGCAGTTGGCAACCAGGGTCAGCAGGTCCAAGTCAAGCCAAAGGGGACTTCACAGTCACTAGGGCACGGTGAGACCCAGAGGGGGAGCATAGTCACCTGGTCCAGGTGAGGTTCAGTTGTGGAACACAGTCACCAGGTCCCAATTTTGCCCAGTTGAGGACCACGGTCAACAGGGCCAGGTGAGGCCCAGATGGGGACCGGAGTCCCCAAATCCAGGTGAAGCCGAGGTGGGGACCACAGTCACCAGATGCAGGGTAGTCTCAGGTGCAGACCAGAATCACCAGGTCCAGGTGTGGTGCAGGTCCAACCAAACTCACCAGGTCCCGGTAAGGCACTGGTGGGATACATGAGAAGTCACGAGGTACATGAGAAGCTAGAAACACATGGGATCCCTGGGTGGCACAGCGGTTTGGCGCCTGCCTTTGGACCAGGGCGCGATCCTGGAGACCCGGGATCGACTCCCACGTCGGGCTCCCGGTGCATGGAGCCTGCTTCTCCCTCTGCCTGTGTCTCTGCCTCTCTCTCTCTCTGTGACTATCATAAATAAATAAAAATTAAAAAAAAGATGCTAGAAACACTGCGGCCAACAGGTCCACATGATCTCCATGTGGGAACGAGAATCACCAGTTACAGGTGAGGACCAGGTGGGGATCCGACTCACCATGTCCAGGTGAGACCCACGTGGGAAACAGTGTCACCATGTCCAGGTGTGGCCCAGGTGAAGACCAGAGTTAATAGGTCCGGCTGGGTCACTGTTAGTGAACAGTATAACCATATCCTGATGCTACCCAGGTGGGTAGCAGAGACACCAGGTCCTGGTGAGGCCCAAGTGGGACCAGAGACATGAGGTCCAGGTGAGGTCCCGATGGGAACCACAGTCACCCGGTCAGGTGAGGCCATGCTTAGGATCAGAGTCACCAGTTCCAGGTGAGGCCCAGGTGGAGCCAGAGTCACCTGGTACAGAAGAGGCCAAAGTCAGGACCAGAGTTACCAGGATCAGGTCACTCCAAGTGGGAATAGAGTAATCATGTCCCGGTGATGCCCAGGTAGAACCAGAGTCACCAGGCCCAGCTGTGGCGCAGGTGGGGAGCATGTTCACTAGGTCCCGTTGAGGCCCAGTTGAGGACCAGAGTCACCAGGTCTAGGTGAGGCCTAGAGGGGTACCAGATTCACCTGGTCTAGTGACATCCAGATGGGGACCAGAGTCCCCATGTCAGGCTGAGGCCCACAGTGGATCCAGAGTCAACATATCCAGGTGAGGCTCAGGTGTGGAACAGAGTATCCAGGTCATAATGGTCCACAGGTGAGGACCAGACTCAGCAGATCTGGGTGAGGCCCAGTTAGCATCAGAGTCAGCAGTTCCTGGTTAGCCAAGAAGGAGTCCACAGCAATCAGGTCCAGGTGGGGAAAAAGTCAACAGGACTGGGTGAGGCCCAGATGGGGACCAGAAAAACCAGGCCCAGGTGATTCCCATGTGGTGACCAGAGTTACCAGTTCCGGGTGACCACCAGGTAAGGACCAGATTCACCAGGTCCAAGTGAGGCCCACGTGGAGACCTGTGTCCCTAAGCAAGGGTGAGGCCCAGGTGACAAACCCACTCACCAGGTCCAGGTGAGGCCAACCTGCAGGCCATGCAGAGGAACCAGGTCCCAATGATGCCCAGGTAGGGACGAGAGTTACCAGGTCCTGGTGAGGCCAACCTACAGGCCATGCAGTGGAACCATGTCCCGATGATGCCCAGGTAGGGACCAGAGTTACCAGGTCCAGGTGAGGCCAACCTGCAGGTCATGCAGTGGAACCATGTCCCGATGATGCCCAGGTAGTGACCAGAGTCACCAGGTCCAAATGAGGCCCAGATGGAGCATATTCACTAGGTCCCGGTGAGGCCAAGTTGAGGACCAGTGTCACCAGGTCTAGTTGAGGCTTGTAGGGGTACCATATTCACCTGGTCTAGGTGACATCCAGATGGGGACCAGAGTCAACATGTCAGGCTGAGGCCCAGAGGGGATCCAGAGTCATCATGTCCAGGTGAGGCTCACGTTGGAACAGAGTATCCAGGTCATAATGGTCCACAGGTGAGGACCAGAATCACCAGATCTGGGTGAGGCCCAGTTAGCATCAGAGTCAGCAGTTCCTGGTTAGCCAAGAAGGAGTCCACAGCAATCAGGTCCAGGTGGGGAAAAAGTCAACAGGACTGGGTGAGGCCCAGATGGGGACCAGAAAAACCAGGCCCAGGTGATTCCCATGTGGTGACCAGAGTTACCAGTTCCGGGTGACCACCAGGTAAGGACCAGATTCACCAGGTCCAAGTGAGGCCCACGTGGGGACCTGTGTCCCTAAGCAAGGGTGAGGCCCAGGTGACAAACCCACTCACCAGGTCCAGGTGAGGCCAACCTGCAGGCCA
Organism: Canis aureus; assembly: GCF_053574225.1. Taxonomy (NCBI): domain Eukaryota; kingdom Metazoa; phylum Chordata; class Mammalia; order Carnivora; family Canidae; genus Canis; species Canis aureus. The sequence goes on along the minus strand of NC_135632.1, from coordinate 53,439,420 downwards.
TGCAGAGGAACCAGGTCCCAATGATGCCCAGGTAGGGACGAGAGTTACCAGGTCCAGGTGAGGCCAACCTACAGGCCATGCAGTGGAACCATGTCCCGATGATGCCCAGGTAGGGACCAGAGTTACCAGGTCCAGGTGAGGCCAACCTGCAGGTCATGCAGTGGAACCATGTCCCGATGATGCCCAGGTAGTGACCAGAGTCACCAGGTCCAAATGAGGCCCAGATGGAGCATATTCACTAGGTCCCGGTGAGGCCAAGTTGAGGACCAGAGTCACCAGGTCTAGTTGAGGCTTGTAGGGGTACCATATTCACCTGGTCTAGGTGACATCCAGATGGGGACCAGAGTCAACATGTCAGGCTGAGGCCCAGAGGGGATCCAGAGTCATCATGTCCAGGTGAGGCTCACGTGTAGAACAGAGTATCCAGGTCATAATGGTACACAGGTGAGGACCAGAGTCACCAGAACTGGGTGAGGCCCAGTTAGGATCAGAGTCACTAGTTCCAGGTGAGGGCCATAAGGAGTACACAGCAATCAGGTCCAGGTGGGAACAAAGTCACCTGGACTGGATGAAGCCCAATGGGGACCAGAATCACAATGTCCAGGTGATTCCCAGGTGATGACCAGAGTTACCAGTTCCGGGTGAGGACAAGGGAAGGACCAGATTCACCAGGTCCACGTGAGGCCCACGTTGGGACCTGTGTCACCAGGCATGGGTGAGTCTCAGCTGACAACCCCACTCACTAGGTCCAAGTGAGGCCAACCTGCAGGCCATGCCGAGGAACCATGTCCTGATGATGCCCAGGTGGGGTCTAGAGTTATCAGGTCCAGGTAAGGCATTCCTGCAGGCCATGCAGTGGAACCATGTCCCGGTAATGCCGAGGTAGGGATAAGAATCACCATGTCCAAATGAGGCCCAGATGGAGCATATTCACTAGGTCTAGGTGAGGCCCAGTTGAGGACCAGAGTCATCAGATCTGGTTGAGCCCTATAAGGGTACCAGAATCACCTGGTTCAGGTGACATCGAGATGGGGACCAGAGTCACCAGGTCAGGGTGAGGACCAGAGAGGTTCCAGAGTCATCATGTCCAGGTGAGGCTCAGGTGTGGAACAGAAGCACCAGGTACAAATGATGCCCAGTTGAGGACCAGATTCACCAGGTCTGGGTGACTCGCAGATAGGATCAGAGTCACCAGTTCCAGGTGAGGCCAAGAAGGCGTCCACAGCAATCAGGTCCATGTGGGGAACAAAGTCACCAGGACTGGATGAGGCCCAGATGGGGACCAGATTCACCAGGCCCAGGTGATTCCCAGGTGGTGACCAGAGTTACCAGTTCTGGGGAAGGACCAGCTAAGGACCAGATTCACCAGGTCCAATTGAGGCCCACTTGGGGACCTGTGTCACTATGTATGGGTGAGGCTCAATTGGCAACCCCACTCACTAGGTTCAGGTGAAGCCAACCTGCAGGTGATGGAGAGGAACCGTGTCCCGATGATGCCCAGGTAGGGACCAGAGTTACCAGGTCCAGGTGAGGCCAACCTGCAGGCCATGCAGTGGAACCATGTCCCGATGATGCCCAGGTAGGGACCAGAGTTACCAGGTCCAGGTGATTCCAACCTGCAGGCCATGCAGTGGAACCATATCCGTATGATGCCCAGGTAGGGACCAGAGTCACCAGGTCCAAATGAGGCCCAGATGGAGCTTATTCACTAGGTCCAGGTGAGGCTCAGTTGAGGACCAGAGTCACCAGATCAGGTTGAGGCCTAGAGGGATACGAGAATCCCCTGGTCCAGGTGACATTCTGATGGGGACCACAGTCACCAGGGAAGGGTGAGGCCCAGAGAGGTTCCAGAGTCATTACGTCCAGGTGAGGCTCAGGTGTAGAACAGAGTCACCAGGTACCAATGATGCCCAGGTGAGGACCAGAGTCACCAGGTCTGGATGACGCGCAGATATGATCAGAGTCACCAGTTCCAGGTGAGGCCAAGAAAGAGTCCACATCAATCAGGCCCAAGTGGGGAACAAAGTCACCAGGACTGCATGAACCCAGATGGGGACCAGATTCAGCAGGTCCAGGTGAGGCCCAGGTGGTGACCAGAGTTCCCGGGTCTGGGAGAGGACCAGGTAACAACAAGATTCGACCAGTCACCAGATCCATGTGCGGACCAGCTAAGGACCAGATTCACTAGGCCCAAGTGAAGCCCAAGGGGTGACCAGATATACCAGGTAGGGGTGAGGCCCAGAGGGGGAACCAGAGTAACCATTTTAGTTTGAGGCCCAGAATGGGACCAGAGATCCCTGGTCAAATTGAGGCCCAGGTGTGGAATAGAGTATTCAGGTCCCAATGATGCCTGGGTGAGGACCAGAGTCACTAGGGCCATGCAGGCCCAAATGGCAAACAGAATCACTAGGTCTTGGTGAGGCATAGAATAACACCACAGTCAGCAGTATCAGGTGACCCCTTGTGGGAACCAGAGCCACTCTATGGAGCTGAGTCCCAGGTCCATGTGAGGCCCACGTGAGGACCAGATTCATCAGGTCGACTTGAGGCATAGCTGGGGACAAGAGTCACCAGGTCGGGGTGTGGCCTAGGTGTGGCAAGATTCAGCAGTTTTGAGTTAGGTCAATGTGGGGATGAGAGACACCAGGTCCAGGTGAGGCCAAAGTGAGGACCAGAGTCACCAGATCCAGGTGAGGTCCATGTTGGAAAGAGAGTCACCAGGTTCAGGAGAGGTCCAGGTGGGGACCAGAGTCACCAGATCCAGGTGAAGTCCAGGTGGGGACTAGAGTCACCAGATCCTGGTGAAGCCCAGGTGGTGACCAGAGTCAGTAGGTCCAGATGAGGCCAGGTGAGGACCAGAGTTACCAGACAACTGAGGCCCCGGTGGGGATCAGAGGCAAGAGGTCTACTTGAGGCCCTGGTGTGGAACACAGTAACAAGGTCCAGATGAGTCCCCGGTGGTGACAAGAGTCACCACGTCCAGTTGAGGCCCAGGTGGGGACCAGGATCACCAGGTCAAGGGGAGGCCCTTGAAAGAACCAGAGTCAACGGATCGAGGTCAGGAGCAGGTTGCAACCAGGGTCAGCAGGACCAAGTCAGGCCAAAGTGGGGTTCACAGTCACTAGGGCACGGTGAGACCCAGAGGGGGGCCAGAGTCACCTGGTCCATGTGAGGTCCAGTTGTGGAACACAGTCACCGGGTCCAAATTTTGCCCAGTTGAGGACAATGGTCAACACGGCCAGTTGAGGCCCAGATGGGGACCGGAATCCCCAAATCCAGGTAAAGCCCAGGTGGGGACCACAGTCACCAGATCCAGGGTAGTCTCGGGTGCAGACCAGAATCGCCAGGTCCAGGTGAGGTGCAGGTGGCAACCACACTCACCAGGTCCCGGTGAGATCCTGGTGGGGACCAGAGTCACGAGGTACTTGAGAAGCTAGAAACACTGCAGCCACCAGGTCCACATGATATCCATGTGGGAACGAGAATCACTAGTTACAGGTGAGGACCAGGTGGGGATCCGACTCACCATGTCCAGGTGAGACCCAGGTGGGAACCAGTGTCACCATATCCAGGTGTGTCCCTGGTGAAGACCAGAGTTAATAGGTCAGGCTGCGTCACTGTTAGTGAACAGTGTAACCATATCCTGATGCTACCCAGGTGGGTACCGGAGACACCAGGTCCTGGTGAGGCCCAGGTGGAACCAGAGACCTGAGGTCCAGGTGAGGTCCCGATGGGAACCACAGTCACCAGGTCAGGTGAGGCCATGCTTAGGATCAGAGTCACAAGTTACAGGTGAGGTCCAGTTGGATCCAGAGTCACCTGGTACAGAAAATGACAAAGTCAGGAATAGTGTTACCAGGATCAGGTCACTCCCAGTGGGGAATAGAGTAATAATGTCCCGATGATGCCCAGGTAGAACCAGAGTCACCATGCCCAGATGCGGCGCAGGTGTGGAGCATGTTCACTAGGTCCCGGTGAGGCCCAGTTGGGGCCCAGAGTCACCAGGTCAAGTTGAGGCCTAGAGGGGTACCAGATTCACCTGGTCTAGGTGAAATCCAGATGGGGACCAGAGTCACCATGTCAGGGTGAGGCCCAGAGGGGATCCAGAGTCAACATGTCCAGGTGAGGCTCACGTGTGGAACAGATTATCCAGTTCATAATGGTCCACAGGTGAGGACCAGAGTCACCAGATCTCAGTGATGCCCAGTTAGGATCAGAGTCACCAGTTCCAGGTGAGGCCAAGAAGGAGTCCACAGCAATCAGGTCCAGGTGGGGAACAATGTCACCAGGAATGGATGACCCCAGATGGGGACCAGATTCACCAGTTCCAGGTGATTCCCAGGTGGTCACCAGAGTTACGAGTTCCGGGTGAGGACCAGGTAAGCACCAGATTCAACAGGTCCAAGTGAGGCCCACTTGGGGACCTGTGTCACCAGGCATGGGTGAGACCCAGGTGGCAACCCCACTCACCAGGTCGAGGTGAGGCGAACCTGCAGGCCATGCAGAGGAACCATGTCACGATGATGCCCAGGTAGGGACTAGAGTTACAGGTCCAGGTGAGGCCAACCTGCAGGCCATGCAGTGGAACCATGTCCCGATGATGCCGAGGTAGTGATCAGAATCACCAGGTCCAATGAGACCCAGATGGAGCATATTTACTAGGTCCAGGTGAGGTCCAGTGGAACACCAGAGTCACAAGACCTGGTTGAGGCCTAGATCGGTAACAGAATCACCTGGTCCAGGTGACATCCAGATGGGGACCAGAGTCAACAGGTCAGGATGAGGCCCAGAGAGGTTCCAGAGTCATCATGTCCAGGTGAGGCTCAGGTGTGGAACAGAGTCACCAGGTACCAAAGATACCCAGGTGAGGACCAGAGTCACCAGGTCTGGGTAATGCGCAGATAGGATCAGAGTCACCAGTTCCAGGTGAGGCCAAGAAAGAGTCCACAGCAATCAGATCCAGGTGGGGAACAAAGTCACCAGGACTGGGTGAGGCCCAGATGGGGACCAGATTGACCAGGTCCAGGTGAGGCCCAGGTGGTGACCAGAGACCACGGGTCTGGGAGACGACCAGGTAAGGACCAGATTCACCAGGTCCAAGAGGCCCACGAGGGGACCTGTGTCCCCAGGTACGGGCGAGGCACAGGTGGCAACCACACTCACCAGGTCCAGGAGAGGCCATCCTTCGAGCCATGCAGAGAACACTGTCCCGATGATGCCCATGTAGGAACCAGAGTTACCAGGTCCAGGTGAGGCCAACCTGCAGGCGATGCAGTGGAACCGTGTCCCGATGATGCCCAGGTAGGGTCCAGAATCACCAGGTCCAATGAGGCCCAGATGGAGCATATTCACTAGGTCCAGGTGTGGTCCAGTGGAGGACCAGAGTCACCAGACCCTGTTGAGGCCTAGAGGGGTACCAGAATCACCTGGTCCAGGTGACATCCAGATGGGGACCAGAGTCACCAGGTCAGGATGAGGCCCGGAGAGGTTCCAGAGTCATCATGTCCAGGTGAGGCTCAGGTGTGGAACAGAGTCACCAGGTACCAAAGATACCCAGGTGAGGACCAGAGTCACCAGGTCTGGGTGACGGGCAGATAGGATCAGAGTCACCTGTTCCAGGTGAGGCCAAAAAAGAGTCCACAGCAATCAGATACAGGAGTGGAACAAAGTCAACAGGCCTGGGTGAGGCCCAGATGGGGATCAGATTCACCAGGTCCAGGTAGGCCCAGGTGGTGACCAGAGACCCCGGGGCTGGGAGACGACCAGGTTAGGACCAAATTTACCAGGTCCAAGAGGCCCACGCGGGGACCTGACTCACCAGGTATGGGTGAGGCCCAGGGGCAACCCCACTCACAAGGTCCAGGTGAGGCCAACCTGCATGCCAAAGTCACCAGATCCACGTGAGGCCCTAGTCGCACCGGAGACAGCAGGTAAAAGTGAGTCTACAAGAACACTACAGTCACCAGCTCCAGGTGTGGTTCATGTGGGAACGAGAGCCACCAGTTCCAGGTGAGACCCAGGTTGGGACGACAGTCACCAGGTCCGGATTGAGGCCTAAGAGAGTAACAGTGCCATCAGGACCAGTTGAGGCCCAACTGTGGAACAAAGTTTTCATGTCCAGTTGAGGCTCAGGTGTGGTGTGGAACAGAGTATCCAGGTCATAATGGTCCACAGGTGAGGACCAGAGTCACCAGATCTGGGTGAGGTCCAGTTAGGATCAGAGTCACCAGTTCCAGGTGAGGCCAAAAAGGAGTCCACAGGAATCAGGTCCAGGTGGGGAACAAAGTCACCAGGACTGGGTGAGGCCCAGATGGGGACCAGATTCACCAGGTTCAGGTGATTCCCAGGTGATGACCAGAGTTACCAGTTCCGGGTGAGGAACAGATAAGGACCAGATTCACCAGGTCCAAGTGAAGCCCACGTGGGACCTGTGTCACCAGGTATGGGTGAGGGCCAGGTGGCAAACCCACTCACCAGGTCCAGGTGATGCCAACCTGCAGGCCATGCAGTGGAACCATGTCCCGATGATGCCCAGGTAGGGACTGGAGTCATCAGGTCCAAATGAGGCCCAGATAAATCATATTCACTAGGTCCAGGTGAGGCCCAGTTGAGGACCAGAGTCACCAGAACTGGTTGAGACCTAGAGGGGTACCGAATCCCCTGGTCCAGGTGACATCTCGACGGGGACCAGAGTCACCAGGTCAAGGTGAGGCACAGAGAGGTTCAAGAGTCACCATGTCCAGGTGAGACTCAGGTGTGGAACAGACTCACCAGGTACCAATGATGCCCAGGTGAGGACCAGAGTCACCGGATCTGGGAGACGCGCAGATAGGATCAGAGTCACCAGTTCCAGGTGAGACCAAGAAAGAGTCCACAGCAATCAGGTCCAGGTGGGGAACAAAGTCACCAGGACTGGGTGAGGCCCAGATTCACCCGGTCCAGGTGAGGCCCAGGTGGTGACCAGTGTCCCCGGTTCTGGGAGAGGACCAGGTAAGGACCAGATTCACCAGGTCCAAGAGGCCGACGTGGGGACCTGAGTCACCAGGTATGGGTGAGGCCCAGGTGGCAACCCCACTCACCACGTCCAGGTGAGGCAAGCCTGCCGGCCAGAGTTACCGGATCCAAGTGAGGCCCTAGTGGGGACCGGAGTCACCAGGTAAATGTGAGTCTACAAGAACACCACAGTCACCAGATCCAGTTGTGGTACATGTGGGAACGAGAGTCACCAGGTCCAGGTGAGACCCAGCTGGGGACCACAGCACCAGGTCCAGATTGAGGCCTAGGTGGGGGGGAAAGAGTCATCAGGACCAGTTGAGGCCAAAGTGTGGAGCAAAGTTCTCATGTCCAGGTGAGGCCCAGGTGGGGAACAGAGTTACCATGTCCCATTGGTGCCAGGTGGGAAAAGACTCACAAGGTCCAGACGAGGCCTAAGTGAGAAGTAGAATCACCAGGTGCTGTGGAGGCTCAGCAGAGGACCAGTGTCCCAAGCTCCGGGTGAGTCCCAGAGGGGGACCAGAGTCACCCGGTTCTGGTGATATCTAGGTGGGGACCAGAGTCACCACATCAGGGTGAGGCCCAGAGGGGGACGAGAATCACTAGGTCCAGGTGATGCCCCGATGTGGAATTGAGAAACCAGGTCCCATGATGCCCATATGAGGACCTGAGTCACCAGGTCCAGGTGAGGTCCCTGTGGGAACCAGGCACCTCGTCCAGGTGAGGCCCAGGTGGGACCACAGTCACCGGTCCAGGTGAGGCCCAGGTATACAACAGAGTATCCAGCTCCCAAAGATGCCCAAGTAAGGACCAGAGTCAACAGGTCCAGGAGAGGCCCAAATATTGTTCAGAGTCATTGTGTTCCAGGTGAGTCCAGTTGGAGCCCACAAGAACTAGGTCCAGGAGAGCCCCATATTGGAACCAGAGCCACCAGATCCAGGTGAGGTCCAGGTGGGACCACAGTCACAAGGTCCAGGTGAGGCGCAGGTGGCAACAGGATTCACCAAGTCTAGGTGAGGCCCAGGTGGCGACCAGTCACCAGTTCCAAGTGAGGACAAGCTAAGGACCAGATTCACCAAGCCCTAGTGAAGCCCAAAGGGTGACCAGAGTCACCAGGTAAGGGTGAGGCCCAGAGGGGAACCAGAGTAACCAGTTAATTTGAGTCCCAGAATGGGACCAGAAGTCCCTGTTCAAAGTGAGGCACAGGTGTGGAATAGAGTATCCAGGGTGAGGATCTTTGGGTCCATCACCCAATGATGCCTGGGTGAGGACGAGAGGCACTAGGGCCATGCAGGCCCAGATGGGGAACAGAATCACTAGGTCCTGGTGAGGCATAGAATAAGACCACAGTCAGCAGTATCAGGTGAGCCCCTTGTGGGAACCAGAGCCACTCTCTGCAGCTGAGTCCCAGGTCCATGTGAGGCCCACGTGAGGAACAGATTCATCAGGTCGAATTGAGGCATAGCGGGGACAAGAGTCACCAGGTCTAGGTGCGGCCTAGGTGGGACAAGATTCAGCAGTTCTCAGTTAGGTCAAAGTGGGGACGAGAGACACCAGGACCAGGTGAGGCCAAACTGAGGACCAGATTCACCAGATCCAGGTGAGGTCCATGTTGGAAAGAGAGTCACCAGAACCAGGTGAGATCCATGTTGGAAAGAGAGTCACCTGGTCGAGGAGAGGTCCATGTGGGGACCAGAGTCAACAGATCCAGGTGTAGTCCATGTAGAAAAGAGAGTCAGCAGGTTCAGGAGAGGTCCAGTTGCGGACCAGAGTCACCAGATCCAGGTGAACTCCAGGTGGGGAACAGAGTCACCAGATCCAGTGAAGCCCAGGTGGGGACCAGAGTCACTAGGTCCAGATGAGGCCCAGCTGAGGACCAGAGATACCAGGTATACGTCAGGCCCCGGAGGGGATCAGAGGCAACAGATCCATGTGAGACCGGCTTGGGGACCATGGTCAACAGGTCTACTTGAGGCCCAGGTGTGGAACACAGTAACCAGGTCCAGCTGAGTCCCCGGTGGTGAAAAGAGTCTCCACGTCCAGGTGAGGCCCAGTTGGGGACCAGGATCACCAGGTCCAGTGGAGGCCCTTGAAAGAACCAGAGTCAAGAGTTCGAGGTCAAGAGCAGGTGGCAACCAGGGTCAGCAGGTCCAAGTCAGGCCAAAGTGGGGTTCACAGTCACTAGGGCACGGTGAGACCCAGAGGGGGACCAGAGTCACATGGTCCAGGTGAGGTCCAGGAGTGGAACACAGTCACCGGGTCCCAATTTCGCCCAGTTGAGGACCATGGTCAACTGGGGCAGCTGAGGCCCAGATGGGGACCGGAGTCCCCAAATCGAAGTGAAGCCCAGGTGGGGACCAAAGTCACCAGATCCAGGGTATTTTCACGTGCAGACCAGAATCACCATGTCCAGGTGAGGTGCAGGTGGCAACCATACTCACCAGGTCCTGGTGAGGCCCTGGTGGGGACCAGTGTCACGAGGTACATGAGTAGCTAGAAACATTGCAGCCACCAGGTCCACATGATGTCCATGTGGGAACGAAAATCACCAGTTACAGGTGAGGAACAGGTGGGGATCCGACTCACCATGTCCAGGTGAGACCCAGGTGGGAACCAGTGTCACCATGTCCAGGTGTGGCCCAGTTGAAGACCAGAGTTAATAGGTCCGGCTGGATCACTATTAGTGAACAGTGTAACCATATCCTGAAGCTACCCAGGTGGGTATCAGATACACCAGGTCCTGGTGAGGCCCAGGTGGGACCAGAGACATGAGGTCCAGGTGAGGTCCCGATGGTAACCACAGTAACCAGGTCAGGTGAGGCCATGCTTAGGATCAGAGTCACCAGTTAGAGGTGAAGCCCAGGTGGAGTCAGAGTCACCTGGTAGAGAAGAGGCCAAAGTCAGGACCAGAATTACCACGATGAGGTCAGTCCCAGAGGGGAATAGAGGAACCTTTTCCCGATGATGCACTGGTAGAAACAGAGTCACCAGTTATAGATGAGGCGCAGTTGGGGAGCATGTTCACTAGGTCCCGGTGAGACCCATTTGAGGACCAGAGTCACCAGGTCTCTTTGAGGCCTAGAGCGGTATCAGATTCACCTGGTCTAGGTGACTTCCAGATGGGGACCAGAGTCACCATGTCAGGGTGAGGCCCAGAGGGGATCCAAAGTCATCATGTCCAGCTGAGGCTCAGTTGTGGAACAGAGTATTCAGGTCATAATGTTCCACAGGTGAGGACCAGAGTCACCAGATCTGGGTAACGCGCAGATAGGATCAGAGTCACCAGTTCCAGGTGAGGCCAAGAAGGGGTCCACAGCAATCAGGTCCAGGTGGGAAAAAAGTCAACAGGATTGGGTGAGGCCCAGATGGGGACCAGATTCACCAGGTCCAGATGAGGCCCAGTTGGTGACCAGAGTCCCCGGGACTGGGACAGGACCAGGTAAGGACCAGATTCACCAGGTCCAAGACACCCACGTGGGGACCTGAGTCACCAGGTATGGGTGAGGCCCAGGTGGCAACCCCACTCACCAGGTCCAGGTGAGGCCAACCTGCAGGCCAGAGTCACCAGATCCAGGTGAGGCCCTAGTGTGGACCGGAGTCACCAGGTAAATGAGAGTCTACAAGAACACCACAGTCACCAGGTCCAGGTGTGGTTCATGTGGGAACGAGAGTCACCAGGTCCAGGTGAGACCCATGTGGGGACCACAGACACCAGGTCCAGATTGAGGCCGAGGTGGGGGACCAGAGTCATCTGGACCATTTGAGGCCGAAGTGCGGAGCACAGTTATCATGTCCACGTGAGGCCCAGGTGGGGAACAGAGTGAACATGTCCCGTTGATGCCAGGTGGGAAAAGAGTCACAAGGTCCAGACGAGGCCTAAGTGAGGAGTGGATTCACCAGGTCCTGTTGAAGCCAAGTTGAGGACCAGTGTCCCCAGCTCTGGTTGAGTCCCAGACGGGGACGAGAGTCACCCGTTTCTGGTGATATCCAGGTGGGGACCAGAGTCACCACGTCAGGGTGAGGCCCAGAGGGGGAAGAGAATCACTCGGTCCAGGTGAGGCCCCGATGTGGAACTGAGAAACAAAGTAACATGATGCCCATATGAGGACCTGAGTCACCAGGTCCAGGTGATGTCCCCGTGGGAACCAGTCACCTCGTCCAGGTGAGGCCCAGGTGGGACCACAGTCAACAGGTCCAGGTGAGGCCCAGGTATATAAGAGAGTATCCAGGTACCAATGATGCCCAGGTAAGGACCAGAGTCAACACGTCCAGGAGAGGCCCAAATATGGATCAGCGTCATTGTGTTCCAGGTGATGCCAGATGGATACCACAGGAACCAGGTCCAGGAGAGCCCCATATGGGAACCAGAGACACCAGATCCAGGAGAGGTCCAGGTGGGACCACAGTCACAAGGTCCAGGTGAGGCTCAGGTGGCAACAGAATTCACCACGTCCAGGTGAGGCCCAGGTGGCGAGCAGTCACGAGATACAGGTGCGAACCACCTAAGGTCCAGATTCACCAGGGCGAAGTAGAGCCCAGGGGGTGACCACAGTCACCAGGTAAGGGTGAGAACCAGAGGGGGAACCAGAGTAACCAGTTTAGTTTGAGTCCCAGAATAGGACCAGAGTTCCCTGGTCAAAGTGAGGCCCAGGTGTGGAATAGAATATCCAGGTCCCAATGATGCCTGGGTGAGGACCAGAGTCACTAGGGCCATGCAGGCCCAGATGGGTAACAGAATCACTACGTCCTGGTGAGGCATTGAATAAGACCACAGTCAGCAGTATCAGGTGTGCCCCTTGTGGGAACCAGAGCCACTCTATCCAGCTGAGACCCAGGTACATGTGAGACACACGTGAGGACCAGATTCATCAGGTCGAATTGAGGCATAGCTGGGGACAAGAGTCACCAGATCTGGGTGCGGCCTAGGTGGGGCAAGATTGAGCAGTTCTGAGTGAGGTCAAAGTGGGGACGAGAGCCACCAAGTCGAGGTGAGGCCAAACTGAGGACCAGAGTCACCAGATCCCAATGAGGTCTATGTTGGAAAGGAGTCACCAGGTACAGGAGAGGTCCTGGGGTGGACCAGAGTCACCAGATCCAGGTGAAGTCCAGGTGGGGACCAGAGTCACTAGGTCCAGATGAGGCCCAGGTGAGGACCAGAGTTACCAGGTACACGTGAGGCCCCGGTGGGGATCAGAGGCAACATGTCCATGTGAGTCTGGCTTGGGGACCATGGTCAACAAGTCTACTTGTGGCCCAGGTGTGGAACACAGTAAGCAGGTCCAGGTGAGTCCCCGGTGGTGACAAGAGTCACCACGTCCAGGTGAGGCCCAGATGGGGACCAGGATCACCAGGTCCAGGGGAGGCCCTTGAAAGAACCAGAGTCAACAGTTCGAGGTCAGGCGCAGGTGGCAACCAGGGTCAGCAGGTCCAAGTCAGGCGAAAGTGGGGTTCACAGTCACTAGGGCACGGTGACACCCAGAGGGGGACCAGATTCTCTTGGTCCAGGTGAGGCCACTTGTGGAACACAGTCACCGGGTCCCAATTTTACCCAGTTGAGGACCATGGTCAACAGGGCCAGTTAAAGCCCAGATGTGGACCGGAGTCCCCAAATCCAGGTGAAGCCCAGGTGGGGACCACAGTCACCAGAGGCAGGGTATTCTCATGTGCAGACCAGAATCACCAGGTCCAGGTGAGGTGCAGGTGGCAACCACACTCAGCAGGTCCCGGTGAGGCCCTGATGGGGATTAGAGTCACGAGGTACATGAGAAGCTAGAAACACTGCAGCCACCAGGTCCACATGATGTCCATTTGGGAACGAGAATCACCAGTTACAGGTGATGACCAGGTGGGGATCCGACCCACCATGTCCAGGGGAGGCCCTGGTGGGGACCAGTGTCACCATGTCCAGGTGTGGCCCAGGTGAAGACCAGAGTTAATAGGTCCGGCAGGGTCACTGTTAGTGAACAGTGTAACCATATCCTAATGCTACTCAGGTGGGTATCAGAGACTCCAGGTCCTGGTGAGGGTCAGGAGGGACCAGAGACATGTGGTCCAGGTGAGGTCCCGATGGGAACCACAGTCACCAGGTCAGATGAGGCCATGCATAGGATCAGATTCACCAGTTACAGCTGAGGCCCAAGTGGAGCCAGAGTCACCTGGTACAGAAGAGGCCAAAGTCAGGACCAGAGTTACCGGAATCAGGTAGTCCCAGTGGGCAATAGAGTAACCATGTCCCAATGATGCCCAGGTAGAACCAGAGTGACCAGGTCAGATGAGGCGCAGGTGGGGAGCATATTCACTAGGTTCCAGTGTGGCCCAGTTGAGGTCCAGTGTTACCAGGTCTAGTTGAGGCCTAGAGGGGTACCAGATTCACTTGGTCTTGGTGACATCCAGATGGGGACCAGAGTCACCATGTCAGGGTGAGCCCAGAGGGGATCCAGAGTCATCATGTACAGGTGAGGCTCAGGTGTGTAACAGAGTATCCAGGTCATAATGGTCCACATGTGAGGACCAGAGTCACCATATCTGGGTGAGGCCCAGTTAGGATCAGAGTCACCAGTTCCAGGTGAGGACAAGAAGGAGTCCACAGCAATCAGGTCCAGGTGGGGAACAAATTCACCAGGACTGGGTGAGGCCCAATGGGGACCAGATTCACAAGGTCCAGGTGATTCCCCGGTGGTGACCAGAGTTACTAGTTCCGTGTGAGGACCAGGTAAGGACGAGATTCACTAGGTCCAAGTGAGGACCACGTGGGGCCTGTGTCACCAGGTATGGGAGAGGCACAGGTGGCAACCCAACTCACCAGGTCCAGGTGAGGCCAACCTGCAGGCCATGCAGAGGAACCGTGTCCAATGATGCCCAGGTAGGGTCCAGAGTTCCCAGGTCCAGGTGAGGCCCAGATGGAGCATATTCACTAGGTCCAGGTGAGGCCCAGTTGAGGACCATAGTTACCAGATCTTGTTGAGGCGTAGAAGGATACCAGAATCACCTGGCCCAGGTGACATCCAGATGGGGACCAGAGTCACCCGGTTCTGGTGATATCCAGGTGGGGAGCAGAGTCACCACGTCAGGGTGAGGCCTAGATGGGGACGAGAATCACTAGGTCGAGGTGAGGCCCCGATGTGGAACTGAGAAACCAGGTCCTATGATGCCCATATGAGGACCTGAGTCACCAGGTCCAGGTGAGGTCCCTGTGGGAACCAGGCACCTCATCCAAGTGAGGCTCTTGTGGGACCACAGTCACCATGTCCAGGTGAGGCCCAGGTATATAAGTGTGTACCCAGGTCCCAATGAGGCCAGGTAATGACCAGAGACAACAGATCCAGGATAGGCCCAAATATGGATCAGAGTCATTGTGTTCCAGGTGAGGCCAGATGGAGACCACAGGAACCAGGTCCAGGAGAGCCCCATATGGGAATCAGAGCCACCAGATCCAGGTGAGGTCCAGGAGGGACCACAGTCACAAGGTCCAGGTGAGGCGCAGGTGGCAACATGATTCACCAAGTCCAGGTGAGGCCCACGTCGTGACCTGTCACCAGATCCAGGTGCGGACCAGCTAAGGACCAGATTCACCAGGCCCAAGTGAAGTCAAACGGGTGAGCAGAGTCTCCAGGTAAGGGTGAGGCCCAAAGGGGAACCAGTAACTAGTTTAGTTTGAGTCCCAGAATGGGACGAGAGGTCCATTGTCAATGTGAGGCACAGGTGTGGAATAGAGTATCCAGGTCCTAATGATTCCCGGGTGAGGACCAGAGTCACTAGCGCCATGCAGGCCCAGATGGGAACAGAATCACTAGGACCAGGTGAGGCATAGAATAAGACCACAGTAAGCTGTATCAGGTGAGCCCCTTGTGCGAACCAGAGCCACTCTATCTAGCTGAGTCCCAGGTTCATGTGAGTCCCACGTGAGGACTAGATTCATCAGGTCGAATTGAGGCATAGCTGGGGACAAGAGTCACCAGGTCTGGTTGCGGCCGAGGTGGGGCAAGATTCAGCAGTTCTGAGTTAGGTCAAAGAAGGGACGAGAGATGCCAGATCCAGGTGAGGCCAAACTGAGGACCGGAGTCACCAGATGCAGGTCAGGTCCAGGTGTGGACCAGAGTCCCCAGATCCAGGTGAAGTCCAGGTGGGGACCAGAGTCACCAGATCCAGGTGAAGCCCAGGTGGGGACCAGAGTCGCTAGGTCCAGATGAGTCCCAGATGAGGACCAGAGTTACCAGGTACACGTGAAGCCCAGTGGGGATCAGAGGCAACAGGTCCATGTGACGCAGGCTTGGGGACCATGGTCAACAGGTCTACTTGAGGCCCAGGTGTGGAACACAGTAAGCAGGTCCAGGTGAGTTCCCGGTGGTGACAAGAGTCACTAGGTCCACGTCAGGCCCATGTGGGCACCAGGATCACCATGTCCAGGGGAGGCCCTTGAAAGAACCAGAGTAAACAGATCGAGGTCAGGCGCAGGTGGCAACCATAGTCAGGAGGTCTAAGTCAGGCCAAAGTGGGGTTCACAGTCACTAGTGCACGGTGAGACCCAGAGGGGGACCAGAGTCACCTGGTCCAGGTGAGGTCCAGCTGTGGATCACAGTCACCGGGTCCCAATTTTGCCCAGTTGAGGACCATGGTCAACAGGGCCAGGTGAGGGATCCCTGGGTGGCGCAGCGGTGTGGCGCCTGCCTTTGGCCCAGGGCGCGATCCTGGAGACGTAGGATCGAATCCCACGTCGGGCTCCCGGTGCATGGAGCCTGCTTCTCCCTCTGCCTGTGTCTCTGCCTCTCTCTCTCTCTCTCTCTGTGTGACTATCATAAATAAATAAAAAAAAATTAAAAAAAAAAACAGGGCCAGGTGAGGCCCAGTTGGTGACCAGAGTCCCCGGGTCTGGGAGAGGACCAGGTAAGGACCAGATTCACCAGGTCCAAGAGGCCCAGGTGGGGACCTGAGTCA
This sequence comes from Canis aureus, assembly GCF_053574225.1. Taxonomy (NCBI): domain Eukaryota; kingdom Metazoa; phylum Chordata; class Mammalia; order Carnivora; family Canidae; genus Canis; species Canis aureus. The sequence continues at coordinate 53,423,493 of NC_135632.1, read as the reverse complement.
CAAGGAATGGGTGAGGCCCATGTGGCAACCCCACTCAACAGGTCCAGGTGAGGCCAAGCTGCAGGCCAGATTCACCAGATCCAGGTGAGGCTCTAGTGGGGACCAGAGTCACCAGGTATATGTGAGTCTACAAGAACATCACAGTCACCAGGTCCAGGTGTGGTTCATGTGGGAACGAGAGTCACCAGGTCCAGGTGAGACCCAGGCGGGGACAACGGTCACAGGTCCAGACTGAGGCCTACGTGGGGGGACCAGAGTCATCATGACCAGTTGAAGCCAAAGTGTGGGGCGAAATTATCATGTCGAGGTGAAGCCCAGGTGGGGAAGAGAGTAACCAAGTCCCATTGATGCCAGGTGGAAAAAGAGTCACAAGGTCCAGACGAGGCATAAGTGAGGAGTAGATTCAACAGGTCCTGTTGAGGCCCAGTTGAGTGCCAGTGTCCCCAGCTCCGGGTTAGGCCCAGAGGGGAACCAGAATTACCCGGTTCTGGTGATATCCAGGTGGGGACCAGAGTCACCACGTCAGAGTGAGGCCCAGAGTGGGACGAGAATCACTAGTCCAGCGGAGGCCCCGATGGGGAAAGGAGAAACCAGGTCCCATAATGTCCATATGAGGACCTGACTCACCAGGTCCAGGTGAGGTCCCTGTGGGAACCAGTCACCTCATCCAGGTGAGGCCCAGGTGGGAACACAGTCACCAGGTCCAGATGAGGCGCAGGAGGGGAGCATATCCACTAGGTCCCGGTGAGGCCCAGTTGAGGACCACAGTCACCAGGTCTAGTTGAGGCCTAGAGGGGTACCAGATTCACGTGGTCTATGTGACATCCACATGGGGACCAGAGTCACCATGTCAGGGTGAGGTCCAGAGGGGATCCAGTGTAATCATGTCCAGGTGAGGCTCAGGTGTGGAACAGATTATCCAGATCATAATGGTCCACTGGTGAGGACCAGAGTCACCAGATCTGGGTGAGGCCCAGTTAGGATCAGAGTCACCACTTCCAGGTGAGGCCAAGAAGGAGTCCACAGCAATCAGGTCCATGTGGGGAACAAAGTCACCAGGCCTGGGTGAGGCCCGGATGGGGACCAGATTCACCAGGTCCAGGTTATTCCCAGGTGGTGAACAGACTTACCAGTTCCGGGTGACGACCAGGTAAGGACCAGATTCAACAGGTCCAAATGAGGCCCACGTGGGGACCTGAGTCACCAGGTATTGGTGGGACCAGGTGGCAAGGCACTCCCCAGGTCCAGGTGAGGCCAACCTGCAGGCCATGCAGAGGAACCATGTCCCGATGATGCCCAGTTAGGGAACAGAGTTACCAGGTCCATGTGAGGCCAAACTGAGGACCAAAGTCACCATATCCAGTTGAGGTCCATGTTGGAATGAGAGTCACCAGGTCCAGGAGAGGTCCAGGTGTGGACTAGAGTCACCAGATCCAGGTGAAGCCCAGGTGGGGATCAGAGTCACTAGGTCCAGATGAGGCCCAGGTGAGGACCAGAATTATCAGGTACACGTGAGGCCCCGGTGGGATCAGAGACCACAGGTCCATGTGAGGCCGGCTTGAGGACCATGGTCAACAGATCTACTTGAGGACCAGGTGTGGAACACAGTAAGCAGGTCCAGGTGAGTCCCCAGTGGTGACAAGAGTGACCACGTCCAGGTGAGGCCCAGGTGGGGACCAGGATCATCAGGTCCCGGGGAGGACCTTGAAAGAACCAGAGTCAACAGTTCGAGGTCAGGAGCAGGTGGCAACCAGGGTCAGCAGGTCCAAGTCAGGCCAAAGTGGGGTTCACAGTCACTAGGGCACGGTGAGACCCAGAGGGGGACCAGAGTCACCTGGTCCAGGTGAGGCCCAGTTGAGGACCAGTTTCACCATATCTGGTTCGGCTTACAAGGGTACCAGAATCACCTGATCGAGGTGATATCCAGAAGGGGACCAGAGGCACCAGGTCAGGGTGAGGCCCAGAGTGGTTCCAGTGTCATCGGGTCCAGGTGAGGCTCAGGTGTGGAACAGAATCTCCAGGTACCAATGATGCCCAGGTGAGGACCAGAGTCACCAGATCCAGGTGAAGCCCAGGTGGGAACCAGAGTCAGTAGGTCCAGGTGAGGTCAAGGTGGGGACCAGAGACACCAGGTACAAGTGAGGCCCCGGTGGGGAGCAGTGGCAACAGGTCCATGTGAGGCCGGCCTCGGGACCATGGTCAACAGGTCTACTTGAGGCCCAGGTGTGGAACACAGTAAGCAGGTCCAGGTGAGTCCCCGTTGGTGACAAGAGGAACCACGTCCAGGTGAGGCCCAGGTGGGGACCAGGATCACCAGGTACAGGGGAGACCCTTGAAAGAACCAGAGTCAACAGTTCGAGGTCAGGCGCAGGTGGCAACCAGGGTCAGCAGGTCCAAGTCAGGCCAAAGTGGGGTTCACAGTCACTAGGGCACGGTGAGACCCAGAGGGGGACCAGAGTCACCTGGTCCAGGTGAGGTCCAGTTGTGGAACACAGTCACTGGGTCCAAATTTTGCCCAGTTGAGGACCATGGTCAACAGGACCAGGTGAGGCCCAGATGCGGATTGGAGTCCCCAAATCCAGGTGAAAACCAGGTTGGGACCACAGTCATTAGATCCAGGATAGTCTCAGGTGCAGACCAGTTTCACCAGGTCCAGGTGAGTTGCAGGTGGCAACCACACTCACCAGATCCCGGTGAGGCCCTGGTGGGGACCAGAGTCACGAGGTACATGAGAAGCTAGAAAAAATGCAGCCACCAGTTCCACGTGATGTCCACGTGGGAACGAGAATCACCAGTTACATGTGAGGACCAGGTGGGGATCCGACTCACCATGTCCAGGTGAGACCCAGGTGGGAACCAGTGTCACCATGTCCAGGTGTGGCCCAGGTGAAGACCAGAGTTAATAGGTCTGGCTGGGTCACTGTTAGTGAACAGTGTAACCATAACCTGATGCTACCCCGGTGGGTACCAGATACACCAGGTACTGGTGAGGCCCAGGAGGGACCAGAGACATGAGGTCCAGGTGAGGTCCCATGGGAACCACAGTCACCAGGTCAGGTGAGGCCATGCTTAGGATCAGAGTCACCAGTTACAGATGAGGCCCAGGAGGAGCCAGAGTCACCTGGTACACAAGAGGCCAAAGTCAGGACATGAGTTACCAGGATCAGTTCAGTCCCAGTGGTGAATAGAGTAACCATTTCCTGATGATGCCCTGGTAAAACCAGAGTCACCAGGTCCAGACGGGGCGCAGGTGGGGAGTATGTTCACTATGTCCCAGTGAGGCCCAGATGAGGACTAGAGTCACCAGGTCAAGTTGAGGCCTAGAAGGGCACCAGATTCACCTGGTCTAGGTGACATCCAGATGGGGAGCAGAGTCACCATGTCAGGGTGAGCCCAGAGGGGATCAAGAGTCATCAAGTCTAGGTGAGGCTCAGGTGTGGAACAGAGTATCCAGGTCATAAAGGTCCACAGGAGAGTACCAGAGTCAGCAGATCTGGGTGAGGTCCAGTTAGGATCAGAGTCACCAGTTCCAGGTGAGGCCAAGAAGGAGTCCACAGCAATCAGGTCCAGGTTGGAAACAAAGTCACCAAGACTGGGTGAGGCCCAGATGGGTACCAGATTCACCAGGTCCAGGTGATTCCCAGGTGGTGACCAGAGTTACCAGTTCCAGGTGAGGACCAGGTAAGGACCAGATTCACCAGGTCCAAATGAGGCCCACGTGGGGACTTGTGTCTCCAGGTATGGGAGAGGCCCAGGTGGAAATCCCAATCACCAGGTCCAGGTGAGGCCAACCTGCAGGCCATGCAGAGGAACCATGTCCCAATGATGCCCACGTAGGGACCAGACTTACCGGGTCCAGGTGAGGCCAACCTTTGGGACCTGCTGAGGAACCGTGTCCCGATGATGCCCATGTAGGGACCAGAGTTACCAGGTCCAGGTGAGGCCCCGATATGGAACTGAGAAACCAGGTCCCATGATGGCCATTTGAGGACCTGAATCACCAGGTCCAGGTGAGGTACCAGTCACCTCGTCCAGGTGAGGCCCAGGTGGGACCACAGTCACCAGGTCCACGTGAGGCCCAGGTACATAAGAGAATATCCAGGTCGCAATGATGCCCATGTATGGACCAGAGTCAACAGGTCCAGGAGAGGCCCAAATATGGATCAGAGACATCTTGTTCCAGGTGAGGCTAGATGGACACCACAGCAACCAGGTCCAGGAGAGCCCCATATGGGAACCAGAGACACCAGATCCAGGAGAGGTCCAGGTGGGACCACAGTCACAAGGTCCAGGTGAGGCGCAGGTGGCAACAGGATTCACCAAGTCCAGGTGAGGCCCAGGTGGCGACCAGTCACGAGATCCATGTGCGCACCAGCTAAGGACCAGATTCACCAGGCCCAAGTGAAGCCCAAAGGGTGACCTGAGTCTCCAGGTAAGGGTGAGAACCAGAGGGGGAACCAGAGTAAACAGTTTAGTTTGAGGCCCAGAATGGGACAAGAGTTCCCTGGTCAAAGGGAGGCCCAGGTGTGGAATAGAATATCCAGGTCCCAATGATGCCTGGGTGTGGACCAGAGTCACTAGGGCCATGCAGGCACAGATGCGGAACAGAATCACTACGTCCTGGTGAGGCATAGAATAAGACCACAGTCACCAGTATCAGGTGTGCCCCATGTGGGAACCAGAGCCACTCTATCCAGCTGAGTCCCAGGTACATGTGAGGCACACGTGAGGACCAGATTCATCAGGTCGAATTGAGGCATAGCTGGGGACAAGAGTCACCAGGTCTAGGTGCGGCCTAGGTGGGGCAAGATTCAGCAGTTCTGAGTTAGGTCAAAGCGGGGACAAGAGACACCAAGTCGAGGTGAGGCCAAACTGAGGACCAGAGTCACCAGATCCAGGTGAGGTCCATGTTGGAAAGAGAGTCACCAGGTCCAGGAGACGTCCTGGGGTAGACCAGAGTCACCAGATCCAGGTGAAGTCCAGGTGGGGACCAGAGTCACTAGGTCCAGATGAGGCCCAGGTGAGGACCAGAGTTACGCGGTACACGTGAGGCCCCGGTGGGGATCAGAGGCAACATGTCCATGTGAGTCTGGCTAGGGGACCATGGTAAACAGGTCTACTTGAGGCCCAGGTGTGGAACACAGTAAGCAGGTCCAGGTGAGTCACCGGGGGTGACAAGTGTCACCACGTCCAGGTGAGGCCCAGATGGGGACTAGGATCACCAGGTCCAGGGGAGGCCCTTGAAAGAACCAGAATCAACAGTTCGAGGTCAGGCGCAGGTGGCAACCAGGGTCAGCAGGTCCAAGTCAGGCCAAAGTGGGGTTCACAGTCTCTAGGGCACGGTGACACCCAGAGGGGGACCAGAGTCACTTGGTCCAGGTGGGGCCACTTGTGGAACACGGTCACCGGGTCTCAATTTTACACAGTTGAGGACCATGGTCAAGAGGGGAGGTAAAGCCCAGATGGGGACCGGAGTCCCCAAATCCAGGTGAAGCTCAGGTGGGGACCACAGTCACCAGAGGCAGAGTAGTCTCATGTGCAGACCAGAAACACCAGGTCCAGGAGAGGTGCAGGTGGCAACCACACTCAGCAGGTCCCGGTGAGGCACTGGTGGGGATCAGAGTCACGAGGTACATGAGAAGCTAGAAACACTGCAGCCACCAGGTCCACATGATGTATATGTGGGAACGAGAATCACCAGTTAGAGGTGATGACCAGGTGGGGATCCGACTCACCATGTCCAGGTTAGGCCCTGGTGGGAACCAGTGTCACCATGTCCAGGTGTAGCCCAGGTGAAGACCAGAGTTAATGAGTCCGGCAGGGTCACTGTTAGTGAACAGTGTAACCATATCCTGATGCTACCCAGGTGGGTCCAGAGATATGAGGTCCAGGTGAGGTCCCGATGGGAACCACAGTCACCAGGTCTGGTGAGGCCAAGCTTAGGATCAGAGTCACCAGTTACTGGTGAGGCCCAGGTGGAGCCAGAGTCACCTGGTACAGAAGAGGGCAAAGTCAGGACCAGAGTTACCAGGATCAGGTCAGTCCCAGTGGGAATAGAGTAACCATGTCCCGATGATGCGCAGGTAGAACCAGAGTCACCAGGTCCAGATGAAGAGCAGGTGGGGAGCATATTCTGTAGGTCTCGGTGAGGCGCACTTGAGGACCAGAAACCCCAGGTCTAGTTGAGGCCTAGAGGGGGACCAGATTCACCTGGTCTAGGTGACATCCAGATGGGGAGCAGAGTCACCATATCAGGGTGAGGTCCAGAGGGGATGCAGAGTCATCATGTCCAGGTGAGGCTCAGGTGTGGAACAGAGATCCAGGTCATAAAGGTCCACAGATGAGGACGAGAGTCACCAGATCTGGGTGAGGCCCAGTTAGGATCAGAGTCACCAGTTCCAGGTGAGGCCAAGAAGGTGTCCACAGCAATCAGGTCCAGGTGGGGAACAAAGTCACCAGGACTGAGTGAGGCCCAGATGGGGACCAGATTCACCAGGTCCAGGTGATTCCCAGGTGGTGACCAGAGTTACCAGTTCCGGGTGAGGACCAGGTAAGGACCAGATTCACCAGGTCCAAGTGAGGCCCACGTGGGTACCTGTGTCACCAAGCATGGGTGAGGCCCAGGTGGCAACCCCACTCCCCAGGTCCAGGTGAGGCCAAACTGCAGGCCATGCAGAGAAACCATGTCCCGATGATTCCCAGGTAGGGACTAGAGTTACCAGGTCCAGGTGAGGCCAACCTGCAGGCCATGCAGTGGAACCATGTCCCGATGATGCCCAGGTAGGGACCACAGTCACCAGGTCCAAATGAGGCCCAGATGGAGCATATTCACTAGGTCCAGTGAGGCCCAGTTGAGGACCACTGTCACCAGATCTGGTTGAGGCTTAGAGGGGTACCAGAATCACCTCGTCCAGGTGACATCCAGATGGGGACCAGAGGCATCAGGTCAGGGAGAGGCCCAGAGTGGTTCCAGAGTCATCATGTCCAGGTTAGGCTCAGGCTTGGAACAGAGTCACCAGGTACCAATGATGCCCAGGTGAGGCCCAGAGTCACCAGATCTGGGTGACGCGCAGATAGGATCAGAGTCAACAGTTCCAGGTGAGGCCAAGAAAGAGTCCACAGCAATCAGGTCCAGGTTGGGAACAAAGGCACCAGGACTGGGTGAGGCCCTGATGGGGACCAGATTCACCAGGTCCAGGTGAGGCCCAGGTGGTGACCAGAGTCCCCGGGTCTGGGACAGGACCAGGTAAGGACCAGATTCACCAAGTCCAAGAGGCCCACGAGGGGAATTGAGTCACCAGCTATGTGTGAGGCCCAGGTGGCAACTCCACTCACCAGGTCAAGGTGAGGCCAACCGGCAGGCCAGTCACCAGATCCAGGTGAGGCCCTAGTCGGGACCAGTGTCACCAGGTAAATGTGAGTCTACAAGAACACCACAGTCACCAGGTCCAGGTGTGGTTCATGTGGGAACGAGAGTCACCAGGTCCAGGTGAGACCCAGGTGGGGACCACAGTCACCAGGTCCAGATTGAGGCCTAGGTGGGGGGAATAGAGTCATCAGGAACAGTTGAGGCCAAAGTTTGGAGCAAAGTTATCATGTCCAGGTGAGGACCAGGTGGGGAACAGAGTAACCATGTCCCATTGATGCCAGGTGGGAAAAGAGTCACAAGGTCCAGACGAGGCCTAAGGGAGGAGTAGATTCACCAGGTCCTGTAGAGGCCCAGTTGAGGAATAGTGTCCTCAGCTCCGGGTGAGTCCCAGTAAGGGACCAGAGTCTCCCGGTTCTGGTGATATCCAGGCGGGGACCAGAGTCACCATGTCAGGGTGAGGCCCAGAGGGGGACGAGAATCACTAGGTCCAGGGGAGGCCCCTATGTGGAACTGAGAAACCAGGTCCCATAATGTCCATATGAGGACCTGAGTCACCAGGTCCAGGTGAGGTCCCTGTGGGAACCAGTCACCTCGTCCAGGTGTGGCCCAGGTGGGACGACAGTCACCAGGTCCAGGTGAGGCCCAGGTACATAATAGAGTACCCAGGTCCCAATGATGCCCAGGTAAGGACCAGAGTTAACAGGTCCAGGAGAGGCCCAGATATGGATCAGAGTCATTGTGTTCCAGGTGAGGCCAGATGGAGACCACAGGAACAAGGACCAGGAGAGCCCCATATGGGAACCAGAGCAACCAGATCCAGGTGAGGTCCAGGTGGGACCACAGTCACAAGGTCCAGGTGACGCGCAGGAGGCAACAGGATTCACCTAGTCCAGGTGAGGCCCAGGTGGCGACCAGTCGCCAGATCCAGGTGAGGACCACCTAAGGACCAGATTCACCAGGCCCAATGAAGCCCAAGGTGTGACCATAGTCACCAGGTAAGGGTGAGCACCAGAGGGGGAACCAGAGTAACCAGTTAAGTTTGAGGCCCAGAATGGGACCAGAGGTCCCTGGTCAGAGTGAGGCACAGGTGTGGAATAGAGTATCCAGGTCCCAATGATGCCTGGGTGAGGACTAGAGTTCCGAGGGCCATGCAGACCCAGATGGGGAACAGAATCACTAGGTCCTGGTGAGGCATAGAATAAGACCACAGTCATCAGTGTCATTTGAGCCCCTTGCGGGAACCAGAGCCACTCTATCTAGATGAGTCCGAGGTCCATGTGAGGCCCAGGTGAGGACCAGATTCATCAGGTCGAAGTGAGGCATAGCTGGGGAGAAGAGTCACCAGGTCTAGGTGCGTCCTCGGTGGGGCAAGATTCATCAGTTCTGAGTTAGGTCAAAGTGGGGACGAGAGACACTAGATCCAGGTGAGGCCAGACTGAGGACCAGAATAACCGGATCCAGGTGAGGTCCATTTTGGAAAGAGAGTCACCAGGTCCAGGAGAGGTCCAGGTGGGGACCAGATTCACAAGATCCAGGTGAAGTCCAGGTGGGGACCAGGGTCACCAGATCCAGGTGAAGCCCAGGTGGGGACCAGAGTCACTAGGTCCAGATGAGGCTCAGGTGAGGACCAGAGTTATCAGGTACACGTTTGGCCCCGGTGGGGATCGGAGGCAACAGGTCTATGTGAAGCCGGCTTGGGGACCATGGTCAACAGGACTACTTGAGGCCCAGGTGTGGAACACAGTAAGCAGGTCCAGGTGAGTCCGCGGTGGTGACAAGAGTCACCACGTCCAGGTGAGGCCCAGGTGGGGACCAGGATCACCAGGTACAGGGGAGGCCCTTGAAAGAACCAGAGTCAAGATTTGGAGGTCAGGAGCAGGTGGCAACCAGTGTCCGCAGGTCCAAGTCACGCCAAAGTGGGGTTCACAGTCACTAGGGCACGGTGAGACCCAGAGTGGGACCAGAGTCACCTGGTCCAGGTGAGGTCCAGTTGTGAAACACAGTCACCGGGTCCCAATTTTGCCCAGTTGAGTACCATGGTCAACAGGGCCAGGTGAGGCCCAGTTAGGACCAGATCACCCGGTCTAGTTGAGGCCTAGAGAGGTACCAGATTCACCTGGTCTAGGTGACATCCAGATGGGGACCAGAGTCACCATGTTAGGCTGAGGCCCAGAGGGGATCCAGAGTCATCATGTCCAGGTGAGTCTCAGGTGTGGAAAAGAGTATCCAGGTCATAACGGTCCACAGATGAGGACCAGAGTCACCAGATCTGGATAGGCCCAGTTAGGATCAGAGTCACCAGTTCCAAGTGAGGCCAAGAAGGTGTCCACAGCAATCAGGTCCAGGTGGGGAACTAAGTCACCAGGACTGGGTGAGGCCCAGATGGGGACCAGATTCACAAGGTACAGGTTATTTCCGGGTGGGGACCAGAGTTACCAGTTCTGGGTGAGGACCAGTTAAGGACGAGATTCACCAGGTCCAAGTGAGACCCACGTGGGGACCTGTGTCACAATGCATGTGTGAGGCCCAGTTTGCCGCCCCACTCACCAGGTCCAGGTGAGGCCAACCTGCAGGCCATGCAGAGGAACCATGTCCCGATGATGCCCAGGTAAGGAACAGTGTTACCAGGTCCAGGTGAGGCCAACCTGCAGGCCATGCAGTGGAACCATGTCTTGATGATGCCCAGGTAGGGACCAGAGTCACCAGGTCCAAATGAGGCCCAGATGGAGCATATTCACTAGGTCCAGGTGAGGCCCAGTTGAGGACCAGAGTCACCAGATCTGGTTGAGGCCTAGAGGGGTACCAGAATCACCTGGTCCAGATGACATCCAGTTGGGGACCAGAGTCACCAGGTCAGGGTGAGACACAGAGAGGTTCCAGAGTCATCATGTCCCGGTGAGTCTCAGGTGTTGAACAGAGTCACCAGGTAAAAATGATGCCCAGGTGTGGACCAGAGTCACCAGGTCAGGGTGACACGCAGATAGGATCGGAGTCACCAGTTCCAGGTGAGGCCAAGAAAGAGTCCACAGCAATCAGGTCCTGGTGGGGAACAAAGTCACCAAGACTGGGTGAGGCCCAGATGAGAACCAGATTGACCAAGTCCAGGTGAGGCCCAGGTGGTGACCAGAGTCCCCGGGTCTGGGAGATGACCAGGTAAGGGCCGGATTCACCAGGTCCAAGAGGCCCACGTGGGGACCTGAGTCACCATGTATGAATTAGGCCCAGGTGGCAACCCCACTCACCAGGTCCAGGTGAGGCAAACCTGCAGGCCAAAGTCACCAGATCGACGTGAGGCCCTAGCGGGGACCAGAGTCACCATGTAAATGTGAGTCTACCAGAACACCACTGTCACCAGGGCCAGGTGTGGTTCATGTGGGAACGAGAGTCACAAAGTCCAGGTGAGACCCAGGTGGGGACCACAGTCACCAGGTCCAGATTGAGGCCTAGGTGGGGGGACCAGAGTCAGCAGGACCAGTTGAGGCCAAAGTGTGGAGCAAAGTTATCATGTCCAGGTGAGGCCCAGGTGGGGAAGAGAGTAAACATGTCCCATTGATGCCAGGTGGGAAAAGAGTCACAAGTTCCAGACGCGGCCTAAGTGAGGGGTAGATTCACCATGTCCTGTTGAGGCCCAATTGAGCACCAGAGTCCCCAGCTCCGGGTGAGTCCCAGAGGGGGACCAGAGGCACCCGGTTCTGGTGATATCCAGGTGGGGACCACAGTCACCATGTCAGGGTGATGCGCAGAGGGGAAGAGAATCATTAGGTCCAGGTGAGGCCCCGATGTGGAACTGAGAAACCAGGTCCCATGATGCCCATATGAGGACCTGAGTAACCAGGTCCAGGTGAGGTCCTTGTGGGAACCAGTCACCTCGACCAGGTGAGGCACAGGTGGGACAACAGTCACCAGGTCCAGGTGAGGCCCAGGTATATAAGGGAGTATCCAGGTCCCAATAATGCCCAGGTACGGACCTGAGTAAACAGGTCCAGAGGAGGCCCAAATATGGATGAGAGTCATTTTGTTCCATGTGAGGCAAGATGGAGACCACAGGACCCAAGTCAAGGAGAGCCCCATATGGGAACCAGAGCCAAGAGATCCAGGTGAGGTCCAGGTGGGACCACAGTCACAAGGTCCAGTTGAGGCACAGGTGGCAACAGGATTCACCAAGTCCAGGTGAGGCCCAGGTGGCTACCAGTCACCAGATCCAGGTGAGGACAAGCTAAAGACCAGATTCACCAGGCCCAAGTGAATCCCAAGGGGTGACCAGAGTCCCCAAGTAAGGTTGAGGCCCAGAGGGGGAACCAGAGTAAGCAGTTTAGTTTGAGGCCCTGAATGGGATCAGAGGTCCCTTGGCAGTGTGAGGCCCAGGTGTGGAATAGAGTATCCAGTTCCCAATGATGCCTGAGTAAGGACCAGAGTCACTAGGGCCATGCAGGCCCAGATGGGGAACAGAATCACTAGGTTCTGGTGAGGCATAGAATAAGACCACAGTCACCAGTATCAGGTGAGCCCCATGTGGGATTCAGAGCCACTCTATCCAGCTGAGTCCCAGGTCCATGTGAGGCCCACGTCAGGACCAGATTCATCAGGTCGAATTGAGGCATAGCTGGGGACAAGAGTCTCCAGGTGTGGGTGCGGCCTAGGTGGGGCAAGATTCAGCAGTTCTGAGTTAGGTCAACGTGGGGACGAGAGACACCAGGTCCAGGTGAGGCCAAACTGAGGACCAGAGTCACCATATCCAGGTGAGCTCCATGTTGGAAAGAGAGTCACCAGGTCCAGGAGAGGTCCAGCTGGGGACCAGAGTCACCAGATCCAGGTGAATTCCAGGTGGGGACCAGAGTCACCAGATCCAGGTGAAGCCCAGGTTGGGACCAGTCAGTAGGTCCAGATGAAGCCTAGGTGAGGGCCAGAGTTACCATGTACACGTGAGGCCCCGGTGGGGATAGGAGGCAACAGGTCCATGTGAGGCGGACTTGGGGACCATGGTCAACAGGTCTACATTAGGCCCAGGTGTGGAACACAGTAACCAGGTCCATGTGAGCCCCGGTGGTGACAAGAGTCACCACGTCCAGGTGAGGCCCAAGTGGGGACATGATCACCAGGTACAGGGGAGGTCCTTGAAAGAACCAGAGTCAACTGTTCGAGGGTAGTCGCAGGTGGCAACTGGGGTCAGCAGGTCCATGTCAGGCCAAAGTGGGGTTGACAGTCACTAGGGCACGTTTAGACCCAGAGGGGGACGAGAGTCACCTTGTCCAGGTGAGGTCCAGTTGTGGAACACAGTCTCTGGGTCCCAATTTTGCCCAGTTGAGGACCATGTTCAACAGGGCTAGGTGAGGCCCAGATGGGGACCGGAGTCCCCAAATCCAGGTGAAGCCAAGGTGGGGACCACAGTCATCAGCTCCAGGTTTGTCTCAGGTGCAGAGCAGAATCACCAGGTCCATGTGAGGTGCACGTGGCAACCACACTCACCAGGTCCCGGTGAGGCCCTGGTGGGGACCAGAGTCACGAGGTACATGAGAAGCTAGAAACACTGCAGCCACCAGGTCCACATGATGTCCATGTGGGGACGAGAATCACCAGTTACAGGTGAGGCACAGGTGGGGATCTGACTCACCATGTCCAGGTGAGATCCAGGTGGGAAACAGTGTCACCATGTCCAGGAGTGGCCCAGGTGAAGACCAGAGTTGATAGGTCCGGCTGTGTCACTGTTAGTGTACAATATAACCATATGCTGATGCTACCCAGGTGGGTACCAGAGAGACCAGGACCTGGTGAGCCCCAGGTGGGACCTGAGACATGAGGTCCAGGTGAGGTCCCGATGGGAACCACAGTCACCAGGTCAGGTGAGGCCATGCTTCGGATCAGTGTCACCAGTTACAGGTGTGGCCCAGGTGGAGCCAGAGTCACTTGGTACAGAAGAGGCCAAAGTCCGGACCAGAGTTATCAGGATCAGGTCAGTTCGAGTGTGGAAAAGAGTAACCATGTCCCGATGATGCCCAGGTAGAACCAGAGTCATCAGGTCCACATGGGGCACAGGTGGGGAGCATGATCACTAGGTCCCAGTGAGGCCCAGGTGACGACCAGGGTCACCACATCTGGTTGAGCCCTAGAGAGGTACCAGAAACACCTGGTCCAGGTGACATCCAGATGGGGACCAGAGTCACCATGTCAGGGGGAGGCCCAGAAAGGTTCCAGAGTCATCATGTCCAGGTGAGTCTCAGGTGTGGAAGAGATTCACCAGGTACCAATGATGCCCAGGTGAGGACCAGAGTCACCAGGTCTGGGTGACACGCAGATAGGATCAGAGTCACCAGGTCCAGGTGAGGCCAAGAAAGGGTCCACAGCAATCAGGTCCAGGTGGGGAAAAAAGCCCCGAGGACTGGGTGAGGCCCAGATGGGGACCAGATTCACCAGGTCCAGGTGATTCCCAGGTGGTGACCAGAGTTACGAGTTCCGGGTGAGGACCAGGGAAGGACCAGATTCACCAGGTCCAAGTGAGGCCCACGTGGGGACCTGTGTCACCAGGCATGTGTGAGGCCCAAGTGACAACCTCTCTCACCAGGTCCAGGTGAGGCCAACCTGCAGGCCATGCAGAGGAAACATGTCCCGATGATGCCGAGGTAGGGACTAGAGTTCTCAGGTCCAGGTGAGGCCAACCTGCAGGCCATGCAGTGGAATATGTCCCGATGATGCCCAGGTAGGAACCAGAGTTACCAGGTCCAGGTGAGGCCAACCTGCAGGTCATGCAATGGACCCATGTCCCGATGATGCCCAGGTAGGGATCAGAGTCACCAGGTACAAATGAGGCCCAGATGGAGCATATTCACTAGGTGCAGGTGAGGCCCAGTTGAGGATCACAGTCACCAGATATGGTTGAGTCCTAGAGGGGTACCAGAATCACCTGGACCAGGTGACATCCAGATGGGGACCAGAGTCACCAGGTCAGGGTGAGGCCCAGAGAGGTTCCAGAGTCATCAGGTCCAGGTGAGACTCAGGTGAGGAACAGAGTCACCAGGTACCAATGATGCCCAGGTGAGGACCAGACTCACCAGATCTGGGTGACGTGCAGATATGATCAGAGTGACCAGTTCCAGGTGAGGCCAAGAAGGAGACCACAACAATCAGGTCCAGGTGGCGAACAAAGTCACCAGGAATAGGTGAGGCCCAGATGCGGACCAGATTCACCAGGTCCAGGTGAGGCCCAGGTGGTGAGCAGAGTCCCCGGGTCTGGGAGAGGACCAGGTAAGGACCAGATTAACAGATCAAAGAGGCCCACGTGGGGACCTGAGTCACCAGGATTGGGTGAGGCCTAGAGGGGTACCAGATTCACCTGGTCTAGGTGACATCCAGATAGGGACGAGCGTAACCATGTCAGGGCGAGGCCCAGAGGGGATCCAGAGTCATCATGTCCAGGTGAGGCTCAGGTGAGGAACAGAGTATCCAGGGCATAAGGGTCCACAGGTGAGGACCAGAATCACCATATCTCGGAGAGGCCCAGTTAGGATCAGAGTTACCACTTCCAGGTGAGGCCAAGAATGTGTCCACAGCAATCAGGTCCAGGTGGGGAACAAAGTCACCAGGACTAGGTGATGCCCAGGTGGTGACCAGATTTACCAGTTCCGGGTGAGGACTAGGTAAGGACCACATTCACCAGGTCCTAGTGAGGCCCACGTGGGGACCTGTGTCATCAGGTATGGGTAAGACCCAGGTGGGAACCCCACTCACCAGGTCAAGGTAAGGCCAACCTGCAGGCCATGCAGAGGAACCAGGTCCCAATGATGCCTAGGTAAGTACCAGAGTCAACAGGTCCGTGAGAGGCCCAAATATGTATCAGAGTCATTGTGTTCCAGTTCTGAGTTAGGTCAAAGTGGGCAAGAGAGACACCAGGTCCAGGAGAGGTCCAGATTCGGACCAGAGTCACCAGATCCAGGTGAGGTCCATGTTGGAAAGAGAGTCACCAGGTCCAGGAGAGGTCCAGGTGGGGACCAGAGTCACCAGATCCAGGTGAAGCCCAGGTGGGGACCAGAGTCACTAGGTCCAGATGAGGCCCAGGTGAGGATCAGAGTTACCAGATACTCGTGATCCCCCGGCGGGGATCAGAGCCAAAAGATCCACGTGAGGCCGGCTTGGGGACCATAGTCAACAGGTCTACCTGAGGCCCAGGTGTGGACAAAGTAATCATGTCAAGGTGAGTCCCCGGTGGTGACAAGAGTCACCACGTCCAGTTGAGGACCAATTGGGGACCAGGATCACCAGGTACAGGGGAGGCCCTTGAGAGAACCAGAGTCAACAGTTTGAGGTCAGGCGCAGGTGGCAACCAGGGTCAGCAGGTCCAAGTCAGGCCAAAGTGGGGTTCACAGTCATAGGGCACAGTGAGACCCAGAGGGGGACCAAAGTCACCTTGTCCAGGTGAGATCCAGTTGTGGAATACAGTCACCGGGTCCCAATTCTACACAGTTGAGGACCATGGTCAACAGGGCCAGTTAAGGCCCAGATGGGGACCGGAGTCCCCAAATCCAGGTGAAGCCCAGGTGGGGACCACAGTCACCAGATCCAGGGTAGTCTCAGGTGGACACCAGAATCACCAGGTCCAGGTGAGGTGCAGGTGGCAACCACACTCACCAAGTTCCGGTGAGGCCCCGGTGGAGACCAGAGTCACGAGGTACATGAGAAGCTAGTAACACTGCAGCCACCAGGTCCACATGATGTCCATGTGGGAACGAGAATTACAAGTTACAGGTGAGGACCAGGTGGGGATCTGAGTCACCATGTCCAGGTGAGACCCTGGTGGGAACCAGTGTCACCATGTCCAAGTGTGGACCAGGTGAAGACGAGAGTTAATAGGTCCGGCCACGTCACTGTTGGTGAACAGTGTAACCATATCTTGATGCTACTCAGGTGGGTACCAGATACAAGTCCTGGTGAGTCCCAGTTGGGACCAGAGACATGAGTTCCAGGTGAGGTACCGATGGAAACCACAGTCACCAGGTGAGGTGAGGCCATGCTTAGGATCAGAGTCACCACTTACAGGTGAGTCCCAGGGGGAGCCAGAGTCACATGGGACAGAAGAGGCCAAAGTCAGGACCAGAGTTACCACGATCAGGTCAGTCCCACTGGGAATAGAGTAACCACGTCCCGATGATGCCCAGGTAGAACCACAGTTACCAGGTCCAGGTCGGGCAACCTAAAGGCCATGCAGTGGAACCTTGTCCCGATGATGCCCAGGTAGTGAAGAGAGTCACCAGGTCCAAATGAGGCCCAGATGGAGCATATTCACTAGGTCCAGACGAGGCCCAGTTGAGGACCAGAGACACCAGATCTGGTTTAGACCTAGAGGGGTACCAGAATCACCTGGTCCAGGTGACATCTAGATGGGGACCAGAGTCTCCAGGCCTGAGTCACGCGCCGAGAGGATAAGAGTCACCAGTTCCAGGTGAGGCCAAGAAAGAGTTCAAAGCAATCAGGTCCAGGTGGGGAACAAACTCACCAGGACTGGTTGAGGCCCAGATGGGGAAGAGATTCACCAGGTCCAGGTGAGGCCCAGGAGGTGACCAGAATCCCCGGGTCTGGGAGAGGACCATGTAAGGACCAGATTCACCAGATCCAAGAGAACCACGTGGGTTCCTGAGTCACCAGGTATGGGTGAAGCTCAGGTGGCAACCCCACTCACCAGGTCCAGGTGAGGCCAACCTGCACGCCAGAGTCACCAGATCCAGGTGAGGCCCTAGTGGGGACCGGTGTCACCAGGTAAATGTGAGTCTACAACAAAACAACAGTCACCAGGTCCAGGTGTGGTTCATGTGGGAACGAGAGTCACCAGGTCCATGTGAGGCCCAGGTGTAGCCAGAGTCACCTGGTACAGAAGAGGCCAAAGTCAGGACCAGAGTTACCAGGATCAGGTCATTCCCAGTGGGGAACAGAGTAACCATGTCCCGATGATGCCCTGGTAGACCCAGCGTCACCATGTCCAGATGAGGCGCAGGTGGGGAGCATATTCACTAGGTCTCAATGACACCCAGTTGAGGACCAGTGTCACCAGGTCTATTTGAGTCCTAGAGGGGTAACAGATTCACCTGGTCTAGGTGACATCCAGATGGGGACCAGAGTCACCATGTCAGGGTGAGGCCCCGAGGGGATCCAAAGTCATCATGTCCAGGTGAGGCTCAGGTGTTTAACAGAGTATCCAGGTCATAATGGTCCACAGGTGAGGACCAGAGTCACCAGATCTGGGTGAGGCCCAGGTAGGATCAGAGTCACCACTTCAAGTTGAGGCCAAGAAGGAGTCCACAGCAATCAGGTCCAGAGGGGAACAAAGTCACCAGGACTGGGTGACGACCAGATGGGGACCAGATTCACCAGGTCCAGGTGATTCCCAGATGGTGACCAGGGTTACCAGGTACGGGTGAGAATCAGGTAAGGACGAGATTCACCAGGTCATACTGGGCCCACGGGGGAGCTGTGTCACTATGTATGGGTGAGGCCCAGGTGCCAACCCCACTCACCAGGTCCAGGTGAGGCCAACCTGCAGGCCATGTAGAGGAACAATGTCCCGATGATTCCCAGGTAGGTACCAGAGTTACCAGGTCCAGGTGAGGCCAACCTGAAGGCCATGGTGCTGAACCATGTCCCGATGATGCCCAGGAAGGGACCAGAGTCACCAGGTCCAAATGAGGCCCAGTTGGAGCATATTCACTAGGTCCAGGTGAGGCCCAGTTGAGGACCAGAGTCACCAGATCTGGTTGAGTATTAGAGTGGTACAAGAATCACCTGGTCCAGTTGACATCCAGATGGGGACAAGAGTCACCAGGTCAGGGTGAGGCCCAGAGAGGTTCCAGAGTCATCATGTCCAGGTGAGGCTCAGGTGTGGAATAGCGTCACCAGGTACCAATGATGCCCAGGTGAGGACCAGAGTCACCAGGTCTCGGTGACGCTCAGATAGGATCAGAGCCACCAGTTCCAGGTAAGGCCAAGAAAGAGTCCACAGCAATCAGGTCCAGGTGGGGAACAAAGTCACCAGGAATGGGTGAGGCCCAGATGGAGACCAGATTCACTCACCAGGTCCAGGAGAGGTCCAGGTGGTGACCGGAGTCCCCGGGTCTAGTAGAGGACCAGGTAAGGACCAGATTCTCCAGGTCCAAGAGGCACACGTGGGGACCTGAGTCACCAGGTATGGGTGTGTCCTTGGTGGCAACCCCACTCACCAGGTCCAGGTGAGGCCATCCTGCAGGCCAGAGTCACCAGATCCACGTGAGGCCCAGTGGGGACCAGAGTCACTAGGTAAATGTGAGTCTACAAGAACACCACAGTCACCAGGTCCAGGTGTGGTTCATGTGGGTACAAGAGTCACCAGTTCCAGGAGAGACCCAGGTGGGAACCACAGTTACCAGGTCCAGATTGAGGCCTAGGTGTGGGGACCAGATTCATCAGGACCAGTTGAGGCCAAAGTGTGGAGCAAAGTTATCATATCCAGGTGAGGCCCAGTTGGGGAACAGAGTAACCATGTCCCATTGATGTCAGGTGGGAAAAGAGTCACAAGGTCCAGACGAGGTCTAAGTGAGGAGTAGATTCATCAGGTCCTGTTGAGGCCCAGTTGAGGACCAGTGTCCCCAGCTTTGGGTGAGTCCCAGAGGGGAACCAGAGTCACCCGGTTCTGGTGATATCCAGGTGGGGACCAAGGTCACCACGTCAGGGTGAGGCCCAGACGGGGACGAGAATCACTAGGTCCAGGTGAGGCCCCAATGTGGACCTCAGAAAGCAGGAACCATGATGCCCATATGAGGACCTGAGTCACCAGGTCCAGGTGAGGTCCCTGTGGGAACCAGTCTCCTCGTCCAGCTGAGGCCAGGTGGGACCACAGTCACCAGGTCCAGCTGAGGCCCAGGTATATAAGAGTGTATCCAGGTCCCAATAATGCCAAGGTGAGGACAGAGTAAACAGGTCCAGGAGAGGCCCAAATATGGATCAGAGTCATTGTGTTCCAGGTGTGGCCAGATGGAGACCACAGGAACCAGGTCCAGGAGAGCCCCATATGGGAACCAGAGCCACCAAATCCAGCTGAGGTCCAGGTGGGACCACTGTCACAAGGTCCAGGGGAGGCGCAGATGGCAACAGGATTCACCAAGCCCAGGTGAGGCGCAGGTGGCGACCAGTCACCAGATCCAGGTGCGGACCAGCTAAGGACTAGATTCACCAGGGCCAAGTGAAGCCACGGGGTGACCAGAGTCACCAGGAAGGGTGAGGCCCAAAGTGGAACCAGAGTAACCAGTTTAGTTTGTGGCCCAGAATGGGACCAGAGGTCACTGGTCAAAGTGAGGTCTAGGTGTGTAATAGAGTATCTAGGTCCCAAAGATGCCTAGGTGAGGACCAGAGTCCCTAGGGCCATGCAGGCCCAGATGGGGAACAGAATCACTAGGTCCTGGTGAGACAAAGAATAAGACCACATTCAGCAGTATCAGGTGAGCCCCTTGTGGGAACCAGAGCCACTCTATCCAGCTGAGTCCCAGGTCCATGTGAGGCCCACGTGAGGACCAGATTCATCAGGTCGAATTGAGGCATAGCTGGGGACTAGAGTCACCAGGTCTGGGTGCGGCTTAGGTGCGGAAAGATTCAGCAGTTCTGAGTTAGGTCAAAGTGGGGACGAGGGACACCAGGTCCAGGTGAGGCCAAACTGAGGACCAGAGTCACCAGATCCAGGTGAGGTCCATGTTGGAAAGAGAGTCACCAGGTCCAGGAGAGGTCCAGGTGGGGACCTGAGTCACCAGATCCAGGTGAAGCCCAGATGGGGACCGGAGTCACTAGGTCCAGATGAGGCCCAGGTGAGGACCAGAGTTACCAGGTACACATGAGGCGCCGGTAGGTATCAGAGGCAACAGGTCCATGTGAGGCAGGCTTGGGGACCATGGTCAAGAGTTCTACTTGAGGCCCAGTGTGGAACACTGTAACCAGGTCCAAGTGAGTCCCCGGTGGTGACAAGAGTCCCCAGGTTCAGGTGAGGCCCAGGTGGGAACCAGGATCACCAGGTACAGGGGAGGCCCTTGAAAGAACCAGAGTCTACAGTGCGAGGTCAGGCGCAGGTGGCAACCAGGGTCAGCAGTTCCAAGTCAGGCCAAAGTGGGGTTCACAGTCACTAGGGAACTGTGAGACCCAGAGGGGGACCAGAGTAAACTGGTCCATGTGAGGTCCAGGTGTGGAACACAGTCACCGGGTCCCAATTTTGCCCATTTGAGGACCATGGTCAACAGGGCCAGGTGAGGCCCAGATGGGAATCGGAGTGCCCAAATCCAGGTGAAGCCCAGGTTGGGACCCCAGTTATCAGATCCAGGGTAGTCTCAGTTGCAGACCAGAATCACCAGGTCCAGGTGAGGTGCAGGTGGCAACCACACTTACCAGGTCCCAATGAGGCCCTGGTGGGGACCAGAGTCACGAGGTACATGAGAAGCTAGAAACACTGCAGCCACCAGGTCCACATGATGTCCATGAGGGAACGAGAATCACCAGTTAGAGGAGAGGACCCTGTGGGGATCTGACTCACCATGTCCAGGTGAGACCCAGGTGGGTACGAGAGACACCAAGTCCTGGTGAGGCCCAGGTGAGACCAGAGACATGAGGACCAGGTGAGGTCCCATGGGCACCACAGACATCAGGTCAGGTGAGTCCATGCTTAGGATCAGATTCAACAGATACAGGTGAGGCACAGTTGGAGCCAGAGTCACCTGGTACAGAAGAGCCAAAAGTCAGGACCAGAATTACCAGGATCAGGTCAGTCCCAGTGGGGAATAGAGTAACCATGACCCGATGATGCCCAGGTAGAACCCGAGTCACCAGGTCCAGATGAGGCGCAGGTGGGGAGCATATTCACTAGGTCCCAGTGAGGCCCAGTTGAGGACCAGTGTCACCAGGTCTAGTTGAGGCCCAGAGGGGTACCAGATTCACCTGGTCAAGGTGACATCCAGATGGGGACCATAGTCACCATGTAAGGGTGAGCCCCAGGTGGCAACCCCACTCACCAGGTCCAGGTGAGGCCAACCTGCAGGCCAGAGTCACCAGATCCAGGTGAGTCCCTAGTGGGGACCGGAGTCACCAGGTAAATGTGAGTCTACAAGAACACCACAGGCACCAGGTCCACGTGTGGTTCATCTGGGAACGAGAGTCACCAGGTCCAAGTGAGAAAGAGGTGGGGACCACAGTCACCAGGTCCAGATTGAGGCCTAGGTGGGGGGACCAGAGTCATCAGGACCAGTTGAGGCCAAAGTGTGGAGCAAAGTTATCATGTCAAGGTGAGGCCCAGGTGGGGAACACAGTAACCATGTCCCATTGATGCCAGGTGGGAAAAGAGTCGCAAGGTCCAGACGAGGTCTAATTGAGGAGTAGATTCACCAGGTCCTGTTGAGGCCCACCTGAGGACCAGTGTCCCAAGCTCCGGGTGAGTCCCAGAGGGGGACCAGAGTCACCCGGTTCTGGTGATATCCAGGTGGGAACCAGAGTCAGCACGTCAGGAAGAGGCCCAGAGGGGGAAGAGAATCACTAGGTCCAGGTGAGGCCCCGATGTGGAACTGAGAAACCAGGTTCCATGATGCCCATATGAGGACCTGAGTCACCAGGTCCAGGTGAGTTCCCTGTGGGAACCAGTCACCTCGTCCAGGTGAGGCCCAGTTATATAAGAGAGTATCCAGGTCCCAATGATGCCTAGGTAAGGTCCAGAGTCAACAGGTCCAGGAGAGGTCCAAATATGGATCAGAGTCATTGTGTTCCAGGTGAGGCCAGATGGAGACCACAGGAACCAGGTCCAGGAGAGCCCCATATGGGATCCAGAGCCACCAGATCCAGGTGAGGTCCAGGTGTGGCCACAGTCACAAGGTCCAGGTGAGGTGCAGTTGGCAACAGGATTCACCAAGTCCAGGTGAAGCCCAGGTGGCGACAAGTCACCACATCCAGGTGCGGACCAGCTAAGGACCAGAATCACCAGGCCCAAGTGAACCCCAAGGGGTGACCAGAGTCACCAGGTAAGGGTGAGGCCCAGAGGGGGAACCATAGTAACCATTTTGTTTGAGGCCCAGAATGGGACCAGAGGTCCCTGGTCAAAGTGAGACTCATGTGGGGTATAGAGTATCCAGAATCCAGTGATGCCTGGGTGAGGACCAGAGTCACTAGGGCCATGCAGGCCCAGATGGGGAACAGAATCACTAGGTCCTGGTGAGGCATAGAAACACACCGCAGTCAGCAGTATCAGGTGAGCCCCTTGTGGGAACCAGAGCCACTCTATCCAGCTGAGTCATAGGTCCATGTGAGGCCCACGTGAGGACCAGATTCATCAGGTCGAATTGAGGCATAGCTGGGGACAAGAATCACCAGGTCTGGGTGCGGCCTAGGTGGGGCAAGATTCAGCAGTTCTGAGTTAGGTCAAAATGGGGACGAGAGACACCAGGTCCAGGTGAGCCCAAACTGAAGACCAGAGTCACCAGATCCAGGTGAGGTCAGGTGGGGGCCAGAGTCACCAGATCCAGGTGAATTCCAGGTGGGAACCAGAGTCACCAGATCAGGTGAAGCCCAGTTGGGGACCAGAGTCACTATGTCCGGTTGAGTCCCAGGTGAGGACCAGAGTTACCAGGTACACGTGAGGCCTCAGTGCGGATCAGAGGCAAAAGGTCCATGTGATTCTGTCTTGGGGACCATGGTGATCAGGTATACTTGTGGCCCAGGTGTGGAACACAGTAAGCAGGTCCAAGTGAGTCCCTGGTGGTGACAAGGGTCACCACGTCCAGGTAAGTCCCAGGTGGGGACCAGGATAACCAGGACCAGGGGAGGCCCTTGAAAGAACCAGAGTCAACAGTTCGAGGTCAGGCGCAGGTGGCAACCAGGGTCAGCAGGTCCAAGTCAGGCCAAAGTGAGGTTCACAGTCACTAGGGTATGGTGAGGCCCAGAGGGGAACCAGAGTCACATGGTCCAGCTGAGGTCCAGTTGTGGAACACAGTCACCGGGGCCCAATTTTGCCCAGATGAGACCTTGATCAACAGGGCCAGGTGAGGCCCAGATGGGGACCGGAGTCCCTAAATCCAGGTAATGTCCAGGTCGGGACCACAGTCACCAGATCCAGGGTAGTCTCAGGTGCAGACCAGAATCACCAGGTCCAGGTGAGGTGCAGGTGGCAACCACACTCACCAGGTCCCCGTGAGGCCCTGGTGGGGACCAGAGTCACTCTATCCAGCTGAGTCCCAGGTCCATGTGAGGCCCCCGTGAGGACCAGATTCATCAGGTCGAATTGAGCCATAACTGGGGACAAGAGTCATCAGGTCTGGGTGCGGCCTAGATGGGGCAAGATTCAGTAGTTCTGAGTTAGGTCAAAGTGGGGATGAGAGACACCAGGTCCAGGTGAGGCCAAAGAGAGGACCAGAGTCACCAGATCCAGGTGAGGTCCATGTGGGGACCAGGGTCACCAGATCCAGGTGAATTCCAGGTGGGGACCAGAGTCACCAGATCCAGGTGAAGCCCAGGTGGGGACCAGAGTCACTAGGTCCAGATGAGGCCCAGGTGAGGACCAGAGTTACCAGGTACACGTGAGGCCCTGGTGGAGATCAGAGGCAACAGGTCCATGTGAGTCCGGCTTCGGGACCATGGTGAACAGGTCTACTTGAGGCCCAGGAGTGGAACACAGTAAGCAGGTCCAGGTGAGTCCCCGGTGGTGACAAGAGTCACTACGTCCAGGTGAGGCCCAGGTGGGGACCAGGATCACCAGGTACAGGGGAGGCCCTTGAAAGAACCAGAGTCAACAGTTTGAGGTCAGGCGTAGGTGGCAAAGTAAAGCGAATGTGGGGTTCACAGTCATTAGTGCATGGTGAGACCCAGAGGGGAACCAGAGTCACATGGTCCAGGTGAGGTCCAGTTGTGGAGCACACTCACCGGGTCCCCATTTTGCCCAGTTGAGGACCGTGGTCAACAGGGCCAGGTGAGGCCCAGATGGGGACCGGAGTCCCCAAATCCAGGTGAAGCCCAGGTGGGGACCACAGTCACCAGATCCAGGGTAGTCTCAGGTGCAGAGCAGAATAACGAAGTCCAGGTGAGGTGCAGGTGTCAACCACACTCACCAGGTCCCAGTGAGGCCCTGGGGGAGACAGAGTCACGAGGTACATGAGAAACTAGAAACTCTGCAGCAACCAGGTCCACATCATGTCCATGTGGGAACGAGAATCACCAGTTACAGGTGAGGGCCAGGTGGGGATCCGACTCACCATGTCCAGGTGAGACCCAGGTGGGAACCAGTGTCACCATGTCCAGGTGTGGCCCTGGTGAAGACCAGAGTTAATAGGTCAGGCTGGGTCACTGTTAGTGAAGAGTGTAACCATATCCTGATGCTACCCAGGTGGGTACCAGAGACACCAGGTCCTGGTGAGGCCCAGGTGGAACCAGAGACATGAGGTCCAGGTGAGGTCCCGATGGGAACCACAGTCACCAGGTCAGGTGAGGCCATGCTTAGGATCAGAGTCACAAGTTACAGGTGAGGTCCAGTTGGAGCCAGAGTCCCCTGGTACAGAAGAGGCCAAAGTCAGGATCAGAGTTACCAGAATCAGGTCAGTCCCAGTGGGAAATACAGTAACCTTTTCCCGAGGATGCCCAGGTAAAACTAGAGTCATCATGCCCAGATGCGGCGCAGATGGGGGTATATTCACTAGGTTCCGGTGAGGCCCAGTTGAGGACCAGTGTCACGAGGTCAAGTTGAGGCCTAGAGGGGTACCAGATTCACCTGGTCTAGGGGACATCCAGATGGGGACCAGAGTCACCATGTCAGGCTGAGGCCCAGAGGGGATCCAGAGTCAACATGTCTAGGTGAGGCTCACGTGTGGAACAGTGTATCCAGTTCATAATGATCCACAGGTGAGGACCAGAGTCACCAGATCTGGGTGAGGCCCAGTTAGTATCAGAGTCACCAGTTCCAGGTGAGCCCCAGAAGGTGTCCACAGCAATCGCACAGGAGGCACCCCCAATCACCAGGTCCAGGTGAGGACAACCTGTAAGCCATGAAGAAGAACCGTGTCCCACCGATGCCAAGGTAGGGACCAGAGTCAACAGGTACAGAATCGGCGCAGGTGGGAGCATATTCACTAGGTCCCTGTGAGGCCCAGTTGCGGACCAGTGTCACCAGGTCTACTTGAGGCCAAGAGGGGTACCAGATTCACCTGTTCTAGATGACATCCTGATGGGGACCATAGTCACCATGTTAGCCTCACCTGGACATGATGACTCTGGGCCAGGTCCTGGTGAGGCCCAGGTGGGACCAGAGATTTGAGGTCCAGGTGAGGTCCCGATGGGAACCACAGTCACCAGGTCAGGTGAGGCCATTCTTAGGATCAGAGTCACCAGTTACAGGTGAGGCCCATGTGGAGCGACAGTCACCTGGTACAGAAGAGCCCAAAGTCAGGATCAGAGTGACCAGGATCTGGTCAGTCCCAGTGGGGAATAGAGTAACTATGTCCCGATGATGCCAAGGTAGAACCAGAGTCACCAGGTCCAGAAGAGGCGCATGTGGGGAGCATGTTCAATAGGTCCCAGTGAGGCCCAGTTGAGGACCAGAGTCACCAGGTCAAGTAGAGGCCTAGAGGGGTACCAGATTCACCTGGTCTAGGTGACATCCAGATGGGGACCAGAGTCACCATGTCAGGCTGAGGCCCAGAGGGGATCCAGAGTTATCATGTCCACGTGAGGCACACATGTGGAACAGAGTATCCAGGTCATAATTGTCCACAGGTGAGGACCAGAGTCACCAGATCTGGGTGACGCGCAGACAGGATCAGAGTCACCAGTTCCAGGTGAGGCCAAGAAGGAGTCCACAGCAATCAGGTCCAGGTGGGGAACAAAGTCACCAGGACTGGTTGAGGCCCAGATGGGGACCAGATTCACCAGGTCCAGGTGAGGCGAGGTGGTGACCAGAGTCCCCGGGTCTGGGAGAGGACCAGGTAAGGACGAGATTCACCAGGTCCAAGAGGCCCACGTGTGGAACTGAGTCACCAGGTATGCGTGAGGCGCAGGTGGCAACCCCACTCTCCAGTCCAGGTGAGGCCAACCTGCAGGCCAGAGTCACCAGATCCATGTGAGTCCCTAGTGGGGACTGGAGTCACCAGGTAAATGTGAGTGTACAAGAAAACCACATTCACCAGGTCCAGGTGTGGTTCATGTTGGAACGAGAGTTACCAGGTCCAGGTGAGACCCAGGTGGGGACCATAGTCACCAGGTCCAGATTGAGGCCTAGGTGGGGGGACCAGAGTCATCAGGATCATTTGAGGCCAAAGTGTGGAGCAAAGTTATCATGTCCAGTTGATGTCCATGTGGGGAACAGAGTAAAAATGTCCCATTGATGCCAAGTGGGAAAAGAGTCAGAAGGTACAGAAGAGGCCTAAATGAGGACTAGATTCACCAGGTCCTGTTGACGTCCAGTTGAGTACCAGTGTCCCCAGCTCTGAGTGAGTCCCAGAGGGGGACCAGAGTCACCCGGTTCTGGTGATATCCAGGTGGGGACAAGAATGACCACGTCAGGTTGAGGCCCAGAGGGGGACGAGAATCACTAGTTTCAGGTGAGGCCCCGTTGTGGAACTGAGAATAAAGGTCCCATAATGCCCAAATGAGGACCTGAGTCACCAGTTCCAGGTGAGGTCCCTGTGGGAACCAGTCACCTTGTCAAGGTGAGGCCCAGGTGGGACCATAGTCACCAGGGCCAGGTGAGTCCCAGGTATATAAGAGAGTATCCAGGTCCCAATTATGCCCAGGTAAGGACCTGAGTCAACAGGTCCAGGAGAGGCCCAAATATGGATCAGAGTCATTGTGTTCCAGGTGAGGCCAGATGGAGACCACAGGAACCAGGTCCAGGAGAGCCCCATATGGGAACCAGAGCCACCAGATCCAGGTGAGGTCCAGGTGGGACCACAGTCACAAGGTCCAGGTGAGGTACAGGTGGCAACAGGATTCACCATGTCCAGGTGAGGCCCAGGTGGCGACCAGTCACCACATCCAGGTGCGGACCAGCGAAGGACCAGATTCACCAGGTCCATGTGAAGACCAATGGGTGACCAGAGTCACCACCTAAGGGTGAGGCCCAGAGGGGGAACCAGAGTAACCAGTTTAGTTTGAGGCCCAGAATCGGACCAGAGATCCCTCGTCAAAATGAGGCCGAGGAGTGGAATAGAGTATCCAGGTCCCAATGATGCCTGGGTGAGCCCAGAGTCACTAGGGCCATGCAGACCCAGATGGCGAACAGAATCACTAGGTCCTAGTGAGGCATAGGATAAGACCACAGTCACCAGTATCAGGTGAGCCACTTGTGGGAACCAGAGCCACTCTCTCCAGCTGAGTCCCAGGTCCATGTGAGGCTCACGTGAGGATCAGATTCATCAGGTCGAATTGAGGCATAGCTGGGGACAAGAGTCACCAGGTCTTTGTGCGGCCTAGGTGGGGCAAGATTCAGCAGTTCTGAGTTAGGTCAAAGTGGGGACGAGAGACACCAGGTCCATGTGAGGCCAAACTGAGGACCAGAGTGACCAGATCCAGCTGAGGTCCATGTTGGAAAGAGAGTCACCAGGTCCAGGAAAGGTCCAGGTGGGGACCAGAGTCACCATATCCAGGTGAAGTCCCGGTGGGGACCAGAGTCACCAGATCCAGGTGAAGCAAAGGTGGGGACCAGAGTCACTAGGTCAAGATGAGGCCCAGGTGAGGACCAGAGTTACCAGGTACACGTGAGGCCCAGGTGGGGATCAGAGACAACAGGTCCATGTGAGGCCAGCTTGCGGACCATGGTCAACAGGTCTACTTGAGGCCCAGGTGTGGAACACAGTAAGCAGATCCAGGTGAGTCCCCGGTGGTGACCAGAGTTACGAGTTCCGGGTGAGGACCAGGTAAGGACCAGATTCACCAAGTCCAAGTGAGGCCCACGTGGAGACCTGTGTCACAAGGCATGAGTGAGGCCCAGGTGACAACCCCAATCACCAGGTCCACGTGAGGCCAATCTGCAGGCCATGCAGTGGAACCATGCCCTGATGATGTCCAGGTAGGGACCAGGGTTACCAGGTCCAGTTGAGGCCAACCTGCAGGCCATGCAGTGGAACCATGTCCCGATGATGCCCAGGTAGGGACCAGAATCACCAGGTCCAATGAGGCCCAGATGGAGCATATTCACTAGGTCCAGGTGTGGTCCAGTGGAGGACCAGAGTCACCAGACCTGGTTGAAGCCTAGAGGGGTACCAGAATCACCTGGTCCAGGTGACATCCAGATGGGGACCAGAGTAACCAGGTCAGGATGAGGCCCAGAGAGGTTCCAGAGTCATCATGTCCAGGTGAGGCTCAGGTGTGGAACAGAGTCACCAGGTACAAAAGATGCCCAGGTGAGGACCAGAGTCACCAGGTCTGGGTGACGGGCAGATATGATCAGAGTCACCTGTTCCAGGTGAGGCCAAGAAAGAGTCCACAGCAATCAGATACAGGAGTGGAACAAAGTCAACATGCCTGGGTGAGGCCCAGATGGGGATCAGATTCACCAGGTCCAGGTAGGCCCAGGTGGTGACCAGAGACCCCGGGGCTGGGAGACGACCAGGTAAGGACCAGATTTACCAGGTCCAAGAGGCCCACGCGGGGACCTGACTCACCAGGTATGGGTGAGGCCCAGGGGCAACCCCACTCACAAGGTCCAGGTGAGGCCAACCTGCATGCCAAAGTCACCAGATCCACGTGAGGCCCTAGTCGGCACCGGTGACAGCAGGTAAAAGTGAGTCTACAAGAACACTACAGTCACCAGCTCCAGGGGTGGTTCATGTGGGATCGAGAGCCACCAGTTCCAGGTGAGACCCAGGTTGGGACGAAAGCCACCAGGTCCGGATTGAGGCCTAGGAGGGTAACAGTGTCATCAGGACCAGTTGAGGCCCAACTGTGGAACAAAGTTATCATGTCCAGTTGAGGCTCAGGTGTGGAACAGAGTATCCAGGTCATAATGGTCCACAGGTGAGGACCAGAGTCACCAGATCTGGGTGAGGTCCAGTTAGGATCAGAGTCACCAGTTCCAGGTGAGGCCAAAAAGGAGTCCACAGCAATCAGGTCCAGATGGGGAACAAAGTCACCAGGACTGGGTGAGGCCCAGATGGGGACCAGATTCACCAGGTCCAGGTGATTCAAAGGTGATGACCAGAGTTACCAGTTCCGGGTGAGGAACAGATAAGGACCAGATTCACCAGGTCCAAGTGAAGCCCACGTGGGACCTGTGTCACCAGGTATGGGTGAGGGCCAGGTGGCAAACCCACTCACCAGGTCCAGGTGATGGAACCTGCAGGCCATGCAGTGGAACCATGTCCCGATGATGCCCAAGTAGGGACCGGAGTCATCAGGTCCAAATGAGGCCAAGATAAATCATATTCACTAGGTCCAGGTGAGGCCCAGTTGAGGACCAGAGTCACCAGAACTGGTTGAGACCTAGAGGGGTACCAGAATCCCCTGGTCCAGGTGACATCTCGACGGGGACCAGAGTCACCAGGTCAAGGTGAGGCACAGAGAGGTTCAAGAGTCACCATGTCCAGGTGAGACTCAGGTGTGGAACAGACTCACCAGGTACCAATGATGCCCAGGTGAGGTCCAGAGTCACCAGATCTGGGTGACGCGCAGATAGGATCAGAGTCACCAGTTCCAGGTGAGGCCAAGAAAGAGTCCACAGCAATCAGGTCCAGGTGGGGAACAAAGTCACCAGGACTGGGTGAGGCCCAGATTCACCCGGTCCAGGTGAGGCCCAGGTGGTGACCAGAGTCCCCGGTTCTGGGAGAGGACCAGGTAAGGACCAGATTCACCAGGTCCCAGAGGCCCACGTGGGGACCTGAGTCACCAGGTATGGGTGAGGCCCAGGTGGCAACCCCACTCACCAGGTCCAGGTGAGGCAAGCCTGCCGGCCAGAGTTACCAGATCCAAGTGAGGCCCTAGTGGGGACCGGAGTCACCAGGTAAATGTGAGTCTACAAGAACACCACAGTCACCAGATCCAGTTGTGGGTCATGTGGGAACGAGAGTCACCAGGTCCAGGTGAGACCCCCGTGGGGACCACAGTCATCAGGTACAGATTGAGGCCTAGGTGGGGGGGAAAGAGTCATCAGGACCAGTTGAGGCCAAAGTGTGGAGCAAAGTTCTCATGTCCAGGTGAGGCCCAGGTGGGGAACAGAGTTACCATGTCCCATTGGTGCCAGGTGGGAAAAGACTCACAAGGTCCAGACGAGGCCTAAGTGAGGAGTAGAATCACCAGGTCCTGTGGAGCCTCAGCAGAGGACCAGTGTCCCAAGCTCCGGGTGAGTCCCAGAGGGGGACCAGAGACACCCGGTTCTGGTGATATCTAGGTGGGAACCAGAGTCAGCACGTCAGTGTGAGGCCCAGAGGGCGACGAGAATCACTAGGTTCAGGTGAGGCCCCGATGTGGAACTGAGAAACCAGGTTCCATGATGGCCATATGAGGACCTGAGTCACCAGGTCAAGGTGAGGTCCCTGTGGGAACCAGTCACCTCGTCCAGGTGAGGCCCAGGTGGGACCACTGTCACCAGTTCCAGGTGAGGCCCAGGTATATCCAGGTCCCAATGATGCCCAGGTAAGGACCAGAGTCCACAGGTCCAGGAGAGGCCCAAATATGGATCACAGTCATTGTGTTCCAGGTGAGGCCAGATGGAGACCACAGGAACCAGGACCAGGAGAGCCCCATATGGGAACCAGAGTCACCAAAGCCAGGTGAGGTCCAGGTGGGACCACAATCACAAGGTCCAGGTGAGGCGCAGGTGGCAACAGGATTCACCAAGTCCAGGTGAGGCCCAGGTGGCGACCAGTCACCACATCCAGGTGTGGACCAGCTAAGGACCAGATCAACCAGGCCGAAGTGAAGCCCAAGGGGTGACCAGAGTCACCGGGTAAGGGTGATTCCCAGAGGGGGCACCAGAGTAACCATTTTAGTTTGAGGGCCAGAATGGGACAAGAGGTCCGTGGTCAAAGTGAGGCCCAGGTGTGGAATAGAGTATCCAGGTCTCAATGATGCTGAGGACCAGAGTCACTAGGGCCATGCAGGCCCAGATGGGGAACAGAATCACTAGGTCCTGGTGAGACATAGAATAAGACCAAAGTCACCAGTATCAGGTGAGCCCATTGTGGGAACCAGAGCCACTGTATCCAGCTGAGTCCCAGGTCCATGTGAGGCCCACGTGAGGACCAGATTCATCAGGTCGAATTGAGGCATAGCTGAGGACAAGAGTCACCAGGTCTGGGTGCGGCCTTGGTGGGGCAAGATTCAGCAGTTCTGAGTTAGGTCAAAGTGGGGACGAGAGACACCAGGTCCAAGTGAGGGAAACTGAGAACCAGAGTCACCAGATCCAGCTGAGGTCCAAGTGGGGACCAGAGTCACCAGATCCAGGTGAAGTCCAGGTGTGGACCAGAGTCACCAGATCCAGGTGAAGCCCTGATCAGGACCAGAGTCACCAGATCTGCTTGATGCCTAGAGGGGTACCAGAATCACCTTGTCCAGGTAACATCCACATGGGGACCAGAGTCATCAGGTCACGAAGAGGCCCAGAGAGGTTCCAGAGGCATCATGTCCAGGTGAGGCTCAGGTGAGGAACAGAGTCACCAGGTACCAATGATGCACAGGTGAGGACCAGAGTCACCAGATCTGGGTGTCGCGCAGATAGGTTCAGAGTAACCAGTTCCAGGTGAGGCCAAGAAAGTGTCCACAGCAATCAGGTCCAGGTGGGGAACAAAGTCACAAGGACTGGGTGAGGCCCAGATGGGGACCAGATTCACCAGGTCCAGGTGAGAACCAGGTGGTGACCAGAGTCCCCGGGTCTGGGTTAGGACCAGATAAGGACCAAATTCACCAGGTCCAAGAGGCCCACGTGGAGACCTGAGTCACCAGGTACGGGTTAGGCCCAGGTGGCAACCGCACTCACCAGGTCCAGGTGAGGCCAACCTGCAGACCAGAGTCACCAGATCCAGGTGAGGCTCTAGTGGGGACCGGAGTCACCAGGTAAATGTGAGTCTACAAGAAAACCAGTAACCATGTCCAGGTGTATTACAGGTGGGAACGAGATCAACAGGTCCAGGTGAGACCCAGGTGGGGACCACAGTCACCAGGTCCAGGTCCAGATTGAGGCCTAATGGGGGGAACAGAGTCATCAGGACCAGTTGAGAACAAAGTGCGGAGCAAAGTTATCATGTCCAGGTAAGGCCCAGGTGGGGAACAGAGTAACCATGTCCTATTGATGCCAGGTGGGAAAAGAGTCACAAGGTCCAGACGAGGCCTAACTGAGGAGTAGATTCACCAGGTCCTGATGAGGCCCAGATTAGCACCACTGTCCCCAGCTCCGGGTGAGTCCCAGAGGGGGACCAGAGTCACTGGTTCTGGTGATATCGAGGTAGGGACCAGAGTCACCACGTCAGGGTGAGGCCCAGAGCGGGACAAGAATCACTAGGTCCAGGTGAGGCCCCGATGTGGAACTGAGAAACCAGGACCCATGATGCCCATATGAGGACCTGAGTCACCAGGTCCAGGTGAGGTCCCTGTGGGAACCAGTCACTTCGTCCAGGTGAGGCCCAGGTGGGACCACAGTCAACAGGTCCAGGTGAGGCCCAGGTATATAATGAGTATCCAGGTCCCAAGTAAGGACCAAAGTCAACAGGTCCAGGAGAGGCCCAAATATGGATCAGAGTCATTTTGTTCCAGTTGATGCCTGATGGAGACCACAGGAACCAGGTCCAGGAGAGCCCCATATGGGAACCAGAGCCACCAGATCCAGGTGACGTCCAGGTGGGACCAGAGTCACAAGGTCCAGTTGAGGCGCAGGTGGCAACAGGATTCACCAAGTCCAGGTGAGGACCAGGTGGCGACCAGTCACCAGATCCAAGTTAGGACAAGCTAAGGACCAGATTCACCAGGCCCAAATGAAGCCAAAGGGGTGACCAGAGTCACCAGTTAAGGGTGATTCCCAGAGGGAGAACCACATTAACCAGTTTAGTTTGAGGCCCAGAATGTGACCAGAGGTCCCTAGTCAGAGTGAGGCCCAGGTGTGGAATAGTGTATCCAGGTCCCAATGATGCCTGTGAGGACCAGAGTCACTAAGGCCATGCAGGCCCAGATGGGGAACAGAATCACTAGGTCCTGGTGAGGCATAGAATAAGACCACAGTCAGCAGTATCATTTGAGTCCCTTGCGGGAACCAGAGCCACTCTATCCAGCTGAGTCCCAGGTGATGTGAGGCTCACGTAAGGACCAGATTCATTAGGTCGAAATGAGGCATACATGGGGACAAGAGTCACCAGGTCTGGGTGCGGCCTAGGTGGGGCAATTTCAGCAGTTCTGAGTTAGGTCAAAGTGGGGACGAGAGATGCCAGGTCCAGGTGAGGCCAAACTGAGGACCAGAGTCACCAGATCCATGTGAGGTCCATGTTGGAAAGAGAGTCACCAGGTCCAAGAGAGGTCCAGGTGGGGACCAGAGTCACCAGATCCAGGTGAAGTCCAGGTGGGGACCAGAGTCACCAGATCCAGGTGAAGCCCAGGTGGGGACAAGAGTCACTAGGTCCAGATGAGGCCCAGGTGAGGACCAGAGTTACCAGGTACACATGAGGCCCCGGTGGGGATCAGAGGCAACAGGTCATGTGAGGCCGGCTTGGGGACCATGGTCAACAGGTCTACTTGAGGCCCTGGTGTGGAATACAGAAAGCAGGTCCAGGTGAGTCCCCGGTGGTGACAAGAGTCACCACGTACAGGTGAGTCCCAGGTGGGGACCAGGATCACCAGGCACAGGGGAGGCCCTTGAAAGAACCAGAGTCAACAGGTCGAAGTCAAGCGCAGGTGGCAACCAGGGTCAACAGGTCCAAGTCAGGCCAAAGTGGGGTTCACAGTCATTAGGGCACGGTGAGACCCAGAGGGGGACCAGAGTCACCTGGTCCAGGTGAGGTCCATTTGTGGAACACAGTCACCGGGCCCCAATTTTGCCGAGTGAGGACCATGATCAACAGGGCCAGGTGAGGCCCAGATGGGGACCGGAGTCCCCAAATCCAGGTGAAGACCAGGTGGGGACCACTGTCACCAGATCCAGGGTAGTCTCAGGTGCAAGCCAGAATCACCAAGTCCAGGTGAGGTGCAGGTGGCAACCACACTCACCAGGTCCCGGTGAGGCCCTGGTGGGGACCAGAGTCACGAGGTACATGAGAAGCTAGAAACACTGCAGCCACTAGGTCCACAGGATGTCCATATGGGAACGAGAATCACCAGTTACAGGTGAGGACCAGGTGGGGATCCGACTCACCATGTCCAGGTGAGACCCAGGTGGGAACCAGTGTCACCATGTCCAGGTGTGGCCCAGATGAAGACCAGAGTTAATAGGTCCGGCTGGGTCACTGTTAGTGAACAGTGTAACCATATCCTGATTCTACCCTGGTGGGTACCAGAGACACCAGGTCCTGGTGAGGCCCAGGTGGGACCAGAGATATGAGGTCCAGGTGAGGTCCCGATGGGAAACACAGTCACCAGGTCAGGTGAGGCCATGCTTAGGATCAGAGTCAGCAGATACTGGTGAGGCCCAGGAGGAACCAGAATCACCTGGTACAGAAGATGCCAAAGTCAGGACCAGAGTTACCAGGATCAGGTCAGTCCCAGTGGGGAATAGAGTAACCATGTCCCGATGATGCGCAGGTAGAACCAGAGTCACCAAGTCCAGATGAGGAGCAGGTGGGAAGCATATGCTCTAGTTCTCGGTGAGGCGCACTTGAGGACCAGAATCCCCAGGTCTAGTTGAGTCTTAGAGGGTACCAGATTCACCTGGTCTAGGTGACATCCAGATGGGGAGCAGAGTCACCATGTCAGGGTGATGCCCAGAGGGGACCCAGAGTCATCATGTCCAGGTGAGGCTCAGGTGTTGAACAGAGATCCAGATCATAATGGTCCACAGGTGAGGACCAGAGTCACCAGATCTGGGTGAGCCCCAGGTAGGATCAGAGTCACCAGTTCCAGGTGAGGCCAAGAAGGAGTCCACAGCAATCAGGTCCAGGTGGGGAACAAAGTCACGAGGACTGGGTGAGGCCCAGATGGGGACCAGATTCACCAGGTCCAGGTGATACCCAGGTGGTGACCAGAGTTACCAGTTCCGGGTGACGACCAGGTAAGGACCAGATTCACCAGGTCCAAGTGAGTCCACGTGGGTACCTGTGTCACCAAGCATGGGTGAGGCTCAGGTGGCAACCCCACTCCCCAGGTCCAGGTGAGGCCAACCTGCAGTCCACGCAGAGGAACCATGTCCCGATAATGCCCAGGTAGGGAACACAGTTACCAGGTCCAGGTGCGGCCAATATGCAGGCCATGCAGTGGAACCATGTCCCGATGATGCCCAGGTAGGGACCAGAGTCACCAGGTCCAAATGAGACCCAGATGGAGAATATTCACTAGGTCCAGTGAGGCCCAGTTGAGGACCACTGTCACCAGATCTGGTTGAGGCTTAGAGGGGTACCAGAATCAACTCGTCCAGGTGACATCCAGATGGGGACCAGAGGCATCAGTTCAGGGAGAGGCCCAGAGTGGTTCCAGAGTCATCATGTCCAGTTTAGGCTCAGGCGTGGAACAGAGTCACCAGGTACCAATGATGCTCAGGTGAGGCCCAGAGTCACCAGATCTCGGTGACGCGCAGATAGGATCAGAGTAACCAGTTCCAGGTGAGGCCCAGGTGGAGCCAGAGTCACCTGGTCCAGATGAGGCAAAGGTTGGGAGCATATTCACTACGTCCCGTTGAGGCCCAGTAGAGGACCAGAGTCACCAGGTCTAGTTGAGGCATAGAGGGGTACCAGATTCACCTGGACTAGGTGCCTTCCAGATGGGGACCAGAGTCACCATGTCAGGGAGAGGCCCAGAGGGGATCCAGAGTCATCATGTCCAGGTGAGGCTCAGGTGTGGAACAGAGTATCCAGGTCATAATGGTCCACAGGTGAGGACCAGAGTCAACAGATCTGGGTGAGGCCCAGTTAGGATCAGAGTCAAGAGTTCCAGGTGAGGTTAAGAGGAGTCCACAGCAATCAGGTCCAGGTGGGGAAAAAATTCACGAGGACTGAATGAGGCCCAGATGGGGACACAGATTCACCAGTCCAAGTGATTCCCAGGTGGTGACCAGAGTTACCAGATTCACCAGGTCCAGGTGATTCCCAGGTGGTGACCAGAATTACCAGATACACCAGGTCCAAGTCAGGCCCACATAGGGGCCTGTGTCACCAGGTATGCCTGAGGCCCAAGTGGCAACCCCACTCACCAGGTCCAGGTGAGGCCTCCCTGCAGGCCATGCAAAGTAACCGGGTCCCGATAATGCCAAGGTAGGGACCAGAGTTACCAGGTCCAGGTGAGGACAACCTGCAGGCCATGCAGTGGAACCAGGTCCCCATGATGCCCAGGTAGGGACCAGAGTTACGAGGTCCAGGTGAGGCTAACCTGCAGGTCATGCAGTGGAGCCATGACCCGATGATGCCCAGGAAGGGACAAGAGTCATCAGGTCCAAAAGAGACCCAGATGGAGCATATTCACTAGGTCCAGGTGAGGCCCAGTTGGGGACCAGAGTCACCAGATCTGGTTGAGGCCTAGAGGGGTATCAGAATCACCTGGTACAGGTGACATCCAGATGGGGACCAGAGTCACCAAGTCAGAGTGAGGCCCAGAGAGGCTCCAGAGTCATCATGTCCAGGTGAGGCTCAGGTGTGGAACGCAGTGTCCAGGTCATAGTAGTCCACAGGTGAGAACCAGAGTGACCAGATCTGGGTGACGCGCAGATATGATCAGAGTCACCAGTTCCAGGTGAGGCCAAGAAAGAGTCCATAGCAATCAGCTCCAGGTGGGGAACACAGTCACCAGGACTGGGTGAGGCCCAGATGGGGACCAGATTCACCAGATCCAGGTGAGGCCCAGGTGGTGACCAGAGTCCCCGGGTCTGGGAGTGGACCATGTAAGGACCAGATTCACCAGGTCCAAGAGGCCCACGTTGGGAACTGAGTCACCAGGTATG
Source organism: Canis aureus (assembly GCF_053574225.1). Taxonomy (NCBI): domain Eukaryota; kingdom Metazoa; phylum Chordata; class Mammalia; order Carnivora; family Canidae; genus Canis; species Canis aureus. The sequence continues at coordinate 53,386,108 of NC_135632.1, read as the reverse complement.
GGGTGGCAACCCGACTCACCAGGTCCAGGTGAGGCCAACTTTCAGGCCAGAGTCACCAGATCCACGAGAGGCCCTAGTAGGGACCGGAGTCACCAGGTAAATGTGCGTCTACAAGAACACCACAGTCACCAAGTGCAGGTGTGGTTCATGTGGGAACGAGAGACACCAGGTCCAGGTGAGAAACAGGTGGGGACCACAGTCACCAGGTCCAGATTGAGGCTTAAGTGGGAGGACCAGAGTCATCACGTCCAGTTGAGGCTAAAGTGTGGAGCAAAGTTATCATGTCCAGGTGAGGGCCAGGTGGCGAACAGAGTAACCATGTCCCATTGATGCCAGGTGGGAAAAGAGTCACAAGGTCCCGGTGAGGCGCAGGTGGCAACAGGATTCACCAAGTCCAGGTGAGGCCTAGGTGGCGAACAGTCACCAGATCCATGTGCGGACCAGCTAAGGACCAGATTCACCAGGCCCAAGTGAAGCCCAAGGGGTGACCAGATTTACCAGGTAAGGGTGAGGCCCAGAGGGGGAACCAGAGTAACCGGTTTAGTTTGAGGTCCAGAATGGGACCAGAGGTCAGTGGTGAAAGTGAGGCCCAGCTGTCGAATAGAGTATCCAGGTCCGAATGCTGCCTGGGTGAGGACCAGAGTCACTAGGGCCATGCAGGCCCAGATGGGGAACAGAATCACTAGGTCCTGGTGAGGCATAAAAAAAGACCACAGTCACCAGTATCAGGTGAGCCTCTTGTGGGAACCAGAGCCACTCTATCCAGCTGAGTCCCAGGTCCATGTGAAGCCCACGTGAGGACCAGATCATCATGTCGAATTGAGGCATAGCTGAAGACAAGAGTCACCAGGTCTGGGTGTGGCCTAGGTGGGGCAAGATTCAGCAGTTCTGAGTTAGGTCAAAGTGGGGATGAGAGACCCCAGGTCCAGGTGAGGCCAAACTGAGTACCAGAGTCACCACATCCAGGTGAGGTCCATGTTGGAAAGAGAGTCACCAGGTCCAGGAGAGGTCCAGGTGGGGACCAGATTTACCAGATCCAGGTGAAGTCCAGGTGGGGACCAGAGTCACCAGATCGAGGTGAAGCCCAGGTGGGGACCAGAGTCACAAGGTGCAGATGAGGCCCAGGTGAGAACCAGAGTTACCAGGTACACGTGAGGATCCGGTGGGGATCAGAGGCAACAGGTCCATGTGAGGCCGGCTTGGGGACCTTGGTCAACAGGTCCACTTGAGACCCAGGTGTGGAACACAGTAAGCAGATCCAGGTGAGTCCCCCGTGGTGACAAGAGTCACCACGTCCAGGTGACGCCCAGGTGGGGACCAGGATCTCCAGGTACAGGGGAGGCCCTTGAAAGAACCAGAGTCAACAGTTCGAGTTCAGGCGCAGGTGGCAACCAGGGTCAGCAGGACCAAGTCAAGCCAAAGTGGAATTCACAGTCACTAGGGCACGGTGAGACCCAGAGGGGGAGCATAGTCACCTGGTCCATGTGAGGTCCAGTTGTGGAACACAGTCATCAGGTCCAATTTTGCCCAGTTGAGGACCATGGTCAACAGGGCCAGGTGAGGCCCAGATGGGGCCAGAGTCCGGAAATTCAGGTGAAGCCCAGGTGGGGACCACAGTCACCAGATCCAGGGTAGTCTCAGGTGCTGACCAGAATCACCAGGTCCAGGTGTGGTGCAGGTGGCAACCAAACTCACCCGGTTCCGGTAAGGCACTGGTGGGGACCAAAGTCACGGGGTACATGAGAAGCTAGAAACACATGGGATCCCTGGGTGGCGCAGCGGTTTGGCGCCTGCCTTTGGCCCAGGGCGCGATCATGGAGACCCGGGATCGAATCCCACGTCGGGCTCCTGGTGCATGGTTCCTGCTTCTCCCTCTGTCTGTGTCTCTGCCTCTCTCTCTCTCTGTGACTATCATAAATAAATAAAAATTAAAAAAAAAGATGCTAGAAACACTGCGGCCAACAGGTCCACCTGATATCCATGTGGGAACGAGAATCACCAGTTACAGGTGAGGACCAGGTGGGGATCCGACTCACCATATCCATGTGAGACCCTCGTGGGAAACATTGTCACCATGTCCAGGTGTGGCCCAGGTGAAAACCAGAGTTAATAGGTCCGGCTGGGTCACTGTTAGTGAACAGTGTAACCATATCCTGATGCTACCCAGGTGGGTAGCATAGACACCAGGCCCTGGTGAGGCCCAGGTGGGACCAGAGACATGAGGTCCAGGGGAGGTCCCGATGGGAACCACAGTCACCAGGTCAGGTGAGGCCATGCTTAGGATCAGTGTCACCAGTTACCGGTGAACCCAAGGTGGATCCAGAGTCACCTGGTACAGAAGAGGCCAAAGTCAGGACCAGAGGTACCAGGATCAGGTCACTCCAATTGGGAATAGAGTAACCATGTCCCGATGATGCCCAGGTAGAACCAGAGTCACCAGGTCCAGATGTGGCGCAGGTGGGGACTATGTTAACTAGGTCCGTTGAGGCCCAGTTGACGACCAGAGTCACCAGGTCTAGGTGAGGCCTAGAGGGGTACCAGATTCACCTGGTCTGGTGACATCCAGATGGGGACCAGAGTCCTCATGTCAGGCTGAGGCCCAGAAGGGATCCAGAGTCAACATATCCGGTTGAGGCTCAGGTGTGGAACAGAGTATCCAGGTCATAATGGTCCACAGGTGAGGACCAGAATCACCAGATCTGGGTGAGGCCCAGTTAGCATCAGAGTCAGCAGTTCCAGGTTAGCCAAGAAGGAGTCCCCAGCAATCAGGTCCAGGTGGGGAAGAAAGTCAACAGGACTGGGTGAGGCCCAGATGGGGACCAGATTCACCAGGCCCAGGTGATTCCCATGTGGTGACCAGAGTTACCAGTTCCGGGTGACCACCAGGTAAGGACCAGATTCACCAGGTCCAAGTGAGGCCCACGTGGGGACCTGTGTCACTAGGCAAGTGTGAGGCCCAGATGACAAACCCACTCACCAGTTCCAGGTGAGACCAACCTGCAGGCCATGCAGAGGAACCAGGTCCGAAAGATGCTCAGGTAGGGACGAGAGTTACCAGGTCCAGGTGAGGCCAACCTACAAGCCATGCAGAGTCACTAGGTCCAGATGAGGCCCAGGTGAGGACCAGAGTCACCAGATCTGGGAGAGGCCCAGTTGGGATCAGAGTTACCACTTCCAGGTGAGGCCAAGAAGGTGTCCACAGCAATCAGGTCCACGTGGGGAACATAGTCACCAGGACTAGGTGATGCCCAGGTGGTGACCAGATTTACCAGTTCCGGGTGAGGACTAGGTAAGGACCACATTCACCAGGTCCAAGTGAGGCCCACGTGGGGACCTGTGTCACCAGGCATGGGTAAGATCCAGGTGGGAACCCCACTCACCAGGTCAAGATGTCCCGATGATGCCCAGGTAGGGACCAGAGTTACCAGGTCCAGGTGAGGCAAACCAGCAGGCCATGCAGTGGAACCATGTCCAGATGATGCCCAGTGAGTGACCAGAGTCACCAGGTCCAAATGAGGCCCAGATGGAGCATATTCACTAGGTCCAGTTGAGGCCCATTTGAGGACAAGAGTCACCAGATCTGGTTGAGGCCTAGAGGGGTTCCAGAATCACCTGGTCCAGGTGACATCCAGATGGGGACCAGATCACCAGGTCAGGGTGAGGCCCAGAGAGGTCCCAGAGACATCATGTCCAGGTGAGGCTCAGGTGTGGAACAGAGTAACCCGGTACCAATGATGCCCAGGTGAGGACGAGAGTCACCAGGTCTGGGTGACGCACAGATCGGATCAGAGTCACCAGTTCAAGGTGAGGGCAAGAAAGAGTCCAGAGCAATCAGGTCCAGTTGGGGAACATAGTCACCAGGACTGGGTTAGGCCCAGATGGGGACCAGATTCACCAGGTCCAGGTGAGGCCCATGTTGTGACCAGACTCCCCGGGTCTGGGAGAAGTCCAGGTAAGGGCCAGATTCACCAGGTCCAAGAGGCCCATGTGGGGACCTGAGTCACCAGGTATGGGTGAGGCCCAGGTTGCATCCCACTAATCAAGTCCAGGTGAGGCCAAACTGCAGGCCAGAGTCACCAGGCCCAGGGGAGGCCCAAGGGGTGACCAGAGTCATCAGGTAAGGGTGAGGTTAAGAGGGGGAACCAGAGTAAACAGTTTAGTTTGAGGCCCAGAATGGGACCAGCGGTTCCTGGTAAAAGTGAGGCCCAGGTGTGGAATAGAGTATCCAGGTCCCAATGATGCCTGAGTGAAGACCAGAGTCACTAAGGCCATGCAGGCCCAGATGGGGAACAGAATCACTAGGTTCTGGTGAGGCATAGAATAAGACCACATTCAGCAGTAACAGGTGAGCCCCTAGTGGGAACCAGAGCCACTCTTTCCAGCTGAGTCCCAGGTAAATGTGAGGTCCACGTGAGGACCAGATTCATCAGGTCGAATTGAGGCATAGCTAGGGACAAGAGTCACCAGGTCTGGGTGCGTAATAGGTGGGGCAAGATTCAGCAGTTCTGAGTTAGGTCAAAGTGGGCAAGAGAGACACCAGGTCCAGGAGAGGTCCAGATTCAACCAGAGTCACCAGATCCAGGTGAGGTCCATGTTGGAAACAGAGTCACCAGGTCCAGGAGAGGTCCAGGTGGGGACCAGAGTCACCAGATCCAGGTGAAGCCCAGGTGGGGACCAGAGTCACTAGGTCCAGATGAGGCCCAGGTGAGGATCAGAGTTACCAGATACTCGTGATCCCCCGGCGGGGATCAGAGCCAAAAGGTCCACGTGAGGCCGGCTTGGAGACCATAGTCAACAGGTCTACCTGAGGCCCAGGTGTGGAACAAAGTAATCATGTCAAGGTGAGTCCCCGGTGGTGACAAGAGTCACCACGTCCAGTTGAGGACCAATTGGGGACCAGGATCACCAGGTACAGGGGAGGCCCTTGAGACAACCAGAGTCAACAGTTTGAGGTCAGGCGCAGGTGGCAACCAGGGTCAGCAGGTCCAAGTCAGGCCAAAGTGGGGTTCACAGTCACTAGGGCACAGTGAGACCCAGAGGGGGACCAAAGTCACCTGGTCCAGGTGAGATCCAGTTGTGGAATACAGTCACCGGGTCCCAATTCTACACAGTTGAGGACCATGGTCAACAGGGCCAGTTGAGGCCCAGATGGGGACCGGAGTCCCCAAATTCAGGTGAAGCCCAGGTGGGGACCACAGTCACCAGATCCAGGGTAGTCTCAGGTGGACACCAGAATCACCAGGTCCTGGTGAGGTGCAGGTGGCAACCACACTCACCAAGTCCCGGTGAGGCCCCGGTGGGGACCAGAGTCACGAGGTACATGAGAAGCTAGTAACACTGCAGCCACCAGGTCCACATGATGTCCATGTGGGAACGAGAATTACAAGTTACAGGTGAGGACCAGGTGGGGATCTGAGTCACCATGTCCAGGTGAGACCCTGGTGGGAACCAGTGTCACCATGTCCAAGTGTGGACCAGGTGAAGACGAGAGTTAATAGGTCCGGCCGCGTCACTGTTGGTGAACAGTGTAACTATATCTTGATGCTACTCAGGTGGGTACCAGATACAAGTCCTGGTGAGTCCCAGTTGGGACCAGAGACATGAGTTCCAGGTGAGGTACCGATGGAAACCACAGTCACCAGATGAGGTGAGGCCATGCTTAGGATCAGAGTCACCACTTACAGGTGAGGTCCAGGGGGAGCCAGAGTCACATGGCACAGAAGAGGCCAAAGTCAGGACCAGAGTTACCACGATCAGGTCAGTCCCACTGGGAATAGAGTAACCACGTCCCGATGATGCCCAGGTAGAACCACAGTTACCAGGTCCAGGTCGGGCAACCTAAAGGCCATGCAGTGGAACCTTGTCCCGATGATGCCCAGGTAGTGAAGAGAGTCACCAGGTCCAAATGAGGCCCAGATGGAGCATATTCCCTAGGTCCAGACGAGGCCCAGTTGAGGACCAGAGACACCAGATCTGGTTTAGACCTAGAGGGGTACCAGAATCACCTGGTCCAGGTGACATCTAGATGGGGACCAGAGTCTCCAGGCCTGAGTCACGCGCAGAGAGGATAAGAGTCACCAGTTCCAGGTGAGGCCAAGAAAGAGTCCAAAGCAATCAGGTCCAGGTGGGGAACAAACTCACCAGGACTGGTTGAGGCCCAGATGGGGAAGAGATTCACCAGGTCCAGGTGAGGCCCAGGAGGTGACTAGAATACCCGGGTGTGGGAGAGTACCATGTAAGGACCAGATTCACCAGGTCCAAGAGAACCACGTGGGTTCCTGAGTCAACAGGTATGGGTGAAGCTCAGGTGGCAACCCCACTCAGCAGGTCCAGGTGAGGCCAACCTGCACGCCAGAGTCACCAGATCCAGGTGAGGCCCTAGTGGGGACCGGTGTCACCAGGTAAATGTGAGTCTACAACAAAACAACAGTCACCAGGTCCAGGTGTGTTTCATGTGGGAACGAGAGTCACCAGGTCCAGGTGAGACCCAGGTGGGGACCACAGTCACCAGGTCCAGATTGACGCCTCGGTGGGGGGACGAGAGTCATCAGGAGCAGTTGAGGCCAAAGTGTGGATCAAAGTTATCATGTCCAGGTGACGCCCAGGTGGGGAACAGAATAACCATGTCCCATTGATGTAGGTGAGAAAAGAGTCACAAGGTCCAAACGAGGCCTAAGTGAGGAGTAGATTCACCAGGTCCTGTTGAGGATCAGCTGAGGACCAGTGTCCCAGCTCCGGGTGAGTCCCAGAGGGGGACCAGAGTCACCCGGTTCTGGTGATATCCAGGTGGGGACCAGAATCACCACGTCCGGGTGTGGCCCAGAGGGGACGAGAATCACTACGTCCAGATGAGGCCCCGATGTCCACATCGGGGAGAAACCTGAGAAACCAGGTCCCATGAAGCCAATATGAGAACCTGAGTCACCAGGTCCAGGTGAGGTCCCTGTGGGAACCAGTCACCTCGTCCAGGTGAGGTCCAGGTTGGACCACAGTCACAAGGTCCAGGTGAGGCGCAGGAGGCAACAGGATTCACCAAGTCCAGGTGAGGCCCAGGTGGCGACCAGTCACCAGATCCAGGTGCGGAACAGATAAGGACCAGATTCTCCAGGCCCAAGTGAAGCCCAACGGGTGACCAGAGTCACCAGGGCAGGGTGAGGCCCAGAGGGGGGACCAGAGTAACCAGTTTAGTTTGAGGCCCAGAATGGGACCAGAGGTCCCTGGTCAAAGAGAGGCCCAGGTGTGGAATAGAGTATCCAGGTCACAATGACACCTGGGTGAGGACCAGAGTCACTAGGGCCATGCAGGCCCAGATGGGGAACAGAATCACTAGGTCCTGGTGAGGCATAGAATAAGACCACATTCAGCAGTATCAGGTGAGCCCCTTGTGAGAACCAGAGCCACTCTATCCAGGTGAGTCCCAGGACCAGGTGAGTCCCACGTGAGGACCAGATTCATCAGGTCGAATTGAGGCATAGCTGGGGACAAGAGTCACCAGGTCTGGGTGCGGCCTAGGTGGGGCAAGATTCAGCAGTTCTGAGTTAGGTCAAACTGGGGACGAGAGACACCATGTCCAGGTGAGGCCAAACTGAGGACCAGATTTACCAGATCCAGGTGAGTTCCATGTTGGAAAGAGAGTCACGAGGTCCAGGAAACGTCCAGGTGGGGTCCAAAGTCACCAGATCCATGTGAAGTCCAGGTGGGGACCAGAGTCACCAGATCAATGTGAAGCCCAGGTGGGGACCAGAGTCACTAGGTCCAGATGAGGCCCAGGTGAGGACCAGAGATACCAGGTACACGTGAGGACCCGGTGGGGATCAGAGGCAACAGGTCCATGTGAGCCCGGCTTGGGGACCATGGTCAGGAGGTCTACTTGAGGCCCAGGTGTGGAACACAGTAAGCAGGTCCAGGTGAGTCCCCATTGGTGACAGGAGTCACCACGTCCAGGTGTGGGCCAGGTCCGACCAGGATCACCAGGTCCAGGGAAGGCCCTTGAAAGAACCAGAGTCAACAGTTCGAGGTCAGGCGCAGGTGGCAACCAGGGTCAGCAGGTCCAAGTCAGGCCAAAGTGGGGTTCACAGTCACTAGGGCACGGTGACACCCAGAGTGGGACCAGAGTCACCTGGTCCAGGTGAGGTCCAGTTTTGGAACACAGTCACGGGTTCCCAATTTTGCACAGTTGAGGACCATGGTCAACAGGGCCAGGTGAGGCCAAGATGGGAACCGGAGTCCCCAAATCCAGGTGAAGCCCAGGTGGGGACCAGAGTCACCAGATCCAGGGTAATCTCAGGTGCAGACCAGAATCACCAGGTCCATGTGAGGTGCAGGTGGCAACCACACTCACCCGGTCCCGGAGAGGCCCCGGTGGGGACCAGAGACACAAGGTACATGAGAAGCTAGAAACACTGCAGCCACCAGGTCCACATGATGTCCATGTGGGAACGAAAATCACCAGTTACATGTGAGGACCAGGTGGGGATCCGACTCACCATGTCCAGGTGAGACCCAGGTGGGACCCAGTGTCACCATGTCCTCGTGTGCCCCAGGTGAAGACCAGAGTAATTAGGTCCGGCTGGATGAGTTTTAGTGAACAGTGTAACCATATCCTGATGCTACCCATGTAGGTACCAGACACCAGGTCCTGGTGAGGCCCAGGTGTAACCGGAGACATGAGGTCCAGGTGAGGTCTCGATGGGAACCACAGTCACCAGGTCAGGTGAGCCCATGCTTAGGATCAGAGTCACCAGGTACAGGTGAGGCCCAGGTGGAGCCAGAGTCACCTGGTACAAAAGAGGCCAAAGTCAGGACCAGAGTTACCAGGATCAGGTCACTCCCAGTGGGTAATACAGTACCCATGTCCCAAAGATGCCCAGGTAGAGTCAGAGTCACCAGGGCCAGCGAGGCTCAGGTGGGGAGAATATTCACTAGGTCCAGGTGAGGCCCAGATGAGGACCAGAGTCACCAGGTCTAGTTGACGCCTAGAGGGGTACCAGATTCACCTGGTCTAGGGGACATCCAGATGGGGACCAGAGTCACCATGTCAGGGTGAGGCCCAGAGGGCATCCAGAATCATCATGTCCAGGTGAGGTTCAGGTGTGGAACAGAGTATCCAGGTCATAATGGTCCACATGTGAGGACCAGAGTCACCAGATCTGGGTGACGCCCAGTTAGGAGCAGAGTCAAAAGTTCCAGTTGAGGCCATAAAGGAGTCCACAGCAATCAGGTCCAGGTGGGGATCAAAGTCACCAGGACTGGGTGAGGCCCAGATGGGGACCAGATTCACCAGGTCCAGGTGATTCTCAGGTGGTGACAAGGGTTACCAGTTCCGGGTGAGGACCAGGTAAGGACCAGATTCATCAGGTCCAAGTGAGGCCCACGTGAGACCTGTGTCACCAGGTATGGGTGAGGCCCAGGTGGCAAGCCCACTCACCAGGTCTAGGTGAGGCCAACCTGCAGGCCATGCAGAGGAACCTTGTCCCGATGATGCCCAGGTAGGGACCAGAGGTACGAGGTCCAGGTGACGCCAACCTGCAGGCCACGCAGAGGAACCGTGTCCCGATGATGCCCAGATAGGGACCAGAGTTACCAGGTCAAGAAGAGGCCAACCGGCAGACCATTATGTGGAACCATGTCCCGATGTTGCCCACGTAGGGACCAGAGTCACCAGGTCCAAATGAGCCCCAGATGGAGTATATTCACTAGGTCCAGGTGAGGCCCAGTTGAGGACCAGAGTCACGAGATCTGGTTGAGGCCCAGAGGGGTACCAGATTCACTTGGTCTAGGTGATATCCAGATGGGGTCCAGAGTAACCATGTCAGGGTGTGCCCAGAGGGGATCCAGAGTCAACATGTCCAGGTGAGGCTCAGGTGTGGAACAGAGTATCCAGATCATAATGGTCCACAGGTGAGGACCAGAATCACCAGATCTGGGAGAGGCCCAGTTAGGATCAGAGTTACCACTTCCAGGTGAGGCCAAGAAGGTGTCCACAGCAATCAGGTCCAGGTGGGGAACAAAGTCACCAGGACTAGGTGATCCCCAGGTGGTGACCAGGTTGACCACTTCCGGGTGAGGACTAGGTAAGGACCACATTCACCAGGTCCAAGTGAGGCCCACGTGGGGACCTGTGTCACCAGGCATGGGTAAGATCCAGGTGGGAAGCCCACTCACCAGGTCAAGATGTCCCGATGATGCGCAGGTAGGGACCAGAGTTACCAGATTCACCAGGTCCAGGTGATTCCCAGGTGGTGACCAGAATTACCAGATACACCACGTCCAAGTGAGGCCCACGTAGGGTCCTGTGTAACCAGGTATGTGTGAGGCCCAAGTGGCAACCCCACTCACCAGGTCCAGGTGAGGCCTACCTGCAGGCCATGCAAAGGAACCGGGTCCCAATGATGCCAAGGTATGGACCAGAGTTACCAGGTCCAGGTGAGGCCAACCTGCAGGCCATGCAGTGGAACCAGGTCCCCATGATGCCCAGGTAGTGACCAGAGTTACCGGGTCCAAATGAGGCCAAGATGGAGCATATTCACTAGGTCCAGCCGAGGCCAAGTTGGGAAATAGAGACACCAGATCTTGTTTAGGCCTAGAGGGGTACCAGAATCACCTGGTCCAGGTGACATCCAGATGGGGACCAGAGTCACCAGGTCAGGGTGAGGCCCAGAGAGGTTCCAGAGTCATCATGTCCAAGTGAGGCTCAGGTGTGGAACAGAGTCACCAAGTACCAATGTTGCCCAGGTGAGGACCAGAGTCACCAGGCCTGAGTCACGCGCAGAGGATAAGAGTCACCAGTTCCAGGTGAGGCCAAGAAAGAGTCCAAAGCAATCAGGTCCAGGTGGGGAACAAAGTCACCAGGACTGGTAGAGGCCCAGATGGGGAAGAGATTCACCAGGTCCGGGGAGGCCCAGGTGGTGACCAGAATCCCCGGGTTTGGGAGAGGACCATGTAAGGACCAGATTCACCAGGTCCAAGAGAACCACGTGGGTTCCTGAGTCACCAGGTATAGGTGAAGCTCAGGTGGCAACCCCACTCAGCAGGTCCAGGTGAGGCCAACCTGCAAGCCACCGTCAGCAGATCCAGGTGAGGCCCAAGTAGGGACCGGTGTCACCAGGTAAATGTGAGTCTACAAGAATACCACAGTCACCAGGTCCAGGTGTGGTTCATGTGGGAACGAGAGTCACCAGGCCCAGGTGAGACCCAGGTGGGGACCACAGTCACCAGGTCCAGAGTGAGGCCTAGGAGGGGGGACGAGAGTCATCAGGAGCAGTTGAGGCCAAAGTGTGGATCAAAGTTATCATGTTCAGGTGAGGCCCAGGTGGGGAACAGAGTAACCATGTCCCATTGATGTCAGGTTGGAAAAGAGACACAAGGTCCAGACGAGCCCTAAGTGAAGAGTAGATTCACCAGGTCCTGTTGAGGATCAGCTGAGGACCAGTGTCCCCAGCTCCAGGTGAGTCCCAGTGGGGGACCAGAGTCACCCGGTTCTGGTGATATCCACGTGGGGACCAGAGTCACCACGTCAGTGTGAGGCCCAGAGGGGGACAAGAATCACTAGGTCCAGGTGAGGCCCCGATGTGGAACTGAGAAACCAGGTCCCATGATGCCCATATGAGGACCTGAGTCACCAAGTCCAGGTGAGGTCCCTGTGGGAACCAGTCACCTCGTCCAGGTGAGGTCCAGGTGGGACCACAGTCACAAGGTCCAGGTGAGGCGAAGGAGGCAACAAGATTCACCAAGTCCAGGTGAGGCCCAGGTGGCGACCAGTCACCAGATCCAGGTGTGGAACAGCTAAGGACCAGATTCTCCAGGCCCAAGTGAAGCGCAACGGGTGACCAGAGTCACCAGGGCAGGGTGAGGCCCAGAGGGGGAACCAGAGTAACCAGTTTAGTTTGAGGCCCAGAATGGGACCAGAGGTCCCTGGTCAAAGAGAGGCCCAGGTGTGGAATAGAGTATCCAGGTCCCAATGACGCCTGGGTGAGGACCAGAGTCACTAGGGCCATGCTGGCCCAGATGGGAAACAGAATCACTAGGTCCTGGTGAGGCATAGAATAAGACCACATTCAGCAGTATCAGGTGAGCCCCTTGTGAGAACCAGAGCCACACTATCGAGCTGAGTACCAGGACCAGGTGAGTCCCACGTGAGGACCAGATTCATCAGGTCGAATTGAGGCATAGCTGGGGACAAGAGTCACCAGGTCTGTGTGCGGCCTAGGTGGGGCAAGATTCAGCAGTTCTGAGTTAGGTCAAAGTGGGGACGAGAGACACCAGGTCCAGGTGAGGCCAAAGAGAGGACCAGAGTCACCAGATCCAGGTGAGGTCCATGTTGGAAAGAGAGTCACGAGGTCCAGGAGAGGTCCAGGTGGGGTCCAGAGTCACCAGATCCAGGTGAAGTCCAGGTGTGGACCTGAGTCACCAGATCCATGTGAAGCCCAGGTGGGGACCAGGATCACCAGGTACAGGGGCGCTCTTGAAAGAACCAGAGTCAACAGTTCGAGGTCAGGCGCAGGTTTCAACCAGGGTCAGCAGGTCCAAGTAAGGGGAAAGTGGGGTTCACAGTCACTAGGGAATGGTGAGACCCAGAGGGGCACTAGAGTCACGTGGTCCAGGTGAGGTCCAGTTGTGGAACACAGTCACCGCGTCCCAATTTTGGCCAGTTGAGGACCATGGTCAACAGGGCCAGGTGAGGCTCAGATGGGGACCAGAGTCCCCAAATCCAGGTGAAGCCCAGGTGGGGACCACAGTCACCAGATCCAGGGTAGTCTCAGGTGCAGACCAGAATCACCAGGTCCAGGTGAGGTGCAGGTGGCAAACACAATCACCAGGTCCCGGTGAGGCCCTGGTGTGGACCAGTGTCACAAGGTACATGACAAACTAGAAACACCGCAGCCACCAGGTCCACATGATGTCCATGTGGAAACGAGAATCAACATTTATAGGTTAGGACCAGGTGGGTATCTGACTCACCATTTCCAGGTGAGACCCAGGTGGGAACCAGTGTCACCATGTCCAGGTGTGGTCCAGGTGAAGACCAGAGTTAATAGGTCCGGCTTGGTCACTGTTAGTGAACAGTGGAACCATATCCTGATGCTACCCAGGTGGGTACCAGAGACACCAGGTCCTGGTGAGGCCCAGGTGGGACCACAGACATGAGGTCCAGGTGAGGTCCCGATGGAACCACAGTCACCAGGTCAGGAGAGGCCATGCTTTGGATCAGAGTCACCAGTTACAGGTGAGGCCCAGGTGGAGCCCGAGTCACCTGGTAGAGAAGAGGCCAAAATCAGGACCAGAGTTACCAGGATCAGGTCATTCCCAGTGGGGAACAGAGTAACCATGTCCCGATGATGCCCTGGTAGACCCAGCGTCACCATGTCCAGATGAGGCGCAGGTGGGGAGCATATTCACTAGGTCTCGGTGATACCCAGTTGAGGACCAGTGTCACCAGGTCTATTTGAGCCCTAGAGGGGTAACAGATTCACCTGGTCTAGGTGACATCCAGATGGGGACCAGAGTCACCATGTCAGGGTGAGGCCCCGAGGGGATCCAAAGTCATCATGTCCAGGTGAGGCTCAGGTGTTTAACAGAGTATCCAGGTCATAATGGTCCACAGGTGAGGACCAGAGTCACCAGATCTGGGTGAGGCCCAGGTAGGATCAGAGTCACCACTTCCAGTTGAGGCCAAGAAGGTGTCCACAGCAATCAGGTCCAGAGGGGAACAAAGTCACCAGGACTGGGTGACGACCAGATGGGGACCAGATTCACCAGTTCCAGGTGATTCCCAGATGGTGACCAGGGTTACCAGGTATGGGTGAGGACCAGGTAAGGACGAGATTCACCAGGTCATACTGGGCCCACGGGGGAGCTGTGTCACCATGTATGGGTGAGGCCCAGGTGCCAACCCCACTCACCAGGTCCAGGTGAGGCCAACCTGCAGGCCATGTAGAGGAACAATGTCCCGATGATGCCTAGGTAGGGACCAGAGTTACCAGGTCCAGGTGAGGCCAACCTGAAGGCCATGCAGCTGAACCATGTCCCGATGATGCCCAGGAAGGGACCAGAGTCACCAGGTCCAAATGAGGCCCAGTTGGAGCATATTCACTAGGTCCAGGTGAGGCCCAGTTGGGGACCAGAGTCACCAGATCTGGTTGAGTATTAGAGTGGTACAAGAATCACCTGGTCCAGGGATCCCTGGGTGGCGCAGCGGTTTGGCGCCTGCCTTTGGCCCAGGACGCGATCCTGGAGACCCGGGATCGAATCCCACATCGGGCTCCCGGTGCATGGAGCCTGCTTCTCCCTCTGCCTGTGTCTCTGCCTCTCTCTCTCTCTCTCTCTGTGACTATCATGAATAAATAAATAAATAAATCTTAAAAAAAAAAAAAAAAGAATCACCTGGTCCAGTTGACATCCAGATGGGGACAAGAGTCACCAGGTCAGGGTGAGGCCCAGAGAGGTTCCAGAGTCATCATGTCCAGGTGAGGCTCAGGTGTGGAACAGCGTCACCAGGTACCAATGATGCCCAGGTGAGGACCAGAGTCACCAGGTCTCGGTGACACTCAGATAGGATCAGAGCCACCAGTTCCAGGTAAGGCCAAGAAAGAGTCCACAGCAATCAGGTCCAGGTGGGGAACAAAGTCACCAGGAATGGGTGAGGCCCAGATGGAGACCAGATTCACTCACCAGGTCCAGGTGAGGTCCAGGTGGTGACCGGAGTCCCCGGGTCTAGTAGAGGACCAGGTAAGGACCAGATTCTCCAGGTCCAAGAGGTACACGTGGGGACCTGAGTCACCAGGTATGGGTGTGTCCTTGGTGGCAACCCCACTCACCAGGTCCAGGTGAGGCCATCCTGCAGGCCAGAGTCACCAGATCCACGTGAGGCCCAGTGGGGACCAGAGTCACTAGGTAAATGTGAGTCTACAAGAACACCACAGTCACCAGGTCCAGGTGTGGTTCATGTGGGAACAAGAGTCACCAGGTCCAGGAGAGACCCAGGTGGGGACCACAGTTACCAGGTCCAGATTGAGGCCTAGGTGTGGGGACCAGATTCATCAGGACCAGTTGAGGCCAAAGTGTGGAGCAAAGTTATCATGTCCAGGTGAGGCCCAGGTGGGGAACAGAGTAACCATGTCCCATTGATGTCAGGTGGGAAAAGAGTCACAGGTCCAGACGAGGTCTAAGTGAGGAGTAGATTCATCAGGTCCTGTTGAGGCCCAGTTGAGGACCAGTGTCCCCAGCTTTGGGTGAGTCCCAGAGGGGAACCAGAGTCACCCGGTTCTGGTGATATCCAGGTGGGGACCAGAGTCACCACGTCAGGGTGAGGCCCAGAGGGGGACGAGAATCACTAGGTCCAGGTGAGGCCCCAATGTGGACCTGAGAAAGCAGGAACCATGATGCCCATATGAGGACCTGAGTCACCAGGTCCAGGTGAGGTCCCTGTGGGAACCAGTCACCTCGTCCAGCTGAGGCCAGGTGGGACCACAGTCACCAGGTCCAGCTGAGGCCCAGGTATATAAGAGTGTATCCAAGTCCCAATAATGCCAAGGTGAGGACAGAGTAAACAGGTCCAGGAGAGGCCCAAATATGGATCAGAGTCATTGTGTTCCAGGTGAGGCCAGATGGAGACCACAGGAACCAGGTCCAGGAGAGCCCCATATGGGAACCAGAGCCACCAGATACAGGTGAGGTCCAGGAGGGACCACAGTCACAAGGTCCAGGTGAGGCGCAGGTGGCAACATGATTCACCAAGTCCAGGAGAGGCCCACGTGGTGACCTGTCAACAGATCCAGGTGCGGACCAGCTAAGGACCAGATTCACCAGGCCCAAGGGAAGCCCAAGGGGTGACCAGTGTCACCAGGTAAGGGTGAGGCCCAGAGGGGGAACCAGAGTAACCAGTTTAGTTTGAGGCACAGAATAGGACCAGATGTCCCTGGACAAAGTGAGGCCCAGGTGTGGAATAGAGTATCCAGGTCCCAATGATGCTTGGGTGAGGACCAGAGTCACTAGGGCCATGCAAGCCCAGATGGGGAACAGAATCACTAGGTCCTGGTGAGGCATAGATTAGAACACAGTCAGCAGTATCACGTGAGACCCTTGTGGGTCCCAGAGCCACTCTATCCAGCTGAGTCCCAGGTTCATGTGAGGCACACGTGAGGACCAGATTCATCAGGTCGAATTGAGGCATAGCTGGGGACAAGAGTCACCAGGTCTGGGTGCGGCCTAGGTGGGGCAAGATTCAGCAGTTCTGAATTACGTCAAAGTGGGGACAAGAGACACCAGGTCCAGGTGAGGCCAAACTGAAGACCAGAGTCACCAGATCCAGGTGAGGTCCATGTTGGAAAGAGAGTCACCAGGTCCAGGAGAGGTCCAGGTGGGGACCAGAGTCACCAGATCCAGGTAAATTTCTTGTGGGGACCAGAGTCACCAGATCCAGGTGAAGTCCAGGTGGGGGCCAGTGTCTCTAGGTGCAGGTGAGGCCCAGGTTAGGACCAGAGTTACCAGGTACACGTGAGGCCCCGGTGGGGATCAGAGTCAACAGGTCCATGTTAGGCGTTCTTGGGGACCATGGTCAAGAGTTGTATTTGAGGCCCAGGTGTGGAACACAGTAAGCAGGTCCAGGTGAGTCCCTGGTGTTGACAAGGGTCACCACGTCCAGGTGAGGCCCAGGTGGGCACCAGGATCACCAGGTACAGGGGAGTCCCTTGAAAGAACCAGAGTCAACAGTTCGAGGTCAGGCGCAGTTGGCAACCAGGGTCATCAGGTCGAAGCCAAGCCAAAGTGGGGTTCACTGTCAATAGGGCACGGTGAGACCCAGAGGGGGACCAGAGTCACCTGATCCTGGTGAGGTCCAGTTGTGGAACACAGTCACAGGGTCCCAATTTTGCCCAGTTGAGGACCATGGTCAACAGGGCCAGGTGAGGCCCATATGGAGACCGGAGTCCCCAAATCCAGGTGAAGCCCAGGAGGGAACCACAGTCACCAGATCCAGGGTAGTCTCAGGTGCAGACCAAAATCACCAGGTCCTGGTGAGGTGCAGGTGGCAACCACACTCACCAGGTCCCGGTGAGGCCCTGGTGGGGACCAGAGTCACGAGGTACATGAGAAGCTAGAAACACTGCAGCCACCAGGTGAACATGATGTCCATGCTGGAATGAGAATCACCAGGTACAGGTGAGGACCAGGTAGGGATCCGGACTCACCATGTCCAGGTGAGACCCAGATGGGAACCAGTGTCACCATGTCCAGTTGTGACCCAGGTGAAGACCAGAGTTAATAGGTCTGGCTGGGTCAATATGAGTGAACAGTGTAACCATATCCTGATGCTACACAGGTGGGTACCAGAGACACCAGCTCCTGGTGTGGCCCAGGTGGGACCAGAGACACGAGGTCCAGGTGAGGTCCCGATGGGAACCACAGTCACCAGGTCAGGTGAGGCCATGCTTAGTATCAGAGTCACCAGTTACAGGTGAGGCCCAGGTGGAGCCAGAGTCACCTGTACAGAAGAGGCCAAAGTCAGGACCAGAGTTACCAGGATCAGGTCAGTCCCAGTGTGGAATAGAGTAACCATGTCCCAATGATGCCCAGGTAGAACCAGAGTTACCAGGTCCAGATGAGGTACAGGTGGGGAGCATATTCACTAGGTCCCGGTTAGGCCCAGTTGAGGACCAGAGTCACCAGGTCTAGTTGAGGCTTGGAGGGGTACCAGATTCACCTGGTCTAGGTGACATCCAGATGGGGACCAGAGTCACCATGTCAGGCTGAGGACCAGAGGGGATCCAGAGTCATCATGTCCAGGTGAGGCTCACGTGTGGAACAGAGTATCCAGGTCATAATGGTCCACAGGTGAGGACCAGATTCACCAGAACTGGGTGAGGCCAAGTTAGGACCTGAGTCACTAGTTCCAGGTGAGGGCCTAGAAGGAGTACACAGCAATCAGTTCCAGGTGGGAACAAAGTCACCTGGATTGGATGAGGCCTAAAGGGGACCAGAATCACAATGCCCAGGTGATTCCCAGGTGATGACCAGAGTTACCAGTTCCGGGTGAGGACAAGGGAAGGACCAGATTCACCAGGTCCACGTGAGGCCCACGTTGGGACCAGTGTCAACAGGCATGGGTGAGTCTCAGGTGACAACCCCACTCACTAGGTCCAAGTGAGGCCAACCTGCAGGCCATGCCGAGGAAACATGTCCTGATGATGCCCAGGTGGGGTGTAGAGTTATCAGGTCCAGGTGAGGCACACCTGCAGGCCATGCAGTGGAACCATGTCCCGGTAATGCCGAGTTAGGGATCAGAATCACCATGTCCAGATGAGGCCCAGATGGAGCATATTCACTAGGTCTAGGTGAGGCCCAGTTGAGGACCAGAGTCACCAGATCTGGTTGAGCCCTATAAGGGTACCAGAATCACCTGGTTCAGGTGACATCGAGATGGGGACCAGAGTCACCAGGAAAGGGTGAGGCCCAGAGAGGTTCCAGAGTCATCATGTCCAAGTGAGGCTCAGGTGTGGAACAGAGACACCAGGTACCAATGATGCCCAGTTGAGGACCAGATTCACCAGGTCTGGGTGACTCGCAGATAGGATCAGAGTCACCAGTTCCAGGTGAGGCCAAGAAGGCGTCCATAGCAATCAGGCCCATGTGGGGAACAAAGTCACCAGGACTGGGTGAGGCCCAGATGGGGACCAGATTCACCAGATCCAGGTGAGGCCCAGGTGGTGACCAGAGTCCCCGGATCGTGGAGAGGACCATTTAAGGACAAGATTCACCAGGTCCAAGAGGCCCACGTGTGGACCTGAGTCAACACGTATGGGTGCGGCCCATTTGGCCACCCCACTCACCAGGTCCAGGTGAGGCCAACCTGCAGGTCAGAGTCACCAGATCCAGGTGAGGCCCTAGTGGGGACCGGAGTCACAGGTAAATGTGACTCTACAAGAACACCACAGTCAACAGGGCCAGGTGTGTTTCAAGTGGGAACGAGAGTCACCAGGTCCAGGTGAGACCCAGGTGGGGACCACACTCACCAGGTCCAGATTGAGGCCTAGGTGCGGGGACCAGATTCATCAGGACCAGTTGAGGCCAAAGTGTGGAGCAAAGTTATAATGTCCAGGTGAGGCCCATGTGGGCAACAGAGTAACCATGTCCCATTGATGCCACGTGGGAAAAGAGTCACAAGGTCCAGACGAGGCCTAAGTGAGGAGTAGATTCACCAGGTCCTGTTGAGGCCCAGCTGAGGACTAGTGTCCCAAGCTCCGGGAGAGTCCCAGAGGGGGACCAGAGTCACCCGGTTCTGGTGATATCCAGGGGTGACCAGAATCACCACGTCAGGGTGAGGCCCAGAGGGGACGAGAATCACTAGGTCCAGGTGAGGCCCCGATGTGGAACTGAGAAACCAGGTCGATAGATGCCCCTATGAGGACCTGAATCACCAGGTCCAGGTGAGGTCCCTGTGGGAACCAGTCACCTCGTCCAGGTGAGGCCCAAGTGGGACCACAGTCACCAGGTCCAGGTGAGGCCAGGTATATAAGAGAGTATCCAGGTCCCAGTGATGCCCAGGTAAGGACCAGCGTCATCAGGTCCAGGAGAGGCCCAAATATGTATCAGAGTCATTGTGTTCCAGGTGAGGCCAGATGGAGACAACACGGACCAGATTCAGGAGAGCCCCATATGGGAACCAGAGCAACGAGATCCAGGTGTGGTCCAGGTGGGACCACAGTCACAAGGTCCAGGTGAGGCGCAGGTGGCAACAGGATTCACCAAGTCCAGGTGAGGCCCAGGTGGCGACCAGTCACCAGATCCAGGTGCGGACCAGCTAAGGACCAGATTCACCAGGCCCAAGTGAATCCCAAGGGGTGACCAGAGTCACCAGGTAAGGTTGAGGCCCAGAGGGGGAACCAGAGTAAGCAGTTTAGTTTGAGGCCCAGAATGGGATCAGAATTCCCTTGGCAGTGTGACGCCCAGGTGTGGAATAGAGTATCCAGGTCCCAATGATGCCTGGGTGAGGACCAGAGTCACAAGGGCCATGCAGGCCCAGATGGGGAACAGAATCACTAGGTCCTGGTGAGGCATAGAATAAGACCACAGTCACCAGTATCAGGTGAGCCCCTGAGGGAACCAGAGCCACTCTATCCAGGTGAGTCCCAGGTCCATGTGAGGCCCACGTGAGGACCAGATGCATCAGGTCGAATTGAGGCATAGCTGGGGACAAGAGTCACCAGGTCTGGGTGCGGCCTAGGTGGGGCAAGATTCAGCAGTTCTGAGTTAGATCAAAGTGGGGACGAGAGACACCAGGTCCATGTGAGGCCAAACTGAGTATCAGAGTCACCAGTTCCAGTTGAGGTCCATGTTGGAAAGAGAGTCACCAGGTCCAGGAGAGGTCCAGAAGCAGACCAGAGTCCCCAGATCCAGGTGAAGTCCAGGTGGGGACCAGAGTCAACAGATCCAGATGAAGCCCAGATTGGCACCAGACTCACTAGGTCCAAATGAGGCCCAGGTGAGGACCAGAGTTACCAGGTACACGTAAGGCCCCGGTGGGAATCAGAGGCAATAAGTCCATTGAGCCCGGCTTGGGGACCATGGTCAACAAGTCTACTTGAGGCCCATGTGTGCAACACAGGAACCAGGTCCAGGTGAGTCCCCGGTGGTGACAAGAGTCACCACGTCCAGGTGAGACCCAGGTGGGTACCAGGATCACCAGGTACAGGGGAGGCCCTTGAAAGAACCAGAGTCAACAGTTCGAGGTCAGGCACAGGTGGCAACCAAGGTCAGCAGGTCCAAGTCAGGCCAAAGTGGGGTTCAGAGTCATTAGGGTACGGTGAGACCCGGAGGCGGACCAGAGTCACGTGGTCCAGGTGAGGTCCAGTTGTGGAACAAAGTCACCGGGTCCCAATTCTGCAGAGTTGAGGACCATGGTCAACAGGGCCAGGTGTGGCCCAGATGGGGACCGCAGTCCCCAAATCCAGGTGAAGCCCAGGTGGAGACCACAGTCACCAGATCCAGGGTTGTCTCAGGTGCAGACCAGAATCACCAGGTCCATGTGAGGTGCAGGTGACAACCACACTCACCAGGTCCCGGTGAGGCCCTGGTTGGAACCAGAGTCACGAGGTACATGAGAAGCTAGAAACACTGAAGCCACCAGATCCACATCATGTCCATGTGGGAACGAGAATCACCAGTTACAGGCGAGGACCAGGTGGGGATCTGACTCACCATGTCCAGGTGAGACCCAGGTGGGAACCAGTGTCACCATGTCCAGGTGTGGCCCAGGTGAAGACCAGAGTCAATAGGTCCTCCTGGGTCACTGATAGTGAACAGTGTAACCATATCCTGATGCTACCCAGGTGGTAACCAGAGACACAAGGTCCTGGTGAGGCCAAGGTGGGACCAGAGACATGAGGTCCAGGTGAGGTCCCGATGGAAACCACAGTCACCAGGTCAGGTGAGGCCATGCTTAGGATCAGAGTCACCAGTTACTGGTGAGGCCCAGGTGGAGCCAGAGACACCAGGTCCAGATGAGGCGAAGGTGGGGAGCATATTCACTTCGTCCCGTTGAGGCCCAGTAGAGGACAAAAGTCACCAGGTCTAGTTGAGGCCTAGAGGGGTACCAGGTTCACCTGGTCTAGGTAACTTCCAGATGGGGACCAGAGACAACATATCAGGGAGAGGGCCAGAGGGGATCCAGAGTCATCGTGTCCAGGTGAGGCTCACGTGTGGAAGAGAGTATCCAGGTCATAATGGTCCACAGGTGAGGACCAGAGTCAACAGATCTGAGTGATGCCCTGTTAGGATCAGAGTCAACAGTTCCAGGTGAGGCTAAGAAGGAGTCCACAGCAATCAGGTCCAGGTGGGTAAAAAAGTCACGAGGACTGCATGAGGCCCAGATGGGGACACAGATTCACCAGGTCCAGGTGATTCCCAGGTGGTGACCAGAGTTACCAGATTCACCAGGTCCAGGTGATTCCCAGGTGGTGACCAGAATTACCAGATACAACATGTCCAAGTGAGGCCCACGTAGGGGCCTGTGTCACCAGGTATGGGTGAGGCCCAAGTGGCATGCCCACTCACTGGGTCCAGGTGAGGCTTACCTGCAGGCCATGCCAAGTAACCGAGTCCCGATAATGCCAAGGTAGGGACCAGAGTTACCAGGTCCAGGTGAGGCCAAGATGGAGCATATTCACTAAGTCCAGCCGAGGCCCAGTTGAGGACCAGAGACACCAGATCTAGTTGAGGCCTAGAGGGGTACCAGAATCACCTCTTCCAGGTGACATCCAGATGGGGACCAGAGTCACCAGGTCAGGGTGAGGCCCAAAGGGGTTCCAGAGTCATCATGTCCAGGTGAGGCTCAGGTGTGGAACAGAGTCACCAGGTACCAATGATGCCCAGATGAGAACCAGAGTCACCAGGCCTGAGTCACGCGCAGAGAGGATAAGAGTCACCAGTTCCAGGTGAGGCCAAGAAAGAGTCCAAAGCAATCAGGTCCAGGTGGGGAACAAAGTCACCAACACCGGGTGAGGCCCAGATGGGGAAGAGATTCACCAGGTCCAGGTGAGGCCCAGGTGGTGACCAGAATCCCCGGGTCTGGGAGAGGACCATGTAATGACCAGATTCACCAGTTCCAAGAGGACCACGTGGGTTCCTGAGTCACCAGGTATGGGTGAAGCTCAGGTGCAACCCCACTCACCAGGTCCAGGTGAGGCCAAGAAGTAGTCCACAGCAATCAGGTCCAGGTGGGGAACAAAGTCACCAGGACTGGGGGAGGCCCAGATGGGGACCACATTCACCCGGTCCAGGTGATTCCCAGGTTGTGACCAGAGTTACGAGTTCTGAGTGAGGACCAGGTAAGGACCAGATTCACCAGGTCCAAGTGAGGCCCACGTGGGACCTGGTCACCAGGTATGGGTGAGGCCCAGGTGGCAAAACCACTCACCAGGTCCAGGTGAGGCCAACCTGCAGGCCATGCAGAGGATCCATGTCCCGATGAAGCCCAGGTAGGGACCAGAGTTACCAGGTCCAGGTGAGGCCAACCTGCAGACCATGCAGTGGAACCATGTCCCGATGATGCCCAGGTATGGACCAGAGTCACCAGGTCCAAATGATGCCCAGATCGAGTATATTCACTAGGTCCAGGTGAGGCCCATTTGAGGACCAGAGTCACCAGATCTGGTTGAGGCCTAGAGGGGTACCAGAATCACCTGGTCCAGGTGACATCCAGATGGGGACCAGAGTCACCAGGTCAGGGTGAGGCCCAGAGAGGTTCCAGAGTCATCATGTCAAGGTGAGGCTCAGGTGTGGAACAGAGTAATCAGGTACCAGTGATGCCCAGGTGAGTTCCAGAGTCACCAAATCTGGGTGACGCGCAGATAGGATCAGAGTCACCAGTTCCAGGTGAGGCAAAAAGAGTCCACAGCAATCAGGTCCAAGTGGGGAACAAAGTCACCAGGACTGTGTGAGGCCCAGATGGGGACCAGATTCACCAGGCCCAGGATAGGCCAAGGTGGTGACCAGATTCCCCGGGTCTGGGAGAGGACCAGGTAAGGACCAGATTCACCAGGTCCAAGAGGCCCACGTGGGGACCTGAGTCACCAGGTATGGGTGAGGCCCTGGTGGCAAACCCTACTCACCAGGTCCAGGTGAGGTCAACATGCAGGCCTGAGTCACCAGATCCAGGTGAGGCCCTAGTGGGTACCGGAGTCACCAGGTAAAAGTGAGTCTACAAGAACACCACAGTCACCAGGTCCAGGTGTGGTTCATGTGGGAACGAGATTCACCTGGTCCAGTTGAGACACAGGTGGGGACCACAGTCACCAAGTCCACATTGAGGTCTAGGTGGCGGGACCAGATTCATCAGGACCAGTTGAGGCCAAAGTGTTGAGCAAAGTTATCATGTCCAGTTGAGACCTAGGTGGAGAACAGAGTAACCATGTCCCATTGATGACAGTTGGGAAAGAGTCACATGGTCCGGATGAGGCCTAAGTGAGGAGTAGATTCACCAGGTCCTGTTGTGGCCCATTTGAGGACCAGTGTCCCCAGCTCTGGGTGAGTCCCAGAGGGAGACCAGAGTCACGCGGTTCTGGAGATATCGAGGTGGGGACCAGATTCACCACGTCAGGGTGAGGCCCAGAGGGGGACGACAATCACTAGGTCCAGGTGAGACCCCAATGTGGACCTGAGAAACCAGGCCCCATGATGCCCATATGAGGACCTGAGTCACCAGGTCCAGGTGAGGCCCAGGTGGGACCACAGTCACAAGGTCCAGGTGAGGCCAAGGTATATAAGTGAGTATCCAGGTCCCAATGATGCCCAGGTAAGGACCAGAGTCAACAGGTCCAGGAGAGGCCCAAATATGGATCAGAGTCATTGTGTTCTAAGTGAGGCCAGAAGGAGACCACAGAAACAAGGACCAGGAGAGCGCCATATGGGAACCAGAGCCACCAGATCTAGGTGAGGTCCAGGTGGGACCACAGTCACAAGGTCCAGGTGAGGCGCAGGTGGCAACAGGATTCACCAAGTCCAGGTGAGGCCCAGGTGGCGACCTGTCACCAGATCCAGGTGCGGACCAGCTAAGGACCAGATTCACCAGGCCCAAGCGAAAACCAAGGGGTGACCAGAGTCACCAGGTAAGGGTGAGGCCCAGTTAGCATCAGAGTCAGCAGTTCCAAGTTAGCCATGAAGGAGTCCTCAGCAATCAGGTCCAGGTGGGGAAGAAAGTCAACAGGACTGGGTGAGGCCCAGATGGGGACCAGATTCATCAGGCCCAGGTGATTCCCATGTGGTGACCAGAGTTACCAGTTCCGGGTGACCACCAGGTAAGGACCAGATTCACCAGGTCCAAGTGAGGCCCACGTGGGGACCTGAGTCACCAGGTATGGGTGAGGCCTTAGAGGCAACCCACTCACCAGGTCCAGGTGAGGCCAACCTGCAGGCCAGAGTCACCAGATCCAGGTGAGGCCCTAGTGGGGACCGGAGTCACCAGGTAAATGTGAGTCTACAAGAACACCACAGTCACCAGGTCCAGGTGTGGTTCATGTGGGAACGAGAGTCACCAGGTCCAGGTGAGACCCAGGTGGGGACCATAGTCCCCAGGTCCAGATTGAGGACTAGGTAGGGGGACCAGAGTCATCAGGACTTGTTGATGCCAAAGTGTGGAGCAAAGTAATCATGTCCAGGTGAGACCCAGGTGGGAAACAGAGTAACCATGTCCCATTGATGCCAGGTGGGAAAAGAGTCACAAGGTCCAGACGAGGCCTAAGTGAGGAGTAGATTCACCAGGTGCTGTTGAGGCCCAGCTGAGGACAAGTGTCAACAGCCCCGGGTGATTCCCAGAGGGGGACCAGAGTCACCCGGTCCTGGTGATATCCAGGTGGGGATCAGAGTCAGAGTCGTCCAGTGAGGCCCCGATGTGGATCTGAGAAACCAGGTCCCATGATGCCCATATGAGCTCCTGAGTCACCAGGTCCAGGTGAGGTCCCTGTGGGAACCAGTCACCTCGTCCAGGTGAGGCCCAGGTGGGACCACAGTCACCAGGTCCACGTGAGGCCCAGGTATATAAGAGAGTATCCAGGTCCCAGTGATTCCCATGTAAAACCAGAGTCACCAGATCCAGATGAGGCGCAGGTGGGGAGCATGTTCACTAGGTCCCCGTGAGGCCCAGTTCAGGACCAGAGTCACCAGGTCAAGTTGAGTCCTAGATCGATACCAGATTAACCTAGTCTAGGTGACATCCTGATGGGGACCAGAGTCATCATGTCAGGGTGAGGCCCAGAGGGGATCCAGAGTCATCATGGCCAGGTGAGGCTCAGGTGTGGAACAGAGTATCCAGGTCCTAATGGTCCATAGGTGAGGACCAGAGTCACCAGATCTGGGTGAGGCCCAGTTAGGATCAGAGTCACCAGTTCCAGGTGAGGCCAAGAAGGAGTCCACAGCAAACAGGTCCAGGTGGGGAGACAAAGTCACCAGGACTGGATGAGGACCAGATGGGGACCAGATTAACCAGGTTCATGTGATTCCCAGGTGGTGACCCGAGTTAGGAGTTCCGGGTGAGGACCAGGTATGGACCAGATTCACCACGTCCAAGTGAGGCCCACGTGTGGACCTGTGTCACCAGGTATGGGTGAGACCCAGGTGGCAACCCCACTCACTAGGTCCAGGTGAGGCCAACCTGGAGGCCATGCAGTGGATCCATGTCCCGATGATGCCCAGGTAGGGACCAGAGTCACCAGGTCCAAATGAGGCCCAGATGGAGCATATTCAATAGGTCCAGGTGAGGCCCAGTTGAGGACCAGAGTCACCAGAACTGGTTGAGGCCGAGAGGGGTACCAGAATCACCTGGTCCAGGTGACATCCAGATGGAGGCCAGAGTCACCAGGTCAGGGTTAGGCCCAGAGTGCTTCGAGAGTCCAGATCCTCATGTCCAGGTGAGGCTCAGGTGTGGAACAGAGTCACCAGGTACCAATGATGCCCAGGTGAGGACCAGAGTCACCAGGTCTGGGTGACAAGCAGATAGGATCAGAGTCACCAGGTCCAGGTGAGGCCATGAAAGAGTCCACAGCAATCAGGTCAAGGTGGGGAACAAAGTCACCAGGACTGAGTGAGGCCCAGATGGGGACCGGAATCACCAGGTCCAGGTGAGGCCCACGTGGTGACCAGAGTCCCCGGGTCTGGGAGAGGACAAGGTAAGGACCAGATTCACCAGGTCCAAGAGGCACAGGTGGAGACATGAGTCACCAAGTATGGGTGAGACCCAAGTGGCATCCCCACTAACCAGGTCCATGTGAGGCCAACCTGCAGGCCAAGTCACCCGATTCACGTGAGGCCCTAGTGGGGACTGGAGTCACCAGTTAAAAGTGATTCTACAAGAACAACCCAGTCACCAGGACCTGGTGTGGTTCATGTGGGAACGAGAGTCACCAGGTCCAGGTGAGACCCAGGTGGGGACCACAGTCACCAGGTCCAGATTGAGGCCTAGGTCGGGGGACCAGAATCATCAGGACCAGTTGAGGCCAAAGTGTGGAGCAAAGTTATCATGTCCATGTGAGGCCCAGGTGGGAAGAATAACCATGTCCCATTGATGCCAGGTGGGAAAAGATTCACAAGGTCCAGACGAGGCCTTAGTGAGGACAGATCCACCAGGTCCTGTTGAGGCCCAGTTGAGGAGCAGTGTCCCCAGCTCCGGGTGACTCCCAGAGGGTGACCAGTGTCACCCGGCTTTGGTGACATCCAGGTGGGGAGCAGAGTCACCATATCAGGGTGAGGCACAGAGGGGGACGAGAATCACTAGGTACATATGAGACCCCGATGTGGAACTGAGAACCCTGGTCCCATGATGCCCATAAGGGGACCTGAGTCACCAGTTCCATGTGAGGTCCCTGTGGGAACCAGTCACCTCGTCCAGGAGAGGCCCAGGTGGGACCACAGTCACCAGGTCCAGGTGAGGCCAGGTATATAGAGAGTATCCAGGTCCCAATGATGACCAGGTAAGGACCAGAGTCAACAGGTCCAGGAGAGGACCATATATGGATCAGAGTCATTGTGTTCCAGGTGAGGCCAGATGGAGTCCACAGGAACCAGGTTCAGGAGAGCCCCATATGGGAAACAGAGCCACCAGACCCAGGTGAGGTCCAGGTGGGACCACAGTCACAAGGTCCGGGTGAGGCGCAGGTGGCAACAGGATTCACCAAGTCCAGGTGAGGCCCAGGTGGCCACCAGTCACCAGATCCAGATGCGGACCAGCTAAGGACCAGATTCACCAGGCCCAAGTGAATTCCAAGGGGTGACCAGAGTCACCAGGTAAGGGTGAGGCCCAGAGGGGAACCAGAGTAACCAGTTCAGTTTGAGGCCGAGAATAGGACCAGAGGTCCCTGGTCAAAGTGAGGCCCAAATGTGGAATAGAGTATCCAGGTCCCAATGATGCCTGGGTGAGGACCAGAGTCACTAGGGTCATGCAGGCCCAGATGGGGAACAGAATCACTAGGTCCTGTTGAGGCATAGAATAAGACCACAATCACCAGTATCAGGTGTGCCCCTTATGGGAACCAGAGCCACTCTATCCAGCTGAGTCCTAGGTCCATGTGAGCCGCACGTCAGGACCAGATTCATCAGGTTGAATTGAAGCATAGCTGGGGACAAGAGTCACCAGGTCTCTGTGCGGCCTAGGTGGGGCAAGATTCAGCAGTTCTGAGTTAGGTGAAAGTGGGGATGAGAGACACCAGGTCCAGGTGAGGCCAAACTGAGGACCAGAGTCACCAGATCCAGGTGAGGTCCATGTTGGAAAGAGAGTCACCAGGTCCAGTAGAGGTCCAGTTGGGGACCAGAGTCACCAGATCCAGGTGAAGTCCAGGTGGGGACCAGAGTCACCAGATCCAGGTGAAGCCCAGGTGGGGACTAGAGTCACTAGGTCCAGATGAGGCCGAGGTGAGGATCAAAGTTACCAGACACACGTGAGCCCCCGGCGGGGATCAGAGCCAAAAGGTCCACGTGAGGTCGGCTTGGGGACCATCGTCAACAGGTCTATGTGAGGCCCAGGTGTGGAACAAAGTAATCATGTCCAGGTGAGTCCCCGGTGGTGAGAAGAGTCACCACGTCCAGTTGAGGACCAATTGGGGACCAGGATCACCAGGTACAGGGGAGGCCCTTGAGAGAACCAGAGTCAAAAGTTTGAGGTCAGGCGCAGGTGGCAACCAGGGTCAGCAGGTCCAAGTCAGGCCAAAGTGGGATTCACAGTCACTAGGGCAAAGTGAGACCCAGAGGGGGACCAGAGTCACCTGGTCCAGGTGAGATCCAGTTGTGGAATACAGTCACCGGGTCCCAATTCTGCACAGTTGAGGACCATGGTCAACAAGGCCAGGTGAGGCCCAGATGGGGACCAGAGTCCCCAAATTCAGGTGAAGCCCAGGTGGGGACCACAGTCACCAGATCCAGGGTAGTCTCAGGTGGAGACCAGAATCACCAGGTCCTGGTGACGTGCAGGTGGCAACCACACTCGCCAAGTCCCGGTGAGGCCTCGGTGGGGACCAGAGTCACGAGGTACATGAGAAGATAGGAACACTGCAGCCACCAGGTCCACATGATGTCCATGTGGGAACGAGAATTACAAGTTACAGTTGAGGAGCAGGTGGGGATCCGAGTCACCATGTCCAGGTGATACCCAGGTGGGAACCAGTGTCACCATGTCTTCGTGTGCCCCAGGTGAAGACCAGAGTTATTAGGTCCGGCTGGATGAGTGTTAGTGAACAGTGTAACCATATCCTGATGCTACCCAGGTGGGTACCAGAGACACCAGGTCCTGGTGAGGCCCAGGTGTAACCGGAGACATGAGGTCCAGGTGAGGTCTCGATGGGAACCACAGTCACCAGGTCAGGTGAGCCCATGCTTAGGATCAGAGTCACCAGGTACAGGTGAGGCCCAGGTGGAGCCAGAGTCACCTGGTACAGAAGAGGCCAAAGTCAGGACCAGAGTTACCAGGATCAGGTCAGTCCCAGTAGGTAATACAGTAACCATGTCCCAATGATGCCCAGGTAGAATCAAAGTCACCAGGTCCAGTGAGGCGCAGGAGGGGAGAATATTCACTAGGTCCAGGTGAGGCCCAGATGAGGACCAGAGTCACCAGGTCTAGTTGACGCCTAGAGGGGTACCAGATTCACCTGGTCTAGGGGACATCCAGATGGGGATCAGAGTCACAATGTCAGGGTGAGGACCAGAGGGCATCCAGAATCATCATGTCCAGGTGAGGCCCAGGTGGGGAACAGAGTAAAAATATCCCATAGATGCCAGGTTGGAAAAGAGTCACAAGATCCAGACGAGGCCTAAGTGAGGAGTAGATTCACCAGGTCCTGTTGAGGCCCAGTTGAGTATCAGTGTCCCCAGCTCTGGGTGATTCCCAGAGGGGGACCAGAGTCACCCGGTTCTGCTGTGAGTCAGGTGCGGACCAGAGTCACCACGTCAGGATGAGGCCCAGAGGGGAACGAGAATCACTAGGTCCAGGTGAGGCCCCGATGTGGAACTGAGAAAACAGGTCCCATGATGCACATATGAGGACCTGAGTCACCAGGCCCAGGGGAGGTCCCTTTGGGAACCAGTCACCTCGTCCAGGTGAGGCCCAGGAGGGACCACAGTCACCAGTTCCAGGTGAGGCCCAGGTATATAAGAGATTATCCAGGTCCCAATGATGCCCAGGTAATGTCCAGAGTCAACAGGTCCAGGAGAGGCCCAAATATGGATCAGAGTCATTGTGTTCCAGGGGAGGCCAGATGGAGACCACAGGAACCAGGTCCAAAAGAGCCCCATATGGGAACCAGAGCCACCAGATCCAGGTGAGGTCCAGGTGGGACCACAGTCACAAAGTCCAGGTGAGACGCAGGTGGCAACAGGATTCACCAAGTCCAGGTGAGTCCCAGGTGGCGACCAATCACCAGATCCAGGTGCGGATCAGCTAAGGACCAGATTCACCAGGCCCATTTGAATCTCAAAGGGGTGACCAAAGAAACCAGGTAACGGTGAGGCCCAGAGGGAGAATCAGAGTAACCAGTTTAGTTAGAGGCCGAGAATGGGACCAGAGGTCCCTGGTCAAAGTGAGGCCCAGGTGTGGAATAGAGTATCCAGGTCCCAAAGATGCCTGGGTGAGAACCAGAGTCTCTAGGGCCATGCAGGCCCAGATGGGGAACAGAATCACTAGGTCCTAGTGAGGCATAGAATAAGACCAGATTCAGCAGTATCAGGTGAGCCACTTGTGGGAACCAGAGCCACTCTACCCAGCTGAGTCCCAGGTCCATGTGAGGCCCACGTGAGGACCAGATTCATCAGGTCGAATTGAGGCATAGCTGGGGACAAGAGTCACCAGGTCTGGGTGCGGCGTAGGTGGGGCAAGATTCAGCAGTTCTGAGTTAGGTCAAAGAGGGAACGAGAGACACCAGGTCCAGGGGAGGCCAAACTGAGGAGCAGAGTCACCAAATCCAGGGAAGAACCATGTTGGAAAGAGAGTCACCAGGTCCAGGAGAGGTCCAGGTGGGGAGCAGAGTCACCAGATCCAGGTGAAGTCCAGGTAGGGACCAGAGTCACCAGATCCAGATGAGGCCCAGGTGAGGACAGAGTTACCATGTACACGTGAGGCCCCGGTGGGGATCAGAGGCAACAGGTCCATGTGAGTCCCGCCTGGGGACCATGGTCAACAGGTCTACTTGGGACACAGGTGTGGAACACAGTAAGCAGGTCCAGGTGAGTCCCCGGTGGTGACAAGAGTCACCACGTCCAGGTGAGGCCCAGGTGGGGACCAGGAACACCAGGTACAGGGGAGGCCCTTGAAAGAATCAGAGTCAACAGCTCGAGGTCAGGCGCAGGTGGCAACCAGGGTCAGCAGGTCCAAGTCAGGCCAAAGTGGGCTTCACAGAAACTAGGGCACGGTGAGACCCAGAGGGGGACCAGAGTCACCTGGTCCAGGTGAGGTCCAGTTGTGGAACACAGTCACTGGGTCCCTATTTTTCCCCGTTGGGGACCATGGTCAACAAGGCCAGGTGAGGCCCAGGTGGGGACCGGAGTCCCCAAATCCATGTGAAGGCCAAGTGGGGACCACAGTCACCAGATCAGGGTAGTCTCGGGTTCAGACCAGAATCACCAGGTCCAGGTGAGGTGCAGGTGGCAACCACACTCAACAGGTCCCGGTGAGTCCCTGGTGGGGACCAGAGTCACGAGGTACATGAGAAGCTAGAAACACTGCAGGTACCAGGTCCACATGATGTCCATGTGGAAACGAGAATCACCAGTTTCACTTGAGGACCAGGTGGGGATCCGACTCACCATGTCCAGATGAGACCCAGGTGGGAACCAGTGTCACCATGTCCAGGTGTGGCCCAGGTGAAGACCAGAGTTGATAGGTCCGGCTGGGTCACTGATAGTGAACAGTGTAACCATACCCTGATGCTACCCAGGTGGGTACCAGAGACACCAGGTCCTGGTGAGCCCCAGGTGCGACCAGAGACATGAGGTCCACGTGAGGTCCCGATGGGAACCACAGAGACCAGGTCAGGTGAGGCCATGCTTAGGATCAGAGTCACAGGTTACATGTGAGGCCCAGGTGGAGCCAGAGTCACCTGGTACAGATGAGGCCAAATTCAGGACCAGAGTTACCAGGATCAGGTCAGTCCCAGTGGGGAACAGAGTAACCATGTTCCGATGATGCCCAGGTAGACCCAGCGTCACCAGGTCCAGATGAGGCGCAGGTGGGGAGCATATTCACTAGGTCTCGGTGAGGCCCAGTAGAGGACCAGAGTCACCAGGTATATTTGAGCCCTTGAGGCGTAACAGATTCACCTGGTCTAGGTGACATCCAGATGGGGATCAGAGTCACCATGTCAGGGTGAGGCCCCTAGGGGATCCAGAGTCATCATGTCCAGGTGAGGCTCAGGTGTGGAACAGAGTACCCAGGTCATAATGGTCCACAGGTGAGGACCAGTGTCACCAGATCTGGGTGAGACCCAGTTAGGATCAGAGTCTCCAGTTC
Organism: Canis aureus; assembly: GCF_053574225.1. Lineage (NCBI taxonomy): Eukaryota > Metazoa > Chordata > Mammalia > Carnivora > Canidae > Canis > Canis aureus. Next base: position 53,353,635 of record NC_135632.1, on the reverse strand, counting down.
CAGGTGAGGCCAAGAAGGAGTCCACAGCAATCAGGTCCAGGTGGGGAACAAAGTCACCAGGACTGGGTGAGGCCCAGATGGGGCCTGATACACCAGGTCCACGTGAGGCCCAGGTGGTGACCAGAGTCCCCAGGTTTGGGAGTGAACCAGGTAAGGACCAGATTCACCAGGTCCAAGAGGCCCACGCGGGGACCTGAGTCACCAGGTATGGGTGAGGCCCAGGTGGCAACCCCACTCACCAGGTCCAGGTGAGGCCAAATTTTGGTAGAGTCACTAGATCCAGTTGAGGCCCTAGTGGGGACCGGAGTCACCAGGTAAATGTGAGTCTACAAGAACACCACAGTCACCAGGTCCAGGTGTTGTTCATGTGGGAACGAGAGTCACCAGGTGCAGGTGAGACCCAGGTGGGGACCACAGTCACCAGGTCCAGATTGAGGCCTAGGTCGGGGGACCAGAGTCATCAGCACCAGTTGAGGCCAAAGTGTGGAGAAAAGTTACCATGTCCAGGTGAGGCCCAGTTGGGGAACAGAGTTACCAGGTCCAGGTGAGGCCAATATGCAGGCCATGCAGTGGAACCATGTCCCGATGATGCCCAGGTAGGGAACAGAGTTACCAGGTCCAGGTGAGGCCAATATGCAGGCCATGCAGTGGAACAATGTCCCGATGATGCCCAGGTAGGGAACAGAGTCACCAGGTCCAAATGAGGCCCAGATGGAGCATATTCACTAGGTCCAGTGAGGCCCAGTTGAGGACCACTGTCACCATATCTGGTTGAGGCTTAGAGGGGTACCAGAATCACCTCGTACAGGTGACATCCAGATAGGGATCAGAGGCATCAGGTCAGGGAGAGGTCCAGAGTGGTTCCAGAGTCATCATGTCCAGGTTAGGCTCAGGCGTGGAACAGAGTCACCAGGTACCAATGATGCCCAGGTGAGGCCCAGAGTCACCAGATATGGGTGACGCGCAGATAGGATCAGAGTCACCAGTTCCAGGTGAGGCCAAGAAAGGGTCCACAGCAATCAGGTCCAGGTGGGGAACAAAGTCACCAGGACTGGGTGAGGCACAGATGGGGACCAGATTCACCAGGTCCAGGTGAGGCCCAGGTGGTGACCAGAGTCCCCGGGTCTGGGACAGGACCAGGTAAGGACCAGATTCACCAGGTCCAAGAGGCCCACGAGGGGAATTGAGTCACCAGCTATGTGTGAAGCCCAGGTGGCAACCCCACTCACAAGTTCAAGGTGAGGCCAACCTGCAGGCCATGCTGAGGAACCATGTCCCGATGATGCCCAGGTTGGGACCAGAGTTACCAGGTTCATGTGAGGCCAACCTGCAGGCCATGCAGTGGAACCATGTCCCGATGATGCCCAGGTAGGTACCAGAGTCACCAGGTCCAAATTAGGCCCAGATGGAGCATATTCACTAGGTTCAGGTGAGGCCCAGTTGAGGACCAGAGGCAACAGAACTGGTTGAGGCCTAGAGGGGTACCAGAATCACCTGGTCCTGTGACATCCCGATGGGGATCAGAGTCACCAGGTCAGGGTGAGTCCCAGAGAGGTTCCAGAGTCATCATGTCCAGGTGAGGCTAAGGTTCGAACAGAGTCACCAGGTACCAATGATGCCCAGGTTAGGACCAGAGTCACCAGGTCTGAGTGACGCGCAGATAGGATCAGAGTCACCAGATCCAGGTAAGGCCCTAGTGGGGACCGGAGACACCAGGTAAATGTGAGACTACAAGAACACCACAGTAATCAGGTCCAGGTGTGTTTCATGTGGGAATGAGAGTAACAGGTCCAGGTGAGACCCTGGTGGGGACCACAGTCACCAGGTCCAGATTGAGGTCTAGATGGGGGGACCAGAATCATCAGGATTAGTTGAGGCCAAAGTGTGGAGCAAAGTTATCATGTCCAGGTGAGGCCCAGGTGGGGAACAGAGTAACCATGTCCAATTGATGCCAGGTGGGAAAAGAGTCAGAAGGTCTAGAAGAGGCCTAAGTGAGGAGTAGATTCACCAGCTCCTATTGAGGCCCAGTTGAGTGCCAGTGTCCCCAGCTCTGGGTTAGTCCCAGAGGGGGACCAGTGTTACCCGGTTCTGGTGATATGCAGGTGGGGACCAGAGTCACCACGTCAGAGTGAGGCCCAGAGTGGGACGAGAATCACTAGGTCCAGGGAAGGCCCCGATGTGGAACTGAGAAAAAAGGTCCCATAATGCCCATATGAGGATCTGAGTCACCAGGTCCAGGTGAGGTCCCTGTGGGAACCAGTCACCTCATCCAGGTGAGGCCCAGGTAGGACCACAGTCACCAGGTCCAGGAGAGGCCCAGGTATATAAGAGTGTACCCAGGTCCCAATGATGCCCATGTAAGTCAACAGGTCCAGGTGAGGCCCAAATATGAAACAGAGTCATTGTGTTCCAGGTGAGGCCAGATGGAGACCACAGGAACCAGGTCCAGGAGAGCCCCATATGGGAACCAGAGCCACCAGATCCAGGTGAGGTCCAGATGGGTCCACAGTCACAAGGTCCCCGTGACGCGCAGGTGGCAACAGGATTCACCAAGTCCAGGAGAGGCCCTGGAGGCGACCTGTCACCAGATCCAGGTTCGGACCATCTAAGGACCAGATTCACCAGGCCCAAGTGAAGCCCAAGGGGTGACCAGAGTCACCAGGTAAGGGTGAGACCCAGAGTGGTAACCAGAGTAACCAGTTTAGTTTGAGGCCCAGAATGGGACCAGAGGTGCCTGGTCAAAGTGAGGCCCAGGTGTTGAATAGAGTAGCCAGGTCCCAATGATGGCTGAGTGAGGACCAGAGTCACTAGGGCCATGCAGGCCCTGGTGGGGAACAGAATCACTAGGTCCTGTTTCGGCATAGAATAAGACCACAGTCAGCAGTATCCGGTGAGCCCCTTGTGGGAACCAGAGTCACTCTATCCAGCTGAGTCCCAGGTCCATGGGAGGCCCACGTGAGTAACTTATTCATCAGGTCGAAATGAGGCATAGCTGGGGACAAGAGTCACCAGGACTGGGTGCGGCCTAGGTGGGGCAAGATTCAGCAGTTCTGAGTTAGGTCAAAGTGGGGACGAGAGACACCATGTCCAGGTGAGGCCAAACTGAGAACCAGAGTCACCATATCCAGTTGAAGTCCATGTTGGAAAGAGAGTCACCAGGTCCAGGAGAGGTCTAGTTTGGACTAGAGTCACCAGATCCAGGTGAAGCCCAGGTGGGGATCAGAGTCACTAGGTCCATATGAGGCCCAGGTGAGGACCAGTGTTATCAGGTACACGTGAGGCCCCGGTGGGGATCAGAGGCCACAGGTCCATGTGAGGCCGGCTTGGGGACCATGTTCAACAGATCTACTTGAGGCCCAGGTGTGGAACACAGTAAGCAGGTACAGGTGAGTCCCCAGTGGTGACAAGAGTGACCACGTCCAAGTGATGCCCAGGTGGGGACCAGGATCATCAGGTCCCGGGGAGGCCCTTGAAAGAACCAGAGTCTACAGTTCGAGGTCAGGCGCAGGTGGCAACCAGGGTCAGGAGGTCCAAGTCAGGCCAAAGTGGGGTTCACAGTCACTAGGGCTCGGTGAGACCCAGAGGGGGACCAGAGTCACCTGGTCCAGGTGAGGCCCAGTTGAGGACCAGTTTCACCATATCTGGTTCGGCTTAGAAGGGTACCAGAATCACCTGATCGAGGTGATATCCAGATGGGGACCAGAGTCACCAGGTCAGGGTGAGGCCCAGAGTGGTTCCAGAGTCATCGGGTCCAGGTGAGGCTCAGGTGTGGAACAGAATCTCCAGGTACCAATGATGCCCAGGTGAGGACCAGAGTCACCAGATCTGGGTGACACGCAGATAAGATCAGAGTCACCAGTTCCAGGTGACGCCAAGAAGGCGTCTACTAAATCAGGTCCAGTTGGTGAAGAAAGTCAGCAGGACTTGGTGAGGCCCAGATTTGGACCAGATTCACCAGGTCCAGGTTATTCCCAGGTGGTACCAGAGTCCTCGGGGCTGGGAGAGGACCAGCTAAGGACCAGATTCAACAGGTCCAAATGAGGCCCACGTGTGGACCTGAGTCACCAGGTATGTGTGACGCCCAGGTGGCAACCCCATTCCCCAGGTCCAGGTGAGGCCAACCAGCAGGCTAGAGTCACCAGATGCAGGTGAGGTCCAGGAGGGGACCAGAGTCACCAAATCCAGGTGAGGTCCATGTTCAAAGTGAGTCACCAGGTCCAGGAAAGGTCCAGGTGGGGACCAGAGTCACCAGATCCAGGTGAAGCCCAGGTGGGGACCAGAGTCACTAGGTCCAGATGAGGTCAAGGTTGGGACCAGAGATACCAGGTACAAGGGAGGCCCCGGTGGGGAGCAGTGGCAACAGGTCCATGTGAGGCCGGCCTGGGGACCATGGTCAACAGGTCTACTTGAGGCCCAGGTGTGGAACACAGTAAGCAGATCCAGGTGAGTCCCCGGTGGTGACAAGTGTCACCACGTCCAGGTGAAGCCCAGGTGGGGACCAGGATCACCAGGTCCAGGGGAGGCCATTGAAAGAACCAGAGTCAACAGTTCGAGGTCAGTCGCAGGTGACAACCAGTGTCAGCAGGTCCAAGTCAGGCCAAAGTGGGGTTCACAATCACTAGGGCACGGTGAGACCCAGAGGGGGACCAGAGTCACCTGGTCCAGGTGAGGACCAGTTGTGGAACACAGTCACCGGGTCCCAATTTTGTCCAGTTGAGGACCATGGTCAACAGGACCAGGTGAGGCCCAGATGCGGATTGGAGTCCCCAAATCCAGGTGAAGACCAGGTGTGGACCACAGTCAACAGATCCAGGATAGTCTCATGTGCAGACCAGATTCACCAGGTCCAGGTGAGTTGCAGGTGGCAACCACACTCACCAGATCCCGGTGAGGCCCTGGTGCGGACCAGAGTCACGAGGTACATGAGAAGCTAGAAACAATGCAGCCACCAGTTCCACGTGATGTCCACGTGGGAACGAGAATCTCCAGTTACACGTGAGGACCTGGAGGGGATCCGACTCACCATGTCCAGGTGAGACCCAGGTGGGAACCAGTGTCACCATGTCCAGGTGTGGCCCAGGTGAAGACCAGAGTTAATAGGTCCAGCTGTGTCACTGTTAGTGAACAGTGTAACCATATCTGATGCTACCTCGGTGGGTACCAGATACACCAGGTACTGGTGAGGCCCAGGTGGAACCAGAGACATGAGGTCCAGGTGAGGTCCCGATGGGAACCACAGTCACCAGGTTAGGTGAGGCCATGCTTAGGATCAGAGTAACCAGTTACAGGTGAGGTCCAGGAGGAGCCAGAATCACCTGGTACAGAAGAGGTCAAAGTCAGGATATGAGGTACCAGGATCAGTTCAGTCCCAGTGGTGAATAGAGTAACCATTTCCTGATGATGCCCTGGTAAAACCAGAGTCACCAGGTCCAGATGAGGTGCAGGTGGGGAGTATGTTCACTATTTCCCAGTGAGGCCATGATGAGGACTAGAGTCACCAGGTCAAGTTGAAACCTAGAAGGGTACCAGATTCACCTGGTCTAGGTGACATCCAGATGGGGACCAGAGTCACCATGTCAGGCTGAGGCCCAGAGGGGATCCAGAGTCATCAAGTCCAGGTGAGGCTCAGGTGTGGAACAGAGTATCCAGGTCATAAAATCCACAGGTGAGTACCAGAGTCAGCAGATCTGGGTGAGGTCCAGTTAGGATCAGAGTCACCAGTTCCAGGTGAGGCCAAGAAGGAGTCCACAGCAATCAGGTCCAGGTTGGGAACAAAGTCACCAGACTGGGTGAGGCCCAGATGGGGACCAGATTCACCAAGTCCAGGTGATTCCCAGGTGGTGACCAGAGTTACCAGTTCCAGGTGAGCAACAGGTAAGGACCAGATTCACCAGGTCCAAGTGAGGCCCACGTGGGGACTTGTGTCTCCAGGTATGGGTGAGGCCCAGGTGGAAATCCCAATCACCAGGTCCAGGTGAGGCCAACGTGCAGGCCATGCAGAGGAACCATGTCCCAATGATGCCCACGTAGGGACCAGACTTACCTGGTCCAGGTGAGGCCAACCTTTGGGACCTGCTGAGGAAACGTGTCCCGATGATACCTATGTAGGGACCAGAGACACCAGGTCCAAATGAGGCCCAGATGGAGCATATTCACTAGGTCCAGGTGAGGCCCAGTTGAGGACCAGAATCACCAGATCTGGTAGAGCCCTAGAGGGATACCAGAATCACCTGGTCCAGGTGACATCCAGATGGGGACCAGAGTCACCAGGTCAGAGTGAGGCCCAGAGAGGTTCAAGAGTCATCATGTTCAGGAGAGGCTCAGGTGTGGAACAGAGTCACCATGTACCAAGGATGCCCAGGTGAGGACCAGAGTCACCAGGTCTGGGTGACGCCCAGATAGGATCAGAGTCACCAGATCCAGGTGAGGCCAAGAAAAAGTCCACAGCAATCAGGTCCAGGTGGGGAACAAAGTCACCAGGACTGGGTGTGGCCCAGGTGGGGACCAGATTCACCAGGTCCAGGTGAGGCCCAGGTGGTAACCAGAGTCCCCGGGTATGGGAGAGGACCAGGTAAGGACCAGATTCACCACGTCCAAGAGGTCCACGTGGGGATCTGAGTCACCAGGTATGGGTGAGGCCCAGGTGGCAACCCCACTCACCAGGTCCAGGTGAGGTCAACCAGCAGGCCAGAGTTACCAAATCCAGGAGAGGCCCTAGTGAGGACCAGAGTCACCAGGTAAAAGTGAGTCTACAAGAACACCACAGTCACCAGGTCCAGGTGTGATTCATGTGGGAACGAGAGTCACCAGGTCCAGGTGTGGCCAAACTGAGGACCAGAGTCACCTGATCCAGGTGAGGTCCATGTTGGAAAGGAGTCACCAGGTCCAGGAGAGGTCCAAGTGGGGACCAGAGTCACCAGATCCAGGTGAAGTCCAGGTGGGGACCAGAGTCACCAGATCCAGGTGAAGCCCAGGTGGGGACCAGAGTCACTAAGTCCAGATGAGGTCAAGGTGGGGACCAGAGATACCAGGTACAAGTGAGGCCCCGGTGGGGAGTAGTGTCAACAGGTCCATGTGAGGCCGTCCTGGGGAACATGGTCAACAGGTCTACTTGAGGCCCAGGTGTGGAACACAGTAAGCAGGTCCAGGAGAGTCCCCGATGGTGACAATGTCCCCACGTCCAAGTGAGACCCAGGTGGGGATCCACCTGGACCTGATTGCTGTGGACTTTTTCTTGGCCTCACCTGGATCTGGTGACTCTGATCCTATCTGGGCGTCACCCAGACCTGGTGACTCTGGTCCTCACCTGGGCATCCTTGGTACATGGTGACTCTGTTCCACACCTGAGCCTCTCCTGAACATGATGACTCTTGAACCTCTCTGGGCCTCACTCTGACCTGGTGACTCTGGTCCCCATCTGGATGTCACCTGGACCAGGTGATTCTGGTATCCCTCTAGGGCTCAACCAGATCTGGTGATTCTGGTCCTCAATCACCATCTGGTCATTCTGGACCAGGATGACCAGGTCGAGGGGAGGCCTTTGAAAAACCAGAGTCTACAGTTTGAGGTCAGGCGCAGGAGGCAACCAGTATCAGCAGGACCAAGACAGGCCATAGAGGGGGTTCACAGTCACTAGGGAACCGTGAGACCCAGAGGGGGACCAGAGTCACCTGGTCCAGGTGAGGTCCAGTTGTGGAACACAGTCACCGGGTTCCAATTTTGCCCAGTTGAGGACCATGGTCAACAGGGCCAGGTGAAGCCCAGATGGAGACCGGAGTCCCCACATCCAAGTGAAACTCAGGTGGGGACCAGAGTCACCAGATCCTGGGTAGTCTCAGGTGTAGACCAGAATCACCAGGTCCAGGTGAGGTGCAGGTGGCAACCACACTCACCAGGTCCCGGTGAGGCCCTGGTGGGGACCAGAGTCACGATGTACATGAGAAGCTAGAAACACTGCAGCCACTAGGTCCACAGGATGTCCATGTGGGAATGAAAATCACCAGTTACAGGTGAGGACCAGGTGGGGATCTGACTCACCATGTCCAGGTGAGTCCCAGGTGGGAACGAGTGTCACCATGTCCAGGTGTGGCCCAGGTGAAGACCAGAGTTAATAGGTCCGGCTGGGTCACTGTTAGTGAACAGTGTAAACATATCCTGAGGCTACCCAGGTGGGAACCACAGAAACCAGGTCCTGGTGAGTCCCAGGAGGGCCCAGAGACATGAGGTCCAGAAGAGGTCCCGATGGGAACCACAGTCACCAGGTCAGGTGAGGGCATGCTTAGGATCAGAGTCACCAGTTACAGGTGAGGCCCCTGTTGAGCCAAAGTCACCTGGTACAGAAGAGGCCAAAGTCAGGACCATAGTTACCAGGATCAGGTCAGTCCCAGTGGGGAATAGAGTAACCATGCCCCGATGATACCCAGGTAGAACCAGAGTCACCAGGTCCAGATGAGGCGCAGGTGGGGAGCATATTCACTCGGTCCCAGTGAGGCCCAGTTGCAGACCAGAGTCACGAGGTCTAGTTGAGGCCTAGAGGGGTACCAGATTCACCTGGTCTAGGTGACATCCAGATGGGGAGCAGAGTCACCATGTCAGGGTGAGGCCCATAGGGGATCCAGAGTCATCATGTCCAAGTGAGGCTCAGGTGTGGAACGGAGTATCTAGATCATAATGGTCCACAGGTGAGGACCAAAGTCACCAGATCTGGGTGAGGCCAAGTTAGGATCACACTCACCGGATCCCTGGGTGGCGCAGGGGTTTAGCGCCTGCCTTTGGCCCAGGGCGCGATCCTGGAGACCCTGGATCGAATCCCGCATCGGGCTCCCGGTGCATGGAGCCTGCTTCTCCCTCTGCCTATGTCTCTGCCTCTCTCTCTCTCTCACTGTGTGCCTATCATAAATAAATAAAATAAAATAAAAAATAAAAATTTAAAAAAAATGATCAAACTCACCACTTCCAGGTGAAGCCAAGAATATGTCCACAGCAATCAGGTCCAGGTGGGGAACAAAGTCACCAGGACTGTGTGAGGCCCACATGGGGACCAGAATCACAAGGTCCAGGTGATTCCCAGGTGGTGACCAGAGTTACCAGTTCCAGGTGAGGACCAGGTAAGGACCACATTCACCAGGTCCAAGTTAGGCCCACGTGGGTGCATGGGTCACCAGGTACAGGGGAGGAATAGCTGGGGACAAGAGTCACCAGATCTGGGTTCGGCCTAGGTGGCTCAGGTGGAAACCCCAATCACCAGGTCCAGGTGAGGCCAACCCTTGAGCCATGCAGAGGAACCGTGTCCCGATGATGCCCATGCAGGGACCAGAGTTACCGGCTCCTGGTGATTCCAACCTGTAGGCCATGCTGTGTACCCATGTCCCGATGATGCCCAGGGAGGGACCAAAGTCACCAGGTCCAAATGAGGCCCAGATGGAGCATATTCACTAGGTCCCGTTGAGGCCCAGTTGAGGACCAGAGTCACCAGATCTCGTTGAGGCCCAGAGGGGTACCAGAATCACCTGGTACAGGTGACATCCAGATGGAGACCAGAGTCACCAGTTCAGGGTGAGGCCAAGAGAGGTTCCAGAGTCATCATGTCCATGTGAGGCCGTCTTGGGGACCATGGTAAACAGGTCTACTGGAGGCCAAGGTGTGGAACACAGTAAGCAGGTCAAGGTGAATCCCCGGTGGTGACAAGAGTCACCACGTCCAGGTGAGGCCGAGGTGGGGACCAGAATCACCAGGTACAGGAAAGGCCCTTGAAAGAACCTGGGTCAACAGTTCGAGGTCAGGCGCAGGTGGCAACCAGGGTCAGCAGGTCCTAGTCAGGCCAAAGTGGGGTTCACAGTCACTAGGACACGGTGAGACCCAGAGGGGGACCAGAGTCACCTAGTCAGGTGAGGTCCAGTTGTGGAACAAAGTCACCGGGGCCCAATTTACCCAGTTGAGGACCATGGTCAACAGGTCCAGGTGAGGCCCAGATGGGGACCGGAGTCCCCAAATACAGGTGAAGCCCAGGTGGGGACCACAGTCACCAGAACCAGGGTAGTCTCAGGTGCAGACCAGAATCACCAGGTCCAGGTGACGTGCAGGTGGCAACCACACTCACCAGGAACCGGTGAAGTCCTGGTGGGGATCAGAGTCAAGAAGTACATGAGAAGCTAGAAATACTGCAGCCACCAGGTCCACATGATGACCATGTGGGAATGAGAATCACCAGTTACAGGTGAGGACCAGGTGGGGATCCGACTCAACATGTCCAGGTGAGACCCAGGTGGGAACCAGTGTCACCATGTCCAGGTGTGGCCCAGGTGAAGACCAGAGTTAATAGGTCCGGCTGGGTCACTGTTAGTGAACAGTGTAAACATATCCTGAGGCTACCCAGGTGGGAACCACAGAAACCAGGTCCTGGTGAGTCCCAGGAGGGCCCAGAGACATGAGGTCCAGAAGAGGTCCCGATGGAAAGCACAGTCACCAGGTCAGGTGAGGGCATGCTTAGGATCAGAGTCACCAGTTACAGGTGAGGCCCCTGTTGAGCCAAAGTCACCTGGTACAGAAGAGGCCAAAGTCAGGACCATAGTTACCAGGATCAGGTCAGTCCCAGTGGGGAATAGAGTAACCATGCCCCGATGATACCCAGGTAGAACCAGAGTCACCAGGTCCAGATGAGGCGCAGGTGGGGAGCATATTCACTCGGTCCCAGTGAGGCCCAGTTGCAGACCAGAGTCACGAGGTCTAGTTGAGGCCTAGAGGGGTACCAGATTCACCTGGTCTAGGTGACATCCAGATGGGGAGCAGAGTCACCATGTCAGGGTGAGGCCCATAGGGGATCCAGAGTCATCATGTCCAAGTGAGGCTCAGGTGTGGAACGGAGTATCTAGATCATAATGGTCCACAGGTGAGGACCAAAGTCACCAGATCTGGGTGAGGCCAAGTTAGGATCACACTCACCGGATCCCTGGGTGGCGCAGGGGTTTAGCGCCTGCCTTTGGCCCAGGGCGCGATCCTGGAGACCCTGGATCGAATCCCGCATCGGGCTCCCGGTGCATGGAGCCTGCTTCTCCCTCTGCCTATGTCTCTGCCTCTCTCTCTCTCTCACTGTGTGCCTATCATAAATAAATAAAATAAAATAAAAAATAAAAATTTAAAAAAAATGATCAAACTCACCACTTCCAGGTGAAGCCAAGAATATGTCCACAGCAATCAGGTCCAGGTGGGGAACAAAGTCACCAGGACTGTGTGAGGCCCACATGGGGACCAGAATCACAAGGTCCAGGTGATTCCCAGGTGGTGACCAGAGTTACCAGTTCCAGGTGAGGACCAGGTAAGGACCACATTCACCAGGTCCAAGTTAGGCCCACGTGGGTGCATGGGTCACCAGGTACAGGGGAGGAATAGCTGGGGACAAGAGTCACCAGATCTGGGTTCGGCCTAGGTGGCTCAGGTGGAAACCCCAATCACCAGGTCCAGGTGAGGCCAACCCTTGAGCCATGCAGAGGAACCGTGTCCCGATGATGCCCATGCAGGGACCAGAGTTACCGGCTCCTGGTGATTCCAACCTGTAGGCCATGCTGTGTACCCATGTCCCGATGATGCCCAGGGAGGGACCAAAGTCACCAGGTCCAAATGAGGCCCAGATGGAGCATATTCACTAGGTCCCGTTGAGGCCCAGTTGAGGACCAGAGTCACCAGATCTCGTTGAGGCCCAGAGGGGTACCAGAATCACCTGGTACAGGTGACATCCAGATGGAGACCAGAGTCACCAGTTCAGGGTGAGGCCAAGAGAGGTTCCAGAGTCATCATGTCCATGTGAGGCCGTCTTGGGGACCATGGTAAACAGGTCTACTGGAGGCCAAGGTGTGGAACACAGTAAGCAGGTCAAGGTGAATCCCCGGTGGTGACAAGAGTCACCACGTCCAGGTGAGGCCGAGGTGGGGACCAGAATCACCAGGTACAGGAAAGGCCCTTGAAAGAACCTGGGTCAACAGTTCGAGGTCAGGCGCAGGTGGCAACCAGGGTCAGCAGGTCCTAGTCAGGCCAAAGTGGGGTTCACAGTCACTAGGACACGGTGAGACCCAGAGGGGGACCAGAGTCACCTAGTCAGGTGAGGTCCAGTTGTGGAACAAAGTCACCGGGGCCCAATTTACCCAGTTGAGGACCATGGTCAACAGGTCCAGGTGAGGCCCAGATGGGGACCGGAGTCCCCAAATACAGGTGAAGCCCAGGTGGGGACCACAGTCACCAGAACCAGGGTAGTCTCAGGTGCAGACCAGAATCACCAGGTCCAGGTGACGTGCAGGTGGCAACCACACTCACCAGGAACCGGTGAAGTCCTGGTGGGGATCAGAGTCAAGAAGTACATGAGAAGCTAGAAATACTGCAGCCACCAGGTCCACATGATGACCATGTGGGAATGAGAATCACCAGTTACAGGTGAGGACCAGGTGGGGATCCGACTCACCATGTCCAGGTGAGACCCAGGTGGGAACCAGTGTCACCTTGTCCAGGTGTGGCCCAGGTGAAGACCAGTGTTAATAGGTCCGGCTGGGTCACTGTTAGTTAACAGTGTAACCATATGCTGATGCTACCCAGGGGGGTACCAGAGACACCAGGCCCAGGTGAGGCCCAGGTGGGACCGGAGAAATGAGGTCCAGTTTATTTCCCGATTGGAACCACAGTCACCAGGTCAGGTGAGGCCATGCTTAGGATCAGAGTCACCAGGTACAGGTGAGGTACAGGTGGACACAGAGTCACCTGGTACAGAAGAGGCCAAAGTCAGGACCAGAGTTACCAGGATCAGGTCAGTCCCAGTGGGTAATACAGTACCCATGTCCCAATGATGCCCAGGTAGAACCAGAGTCACCAGGTCCATCGAGGCGCAGGTGGGGAGAATATTCACTAGGTCCAGGTGAGGCCCAGATGAGGACCAGACTCACCAGGTCTAGTTGAGGCCTTGAGGGGTACCAAATTCCCCTGGTCTAGGGGACATCCAGATGGGGACCAGAGTCACCATGTCAGGGTGAGGCCCAGAGGGGATCCAGAGTCATCATGTCCAGGTGAGGTTCAGGTGTGGAACAGAGTATCCAGGTCATAATGATCCACAGGTGAGGACCAGAGTCACCTGATCTGGGTGAGGCCCAGTTAGGAGCAGAGTCACAATATCCAGGTGAGGCCAAGAAGGAGTCCACAGCATCAGGTGCAGGTAGGGAACAAAGTCACCAGGACTGGGTGAGGCCCAGATGGGGACCAGATTCAACAGGTACAGGTGATTCCCAGGTGGTGACCAGGGTTACCAGGTCCGGGTGAGGACCAGGTAAGGACCAGATTCACCAGGTCCAAGTGAGGCCCACGTGGGAGCTGTGTCACCAGGTATGGGTGAGGCCCATGTGGCATTCCCACTCACCAGGTCCAGGTGACGCCAACCTGCAGGCCATGCAGAGGAACCGTGTCCCGATGATGCCCAGGTAGGGACCACAGTTACCAAGTCAAGAAGAGGCCAACCTGCAGACCATTATGTGGAACCATGTCCCGATGTTGCCCATGTAGGGACCAGAGTCACCAGGTCCAAATGAGGCCCAGATGGAGCATATTCACTAGGTCCAGGTGAGGCCCATTTGAGGACCAGAGTCACCAGATCTGGTTGAGGCCCAGAGGGGTACCAGAATCCCCTGGTCCAGGTGACATCCAGATAGGGACCAGAGTCACCAGTTCCAGGTGAGGCCAAAAAAGAGTCCACAGCAATCACGTCCACGTGGGGAACAAAGTCACCAGGACTGTGTGAGACCCAGACGGGGACCAGAGTCACCAGATCCAGGTGTAGCCCAGGTTGGTACCAGAGTCACTAGGTCCAGAAGAGGCCCAGGTGAGGACCAAAGTTACCAGGTACTCGTGAGGCACCGGTGGGGATCACAGGCAACAGGTTCATGTGAGGCCGGCTTGGGGACCATGGTCAACAGGTCTACTTGAGGCCCAGGCGTGGAACAGAGTAACCAGGTCCACGTGAGTAACCGGTGGTGACAAGAGTCACCACGTCCAGGTGAGGCCCAGGTGGGGACCAGTTTCACCAGGTTCAGGGGAGGCCCTTGAAAGAACCAGAGTCAACAGTTCTACTTCAGTTGCAGGTGGCAACCAGGGTCAGCAAGTTCAAGTCAGTACAAAGTGGGGTCACAGTCACTAGGGCACGGTGAGACCTTGAGGGTGACCAGAGTCACCTGGTCCAGGTGAGGTCCAGTTGTGGAACACAGTCACCGGGTCCCAATTCTGAAGAGTTGAGGACCATGGTCAACAGGGCCAGGTGAGGCCCAGATGGGGACCAGAGTCCCCAAATCCAGGTGAAGCCCAGGTGGAGACCCCAGTCACCAGATCCAGTGTAGTCTCAGGTGCAGTCCAGAATCACCAGGTCCAGGTGAGGTGCAGGTGGCAACCACACTCTGCAGTTCCCGGGGAGGCCCTGGTGGGGACCAGAGTCACGAGGTACATGAGAAGCTAGAAACACTGCAGCCACCAGGTCCACATGATGTCCATGTGGGAACGGGAATCACCAGTTACAGGTGAGGACCAGGTGGGGATCCGACTCACCATGTCCAGGTGAGACCCAGGTGGGAACCAGTGTCACCATGTCCAGGTGTGGCTCAGGTGAAGACCAGAGTTAATAGGTCCGGATGGGTCACTGTTAGTGAACAGTGTAACCATATCCTGATGCTACCCAGGTGGGGAACAGAGATATCAGGTTCAGGTGAGGTCCCGATGGGAACCACAGTCACCAGGTCAGGTGAGGCCATGCTTAGGATCAGAGTCACCAGTTACAGGTTAGGCCCAGGTAGAGCCAGAGTCACCTGGTACAGAGAGGCCAAAGTCATGGCAGAGTTTAAGGATCAGGTCAGTCCCAGTGGGAACAGAGTAACCATGTCCCGATCATGCCCAGATAGAACCAGCGTCACAGGTCCAGATGAGGCGCAGGTGGGGAGCATATTCACTAGGTCCCGGTGAGGCCCAATTGAGGACCAGAGTCACCAGGTCTTGTTGAGGCCTAGAGGGGTACCATATTCACCTGGTCTAGGTGACATCCAGATGGGGACCAGAGTCACCATGTCAGGGTGAGGCCCAGAGGGGATCCAGAGTCAGCATGTCCAGGTGAGGCTGAGGTGTGGAACAGAGTATCCAGGTCATAATGGTCCACAGGTGAGGACCAGAGTCACCAGATCTGGGTGACGCGCAGATAGGATCAGAGTCACTAGGTGCAGGTGAGGCCAATAAAGAGTCCACAGCAATCAGGTCCAGGTGGGGAACAAAGTCACCAGGACTGCGTGAGGCCCAGATGGGGACCAGATTTACCAGGTCCAGGTGAGGCCCAGGTGGTCACCAGAGTCCCCGGTTCTGAGAGAGGACCAGGTAAGGACCAGATTCACCAGGTCCAAGAGGCCCACGTGTGGACCTGAGTCACCAGGTATGGGTGAGGCCCAGGTGGCAACCCCACTCACCAGGTCCAGGTGAGGCCAGCCTGCAGGCCAGAGTCACCATATCCAGTTGAGGCCCTAGTGGGGACGGGAATCACAAGGTAAATGTGAGTCTACAAGAACACCACAGTCACCAGGTCCAGGTGTGGTTCATGTGGGAACTGGAGTCACCAGGTCCAGCTGACACCCAGTTGGGGACGACAGTCACCAGGTCCAGATTGAGGCCTAGGTTGGGGTACGAGAGTCATCAGGACCAGTTGAGGCCAAAGTGTGCAGCAAAGTTATCATGTCCAGGTGAGGCCCAGGTGGGGAACAAAGTAACCATGTCCAATTGATGCCAGGTGGGAAAAGAGCCGCAAGGTCCAGACGAAGCCTAAGTTTGGAGTAGATTCACCAGGTCCTGTTGAGGCCCAGCTGAGGACCAGTGTCCCCAGCTCCGGGTTTGTCACCCGGTTCTGGTGATATCCAGGTGGGGACCAGTGTCACAAGTCAGGGTGAGGCCCAGAGGGGGACGAGAATCACTAGGTCCAGGTGAGACCCCGATGTGGAACAGTGAAACCAGGTCCCAAGATGCCCATATGAGGACCTGAGTCACCAGGTCCAGGTGATGTCCCTGTGGGAACCAGTCACCCCGTCCAGGTGAGGCCCCGGTGGGTCCACAGTCACCAGGTCCTGGTGAGGCCCAGGTATATAAGAGAGTATCCAGGTCCCATGATGCCCAGGTAAGGACCAGAGTCAACAGGTCCAGGAGAGGCCCAAATATGGATCAGAGTCATTGTGTTCCAAGTGAGGCCAGATGGAGACCACAGGAACCAGGTCCAGTAGAGCCCCATATGGGAACCAGAGCCACCAGATCCAGGTGAGGTCCAGGAGGGACCACATTCACAAGGTCCAGGTGAGGCGCAGGTGGCAACATGATTCACCAAGTCCAGGTGAGGCCCACGTGGTGACCGGTCACCAGAGCCAGGTGCGGACCAGCTAAGAACCAGATTCACCAGGCCCAAGTGAAGCCCAAGGGGTGACCAGCGTCACCAGGTAAGGGTGAGGCCCCGAGGGGGAACCAGAGTAACCAGTTTAGTTTGAGGCCCAGAATGGGACCAGAGGTCCCTGGACAAAGTGAGGCCCAGGTGTGGAATAGAGTATCCAGGTCCCAATGATGCCTTGGTGAAGACCAGACTCACTAGGGCCAAGAAAGCCCAGATGGAGAACAGAATCACTAGGTCCCGTTGAGGCATAGAATAAGAACACAGTCACCAGTATCAGGTGAGCCCCTTGTGGGAACCAGAGCCACTCTATCCAGCTGAGTCCCAGGTCCATGTGAGGCCCACGTGAGGACCAGATTCATCAGGTCGAATTGAGGCATAGCAGGGGACAAGAGTCACTAGGTCTCGGTGCGGCCTAGGTGGGGCAAGATTCAGCAGTTCTGAGTTAGTTCAAAGTGGGGACGAGAGACACCTGTCCAGGTGAGGCCAAACAGAGACCAGAGTCACAAGATCCAGGTGAGTTCCAGATGGGGACCAGAGTCACCAGGTATGGGTGAGTCCCAGGTGGCATCCCCACTCACCAGGTCCAGGTGAGGCCAACCTACAAGCCAGAGTCACCAGATCCAGGTGAGGCCCTAGTGGGGACCGGAGCAACAGCTAAATGTGAGTGTACAAGAACACCACAGTCACCAGGTCCAGGTGTTGTACATGTGGGAACGAGAGTCACCAAATCCAGGTGAGACCCCGGTGGAGACCACAGTCATCAGTTCAGATTGCGGCCTAGGTGGGGGGACCAGAGTCATCAGGAAGAGTTGAGGCCAAAGAGTGGAGCAAAGTTATCATGTCAAGATGACGCCCAGGTGGGGAACAGAGTAAACATGTCCCATTGATGCCAGGTGGGAAAAGAGTCACAAGGTTCAGACGAGGTCTAAATGAGGAGTAGATTCACCAGGTCCTGTTGAGCCTCAGTTGAGGACCAGTGTCCCCAGGTCCAGTTGCGTCCCAGAGGGGGCCCAGAGTCACCCGGTTCTGGTGATGTCCAGATGGGGACCAGAGTCACCACGTCAGGGTGAGGCCCAGAGGGGGACGAGAATCACTAGGTCCAGGTGAGACCCCGATGTGGAACTGAGAAACCAGGTCCCATGATGCCCATATGTGGACCTGAGTCATCATGTCCAGGTGAGGTCCCTGTGGGAAACAGTCACCTCGTCCAGGTGAGGCCCAGGTGGGACCACAGTCACCAGGTCCAGGTGAGGCCCAGGTATATAAGAGAGTATCCAGGTCCCAGTGATGCCCAGGTAAGGACCAGCTTCATCAGGTCCAGGAGAGGCCCAAATATGTATCAGAGTCATTGTGTGCCAGGTGAGGCCAGATGGAGACAACACGGACCAGATTCAGGAGAGCCCCATATGGGAACCAGAGCAACCAGATCCAGGTGAGGTCCAGGTGGGACCATAGTCACAAGGTCCAGGTGAGGCGCAGGTGGCAACAGGATTCACCAAGTCCAGGTGAGACCCAGGTGGCGATCAGTCACCAGATCTATGTGAGGACCAGCTAAGGACCAGATTCAGCAGGCCCAAGTGAAGCCCAAGGGGTGACCAGATTTACCAGGTAAGGGTGAGGCCCAGAGGTGGAACCAGAGTAACCAGTTTAGTTTGAGGACCAGAATGGGACCAGAGGTCCCTGGTCAAAGTGAGGCCCAGGTGTGGAATAGAGTATCCATGTCCGAATGATGCCTGGTTGAGGACAAAAGACACTAGGGTCATGCAGGCCCAGATGGGGAACAGAATCACTAGGTCCTGGTGAGGCATAGAAAAAGACCACATTCAGCAGTATCAGGTGAGCCCCTTGTGGGAACCAGAGCCACTCTATCCAGCTGAGTCCCAGGTCCATGTGAAGCCGACGTGAGGACCAGATTCATCAGGTCGAATTGAGGCATAGCTGGGGACAAGAGTCACCAGGTCTCGGTGCGGCCTAGGTGGAGCAAGATTCAGCAGTTCTGAGTTAGGTCAAACTGGGGACGAGAGACACCAGGTCCAGGTGAGGCCAAACTGAGTACCAGATTCACCACATCCAGGTGAGGTCCATGTTGGAAAGAGAGTCACCAGGTCCAGGAGAGGTCCATGTGGGGACCAGAGTCACTAGATCCAGGTGAAGTCCAGGTGGGGACCAGAGTCACCAGATCGAGGTGAAGCCCAGGTCGGGACCAGAGTCACTAGGTGCAGATGAGGCCCAGGTGAGGACCAGAGTTACCAGGTACACGTGAGGATCCGGTGGGGATCAGAGGAAACAGGTCCATGTGAGGCCGGCTTGGGGACCATGGTGCACAGGTCCACTTGAGACCCAGGTGTGGAACACAGTAAGCAGGTCCAGGTGAGTCCCCCGTGGTGACAAGAGTCACCCCGTCCAGGTGAGGTCCAGGTGGGGACCAGGATCACCAGTTACAGGAGAGCCCCTTGAAAGAACCAGAGTCAACAGTTCGAGGTCAGGCGCAGGTGGCAACCAGGGTCAGCAGGTCCAAGTCAAGCCAAAGGGGACTTCACAGTCACTAGGGCACGGTGAGACCCAGAGGGGGAGCATAGTCACCTGGTCCAGGTGAAGTTCAGTTGTGGAACACAGTCACCAGGTCCCAATTTTGCGCAGTTGAGGACCATGGTCAACAGGGCCAGGTGAGGCCCAGATGGGGACCGGAGTCCTGAAATCCAGGTGAAGCCCAGGTGGGGACCACAGTCACCAGATCCAGGGTAGTCTCAGGTGCAGACCAGAATCACCAGGTCCAGGTGTTGTGCAGGTGGCAACCAAACTCACCAGGTCCCGGTGAGGCACTGGTGGGGTACATGAGAAGTCACGAGGTACATGAGAAACTAGAAACATATGGGATCCCTGGGTGGCGCAGCGGTTTGGCGCCTGCCTTTGGACCAGGGCGCGATTCTGGAGATCCGGGATCGAATTCTACGTCGGGCTCCCGGTGCATGGAGCCTGCTTCTCCCTCTGCCTGTGTCTCTGCCTCTCTCTCTCTCTGTGACTATCATAAATAAATAAAAATTTAAAAAAAAGATGCTAGAAACACTGCGGCCAACAGGTCCACATGATCTCCATGTGGGAACGAGAATCACCAGTTACAGGTGAGGACCAGGTGGGGATCCGACTCACCATTTCCAGGTGAGACCCAGGTGGGAACCAGTGTCACCATGTCCAGGTGTGGCCCAGGTGAAGACCAGAGTTAATAGGTCCGGCTTGGTCACTGTTAGTGAACAGTATAACCATATCCTGATGCTGCCCAGGTGGGTAGCAGAGACACCAGGTCCTGGTGAGGCCCAAGTGGGACCAGAGACATGAGGTCCAGGTGAGGTCCCGATGGGAACCACAGTCACCAGGTCAGGTGAGGCCATGCTTAGGATCAGAGTCACCAGTTCCAGGTGAGGCCCAGGTGGAGCCAGAGTCATCTGGTACAGAAGAGGCCAAAGTCAGGACCAGAGTTACCAGGATCAGGTCACTCCAAGTGGGATAGAGTAATCATGTCCCGGTGATGCCCAGGTAGAACCAGAGTCACCAGGCCCAGATGTGGCGCAGGTGGTGAGCATGTTCACTAGGTCCCGTTGAGGCCCAGTTGAGGACCAGAGTCACCAGGTCTAGGTGAGGCCTAGAGTTGTACCAGATTCACCTGGTCTGGTGACATCCAGCTGGGGACCAGCGTACCCATGTCAGGCTGAGGCCCAGAGTGGATCCAGAGTCAACATATCCAGGTGAGGCTCAGGTGTGGAACAGAATATCCAGGTCATAATGGTCCACAGGTGAGGACCAGAATCACCAGATCTGGGTGAGGCCCAGTTAGCATCAGAGTCAGCACTTCCTGTTTAGCCAAGAAGGAGTCCACAGCAATCAGGTCCAGGTGCGGAAGAAAGTCAACAGGACTGGGTGAGGCCCAGATGGGGACCAGATTCACCAGGTCCAGGTGATTCCCATGTGCTGACGAGAGTTACCAGTTCCGGGTGACCACCAGGTAAGGACCAGATTCACCAGGTCCAAGTGAGGCCCACGTGGGGACCTGTGTCACTAGGCAAGGCTGAGGCCCAGGTGACAAACCCACTAACCAGGTCCAGGGGAGGCCAACCTGCAGGCCATGCAGAGGAAACAGGTCCCAATGATGCCCAGGTAGGGACGAGAGTTACCAGGTCCAGGTGAGGCCAACCTGCAGGCCAGAGTCACCAGATCCAGGTGATGCCCCAGTGGGGACAGGAGTCACCAGGTAAATGTGAGTCTACAAGAACACCATAGACACCAGGTCCAGGTGTGTTTCATGTGGGAACGAGAGTCACCAGGTCCAGGTGAGACCCAGGTGGGGACCACAGTCACCAGGTCCAGATTGAGGCCTAGGTGGGGGGACCAGAGTCATCAGGACCAGTTGAGAACAAAGTGCGGAGCAAAGTTATCATGTCCAGGTGAGGCCCAGTTGGGGAACAGAGTAACCTTGTCCCATTGATGCCAGGTGGGTAAAGAGTCACAAGGTCCAGAAGTGGCCTAACTGAGGAGTAGATTCACCAGGTCCTGTTGAGGCCCAGCTGAGGACAAGTGTCGCCAGCTCCGGGTGAGTCCTAGAGGGGGATCAGAGACACCCGGTCCTCGTGATATCCAGGTGGGTACCAGAGTCACCACGTCAGGGTGAGGCCCAGAGGGGGACGAGAATTACTAGGTCCAGGTGAGGCCCCGATGTGGAACTGAGAAACCAGGTCCCATGATGCCCATATGAGGACCTGAGTCACCAGGTCCAAATGAGGTCCCTGTGGGAACAAGTCACCTCGTCCAGGTGAGGCCCAGGTGAGACCACAGTCACCAGGTCCAGATGAGGCCCAGGAATATAAGAGAGTATCCAGGTCCCAATGATGCCCATGTAACGACCAGAGTCAACAAGTCCAGGAGAGGCCCAATATGGATCAGAGACATTGTGTTCCAGTAGAGGCCAGATGGAGACCACAGGAACCAGGTCCAGGAGAGCCCCATATGGGAACCAGAGCAACCAGATCCAGGTGAGTTCCAGGTGGGACCACAGTCACAAGGTCCAGGTGAGGCGCAGGTGGCAACAGGATTCACCAAGTCCAAGTGAGGCCCAGGTGGCGACCAGTCACAACATCCAGGTGCGGACCAGCTAAGGACCAGGTTCACCAGGCCAAAGTGAAGCCCAATGGGTGACGAGAGTCACCAGGTAAGGGTGAGGCCCAGATGGGGAACCAGAGTCACCAGTTTAGTTTGGGGCCCAGATTGGGACCAGAGGTCCCTGGTCAAAGTGAGGCCCAGATGTGGAATAGAGTATCCAGGTCGCAATGATGCCTGGGTGAGGACCAGAGTCACAAGGGCCATGCAGGCCCAGATGGGGATGAGAATCACAAGATCCTGGTGAGGCATAGAATAAGACCACAGTCAGCAATAACAAGTGAGCCCATTGTGGGTACCAGAGCCACTCTATCCAGCTGAGTCCCAGGTCCATGTGAGGCCCACGTGAGGAGCAGATTCATCAGGTCGAATTGAGGCATAGCTGGGGTCAAGAGTCACCAGGTCTGGGTGCGGCTTAGATGGGGCAAGATTCAGCAGTTCTGAGTGATGTCAAAGTGGGGAAGAGAGACACCAGGTCCAGGTGAGGCCAAACGGAGGACCAGAGTCACCAGATCCAGGTGAGGTCCATGTTGGAAAGAGAGTCACCAGGTCCAAGAGAGGTCCAGGTGGGGACCAGAGTCACCAGATCCAAGTGAAGTCCAGATGGGGACCAGAGTCACCAGATCCAGGTGAAGCCCAGGTGGGGACCAGACTCACTAGTTCCAGATGAGGCCAAGGTGAGGACCAGAGTTACCAGGTACAAGTGAGGCCCCGGTGGGGATCAGAGGCAACAGGTCCATGTGAGGCCAGCTTGGGGACTATGGTCAACAGGTCTACTTGAGGCCCAGGTGTGGAACACCGTAAACAGTTCCAGGTGATTCCCTGGTTGTGACAAGTGTCACCACGTCCAGATGAGGCCCAGTTTGGGACCAGGTTCACCAGGACCAGGGGAGGCCCTTGAAAGAACCAGAGTGAACAGTTCGAGGTAAGGCACAGGTTTCAACCAGGGTCAGCAGTTCCAAGTCAGGCCAAAGGGGGTTCACAGCCACTAGGGCACGGTGAGACCCAGAGGGGGACCAGAGTCACCTGGTCCAGGTGAGGTCCAGTTGTGGAACACAGTCACCGGGTCCCATTTTACCCAGTTGAGGACCATGGTCAACAGAGCCAGGTGAGACCCAGATTGGGATCGGCGTCTCCAAATCCGGGTGAAGCCAAGGTGGGGACCACAGTCACGAGATCCAGGGTAGTCTCAGGTGCAGACCAGAATCACCAGGTCCACGTGAGGTGCAGGTGGCAACCACAATCACCAGGTCCCGGTGAGGCCCTGGTGGGGACCATGTCACAAGGTACATGAGAAGCTAGAAACACTGCAGCCACCAGGTCCACATGATGTCCATGTGGGGACGAGAATGACCAGTTACAGGTTAGGCCCAGGTGGGGATCCGACTCACCATGTCCAGGTGAGATCAAGGTGGGAACCAGTGTCACCATGTCCAGGAGTGGCGCAGGTGAAGACCAGAGTTGATAGGTCCGGCTGGGTCACTGTTAGTGTACAATATAACCAAATCCTGATGCTACCCAGGTGGGTACCAGAGACACCAGGACCTGGTGAGCCCCAGGTGGGACCAGAGACTTGAGGTCCAGGTGAGGTCCCGATGGGAACCACAGTCACCAGGTTCGGTGAGGCCATGCTTAGGATCAGAGTCACCAGTTACAGGTGTGGCCCAGGTGGAGCCAGAGTCACTTGGTACAGAAGAGACCAAAGTCCGGACCAGAGTTACCAGGATCAGGTCAGTTCGAGTGTGGAATAGAGTAACCATGTCCCGATGATGCCCAGGTAGAACCAGAGTCATCAGGTCCACATGGGGCACAGGTGGGGAGCATGATCACTAGGTCCCAGTGAGGCCCAGGTGAGGACCAGGGTCACCAGATCTGGTTGAGGCCTAGAGGGGTACCAGAAACACCTGGTCCAGGTGACATCCAGATGGGGACCAGAGTCACCATGTCAGGGTGAGGCCCAGAAAGGTTCCAGAGTCATCATGTCCAGGTGAGGCTCAGGTGTGGAACAGATTCACCAGGTACCAATGATGCCCACGTGGGGACCAGAGTCACCAGGAATGGGTGACACGCAGATAGGATCAGAGTCACCAGTTCCAGGTGAGGCCAAGAAAGGGTCCACAGCAATCAGGTCCAGGTGGGGAACAAAGCCCCGAGGACTGGGTGAGGCCCAGATGGGGACCAGATTCACCAGGTCCAGGTGATTCCCAGGTGGTGAACAGAGTTACGAGTTCCGGGTGAGGACCAGGGAAGGACCAGATTCACCAGGTCCAAGTGAGGCCCACGTGGGGACCTGTGTCACCAGGCATGTGTGAGGCCCAAGTGACAACCCCTCTCACCAGGTCCAGGTGAGGCCAACCTGCAGGACATGCAGAGGAACCATGTCCCGATGATGCCGAGGTGGGGACTAGAGTTCTCAGGTCCAGGTGAGCCAACCTGCAGGCCATGCAGTGGAACATGTCCCGATGATGCCCAGGTAGGAACCAGATTTACCAGGTCCAGGTGAGGCCAACCTGCAGGCCATGCAATGGAACCATGTCCCGATGATGCCCAGGTAGGGATCAGAGTCACCAGGTCCAAATGAGGCCCAGATGGAGCATATTCACTAGGTGCAGGTGAGGCCCAGTTGATGATCACAGTCACCAGATATGGTTGAGTCCTAGAGGGGTACCAGAATCACCTGGACCAGGTGACATCCAGATGGGGACCAGAGTCACCAGGTCAGGGTGAGGCCCAGAGAGGTTCCAGAGTCATCATGTCCAGGTGAGACTCAGGTGAGGAACAGAGTTACCAGGTACCAATGATGCCCAGGTGAGGACCAGAATCACCAGATCTGGGTGACGTGCAGATACGATCAGAGTGACAAGTTCCAGGTGAGGCCAAGAAGGAGACCACAACAATCAGGTCCAGGTGGCGAACAAAGTCACCAGGAATGGGTGAGGCCCAGATGGGGACCAGATTCACCAGGTCCAGGTGAGGCCCAGGTGGTGAGCAGAGTCCCCGAGTGAGAGGACCATGTAAGGACCAGATTTACAGATCAAAGAGGCCCACGTGGGGACCTGAGTCACCAGGATTGGGTGAGGCCTAGAGGGGTACCAGATTCACCTGGTCTAGGTGACATCCAGATGGGGACGATCGTAACCATGTCAGGGCGAGGCCCAGAGGGGATCCAGAGTCATCATGTCCAGGTGAGGCTCAGGTGAGGAACAGAGTATCCAGGTCATAATGGTCCACAGGTGAGGACCAGAGTCACCATATCTCAGAGAGTCCCAGTTAGGATCAGAGTTACCACTTCCAGGTGAGGCCAAGAAGGTGTCCACAGCAATCAGGTCCAGGTTGGGAACAAAGTCACCAGGACTAGGTGATGCCCAGGTGGTGACCAGATTTACCAGTTCCCGGTGAGGACTAGGTAAGGACCACATTCACCAGGTCCTAGTGAGGCCCACGTGGGGACCTGTGTCACCAGGCATGGGTAAGACGCAGCTGGGAACCCCACTCACCAGGTCAAGATAAGGCCAACCTGCAGGCCAAGCAGAGGAACGAGGTCCCAATGATGCCCAGGTAGGGACCAGAGTTACCAGGTCCAGGTGAGGCCAACCAGCAGGCCATGCAGTGGAACCATTTCCCGATGATGCCCAGGGAGTGACCAGAGTCACCAGGTCCAAATGAGGCCCAGATGGAGCATATTCACTAGGTCCAGGTGTGGCCCAGTTGAGGACAAGAGTCACCAGATCTGGTTGAGGCCTAGAGGGGTACCAGAATCACCTGGTGCAGGTGACATCCAGATGGGGACCAGATCACCAAGTTTGGGTGAGGCCCAGGTGAGAACCCCACTCACCAGGTCCAAGTGAGGCCAACCTACAGGCCAAAGTCACCAGATCCAGGTGAGGCACTAGTGAGGACCGGAGTCACCAGGTACATGTGAGTCTACAAGTATACCACAGTCACCAGGTCCATGTGTGGTTCATGTGGGAACGAGAGTCACCAGGTCCAGGTGAGACCCAGGTGGGGACGACAGTCTCCAGGTCCAGATTGAGGCCTCGGATGGGGCCAGGGTCATCGGGACCAGTTGAGGTCAATGTGCGGAGCAAAGTTATCATGTCCATGTGAGGCCCAGGTGCGGAACAGAGTAACCATGTCCCATTGTTGCCAGGTGGGAAAAGAGTCACAAGGTCCAGACGAGGCCTAAGTGAGGAGTAGATTCACCAGGTCCTGTTGAGGCCGAGTTGAAGACCATTGACCCCAGTTCCGGGTGAGTCCCGAGGGGGACCAGAGTCACCCGGTTCTGGTGATATCCGGGGGCGGATTAGAGTCAGCACGTCAGGGTGAGGCCCAGAGAGGGACGAGAATCACTAGGTCCAGGTGAGGCCCCGATGTGGAACTGAGAAACCAGGTCCCATGATGTCCATATGAGGACCTGAGTCACCAGGTCCAGTTGAGGTCCCTGTGGGAACCAGTCACCTCGTCCAGGTGAGGCCTAGGTGGGACCACAGTCACCAGGTCCAGGTGAGGCCCAGGTATATAAGAGAGTATCCAGGTCCCAATGATGCCTAGGTAAGGACCAGAGTCAACAGGTCCATGAGAGGTCCAAATATGTATCAGAGTCATTGTGTTCCAGGTGAGGCCAGATGGAGACCACAGGAACCAGGTCCAGGAGAGCCCCATATGAGAACCAGAGCCACCAGATCCAGGTGAGGTCCAGGTGGGACCACAGTCACAAGGTCCAGGTAAGGTGCAGGTGGCAACAGGATTCACCAAGTCCAGGTGAGACCCAGGTGGCGACCAGTCACCAATTCCAGGTGTGGACCAGCTAAGGACCAGATTCACCAGGCCCAAGTGAAGCCCAAGGGGTGACCAGAGTCACCAGGTAAGGGTGAGGCCCAGAGGGGGAACCAGAGTAACCAGTTTAGTTTGAGGCCCAGAATGGGACCAGAGGTCCCTGGTCAAAGTGGGGCCCCGTTGTCGAATAGAGTATCCACTTCCCAATGATTCCTGGGTGAGGACCAGAGTCCCTAGGGCCATGCAGGCCCAGATGGAGAATAGAATCACTAGGTCCTGGTGAGGCATAGAATAAGACCACAGTCACCAGTATCAGTTGAGACCCTTGTGGGAACCAGAGCCACTGTATCCAGCTGACTCCCAGGTCCATGTGAGGCCCACGTGAGGATCAGATTCATCAGGTCGAATTGAGGCATAGCTGGTGATAAGAGTCACCAGGTCTGGGTGCGGCCTAGGTGGGGCAAGATTCAGCAATTCTGAGTTAGGTCCAAGTGGGGACGAGAGACACCATGTCCAGGTGAGGCCAAACTGAGGACCAGAGTCACCAGATCCAGGTGAGGTCCATGTTGGAAAGAGAGTCACCAGGTGCAGGAGAGGTCCAGGTGGGGACCAGAGTCACCAGATCCAGGTGAGGTACAGGTGGGGACCAGAGTCACCAGATCCAGGTGAAGCCCAGGTGGGGACCAGAGTCACTAGGTCCAGATGAGGCCCAGATGAGGGCCAGAGTTACCAGGTACACGTGAGGCCCCGGTGGGGATCAGAGGCAACAGGTCATGTGAGGCCGGCTTGGGGACCATGGTCAACAGGTCTACTTGAGGCCCAGATGTGGAACACAGTAAGCACGTCCAGGTGAGTACGCGGTTGTGACAAGAGTCACCACGTCCAGGTGAGTCCCAGGTGGGGACCAGGATCACAAGGTACAGGGTAGGCCCTTGAAAGTACCAGAGTCAACAGTTCGAGATCAGGCGCAGGTGGCAACCAGCGTCAGCAGGTCCAAGTCAGGGCAAACTTGGGTTCACAGTCACTAGGGCGTGGTGAGACCCAGAGGGAGACCAGAATCACCTGGTCCAGGTGAGGTCCAGTTGTGGAATACAGTCACCGGGTCCCAAATTTGCCCAGTTGAGGACCATGGTCAACAGGGCCAGGTGAGGCCCAGATGGAGACCGGAGTCCCCAAAGCAGGTGAAGCCCTGGTGGGGACCACAGTCACCAGATCCAGGGTAGTCTCAGGTGCAGACCAGAATGACCAGGTCCACTTGAGGTGCAGGTGGTAACCACACTCACCAGGTCCCTGTGAGGCCCTGGTGGGGACCAGAGTCACGAGGTACATGAGAAGCTAGAAACACTGCAGCCACCAGGTCCACATGATGTCCATGTGGGAACGAGAATCACCAGTTACAGGGGAGGACCAGTTGTGGATGCGACTCACCATGTCCAGGTGAGACCCAGGTGGGAACCAGTGTCAAAATGTCCAGGTGTGGCCCAGGTGAAGACCAGAGTTAATAGGTCCGGCTGGGTCACTGTTAGTGAACAGTGTAACCATATCCTGATGCTACCCAGGTGGGTGGCAGAGACACAAGGTCCTGGTGAGGCCCAAGTGGGACCAGAGACATGAGGTCCAGGTGAGGTATCGATGGGAACCACAGTCACCAGGTCAGGTGAGGCCATGCTTAGGATCAGAGTCACCAGTAACAGGTGAGGCCCAGGTGGAGCCAGAGTCACCTGGTACAGAAGAGGCCAAAGTCAGGACCAGAGTTACCAGGATCAGGTCACTCCAAGTGGGAATAGAGTAACCATGTCCCGATGATGCCAATGTAGAACCAGAGTCACCAGGCCCAGATGTGGCGCAGGTGGGGAGCATGTTCACTAGGTCCCGTTGAGGCCCATTTGAGCACCAGAGTCACCAGGTCTAGGTGAGGCCTAGAGGGGTACCAGATTCACCTGGTCTGGTGACATCCAGATGGGGACCAGAGTCCCCATGTCAGGCTGAGGCCCAGAGGGGATCGAGAGTCAACATATCCAGGTGAGGCTCAGATGTGGAACCGAGTATCCAGGTCATAATGGTCCACAGGTGAGGACCAAAGTCACCAGATCTGGGTGAGGCCCAGTTAGCATCAGAGTCAGCAGTTCCAGGTTAGCCAAGAAGGAGTCCACAGCAATCAGGTCCAGGTGGGGAAGAATGTCAGCAGGACTGGGTGAGGCCCAGATGGGAACCAGATTCACCAGGCCCAGGTGATTCCCATGTGGTGACCAGAGTTACCAGTTCCGGGTGACCACCAGGTAAGGGCCAGATTCACCAGGTCCAAGTGAGGCGCACGTGGGGACCTGTGTCACTAGGCAAGGGTGAGGCCCAGGTGACAAACCCACTCACCAGTTCCAGGTGAGGCCAACCTGCAGGCCATGCAGAGGAAACAGGTCCCAAAGATGCTCAGGTAGGCACGAGAGTTACCAGGTGCAGGTGAGGCCAACCTACAGGCTATGCAGTGGAATCATGTCCCGATGATGCCCAGGTAGGGACCAGAGTTACCAGCTCCAGGTGAGGCCAACCTGCAGGTCATGCAGTGGAACCATGTCCCGATGATGCCCAGGTAGGGACCAGAGTCACCAGGTCCAAATGAGGCCCAGATGGAGCATATTCACTAGGTCCAGGTGAGGCCCATTTGAGGACCAGAGTCACCAGACCTGGTTGAGGCCCAGAGGGGTACGATAATCCCCTGGTCCAGGTGACATCCATATGGGGATCAGAGTCACCAGGTCAGGTTGATAGAGAGAGGTTCCAGAGTCATCATGTCCAGGGGAGCCTCAGGTATGGAACAGAGTCACCAGGTCCAATGATGCTCAGGTGAGGACCAGAGTTACCAGGTACACGAGAGGCCCCGGTGGGGATCAGAAGCAACAGGTCCATGTGAGGCCTGCTTGGGGACCATGGTCAACAGGTCTACTTGAGGCTCAGGTGTGGAACACAGTAACCAGGTCTAGGTGAGTAACCGGTGGTGACAAAAGTTACCACGTCCAGGTGAGGCCCAGGTGGGGACCAGGATCACCAGGTCCAGGGGAGGCCCTTGAAAGTACCAGAGTCAACAGTACGACGACAGTCGCAGGTGGGAACCAGGGTCAGCAGGTCCAAGTCAGTCCTAAGTGGGGTTCACAGTCACTAGGGCACGGTGATACCCAGAGGGGGACCAGAGTCGCCTGGTCCAGGTGAGGTCCAGGTGTGGAACACAGTCACCAGGTCCCAATTTTGCCCAGTTGAATACCATGGTCAACAGGCCAAGTGAGGCCAAGATGGGGATCGGAGTCCCCAAATCCAGGTGAAGCCCAGGTGTAGACCACAGTCACCAGATCCAGGGTAGCCTCAGGTGCAGACCAGAATCACCAGGTCCAGGTGAGGTGCGGGTGACAACCACACTCATCAGTGCCCGGTGAGGCCCTGGTGGGGACCAGAGTCACGAGGTACATGAGAAGCTAGAAACACTGCAGCCACCAGGTCCACATGATGTCCATGTGGGAACGACAATCACCAGTTACAGTTGAGGACCAGGTGGAGCCAGAGTCACAGAAGGAGGCCAAAGTCAGGACCAGAGTTACCAGGATCAGGGCAGTCCCAGTGGGGAATAGAGTAACCATGTCCCAATGATGCCCAGGTAGAACCAGAGTCGCCAGTTCCAGATGAGGCGGAGGTGGGGAGCATATTCACTAGGTCCCGGTGAGGCCCAGTTGAGGACCAGAGTCACCAGGTCAAGTTGAGGCCTAGAGGGGTACCAGATTCATCTTGTCTTGGTGACATCCAGATGGGGCCCATGTCACCATGTCAGGCTGATCCCAGAGGGGATCCAGAGTCATCATGTCCAGGTGAGGCTCAGGTGTGGAACAGAGTATCCAGGTCATAATGGTCCACAGGTGAGGACCAGAGTCTCAGATCTGGGTGAGGCCCAGTAAGGATCAGAGTCAGCAGTTCCAGTTGAGGCCATGGAGGAGTCCACAGCAAACAGGTCCAGGAGGGGAGCAAAGTCACCAGGACTGGGTGAGGCCCAGATGGGGACCAGATTCACGAGGTCCAGGTGATTCCCAGGTGGTGACCAGGGTTACCAGCTCCGGGTGAGGAACAGATAAGACCAGATTCACCAGGTCCAAGTGAACCCCACGTGGGACCTGTGTCACCAGGTATCGGTGAGGTATATTTGTCACCATGTGGCAAACCCGCTCACCAGGTCCAGGTGATGCCAACCTGCAGGCCATGCAGTGGAACCATGTCCCGATTATGCCCAGGTAGGGACCGGAGTCATCAGGTCCAAATGAGGCCCAGATAAATCATATCCACTAGGTCCAGGTGAGGCCCAGTTGAGGACCAGAGTCACCAGAACTGGTTGAGACCTAGAAGGGTACCAGAATCCCCTGGTCCAGGGGACATCTCGACGGGGACCAGAGTCACCAGGTCAAGGTGAGGCACAGAGAGGTTCAAGAGTCACCATGTCCAGGTGAGACTCTGCTGTGGAACAGAGTCACCAGGTACCAATGATGCCCAGGTGAGGACCAGAGTCACCAGATCTGGGTGACGCGCAGATAGGATCAGAGTTACCAGTTCCAGGTGAGGCCAAGAAAGAGTCCACAGCAATCAGGTCCAGGTGGGGAACAAAGTCACGAGGACTGGGTGAGGCCCAGATTCACCCGGTCCAGGTGAGGCCCAGGTGGTGACCAGAGTCCCCGGCTCTGGGAGAGGACCAGGTAAGGACCAGATTCACCAGGTCCAAGAGGCCGACGTGGGGACCTGAGTCACCAGGTACAGGTGAGGCCCAGGTGGAGCCAGAGTCACCTGGTACAGAAAATGCCAAAGTCAGGAATAGTGTTACCAGGATCAGGTCACTCCCAGTGGGGAATAGAGTAACCATGTCCCTATGATGCCCACGTAGAACCAGAGTCACCATATCCAGATGAGGCGCAGTTGGGGAGCATATTCACTAGGTCCCGGTAAGGCTCAGTTGAGGACTAGAGTCACCAGGTTTGGTTGAGGACTAGAGGGGTACCAGATTCACCTGGTCTAGGAGACATCCAGATGGTGACCAGAGTCTCCATGTCAGAGGGAGGCCCAGAGTGGATTCAGAGTCATCATGTCCAAGTGAGGCTCAGGTGTGGAGCAAAGTTATCATGTCCAGGTGAGGCCCAGGTGGGAAACAGAGTAACCATGATCCCATTGATGCCAGGTGGGAAAAGAGTCACAAGGTCCAGACGAGACCTAAGTGAGGAGTAGATTCAACAGGTACTGTTGAGATCCAGCTGAGGACAAGTGTCGCCAGCTCCGGGTGAGTCCCAGAGGGGGACCAGAGTCACCTGGTACTGGTGATATCCAGGTGGGGACCAGAGTCACCACGTCAGGGTGAGGCCCAGAGGGGACGAGAATCACTAGGTCCAGGTGAGGCCCAGATGTGGAACTGAGAAACCAGGTCCCATGATGCCCATATGAGGACCTGAGCCACCAGGTCCAGGTGAGGTCCCTGTGGGAACAAGTCACCTCGTCCAGGTGAGGCCCAGGTGGGACCACAGTCACCAGGTCCAGATGAGGCCCAGGAATATAACAGAGTATCCAGGACCCAATGATGCCCAGGTAAGGACCAGAGTCAACAGGTCCAGGAGAGGCCCAAATATGGATCAGAGTCATTGTGTTCCAGGTGAGGCCCGATGGAGACCACAGAAACCAGGTCCAGGAGAGCCCCATATGGGAAACAGAGCCACCAGATCCAGGTGAGGTCCAGGTGGGACCACAGTCACAAGGTCCAGGTGAGGCGCAGGAGGCAACAGGATTCAACAAGTCCAGGTGAGACCCAGGTGGCGACCAATCACCAGATCCAGGTGCGGACCAGCTAAGGACCAGATTCACCAGGCCCAAGTGAAGCCAAGGGGTGACCAGAGTCACGAGGTAAGGGTGAAACCGAGAGGGGCACCAGAGTAACCAGTTTAATTTGAGGCCAAGAATGGGACCAGAGGTCCCTGGTCAAAGAGGGGCCCAGGTGTGGAATAGAGTATCCAGGTCCCAATGATGCCTGGGTGAGGACCAGAGTCACTAGGGCCATGCAGGCCCAGATGGGGAACAGAATCACTAGGTCCTTGTGAGGCATAGATAAAGACCCGAGTCACCAGTAACAGGTGAGACTCTTGTGGGAACCAGAGCCACTCTATGCAGCTGAGTCCCAAGTCCATGTGAGGCCCACGTCAGGATCAGACTCATCAGGTCAGGTCGAATTGAGGCATAGCTGGGGACAAGAGTCCCCAGGTCTGGGTGCGTCCTAGTTTTGGCAAGATTCTGCAGTTTTGAGTTAGGTCAAAGTGGGGACGAGAGACACGATGTCCAGGTGAGGCCGAACTGAGGACCAGAGTCACCAGATCCAGGTGAGGTCCAGGTGGGGACCAGAGTCACCAGATCCAGGTGAAGTCCAGGTGGGGACCAGAGTCACTAGGCCCAGATAAGGCCCAGGTGAGGACCAGAGTTACCAGGTACACGTGAGGCCCCGGTGGGGATCAGAGGAAACAGGTCCATGTGAGGCCGGCTTGGGGACTATGGTCAAGAGGTGTACTTGAGGCCCAGGTGTAGAACACAGTAAGCAGGTCCAGGTGAGTCCCCGGTGGTGACAAGAGTAACCACGTCCAGGTGAGGCCCAGATGCGGACCAGGATCACCAGATACAGGGGAGGCCCTTGAAAGAACCAGAGTCAACAGTTCGAAGTCAGACTTAGGTGGCATCCAGGGTCAGCAGGTCCAAGTCAGGCCAAATTGCTGTTCACAGTCACTAGGGCACGGTGAGACCCAGAGGGGGACCAGAGTCACCTGGTCCAGGTGAGGTCCAGTTGTGGAACACAGTCAGAGGCTCCCAATTTTGCCCAGTTGAGGACCATGGTCAACAGGGCCAGGTGAGGCCCAGATGGGGACCGGAATCCCCAAATCCAGGTGAAGCTGAGGTGGGGACCACAGTCACCAGATCCAGGGTAGTCTCAGGTGCAGACCAGAATCATCAGGTCCAGGTGAGGTGCCGGTGGCAACCACACTCAGCAGGTCCCAGTGAGGCCATGGTGGGGACCAGAGTCACGAGGTACATGAGAAGCTACAAACACATGGGATCCCTGGGTGGCGCAGCGGTTTGGCGCCTGCCTTTGGCCCAGGGCGCGATCCTGGAGACCCGGAATCGAATCCCACGTCGAACTCCCTGTGCATGGAGCCTGCTCCTCCCTCTGCCTGTGTCTCTGCCAATCTCTCTCTGTGACAATCATAAATAAATAAAAATTAAAAAAAAGAAGCTAGAAACACTACGGACAACAGGTCCACATGATCTCCATGTGGGAACGAGAATCACCAGTTATAGGTGAGGGCCAGGTGGGGATACGACTCACCATGTCCAGGTGAGACCCAGGTGGGAACCAGTGACACCATGTGCAGGTGTGGCCCAGGTGAAGACCAGAGTTAATAGTTCCGGCTGGCGCACTGTTAGTGAACACTGTAACCATATCCTGATGCTACCCAGGAGGGTCCCAGAGACTTCAGGTCCTGGTGAGGCCCAGGTAGGACCAGAGACTTGAGGTCCAGGTGAGGTCCCGATGGGAACCACAGTCACCAGGTCAGGTGAGGCCATGCTTAGGATCAGAGTCACAGGTTACAGGTGAGGCCGAGGTGGAGCCAGAGTCACCTGGTACATAAGAGGCCAAAGTCAGGACCAGAGTTACCAGGATATGGTCAGTCCCAGTGGGGAATAGAGTAACCATGTCCCGATGATACCCAGGTAGAACCAGAGTCACCAGGTCCAGATGATGCGCAGGTGGGGAGCATGTTCACTAGGTCCCGGTGAGGCCCAGTTGAGGACCATATTTACCAGGTCAAGTTGAGGCATAGAGGGGTACCAGATTCACCTGTACTAGGTGACATACGGATGGGGACCAGAGTCACCATATCAGTCTGAGGCCCAGAGGGGCTCCAGAGTCATCATGTCCAGGTGAGGCTCAGGGGTGGAAGAGTTTATCCAGCTCATAATGGTCCACAGATGAGGACCAGAGTCACCAGAACTGGGTGAGGCCCAGTTAGGATCAGAGTCACCAGTTCCAGGTGAGGCCAAGAAGGAGTCCACAGCAATCAGGTACAGGTGGGGAACAATTTCACCAGGACTGGATGAGGCCCAGATGGGGACCAGAATCACCAGGCCCAGGTGATTCCCAGGTGGTGACCAGACTTACCAGTTCCGGGTGAGGACCAGGTAAGGACCAGATTCACCAGGTCCAAGTGAGGCCCACGTGGGGACCTGTGTCACTAGGCATGGGTGAGGCCCAGGTGACAAACCCACTCACCAGGTCCAGGTGAGGCCAAACTGCAGGACATACAGAGGAACCAGGTCCCAATGATGCCCAGGTAGGGACGAGAGTTATCAGGTCCAGGTGAGGCCAACCTACAGGCCATGCAGTGGAACCATGTCCGATGATGCCCAGGTATGGACCAGAGTCACCAGGTCCAAATGAGGCCCAGATGGAGCATAATCACTAGGTCCAGGTTAGGCCCAGTTAACGACCAGAGTCACCAGACCTGGTTGAAGCTCAGAGAAGTACCATGATTCCCTGGTCCAGGTGACATCCATATGGGGACCAGAGTCACCAGGTCAGGTTGATGCCCAGAGAGGTTCCAGAGTCATCATGTCCAGGGGAGCCTCAGGTGTGGAACAGAGTCACCAGGTACCAATGATGCCCAGGTGAGGACCAGAGTTACCAGGTACACGTGAGGCCCCGGTGGGTTTCAGAGGCAACAGGTCCATGTGAGGCCGGCTTGGGGACCATGGTCAACAGGTCTACTTGAGGCCCAGGTGTGGAAAACAGTAAGCAGGTCCAGGTGAGTCCCCGTTGGGGACAAGAGTCACCACGTGCAGGTGAGTGCAAGGTGGACACCAGGATCGCCAGGTACAGGGGAGGTCCTTGAAAGAACCAGAGTCAACAGTTCGAGGTCAGGGGCAGGTAACAACCAGGTTCAGCAGGTCGAAGTCAGGCCAAAATGGGGTTCACAGTTACTAGGGCACGGTGAGACCCAGAGGGAGACCAGAGTCACCTGGTCCAGGTGTGGTCCAGTTGTGGAACACAGTCAACGGGTCACAATTTTGCCCAGTTGAGGACCATGGTCAACAGGGCCAGGTCAGACCCAGAAGGGGACCGGAGTCCCGAAATCCAGGTAAAGCCCAGGTGGGGACCAGAAACAGTCACCAGATCCAGGGTAGTCTCAGGTGTAGACCAGAATCGCCGGGTCCAGGTGAGGTACAGGTGGCGACCACACACACCAGGTCCCGGTGAGGCCCTGGTGGGGACCAGAGTCACTAGGTACATGAGAGGCTAGAAACACTGAAGCCATCAGGTCCACATGATGTCCATGCGGGAACGAGAATCACCAGTTACACTTGAGGACCACGTGGGGATCCGACTCACCATGTCCAGGTGAAACCCAGGTGGGAACCAGTGTCAGCATATCCAGGTGTGGCCCTTGTGAAGACCAGAGTTAATAGGTCTCGGTGGGTCACTGATAGTGAACAGGGTAACCATATCCTGATGCTACCCAGGTGGGTACAAGAGACACCAGGTCCTGGTGAGGCCCAGGAGGGACCAGAGACATGAAGTCCAGGTGAGGTCCCGATGGGAACCACAGTCACCATTTCAGGTGAGGCCATGCTTAGGATCAGAGTCACGAGTTACAAGTGAGGCCCAGGTCGAGCCAGAGTAACCTGGTACAGAAGAGGCCAAAGTCAGGAGCAGAGTACCAGAATCATGTCAGTCCCAGTGGGGAACAGTGGGGAACAGAGTAACAATGTCCCGATGAAGCCCAGGTAGAACCTGAGTCACCAGGTCCAGATGAGGCGCAGTTGGGGAGCATGTTCACTAGGTCCCGGTGAGGCCCAGTTCAGGACCAGAGTCACCAGGTCAAGTTGGCGCCAAGAGGTGTACAAGATTCACCTGGTCTAGGTGACTTCCATATGGGGACCAGAGTCACCAGGTCCAGGTTATTCCGAGGTGGTGAACAGAGTTACGAGTTCCGGGTGAGGACCAGGTAAGGACCAGAGTCACCAGGTCCAAGTGAGGCCCAAGTGGGGACCTGAGTCACCAGGCATGTGTGAGGCCCATATGACAACCCCCCTCACCAGGTACAGGTGAAGCCAACCTGCAAGCCATGCAGAGGAAACATGTCCAGATGATGCCGAGGTAGGGACTAGAGTTCTCAGTTCCAGGTGAGGCCAACCTGCAGGCCATGCAGTGAAACATGTCCCGATGATGCCCAGGTAGGGATCAGAGTCACCAGGTCCAAATGAGGCCCAGATGGAGCATATTCACTAGGTGCAGGTGAGGCCCAGTTGAGGATCACAGTCACCAGATCTGATTGAGTCCTAGAGGAGTACCAGAATCCCCTGGACCAGGTG
The DNA here is from genome assembly GCF_053574225.1 of Canis aureus. Classification (NCBI taxonomy): domain Eukaryota; kingdom Metazoa; phylum Chordata; class Mammalia; order Carnivora; family Canidae; genus Canis; species Canis aureus. The sequence goes on along the minus strand of NC_135632.1, from coordinate 53,316,857 downwards.
ACATCCAGATGGGGACCAGAGTCACCAGGTCACGGTGAGGCCCAGAGAGGTTCCAGAGTCATCATGTCCAGGTGAGGCTCAGGTGTGGAACAGAGTCACCAGGTACCAATGATGCCCAGGTGAGGACCAGAGTCACCAGATCTGGGTGACGTGCAGATACGATCAGAGTCACCAGTTCCAGGTGAGGCCAAGAAGTAGTCCACAACAATCAGGTCCAGGTGGTGAACAAGGTCACCAGGAATGGGTGAGGCCCAGATGGGGACCAGATTCACCAGCTCCAGGTGAGGCCCAGATGGTGAGCAGAGTCCCCGGTCAGGGTTAGGACCAGGTAAGGACCAGATTAACAGGTCAAAGAGGCCCACGTGGGCACCTGAGTCACCAGGTTTGGGTGAGACCCAGGTGGCAACCCCACTCACCAGGTCCAAGTGAGGCCAACCTGCAGGCCAGAGTCACCAGATCCAGGTGAGGCCCTAGTGGGGACCGGAGTCACCAGGTAAATGTGAGTCTACAAGTACACCACATTCACCAGGTCCAGGTGTGGTTCATGTGGGAACGAGAGTCACCAGGTCCAGGTGAGACCCAGGTGGGGACGACAGTCTCCATGTCCAAATTGAGGCCTCGGTTGGGGGACCAGGGTCATCAGTACCAGTTGAGGCCAAAGTGCGGAGATAAGTTATCATGTCCATGTGAGGCCCAGATGCGGAACAGAGTAACCATGTCCCATTGCTGCCAGGTGGGAAAAGAGTCACAAGGTCCAGACGAGGCCTAAGTGAGGAGTAGATTCACCAGGTCCTGTTGAGGCCCAGCTGAGGACCAGTGTCCCCAGCTCCGGGTGTGTCCCAGAGGGGGACTAGAGTCCCCCGGTTCTGGTGATATCCAGGTGGGGACCAGAGTCACCACGTCAGGTTGAGACCCAGAGGGGCACGAGAATCACTAGGTCCAGGTGTGGAACTGAAACCAGGTCTCATGATGCCCATATGAGGACCTGAGTCACCAGGTCCAGGAGAGGTCCCTGTGGGAACCAGTCACCTGTCCAGGTGAACCCATGTGGGACCACAGTCACCAGGTCCAGGTGGGGCCAAGACATATAAGAGAGTATCCAGGTCCCAATGATGCCCAGGTAAGGACCAGAGTCAACAGGTCCAGGAGAGGCCCAAATATGGATCAGAGTCACTGTGTTCCAGGTGAGGTCAGATGGAGACCATAGGAACCAGTTCCAGGAGAGCCCCATATGGGAACCAGATACACCAGATCCCGGTGAGGTCCAGGTGGGACCACAGTCACAAGGTCCAGGTGAGGCGCAGGTGGCAACAGGATTTACCAAGTCTAGGTGAGGCCCAGGTGGCGACCAGTCACCACATCCAGGTGCGGACCAGCTAAGGACCAGATTCACCAGGCGCAAGTGAAGCCCAAGGGGTAACCCGAGTAACCAGGTAAGGGTGAGTCCCAGAGGGGGAAGCAGAGTAACCAGTTTAGTTTGAGGCCCAGAATGGGACCAGAGGTCCCTGGTCAAAGTGAGGCCCAGTGTGGAATAGAGTATCCAGGTCCCAATGATGCCTGGGTGAGGACCAGAGTCACTATGGCCATGGAGTCCCAGATGGGGAACAGAATCACTAGGTCTTGGTGAGGCATAGAATAAGACCACAGTCAGCAGTATCAGGTGAGCCCCTTGTGGGAACCAGAGCCACTCTATCCAGCTGAGTCCCAGGTCCATGTGAGGCCCCCGTGAGGACCAGATTCATCAGGTCGAATTGAGGCATAGCTGGGGACAAGAGTCACCAGGTCTGGGTGCGGCCTAGATGGGGCAAGATTCAGCAGTTCTGAGTTAGGTCAAAGTGGGGATGAGAGACACCAGGTCCAGGTGAGGCCATACTGAGGACCAGAGTCACCAGATCCAGGTGAAGCCCAGGTGGGGACCAGAGTCACCAGATCCAGGTGAGGCCCTAGTGGGGACTGGAGTCACCAGGTACATGTGAGTATACAAGAACACCACAGTCAGCAGGTCCAGGTGTGGTTCATCTGGGAACGAGAGTCACCAGGTCCAGGTGAGACCCAGGTGGGGACCACAGTCACCAGGTCCAGATTGAGGCCTAGGTGGGGGACGAGAGTCATCAGGACCAGTTGAGGCCAAAGAGTGGAGCAAAGTTATCATATCCAGGTGAGGCCCAGGTGGGGAACAGAGTAACAATGTCCCATTGATGCCAGGTGGGAAATGAGTCACAAGGTCCAGACGATGACTAAGTGAGGAGTAGATTCACCAGGTCCTATTGAGGCCTAGTTGAGGACCAGTGTCCCCATTTCCGGGTGAGTCCAAGAGGGGGACCAGAGTCACGCGGTTTTGGTGATATCCAGGTGGGGACCAGGGTCACCACATCAGGGTGAGGCCCAGAGGCGGACGAGAATCACTAGGTCCAGGTGAGACCCCGATGTGGAACTGAGAAACCAGGTCCCATGATGCCCATATGAGGACCTGAGTCACCAGGTCCAGGTGAGTTCCCTGTGGGAACCAGGCAACTCGTCCAGGTGAGGCCCAGGTGGGACCACAGTCACCGGTCCCGGTGAGGCCCAGGTATATAACAGAGTATCCAGCTCCCAAATATGCCCAAGTAAGGACCAGAGTCAACAGGTCCAGGAGAGGCCCAAATATTGTTCAGAGTCATTGTGTTCCAGGTGAGGCCAGATGGAGCCCACAAGAACCAGGTCCAGGAGAGCCCCATATGGGAACCAGAGCCACCAGATACAGGTGAGGTCCAGGTGGGACCACAGTCACAAGGTCCAGGTGAGGCGCAGGTGGCAACAGGATTCACCAAGTCCAGGTGAGGCCCAGGTGGCGACCAGTCACCAGATCCAGGTGCGGACCAGCTAAGGACCAGATTCACCAGGCCCTAGTGAAGCCCAAAGGGTGATCAGAGTCACCAGGTAAGGGTGAGGCCCAGAGGGGAACCAGAGTAACCAGTTTAGTTTGACGCCCAGAATGGGACCAGAAGTCCCTGTTCAAAGTGTGGCACAGGTGTGGAATAGACTATCCAGGGTGAGGATCTTTGGGTCCATCACCCAATGATGCCTGGGTGACGACGAGAGGCACTAGGGTCATGCAAGCCCAATTGGGGAACAGAAATACTAGGTCCTGGTGTGGGATAGAATAAGACCACAGTCAGCAGTATCAGGTGAGGCCCTTGTGGGAACCAGAGCCACTCTATCCAGCTGAGTCCCAGGTCCATGTGAGGCCCACGTGAGGAACAGATTCATCAGGTCGAATTGAGGCATAGCGGGGCACAAGAGTCACCAGATCTGGGTACGGCTTAGGTGGGGCAAGATTCAGCAGTTCTGAGTTAGGTCAAAGTGGGGACGAGAGACACCAGGACCAGGTGAGGCCAAACTGAGGACCAGAGTCACCAGATCCAGGTGAGGTCCATGTTGGAAAGAGAGTCACCAGATCCAGGTGAGATCCATGTTGGAAAGTGAGTCACCTTGTCGAGGAGAGGTCCATGTGGGGACCAGAGTCACTAGATCCAGGTGTAGTCCATGTTGGTAAGAGAGTCACCAGGTTCAGGAGAGGTCCAGTTGGGGACCAGAGTCACCAGATCCAGGTGAGGTCCAGGTGGGGACCAGAGTCACCAGATCCAGTGAAGCCCAGGGGGGGACCAGAGTCACTAGGTCCAGATGAGGCCAAGCAGAGGACCAGAGATACCAGGTACACGTCAGGCCCCGGTGGGGATCAGAGGCAGCAGATCCATGTGAGTCCGGCTTGGGGACCATGGTCAACAGGTCTACTTGAGGCCCAGGTGTTGAACACTGTAACCAGGTCCTGGTGAGTCCCCGGTGGTGAAAAGAGTCTCCACGTCCAGGTGAGCCCAGTTGGGGACCAGGATCACCAGGTCCAGGAGAGGCCCTTGAAAGTACCAGAGTCAACAGTTCGAGGTCAGGAGCAGGTGGCAACCAGGGTCAGCAGGTGCAAGTCAGGTCAAAGTGGGGTTCACAGTCACAAGGGCACGGTGAGACCCAGAGGGGGACCAGAGTCACCTGGTACAGGTGAGGTCCAGGGGTGGAACACAGTCACCGGATCCCAATTTCGCCCAGTTGAGGACCATGGTCAACTGGGCCAGGTGAGGCCCAGATGGGTACCGGAGTCCCCAAATCCAGGTGAAGCCCAGCTGGGGACCACAGTCACCAGATCCAGGGTATTCTCAGGTGCAGACCAGAATCACCATGTCCAGGTGAGGTGCAGGTGTCAACCACACTCACAAGGTCCCGGTGAGGCCATGGTGAGGACCAGAGTCACGAGGTACATGAGTCGCTAGAAACATTGCAGCAGCAACCAGGTCCACATGATGTCCATGTGGGAACGAAAATCACCAGTTACAGGTGAGGACCAGGTGGGGATCCGACTCACCATGTCCAGGTGAGACGCAGGTGGGAACCAGTGTCACCATGTCCAGGTGTGGCCCAGGTGAAGACGAGAGTTAATAGGTCCGGCTGGGTCACTGTTAGTGAACAGTGTAACCATATCCTGATGCTACCCAGGTGGGTACCAGAGACACCAGGTCCTGGTGAGGCCCAGGTGGGACCAGAGACATGAGGTCCAGGTGAGGTCCCGATGGGAACCACAGTCACCAGGTCAGGTGAGGCCATGCTTAGGATCAGAGTCACCAGTTACAGGTGAGGCCCAGGTGGAGTCAGAGTCACCTGGTAGAGAATAGGCCAAAGTCAGGACCAGAATTACCACGATGAGGTCAGTCCCAGAGGGGAATAGAGGAACCATTTCCCGATGATGCCCAGGTAGAAACAGAGTCACCATTTATAGATGAGGCACAGTTGGGAAGCATGTTCACTAGGTCCCGGTGAGGCCCATTTGAGGACCAGAGTCACCAGGTCTAGTTGAGTCCTAGAGCGGTATCAGATTCACCTGGTCTAGGTGACATCCAGATGGGGACCAGAGTCACCATGTCAGGGTGAGGCTCAGAGAGGATCCAGAGTCATCATGTCCAGCTGAGGCTCAGTTGTGGAACAGAGTATTCAGGTCATAATGGTCCACAGGTGAGGACCAGATTCACCAGATCTGGGTGAGGCCCAGTTAGGATCAGAGTAACCAGTTCCAGGTGAGACCAAGAAGGGGTCCACAGCAATCAGGTCCAGGTGGGAACAAAGTCAACAGGACTGGGGGAGGCCCAGATCGGGACCAGATTCACCAGGTCCAGGTGAGGCGAGGTGGTGACCAGAGTCCCCGGGTATGGGAGAGGACCATGTAGGACCAGATTCACCAGGTCCAAGACGCCCACGTGGGGACCTGAGTCACCAGGTATGGGTGATGCCCAGGTGGCAACCCTACTCACCAGGTCCAGGTGAGGCCAACCTGCAGGCCAGAGTCACCAGATCCAGGTGAGGCCCTAGTGGGGACCGGAGTCAACAGGTAAATGTGAGTCTACAAGAACACCACAGTCACCAGGTCCAGGTGTGCTTCATGTGGGATCGAGAGTCACCAGGTCCAGGTGAGACCCATGTGGGGACCACAGTCACCAGGTCCAGATTGAGGCCTAAGTGGGGGACCAGAGTCATCGGGACCATTTGAGGCTGAAGTGCGGAGCACAGTTATCATGTCCACGTGAGGCCCATGTGGGGAACAGAGTAAACAAGTCCCGTTGATGCCAGGTGGGAAAAGACTCACAAGGTCCAGACGAGGCCTAAGTGAGGAGTGGATTCACCAGGTCCTGTTGAGGCCAAGTTGAGGACCAGTGTCCCCAGCTCTGGTTGAGTCCCAGACGGGGATAAGAGTCACCCGGTTCTGGTGATATCCAGGTGGGGACCAGAGTCACCACGTCAGGGTGAGGCCCAGAGGGGGAAGAGAATCACTTGGTCCAGGTGAGGCCCCGATGTGGAACTGAGAAACCAGGTAACATGATGCCCATATGAGGACTTGAGTCACGAGGTCCAGGTGATGTCCCCGTGGGAACCAGTCACCTCGTCCAGGTGAGGCCCAGGTGGGACCACAGTCAACAGGTCCAGGTGAGGCCCAGGTATATAAGAGAGTATCCAGGTACCAATGATGCCCAGGTAAGGACCAGAGTCAACAGGTCCAGGAGAGGCCCAAATATGGATCAGAGTCATTGTGTTCCAGGTGATGCCAGATGGATACCACAGGAACCAGGTCCAGGAGAGCCCCATATGGTAACCAGAGCCACCAGATCCAGGTGAGGTCCAGGTGGGACCACAGTCACAAGGTCCAGGTGAGTCGCAGGTGGCAACAGAATTCACCAAGTCCAGGTGAGGCCAAGGTGGCGAGCAGTCACGAGATACAGGTGCGAACCACCTAAGGTCCAGATTCACCAGGGGCAAGTAAAGCCCAGGGGGTGACCAGAGTCAACAGGTAATAGTGAGGCCCAGAGGGGGAACCAGAGTAACCAGTTTAGTTTGAGTCCCAGAATGGGACCAGAGTTCCCTGGTCAAAGTGAGGCCCGGGTGTGGAATAGAATATCCAGGTCCCAATGATGCCTGGGTGAGGACCAGAGTCACTAGGGCCTTACAGGCCCAGATGGGGAACAGAATCACTACGTCCTGGTGAGGCATAGAATAAGACCACAGTCAGCAGTATCAGGTGTGCCCCTTGTGGGAACCAGAGCCACTCTATCCAGCTGAGTCCAAGGTACATGTGAGGCACACGTGAGGACCAGATTCATCAGGTCGAATTGAGGCATAGCTGGGGACAAGAGTCACCAGATCTGGGTGCAGCCTAGGTGGGGCAAGATTCAGCAGTTCTGAGTTAGGTCAAAGTGGGGATGAGAGACACCAAGTCGAGGTGAGGCCAAACTGAGGACCAGAGTCACCAGATCCATATGAGGTCTATGTTGGAAAGGAGTCACCAGGTACCGGAGAGGTCCTGGGGAGGACCAGAGTCACCAGATCCAGGTGAAGTCCAGATGGGGACCAGAGTCACTAGGTCCAGATTAGGCCCAGGTGAGGACCAGAGTTACCAGGTACACGTGAGGCCCCGGTGGGGATCAGAGGCAGCATGTCCATGTGAGTCTGGCTTGGGGATCATGGTCAAGAAGTCTACTTGAGGCCCAGGTGTGGAACACAGTAAGCAGGTCCAGGTGAGTCCCCGGTGGTGACAAGAGTCACCACGTCCAGGTGAGGCCCAGATGGGGACCAGGATCACCAGGTCCAGTGGAGGCCCTTGAAAGAACCAGAGTCAACAGTTCGAGGTCAGGCGCAGGTGGAAACCAGGGTCAGCAGGTCCAAGTCAGGCCAAAGTGGGGTTCACAGTCACTAGGGCACGGTGACATCCAGAGGGGGACCAGATTCACTTGGTCCAGGTGAGGCCACTTGTGGAACACAGTCACCGGGTCCGAATTTCGCCCAGTAGAGGACCATGGTCAACAGGGCCAGGTAAAGCCCAGATGGGGACCGGAGTCCCCAAATCCAGGTGAAGACCAGGTGGGGACCACAGTCACCAGATCCAGGGTAGTCTCAGGTGCAGACCAGAATCACCAGGTCCAGGTGAGGTGCAGGTGGCAACCACACTCAGCAGGTTCCGGTGAGACCCTGTTGGGGATCAGAGTCACGAGGTACATGAGAAGCTAGAAACACTGCAGCCACCAGTTCCACATGATGTCCATGTGGGAACGAGAATCACCAGTTACAGGTGAGGACCAGGTGGGGATCCGACTCACCATGTCGAGGGTAGGCCCTGGTGGGAACAAGTGTCACCATGCCCAGGTGTGGCCCAGGTGAAGACCAGAGTTAATAGGTCCGGCAGGGTCACTGTTAGTGAACAGTGTAACCATATCCTGATGCTACCCAGGTGGGTATCAGAGACACCAGGTCCTGGTGAGGGTCAGGAGGGACCAGAGACATGAGGTCCAGGTGAGGTCCCGATGGGAACCACAGTCACCAGGTCAGATGAGTCCATGCATAGGATCAGATTCACCAGATGCAGCTGAGGCCCAAGTGGAGCCAGAGTCACCTGGTACAGAAGAGGCCAAGTCACGACCAGAGTTACCGGAATCAGGTGTCCCAGGGGGCAATAGAGTAACCATGTCCCAATGATGCCCAGGTAGAACCAGAGTGACCAGGTCAGATGAGGCGCAGGTGGGGAGCATATTCACTAGGTCCCAGTGTGGCCCAGTTGAGGTCCAGTGTTACCAGGTATAGTTGAGGCCTAGAGGGGTACCAGATTCACCTGGTCTTGGTGACATCCAGATGGGGACCAGATTCACCAGATCCAGGTGATTCCCAGGTGGTGACCAGAGTTGCTTGTTCCGGATGAATACCAGGTAAGGACCAGATTCACCAGGTCCAAGTGAGACACACGTGGGGACCTGTGTCACCTTGCATTGGTGAGGGCCAGGTGGCATCCCCACACAACAGGTCCAAGTGAGGCCAAACTGCAGGCCATGTAGAGAAACCATGTCCTGATGATGCCCAGGTAGGGACCAGAGTTACCAGGTCCAGGTGAGGCCAACCTGCAGGCCATGCAGTGGAACCATGCCCCGATGATGCCCAGGAAGGGACCAGAGTCACCAGGTCCAAATGAGGCCCAAATGCAGCATATTCACTAGGTACAGATGAGGCCCAGTTGAGGACCAGTGTACCCGATCTGGTTGAGGCCTAGAGGGGTACTAGAATCTCCTGGTCCAGGTGACATCCAGATGGGGACCAGAGTCACCAGGTCAGGGTGAGGCCCAGAGAGGTGCCAGAGTCATCATGTTCAGGTGAGGCTCAGGTGTGGAACAGAGTCACCAGGTACCAATGATGCCCAGGTGAGGACCAGGGTCACCAGGTCTGGGTGACGCACAGATAGGATCAGAGTCACCAGCTCCAGGTGAGGCCAAGAAAGAGTCCACAGCAATCAGGTCCAGGTGGGGAACAAAGTCACCAGGACTGGGTGAGGACCAGATGGAGACCAGATTCACCACGTACAGGTGAGGCCCAGGTGGTGACCAGAGTTCCCGGGTCTGGGAGAGGACCAGGTAAGGACCAGATTCACCAGGTCCAAGAGGCCCACGTGGGGACCTGAGTCACCAGGTATGGGTGAGGCCCAGGTGGCAATCCCACTCACCAGGTCCAGGTGAGGCCAACCTGCAGGCCATGCAGAGGAACCATGTCCCGATGACGCCCAGGTAGGGACCAGAGTTACCTGGTCCAGGTGAAGCCCATGTGGGGAGCATGTTCACTAGGTCTCGGTGAGGCCCAGTTTAGGACAAGGGTCACCAGGTCTAGTTGAGGCCTAGAGGGGTACCAGATTCACTTGGTCTAGGTGACATCCAGATGGGGACCAGAGTCACCATGTCAGGGTGAGGCCCAGAGGGGATCCAGAGTCATCATGTCCAGGTGAGGCTCAGGTGTAGAACAGAGTATCCATATCATAATGGTCCTCAGGTGAGGACCAGAGTCTCCACATCTGGGTGAGGCCCAGTTAGGATCAGAGTCACAAGTTCCAGGTGAGGCCAAGAAGGATTCCACAGCAATCAGGTCCTGGTGGGCAACAAATTAACCTGGACTGGGTGAGGCCCAGATGGGGACCAGATTCACCAGGTCCAGGTGAGGCCCAGGTGGTGACCAGAGTCCCTGGGTCTGGGAGAGGCCAGGTAAGGACCAGATTCACCAGTCCAAGAGGCCCACGTGGGGACATGAGTCACCAGGTATGGGTGACGCCCAGGTGTCAACCCCACTCACCAAGTCCAGGTGAGGCCAACCTGCAGGCCCGAGTCACCAAATACAGGTGAGGCCCTAGTGGGGACCAGAGTCACCAGGTAAATGTGAGTCTACAAGAACACCACAGTCACCAAGTCCATGTGTGGTTCATGCAGGAACGAGAGTCACCAGGTCCAGGGGAGACCCAGGTGGGGACCACAGTCACCAGGTCCTGTTTGAGGCTTAGGTGGGGGGACGAGACTCATCAGGACCAGTTGAGGCCAAAGAATGGAGCACAGTTATCATGTCCAGGTGAGGGCCAGGTGGGGACCAGAGTCACGAGGTACATGAGAAGCTAGAAACACTGCAGCAACCAGGTCCACATGATGTCCATGAGGGAAGGAGAATCACCAGTTACAGGTGAGGACCAGGCGGGGAAACGACTCACCATGACCAGTTAGACCCAGGTGTGACCCAGTGTCACCATGTCCAGGTGTGGCCCAGGTGAAGACCAGAGTTAATAGTTCTGGCAGGGTAACTGTTACTGAACACTGTAACCATATCCTGATGCTACCCAGGTGGTTACCAGAGACACCAAGTCCTGGTGAGGCCCAGGTGGGTCCAGAGACATGAGGTCCAGGTGAGGTCCCAATGGGAACCACAGTCACCAGGTCAGGTGAGGCCATGCTTAGGATCAGAGTCACCAGTTACAGGTGAGGCCCAGGTGGAGCCAAAGTCACCTGGTAGAGAAGAGGCCAAAGTCAGGATCAGAGTTACCAGAATCTGGTCAGTCCCAGTGGGGAATAGAGTAACCATGTCCGATGATGCCCAGGTAGAACCATAGTCACCAGGTCCAGAGGAGGCGCAGGTGGGGAACATATTCACGAGGTCCCGGTGAGGCCCAGTTGAGGACCAGAGTCACCAGGTGTGGTTGAGGCCTGGAGGGGTCCCAGATTCACCTGGTCTAGGTGACATCCAGATGGGGACCAGAGTCACCATGTCAGGGTGAGGCCCAGAGGGGATCCAGAGTCATCAGGTCCAGGTGCGGCTCAGGTGTGGAACAGAGTATCCAGGTCATAGTGGTCCACAGGTGAGGACCAGAGTCACCAGATCTGGGTGAGGCCCAGTAAGGATCAGAGTCACCAGTTCCAGGTGAGGCCCAAACGAAGTCCGCAGCAATCAGGTCCAGGTGAGGAACAAAGTCACCAGGACTGGGTGAGGCCCAGATGGCTACCAGATTCTCCAGGTCCAGGGGATTCCCAGGTGGTGACCAGAATTACCAAATTCACCAGGTCCAAGAGGCCCAAGTGGGGACCTGAGTCACCAGGTATGGGTGAGGCCCAGGTGGCAACCCCACTCGCCAGTTCCAGGTGAGGACAACCTACAGGCCACAGTCACCAGACCCAGGTGAGGCCCTAGTTGGGACTGGAGTCACCAGGTAAATGAGAGTCTACAAGAACACCAGAGTCACTAGGTCCAGTTGTGGTTCATGTGTGAACGAGAGTCACCAGGTCCAGGTGAGAACCAGGTGGGGACCACAGTCTCCAGGTCCAGATTGAGGCCTAGGTGGGGGGACCACAGTCATCAGGACCAGGTGATGCCAAAGAGTGGAGCAAAGTTACCAGGTCCAGGTGAGGCCCAGGTGGGGAACAGAGTAACCATGTCCCATTGATGCCAGGTAGGAAAAAGTCACAAGGTCCAGACGATGCCTAAGTGAGGAGTAGATTCACCAAGTCCTATTTAGGCCCAGTTGAGGACCAGTGTCCCCAGGCCCGGGTGAGTCTCAGAGGGGGACCAGAGTCACCGGTTCTGGTGATATATAGGTGGGGACCAGAGTCACCACGTCAGGGTGAGGCCCAAAGGGGGAACAAGAGTAACCAGTTTAGTTTGAGGCCCAGAATGGGACCAGAGGTCCCTGGTCAAATTGAGGCCCAGGTGTGGAATAGAGTATCCAGGCCCCAATAATGCCTGGGTGAGGACCAGAGGCACTAGGGCCATGCAGGCCCAGATGGGGAACAGAATCACTAGGTCCTGGTGAGGCATAGAATAAGACCACAGTCAGCAGTATCAGGTGAGCCCCTTGTGGGAACCAGAGCCACTCTCTGCAGCTGAGTCCCAGGTCCATGTGAGGCCCACGTGAGGACCAGATTCATTAGGTCGAATTGAGGCATAGCTGGGGACAAGAGTCACCAGGTCTGGGTGCGGCCTAGGTCGGGCAATATTCAGCAGTTCTGAGTTAGGTCAAAGTGGGGACAAGAGACACCAGGTCGAGGTGAGGCCAGACTGAGGACCAGAGTCACCAGATCCAGGTGAGGTCCATGTTGGAAAGAGAGTCACCAGGTCCAGGAGAGTTCCAGGTGTGGAACAGAGTCACCAGATCCAGGTGAAGTCCAGGTGGGAACCAGAGCCACCAAAACCAGGTGAGTCCAGGTTGGGACCAGAGTCACCAGATTCAGGTGAAGCCCAGGTGGGGACCAGAGTCACTAGGTCATGATGAGGCCCAGGTGAGTACCAGAGTTACCAGGTACACGTGAGGCCCCGGTGGGGATCAGAGGCAACAGGTCCATGTGAGGCTGGCTTGGGGACCATGGTCAACAGGTCTACTTGAGGCCCAGGTGTGGAACACAGTAAGCAAGTCCAGGTGAGTCCCCGGTGCCGACAAGTGTCACCACGTCCAGGTGAGTCCCAGGTATGAATCAGATCACAAGGTACAGGGGAGGACCATGAAAGATCCAGAGTCAACAGTTCGAGGCCAGGCGAAGGTGGCAACCAGGGTCAGCAGGTCCAAGTCAGGCCAAAGTTTGTTCCACAATCACTAGGGCACGGTGAGACCCAGACGGGGACCAGAGTGACCTGGTCCAGGTGAGGTCCAGTTGTGGAACACAGACACCGGGTCCCAATTTTGCCCAGTTGAGGACCATGGTCAACAGGGCCAGGTGAAGCCCAGATGAGGACCTGAGTCCCCAAATCCAGGTGAAGCCCTGGTGGGGACCACAGTCACCAGATCCAGGGTAGCCTCAGGTGCAGACCAGAATCACCAGGTCTGGTGAGGTGCAGGTGGCAACCACACTCACCAGGTCCAGGTGAGACCCTGGTGGGGACCAGAGTCACGAGGTACATGAGAAGCTAGAAACACTGCAGCCACCAATTCCACATGATGTCCATGTGGGAGCGAGAATCACCAGTTAAAGGTGAGGACCAGGTGGGGATCCGACTCAACATGTCCAGGTGAGACCCAGGTGGGATCCAGTGTCACCATGTCCAGGTGTGGCCCAGGTGAAGACCAGAGTTAATAGTTCTGGCTGGGTCACTGTTAGTGAACAGTGTAACCATATCCTGATGCTACCCAGGTGGGTACCAGAGACACCAGGTCCTGGTGAGGCCCAGGTGGGACCAGAGATATGAGGTCCAGGTGATGTCCGAAAGGGAACCACAGTCACCAGGTCAGGTGAGGCCATGCTTAGGATCAGAGTCACCAGTTACAGGTGAGGCCCAGGTGGAGCCAGAGACACCTGGGACAGAAGAGGCCAAAGTCAGGAACAGAGTTACAAGGATCAGGTCAGTCTCAGTGGGGAATAGAGTAACCATGTCCCGATGATGCCCCGGTAGAACCAGAGTCACCAGGTACAGATGAGACGCAGGTGGGGAGCATATTCACTAGGTCCCGGTGAGGCCCAGTTGAGGACCAGAATGCCCAGGTCTAGTTGAGGCCTAGAGGGGTACCAGATTCACCTGGTCTAGGAGACATCCAGATGGGGACCAGAGTCACCATGTCAGGCTGAGGCCCAGAGGGGATCCAGAGTCATCATGTCCAGGTGAGGCTCAGGTGTGGAACAGAGTATCCAGGTCGTAATGGTCCACAGGTGAGGACCAGAGTCACCAGATCTGGGTGAGGCCCAGTTAGTATCAGAGTCACCAGTTCCAGGTGAGGCCCAAAAGGAGTCCACAGCAATCAGGTCCAGGTGGGCAACAAAGTCACCAGGTGCAGGAGAGCCCCATATGGGAACCAGAGCCACCAGATCCATGTAAGTCCAGGTGGTACCACAGTCACAAGGTCCAGGTGAGGCGCAGGTGGCAACAGGATTCACTGAGTCCAGGTGAGGCCAGGTGGCGACCAGTCACCAGATCCAGGTGAGGACCAGCGAATGACCAGATTCACCAGGCCCAAGTGAAGCCAAAGGGGTGACCAGAGTCACCAGGTTAGAGTGAGTCCCAGAGGGGGAACCAGAGCACCCAGTTTAGTTTGAGGCCCAGAATGGGACCAGAGGTCCCTGGTCAGAGTGAGTCCCAGATGTGGAATAGAGTATCCAGGTCCCAATGATGCCTCGGTGAGGACCAGAGTCACTAGGACCATGTAGGCCCAGATGGGGTACAGAATCACTAGGTCCTGGTGAGGCATAGAATAAAACCACAGTCACAAGTATCAGGTGAGCCCCATTTGGGAAACAGAGCCACTCTATCCAGCTGAGTAGCAGGTCCATGTGAGGCCCACGTGAGGACCAGATTCATCAGGTCGAATTGAGGCATAGCTGCGGACAAGAGTCACCAGGTATGGGTGTAGCCTAATTGGGGCAAGATTCAGCAGTTCTGAGTTAGGTCAAAGTGGGGACGAGAGACGCCAGGTCCAGGTGAGGCCAAACTGAGGACCAGAGTCACCAGATCCAGGTGAGGTCCATGTTTGAAAAGAGTCACCAGGTCCAGCAGAGGTGCAGTTGGGGACCAGAGTCACCAGATCCAGGTGAAGTCCAGGTGGGGACCAGAGTCACCAGATCCAGGTGAAGCCCAGGTGGGGCCCAGAGTCACTAGGCCCAGATGAGGCCCAGGTGAGGACCAGAGTTACAAGGTACACGTGAGGCCCCGGTGGGGATCAGAGGCAACAGGTCCATGTGAGGGCGGCGAGGGGACCTTGGTCAACAGGTCTACTTGAGGCCTAGGTGTGGAACACAGAAGCAGGTCCAGGTGAGTCCCCGGTTGGGACAAGTTTCACCACGTCCAGTTGAGGAGCAGGTGGGGACAAGGATCACCAGGTACAGGGGAGGCCCTTGAAAGAACCAGAGTCAACAGTTTGAGGTCTGGCGTAGGTGGCAACCAGGGTCAGCAGGTCCAAGTCAGGCCAAAGTGGGGTGCACAGTCACTAGGCCACGGTGACACCCAGAGGGGGACCAGAGTCACCTGGTCCAGGTGAGGTCCAGTTGTGGAACACAGTCACCGTGTCCCAATTTTGCCCATTTGAGGACCATGGTCAAAAGTGCCATGTGAGGCCCAGATGGGGACCGGAGTCCCCAAATCCAGGTGAAACCCAGGTGGGGACCAGAGTCACCAGATCCAGGGTAGTCTCAGGTGCAGACCAGAATCACCAGGTCCTGGTGAGGTGCAGGTGGCAACCACACTCACCAGGTCCCGGTGAGGCCCTGGTGGGGACCAGAGTCACGAGGTACATGAGAAGCTAGAAACACTGCAGCCACCAATTCCACATGATGTCCATGTGGGAGCGAGAATCACCAGTTAAAGGTGAGGACCAGGTGGGGATCCGACTCACCATGTCCAGGTGAGACCCTGGTGGGAACCAGTGACACCATGTCTAGGTGTGGCCCAGGTGAAGACCAGAATTAATAGTTCCGGGTGGGTCACTGTTAGTGAACAGTGTAACCATATCCTGATGCTACACTGGTGGGTACCAGAGACAACAGGTCCTGGTGAGGGTCAGGAGAGACCAGAGACATGAGGTCCAGGTGAGGTTCCATTGGGAACCACAGTCAACAGGTCTGGTGAGGCCATGCTTAGGATCAGAGTCACAAGTTAGAGGTGAGTCCCGGGTGGAGCCAGAGTCACCTTGGACAGAAGAGGCCAAAGTCAGGACCAGAGTTACAAGGATCAGTTCAGTCCAGTGGGGAATAGAGTAACCATGTCCCGTTGATGCCCAGGTAGAACCAGAGTCACCAGGACCAGATGAGGCGCAGGAGGGGAGCATAATCACTAGGTCCCGGTGATGCCCAGTTGAGGAACAGAATGCCCAGGTCTAGGTGAGTCCTAGAGGGGTACCAGATTCACCTGGTCTGGGTGACATCCAGATGGGGACCTGAGTCACCATGTCAGGGTGAGGCCCAGATGGGATCCAGAGTCATCATGTCCAGGTGAGGCTCAGGTGTGGAACAGAGTATCCAGGTCATAATGGTCCACAGGTGAAGACCAGAGTCACCAGATCTGTGTGAGGCCCACATAGCATCAGACTCACCAGTACCAGGTGAGGCCAAGAAGGAGTCCATAGCAATCAGGCCCGGTGGGGAACAAAGTCACCAGGACTGGGGGAGGCCCAGATGGGGACCAGATTCACCAGGTCCAGGTGATTCCCAGGTGGTGACCAGAGTTACCAGTTCCGTGTGAGGACCAGGTAAGGACCAGATTCACTAGGTCCAAGTGAGGACCACGTGGGGACCTGTGTCACCGTTATGGGTGAGGCCCAGATGGCAACCCGACTCACCAGGTCCAGGGGAGGGCAATCTTCGGGCCATGCAGAGGAACCATGTCCAGATAATGCCCAGGTAGGGACCAGAGTTACGAGTTGCAGGTGAGGCCCTAATGGGTACCGGAGTCACCAGGTAAATGTGAGTCTACAAGAACACCACAGTCACCAGGTCAGGTGAGGTCATGCTTAGAATCAGTGTCACGAGATAAAAGTGAGGCCCAGGTGGTGCCAGAGTCACCTGGTACAGACGAGGCCAAAGTCAGGACGAGAGTTACCAGGATCAGGTCAGTCCCAGTGGGGAATAGAGTAACCATGTCCCGATGATGCCCAGGTAGAACCAGAGTCACCAGGTCCAGATGAGGCGCAGGTGTGTTGCATGTTCACTAGGTCCCGGTGAGGGTCAGTTGAGGACCAGAGTCACCAGGTCTAGTGGAGGCCTAGAGGGGTACCAGATTCACCTGGTCTAGGTGACATCCAGATGAGGACCAGAGTCACCATGTCAGGGTGAGGCCCAGAGGGGATCCAGAGTCATCATGTCCAGGTAGGGCTCAGGAGTGGAACAGAGTATCCAGGTCACAATGGACACAGGTGAGGTCCAGAGTCAGCAGATCTGGGTGAGGCCCAGTTAGGATCAGAGTCACCAGTTCCAGGTGAGGCCAAGAAGGAATCCACAGCAATCAGGTCCAGGTGGGAAACAAATTCACCCGGACTGGGAGAGGCCCAGATGGGGACCAGATTCACCAGGTCCAGGTGACTTCCAGGTGGTGACCAGAATTACCAGTTCCGAATGAGGACCAGGTAAGGACAAGGTTCAACAGGTCCACGTGAGGCCTACGTGGGGACCTGTGTCACCAGGTATGGGTGAGGTCCAGGTGGCAACACCACTCCCCAGGTCCAGGTGAGGCCAACATGCAGGCCATGCAGAGGAAACATGTCACGATGATGCCCTGGTTGGGACCAGAGTTACCAGATCCAGGTGAGGCCAACCTTTGGGACCTGCTGAGGAACCGGGTCCCGATGATGCCCATGTAGGGACCAGAGTTACCAGGACCAGGTGAGGCCCCAATATGGAACTGAGAAACAAGGTCTCATGATGTCCATACGAGGACCTGAGTCACCAGGTCCAGTTGAGGTACCAGTTACCTCGTCCAGGTGAGGCCCAGGTGGGACCACAGTCACCAGGTCCACGTGAGGCCCAGGTACATAAGAGAATATCCAGGTCGCAATGATGCCCAGGTATGGACCAGAGTCAACAGGTCCAGGAGAGGCCCAAATATGGGTCAGAGTCATCTTGTTCCAGGTGAGGCCAGATGGACACCACAGCAACCAGGTCCAGGAGAGCCCCATATGGGAACCAGAGACACCAGATACAGGTGAGGTCCAGGTGGGACCACAGTCAAAAGGACCAGGTGAGGCGCAGGTGGCAACAGGATTCACCAAGTCCAGGTGAGGCCCAGGTGGCGACCAGTCACGAGATCCAGGTGCGGACCAGCTAAGGAACAGATTCACCAGGCCCAAGTGAAGCCCAAGGGGTGACCAGAGTCTCCAGGTAAGGGTGAGAACCAGAGGGGGAACCAGAGTAACCAGTTTAGTTTGAGGCCCAGAATTGGACCAGAGTTCCCTGTTCAAAGTGAGGCCCAGGTGTGGAATAGAATATCCAGGTCCCAATGATGCCTGGGTGAGGACCAGAATCACTAGGGCCATGCAGGCCCAGAAGGGGAACAGAATCACTACGTCCTGGTGAGGCATAGAATAAGACCACAGTCAGCAGTATCAGGTGTGCCCCTTGTGGGAACCAGAGCCAATTTATCCAGCTGAGTCCCAGGTACATGTGAGGCACACGTGAGGACCAGATTCATCAGGTCGAATTGAGACATAGCTGGAGACTAGAGTCACCAGGTCTGGGTGCGGCCTAGGTGGGGCAAGATTCAGCAGTTCTGAGTTAGGTCAAAGTGGGGACGAGAGACACCAGGTCCAGGTGAGGCCAAACTGAGGACCAGAGTCACCAGATCCACATGAGGTCCATTTTGGAAAGGAGTCACCAGGTCCAGGAGAGTTCCTGGGGTTGACCAGAGTCACCAGATCCAGGTGAAGTCCAGGTGGGGACCAGAGTCACTAGGTCCAGATGAGGCCCAGGTGAGGACCAGAGTTACCAGGTACACGTGAGGCCCCGGTGGGGATCAGAGGCAACAGGTCCATGTGAGGCCGGCTTGGGGACCATGGTCAACAGTTCTACTTGAGGCCCAGGTGTGGAACACAGTAAGAAGGTCCAGGTGAGTCCCCGGTGGTGACAAGAGTCACCACATCCAGGTGAGGCCCAGGTGGGGACCACGACCACCAGGTACAGGGGAGGCCCTTGAAAGAACCAGAGTCAATAGTTTGAGGTCAGGCGCAGGTGGCAACCAAGGTCAGTAGGTCCAAGTCAGGCCAATGTGAGGTTCAGAGTCACTAGGGCACGGTGAGACCCAGAGGGGGACCAGAGTGATCTGGTCCAGGTGAGGTCCAGTCGTGGAATACAGTCATCGGGTCCAAATTTTGCCCAGTTGAGGACCCTGGTCAACATGGCCAGGTGAGGCCCAGAAGGGGACCGGAGTCCCCAAATCCAGGTGAAGCCCAGGTGGGGACCACAGTCACCAGAGCCAGGGTAGTCTCAGGTGCAGACCAGAATCACCAGGTCCAGGTGAGTTGCAGGTGGCAACAACACTCACCAGGTCCCGGTGAGGCCCTGGGGGGGACCAGAGTCACGAGGTAAATGAGAAGCTAGAAACACCGCAGCCACCAGGTCCACTTGATGTCCATGTGGGAACGAGAATCACCAGTTACAGGTGAGGACCAGGTGGGGATCCGACTCACCATGTCCAGGTAAGAACCAGGTGGGAACAAGTGTCACCATGTCCAGGTGTGGCCCAGGTGAAGACCGGAGTTAATAGGTCCGGCTGGGTCACTGTTAGTGAACACTATAACCATATCCTGAGCTACACAGGTGGGTACCAGAGAGAACAGGTCATGGTGAGGCCCAGGTGGGTCCAGAGACATTAGGTCCAGGTGAGGTCCCAATGGGAACCACAGTCACCAGGTCAGGTGAGGCCATGCATAAGATCAGAGTCACCAGTTACAGGTGAGGCCCAGGTGGAGCCAGAGTCACCTGGTACAGAAGAGGCCAAAGTCAGGACCAGAGTTACCGGAATCAGTACAGTCCCAGTGGGCAATAGAGTAACCATGTCCCAATGATGCCCAGGTAGAACCAGGGTGACCAGTTCAGATGAGGCGCAGGTGGGGAGCATATTCACTAGGTCCCGGTGAGGCCCAGTTGAGGACTAGTGTCACCAAGTCTAGTTGAGGCCTAGAGGGGTATCAGATTCACCTGGTCCGGGTGACATCCAGATGGGGACCAGAGTCACCATGTCAGGGTGAGGCCCAGAGGGGATCCAGAATCATCATGTCCAGGTGAGGCTCAGGTGTGGAACAGAGTGACCAGGTACCAAGGATGCCCAGGTGAGGACCAGAGTCACCAGGTCTGGGTGAAGCCCAGATAGGATCAGAGTCACCAGTTCCAAATGAGGCCAAGAAAGAGTCCACAGCACTCAGGTCCAGGTGGGGAACAAAGTCACCAGGACTGGGTGAGGCCCAGTTGGGGAACAGATTCACCAGGTCCAGATGAGGCCCAGGTGGTGATCAGAGTCCCCGGGTCTGGGGGAGGACCAGGTAAGGAGAAGATTCACCAGGTCCAAGAGGCCCTTGTGGTGACTTGAGTCACCAGGTATGGGTGAGGCCCAGGTGGCAACCCCACTCACCAGGTCCAGGTGAGGCCAACCTGCAGGCTAGAGTCACCAGATACAGGTGAGACCTTAGTGGGGACCGGAGACACAAGGTAAAAGTGAGTCTACAAGAACACCACAGTCACCAGGTCCAGGTGTGATTCATGTGGGAACGAGGGTCACCAGGTCCAGGTGAGACCCAGGTGGGGACCACAGTCACCAGGTCCAGATTGAGGCCTAGGTCGAGAGCCAGAGTCATCAGGAGCAGTTGAGGCCAAAGTTTGGAGCAAAGTTATCATGTCCAGGTGAGGCGCAGGTGGGGAACAGAGTAACCATGTACCATTGATGCCAGGTGGGAAAAGAGTCAGAAGGTCCAGACGAGGCCTAAGTGAGGAGTAGATTCACCAGGTCCTGTTGAGCCCCAGTTGAGGACCAATGTCCCCAGCTCTGGGTGAGTCCAAGAGGGGGAACAGAGTCACCCGGTTCTGGTGATATACACGTGGGGAACAGAGTCACCACGTCAGGGTGAGGCCCAGAAGGGGACGAGAATCACTAGGTCCAGGTGAGGCCCCGATGTGGAACTGAGAAACCAGGTCCCATGATGCCCATATGAGGACCTGAGTCACCAGGTCCAGGTGAGGTCCCTGTGGGAAAGAGTCACCACGTCCCGGTGAGGGCCAGGTGGGACCACAGTCACCAGGTCCAGGTGAAGTCCAGTTATATAAGAGAGTATCGAGCTCCCAAAGATGCCCAGGTAAGGACCAGAGTCAACAGGTCCAGTAGAGGTTCAAATATGGATCAGAGTCATTGTGTTTTAGGTGAGGCCAGATGGAGACCACAGAAAGCAGGTCCAGGAGAGCCCCATATGGGAACCAGAGACACCAGATCCAGGTGAGGTCCAGGTGGGAACACAGTCACAAGATCCTGGTGAGGCGCAGGTGGCAACAGGATTCACCAAGTCCAGGTGAGGACCAGGTGGCAAACAGTCACCACATCCAGGTGCGGACAGGCTAAGGACCAGATTCACCAGGCCCAAGTGAAGCCCAAGGGGTGACCAGAGTCACCAGGTAAGGGTGAGGCCCAGAGGGGAACCAGAGTAACCAGTTTTGTTTGAGGCCCCGAATTGGACCAAGGTCCCTGGTCAAAGTGAGGCCCAGGTGTGGAACACAGTAAGCAGGTCCAGGAGAGTCCCCGCTGGTGACAAGTGTCACCATGTCCAAGTGAGACCCAGGTGGGGACCAGGATCACCAGGTCGAGGGGAGGCCTTTGAAAAACCAGAGTCTACAGTTTGAGGTCGGGCGCAGGTAGCAACAAGGATCAGCAGGTCCAAGTAAGGGCAAAGTGGGGTTCACAGTCACTAGGGCACGTTGAGACCCAGGGGGGGACCAGAGTCACATGGTCCAGGTGAGGTCCAGTTGTGGAACACAGTCACCGGGTCCCAAATTTTCCCAGTTGAGGACCATGGTCAACAGGGTCAGGTGAAGCCCAGATGGAGACCGGAGTCCCCAAATCCAGCTGAAGCCCAGGTGGGGACCACAGTCACCAGATCCAGGATAGTCTCATGTGCAGACCAGATTCACCAGGTCCAGGTTAGGTGCAGGTGGCAACCACACTCACCAGATCCCGGTGAGGCCCTGGTGGGGACCAGAGTCACGAGGTACATGAGAAGCTAGAAACAATGTAGCCACCAGTTCCACATGATGTCCACGTGGAAAGAGAATCACCAGTTACACGTGAGGACCTGGTGGGGATCCGACTCACCATGTCCAGGTGAGACCCAGGTGGGAACCAGTGTCACCATGTCTATGTGTGGCCCAGGTGAAGACCAGTGTTAATAGGTCCAGCTGGGTCACTGTTAGTGAACAGTGTAACCATATCCTGATGCTACCCCGGTAGGTACCAGATACACCAGGTCCTGGTGAGGCCCAGGTGGGACCAGAGAAATGAGGTCCAGGTGAGGTCCCATGGGAACCACAGTCACCAGGTCAGTTGAGGCCATGCTTAGGATCAGAGTCACCAGTTACAGGTGAGGCCCAGGTGGAGCCAGAGTCACCTGGTACAGAAGAGGCCAAAGTCAGGACCAAGGTTACCAGGATCAATTAGTCCCAGTGGGGAATAGAGTAACCATGTCCCGATGATGCCCAGGTAAAAAAAGAGTCACCAGGTCCAGATGAGGCGCAGGTGGGGAGTATGTTCACTAGGTCCCAGTGAGGCCCAGATGAGGACTAGAGTCACCAGGTCAAGTTGTGTCCTAGAGGGGTACCAGATTCACCTGGTCTAGGTGACATCCAGATGGGGACCAGAGTCACCATGACAGGGTGAGGCCCAGAGGGGATCCTGAGTCATCATGTCCAGGTGAGGCTCAGGTGTGGAACAGAGTATCCAGGTCATAATGGTCCACAGGTGAGGACCAGAGTCAGCAGATCTGGGTGAGGCCTAGTTAGGATCAGAGTCATCAGTTCCAATGAGGCCAAGAAGGAGTGCACAGCAATCAGGTCCAATTGGGGAACAAAGACACCAGGACTGGGTGAGGCCCTGATGGGGACCAGATTCACCAGATCCAGGTGATTCCCAGGTGGTGACCAGAGTTACCAGTTCCGGGTAAGGACCAGGTAAGGACAAGATTCAACAGGTCCACGTGAGGCCCACGTGGGGACCTGCGTCACCAGGTATAGGTGAGGCCCAGGTGGCAACACCACTCCCCAGGTCCAGGTGAGGCCAACCTGCAGGACATGCAGTGGAACAATGTCCTGATGATGCCCAGGTAGGGACCAGAGTCACCAGGTCCAAATGAGGCCCAGATGGAGCATATTCAGTAGGTCCAGGTGAGGCCCAGTTGAGGACCAGAGTCTCCAGATCTGGTTGAGGCCTAGAAGGGTACCAGAGTCACCTGGTCCAGGTGACATCCAGATGGGGACCAGAGTCACCATGTCAGGGTGAGGCCCAGAGGGGATCCAGAGTCATCATGTCCAGGTGAGGCTCAGGTGTGGAACAGAGTATCCAGATCATAATGGTCCTCAGGTGAGGGCCAGAGTCTCCAGATCTGGGTGAGGCCCAGTTAGGATCAGAGTCACAAGTTCCAGGTGAGGCCAAGAAGGATTCCACAGCAATCAGTTCCTGGTGGGCAACAAATTAACCTGGACTGGGTGAGGCCCAGATGGGGACCAGATTCACCAGGTCCAGGTGAGGCCCAGGTGGTGACCAGAGTCCCTGGGTCTGGGAGAGGCCAGGTAAGGACCAGATTCACCAGTCCAAGAGGCCCACGTGGGGACCTGACTCACCAGGTATGGGTGACGCCCAGGTGTCAACCCCACTCACCAAGTCCAGGTGAGGCCAACCTGCAGGCCAGAGTCACCAAATACAGGTGAGGCCCTAGTGGGGACAGGAGTCACCAAGGAAATGTGAGTCTACAAGAACACCACAGTCATCAAGTCCAGGTGTGGTTCATGTAGGAACGAGAGTCACCAGGTCCAGGTGAGACCCAGGTGGGGACCACAGTCACCAGGTCCTGTTTGAGGCTTAGGTGGGGGGACGAGACTCATCAGGACCAGTTGAGGCCAAAGAATGGAGCACAGTTATCATGTCCAGGTGAGGCCCAGGTGGGGAACAGAGTAACCATGTCCCATTGATGCCAGGTGGGAAAAGAGTCACAAAGTCCAGACGAGGCCTAAGTGAAGAGTAGATTCATCAGGTCCTGTTGAGGCCCAGTTGAGGACCAGTGTCCACAGCTCCGGGTGAGTCTCAGAGGGGGATCAGAGTCAGCCGGTTCTGGTGATATCCAGGTGGGGACCAGAGTCACCACGTCAGGGTGAGGCCCAGAGGGGGAGGTGAATCACTAGGTCCAGGTGAGGCCCCGATGTAGAACTGAGAAACCAGGTACATGATACCCATATGAGGACCTGAGTCACCAGGACCAGTTGAGGTCCCTGTTGGAACAAGTCACCTCATCCAGGTGAGGCCAAGGTGGGACCTCAGTCATCAGGTCCAGGTGAGGCCCAGGAATATAATATAGTACCCAGGTCCCAATAATCCCCAGGTAAGGACCAGAGTTAACAGGTCCAGGAGAGGCCCAGATATGGATCAGCGTCATTGTGTTCAAGGTGAGGCCAGATGGAGACCACAGGAACACAGACCAGGAGAGCCCCATATGAGAACCAGAGCCACCAGATCCAGGTGAGGTCCAGGTGGGACCACCGTCACAAGGTCCAGGTGACGCACAGGTGGCAACAGGATTCACCAAGTCCAGGTGAGGCCCAGGGGTCGACCAGTAGCCAGATACAGGTGAGGACCAGCCAAGGACCAGATTCACCAGTCCCAAGTGAAGCCCAAAGGGTGACCAGAGTCACCAGGTATGGGTGAGGCCCAGAGGGGGAACCAGAGTAACCAGTTTAGTTTGAGGTCCAGAATGGGACCAGAAGTCCCTGGTCAGAGTGAGTCCCAGATGTGGAATAGAGTATCCTGCTCCCAATGATGCCTGGGTGAGGACCAGAGTCACTAGGGCCATGGAGGCCCAGATGGGGAACAGAATCACTAGGTCCTGGTGAGGCATAGAATAAGACCACAGTCACCAGTATCACGTGAGCCCCTTGTGGGACACAGAGACACTCTATGCAGCTGAGTCCCAGGTCCATGTGAGGCCCACGTGAGGACCAGATTCATCAGGTCGAATTGAGGCATAGCTGGGGACAAGAGTCAACAGTTCTGGGTGTAGTCTAGGTGGGGCATGATTCAGCAGTTCCGAGTTAGGTCAAAGTGCGGACGAGAGACACCAGCTCCAGGTGAGACCAAACTGAGGACCAGAGTTACATGATCCAGGTGAGGTCCATGTTGGAAAGAGAATCACCAGGTCCGAGAGGTCCAGGTGGGGACCAGAGTCACCAGATCCAGGTGAAGCCCAGGTGGGGACCAGAGTCACTAGTTCCAGATGAGGCCCAGGTGAGGACCAGAGATACCAGGTACACGTGAGGACACGGTGGGGATCAGAGGCAACAGGTCCATGTGAGGCCGGCTTGGGGACCATGGTCAACAGGTCTATTTGAGGCCCAGGTGTGGAACACAGTAAGCAGGTCCAGTTGAGTCCCCATTGGTGAGAGGAGTCACCACGTCCAGGTGTGGGCCAGGTCCGACCAGGATCACCAGGTCTAGGGAAGGCCCTTGAAAGAACCAGAGTCAACAGTTCGATGTCAAGCGCAGGTGGCAACCAGGTTCAGCAGGTCCAAGTCAGGCCAAAGTGGGGTTCACAGTCACTAGGGCACGGTGACACCCAGAGTGGGACCAGAGTCACCAGGGCCAAATGAGGCCCAGATGGAGCATATTCACTAGGTCCAGTGAGGCCCAGTTGAGGACCACTGTCACCAGATCTGGTTGAGGCTTAGAGGGGTACCACAATCACCTCGTACAGGTGACATCCAGATGGGGACCAGAGTCATCAGGTCAGGGAGAGGCCCAGAGTGGTTCCAGAGTCATCATGTCCAGGTTAGCCTCAGGCGTGGAACAGAGTCTCCAGGTACCAATGATGCCCAGGTGAGGCCCAGAGTCACCAGATCTGGGTGACGCGCAGATAGGATCAGAGTCACCAGTTCCAGGTGAGGCCAAGAAAGAGTCCACAGCAATCAGGTCCAGGTGGGGAACAATGTCACCAGGACTGGGTGAGGCCCAGATGGGGACCAGATTCACCAGGTCCAGGTGAGGCCCAGGTGGTGACCAGAGTCCCCGGTTCTGGGACAGGACCAGGTAAGGACCAGATTCACCAGGTCCAAGAGGCCCACGAGGGGAATTGAGTCACCAGCTTTGTGTGAGGCCCAGGTGGCAACCCCACTCACCAGGTCAAGGTGAGGCCAACCTGCAGGCCATGCTGAGGACCCGTGACCCGATAATGCCCAGGTAGGGACCAGATTTACCAGGTTCATGTGAGGCCAACCTGCAGGCCATGCAGTGGAACCATGTCCTGATGATGCCCAGGTAGGGACCAGAGTCACCAGGTCCAAATTAGGCCCAGATGGAGCATTTTCACTAGGTTCAGGTGAGGCCCAATTGAGGACCAGAGGCACCAGAACTGGTTGAGGCCTAGAGGGGTACCAGAATCACCTGGTCCAGGTGACATCCAGATGGGGACCAGAGTCACCAGGTCAGGGTGAGGCCCAGCCAGGTTCCAGAGTCATCATGTCCAGGTGAGGCTCAGGTGTCGAACAGAGTCACCAAGTACCAATGATGCCCAGGTTAGGACCAGAGTCACCAGGTCTGAGTGACGCGCAGATAGGATCAGAGTCACCAGATCCAGGTGAGTCAGCAGTGGTGACAAGATTGACCACGTCCAGGTGAGGCCCAGGTGGGGACCAGGATCATCAAGTCCCGGGGAGGCCCTTGAAAGAACCAGAGTCAACAGTTCGTGGTCAGGCGCAGGTGACAACCAGGGTCAGCAGGTCCAAGTCAGGCCAAAGTGGGGTTCACAGTCACTAGGGCACGGTGAGACCCAGAGGGGGACCAAAGTCACCTGGTCCAGGTGAGGCCCAGTTGAGGACCAGTTTCACCATATCTGGTTCGGCTTAGAAGGTTACCAGAATCACCTGATCGAGGTGATATCCAGATGGGACCAGAGTCACCAGGTCAGGGTGAGGCCCAGAGTGGTTCCAGAGTCATCGGGTCCAGGTGAGGCTCAGGTGTGGAACAGAATCACCAGGTACCAATGATGCCCAGGTGAGGACCAGAGTCACCAGATCTGGGTGACATGCAGATAGGATCAGTCACCCGTTCCAGGTGACGCCAAGAAGGCGTCCACAGTAATCAGGTCCAGGAGGTGAAGAAAGTCACCAGGACTTGGTGAGGCCCAGATTTGGACCAGATTCACCAGGTCCAGGTTATTCCCAGGTGGTGACCAGAGTCCTCGGGTCTGGGAGAGGACCAGCTAAGCACCAGATTCAACAGGTCCAAATTAGGTCCACGTGGGGACCTGAGTCACCAGCTATGTGTGAGGCCCAGGTGGCAACCCCACTCCCCAGGTCCAGGTGAGGCCAACCTGCAGGCCAGGGTCACCAGATGCAGGTGAGGTCCAGGTGGGGACCAGAGTCACCAAATCCAGGTGAGGTCCATGTTCAAAGAGAGTCACCAGGTCCAGGAGAGGTCCAGGTGGGGACCAGAGTCACCAGATCCAGATGAAGTCCAGGTGGGGACGAGAGTCTCCAGATCGAGGTGAAGCACAGGTGGGGACCAAAGTCAATAGGTCCAGATGAGGCCTAGGTGAGGACCAGAGTTACCAGGTACACGTAAGGCCCCGGTGGGGATCAGAAGCAACAGGTCCATGTGAGGCCGGCTTGGGGACCATGGTCAACAGGTCTACTTGAGGCCCAGGAGTGGAACACAGTAAGCAGGTCCAGGAAGTCCCCGGGGGTGACAAGAGTCACCACGTCCAGGAGGGCCCACGTGGGGACCAGGATCACCAGGTACACGGGAGGCCATTGAAAGAACCAGAGTCAACACTTCGAGATCAGGCGTAGGTGGCAACCAGGGTCAGCAGGTCCAAGTCAGGCCAAAGTGGGGTTCACAGTCACTAGGGCACGGTGACACCCAGAGGGGGACCAGAGTCACCTGGTCCAGATGAGGTTCAGTTGTGGAACCCAGTCACCGGTTCCCAATTTTGCCCAGTTGAGGACCATGGTCAACAGGGCCAGGTGAGGCCCAGATTGGGACTGGAGTCCCCAAATCTAGGTGAAGCCCAGGTGGGGAACACAGTCACCAGATCCGTGGTAGTCTCAGGTGCAGATCAGAATCACCAGGTCCAGGTGAGGTGCAGGTGGAAACCACACTCACCAGTCCCGGTGAGGTCCTGGTGGGGACCAGAGACACGAGGTACATGAGAAGCTAGAAACACTGCAGCCACCAGGTCCACATGATGTCCATGTGGGAACGAGAATCACCAGTTACAGGTGAGGACCAGGTGGGGATCCGACTCCCCATGTCCAGGTGAGACCGAGGTGTAAACAAGTGTCACCATGTCCAAGTGTGGCCCAGGTGAAGACCAGAGTTAATAGTTCCCGCTGGGTCACTGTTAGTTAACAGAGTACCATATCCTGATGCTAACCAGGTTGGTACTAGAGACACCATGTCCCGGTGAGTGCCAAGTGGGACCAGAGTCACCAGATCTGGTTGAGGCCTAGAGGGGTATCAGAATCAAGGGTCCAGGTGACATCCAAATGTGGACCAGAGTCACCAGGTCAGGGTGAGGCCCAGAGAGGATCCACAGTCATCATGTCCAGGTGAGGCTCAGGTGTGGAGCAGAGTCACCAGGTACTTATGATGCCCAGGTGAGGACCAGAGTCACCAGATATGGGTGATGCGCAGATAGGATCAGAGTCACCAGATCTAGGTGAGGCGAAGAAAGTGTCCACAGCAAGCAGGTCCAGGTGGGTAACAAAGTCCCCAGGACTGGGTGAGGCCCAGATGGGGACCGGATTCACCAGGTCCAGGTGAGGCCCAGGTGGTGACCAGAGTTCCCGGGTCTGGAAGAGGACGAGGTAAGGACCAGATTCACCAGGTCAAAGAGGCCCACGGGGGGACCTGAGTCACCAAGTATGGGTGAGGCCCAGGTGGCCACCCCACTCACAAGCTCCAGGTGAGGCCAACTTGCATGCCAGAATCACCAGATCCAGGTGAGGCCCTGGTGGGGACCGTAGTCACCAGGTAAATGTGAGTCGACAAGAACACCACAGTCACCAGGTCCTGGTGTGGTTCATGTGTGAACGAGAGTCACCAGGTCCAGGTGAGACCCACGTGGGTACCTGTGTCACAATGTATGTGTGAGGCCCAGATTACCACCCCACTCACCAGGTCCAGGTGAGGCCAACCTGGAGGCCATGAAGAGGAACCATGTCCCGATGATGCCCAAGTAGGGAACAGAGTTACCAGGTCCAGGTGAGGACAACCTGCAGGCCATTCAGTGGAACCATGTCCCGATGATGCCCAGGTAGGGACCAGAGACACCAGGTCCCAATGAGGCCCAGATGGAGCAAATTCCCTAGGTCCAGGTGAGGCCCTGTGGAGGACAGTGTCACCAGATTTGGTTGATGCCTAGAGGGGAACCAGAATCACCTGGTCCAGGTGACATGCAGATAGGGACCAGAGTCACCAGGTCAGGGAGAGGCCCAGAGAGGTTCCAGAGTCATCATGTCCAGGTGAGGCTCAGGTGAGGACCAGAGTCACCAGATCTGGGTGAGGCCCAGTTAGGATCAGAGTCACAAGTTCCAGGTGAGGCCCAAAAGGAGTCCACAGCAATCAGGTCCAGATGGGGAACAAATTCACCAGGACTTGGAGAGGCCCAGATGGGGACCAGATTCACCAGGTGCAGTTGAGGACCAGGGGGTAACCAGAGTCCCAGGTCTGGGAGAGGAGGATGTAAGGACCAGATTCACCAGGTCCAAGAGGCCCACGTCGGGACTTGAGTCACCAGGTATGGGTGACGCCCAGGTGGCAACCCCACTCACCAGGTCCAGGTGAGGCCAACCTGCAGGCCAGTTTCACCAGATCCAGGTGAGGCCCTAGTGGGGACCGGAGTCACCAGGTAAATGTGAGTCTACAAGAACACCAAAGTCACCAGGTCCAGGTGTGGTTCATGTGGGAACGAGAGTCACCAGGTCCAGGGGAGACCCAGGTGGGGACCACAGTCACCAGGTCCAGATTGAGGCCTAGGTGGGGGGACCAGAGTCATCAGGACCAGGTGAGGCCAAAGTTTGGAGCAAAGTTATCATGTCCAGGTGAGGCCCAGGTGGGGAACAGAGTAACCATGTCCCATTGATGCCAGGTGGGAAAAGAGTCACAAGTTCCAGACGAGGCCTATGTGAAGAGTAGATTCATCAGGTCCTGTTGAGGCCCACTTGAGGACCAGTGTCCACAGCTCCGGTGGATCTCAGAGGGGGACCAGAGTCACCCGGTTCTGGTGATATCCACGTGGGGACCAGAGTCATCACGTCAGGGTGAGGCCCAGAGGGGGACGAGAATCACTAGCTCCAGGTGACGCCCGATGTGGAACTGAGAAACCAGGTCCCATGATGCCCATATGAGGACCTGAGTCACCAGGTCCAGGTGAGGTTCCTGTGGGAACCAGTCACCTCGTCCAGGTGAGGCCCAGGTGGGACCACAGTCACCAGGTCCAGGTGAGGCCCAGGTATATAAGAGAGTATCGAGGTCCCAATGATGCCCAGGTAAGGACCAGAGTCAACAGGTCCAGGAGAGGCCCAAATACGGTCAGAGTGATTGTGTTCCAGGTGCGACCAGATGGAGACCACAGGAACCAGGTCCAGGAGAGCCCCATATGGAATCCAGAGCCACCAGATCCAGGTGAGGTCCAGGTGGGACAACAGTCACAAGGTCCAGGTGAGGCGCAGGTGGCAACAGGATTCACCAAGTCCAGGTGAGGCCCAGGTGGCGACCAGTCACAACATCCAGGTGCGGACCAGCTAAGGACCAGATTCACCAGGCCGAAGTGAAGCCCAAAGGGTGACCAGAGTCACCAGGTAAGGGTGAGCCCCAGAGGGGGAACCAGAGTAACCAGTTTAGTTTGAGGCCCAGAATGGGACCAGAGGTCCCTGGTCAAAGTGAGGCCCAGGTGTGGAATAGAGTATCCAGGGTGAGGATCATTGGGTCCATCACCCAATGATGCCTGGGTGAGGACCAGAGTCACTGGGGCTATGCAGGCCCAGATGGGGAACAGAATCACTAGGTCCTGGTGAGGCATAGAATAAGACCACAGTCAGCAGTATCAGCTGAGCCCCTTGCGGGAACCAGAGCCACTCTATCCAGCTGAGACCCAGGTCCAGGTGAGGCTCCCATGAGGACCAGATTCATTAGGTCTAATTGAGGCATAGCTGGGGACAAGAGTCACCAGGTCTGGGTGCAGCCTAAGTTGGGCTAGATTCAGCAGTTCTGAGTTAGGTCAAAGTGGAGACGAGAGACGCCAGGTCCAGGTGAGGCCAAACTGAGTACCAGAGTCACCAGATCCGTGTGATGTCCATGTTTGAAAGAAAGTCACCAGGTCCGGGAGAGGTCCAGGTGGGGACCAGAGTCACCAGTTCCAGGTGAGGCCAAGAAGGAGTCCACAGAAATCAGGTCCAGGTGGGGAACAAAGTCACCAGGACTGGGTGAGGCCTAGATGAGGACCAGATACACAAGGTCCAGGTGATATCCAGTTGGTGACCAGACTTATCAGTTCCGTGTGAGGACCAGGTAAGGACAAGATTCACCAGGTCCAAGTGAGGCCCACGTGGGGACCTGTGTCACCAGGCATGGGTGAGGCTCAGGTGGCAACCCCAGTCACCAGGTCCAGGTGAGGCCAACCTGCAGGCCATGCAGAGGAACCATGTCCCGATGATGACCATGTAGGGACCAGACTTACCAGGTCCAAGTGAGGCCAACCTGCAGGCCATGCAGTGGAACCATGTCCCGATGATGCCCAGGTAGTGACCAGAGTCACCAGGTCCAAAAGAGGCCCAGATGGTGCATATTCACTAGGACCAAGTGAGGCTCAGTTGAGGACCAGAGTCACCAGATCTGGTTGAGGCCTAAAAAGGTACCAGAATCATCTGGTCCAGGTGACATCCAGATGGGGACCAGAGTCACCAGGTCAGGGTGAGGCCCAGAGAGGTTCCAGAGTCATCATGTCCAGGTGAGGCTCAGGTGTGGAACAGAGTCACCAGGTCCCAATGATGCCCAGGTGAGGAACAGAGTCACCAGGTCTGGGTGACGTGCAGATAGGATCAGAGTCACCAGATCTTGTTGAGGCCTAGAGGGGTACCAGATTCACCAGGTCCAGGTGAGGCACAGGTGGTGACGAGAGTCCCCGTTCTGGGAAAGGACAAGTTAAGGACCAGATTCACCAGGTCCAAGAGGCCCACGTGGGGACCTGAGTCACCAGGTATGGGTGAGGCCCAGGTGGCAATAACACTCACCAGGTCCAGGTGAGTCCAATCTGCAGGCCATGCAGTGGAACCATATTCCGATGATGCCCAGGTAGGGAGAAGTGTTACCAGGTCCAGGTCAGGCCAGCCTGCATGACATGCAGTGGAAACATATCCAGATGATGCCCAGGTAGAGACCAGACTTATCAGGTCCAGGTGAGCCCAACCTGCAAGCCATGCAGTGGAACCATATCCCGATGATGCCCAGGTATGGACCAGAGTCACCAGGTCCAAATGAGGCCCAGATGGAGCATATTCACTAGGTACAGGTGAGTCCCATTTGAAGACCAGAGTCACCAGATCTGTTTGACGCCTAGGGGGTACCAGAATCACCTTGTTCATGTGACATCCAGATGGGGACCAGAGTCACTAGGTCAGGGTGAGGCCCAGAGCGGTTCCAGAGTCAACATTTCCAGGTGAGGCTCAGGTGTGGTACAGAGTCACCAGGTACCAATGATGCCCAGGTGAGGACAAGAGTGACCCGGTCTGGGTGACGCACAGATAGGATCAGACTCACCAGTCCGGGTGAGGCCAAGAAAGGGCACAGCAATCAGGTCCAGGTGGGGAACAAAGTCACCAGGACTGGGTGAGGCCCAGATGGGGACCAGATTCACCAGGTCCAGGTGAGGCCCAGGTGGTGACAAGAGTCCCCGTGTCTAGGAGAGGACCGGGTAAGGACAAGATTCACCAGGTCCAAGAGGCCCACGTAGGGACCTGAGTCACCAGGTATGGGTGAGGCCCAGGTGGCAACCCTACTCACCAGGTCCTGTTGAGACCAACCTGCATGTCAGAGTCACCAGATCCACGTGAGTCCCTAGTGGGGACCGGATTCAGCAGGTAAAAGTGAGTCTACAAGAATGCCAGAGTCACCAGGTCCAGGCGTGGTTCATGTAGGAATGAGACCACCAGGTCCAGGTGAGACCCAGGTGGGGACCACAGTCACCAGGTTCAGTTTGAGGCCTCGGTGGGGGGATCAGAGTCATCAGGACCAGTTGAGGCCAAAGTGTGGAGCAAAGTTATCATGTCAACGAGGCCCAGTGGGAACAGAGTAACCATGTCCCATTGATGCCAGGTGGGAAAAGAGTCACAAGGTCCAGACGAGACCAAAGTGAGGAGTAGATTAACCAGGTCCAGTTGTGCCCAGTTGAGGACCAGTGTCCCAGCACCGGGTGAGTCCCAGAGGGGGAACAGAGTCACCCGATTCTGGTGATATCCAGATGGACCAGAGTCACCATGTCAGGCTGAGGCCCAGAGGGGATCCAGCGTCATCATGTCCAGGTGAGTCTGAGGAGTGGAACAGAGTATCCAGGTCATAATGTTCCACAGGTGAGGACCAGAGTCACCAGATCTGGGTGAGGCCCAGTTAGGATCAGAGTCACCCGTTCCAGGTGTGACCCAAAAGGAGTCCACAGCAATCAGGTCCAGGTGGGGAACAAAGTCACCAGGACTGGGTGAGGCCCAATGGGGACCAGATTCACCAGGTCCAGATGATTCTCAGGTTGTTACCAGACTTACTAGTTCCGAGTGAGGACCATGTAAGTACCAGATTCACCAGGTCAAAGGGAGGCCCATGTGGGGCCCTGTGTCACCAGGTATGGGTGAGGCCCAGTTGGCAACCACACTCACCGGGTCCAGGTGAGGACATCCTTCAGGCCATGCTGTGGAACCATGTCCCGATGATGCCCAGGTAGGGACCACAGTCACCAGGTCCAAATGAGGCCCAAATTCAGCATATTCACTAGGTCCAGGTGAGGCCCAGTTGAGGACCATAGTCACTAGATCTTCTTGAGGCGTAGAGGGATAGCAGAATCACTTGGTCCAGGTGACATCCAGATGGGGACCAGAGTCACTAGGTCAGGGTGAGGCCCCGAGTGGTTCAAGAGTCATCATGTTCAAGTGAGGCTCAGGTGTGGAACAGAGTCACCAGGTACCAAGGATGCCCAGGTGAGGACCAGAATCAGCAGATCTGGATGTCACCCAGATAGGATCAGAGTCACCAGTTCCAGGTGAGGCCAAGAAAGTGTCCACAGCAATCAGGTCCAGGAGGGGAACAAAGTCCGCAGGATTGGGTGAGGCCCAGATGGGAACCAGATTCACCAGGTCCAGGTGAGGCCCAGGTGGTGACAAGAGTCCCCGGGTCTGGGAGAGGACCAGGTAAGGACCAGATTCACCAGGTCCAAGAGGCCCACGTGGGGACCTGAGTCACCAGGTATGGGTGAGGCCCAGGTGGCAACCCCACTCACCAGGTCCAGGTGAGGCTATCCTGCAGGCCAGAGTCACCAGATCCAGGTGAGACCTTAGTGGGGACCGGAGTCACCAGGTAAATTTGAGTCTACAAGAACACCACAGTCACCAGGTTCATGTGTGATTCATTTGGGAACGAGAGTCAAAAGGTCCAGGTGAGACCCAGGTGGGGACCACAGTCACCAGATCCACATTGAGGCCTAGGTGGTGGGTTCAGATTCATCAGGACCAGTTGAGGCCAAAGTGTGGAGCAAAGTTATCATGTCCAGGTGAGGCCCAAGTGGGGAACAGAGTAACCATGTCCCATTGATTCTAGGTGGGAAAAGAGTCATAGGTCCAGTCGAGGCCTAAGTGAGGAGTAGATTCACCAGGTCCTGCTGAGGCCCAGTTGAGGACCAGTGTCCCCAGCTCCGGGTGAGTCCCAGAGTGGGACCAGAGTCACCCGGTTCTGGTGATATCCAGGTGGGGACCAGAGTCACCACGTCAGGGTGAAACCCAGAGGGGGACGAGAATCACTAGGTCCAGGAGAGGCCCCGATGTGGAAATGAAACCACGTCCCATGATGCCCATATGAGGACCTGAGTCACCAGGTCCAGGTGAGGTCCCTGTGGGAACCAGTCACTTCGTCCAAGTGAGGCCCAGGTGGACCAGAGTCACCAGGTCCAGGTGAGGCCCAGGTATATAAGAGAGTGTCCAGGTCCCAACGATGCCCAGGTAAGGAACAGAGTCAACAGGTCCAGGAGAGGTTCATTCAAATATGGATCAGAGTCATTGTGTTCCAGGTGAGGTCTGATGGAGATCACAGGAACCAGGTCCAGGAGAGCCCCATATGGGAACCAGAGCACCAGATCCAGGTGAGGTCCAGGTGGACCACAGTCACAAGGTCCAGGTGAGGCGCAGGTGGCAACAGGATTCAACATGACCAGGTGAGGCCCAGGTGGTGACCTGTCACCAGATCCAAGTGAGGACAATCTAAGGACCAGATTCACCAGGCCCAAATGAAGCCCAAGGGGTGACCAGAGTCACCAGGTAAGGGTGAGGCCCCGAGGGGGAACCAGAGTAACCATTTAGTTTGTGGCCCAGAATGGGACCAGAGGTCCCTGGTCAAAGTGAGGCCCAGGTGTGGAATAGAGTATCCAGGTCCCAATGATGCCTGGGTGAGGACCAGAGTCACTAGGGCCATGCAGGCCCAGATGGGGAAGAGAATCACTAGGTCATGTTGAGGCATAGAATAAGACCACAGTCAGCAGTATCATTTGAGCCCCTTACCGGAACCAGAGCCACTCTATCCAGCTGAGTCCCAGGTCCATGTGAGGCTCACTTGAGGACCAGATTCATCATGACGAATTGAGGCATAGCTGGGGACAAGAGTCACCAGGTCTGTGTGCAGCCTAGGTGGGGCAACATTCAGCAGTTCTGAGTTAGGTCAAAGTGGGGACGAGAGACGCCAGGTCCAGGTGAGGCCAAACTGAGGACCAGAGTCACCAGATCCAGGTGAAGTCCAGGTGGGGACCAGAGTCACCAGACCCAGGTGAAGCCAAGGTGGGGACCAGAGTCACTAGGTCCAGATGAGACCCAGGTGAGGACCAGTGTTACCAGGTACACGTGAGGACCCGGTGGGGATCAAGGGCAACAGGTCCATGTGAGACCGGCGGGGACCATGGTCAACAGGTCTATTGAGGCCCAGGTGTGGAACACAGTAACCAGGTCCAGGTGAGTGCCCTGTGGTGACAAGAGTCACCAGGTCCCGGTGAGGCCCATGTAGGCACCAGGATCACCATGTCCAGGGGAGACCCTTGAAAGTACCAGAGTCAACAGTTCGAGGTCAGGCGCAGGTGGCAACCAGGGTGAGCAGTCCAAGTCAGGCCAAAGTGGGGTTCACAGTCACTAGGGCATGGTGAGATCCAGAGGGGCACCAGAGTCACTTGGTCCAGGTGAGGTCCAGTTGTGGAACACAGTGACCGGGTCCCAATTTTGCCCAGTTGAGGACCATGGTCAACAGGGCCAGGTGAGACCCAGATGGGGACCGGAGTCCCCAAATCCAGGTGAAGCCCAGGTGGGGACCACAGTCACCAGATCCAGGGTAGTCTCAGGTGCAGAACAGAATCACAGGTCCAGGTGAGGTGCAGGTGGCAAACACACCCACCAGGTCCCGGTGAGGCCCTTGTGGGGACCAGAGTCAGGAGGTACATGAGAAGCTAGAAACACTGCAGCCACCAGGTCCACATGATGTCCATGTGGGAACGAGAATCACCAGTTACAGGTGAGGACCATGCGTGGATCTCACTCATCATGTCCAGGTGAGACCCAAGTTGGAAGCAGTGTCACCATGTCCTTGTGTGGCCCAGGTGAAAACCAGAGTTAATAGGTCCGGGTGGGTCACTGTTAGAGAACAGTATAACCATATCCTGATGCTACCCAGGTGGGTACCACAGACACCAGGTCCTGGTGAGGCCCAGGTGGGACCAGAGACATGAGGTCCAGGTGAGGTCCCGATGGAAACCACAGTCACCAGGTCAGGTGAGGCCATGCTTAGGATCAGAGTCATCAGTTACAGATGACCCCCAGGTGGAGCCAGAGTCACCCGGTAGAGAAGACGCCAAAGTCAGGACCAGAGTGACCAGGATCAGGTCAGTCCCAGTGGGGAATAGAGTAACCATGTCCCGATGATGCCCAGGTAGAACCCGAGTCAACACGTCCAGATGAGGCGCATGTGGGGAGTATATTCACTAGGTCCCGGTGAGGCCCAGTTGAGGACCAGGTTCCCCCGGTCTAGTTGAGGCCTAGAGGGGTACCAGATTCACCTGGTCTAGGTGACATCCAGATGGGGACCAGAGTCACCATGTCAGGCTGAGGCCCAGAGGGGATCCAGAGTCATCATGTCCAGTTGAGGCTCAGGTGTGGAACAGAGTATCCAGGTCATAATGGTACACAGGTGAGGACCACAGTCACCAGATCTGGGGAGCCCCAGTTAGGATCAGAGTCACCAGTTCCATGTGAGGCCAAGAAGGTGTCCACAGCAATCAGGTCCAGGTGGGGAACAAAGTCACCAGGACTGGGTGAGGCCAAGATTGGGACCAGATTCACAAGATCCAGGTTATTCCCAGGTGGAGACCAGAGTTACCAGTTCTGGGAGAGGACCAGGTAAGGACGAGTTTCACCAGGTCCAAGTGAGACCACCGTGGGGACCTGTGTCACAATACATGTGTGAGGCCCAGTTTGCCGCCCAACTCACCAGGTCCAGGTGAGGCCAACCTGCAGGCCATGCAGAGGAACAATGTCCCGATGATGCCCAGGTAAGGAACAGAGTTACCAGGTCCAGGTGAGGCCAACCTGCAGGCCATGCAGTGGAACCATGCCCCGATGATGCCCAGGAAGGGACCAGAGTCACCAGGTCCAAATGAGGCCCAAATGGAGCATATTCACTAGGTACAGATGAGGCCCAGTTGAGGACCAGTGTACCCGATCTGGTTGAGGCCTAGAGGGGTACTAGAATCTCCTGGTCCAGGTGACATCCAGATGGGGACCAGAGTCACCAGGTCAGGGTGAGGCCCAGAGAGGTGCCAGAGTCATCATGTTCAGGTGAGGCTCAGGTGTGGAACAGAGTCACCAGGTACCAATGATGCCCAGGTGAGGACCAGGGTCACCAGGTCTGGGTGACGCGCAGATAGGATCAGAGTCACCAGTTCCAGGTGAGGCCAAGAAAGAGTCCACAGCAATCAGGTCCAGGTGGGGAACAAAGTCACCAGGACTGGGTGTAGCCCAGATGGAGACCAGATTCACCAGGTCCAGGTGAGGCCCAGGTGGTGACCAGAGTCCCCGGGTCTGGGAGAGGACCAGGTTAGGACCACTATCACCAGGTCCACGAGGCCCACGTGGGGACCCGAGTCACCAGGTATGGGTGAGGCCCAGGTGGCAACCCCACTCACCATGTCCAGGTGAGGCCAACCTGCAGGACCTGCAGAGGAACCAGGTCCCGATGATGCCCAGGTAGGGACCAGAGTTACCAGGTCCAGGTGAGGCCCATGTGGGGAGCATGTTCACTAGGTCCCGGTGAGGTCCAGTTGAGGACAAGGGTCACCAGGTCGCGTTGAGGCCTAGAGGGGTACCAGATTCACCTGGTCTAGGTGACATCCAGATGGGGACCAGAGTCACCATGTCAGGGTGAGTCCCAGAGGGGATTAAGAGTCATCATGTTCAGGTGAGGCTCAGGTGTGGAACAGAGTATCCAGATCATAAAGGTCCTCAGGTGAGGACCGGAGTCACCAGATCTGTGTGAGGCCCAGTTACGATCAGAGTCACAAGTTCCAGGTGAGGCCAACAAGGATTCCACAGCAGTCAGGTTCTGGTGCGCAATAAATTAACCAGGACTGGGTGAGGCCCAGATGGGGACCAGATTCACCAGGTCAAGGTGAGGCCCAGGTGGTGACCAGAGTCCCTGGGTCTGGGAGAGGACCAGGTAAGTACCAGATTCACCAGGTCCAAGAGGCCCACGTGGGGACCTGAGTCACCATATATGGGTGAGGCCCAGGTGGGAACCCCACTCACCATGTCCAGGTGAGGCCAACCTGCAGGCCAGAGTCACCAGATCCAGGTGAGGCCCTAGTGGGGACCGCAGTCACCAGGTAAATGTGAGTCTACAAGAACACCACAGTCCACAGGTCCAGGTGGGGTTCATGTGGCAAGGAGAGTCAACAGGTCCAGGTGAAACCCAGGTGGGGACCACAATCACCAGATCCAGATTGAGGTCTAGGTGGGGGGACGAGGGTCATCAGGACCAGTTGAGGACAAAATGTGGAGCAAAGTTATCATGTCCATGTGAGGTCCAGGTGGGGAGCAGAGTAACCTTGTCCCATTGATGCCAGGTGGGAAATGAGTCACAAGGTCCAGACGAGGCCTAAGTGAGGAGTAGATTCACCAGGTCCTGTTGAGGCACTGTTGAGGACCAGTGTCGCCAGCTCCACCTGAGTCCCAGAGGGGGACCAGAGTCCCGGTTCTGGTGATATCCAGGTGGTGACCAGAGTCACCACGTCAGGGTGAGGCCCAGAGTGGGACGAGAATCACTAGGTGCAGGGGAGGCCCCGATGTGGAACTGAGAAACCAGGTCCCATGATGCCCATATGAGGACCTGAGTCACCAGATCCAGGTGAGGTCCCTGTGGGAACCAGTCACCTCGTCCAGGTGAGGCCCAGGTGGGACCACAGTCACCAGGTCCAGGTGAGGCCCAGGGATATAAGAGAGTATCCAGGTCCCAATAGTGCCCATGTAAAGACCAGAGTTAACAGGTCCAGGAGAGTCCCAAATATGGATCAGAGTCATTGTGTTCCAGGTGAGGCCAGATGGAGACCACAGGAACCAGTTACAGGAGAGCCCCATATGGAAACCAGAGCCACCAGATCCAGGTGTGGTCCAGGTGGACCACAGTCACAAGGTCCTGGTGACGCGCAGGTGGCAACAGGATTCACCAAGTACAGGTGATGCCCAGGTGGCGAACAGTCACCAGATCCAAGTGAGGACAAGCTAAGGACCAGATTCACCAGGCCCAAGTGAAGCCCAAGGGGTGACCAGAGTCACCAGGTAAGGGGGAGGCCCAGAGGGGGAACCAGCGTAACCAGTTTAGTTTGAGACCCATAATGTGACCAGAGGTCCCTGGTCAGTGAGGCCCAGGTGTGGAATAGAGTATCCAGGTCCCAATGATTCCTGGGTGAGGACCAGAGTCACTAGGGCCATGGAGGCCCAGATGGGGAAAAGAATCACTAGGTCCTGGTGAGGCATAGTATAAGACCACAGTCACCAGTATCATGTGAGCCCCTTGTGGGTCCAGAGCCACTCAATCCAGCTGAGTCCCAGGTCCATGTGAGGCCCACGTGAGGAGCAGATTCATCAAGTCGAATTGTGGCATAGCTGGGGACAAGAGTCACCAGGTCTGGGTGCGGCCTAGGTGGGGCAATATTCAGCAGTTCTGAGATAGGTCAAAGTGCGGACGAGAGACACCAGGTCCAGGTGAGGCCAAATTGAGGATCAGAGTCACCAGATCCAGGTAAGGTCCATGTTGGAAAGAGAGTCAGCAGGACCAGGAGAGGTCCAGGTGTGTACCAGAGTCATCAGATCCAGGTGAAGTCCAGGTGGGGACCAGAGTCATCAGATCCAGGTGAAGCCCAGGTAGGGACCAGAGTCAGTATGTCCAGATGCGGCCCAGGTGAGGACCAGAGTTACCAGGTACACGTGAGGCCCCGGTGAGGATCAGAGACAACTGGTCCATGTGAGGCCGGCTTGGGGACCATGGTCAATAGATCTACTTGAGTCCCAGGTGTGGAACACAGTAAGCAGGTCCAGGTGAGACCCCGGTGGTGACAAGAGTCACCACGTCCAGGTGAGGCCCAGGTGGGGACCAGGATCACCAGGTACAGGGGAGGCCCTTGAAAGAACCAGAGTAAACAGTTCGAGGTCAGGCGCAGGTGGGAACCAGTGTCAGCAGGTCCAAGTCAGGCCAAAGTGGGGTTCACAGTCACTAGGGCACGGTGACACCCAGAGGGGGACCAGAGTCACATGGTCCAGGTGAGGTCCAGTTGTGGAACACAGTCACCGGGTCCCAATTTTGCCCAGTTGAGAACCATGGTCAACAGGGCCAGGTGAAGCCCAGATGGGGACCGGAGTCCCCAAATCCAGGTGAAGACCAGGTGGGGACCACAGTCACCAGATCCTGGGTAGTCTCAGGTGCAGACCACAATCCCCATGTCCAGGTGTGGCCCAGGTGAAGACCAGAGTTAATATGTCCAGCTGGTTCACTGTTAGTGAACAGTGTAACCATATCCTGATGCTATCCAGGTGGGTACCAGAGACACAAGGTCCTGGTGAGGCCCAGTTTGGACCAGAGACATGAGGTCCAGGTGAGGTCCCGATGGGAACCACAGTCACCAGGTCAGGTGAGGCCATGCATAGGATCAGAGTCACCAGTTACAGGTGAGGCCCAGGTGGAGCCAGAGTCACCTGGTAGAGAATAGGCCAAAATCAGGACCAGAGTTACCAGGATCAGGTCAGTCCCAGTGGGGAATAGAGTAACCATGTCCCGATGATACCCAGGTAGAACCAGAGTCACCAGGTCCAGATGAGGCGCAGGTGGGGAGCATGTTCACTAGGTCCCGGTGAGGCCCAGTTGAGGACCAGGGTCACCAGGTCAATTTGAGGCCTAGAGTGGTACCAGATTCACCTAGTCTAGGTGACATCCAGATGGGGACCAGAGTCACCATGTCAGGCTGAGGCCCATAAGGGTTCCATGGTCATCATGTCCAGGTGAGGCTCAGTTTTGGAACACAGTATCCAGGTCATAATGGTCCACAGGTGAGGACCAGAGTCACCAGACCTCTGTGAGGCCCAGTTAGGTTCAGAGTCACCAGTTCCAGGTGAGGCCAAGAAGGAGTCCACAGCAATCAGGTCCAGGTGGGGAACAAAGTCACCAGGACTTGGTGAGGCCCAGATGGGGACCAGTATCACCGGGCCCATGTGATTCCCTGGTGGTGACCAGAGATACCAGTTCCGGGTGAGGACCAGGTAAGGACCAAATTCACCAGGTCCAAGTGAAGCCCACGTGGGTTTCTCTGTCACCAGGTATGGGTGAGGCACAGGTGGCAACCCCACTCACCAGGTCCAGGTGAGGCCAACCTGCAGGCCATGCTGTGGAACCATGTAACAATGATGCCCAGGGAGGGGCCAGAGTCACCAGGTCCAAATGAGGCCCAGTTGGAGCATATTCACTAGGTCCATGTTAGGCCCAGTTGAGGACCATAGTCACCAGACCAGGTTGAGACCTTGAGGGGTACCAGAATCACCTGTCCAGGTGACTTCCAGATGGGGACCAGAGTCACCGGGTCAGGGTGAGGCCAAGAGAGGTTCCAGAGTCATCATGTCCAGGTTAGGCTCAGGTGTGGAACAGAGTCACCAGGTACCAATGATGCCCAGGTGAGGACCAGGGTCACCAGGTTTGGGTGACGCGCAGATAGGATCAGTCACCAGTTCCAGGTGAGGCCTTGAAAGATTCCACAGCAATCAGGTCCAGGTGGGGAACAAAGTCACCAGGACTTAGTGAGGCCCAGTGGGGACGAGATTCACCAGGACCAAGTGAGGCCCAGGTGGTGACCAGAGTCCCCGGGTCTGGGAGAGGACTATGTAAGGACCAGATTCACCAGGTCCAAGAGGCCCACGTGGGGAACTGAGTCACCAGGTATGGGTGAGGTCCAGGTGGCAACCCCACTCAACAGGTCCAGGTGAGGCCAACGTGCAGGCCAGAGTCACCAGGTCCAGGATAGGCCCTAGTGGGGACCGGAGTCATCAGGTTAAATGAGTCTACAAGAACACCACCGTCACCATATCCAGGTGTTGTTCATGTGGGATCGAGAGTCACCAGGTCCTGGTGAGACCCAGGTGGGGACCACAGTCACCAGGTCCTGATTTAGGCCTAGGTGGGGGGACGAGAGTCATTAGGACCAGTTGAGGCCAAAGAATGGAGCAAAGATATCATGTCCAGTTGAGGGCCAGGTGGGGAACAGAGTAACCATGTCCCATTGATGCCAGGTGGAAAAAGAGTCACAAGGTCTAGACGAGGCCTAAGTGAAGAGTAGATTCATCAGGTCCTGTTGAGGCCCAGTTGAGGACCAGTGTCCCCAGCTCCGGGTGAGTCTCAGAGGGGGACCAGAGTCACCCGGTTCTGGTGATATCCATGTGGGGACCAGACTCACCACGTCAGGGTGAGC
This sequence comes from Canis aureus, assembly GCF_053574225.1. Classification (NCBI taxonomy): domain Eukaryota; kingdom Metazoa; phylum Chordata; class Mammalia; order Carnivora; family Canidae; genus Canis; species Canis aureus. The sequence goes on along the minus strand of NC_135632.1, from coordinate 53,274,064 downwards.
CCCAGAGGGGGAGGTGAATCACTAGCTCCAGGTGAGGCCCCGATGTGGAACTGAGAAACCAGGTCCCATGATGCCCATATGAGGACCTGAGTCACCAGGACCAGGGGAGGTCCCTGTGGGAACCATTCACCTCGTCCAGGTGAGGCCAAGGTGACCTCAGTCACCAGGTCCAGGTGAGGCCCAGGGATATAAGAGAGTATCAAGGTACCAATGATGCCCATGTAAGGACCATAGTCAACAGGTCCAGGAGAGGCCCAGATATGGGTGAGAGTCATTGTGTTCCAGGTGAGGTCAGATGGAGACAACAGGAAATAGGTCCAGGAGAGCCCCATATGGAAACCAGAGCCACCAGATCCAGGTGAGGTCCAGGTGGGACCACAGTCACAAGGTCCAAGTGAGGCGCAGGTGGCAACAGAATTCACCAAGTCCAGGAGAGGCCCAGGTTGCGACCAGTCACCAGATCCAGGTGCGGACCACCTAAGGTCCAGATTCACCATGCCCAAATGAAGCCTAAGGGGTGACCAGAGTCACCAGGTAGGGGTGAGGCCCAGAGGGGGAACCAGAGTAACCAGTGTAGTTTGAGGCCCAGAATGGGACCAGAGGTCCCTGGTCAAAGTGAGGCCCAGGTGTGGAATAGAGTATCCAGGTCGCACTGATGCCTGGGTGAGGACCAGAGTCACTAGGGCCATGCAGGCCCAGATGGGGAACAGAATCACTAGGTCCTGATGAGGCATAGAATAAGACCACAGTCACCAGTATCAGGTGACCCCTTGTGGGAACCAGAGCCACTCTATCCAGCTGAGTCCCAGGTCCAGCTGAGTGCCAGGTCCATGTGAGGCCCACGTGAGGACCAGATTCATCAGGTGGAATTGAGGCATAGGTGGGGACAAGAGTCACCAGGTCTGGATGCGGCCTAGGTGGGGTATGATTCAGCAGTTCTGAGTTAGGTTCAAGTGGGGACGAGAGACACCAGGTCCAGGTGAGGCCAAACTGAGGACCAGAGTCACCAGATCCAGGTGAGGTCCATGTTGGAAAGAGAGTCACCAGGACCAGGAGAGGTCCAGGTGGGGACCAGAGTCACCAGATCCAGGTCAGGTCCAGGTGGGGACCAGAGTCACCAGATCCAGGTGAAGTCCAGGTGGGGACCAGAGTCACCAGATCCAGGTGAAGCCCAGGTGGGGACCGGAGTCACTAGGTCCAGATGAGGCGAAGGTGAGGACCAGAGTTGCCAGGTACACGTGAAGCCCCGGTGGGGATCAGAGGCAACAGGTCCATGTGAGGCCGGATTGGGGACCATGGTCAACAGGTCTACTTGAGTCCCAGGTGTGGAACACAGTAAGCAGATCCAGGTGAGTTCCCGGTGGTGACAAGTGTCACCAGGTCCAGGTGAGGCTCATGTGGGCACCAGGATCACCATGTCCAGGGGACGCCCTTGAAAGGACCAGAGTCAACAGTTCGAGGTCAGGCGCAGGTGGCAACCAGGATCAACAGGTCCAAGTCAGGCCAAAGTGGCGTTCACAGTCACTAGGGCACGGTGAGACCTAGAGGGGGACCAGAGTCACCTCGTCCAGTTGAGGTCCAGTTGTGGAACACAGTCACCGGGTCCCAATTTTGCCCAGTTGAGGACCATGGTCAACAGGGCCAGGTGAGGCCCAGATGGGGACCGGAGTCCCCAAATCCAGGTGAAGCCCAGGTGGGGACTACAGTCACCAGATCCAGGGTAGTCTCAGGTGCAGGCCAGAATCACCAGGTCCAGGTGAGGTGCAGGTGGCAACCACACTCACCACGTCCCGGTGAGTCCCTGGTGGGGTCCAGAGTCACGAGGTACATGAGAAGCTAAAAACACTGCAGCCACCAGGTCCACATGATGTCCATATGGGAACTAGAATCACCAGTTACAGGTGAGGACCAGGCGGGGATCCGACTCACCATGTTCAGGTCAGACCCAAGTGGGTACCAGTGTCACCATATCCAGGTGTGGCCCAGGTGAAGACCAGAGTCATTGGGTCCGGCTGGGTCACTGTTAGTGAAGAGTGTAAGCATATCCTGATGCTAGCCAGGTGGGTACCAGAGACACCAGGTCCTGGTGAGGCCCAGGTGGGAGCAGAGACTTGAGGTCCAGGTTAGGTCCCGATGGGAACCACAGTCACCAGGTCAGGTGTGGCCATGCTTAGGATTATAGTCACCAGTTACCGGTGAGGCCCAGGTGGAGCCAGAGTCACCCAGTAGAGAAGACGCCAAAGTCAGGACCAGAGTTACCAGGATCAGTTCAGTCCCAGTGGGGCATAAAGTAACCATGTCCCGATGATGCCCAGGTAGAACCCGAGTCACCACGTCCAGATGAGTCGCAGGTGGGGAATATATTCACTAGGTCCCGGTGAGGCCCAGTTGAGGACCAGATCACCCGATCTAGTTGAGGCCTAGTGTGGTACCAGATTCACCTAGTCTAGGTGACATCCAGATGGGGACCAGAGTCACCATGTCAGGCTGAGGCCCAGAGGGGATCCAGAGTCATCATGTCCAAGTGAGTCTCAGGTGTGGTAAAGAGTATCCATGTCATAATGGTCCTCAGGTGAGGACCAGAGTCACCAGATCTGGATGAGGCCCAGTTAGGATCAGAGTCACCAGTTCCAGGTGAGGCCAAGAAGGTGTCCACAGCAATCAGGTCCAGGTGGGGAACAAAGTCACCACGACTGGGTGAGGCAAGATGCGGACCAGATACAAAAGGTCCAGGTGATATCCAGGTGGTGATCAGACTTACCAGTTCCGGGTGAGGACCAAGTAAGGACAAGATTCACCAGGTCCAAGTGAGGCCCACTTGGGGACCTGTGTCACCAGGCATGGGTGAGGCCCAGGTGGCAACCCCACTGACCAGGTCCAAGTGAGGCCAACCTGCAGGCCATGCAGAGGAACCATGTCCCGATGATGCCCAGGTAGGGACCAGAGTCACCAGGTCCAAAAGATGCCCAGATGGTGCATATTCACTAGGTCCAAGTGAGGCTCAGTTGAGGACCAGAGTCTCCAGATCTGGTTGAGGCCTAGAAGGGTACATAATCACCTGGTCCAGGTGACATCCAGATGGGGACCAGAGTCACCAGGTCAGGGTGAGGCCCAGAGAGGTTCCAGAGTCATCATGTTCAGGTGAGGGTCAGGTGTGGAACAGAGTCACCAGGTCCCAATGATGCCCAGGTGAGGAACAGTGTCACCAGGTCTGGGTGACGCGCAGATAGGATCAGAGTCACCAGATCTTGTTGAGGCCTAGAGGGGTACCAGATTCACCAGGTCCAGGTGAGGCACAGGTGGTGACCAGTGTCCCCGTTCTGGGATAGGACCAGGTAATGACCAGATTCCCCAGGTCCAAGAGGCCCACGTGGGGACCTGAGTCACCAGGTATGGGTGAGGCCCAGGTGGCAATAACACTCACCAGGTCCAGGTGAGGCCAACCTGCAGGCCATGCAGTGGAAACATATCCCGATGATGCCCAGGTAGGTAGAAGATTACCCGGTCCAGGTGAGGCCAACCTGCATGCCATGCAGTGGAAACATATCCAGATGATGCCCAGGTAGAGACCAGACTTACCAGGTCCAGGTGAGGCCAACCTGCAGGCCATGCTGTGGAACCATATCAAGATGATGCCCAGGTATGGACCAGAGTCACCAGGTCCAAATGAGGCCCAGATGGAGCATATTCACTAGGTACTGGTGAGTCCCCTTTGAAGACCAGAGTCACCAGATCTGTTTGAGGCCTAGGGGGTACCAGAATCACCTTGTCCATGTGACATCCAGATGGGGACCAGAGTCACTAGGTCAGGGTGAGGCCCAGAGTGGTTCCAGAGTCAACATTTCCAGGTGAGGCTCAGGTGTGGTACAGAGTCACCAGGTACCAATGATGCCCAGGTGAGGACAAGAGTCACCCGGTCTGGGTGATGCACAGATATGATCAGACTCACCAGTCCAGGTGAGGCCAAGAAAGGGCACAGCAATCAGGTCCAGGTGGGGAACAAAGTCACCAGGACTGGGTGAGGCCCAGATGGGGACCAGATTCACCAGGTCCAGGTGAGGCCCAGGTGGTGACAAGAGTCCCCGGGTCTAGGAGAGGACTGGGTAAGGACAAGATTCACCAGGTCCAAGAGGCCCACGTAGGGACTTGAGTCACCAGGTATGGGTGAGGCCCAGGTGGCAACCCCACTCACCAGGTCCTGGTGAGACCAACCTGCAGGCCAGAGTCACCAGATCCACGTGAGTCCCTAGTGGGGACCGGATTCACCAGGTAAAAGTGCGTCTACAAGAATGCCAGAGTCACCAGGTCCAGGCGTGGTTCATGTAGGAACGAGACCACCAGGTCCAGGTGAGACCCAGGTGGGCACCACAGTCATCAGGTCCAGGTGGTACCCAGGTGGGGACCACAGTCACCAGGTTCAGTTTGAGGCCTAAGTGGGGGAGTCAGAGTCATCAAATCCAGTTGAGGCCAAAGTGTGGAGCAAAGTTATCATGTCCAGGTGAGGCCCAGAGGGAACAGAGTAACCATGTCCCATTGATGCCAGGTGGGAAAAGAGTCACAAGGTCCAGGCGAGACCTAAGTGAGGAGTAGATTCACCAGGTCCAGTTGTGCCCAGTTGACGACCAGTGTCCCAGCTCCGGGTGAGTCCCAGCGGGGGAACAGAGTCACCCGATTCTGGTGATATCCAGATGGGGACCAGAGTCACCATGTCAGGCTGAGGCCCAGAGGGGATCCAGCGTCATCATCTCCAGGTGAGTCTCAGGTGTGGAACAGAGTATCCAGGTCATAATGGTCCACAGGTGAGGACCAGAGTCACCAGATTTGGGTGAGGCCCAGTTAGGATCAGAGTCACCATTTCTAGGTGAGGCCAAGAAGGAGTCCACAGCAATCAGGTCCAGGTGTAGGACAAAGTCACCAGGACTGGGTGAGGCCTAGATGGGGACCAGATTCACCAGGTCCAGGTGATTCCCTGGTGGTGACCAGAGTTACCAGTTCCGGGTGAGCACCAGGTAAGGACCAGATTCACAAGGTCCAAGTGAGGCCCACGTGGGAACCTGAGTCTCCAGGTATGGGTGAGGCCCAGGTGGCAACCCCACTCAACAGGTCCAGGTGAGGCCACCTGCGGGCCATGCAGAGGAACCATGTCCCGATGATGCCCATGTAGGGACAGGACTTACCATGTCCAGGTGAGGCCAACCTGCAGGCCGTGCTGTGGAATCATGTCCCTATGATGCCTAAGTAGGGACCAGAGTCACCATGTTCAAATGAGGCCCAGATGGAGCATATTCACTAGGTCCAGGTGAGGCCCAGGTGAAGACCAGAGTCACCATATCTGGTTGAGGACTATCGGGGTACAGAATCACCTCGTCCAGGTGACATCCAGATGGGAACCAGCCTCACCAGGTCAGGGTGAGGCCCAGAGAGGTTCCAGAGTCATCATGTCCAGGTTTAGGTCAGGTGTGGAACAGAGTCACCAGGTACCAATGATGCCCAGGTTAGGGTCAGATTCACCAGGTCTGGGTGACGCGCAGATAGGATCAGAGTCACCTGTTCCAGGTGAGGCCAAGAAAGAGTCCACAGCAATCAGGTCCACGTGTGGAACGAAGTCACCAGGACTGGGTGAGGCCCAGATGGGGACCAGATTCACCAGGTCCAGGTGAGGCCCAGGTGGTGACCAGAGTCCCCGTGTCTGGAAGAGGACCAGGTAAGGACCAGATTCACCAGGTCCAAGATGCCAACGTGGGGACCTGAGTCACTAGGTATGGGTGAGGCCCAGGTGGCCACCCCACTCAGCAGGTCCCGGTGAGGCCAACCTGCAGGTCAGAGTCACCAGATACACGTGAGGCCCTAGTGGGGACCGGAGTCACCATATATATATGAGTCTACAAGAACACCACAGCCACGAGGTCCAGGTGTGGTTCATGTGGAAACGAGAGACACCAGGTCCAGGTCAGACCCAGGTGGGGACCACAGTCACCAGGTCCAGATTGAGGCCTAGGTGGGGGGACCAGATCATCAGGACCAGTTGAGGCCAAAGTGCAGAGCAAAGTTATCATGTCCAGGTGAGGCCCAGGTGAGGAACAGAGTAACCATGTCCCATTGATGCCAAGGGGGAAAAGAGTCACAGGTCCAGACGAGGCCTGAGTGAGGAGTAGATTCACCAGGTCTTGTTGAGGCCCAGTTGAGGAATATTGTCTCCAGCTCCGGGTGATTCCCAGAAGGGGACCAGAGTCACGCGGTTCTGGTGATATCCAGGTGGGGACCAGACTCACCACATCAGGGTGAGGTCCAGAGTGGGACGAGAATCACTAGTTCCCAGTGAGGCCCCGATGTGGAAGTGAGAAACCAGGTCCCATGATGCCCATATGAGGACCTGAGTCACCACGTCCAGGTGAGCTCCCTGTGGGAACCAGTCTCCTCGTCCAGGTGAGGCTCAGGTGGGACCACAGTCACCGGTCCAGGTGAGGCCCAGGTATATAACAGAGTATCCAGCTCCCAGTGATGCCCAAGTAAGGACCAGAGTCAACAGGTACAAGAGAGGCCCAAATATTGTTCAGAGTCATTGTGTTCCAAGTGAGGCCAGTTGGAGACCACAGCAACCAGGTCCAGGAGAGCCCCATATGGGAACCAGAGCCACCAGATCCAGGTGAGGTCCAGGTGGGACCACAGTCACAAGATCCAGGTGAGGCACAGGTGGCAACAGGATTCACCAAGTCCAGTTGAGGCCCAGGTGGCGACCAGTCACCAGATCCAGGTGCGGACCAGCTAAGGACCAGATTCACCAGACCCTAGTGAAGCCCAAAGGGTGACCAGAGTCACCAGGTAAGGGTGAGGCCCAGAGTGCAACCAGAGTAACCAGTTTAGTTTGAGGCCCAGAATGGGACCAGAAGTCCCTGGTCAAAGTGAGGCACAGGTGTTGAACAGAGTATCCAGGGTGAGGATCATTGGGTCCATCACCCAATGATGACTGGGTGAGGACCAGAGGCACTAGGGCCATGCAGGCCCAGATGGGGAACAGAATCACTAGGTCCTGGTGAGGCATAGAATAAGACCACAGTCAGCAGTATCAGGTATGCCCTTTGTGGGAACCAGAGCCACTCTATCCAGCTGAGTCCCAGGTACATGTGAGGCCCACGTGAGGACCAGATTCATCAGGTCGAATTGAGGCATAGCTGAGGACAAGAGTCACCAGGTTGGTTGCGGCCTAGGTGGGGCAAGATTCAGCAGTTCTGAGTTAGGTCAAAGTGGGGACGAGAGACACCAAGTCCAGGTGAGGCCAAACTGAGGACCAGAGTCACCAGATCCACATGAGGTCCATGTTGGAAAGGAGTCACCAGGTCCAGGAGAGGTCCTGGGGTGGACCAGAGTCACCAGATCCAGGTGAAGTCCAGGTGGGGACCAGAGTCACTAGGTCCAGATGAGGCCCAGGTGAGGACCAGAGTTACCAGGTACTCGTGAGGCCCCGGTGGGGATCAGAGGCAACAGGACCATGTGAGGCTGGCTTAGGGACCATGGTCAACAGGTGCACTTGAGGCCCAGGTGTGGAACACAGTAAGCAGGTCCCGGTGAGTCCCCGGTGGTGACAAGAGTCACCACGTCCAGGTGAGGCCCAGGTGGGGACCAGGATCACCAGGTCCAGGGGAGGCCCTTGAAAGAACCAGAGTCAACAGTTCGAGGTCAGGCGCAGGTGGCAAAGAGGGTCAGCAGGTCCAAGTCAGGCCAAAGTGGGGTTCACAGTCACTAGGACACGGTGACACCCAGAGGGGGACCAGAGTCACTTGGTCCAGGTGAGGCCACTTGTGGAACACAGTCACCGGTTCCCAATTTTGCCCAGTTAAGGACAAACCCACTCACCAGGTCCAGGTGACGCCAACCTGCAGGCCATGCCGTGATACCATATTCCGATGATGCCCAGGTAGGGACTAGAGTCACCAGGTCCAAATGAGGCCCAGATGCGGTATATTCACTAGGTCCAGGTGAGCCCCAGTTGAGGACCAGAGTCACCAGATCACCTTGAGCCCTAGAGGCTTACCAGAATCACCCGGTCCAGGTGACATCCAGATGGGGACCAGAGTCACCAGGTCAGAGTGAGTCCCAGAGAGGTTCCAGAGTCATCATGTCCCGGTGAGGCTCAGGTGTGGAACAGAGTTACCAGGTATCAATGATGCCCAGGTGAGGACCAGAGTCACCAGATCTGGGAGATGCACAATAGGATCAGAGTCACCAGTTCCAGGTGAGGCCAAGAAAGAGTCCACAGCAATCAGAACCAGGTGGGGAACAAAGTCAGCAGCACTGGGTGAGGCCCAGATGGGGACCAGATTCACCAGGTCCAGGTGAGGCCCAGGTGGTGACCAGAGTTACCAGTTCCGGGTTAGCACCAGGTAAGGACCAGTTTCACTAGGACCAAGAGGCCCACGAGGGGACCTGAGTCACTAGGTAAGGGTGAGGCCCATGTGGCAACCCCACTCACAATGTCCAGGTGAGTCCAACCTGCAGGTCAGAGTCACCAGATCCAGGTGAGGCCTTAGTGGTGACCAGTCACCAGGTAAAATTGAGTCTACAAGAACACCACAGTCACCAGGTCCAGGTGTGATTCATTTGGGAACAAGAGTCACCAGGTCCAGGTGAGACCCAGGTGGGGACCACAGTCACCAGGTCCAGATTGAGGCCTAGGTGGTGGGTCCAGAGTCATCAGGAACATTTGAGGCCAAAGTGTGGAGCAAAGTTATCATGTCCAGGTGAGGCCCAAGTGTTGAACAGAGTAACCATGTCCCATTGATGCTAGGTGGGAAAAGAGTCACAGGTCCAGTCGAGGCCTAAGTGAGGAGTAGATTCACCAGGTCCTGCTGAGGCCCAGATGAGGACCAGTGTCCCCAGCTCCGGGTGAGTCCCAGTGTGGGACCAGAGTCACCCGGTTCTGGTGATATCCAGGTGGGGACCAGACTCACTACGTCAGGGTGAGGCCCAGAGGGGGACGAGAATCACTAGGTCCAGGAGAGGCCCCGATGTGGAACTAAAACCAGGTCCTATGATGCCCATATGAGAACCTGAGTCACCAGGTCCAGGTGAGGTCCCTGTGGGAACCAGACACTTCGTCCAGGTGAGGCCCAGGTGGGATCACAGTCACCAGGTCCAGGTGAGGCCCAGGTATATAAGAGAGTATCCAGGTCCCAACGATGCCCAGGTAAGGACCAGAGTCAACAGGTCTAGGAGAGGTTCAAATATGGAACAGAGTCATTGTGTTCCAGGTGAGGTCTGATGGAGACCACAGGAACCAGGTCCAGGAGAGCCCCATATGGGAACCAGACCCAAGAGATCCAGGTGAGGTCCAGGTGGGACCACAGTCACAAGGTCCAGGTGAGGCGCAGGTGGCAACAGGATTCACCATGTCCAGGTGAGGCCCAGGTGGTGAGCTGTCACCAGATCCAAGTGATGACAATCTAAGGATCAGATTCACCAGGCCCAAATGAAGCCCATGGGGTGACCAGAGTCACCAGGTATGGGACGAGGCCCCGAGGGGGAACCAGAGTAACTAGTTTAGGTTATGGCCCAGAATGGGACCAGAGGTCCCTGGTCAGAGTGAGGCCCAGGTGTGGAATAGAGTATCCAGGTCCCAATGATGCCTGGGTGAGGACCAGAGTCACTAGGGCCATGCAGGCCCAGATGGGCATAGAATAAGACCACAGTCAGCAGTATCATTTGAGCCCCTTACCGGAACCAGTGCCACTCTATCCAGCTGAGTCCCAGGTCCATGTGAGGCTCACTTGAGGACCAGATTCATCAGGTCGAATTGAGGCATAGCTGGGGACAAGAGTCACCAGGGCTGGGTGCAGCCTAGGTGGGGCAAGATTCAGCAGTTCTGAGTTAGGTCAAAATGGGGACGAGAGACGCCAGGTCCAGGTGAGGCCAAACTGAGGACCAGAGTCACCAGATCCAGGTGAGGTCCATGTTGGAAAGAGAGTCACCAGGTCCAGGAGAGGCCCATGTGGGAACCAGGATCACCATGTCCAGGGGAGGCCCTAGAAAGTACCAGAGTCAAGAGTTCGAGGTCAGGCGCAGGTGGCAACCAGGGTGAGCAGGTCCAAGTCAGGCCAAATTGGTGTTCACAGTCACTAGGGCATGGTGAGATCCAGAGAGGGACCAGAGTCACTTGGTCCAGGTGAGGTCCAGTGGTGGAACACAGTGACCGGGTCCCAATTTTGCCCAGTTGAGGACCATGGTCAACAGGGCCAGGTGAGACCCAGATGGGGACCGGAGTCCCCAAATCCAGGTGAAGCCCAGGTGGGGACCACAGTCTCCAGATCCAGGGTAGTCTCAGGTGCAGACCAGAATCACCAGGGCCATGTGAGGTGCAGGTGGCAAACACACTCACCAGGTCCAGGTGAGGCCCTGGTAGGGACCAGAGTCACGAGGTATATGAGAAGCTAGAAACAATGCAGCCACCAGGTCCACATGATGTCCATGTGGGAACGAGAATCACCAGTTACAGGTGAGGACCAGGCTGGGATCTGACTCACCATGTCCAGGTGAGACCCAAGTGGGAACCAGTGTAACCATGTCCAGGTGTGGCCCAGGTGAAGACCAGAGTTAATAGGTCCGGCTGGGTCACCGTTAGAGAACAGTGTAACCATATCCTGATGCTACCCAGCTGGGTACCAGAGACACCAGCTCCTGGTGAGGCCCAGGTGGGACCAGAGACATGAGGTCCAGGTGAGGTCCTGATGGAAACCACAGTCACCAGGTCAGGTGAGGCCATGCTTAGGATCAGAGACACCAGTTACAGGTGAGGTCCAGGTGGAGCCAGAGTCACCTGGTACAGAAGAGGCCAAAGTCAGGACCAGAGTTACCAGGATCACGTCAGTCCCAGTGGGGAATAGAGTAACCATGTCCCGATGATGTCCAGGAAGAACCCGAGTCACCAGGTCCAGATGAGGCGCAGGTGGGGAGCATATTCACTAGGTCCCGGTGAGGCCCAGATGAGGAGAAGAGGCCCCCGGGCTATTTTCGGCCTAGAGGGGTCCCAGGTTCACCTGGTCTAGGTGACATCCAGATGGGGACCAGAGTCACCATGTCAGGGTGAGTCTCAGAGGGGATCCAGAGTCATCATATCCAGGTGAGGCTCAGGTGTGGAACAGAGTATCCAGGTCATAATGGTCCACAGGTGGGGACCAGATTCACCGGATCTGGGTGAGGCCCAGTTAGGATCAGAGTCACCAGTTCTAGGTGAGGCAAAGAAGGAGTCCACAGCAATCAGGTCCAGATGGGGAACAAAGTCACCAGGACAGGGTGAGGCCCAGATGGGGACCAAATTCACCAGGTCCAGCTGATTCCCAGGTGGTGACCAGAGTTACCAGTTCTGGGTGAGCACCAGGTAAGGACCAGATTCACAAGGTCCAAGTGAGGCCCAAGTGGGAACCTGAGTCACCAGGTATGGGTGAGGCCCAGGTGGCAACCACACTCAACAGGTCCAGGTGAGGCCACCTGCAGGCCATGCAGAGGAACTATGTCCCGATGATGCCCAGGTAAGGACAGGCCTTACCATGTCCAGGTGAGGCCAACCTACAGGCCATGTTGTGGAACCATGTCCCGATGATGCCCAGGTAGGGACCAGAGTCACCAGGTGCAAATGAGGCCCAGATGGAGCATATTCACTAGGTCCAGGTGAGGCCCAGTTGAAGAGCAGAGTCACCAGATCTAGTTGAGGCCTATCGGGGTACAGACTCACCTGGTCCAGGTGACATCCAGATGGGGACCAGCCTCTCCAGGTCAGGGAGAGGCTCAGAGAGGTTCCAAAGTCTTCATGTCCAGGTGAGGCTCAGGTGTGGAACAGAGTCACCAGGTACTAATGATGCCCAGGATAGAGTCAGAGTCACCAGGTCTGGGTGACGCGCAGATAGGATCAGAGTCACCTGTTCCAGGTGAGGCCAAGAAAGAGTCTACAGCAATCAGGTCCACGTATGGAACGAAGTCACCAGGATTGTGTGAGGCCCAGATGGGGACCAGATTCACCAGGTCCAGGTGAGACCCAGGTGGTGACCAGAGTCCCCGGGTCTGCGAGAGGACCAGGTAAGGACCAGATTCACCAGGTCCAAGATACCCTCGTGGGGATCTGAGTCACCAGGTATGGGTTAGCTCCACGTGGCAACCGCACTCACCAGGTCCAGGTGAGGCCAACCTGCAGGCCAGAGTCACCAGATCCAGGTGAGGCCCTAGTGGGGATCGGAGTCACAAGGTAAATGTGAGTCTACAAGAACACCACATTCACCTGGTCCAGGTGTGGTTCATGTGGGAACGAGAGTCACCATGTCCAGGTGAGACCCAGCTGGGGACCACAGTCACCAGGTCCAGATTGAGGCCTAGGTGGCTTGACCAGAGTCATCAGGACCAGTTGAGGCCAAAGAGTGGAGCAAAGTTATCATGTCCAGGTGAGGCCCAGGTGGGGAACAGTTTAACCATGCCCCAACGATGCCAGGTAGGAAAAGAGTCACAGGTACAGACGAGGCCTGATTGAGGAGTAGATTCACCAGGTCTTCTTGAGGCCCAGTTGAGGACCAGTGTCCCCAGCTCCGGGTGAGTCCCAGAGGGTGACCAGAGTCACGCGGTTTTGGTGATATCCAGGTGGGGACCAGGGTCACCACATCAGGGTGAGGCCCAGAGGGGGACGAGAAACACTAGGTCCAGGTGAGGCCCCGATGGGGAACTGAGAAACCAGGTCCCATGATGCCCATATGAGGACCTGAGTCACCAGGTCCAGGTGAGGTCCCTGTGGGAACGAGGCACCTCGTACAGGTGAGGCCCAGGTTGTACCACAGTCACCGGTCCAGGTGAGGCCCAGGTATATAACAGAGTATGCAGCTCCCAAAGATGCCCAAGTAAGGACCAGAGTCAACAGGTCCAGGAGAGGCCCAAATTATGTTCAGAGTCATTGTGTTCCAGGTGAGGCCAGTTGGAGCCCACAAGAACCAGGTCCAGGAGAGCCCCATATGGGAACCAGAGCCAGCAGATCCAGGTGAGGTCCAGGTGGGACCACAGTCACAAGGTCCAGGTGAGGCGCAGGTGGCAACAGGATTCACCAAGTCGAGGTGAGGCCCAGGTGGCGACCAGTCACCAGATCCAGGTGCGGACCAGCTAAGAACCAGATTCACCAGGCCCTAGTGAAGCCCAAAGGGTGACCAGAGTCACCAGGTATGGGTGAGGCCCAGAGGGGAACCAGAGTAACCAGTTTAGTTTGAGGCCCAGAATGGGACCAGAAGTCCCTGTTCAAAGTGAGGCACAGGTGTGGAATAGAGTATCCAGGGTGAGGATCTTTGGGTCCATCAGCCAATGATGCCTGGGTGAGGACGAGAGGCACTAGGGCCATGCAAGCCCAGTTGGGGAACAGAAATACTAGGTCCTGGTGTGGCATAGAATAAGACCACAGTCAGCAGTATCAGGTGAGCCCCTTGTGGGAACCAGAGCCACTCTATCCAGCTGAGTCCCAGGTCCATGTGAGGCCCACGTGAGGACCAGATTCATCAGGTCGAATTGAGGCATAGCTGGGGACAAGAGTCACCAATTCTGGGTGCGGCCTAGGTGGGACAAGATTCAGCAGTTCTCAGTTAGGTCAAAGTGGGGACGAGAGACACCAAGTCCAGGTGAGGCCAAACTGAGGACCAGAGTCACCAGATCCAGGTGAGGTCCATGTTGGAAAGAGAGTCACCAGATCCAGGTGAGATCCAGGTTGCAAAGAGACTCACCTGGTCGAGGAGAGGTCCAGGTGGAGACCAGAGTCACCAGATCCAGGTGAGATCCATGTTGGAAAGAGAGTCACCAGGTTCAGGAGAGGTCCAGTTGGGGACCAGAGTCACCTGATCCAGGTGAACTCCAGGTGGGGACCAGAGTCACCAGATGAGTGAAGCCCAGATGGGGACCAGAGTCACTAGGTCCAGAGGAGCCCCAGGTAAGTACCAGAGATACCAGGTACACGTCAGGTCCCGGTCGGGATCAGAGGCAACAGGTCCATGTGAGGCCGGCTTGGGGACCATGGTCAACAGGTCTACCCGAGGCCCCGGTGTGGAACACAGTAACCAGGTCCAGGTGAGTCCCCGGTGGTGAAAAGAGTCTCCACGTCCAGGTGAGGCCAGGTTGGGGACCAGGATCACCAGGTCCAGGGGAGGCCCTTGAAAGAACCAGTCAAGAGTTCGAGGTCAGGAGCAGGTGACAACCAGAGTCAGCAGATCCAAGTCAGGTCAAAGTGGGGTTCACAGTCCCTAGGGCACGGTGAGACCCAGAGGCGGACCAGAGTCACTTGGTCCAGGTGAGGTCCAGGTGTGGAACACAGTACCGGGTCCCAATATTGCCCAGTTGAGGACCATGGTCAACTGGGCCAGGTGAGGCCCAGATGGGGACCGGAGTCCCCAAATCGAGGTGAAGCCAAGGTGGGGACCACAGTCACCAGATCCAGGGTATTCTCAGGTGCAGACCAGAATCACCATGTCCAGGTTTGGTGCAGGTGGCAACCACACTCACCAGGTCCCGGTGAGGCCCTGGTGGGGACCAGAGTCACGAGGTACATGAGTAGCTAGAAATATCGCAGCCACCAGGTCCACATGATGTCCATGTGGGAACGAAAATCACCAGTTACAGGTGAGGACCAGGTGGGGATCCGACTCACCATGTCCAGGTGAGACCCAGGTGGGAACCAGTGTCACCACGTCCAGGTGTGGCCCAGGTGAAGACGAGAGTTAATAGGTCCGGCTGGGTCACTGTTAGTGAACAGTGTAACCATATCGTGATGCTACCCAGGTGGGTACCAGCGACACCAGGTCCTGGTGAGGCCCAGGTGGGACCAGAGACATGAGGTCCAGGTGAGGTCCCGATGGGAACCACAGTCACCAGGTCAGGTGAAGCCATGCTTAGGATCAGAGTCACCAGTTAGAGGTGAGGCCCAGGTGGGGAGCTAATCACTAGGTCCCGGTGAGGCCCAGTTGAGGACAAGAGTCACAAGGTCAAGTTGAGGCCTAGAGGGGTACCAGATTCACCTGGTCTAGGTGACATCCAGATAGAGACCAGTGTCACCATGTCAGGGTGAGGCCCAGAGGGGATCCAGAGTCATCATGTCCAGGTGAGACTCAGGTGTGGAACAGAGTATCCAGGTCATAATGGTCCACAGGTGAGGACCAGAGTCACCAGATCTGAGTGAGGCCCAGTTAGGATCAGAGTCACCAGTTCCAGCTGAGGCGAAGAAGGAGTCAACAGCAATCAGGTCCAGATGGGGAACAAAGTCACCAGGACTGAGTGAGGCCCAGATGGAGACCAGATTCACCAGGTCCAGGTGAGGCCGAGGTGGTGACCAGAGTCCCCGGGTGTGGGAGAGGACCAGGTAACAACCAGATTCACCAGGTGCAAGACGCCCACGTGGGGACCCGAGTCACCAGGTATGGGTGAGACCCAGGTGGCAACCCCACTCACCAGGTCCAGGTGAGACCAACCTGCAGGCCATGTAGAGGAACTATGTCCCGATGATGCCCAGGTAGGGAACAGAGTTACCAGGTCCATGTGAGGACAACCTGCAGGCCATGCAGTGGAACCATGTCCCGATGATGCCCAGGTAGGGACCAGAGACACCAGGTCCAAATGAGGCCAGATGGAGCAAATTCACTAGGTCCAGGTGAGGCCCAGTTGAGGACCAGAGTCACCAAATTCAGGTGAGGTCCATGTTCAAAGAGAGTCAGCAGGTCCAGGAGAAGTCCAGGTGGGGACCAGAGTCACCAGATCCAGATGAAGTCCAGGTGGGGACCAGAGTCTCCAGATCCAGGTGAAGCACAGGTGGGGACCAAAGTCAATAGGTCCAGATGAGGCCTAGGTGAGGACCAGAGTTACCAGGTACACCTGAGGCCCCGGTGAGGATCAGAAGCAACAGGTCCATGTGAGTCTGGCTTGGGGACCATGGTCAACAGGTCTACTTGAGGCCCAGGTGTGGAACACAGTAAGCAGGTCCCGGTGAGTCCCCGGTGGTGACAAGTGTCACCACGTCCAGGTGAGGCCCATGTAGGGACCAAGATCACCAGGTCCAGGGAAGGCCCTTGAAAGAACCAGAGTCAACTGTTCGAGGTCAGGCGCAGGTGGCAACCATGGTCAACAGGTCCAACTCAGGGCAAGTGGGGTTCACAGTCACTAGGGCACGGTGAGACCCAGAGGGGGACCAGAGTGACCTGGTCCAGTTGAGGTTCAGTTGTGGAACACAGTCACCGGTTCCCAATTTTGCCCAGTTGAGGACCATGGTCAACAGGGCCAGGTGAGGCCCAGATTGGGACCGGAGTCCCCAAATCTAGGTGAAGCCCAGGTGGGGAACACAGTCACCAGATCCGGGGTAGTCTCAGGTTCAGATCAGAATCACCAGGTCCAGGTGAGGTGCAGGTGGAAACCACACTCACCAGGTCCCGGTGAGGCCCTGGTGTGGACCAGAGACACGAGGTACATGAGAAGCTGTAAACACTGCAGCCACCAGGTCCACATGATGTCCATGTGGGAACGAGAATCACCAGTTACAGGTGAGGACCAGGTGGGGATCCGACTCCCCATGTCCAGGTGAGACCGAGGTGGAAACAAGTGTCACCATGTCCAAGTGTGGCCCAGGTGAAGACCAGAGTTAATAGTTCCCGCTGGGTCACTGTTAGTTAACAGAGTACCATATCCTGATGCTAACCAGGTTGGTACCAGAGACACCATGTCCTGGTGAGTGCCAAGTGGGACCAGAGTCACGAGATCTGTTTGAGGCCTAGAGGGGTATCAGAATCACTGGTCCAGGTGACATCCAAATGGGGACCAGAGTCACCAGGTCAGGGTGAGGCCCAGAGAGGACCCACAGTCATCATGTCCAGGTGAGGCTCAGGTGTGAAGCAGAGTCACTAGGTACCTATGATGCCCAAGTGAGGACCAGAGTCACCAGATATGGGTGATGCGCAGATAGGATCAGAGTCACCAGATCTAGGTGAGGCGAAGAAAGTGTCCACAACAAGCAGGTCCAGGTGGGTAACAAAGTCCCCAGGACTGGCAGAGGCCCAGATGGGGACCAGATTCACCAGGTCCAGGTGAGGCCCAGGTGGTGACCAGAGTTCCCGGGTCTGGGAGAGGACGAGGTAAGGACCAGATTCACCAGGTCCAAGAGGCCCACGGGGGGACCTGAGTCACCAAGTATGGGTGAGTCCCAGGTGGCCACCCCACTCACAAGGTCCAGGTGAGCCCAACCTGCATGCCAGAGTCACCAGATCCAGGTGAGGCCCTGGTGGGTACCGGAGTTACCAGGTAAATGTGAGTCTACAAGAACACCACAGTCACCAGGCCCTGGTGTGGTTCATGTGTGAACGAGAGTCACCAGGTCCAGGTGAGACCCAGGTGGGGACCACAGTCACCAGGTCCAGATTGAGGCCTAGGTGGGGGGACCAGAGTCATGAGGAATATTTGAGGCCAAAGTGTGGAGCAAAGTTATCATGTCCAGGTGAGGCCCAGGTGGGGAACACAGTAACCATGTCCCATTGATGGCAGGTGGGAAAAGAGTCACAAGGTCCAGACGAGGCCTAAGTGAGGAGTAGATTCACCAGGTCCTGTTGAGGCCCGGTTGAGTACCAGTATCCCCAGCTCCGGGTGAGTGCCAGAGGGGGACCAGAGTCACCCGGTTCTGCGCATATCCAGCTGGGGACCAGAGTCACCACGTCTGGGTGAGGCCCAGAAGGGGATGAGAATCACTAGGTCCAGGTGAGGCCCCGAAGTGAAACTGAAACCAGGTCCCATGATGCCCATATGAGGACCTGAATCACCAGGTCCTGGTGAGGTCCCTGTTGGAACCAGTCAACTCGTCCAGGTGAGGCCCAGGTGGGACCACAATCACCAGGTCCAGGTGAGGCCCACGTATATAAGAGAGTATCCAGTTGCCAATGATCCCCAGGTTAGGACCAGAGTCAACAGTTCCAGGAGAGGCCCAAATATGGATGAGAGTCATTTTGTTCCAGGTGAGTCCAGATGAATACCACAGGAACCAGTTCCAGGAGAGCCCCATATGGGAACCAGAGGCACCAGATCCAGGTGAGTTCGAGGTTGGACCACAGTCACAAGGTCCAGGTGTGGCACAGGTGGCAACAGGATTCACCATGTCCAGCTGAGGTCCAGGTGGTGACCAGTCACCAGATCCAGGTGGGGACCAGCTAAGGAACAGATTCACCAGGCCCAAGTGAAGCCCATGGGGTGACCAGAGTCACCAGGTAATGGTGAGTCCCAGAGGGCGAACCAGAGTAACCAGTTTAGTTTGAGGCCCAGAATGGGACCAGAGGTGCCTGGTCAAAGTGAAGCCCAGGTGTGGAATAGAGTATCCAGGTCCCAATGATGCCTGGGTGAGGACCATAGTCGCTAGGGCCATGCAGACCCAGATGGGGAACAGAATCACTAGGTCCTGGTGAGGCATAGAATAAGACCAGAGTCAGCAGTATCAGGTGAGCCCCTTCTGGGAACCAGAGCCACTCTATCCAGCTGAGTCCCAGGTCCATGTGAGGCCCACGTGAGGACCAGATTCATCAGGTCGTATTGAGGCATAGCTGGGGACAAGAGTCACCAGGTCTGGGTGCGGCCTAGGTGGCGCAAGATTCAACAGTTCTGAGTTAGGTCAAAGTGGGGAAGAGAGACATCAGGAACAGGTGAGTCCAAACTGAGGATCAGAGTCACCAGATCCACATGAGGTCCATGTTGGAAAGAGAGTCACCAGGTCCAGGAGAGGTCCAGGTGGGGACCAGAGTCACCAGATCCAGGTGAAGTCCAGGTGGGGACCAGAGTCACCAGATCCAGGTGAAGCCCAGGTGGGGACCAGAGTCACTAAGTCCAGATGAGGTCAAGGTGGGGACCAGAGATACCAGGTACAATTGAGGCCCCGGTGGGGAGCAGTGGCAACAGGTCCATGTGAGGCCGTCCTGGGGAACATGGTCAACAGGTCTACTTGAGGCCCAAGTGTGGAACACAGTAAGCAGGTCCAGGAGAGTACCCGATGGTGACAAGTGTCACCACGTCCAAGTGAGACTCAGGTGGGTCCAGGATGACCACGTCGAGGGGAGGCTTTTGAAAAACCAGAGTCTACAGTTTGAGTCAGGCACAGTTGGCAACCAGTATCAGCAGGTACAAGTCAGGCCATAGACGGGGTTCACAGTCACTAGGGCACGGTGAGACCCAGAGGGGGACCAGAGTCACCTGGTCCAGGTGAGGTCCAGGTGTGGAACACAGTCACCGGGTCCCAATTTTGCCCAGTTGAGGACCATAGTCAACAGGGTCAGGTGAAGCCCAGATGGAGACCGGAGCCCCAAATCCAGGTGAAGCCCAGGTGGGGACCACAGTCACCAGATCCAGGGTACTCTCAGGTGTAGACCAGAATCACCAGGTCCAGGTGAGGTGCAGGTGGCAACCACACTCACCAGGTCCCGGTGAGGCCCTGGTGGGTACCAGAGTCACGAGTTATATGAGAAGCTAGAAACACTGCAGCCACAAGGTCCACATTATGTTCATGTGGGAATGAAAATCACCAGTTACAGATGAGGACCAGGTGGGGATCCGACTCACCATGTCCAGGTGAGTCCCAGGTGGGAACCAGTGTCACCATGTACCGGTGTGGCCCAGGTGAAGACCAGAGTTAATATGTCGGACTGGGTCACTGTTAGAGAACAGTGTAACCATATCCTGATGCTACCCAGGTGGGAACCACAGAAACCAGGTCCTGGTGAGGCCCAGGTGGGCCCAGAGACATGAGGTCCAGAAGAGGTCCCGATGGGAACCACAGTCACCAGGTCAGGTGAGGCCATGCTTAGGATCAGAGTCACCAGTTGCAGGTGAGGCCCATGTTGACCCAGAGTCACCTGGTACAGAAGAAGCCAAAGTTAGGACCAGAGTTACAAGGATCAGGTCAGTCTCAGTGGGGAATAGAGGAACCATGCCCCGATGATACCCAGGTAGAACCAGAGTCACCAGGTCCAGATGAGGCGCAGGTGGGGAGCATGTTCACTAGTTCCCGTTGAGGCCCAGTTGAGGACCAGAGTCACCAGGTCTAGTTGAGGCATAGAGGGGTCCCAGATTCACCTGGTCTAGGTGACATCCAGATGGGGTCCAGAGTCACCATGTCAGAGTAAGGCCCAGAGAGGATCCAGAGTCATCATGTCCAGGTGAGGCTCAGGTATGGAACAGAGTATCCAGGTCATAGTGGTCCACAGGTGAGGACCAGAGTCACCAGATCTGGGTGAGGCCCACTTAGGATCAGACTCACCAGTTCCAGGTGAGGCCCAAAAGGAGTCCACAGCAATCAGGTCCAGGTGGGGAGCAAAGACCAGTACTGTGTGAGGCACAAATGACGACCAGATTCTCCAGGTCCAGGGGATTCCCAGGTGGAGACCAGAATTACCAGATTCACCAGGTCCAAGAGGCCCAAGTGGGGACCTGAGTCACCAGGTATGGGTGACGCCCAGGTGGCAACCCCGCTCACCAGGTCCAGGTGAGGACAACCTGCAGGCCAGAGTCACCAGATCCAGGTGAGGCCCTAGTGGGGACTGGAGTCACCAGGTAAATGTGAGTGTACAAGAACACCACAGTCACTAGGGCCAGGTGTGGTTCATGTGGGAACGAGAGTCACCAGTTCCAGGTGAGACCCAGGTGGGGACCACAGTCACCAGGTCCAAATTGAGGCCTAGGTGGGGGGACCAGAGTCATCAGGACCAGTTGAGGACAAAGATTGGAGCAAAGTTACCATGTCCAGGTGAGGCCCAGGTGGGGAACAGAGTAACAATGTCCCATTGATGCCAGGTGGGAAAAAGTCACAGGGTCTAGACGATGCCTAAGTGAGGAGTAGATTCACCAGGTCCTATTGAGGCCCAGTTGAGGACCAGTGTCCCCAGCTCCGGGTGAGTCCCAGAGGGGGACCAGAGTCACCGGTTCTAGTGATATCCAGGTGGGGACCAGAGTCACCACGTCAGGGTGAGGCCCAGAACCCGACGAGAATCACTAGGTCCAGGTGAGGCCCCGATGAGGAACTGAGAACCAGGTCCCATGATGCCCATATGAGGACCTGAGTCACCAGGTCCAGGGGAGGTCCCTGTGGGAACCACTCACCTCATCCAGGTGAGGCCCGGGTGGGACCAAAGTCACCAGGTCCAAGTGAGGCCGAGGTATATGAGAGAGTATCGATGTCCCAATGATGCCCATGTAAGGACCAGAGTCAACAGGTCCAGGAGAGGACCAAATATGGATCAGAGTCATTGTGTTCCAGGTGAGGCCAGATGGAGACCACAGGAACCAGGTTCAGGAGAGCCCCATATGGGAACCAGAGCCACCAGATCCAGGTGAGTTCCAGGTGGGACCACAGTCACAAGGTCCAGGTGAGGCGCAGATGGCAACAGGATTCACCAAGTCCAGGTGAGGCCCAGGTGGAGACCAGTCACCAGATCCAGGTGAGAACCATCTAAGAACCAGATTCACCAGGCCCAAGTGAAGCCAAAGGGGTGACCAGAGTCACCAGGTTAGTGTGAGACCCAGAGGGGGTACGAGAGTAACCAGTTTAGTTTGAGGCCCAGAATGGAACCATAGGTCCCTGGTCAGAGTGAAGCCCAGGTGTGGAATAGAGTATCCCGGTCACAATGATGCCTGGGTGAGGACCAGAGTCACTAGGGCCATGCAGGCCCAGATGTGGAACAGAATTACTAGGTCCTGGTGAGGCATAGAATAAAACCACAGTCACCAGAATCAGGTGAGCCCCAAGTGGGAACAAGAGCCACTCTATCCAGCTGAGTAGCAGGTCCATGTGAGGCCCACGTGAGGACCAGATTCATCAGGCCGAATTAAGGCATAGCTGGGAACAAGAGGAACCAGGTCTGGTTGCGGCCTAGGTGGGGCAAGATTCAGCAGTGCTGAAGTAGGTCAGAGTGGGGACGAGAGATGTCAGGTCCAGGTGAGGCCAAACTGAGGACCAGAGTCACCAGATACAGGTCAGGTCCAGGTGGGGACCAGAGTCACCAGATCCAGGTGAAGTCCAGGTGGGGACCAGAGTCACCAGATCCAGGTGAAGCCCAGGTGGGGACCAGAGTCACTAGGTCCAGATGAGGCCCAGGTGAGGACCAGAGTTACCAGGTACACATGAGGCCCCGGTGGGGATCAGAGGCAACAGGTCCATGTGATGCCGGCTTGGGGACCATGGTCAACAGGTCTACTTGAGGCCCTCGTGTGGAATACAGTAAGCATGTCCAGGTGAGTCCCCGGTGGTGACAAGAGTCACCACGTACAGGTGAGTCCTAGGTGGGGACCAGGATCACCAGGTACAGGGTAGGCCCTTGAAAGAACCAGAGTCAACAGGTCGAAGTCAAGCGCAGGTGGCAACCAATGTCAGCAGGTCCAAGTCAGGCCAAAGTGGGGTTCACAGTCATTAGGGCACGGTGAGACCCAGAGAGGGACCAGAGTCACCTGGTCCAGGTGAGGTCCATTTGTGGAACACAGTCACCGGGCCTCAATTTTGCCGAGTGAGGATCATGATCAACAGGGCCAGGTGAGGCCCAGATGGGGACCGGAGTCCCCAAATCCTGGTGAACACAGGGGGGGACCACAGTCACCAGATCCAGGGTAGTCTCAGGTGCAGACCAGAATCACCAGGTCCAGGTGTTGTGCAGGTGGCAACCACACTCACCAGGTACCGTTGAGGCCCTGGTGGGGACCAGAGTCACGAGGAACATGAGAAGGTAGAAACACTGCAGCCACCAGGTCCACATGATGTCCATGTGGGAACGAGAATCACCAGTTACAGGTGAGGACCTGGTGGGGATCCGACTCAGCATGTCCAGGTGACACCCAAGTGGGAACGAGTGTCACCATGTCCAGGTGTGGCCCAGGTGAAGACCAGAGTTAATAGGTCCGGCAGGGTCACTGTTAGTGAACAGTGCAACCATATCCTGATGCTACCCTGGTGGGTACCAGAGTCACCAGGTCCTGGTGAGGCCCAGGAGGGACCAGAGACATGAGGTCCAGGTGAGGTCCCGATGGGAACCACAGTCACCAGGTCTGGTGAGGCCACGCTTTGGATCAGAGTCACCAGTTACTGGTGAGGCCCAGGTGGAGCCAGAGTCACCTGGTCAGAAGAGGCCAAAGTCTGGACCAGAGTTACCAGGATCACTTCAGTCCCAGTGGTGAATAGAGTAACCATGTCCCGATGATGCCCAGGTAGAACCAGAGTCACCAGGTTCAGATGAGGAGCAGGTGGGGAGCATGTTCACTAGGTCTCGGTGAGGCCCAGATGAGGACCAGAATACCCAGGTCTAGTTGAGGCCTAGAGTGGTACCAGATTCACCTGGTCTAGGTGACATCCAGATGGGGACCAGAGTCACCATGTCAGGGTGAGGCCCGGAGGGGATCCAGAGTCATCATATCCAGGTGGGGCTCAGGATTAGAACAGAGATCCAGGTCATAATGGTCCACAGGTTAAGACCAGAGTCACCAGATCTGTGTGAGGCCCAGTTAGGATCAGAGTCACCAGTTCCAGGTGAGGCCAAGAAGGAGTCCACAGAAATCAGGTCCAGGTGGGGAACAAAGTCACTAGGACTGGGTGAGGCCCAGATGGGGACCAGATTCACCAGGTCCAGGTGATTCCCAGGTGGCGACCAGAGTTACCAGTACCGGGTGATTACAAGGTAAGGACCAGATTCACCAGGTCCAAGTGAGTCCCACGTGGTACCTGTGTCACCAAGCATGGGTGAGGCCCAGGTGGCAACCCGACTCTCCAGGTCCAGGTGAGGCCAACCTGCAGGCCATGCAGAGGAACCATGTCCCGATGATGCCCAGGTAGGGACTAGAGTCACCAGGTCCAGTGAGGCCCAGTTGGGGACCACTGTCACCAGATCTGGTTGAGGCTTAAAGGGGTACCACAATCACCTGGTCCAGGTGACATCCAAATGGGGACCAGAGGCACCAGGTCAGGGTGAGGCCCAGAGTGGTTCCAGAGTCATCATGTACAGGTTAGGCTCAGGCGTGGAACAGAGTCACCAAGTACCAATGATGCCCATGTGAGGACCAGAGTCACCAGGTATGGGTGACACGCAGATAGGATCAGAGTCACCAGTTTCAGGTGAGGCTAAGAGAGAGTCCACAGCAATCAGGTCCAGGTAGGGAACAAAGTCAACAGGACTGGGTGAGGCCCAGATGGGGACCAGATTCACCAGGTCCAGGTGAGGTCCAGGTGGTGACCTGAGTCACAAGGAATGGGTGAGGCCCATGTGGCAACCCCACTCAACAGATCCAGGTGAGGCCAAGCTGCAGGCCAGATTCACCAGATCCAGGTGAGGCCCTAGTGGGGACCAGAGTCACCAGGTATATGTGAGTCTACAAGAACACCACAGTCACCATATCCAGGTGGGGTTCATGTGGGAACGAGAGTCACCAGGTCCAGGTGAGACCCAGGCGGGGACAACGGTCACCAGGTCCAGACTGAGGCCTAGGTGGGGGGACCAGAGTCATCATGACCAGTTGAAGCCAAAGTGTGGGGCAAAGTTATCATGTCGAGGTGAAGCCCAGGTAGGGAAGAGAGTAACCAAGTCCCATTGATGTCAGGTGGGAAAAGAGTCACAAGCTCCAGACGAGGCCTAAGTGAGGAGTAGATTCACCAGGTCCTGTTGAGGCCCAGTTGAGTGCCAGAGTCCCCAGCTCCCGGTGAGGCCCAGAGGGGGACCAGAGTTACCCGGTTCTGGTGATATCCAAGTGGGAACCAGAGTCACCACGTCAGAGTGAGGCCCAGAGTGGGACGAGAATCACTAGGTCCAGGGGAGGCCCCGATGGGGAACTGAGAAATCAGGTCCCATAATGTCCACATGAGGACCTGAGTCACCAGGTCCAGGTGAGGTCCCTGTGGGAACCAGTCACCTCATCCAGGTGAGGCCCAGGTGGGACCACAGTCACCATGTCCAGGTGAGGCTCAGGTATATAAGAGTGTACCCAGGACCCAATGATGCCCAGGTAAGTACCTGAGTCAACAGGTCCAGCAGAGGGCAAATATGGAACAGAGTCATTGTGTTCCAGGTGAGGACAGATGGAGACCACAGGAACCAGGACCAGGAGAGCCCCATATGGGAACCAGAGCCACCAGATCCAGGTGAGGTCCAGGTCTGACACAGTCACAAGGTCCCGGTGACGCGCAGGTGGCAACAGGATTCACCAAGTCCAGGAGAGGCCCAGGTGGCGACCAGTCACCAGATCCAGGTTCGGACCATCTAAGGACCAGATTCACCAGGCCCAAGTGAAGCCTAAGGGATGAACAGAGTCACCAGGTAAGTGTGAGGCGCAGAGGGAGAACCACAGTAACCAGTTTAGTTTGAGGCCCCGAATTGGACCAGAGGTCTCTGGTCAAAGTGAGGCCCAGGTGTGGAATAGAGTATCCAGGTCCCAATGATGGCTGAGTGAGGACCAGAGTCACTAGGGCCATGCAGGCCCAGATGGAGAACAGAATCACTAAGTCCTGATGAGTCATAGAATAAGACCACAGTCAGCAGTATCAGGTGAGCCCCTTGTGGAAACCAGAGCCACGCTGTCCAGCAGAGTCCCAGGTCCATGGGAGGCCCACGTGAGTAACATATTCATCAGGTCGAAATGAAGCATAGTTGGGGACAAGAGTCACCAGGACTGGCTGCGGACTAGGTGGGGCAAGATTTAGCAGTTCTGAGTTTGGTCAATGTGGGGACGAGAGACGCCAGGTCCAGGTGAGGCCAAACTGAGGACCAGAGTCACCATATCCAGTTGAGGTCCATGTTGGAAAGAGAGTCACCAGGTCCAGGAGAGGTCCAGGTGGGGACTAGAGTCACCAGATCCAGGTGAAGCCCAGGTGGGGATCAGAGTCACTAGGTCCAGATGAGGCCCAGGTGAGGACCAGAGTTATCAGGTACACGTGAGGCCCCGGTGGAGATCAGAGGCCACAGGTCCATGTGAGGCCGGCTTGGGGACCATGGTCAACAGATCTACTTGAGGCCCAGGTGTGGAACACAGGAAGCAGGTCCAGGTGAGTCCCCAGTGGTGACAAGAGTGACCACGTCCAGGTGAGACCCAGGTGGAGACCAGGATCTTCAGGTCCCTGGGAGGCCCTTGAAAGAACCAGAGTCAACAGTTCGAGGTCAGGCGCAGGTAGCAACCAGGGTAAGCAGGTCCAAGACAGGCCAAAGTGGTGTTCACAGTCACTAGGCACGGTGAGACCCAGAGGGGGACCAGAGTCACCTGGTCCAGGTGAGGCCCAGTTGAGGACCAGTTTCACCATATCTGGTTCGGCTTAGAAGGGTACCAGAATCACCTGATCGAGGTGATATCCAGATGGGGACCAGAGTCACCAGGTCAGGGTGAGGCCCAGAGTGGTTCCAGAGTCATCGGGTCCAGGTGAGGCTAAGGTGTGGAACAGAATCACCAGGTACCAATGATGCCCAGGTGAGGACCAGAGTATCCAGATCTGGGTGACACGCAGATAGGATCAGAGTCACCAGTTCCAGGTGACGCCAAGTAGGCGTCCACAGCAATCAGGTCCAGGTGGTGAAGAAAGTCACCAGGACTTGGTGATGCCCAGATTTGGACCAGATTCACCAGGTCCATGTTATTCCCAGGTGGTGACCATGGTCCTCGGGTCTGGTAGAAGACCAGCTAAGGACCAGATTCAACAGGTCCAAATGAGGTCCACGTGGGGACCTGAGTCACCAGCTATGTGTGAGGCCTAGGTGGCAACCCCACTCCCCAGGTCCAGGTGAGGCCAACCTGCAGGCCAGAGTCACCAGATGCAGGTGAGGTCCAGGTGGGGACCAGAGTCACCAGATCCATGTGAGGTCCATGTTCAAAGAGAGTCACCAGGTAGAGGAGAGGTCCAGGTGGGGACCAGAGTCACCAGATCCAGCTGAAGTCCAGGTGGGGACCAGAGTCACCAGATCCAGGTGAAGCTCAGGTGGGGACCAAAGTCAATAGGTCAAGATGAGGCCCAGGTGAGGACCAGAGTTACTAGGTACACGTGAGGCCCCGGTAGGGATCAGAAGCAACAGGTCCATGTGAGGCCGGCTTGGGGACCATGGTCAACAGGTCTACTTGAGGCCCAGGTGTGGAACACAGTAAGCAGGTCCAGGTGAGTCCCCGTTGGGGACAAGAGTCACCACGTCCAGGTGAGGCCCACGTGGGGACCAGGATCACCAGGTACACGGGAGGCCATTGAAAGAACCAGAGTCAACACTTCGAGGTCAGGCGCAGGTGGTAACCAGGGTCAGCAGGTCCAAGTCAGGCCAAAGTGGGGTTCACAGTCACTAGGGCACGGTGAGACCCAGAGGGGGACCAGAGTCACCTGGTTCTGGTGAGGTTCAGTTGTGGAACACAGTCACCGGGTCCCAATTTTGCCCAGTTGAGGACCATGGTCAACAGGGCCAGGTGAGGCCCAGATGGGGACCGGAGTCCCCAAATCCAGGTGAAGCCCAGGTGGGGAACACAGTCACCAGATCCGGGGTAGTCACAGGTGCAGATCAGAATCACCAGTTCCAGGTGAGGTGCAGGTGGAAACCACACTCACCAGGTCCCGGTGAGGCCCTGGTGGGGACCAGAGACACGAGGTACACGATAAGCTAGAAACACTGCAGCCACCAGGTCCACATCATGTCCACGTGGGAACGAGAATCACCAGTTACAGGTGAGGACCAGGTGGCGATCCGACTCCCCATGTCCAGGTGAGACCCAGGTGGAAACAAGTGTCACCATGTCCAGGTGTGGCCCAGGTGAAGACCAGAGTTAATAGTTCCCGCTGGGTCACTGTTAGTTAAAAGAGTACCATATCCTGATGCTAACCAGGTGGGTACCAGAGACACCAGGTCCTGGTGAGGGTCAGGAGGGACCAGAGACATGAGGTCCAGGTGAGGACCCGATGGGAACCACAGTCACCAGGTCAGATGAGGCCATGCATAGGATCAGAGTCACCAGTTACAGGTGAGGCCCAGGTGGAGCCAGAGTCACCTGGTACAGAAGAGGCCAAAGTCAGGACCAGAGTTACCGGAATCAGGTCAGTCCCAGTGGGGAATAGAGTAACCATGTCCCAATGATGCCCAGGTAGAACCAGAGTGACCAGGTCAGATGAAGCGCAGGTGGCGAGCATATTCACTAGGTCCCCGTGAGGCCCAGGTGAGGACCAGTGTAACCAGGTCAAGTTGAGGCCTAGAGGGGTACCAGATTCACCTGGTATGGGTGACATCCAGATGGGGACCAGAGTCACCATGTCAGGGTGAGGCCCAGAGGGGATCCAGAGTCATCATGTCCAGGTGAGGCTCAGGTGTGGAACAGAGTATCCAGGTCATAATGGTCCACAGGTGAGGACCAGAGTCACCATATCTGGGTGAGGCCCAGTTAGGATCGGAGTCACCAGTTCCAGGTGAGGCTAGGAAGGAGTCCACAGCAATCAGGTCCAGGTGGGGAACAAAATTACCAGGACTGGGTGAGGCCCAATCGGGACCAGATTCTCCAGGTCCAGGTGATTCCCCGGTGGTGACCTGAGTTACTAGTTCCGGGTGAGGACCCGGTAAGGACCAGATTCACTAGGTCGAAGTGAGGACCACGTGGGGCCTGTGTCACCAGGTATGGGTGAGGCACACGTGGCAACCCCACTCACCAGGTCCAGGTGAGTCCAACCTGCAGGTCATGCAGAGGAACCGTGTCCCGATGATGCCCATTAGGGACCAAGTTACCAGGTCAAGGTGAGGCCGACCTGCAGGCCATGCAGTGGAACCATGTCCCGATGATGCCCAGGTAGGGACCAGAATCACCAGGTCCAAATGAGGCCCAGATGGAGCAAAATCACTAGGTCCAGTTGAGGCCCAGTTGAGGACCAGAGTCACCAGATCTGGTGGATGCCTAGAGGGGTACCAGAATCACCTTGTCCAGGTGACATCCAGATGGGGACCAGAGTCACCAGGTCAGGGAGAGGCCCAGAGAGGTGCCAGAGTCATCATATCCAGGTGAGGCTCAGGTGAGGAACAGAGTCACCAGGTAACAATGATGCCCAGGTGAGGACCAGATCACCATATCTGGGTACGCGCAGATAGGATCAGAGTCACCAGTTCCAGGTGAGGCCAAGAAAGAGTCCACAGCAATGAGGTCCTGGTGGGGAACAAAGTCACCAGGACTGGGAGAGGCCCAGATGGGGACCAGATTCACCAGGTCCAGGTGAGGCCCAGGTGGTGACCAGAGTCCCCGGGTCTGGGAGAGGACCAGGTAAGGACCAGATTCACCAGATCCAAGATGCCCACGTGGGGACCTGAGTCACCAGCTATGTGTGAGGCCCAGGTGGCAACCCCACTCCCCAGGTCCAGGTGAGGCCAACCTGCAGGCCAGAGTCACCAGAAGCAGGTCAGGCCCTGGTGGGGACCGGAGTCACCAGGTAAATGTGAGTCTACAAGAACACCACAGTCACCAGGTACTGGTGTGGTTCATTAGTGAACGAGAGTCACCAGGTCCAGGTGAGACCCAGGTGGGGACCACAGTCACCAGGTCCAGATTGAGGCCTAGGGGGGGGACCAGAGTCATGAGGAATATTTGAGGCCAAAGTGTGGAGCAAAGTTATCATGTCCAGGTGAGGCTCAGGTGGGGAAGAGAGTAACCATGTCCCATTGATGGCAGGTGGGAAAAGAGTCACAAGGTCCAGACGAGGCCTAAGTGAGGAGTAGATTCACCAGGTCCTGTTGAGGCCTGGTTGAGTACCAGTGTCCCCAGCTTCGGGTGAGTCCCATAGGGGGACGAGAGTCACCCGGTTCTGGGCATATCCAGCTGGGGACCAGAGTCACCACGTCAGGGTGAGGCCCAGAAGGGGATGAGAATCACTAGGTCCAGGTGAGGCCCCGATGTGGAAATGAAACCAGGTCCCATGATGCCCATATGAGGACCTGAATCACCAGGTACTGGTGAGGTCCCTTTTGGAACCAGTCAACTCGTCCACGTGAGGCCTAAGTGGGACCACAGTCACCAGGTCCAGGTGAGGCCCACGTATATAAGAGAGTATCCAATTGCCAATGATCCCCAGGTTAGGACCAGAGTCAAAAGGTCCAGGAGAGGCCCAAATATGGATCAGAGTGATTTTGTTCCAGGTGTGTCCAGATGCATACCACGGGAACCAGGTGTAGGGGAGCCCCATATGGGAATCAGAGCCACCAGATCCAGGTGAGTTCCAGGTGGGACCACAGTCACAAGGTCCAGGTGAGGCACAGGTGTCAACAGGATTCACCATGTCCAGCTGAGGCCCAGGTGGCGACCAGTCACCAGATACAGGTGTGGACCAGCTAAGGACCAGATTCACCAGGCCCAAGTGAAGCCCATGGGGTGACCAGAGTCACCAGGTAATGGTGAGGCCCAGAGGGGGAACCAGAGTAACCAGTTTAGTTTGGGGCCCAGAATGGAACCAGAGGTCCCTGGTTAAAGTGAGCCCCAGGTGTGGAATAGTGTATCTGGGTCCCAATGATGCCTGGGTGTGGACCAGAGTCACTAGGGCCATGCAAGCCCAGATGGGGAACAGAATCACTAGGTCCTGGTGAGGCATAGAATAAGAACACAGTCACCAGTATCAGGTGAGCCCCTTGTGGGAAACAGAGCCACTCTATCCAGCTGAGTCCCAGGTCCATGTGAGGCCAACGTTAGGACCAGATTCATCAGGTCGAATTGAGGTATAGCTGGGGACAAGAGTCACCAAGTCTGGGTGCGGCCTAGGTGGGGCAAGATTCAGCAGTTATGAGTTAGGTCAAAGTGGGGACGAGAGACATCAGGTCCAGGTGAGGCCAAACTGAGGACCAGAGTCAACAGATCCAGGTGAGGTCCATGTTGGAAAGAGAGTCACCAGGTCCAGGAGAGGTCCAGGTGGGGACCAGAGTCACCAGATCCAGGTGAAGTCCAGTTGGGTACCAGAGTCACCAGATCCACGTGAAGCCCAGATGGGGACCAGACTCACTAGGTCCAGATGAGGCCCAGGTGAGGACAAGAGTAACCAGGTACTAGTGAGCTCCGGTTTTGATCAGAGGCAATATGTCCATGTGAGGCCGGCTTGGGGAAAATGGTCAACAGGTCTACTTGAGGCCCAGGTATGGAACACAGTAAGCAGGTCCAGGTGAGTCCCCGGTGGTGACAAGAGTCACCACGTCCAGTTGAGGCCCAGGTGGGGACCAGGATCACCAGGTACGGGGGAGGGCCTTGAAAGAACCAGAGTCAACAGTTCGAGGTCAGGCACAGGTGGCAAACAGGATCAGCAGGTCCAAGTCAGGCCAAAGTGGGGTTCACAGTCACTAGGGCACGGTGACACCCAGAGGGGGACCAGAGTCACCTTGTCCAGGAGAGGTCCAGTTGTGGAACACAGTCAACGGGTCCCAATTTTGCCCAGTTGGGGACCATGGTCAACAGGGCCAGGTGAGGCCCAATGGGGACCGGAGTCCCCAAATCCAGGTGAAGCCCAGATGGGGATCACAGTCACCAGATCCAGGGTAGTCTCAGGTGCAGACCAGAATCACCATGTCCAGGTGTGGCCCAGGTGAAGAGCAGAGTTAATAGGTCCGCCTGGGTCACTGTTAGTGAACAGTGTAACCATATACTGATGCTATCCAGGTGGGTACCAGAGACACAAGGTCCTGGTGAGGCCCAGTTTGGCCCGGAGACATGAGGTCCAAGTGAGGTCCCGATGGGAACCACAGTCACCTGGTCAGGTGAGGCCATGCTTAGGATCAGAGTAACCAGTTACAGGTGAGGCCCTGGTGGAGCCAGAGTCACCTGGTACAGAAGAGGCCAAAGTCAGGACCAGAGTTACCAGGATCAGGTCAGTCCCAGTGGGGAATAGAGTAACTATGTCCCGATGATGCCCAGGTAGAACCAGAGTCACCAGGTCCAGATGAGTCACAGTTCGGGAGCATGTTCACTAGGTCCCGGTGAGGCCCAGTTGAGGACCAGAGTCACAAGGTCAAGTTGAGGCCTAGAGGGGTACCAGATTCACCTGGTCTAGGTGACATCCAGATGGGGAAAAGAGTCACCATGTCAGGCTGAGGCCCAGAGGGGTTCCAGCGTCATCATGTCCAGGTGAGTCTGAGGAGTGGAACAGAGTATCCAGGTCATAATTGTCCACATGTGAGGACCAGAGTCACCAGATCTGGGTGAGGCCCAGTTAGGATCAGAGTCACCCGTTCCAGGTGAGGCCCAAAAGGAGTCCACAGCAATCAGGTCCAGGTGGGGAACAAAGTCACCAGGACTGGGTGAGGCCCAATGGGGACCAGATTCACCAGGTCCAGATGATTCCCATGTTGTGACCAGACTTACTATTTCCGAGTGAGGACCATGTAAGGACCAGATTCACCAGGTCAAAGGGAGGCCCATGTGGGGCCCTTTGTCACAAGGTATGGGGGAGACCCAGGTGGCAACCCCACTCACCAGGTCCAGGTGAGGCCAACCTGCAGGCCATGCAGAGGAAACATGTCCCGGTGATGCTCAGGTAGGGACCAAAATTACCAGGTCCAGTTGAGACCAATCTGCAGGCCATGCAGTGGAACCATGTCCCGATGATGCCCAGGTAGGGACCAGAGTCACCAGGTCCAAATAAGGCCCAGATGGAGCATATTCACTAGGTCCAGGTGAGGCCCAGTTGAGGACCAGTTTCACCATATCTACTTGAGTCTTAGAAGGGTACCAGAATCACCTGGTCCAGGTGATATCGAGATGGGGTCCAGAGTCACCAGATCAGGGGGAGGCCCAGAGTGGTTCCAGAGTCATCGGGTCCAGGTGAGGCTCAGGTGTGGAAGAGAGTCACCAGGTACCAAAGATGCCCAAGTGAGGACCAGAGTCACCAGATCTGGGTGAGGCGCAGATAGGATCAGAGTCACCATTTGCAGGTGAGGCCAAGAAAGAGTTCACAACAATCAGGTCCAGGTGGGGAACAAAGTCACCAGACCTGGGTGAGACCCAGATGGGGACCAGATTCACCAGGTCCAGGTGAGTCCCAAGGGGTGACCAGAGGCACCAGGTAAGGGTGAGGCCCAGAGGGGGAACCGAGTAACCAGTTTAGTTTGAGGCCCAGAATGGGACCAGAGATCCCTGGTCAAAGTGAGGCCCAGGTGTGGAAAAGAGTATCCATGTCCCAATGATGCCTGGGTGTGGACCAGAGTCACTAGGGCCTTGCAGGCCCAGATGGGGCACGGAATCACTAGGTCCTGGTGAGGCATTGAATAAGACCACAGTCAGCAGTATCAGGTGAGCCGCTTGTGGAAACCAGAGCCACTCTATCCAGCTGAGTCCCAGGTCCATGTGAGGCCCACGTGAGGACCAGATTCATCAGGTCGAATTGAGGCATAGCTGGGCACAAGAGTCACCAGGTCTGGGTGCGGCCTAGGTGGGGTAAGATTCAGCAGTTCTGAGTTAAGTCAAAGTGTGGACGAGAGACACCAGGTACAGATGAGGCAAAACTGAGGACCAAAGTCACCAGATCCAGGTGTGGTCCATGTTGGAAAGAGAGTCACCAGGTCCAGGAGAGGTCCAGGTGCGGACCAGAGTCACCAGATCCAGGTGAAGCCCAGGTGGGGACCAGAGACACTAGGTCCAGATGAGGCACAGGTGAGGACCAGAGTTACCAGGTACACGTGAGGCCCCGGTGGGGATCAGAGGCAACAGGTCCATGTGAGGCCGGCTTGGGGACCATGGTCAACAAGTCTACTTGAAGCCCAGGTGTGGAACACAGTAAGCAGATCCAGGTGAGTTCCCAGTGGTTACAAGTGTCACCACGTCGAGGTGAGGCCGAGGTGGGGACCAGGATCACCAGGTCGAGGAGAGGCCCTTGAAAGGACCGGAGTCAACAGTTCGAGGTCAGGCGCAGGTGGCAAACAGGGTCAGCAGGACCAAGTCAGGGTAAAGTGGGTTTCACAGTCACTAGGGCACGGTGAGACCCAGAGGGGGACCAGAGTCACCTGGTCCAGGTGAGGTCAAGTTGTGGAACACAGTCACCGGGTCCCAATTTTGCCCAGTTTAGGACCATGGTCAACAGGACCAGGTGAGGCCCAGATGCGGATTGGAGTCCCCAAATCCAGGTGAAGACCAGGTGGGGACCACAGTCACCAGAACCAGGATAGTCTCATGTCAGACCAGATTCACCAGGTCCAGGTGAGTTGCAGGTGGCAACCACACTCACCAGATCCCGGTGAGAACCTGGTGGGGACCAGAGTCACAAGGTACATGAGAAGCTAGAAACAATGCAGCCACTAGTTCCACGTGATATCCACGTGGGAACGAGAATCACCAGTTACAGGTGAGGACCTGGTGGGGATCCGACTCACCAAGTCCAGGTGAGACCCAGGTGGGAACCAGTGTCACCATGTCTAGGTGTGGCCCAGGTGAAGACCAGAGTTAATAGTTCCAGCTGGGTCACTGTTAGTGAACAGTGTAACCATATCCTGATGCTACCCCGGTGGGTACAGATACACCAGGTCCTGGTGAGGCCCAGGTGGGACCAGAGACATGAGGTCCAGGTGAGGTCCCATGAAAACCACAGTCACCTGGTCAGGTGAGGCCATGCTTAGGATCAGAGTCACCAGTTACAGGTGAGGCCCAGGAGGAGCCACAGTCCCCTGGTACAGAAGAGGCCAAAGTCAGGACCTGAGTTACCAGGATCTGGTCAGTCCCAGTGGGGAATAGAGTAACCATGTCCCGATGATGCCCAGGTAGCACCAGAGTCACCAGGTCCAGATGAGGCACAGTTCAGGAGCATGTTCACTAGGTCCCGGTGAGGCCCAGTTGAGGACCAGAGTCACAAGGTCAAGTTGAGGCCTGGAGTGGTACCAGATTCACCTGGTCTAGGTGACATCCAGATGGGGACCAGAGTCACCATGTCAGGCTGAGGCCCAGAGGGGTTCCAGCGTCATCATGTCTAGGTGAGGCTGAGGTTTCGAACACAGTATCCAGGTCATAATGGTCCACAGGTGAGGACCAGAGTCAACAGATCTGGGTGAGGCCCAGTTAGGATCAGAGTCATCAGTTCCAGGTGAGGCCAAGAAGGAGTTCACAGCAATCAGATCCAGGTGGGTAAGAAAGTCACCTGGACTGGGAGAGGCCCAGATGAGGACCAGATTCACCAGATCCAGGTGATTCCCATGTGGTGACCAGAGTTACTTGTTCCGGATGAGGACCAGGTAAGGACCAGATTCACCAGGTCCAAGTGAGACACACGTGGGGACCTGTGTCACCATGCATTGGTGAGGGCCAGGTGGCATCGCCACGCACCAGGTCCAGGTGAGGCCAAACTGCAGGCCATGCAGACAAACCATGTCCTGATGATGCCCAGGTAGGGACCAGAGTTACCAGGTCCAGGTGAGGCCAACCTGCAGGCCATGCAGGGAAACCATGTCCCGATGATGCCCAGGAAGGAACCAGAGTCACCAGGTCCAAATGAGGCCCAAATGGAGCATATTCACTAGGTACAGATGAGGCCCAGTTGAGGACCAGTGTACCCAATCTGGTTGAGGCCTAGAGGGGTACTAGAATCACCTGGTCCTGGTGACATCCAGATGGGGACCAGAGTCCCCAGGTCAGGGTGAGGCCCAGAGAGGTGCCAGAGTCATCATGTTCAGGTGAGGCTCAGGTGTGGAAGAGAGTCACCAGGTACCAATGATGCCCAGATGAGGACCAGGGTCACCAGGTCTGGTTGACGCGCAGATAGGATCAGAGTCACCAGTTCCAGGTGAGGCCAAGAAAGAGTCCACAGCAATCAGGTCCAGGTGGGGAACAAAGTCACCAGGACTGGGTGAGGCCCAGATGGAGAACAGATTCACCAGGTACAGGTGAGGCCCAGGTGGTGACCAGAGTCCCCGGGTCTGGGAGAGGACCAGGTAAGGACCAGATTCACCAGGTCCAAGAGGCCCACGTGGGGACCTGAGTCACCAGGTATGGGTGAGGCCCAGGTGGCAACCCCACTCACCAGGTCCAGGTGAGGCCAACCTGCAGGCCATGCAGAGGAACCATGTCCCGATGATGCCCAGGTAGGGACCAGAGTTACCAGGTCCAGGTGAGGCCCATGTGGGGAGCATGTTCACTAGGTCCCGGTGAGGCCCAGTTGAGGACAAGGGTCACCACGTCTCGTTGAGGCCTAGAGGGGTACCAGATTCACTTGGTCTAGGTGACATCCAGATGGGGACCAGAGTCACCATGTCAGGGTGAGGCCCAGAGAGGTTCCAGAGTCATCATGTCCAGGTGAGGCTCAGGTGTGGAACAGAGTATCCAGATCATAAAGGTCCTCAGGTGAGGACCAGAGTCACCAGATCTGGGTAAGGCCCAGTTACGATCAGAGTCACAAGTTCCAGGTGAGGCCAAGAAGGATTCCACAGCAATCAGGTTTGGTGGGCAATAAATTAACCAGGACTGGGTGAGGCCCACATGGGGACCAGATTCACCAGGTCCAGGTGAGGCCCAGGTGGTGACCAGAGTCCCCGGGTCTGGGAGAGGACCATGTAAGGACCAGATTCACCAGGTCCAAGAGGCCCACGTGGGAACCTGAGTCACCATATATGGGTGAGGCCCAGGTGGGAACACCACTCACCAGGTCCAGGTCAGGACAACCTGCAGGCCAGAGTCACCAGATCCAGGTGAGGCCCTAGTGGGGACCGCAGTCACCAGGTAAACTGAGTCTACAAGAGCACCACAGTCCACAGGTCCAGGTGGGGTTCATGTGGCAAGGAGAGTCAACAGGTCCAGGTGAAACCCAGGTGGGGACCACAATCACCAGATCCAGATTGAGGTCTAGGTGGGGGGACGAGGGTCATCAGGACCAGTTGAGGACAAAGTGTGGAGCAAAGTTATCATGTCCATGTGAGGTCCAGGTGGGGAGCAGAGTAACCTTGTCCCATTGATGCCAGGTGGGAAAAGAGTCACAAGGTCCAGACGAGGCCTAAGTAAGGAGTAGATTCACCAGGTCGTGTTGAGGCACAGTTGAGGACCATTGTCCCCAGCTCCGGGTGGGTCCCAGAGGGGGACCAGAGTCACACGGTTCCGGTGATATCCAGGTGGGGACCAGAGTCACCATGTCAGGGTGAGGCCCAGAGGGGGACGAGAATCACTAGCTCCAGGTGAGGTCCCGATGTGGAACTGAAACCATGTCCCATGATACCCATATGAGGACCTGAGTCGGCAGGTCAAGGTGAGTTCCCTGTGGGAACCAGTCACCTCGTCCAGGTGAGGCCCAGGTGGGGCCACTGTCACCAGGTCCAGGTGAGGCCCAGGTATATAAGAGCGTATCCAGGTCGCAATGATGCCCAGGTAAGGACCAGAGTCAACAGTCCAGGAGAGGCCCAAATATGGATCAGAGTCATTGTGTTCCAGGTGATGCCTGATGGAGACCACAGGAACCAGGTCCAGGAGACCCCCATATGTGAAGCAGAGCCACCAGATCCAGGTGAGGTCCTGGTGGGACCACAGTCACAAGGTCCAGGTGAGGCGCAGGTGGCAACAGGATTCACCAAGTCCTGGTGAGGACCAGGTGGACAACAGTCACCACATCCAGGTGCGGACCAGCTAAGGACCAGATTCACCAGGCCCAAGTGAAGCCCAAGGGGTGACCAGAGTCACCAGGTAAGGGTGAGTCCCAGAGGGGGAACCAGAGTAACCAGTTTAGCTTGAGGCCCAGAATGGGTCCAGAGGTCCCTAGTCAGAGTGAGGCCCAGGTGTGGAATAGAGTATCCAGGTCCCAGTGATGCCTGGGTGAGGACCAGAGTCACTAGGGCCATGCAGGCCCAGATGGGGACAAATCACTAGGTCCTGGTGAGGTATAGAATAAGACCACAGTCAGCCGTATCATTTGATCCTGTTGCGTGAACCAGAGCCACTCTATCCAGCTGAGTAGCAGGTCCATGTGAGGCCCACGTGAGGACCAGATTCATCAGGTCGAATTGAGGCATAGCTGGGGACAAGAGTCACCAGGTCTGGGTGCGGCCTAGGTGGGGCAAGATTCAGCAGTTCTGAGTTAGGTCAAAGTGGGGACGAGACACGCCAGGTCCAGGTGAGGCCAAACTGAGGACCAGAGTCACCATCTCCAGGTGAGGTCCATGTTGGAAAGAGAGTCACCAGGTCCGGGAGAGGTCCAGGTGGGGACCAGAGTCATCAGATCCAGGTGAAGTCCAGGTGGGGACCAGAGTCACCAGATACAGGTGAAGCCCAGTTGGGGACCAGAGTCACTAGGTCCAGATGAGGCCCAGGTGAGGACCAGAGTTACCAGGTACACGTGAGGCACCGGTGATGATCAGAGGCAACAGGTCAATGTGAGGCCGGCTTGGGAACCATGGTCAACAGATCTACTTGAGGCCCAGGTGTGGAACACAGTAAGCAGGTCCAGGTGAGTCCCTGGTGGTGACAAGAGTCACCAAGTCCAGGTGAGGCCCAGGTGGGGACGAGGATCACCAGGTCCAGGGGAGGACCTTGCAAGAACCAGAGTCAACAGTTCGAGGCCAGGCGCAGGTGGCAACCAGGGTCAGGAGGTCCAAGTCAGGCCAAAGTGGGGTTCACAGTCACTAGGGCACGGTGACACCCAGAGGGGGACCAGAGTCACCTGGTCCAGGTGAGGTCGAGTTGTGGAACACAGTCACCGGGTACCAATTTTGCCCAGTTGAGGACCATGGTCAACAGGGCCAGGTGAGGCCCAGATGGGGACCGGAGTTCCCAAGTCAAGGTGAAGCCCAGGTGGGGACCACAGTCACCAGATTCAGGGAGTCTCAGGTGTAGACCAGAATCACCATGTACAGGTGTGGCCCAGGTGAAGAGCAGAGTGAATAGGTCCGGCAGGGTCACTGTTAGTGAAGGGTGTAACCATATCCTGATGCTACCCAGGTTGGTACCAGAGACACCAGGTCCTGGTGGGGCCCAGGTCGGACCAGAGACATGAAGTCCAGGTGAGATCCCGATGGGAACCACAGTCAAAAGGTCAGGTGAGGCCATGCTTAGGATCAGAGTCACCAGTTACATGTGAGACCCAGGTCGAGCCAGACTCACCTGGTACAGAATAGGCCAAAGTCAGGACCAGAGTTACCAGGATCAGGTCAGTCCCAGTGGGGAATAGAGTAACCATGTCCCGATGATGCCCAGGTAGAACCAGAGTCACCAGGTCCAGATGAGGCACAGGTGGGGAGCATGTTTACTAGGTCCCGCTGATGCCCAGTTGAGGACCAGATACGCCAGGTCTAGTTGAGGCCTAGAGGGGTACCAGATTCACCTGGTCTAGGTGACATCCAGATGGGGACCAGAGTCACCATGTCAGGGTGAGGCCCAGAGGGGATTAAGATTCATCATGTCCAGGTGAGGCTCAGGTGTGGAACCGAGTATCCAGATCATAATGGTACTCAGGTGAGGACCAGAGTCACCAGATCTGGGTGAGGCCCAGTTAGGATCAGAGTCACAAGTTCCAGGTGAGGCCAAGAAGGAGTCCACAGCAATCAGGTCCAGGTGGGCAACAAATTCACCAGGACTGGTTGAGGCCCAGATGGGGACCAGATTCACCAGGTCCAGGTGACTTCCAGGTGGTGACCAGACTTACCAACTCCCGGGTGAGGACCAGGTAAGGACAAGATTCAACAAGTCCACGTGAGGCCCACGTGGTTACCTGTGTCACCAGGTATGGGTGAGGCCTATGTGGCAACCCCACTCCCCAGATCCAGGTGAGGCCAACCTGCAGGCCATGCAGAGGAACCATGTCACGATGATGCCCTGGTTGGGACCAGAATCACCAGGTCCAAATGAGGCCCACATGGAGCATATTCACTAGGTCCAGTTGAGGACCAGTTGAGGACCAGAGTCCCCAGATCTGGTTGAGGCCTAGAGGGGTACCAGAAGCACCTGGTCCAGGTGACATCTAGATGGGGACCAGAGTCACCAGGTCAGTGTGAGGCCCAGAGTTTTTCCAGAGTCATCATGTACAAGTGAGGCTCAGGTGTGGAACAGAGTCACCAGGTACCAACGATGCCCAGGTGAGGACCATAGTCACCAGGTCTGGGTGATGCGCAGATAGAATCAGAGTCACCAGTTGCAGGTGAGGCCAAGAATTAGTCCACAGCAATCAGGTCCAGGTGGGGAATAAATCACCAGGACTGGGTGAGACCCAGATGGGGACCAGATTCCCCAGGTCCAGGTGAGTCCCAGGTGGTGACCAGAGTCCCCAGCTCCGGGAGAGGATCAGGTAAGGACCAGATTCACCAGGTACAAGAGGCCCACGGGCGGACCTGAGTCACCAGGTATGGGTGAGGCCCAGGTGGCCACCCCACTC
Source organism: Canis aureus (assembly GCF_053574225.1). Lineage (NCBI taxonomy): Eukaryota > Metazoa > Chordata > Mammalia > Carnivora > Canidae > Canis > Canis aureus. The sequence continues at coordinate 53,233,779 of NC_135632.1, read as the reverse complement.
ACCAGTTCCAGGTGAGGCCAACCTGCAGGCCAGAGTCTCCAGCTCCAGGTGAGGCCCTAGTGGGGACAGGAGTCACCAGGTAAATGTGAGTCTACAAGAACATCACAGTCACCAGGTACTGGTGTGATTCATGTGGGAACGAGAGTCACCAGGTCCAGGTGAGACCCAGGTGGGGACCACAGTCACCAGGTCCAGATTGAGGCCTAGGTGGGGGGACCAGAGTAATCCGGACATTTGATACCAAAGTGTGGAGCAAAGTTATCATGTCCAGGTGAGGCCCAGGTGGGGAACAGAGTAACCATGTCCCATTGATGCCAGGTGGGAAAAGAGTCACAGGTCCAGACGAGGCCTAAGTGAGGAGTAGATTCACCAGGTTCTGTTGAGGCCCAGTTCAGGAGCAGTGTCCCCAGCTCCGGGTGAGTCCCAGAGGGGGACCAGAGTCACCAAGTTTTGGTGATATTCAGGTGGGGACCAGAGACACCACGTCAGGGTGAGGCCCAGAGCGGGACGAGAATCACTAGGTCCAGGTGAGGCCCCGATGGGGAACTGAGAAACCAGGTCCCATGATGCCCATATGAGGACCTGAGTCAGCAGGTCCAGGTGAGGTCCCTGTGGGAACCAGTCACCTCGTCCAGGTGAGGTCCAAGTGGGACCACAGTGACCAGGTCCAGGTGAGGCCCAGGTATATAAGAGAGTCTCCAGGTCCCGATGATGGCCAGGTAAGGACCAGAGTCAACTGTTCCAGGTTAGGCCGAAATATGCATCACAGTCATTTTGTTCCAGGTGATGCCTGATGGAGACCACAGGAATTAGGGCCAGGAGATCCCCATATGGGAACCAGAGCCACCAATCCAGGTGAGGTCCAGGTAGGACCACAGTCACAAGGTCCAGGTGAGGCGCAGGTGGCAACAGGATTCACCAGGTCCAGGTGAGGCCCAGGTGGCGACAAGTCACCAGATCCAGGTGAGGACCAGCTAAGCACCAGATTACCCAGGCCCAAGTGAAGCCCAAGGGGTGACCAGAGTCACCAGGTAAGGATGAGGCCCCGAGGGGGAACCAGAGTAACCAGTTTACTTTGAGTCCCAGAATGGGACCAGAGATCCCTGGACAAAGTGAGGCCCAGGTGTGGAATAGAGTATCCAGGTCCCAATGATGCCTGGGTGAGGACCAGAATCACTAGGGCCATGCAGGCCCAGATGGGGAACAGAATCACTAGGTCCTGGTGAGGCATAGAATAAGACCACAGTCAGCAGAATCAGGTGAGCCCCTTGTGGGAACGAGAGCCACTCTATCCAGCTGAGTCCCAGGTCCATGTGAGGCCCACGTGAGGACCATATTCCTCAGATCGAATTGAGGCATAGCTGGGGACAAGAGTCACCAGGTCTGTGTGCGGCCTAGGTGGGGCAAGATTCAGCAGTTCTGAGTTAGGTCAAAGTGGGGACGAGAGACACCAGGTCCAGGTGAGGCCAAACTGAGGACCAGAGTCACCAGGTCCAGGTGTGGCCCAGGTGAAGACCAGAGTTAATAGGTCCGGGTGGGTCACTCTTAGAGAACAGTGTAACCATATCCTGATGCTACCCAGGTGGGTACCAGAGACACCAGGTCCTGGTGAGGCCCAGGTGGGACCAGAGTCATGATATCCAGTCGAAGTCCCGATGGGAACCACAGTCACCAGGTCAGGTGAGGCCATGCTTAGGATCAGATTCACCAGTTACCGGTGAGGCCCAGGTGGAGACAGAGTCACCTGGTACAGAAAAGGGAAAAGTCAGGACCAGAGTTACCAGGATCAGGTCAGTCCCAGTGGGGAATAGAGTAACCATGTCCCGATGATGCCCAAGTAGAACCCGAGTCACCCCGTCCAGATGAGGCGCAGGTGGGGACCATATTCACTAGGTCCCGGTGAGGCCCAGTTGAGGACCAGATACCCCCGGGCTAGTTGAGGCCTAGAGGGGTACCAGATTCACCTGGTCTAGGTGATATCCAGATGGGGACCAGAGTCACCATGTCAGGCTGTGGCCCAGAGAGGATCCAGAGTCATCATGTCCAGGTGAGGTAAGATATGGAACAGAGTATCCAGGTCATAATGGTCCACAGGTGAGGACCAGAGTCACCAGATCTGGGTGAGGCCCAGTTAGGATTATGGTCACCAGTTCTAGGTGAGGCCAAGAAGGAGTCCAGAGCAATCAGGTCCAGGTGGGGAACAAAGTCACCAGGACTGGGTGAGGCCCAGATGGGGACCAGATTCACCAGGTCCAAGTGATTCCCAGGTGGTGACCAGAGTTACCAGTTCCGGGTGAGCACCAGGTAAGGACCAGATTCACAAGGTCCAAGTGAGGCCCACATGGGGACCTGAGTAACCAGGTATGGGTGAGACCCAGGTGGCAACCCCACTCAACAGGTCCAGGTGAGGCCACCTGCAGGCCATTCAGAGGAACCATGTCCCGATGATGCCCAGGTAGGGACAGGACTTACCATGTCCAGGTGAGGCCAACCTGCAGGCCATGCTGTGGAATCATGTCCCGATGATGCCCAGGTAGGGACCAGAGTCACCAGGTGCAAATGAGGCCCAGATGGAGCATATTCACTAGGTCCAGGTGAGGCCCAGTTGAAGACCAGAGTCACCAGATCTGGTTGAGGACTATCGGGGTACAGAATCACCTGGTCCAGGTGACATCCAGTTGGGGACCAGCCTCACCAGTTCAGGGTGAGGCCCAGAGAAGTTCCAGAGTCATCATGTCCAGGTGAGGCTCAAGTGTGGGAAAGAGTCACCAGGTACCAATGATGCCCAGGTTAGGGTCAGAGTCACTAGGTCTGGGTGTCGCGCAGATAGGATCAGAGTCACCTGGTCCAGGTGAGGCCAAGAAAGAGTCCACAGCAATCAGTTCCACGGGTGGAACGAAGTCAACAGGACTGGGTGAGGCCCAGATGGGGACCAGATTCACCAGGTCCAGGTGAGGCCCAGGTGGAGACCAGAGTCCCCGGGTCTGGGAGAGGACCAGGTAAGGACCAGATTCACCAGGTCCAAGATGCCCACGTGGGGACCTGAGTCACCAGGTATGGGTGAGGCCCAGGTGGCCACCCCACTCAGCAGGTCCCTGTGAGGCCATCCTGCCGGTCAGAGTCACCAGATCCACGTGAGGCCCTAGTGGGGACCGGAGTCACCAGGTAAATATGAGTCTACAAGAACACCACCACCACTAGGTCCAGGTCAGGTTCATGTGGGAACAAGAGTAACCAGGGCCAGGTGAGACCCAGGTGGGGACCACAGTCACCAGGTCCAGATTGAGGCCTAGGTGGGGGGACCAGAGTCATCAGGAACATTTGAGGCCAAAGTGTGGAGCAAAGTTATCATGTCCAGGTGAGGCCCAGGTGGGGAACAGAGTAACCATGTCCCATTGATGCCAGGTGGGAAAAGAGTCACAGGTCCAGACGAGGCCTGAATGAGGAGTAGATTCACCAGGTCTTGTTGAGGCCCAGTTGAGGAGCAGTGTCCCCAGCTCCGGGTGAGTCCCAGAAGGGGACCAGATTCACGCGGTTCTGGTGATATCCAGGTGGGGAACAGACTCACCACGTCAGGGTGAGGCCCAGAGTGGGACGAGAATCACTAGGTCCAAGTGAGGCCCCAATGTGGAAGTGAGAAACCAGGTCCCATGATGCCCATATGAGGACCTGAGTCACCAGGTCCAGGTGAGCTCCCTGTGGGAACCAGTCACCTCGTCCAGGTGAGGCTCAGGTGGGACCACAGTCACCGGTCCAGGTGAGGCCCAGGTATATAACAGAGTATCCAGCTCCCAATGATGCCCAAGTAAGGACCAGAGTCAACAGGTACAGGAGAGGCCCAAATATTGTTCAGAGTCATTGTGTACCAAGTGAGGCCAGTTGGAGACCACAGGAACCAGGTCCAGGAGAGCCCCATATGGGAACCAGAGCCACCAGATCCAGGTGAGGTCCAGGTGGGACCACAGTCACAAGGTCCAGGTGAGGCACAGGTGGCAACAGGATTCACCAAGTCCAGGTGAGGCCCAGGTGGCGACCAGTCACCAGATCCATGTGCGGACCAGCTAAGGACCAGATTCACCAGACCCTAGTGATGCCCAAGGGTTGACCAGAGTCACCAGGTAAGGGTGAGGCCCAGAGTAGAACCAGAGTAACCAGATTAGTTTGAGGCCCAGAATGGGACCAGAAGTCCCTGGTCAAAGTGAGGCACAGGTGTGGAATAGAGTATCCAGGGTGAGGATCATTGGGTCCATCACCCAATGATGCCTGGGTGAGGACCAGAGGCACTAGGGCCATGCAGGCCCAGATGGGGAACAGAATCACTAGGTCCTGGTGAGACATAGAATAAGACCACAGTCACCAGTATCAGGTGTGCCCCTTGTGGGAACCAGAGCCACTCTATCCAGCTGAGTCCCAGGTACATGTGAGGCCCACGTGAGGACCAGATTCATCAGGTCGAATTGAGGCATAGCTGGGGACAAGAGTCACCAGGTCTGAGTGTGGCCTAGGTGGGGCAAGATTCAGCAGTTCTGAGTTAGGTCAAAGTGGGGACGAGAGACACCAAGTCCTGGTGAGGCCAAACTGAGGACCAGAGTCACCAGATCCACATGAGGTCCATGTTGGAAAGGAGTCACCGGTCCAGTAGAGGTCCTGGGGTGGACCAGAGTCACCAGATCCAGGTGAAGTCCAGGTGGGGACCAGAGTCACTAGGTCCAGATGAGGCCCAGGTGAGGACCAGAGTTACCAGGTACACGTGAGGCCCCGGTGGGGATCAGAGGCAACATGTCCATGTGAGTCTGGCTTGGGGACCATGGTCAACAGGTCTACTTGAGGCCCAGGTGTGGAACACAGTAAGCAGGTCCAGGTGAGTCCCCGGTGGTGACAAGAGTCACCACGTCCAGGTGAGGCCCAGGTAGGGACCAGGATCACCAGGTCCAGGGGAGGCCCTTGAAAGAACCAGAGTCAACAGTTCGAGGTCAGGAGCAGGTGGCAACCAGGGTCAGCAGGTCCAAGTCAGGCCAAAGTGGGGTTCACAGTCACTAGGGCACGATGACCCCCAGAGGGGGACCAGAGTCACTTGGTCCAGGTGAGGCCACTTGTGGAACACAGTCACTGGGTCCCAATTTTGCCCAGTTGAGGACAACCCCACTCACCAGGTCCAGGTGAGGCCAACCTGCAGGCCATGCAGTGATACCATATCCCGATGATGCCCAGGTAGGGACCAGAGTCACCAGGTCCAAATGAGGCCCAGATGGGGTATATTCACTAGGTCCAGGTGAGACTCAGTTGAGGACCAGAGTCACCAGATAACCTTGAGCCCTAGAGGGGTACCAGAATCACCTGGTCCAGGTGACATCCAGATGGAGACCAGAGTCACCAGGTCAGAGTGAGTCCCAGAGAGGTTCCAGAGTCATCATGTCCAGGTGAGGCTCAGGTGTGGAACAGAGTAACCAGGTATCAATGATGCCAAGTTGAGGACCAGAGTCACCAGATCTGGGAGACGCACAATAGGATCAGAGTCACCAGTTTCAGGTTAGGCCAAGAAAGATTCCACAGCAATCAGGTCCATGTGGGAACAAAGTCACCAGGACTGGTGAGGCCCAGATTGGGACTAGATTCACCAGTTCCTGGTGAGGCCCAGGTGGTGACCAGAGTCCCCGGGTCTGGGAGAGGACCAGGTAAGGCCCAGATTCACCAGGTCCAAGAGACCAACGTGAGGACCTGAATCACCAGGTGTGGGTGAGGCCCAGGTGGCAACCCCACTCACCAGGTCCAGGTTAGGCCAACCTGCAGGCCAGAGTCACCAGATGCATGTGAGGCCCTTGTGGGTACCAGACTAACCAGGTAAATGTGAGTCTACAAGAACACCACAGTCAACAGGTCCAGCTGTGGTTCATGTGGGAATGAGATTCACCAGGTCCAGGTGAGACCCAGGTGGGGACCACAGTCACCAGGTCCTGATTGAGGCATAGGTGGGGGGACCAGAGTCATCAGGACAGGTTGAGGCCAAAGTGCGGAGCAAAGTTATCATGTCCAGGTGAGGCCCAGGTGGGGAACAGAGTAACCATGTCCCATTGATGCCCGGTGGGAAAAGAGTCAGAAGGTCCAGACGAGGCCTAAGTGAGGAGTAGATTCATCAGGTCCTGTTGAGGACCAGTGTCCACAGCTCCGGGTGAGTCCCAGAGGGGGAACAGAGTCATCCGGTTCTGGTGATATCCAGGTGGGGACCAGAGTTACTACGTCAGGGTCAGGGCCAGAGGCGGACCAGAATCACTAGGCCCAGGTGAGGCCGCGATGTGGAACTGAGAAACCAGGTCCCATGATTCACAATAAAGGACCTGAGTCACCAGGTCCAGGTGAGGTCCCTGTGGGAACCAGTCACCTCGTCCAGGTGAGGCCCAGGTGTGACCACAGTGACCAGGTCAAGGTGAGGCCCAGGTATATAAGAGAGTATCCAGGTCTCAATGATGCCCAGGTAAGCAGATTCAAGAGGTGCAGGAGAGGCCCAAATATGGATCAGTCATTGAGTTCCAGGTGAGGCCAGATGGAGACCACAGGAACCAGGTCCAGGAGAGCCCCATATGGGAACCAGAGCCACCAGATCCACGTTAGGTTCAGGTGGGACCACAGTCACAAGGTCCAGGTGAGGCGCAGGTGGCAACAAGACTCACCATGTACAGGAGAGGCCCAGGTGGCGACCAGTCACCAGATCAGGTGCGGACAATTAAGGACCAGATTCATCAGGCCCAAGTGAAGCCCAAGGGGTGACCAGAGTCACCAGGTAAGGGTGAGGCCCAGAGGGAGATTCAGAGTAACCAGTTTAGTTTGGGGCCCAGAATGGGACCAGAGGTCCCTGGTCAAAGTGAGGCCCAGGTGTGGAATAGAGTATCCAGGTCCCAATGATGCCTGGGTGTGGACGAGAGTCACTAGGGCCATGCAGGCCCAGATGGGGAACAGAATCACTAGGTCCTGGTGAGGCATAGAATAAGAACACAGTCACCAGTATCAGGTGAGCCCCTTGTGGGAAACAGAGCCACTCTATCCAGCAGAGTCACAGGTCCATGTGAGGCCCACGTGAGGACCAGATTCATCAGGTCGAATTGAGGTATAGCTGGGGACAAGAGTCACCAAGTCTCGGTGCGGCCTAGGTGGGGTAAGATTGAGCAGTTCTGAGTTAGGTCAAACTGGGGACGAGAGACATCATGTACAGGGGAGGTCAAACTGAGGAACAGAGTCACCAGATCCAGGTGAGGTCCATGTTGGAAAGAGAGTCACCAGGTCCAGGAGAGGTCCAGGTGGGGACCAGAGTCACCAGATCCAGGTGAAGTCCAGTTGGGGACCAGAGTCACCAGGTCCACGTGAAGCCCAGATGGGGACCAGACTCACAAGGCCAGATGAGTCCCAGGTTAGGACCAGAGTAACCAGGTACACGTGAGCTCCGGTTTTGATCAGAGGCAACAGGTTCATGTGAGGCCGGCTTGGGGACAATGGTCAACAGGTCTACTTGAGGCCCAGGTATGGAACACAGTAAGCAGGTCCAGGTGAGTCCCCGGTGTTGACAAGAGTCACCACGTCCAGGTGAGGCCCAGGTGGGGACCAGGATCACCAGGTACAGGGGAGGCCCTTGAAAGAAACAGAGTCAACAGTTCGAGGTCAGGCGCAGGTGACAAACATGATCAACAGTTCCAAGTCAGGCCAAAGTGGTGTTCACAGTCACTAGGGCACGGTGAGACCCAGAGGGGGACCAGAGTAACCTGGTCGAGGTGAGGTCCAGTTGTGGAACACAGTCACCTGATCCCAAATTTGCCCAGTTGAGGACCATGGTCAACAGGGCCAGGTGAGGCCCAGATGGGGACCGGAGTCAAAATATCCAGGTGAAGCCCCGGTGGGAACCACAGTCAACAGATCCAGGATAGTCTCAGATGCAGACCAGAATCACCATGTCCAGGTGTGGCCCAGGTGAAGAGCAGAGTTAATAGGTCCGGCTGTGTCACTGTTAGTGAAGAGTGTAACCATATCCTGATGCTATCCAGGTGGGTACCAGAGACACAAGGTCCTGGTGAGGCCCAGGAGGGACCGGAGACATGAGGTCCAGGTGAGGTTCCGATGGGTTCCCCAGTCACCAGGTCAGGTGAGGCCATGCTTAGGTTCAGAGTCACCAGGTACAGGTGAAGCCCAGGTGGAGACAGAGTCACCTGGTACAGAAGAGGTCAAATTCAGGACCAGAGTTACCAGGATCAGGTCAGTCCCAGTGTGGAATACAGTAACCATGTCCGGATGATGCCCAGGTAGAACCAGAGTCACAAGGTCCAGTTGAGTCGCAGGTGGGGAGCATGTTCACTAGGTCCCGGTGAGGTCCAGTTGAGGACCAGAGTCACCAGGTCAAGTTGATGCCTATAGTGGTAACAGATTCACCTGGTCAAGGTGACATCCAGATGGGGACCAGAGTCACCATGTCAGGGTGAAGACCAGAGGGGTTCCAGAGTCATCATGTCCAGGTGAGGCTGAGGTTTGGAACAAAGTATCCAGGTCATAATTGTCCACAGGTGAGAACCAAAGTCACCAGATCTGCGGGATGCCCACTTAGGATCAGAGTCACCAGTTCCAGGTGAGGCCAAGAAGGAGTCCACAGCAATCAGGTCCAGGTGGGGAACAATGTCACCAGGACTGGGTGAGGCCCAATGGGGACCAGATTCACCAGGTCCAGGTGATTCCCCGGTGGTGACCAGAGTTACTAGTTCCGGGTGAGGACCAGGTAAAGACCAGATTCACTAGGTCCAAGTGAGGACCACGTGGGGCCTCTGTCACCAGGTATGGGTGAGGCACAGGTGGCAACCCCACACACCAGGTCCAGGTGAGGCCAACCTGCAGGCCATGCAGAGGAACCGTGTCCAAAGATGCCCAGGTAGGGTCCAGAGTTACCTAGTCCAGGTGAGGCCCAGATGGAGCATATTCACTAGGTCCAGGTGAGGCCCAGTTGAGGGCCATAGTTACCAGATCTTGTTGAGGCGTAGATGGATACCAGAATCACCTGGTCCAGGTGACATCCAGATGGGGACCAGAGTCACCAGGTCAGGGTGAGGCCCAGAGAGGTTCAAGAGTAATCATGTTCAGGAGAGGCTCAGGTGTGGAACAGAGTCTCCAGGTACCAATGATGCCCAGGTGAGGACCAGAGTCACCAGGTCTGGGTGACGCCCAGATAGGATCAGAGTCACCAGTTCCAGGTGAGGCCAAGGAAGAGTCCACAGCAATCAGGTCCAGGTGGGGAACAAAGGCACCAAAACTGGGTGAAGCCCAGTTGGGGAACATATTCACCAGATCCAGGTGAGGCCCAGGTGGTGACCAGAGTCCCCGGTTTGGGGGAGGACCATGTAAGGAGAAGATTCACCAGGTCAAAGAGGCCCCTGTGGGGACTTGAGTCACCAGGTATGGGTGAGGCCCAGGTGGCAACCCCACTCACCAGGTCCAGGTGAGGCCAACCTGCAGGCCAGAATCACCAGATACAGGTGAGACCTTAGTGGGGACCGGAGTCACAAGGTAAAAGGAATCTACAAGAACACCACAGTCACCAGGTCCAGGTGTGATTCATGTGGGAACGAGAGTCACCACGTCCAGGTGAGACCCAGGTGGGGACCACAGTCACCAGGTCCAGATTGAGGCCTAGGTGGGGAGCCAGAGTCATCAGGACCAGTTGAGGCCAAAGTGTGGAGCAAAGTTATCATGTCCAGGTGAGTCGCAGATGGGGAACAGAGTAACCATGTCCCATTGATGCCAGGTGGGAAAAGAGTCACAATGTCCAGACGAGGCCTAAGTGAGGAGTAGATTCACCAGGTGCTGTTGAGGCCCAGTTGAGGACCAATGTCCCCACATCCAGGTGCGGACCAGCTAAGGACCAGATTCACCAGGCCCAAGTGAAGCCCAAGGGGTGACCAGAGTCACCAGGTTAGAGTGAGGCCCAGAGGGGGAACCAGAGTAACCAGTTTAGTTTGGGGCCCAGAATGGGACCAGAGGTCCCCGGTCAGAGTGAGTCCCAGATGTGGAATAGAGTATCCAAGTCCCAATGATGCCTGGGTGAGGACCAGAGTCACTAGGACCATGCGGGCCCAGATGGGGTACAGAATCACTAGGTCCTGGTGAGGCATAGAATAAGAACACAGTCACCAGTATCAGGTGAGCCCCTTGTGGGAACCAGAGTCACTCTATCCAGCTGAGTAGCAGGTCCATGTGAGGCCCACGTGAGGACCAGATTCATCAGGTCGAATTGAGGCATAGCTGGGGACAAGAGTCACCAGGTATAGGTGCGGTCTAATTGGGGCAAGATTCAGCAGTTCTGAGTTAGGTCAAAGTGGGGACGAGAGACGCCACGTCCAGGTGAGGCCAAACTGAGGACCAGAGTCACCAGATCCAGGTGAGGTCCATGTTGGAAAGAGAGTCACCAGGTCCAGCAGAGGTGCAGTTGGGGACCAGAGTTACCAGATCCAGGTGAAGCCCAGTTGTGGACCAGAGTCACTAGGTCCAGAATAGGCCCAGGTGAGGACTAGAGTTACAAGGTACACGTGAGGCCCCGGTGGGGATCAGAGGAAACAGGTCCATGTGAGCCCGGCTTGGGGACCATGGTCAACAGGTCTACTTGAGGCCCAGGTGTGGAACACAGTAAGAAGGTCCAGGTGAGTCCCCGGTTGGGACAAGTGTCACCACGTATGTTGAGGAGCAGGTGGGGACAAGAATCACCAGGTACAGGGGAGGCCCTTGAAAGAACCAGAGTCAACAGGTCGAGGTCTGGCGTAGGTGGCAACCAGGGTCAGCAGGTCCAAGTCAGGCCAAAGTGGGGTTCACAGTCACTAGGTCACGGTGACACACAGAGGGGGACCAGAGTGACCTGGTCCAAGTGAGGTCCAGTTGTGGAACACAGTCACCGTGTCCCAATATTGCCCAGTTGAGGACCATGGTCAAAAGGGCCATGTGAGGCCCAGATGGGGACCGGAGTCCCCAAATCCAGGTGAAGACCAGGTGGGGACCAGAGTCACCAGATCCAGGTTAGTCTCAGGTGCAGACCCGAATCACCAGGTCCAGGTGAGGTGCAGGTGGCAACCACACTCACCAGGTCCAGGTAAGGCCAACCTGCAGGCCATGCAGAGGACCGGTGTCCCGATGATGCCCAGATAGGGACCAGAGGTACGAGGTCCAGGTGACGCCAACCTGCAGGCCATGCAGAGGAACCGTTTCCCGATGATGCCCAGGTAGGGACCAGAGTTACCAGGTCAAGAAGAGGCCAACCTGCAGACCATTATGCGGAACCATGTCCCGATGTTGCCCACGTACGTACCAGAGGCAAGACCTCCAAATGAGGCCCAGATGGAGCATATTCACTAGTTCCAGGTGAGGCCCAGTTGAGGACCAGAGTCACCAGATCTGGTTGAGGCCCAGACGGGTACCAGAATCCCCTGGTCTAGGTGACATCCAGATAGGGACCAGAGACACCAGTTCCAGGTGAGGCCAAGAAAGAGTCCACAGCAATCAGGCCCAGGTGGGGAACAAAGTCACCAGGACTGTGTGAGACCCAGAAGGGGACCAGATTCACCAGGTCCAGGTGAGGCCCAGGTTGTGACCAGAGTCCCCGGGTCTGGGAGAGGACGAGGTGAGGACCAGGTAAGGTAAGTTCCAGTGTCCCCAGCTCCGGGTGAGTCCCAGAGGGGGACCAGAGGCACCCGGCTCTGGTGATATCCAGGTGGGGACCAGAGTCACCACGTCAGGATGAGGCCCAGAGGGGAACGAGAATCACTAGGTCCAGGTGAGGCCCCAATGTGGAACTGAGAAACCAGGTCCCATGATGCCCATATGAGGACCTGAGTCATCAGGTCCAAGTGAGGTCCCTGTGGGAACCAGTCACCTCGTCCAGGTGAGGCCCAGGTGGGACCACAGTCACCAGGTCCAGGTGAGGTCCAGGTATATAAGAGAGTATCCAGGTCCCAATGATGCCCAGGGAAGGACCAGAGTCAACAGGTCCAGGAGAGGCCCAAATATGGATCAGAGTCATTGTGTTCCAGGTGAGGCCAGATGGAGACCACAGGAACCAGGTCCAAGAGAGCCCCATATGGGAACCAGAGCCACCCGATCCAGGTGAGGTCCAGGTGGGACCACAGTCACAAGGTTCAGGTGAGGCGCAGGTGGCAACAGGATTCACCAAGTCCAGATGAGGACCAGTTGCCGAACAGTCACCACATCCAGGTGCGGACCAGCTAAGGACCAGATTCACCAGGCCCAAGTGATTCCCAAAGGTTGACCAGAGTCAAAAGGTAAGGGTGAGGCCCCGAGGGGGAACCAGAGTAACCAGTTTAGTTTGAGGCCCAGAATGGGACCAGAGGTCCTTTGTCAAAGTGAAGCCCAGGTGTGGAATAGAGTATCCAAGTCCCAGTGATGCCTGGGTGAGGACCAGAGTCACTAGGGCCATGCAGGCCCAGATGGGGAACAGAATCACTAGGTCCTGGTGAGGCATAGAATAAGACCACAGTCAGCAGTATCAGGTGAGACCCTTGTCGAACCAGAGCCACTCTATCCAGCTGAGTCCCAGGTCCATGTGAGGCCCACGTGAGGACCAGATTCATCAGGTCGAATTGAGGCATAGCTGGGGACAAGAGTCACCAGGTCTGGGTGCGGCCTAGGTGGGGCAAGATTCAGCAGTTCTGAGTAGGTCAAAGAGGGGACGAGAGACACCAGGTCCAGGTGAGGCCAAACTGAGGACCAGAGTCACCAGATCCAAGTGAGGTCCATGTTGGAAAGAGAGTCATCAGGTTCAGGAGAGGTCCAGGTGGAGTCCAGAGTCACCAGGTACCAATGATGCCCAAGTGAGGACCAGAGTCACCAGATCTGGGTGAGGCGCAGATAGGATCAGAGTCACCAGTTCCAGTTGAGGCCAAGAGGAGTCAACAGCAATCAGGTCCAGGTGGGGAAGAAAGTCAACAGGACTGGGTGAGACCCAGATGGGGACCAGATTCACCAGGTCCAGGTGATTCCCAGGTGGTGACCAGGTTTACCAGGTCCGGGTGAGGACCAGGTAAGGACCAGATTCACCAGGTCCAAGTGAGGCCCACGTGGGACCTGTGTCACCAGGTATGGGTGAGGCCCAGGTGGCAAGCCCACTCACCAGGTCCAGGTGAGGCCAACCTGCAGGCCATGCAGAGGACCGGTGTCCCGATGATGCCCAGGTAGGGACCAGAGGTACGAGGTCCAGGTGACGCCAACTTGCAGGCCATGCAGAGGAACCGTTTCCCGATGATGCCCAGGTAGGGACCAGAGTTACCAGGTCAGAAGAGGCCAACCTGCAGACCATTATGCTGAACCATGTCCCGATGTTGCCCACGTACGTACCAGAGGCAAGACCTCCAAATGAGGCCCAGATGGAGCATATTCACTAGTTCCAGGTGAGGCCCAGTTGAGGACCAGAGTCACCAGATCTGGTTGAGGCCCAGACGGGTACCAGAATCCCCTGGTCCAGGTGACATCCAGATAGGATCAGAGTCACCAGTTCCAGGTGAGGCCAAGAAGGCGTCCAGAGCAATCAGGTCCATGTGGGGAACAAAGTCACCAGGACTGGGTGAGGCCCAGATGGGGACCAGATTCACCAGGCCCAGGTGATTCCCAGGTGGTGACCAGAGTTATCAGTTCCAGGGAAGGACCAGGTAAGGACCAGATTCACCAGGTCCAATTGAGGCCCACGTGGGGACCTGTGTCACCATGTACGGGTGAGGCACAATTGGCAACCCCACTCACCAGGTCCAGGTGAGGCCAACCTGCAGGTGATGAGGAACCGTGTCCCGATGATGCCCAGTTGAGGACCAGAGTCACTAGATCTGGTTGAGAACTAGAGGGGTACAAGAATAACCAGGTCCAGGTGACATCCAGATGGGGACCAGGGTCACCAGGTCAGGGTGAGGCCCAGTGAGGTTCCAGTGTCATCATGTCGAGGTGAGGCTCAGGTGTGGATCAGAGTCTCCAGGTACCAATGAGGCCCAGGTGAGGATCAGAGTTACCAGGTACACGTGAGGCCCCGGCGGGGATCACAGCCAAAAGGTCCACATGAGGCCGGCTTGGGAAACATGGTCAACAGGTCTACCTGAGGCCCAGGTGTGGAACACTGTAAGCCTGTCCAGGTGAGTCCCCAGTGGTGACAAGAGTCACCACGTTTAGTTGAGGCCAAGTTGGGGACCAGGATCACCAGGTACAGGGTAAGCCCTTGAAAGAACCAGAGTCAACAGTTCGAGGTCAGGCGCAGGTGACAACCAGGGTCAGCAGGACCAAGTCAGGCCAAAGTTGGGTTCACAGTCACTAGGGCACGGTGAGACCCAGAGGGGGACCAGAGTCACTTGGTCCAGGTGAGGTCCAGTTGTGAAACACAGTCACCGGGTCCCAATTTTGTCCAATTGAAGACCATGGACAACAGGGCCAGGTGAGGCCCGGATTGGGACCGGAGTCCCCAAATCCAGGTGAAGCCCAGGGGGGACCACAGTCACAAGATCCAGGGTAGTCTCAGATGGAGACCAGAATCACCAGGTCCTGGTGAGGTGCAGGTGGCAACCACACACACCAGGTCCCGGTGAAGCCCTGGTGCGGACCAGATGCTAGAGGTACATGAGAAGCTAGAAACACTGCAGCCACCAGTTCCACATGATGTCCATGTGGGAATGAGAATCACCAGTTACAGGTGAGGACCAGGTGGGGAACTGACTCACCATGTCCAGGTGAGACCCTGGTGGGAACCAGTGTCACCATGTCCAGGTGTGGACCAGGTGAAGACCAGAGTTAACAGGTCTGGCTGGGTCACTGTTAGTGAACAGTGTAACCATATCCTGATGCTACTCAGGTGGGTACCAGATACAAGATTCTGGTGAGGCCCAGGTGGGACCAGAGACATGAGGTCCAGGTGAGGTACCGATGGAAACCACAGTCACCAGGTCAGGTGAGGCGATGCTTAGGATCAGAGTCACCACTTACAGGTGACCTCACTGGTGACCTGGTGGAGCCAGAGTCACATGGTACAGAAGAGGCCAAAGTCAGGACCAGAGTTACCACAATCAGGTCAGTCCCACTGGGGAATAGAGTAACCACGTCCCGATGATGCCCAGGTAGAACCAGAGTTACCAGGTCCAAATGAGGACCAGATGGAGCATATTCACTAGGTCCAGGTGAGGCCCAGTTGAGGACCAGAGTCACCAGACATGGTTGAGGCCTAGAGGGGTACCAGAATCACCTGGTCCAGGTACCAACCAGATGGGTTCAGAGTCACCAGGTCAGGGTGAGGCCCAGAGAGGTTCCAGAGTCATCATGTCCAGGTGAGGCTCAGGTGTGGAACAGAGTATCCAGGACATAATGGTCCACAGGTGAGGACCAGAGTCACCAGATCTGGGAGAGGCACAGTTAGGATCAGAGTCACCAGTTCCAGTTGAGGCCAAGAGGAGTCCACAGCAATCAGGTCCAGGTGGGGAAGAAAGTCAACAGGACTGGGTGAGGCCCAGATGGGGACCAGATTCACCAGGTCCAGGTGATTCCCAGGTGGTGACCAGGTTTACAAGGTCCGGGTGAGGACCAGGTAAGGAGCAGATTCACCAGGTCAAAGTGAGGCCCACGTGGGTCCTGTGTCACCAGGCATGGGTAAGATCCAGGTGGGAACCCCACTCACCAGGTCAAGGTGTCCCGATGATGCCCAGGTAGGGACCAGAGTTACCAGGTCCAGGTGAGGCAAACCAGCAGGCCATGCAGTGGATCCATGTCCCGATGATGCCCAGGTAGGGAACAGAGTCACCAGGTCCAACTGAGGCCAGATGGAGAATATTCACTAGGTCCAGGTGAGGCCCAGTTGAGGACCAGAGGCCCCAGACCTCGTTGAGGCCTAGAGGGGTCCCAGAGTCACCTGGTCCAGGTGACATCCAGATGGAGACCAGAGTCACCAGGTCAGGGTGAGGCCCAGAGGGGATCCAGAGTCATCATGTCCAGGTGAGGCTCAGGTGTGGAACAGAGTCACGAGTTACCAATGGTGCCCAGGTGAGGACCAGAGTGACCAGGTCTGGGTGACGCGCATATAGGATCAGAGTCACCAGGTCCAGGTGAGGCCAAGAAAGAGTCCACAGCAATCAGGTCCAGGTGGGGAACAAAGTCACCAGGACTGGGTGAGGCCCAGATGGGGACCAGATTCATTCACCAGGTCCAGGTGAGGCCCAGATGACGACCAGAGTCCCCGGGTCTGGGAGAGGACCAGGTACGGACCAGATTCACCAGGTCCAAGGTGCCCACGTGGGAACCTGAGTCACCAGGTATGGGTGATGCCCAGGTGGCCACCCCACTCACCAGGTACAGGTGAGGCCAACCTGCAGGCCAGAGGCACCAGATGCAGGTGAGGCCCTAGTGAGGACAGGAGTCACCAGGTAAATGTGAGTCTACAAAAACACCACAGTCACCAGGTCCAGGTGTGGTTCATGTGGGAACTTAGTCACCAGGTCCAGGTGAGACCCAGGTGGGGACCACAGTCACCAGGTCCAGATTGAGGCCTAGGTGGGGCGACCAGTGTCATCAGAACCAGTTGAGGCCAAAGTGTGGAGCAAAGTTATCATGTCCAGGTGAGGCCCAGGTGTGACCAGAGACATGAGGTCCAGGTGAGGTGCCGATGGGAACCACAGTCACCAGGTCAGGTGAGGCCATTCTTAGGATCAGAGTCACCAGTTACCGGTGAACCCAAGGTGGATCCAGAGTCACCTGGTACAGAAGAGGCCAAATCAGGACCAGAGTTACCAGGATCAGGTCAGTCCCAGTGGGGAATACAGTAACCATGTCCCGATGATGCCCAGGTAGAACCAGAGTCACCAGGTCCAGATGAGGCACAGTTGGGGAGCATATTCACTAGGTCCCGGTGAGGCCCAGGTGAGGACCAGAGTCACCAGGTCTAGTTGAGGCCTATAGGGGTACCAGATTCACCTGGTCTAGGTGACATCCACATGGGGACCAGAGTCACCACGTCAGTGTGAGGCCCACAGTGGATCCAGAGTCAACATGTCCAGGTGAGGCTCAGGTGTGGAACAGAGTATCCTGTTCATAATGGTCCACAGGGGAGGACCAGAGTCAGCAGATTGAGTTAGGCCCAGTTAGGATGAGAGTCACCAGTTCCAGGTGAGGCCAAGAAGGAGTCCACAGCAATCAGGTCCAGGTGGGGAACAAAGTCACCAGGACTGGGGGAGGCCCAGATGGGGACCAGATTCACCTGCTGCAGGTGATTCCCAGGTGGTGAACAGAGTCCCCGGGTCTGGGAGAGGACCAGGTAAGGACCAGATTCACCAGGTCCAAGAGGCCCACGTGGGGACGTGGGTCACCAGGTAAGGCCCAGGTGGGAACCCCACTCACCAGGTCCAGGTGAGGCCAACTTGCAGGCCAGAGTCACCAGATCCAAGTGAGGCCCCAGTGGGGACCGGAGTCACCAGGTAAATATGAGTCTACAAGAACACCACAGTCACCAGGTCCAGGTGTGGTTCATGTGGGAACGAGAGTCACCAGGCCCAGGTGAGACCCAGGTGGGGACCACAGTCACCAGTTCCAGATTGAGGCCTAGGTGGGGGGACCAGATTCATCAGGACCAGTTGAGGCCAAAGTGTGGAGCAAAGTTATCATGTCCAGTTGAGACCTAGGTGGGGAACAGACTAACCATGTCCCATTGATGCCAGGTGGGAAAAGAGTCACAAGGTCCGGACGAGGCCTAAGTGAGGAGTAGATTCACCAGGTCCTGTTGAGGCCCAGTTGAGGACCAGTGTCCCCAGCTCTGGGTGAGTCCCAGAGGGGGAACAGAGTCACCTGGTTCTGATGATATCCAGGTGGGGACCAGAGTCACCACGTCAGGGTGAGGCCCAGAGGGGGACGAGAATCACTAGGTCCAGGTGAGGCCCCAATATGGACCTGAGAAACCAGGTCCCTTGATGCCCATATGAGGACCTCAGTCACCAGGTCCAGGTGAGGTCCCTGTGGGAACCAGTCACCTCGTCCAGGTGAGGCCTAGGTGGGACCACAGTCACCAGGTCCAGGTGAGGCCCAGGTATATAAGAGAGTATCCAGGTCCCAATGATGCCCAGGTAAGGACCAGAGTCAACAGGTCCAGGAGAGGCCCAAATATGGATCAGAGTCATTGTGTTCTAGGTGAGGCCAGAAGGAGACCACAGGAACCAGGACCAGGAGAGCGCCATATGGGAACCAGAGCGACTAGATCCAGGTGAGGTCCAGGTGGGACCAGAGTCAGAAGGTCCAGGTGATGCGCAGGTGGCAACAGGATTCACCAAGTCCAGGTGAGGCCCAGGTGGCGGCCTGTCACCAGATCCAGGTGTGGACCAGCTAAGGAGCAGATTCACCAGGCCCAGGTGAAGCCCATGTGGTGACCAGAGTCACCAGGTAAGGGTGAGGCCCAGAGGGATAACCAGAGTAACCAGTTTAGTTTGAGGCTCAGAATGGGACCACAGGTCCCTGGTCAGAGTGACGCCCTGGTGTGGAATAGATTATCCAGATCCCAATGATGCCTGGGTGAGGACCAGAGTCTCTAGGGTCATGCAGGCGCAGATGGGGAACAGAATCACTAGGTCCTGGTGAGACATAGAATAAGACCAGAGTCACCAGAATCAGGTGAGCCCATTGTGGGAACCAGAGCCACTCAATCCAGCTGAGTCCCAGTCCATGTGAGGCCCACGTGAGGACAAGATTCAGCAGGTCGAATTAAGGCATAGCTGGGACAAGAGTCACCAGGTCTGGGTTCGGCGTAGGTGTGGCATGATTCAGCAGTCCTGAGTTAGGTGAAAGTGGGGATGAGAGGGACCAGGTCCAGGAGAGACGAAACTGAGGACCAGAGGCACCAGATCCAGGTGAGGTCCATGTTGGAAAGAGAGTCACCAGGTCCAGGAGAGGTCCAGGTGGGGACCAGAGTCACCAGATCCAGGTGAGGTCCAGGTGGGGACCAGAGTCACCAGAATCAGGTGAAGCCCAGGTGGGGACCACAGTCACCAGATCCAGGGTAGTCTCAGGGGCAGACAAGAATCAGCAAAGTCCAGGTGAGGTGCAGGTGGCAACCACACTCACCAGGTCCCGGTGAGGCCCTGGTGGGGACCAGAGCCACGAGGTGCATGAGTAGCTAGAAACACTGCAGCCACCAGGGCCACATGATGTCCATGTGGGAAGGTGAATCACCAGTTACATTGAGGCCCAGGTGGGGATCAGACTCACCATGACCAGGTGAGACCCAGGTGGGAACCAGTGTCACCTTGTCCAGGTGTTCC
Source organism: Canis aureus (assembly GCF_053574225.1). Taxonomy (NCBI): domain Eukaryota; kingdom Metazoa; phylum Chordata; class Mammalia; order Carnivora; family Canidae; genus Canis; species Canis aureus. The sequence goes on along the minus strand of NC_135632.1, from coordinate 53,214,487 downwards.
CCAGGTGAAGGCCACAGTTAATAGGTCCGGCTGGGTCACTGTTAGTGAACTGTGTAACCATATCCTGAAGCTACCCAGGTGGGGACCATAGACACCAGGGCCTGGTGAAGCCCAGGTGGGACAAGAGACATGAGGTCCAGGTGAGGTCCCGATGGGAACCACAGTCACCAGGTCAGGTGAGGCCATGCTTAGGTCATAGACACCAGTTACAGGTGAGGCCCAGGTTGAGCCAGAGTCACCTGGTACAAAAGAGGTCAAAGTCAGGACTAGAGTTACCAGGATCAGGTCAGTCCCAGTGGGGAATGAAGTAACCATGTCCCGATGATGCCCAGGTAGTACCAGAGTCACCAGGTCCAGATGAGGCGCAGGTGGGGAACATGTTCACTAGGTCCCGTTGAGGCCCAGTTGAGGACCAGAGTCAACAGGTCTAGTTGAGGCATAGAGGGGTACCAGATTCACCTGGTCTTGGTGATATCCAGATGGTGACCAGAGTCACCATGTCAGGCTGAGGCCCAGAGGGGATCCAGAGTCATCATGACCAGTTGAGGGTCAGGTGTGGAACAGAGTATCCAGGTCATAATGGTCCACAGGTGAGGACCAGAGTCACCAGATCTGGGTGAGGCCAGTTAGGATCAGAGGCACCTGTTCCAGGTGAGGCCAATAAGGAGTTCACAGCAATCAGGTCCAGGTGGGGAACAAAGTCACCAGGACTGGGTGAGGCCCAGATGGGGACCAGATTCACAAGGTCCATGAGATTCCCAGATGATGACCAGAGTTACCAGTTCCGGGTGAGGACCAAGTAAGGACCATATTCACCATGTCCAAGTGAGGCCCACGTGGGGACCTGTGTCACCAGGTATGGGTGAGACCCAGGTGGCAACCCCACTCACCAGGTCAAGGTGAGACCAACCTGCAAGCCATGCAGAGGAACCTTGTCAAGATGATGCCCAGGTAGGGACCAGATTTACCAGGTCCAGGTGAGGACAACCTGCTGGCCATGCAGTGGAACCATGTCCCGATGATGCCCAGGTAGGGACCAGACCTACCAGGTCCAGGTGAGCCCCAGATGGAGCATATTCACTAGGTCCAAGTGAGGCCCAGTTGAGGACCAGAGGCACCAGATCTCGTTGAGGACTAGAGGGGTACCAGAATCACCTGGTCCAAGTGGCATCCAGATGGGGATCAGAGTCACCAGGTCAGGGTGAGTCCCAGCCAGGTTCCAGAGTCATCATGTCGAGGTGAGGCTCAGGTGTGGAACAGAGTCACCAGGTACCAATCATGTCTAGGTGAGGGCTAGAGTCACCAGGTCTGGGTGACGCGCAGATAGGATCAGAGTCACCAGTTCCAGGTGAGGCCAAGAAACAGTCCACAGCAATCAGGTCCAGAGGGGAACAATGTCACCAGAACTGGATGACGCCCAGATGGGGACCAGAAACACCAGGCCCAGGTGATTCCCAGGTGGTGACCAGAGTTACGAGTTCCGGCTGAGAACAAGGTAAGGACCAGATTCACCAGGTCCAAGTGAGGCCCACGTGGGGACCTGTGTCACCAGGTATGGGTGAGGCACAGGTGACAACCCCACTCACCAGGTCCAGGTGATGCCAACCTGCAGGCCATGCAGAGGAACCATGTCCCCATGATGCCCATGTAGGGACTAGAGTTACCAGGTCCAGGTGATGCCAACCTGCAGGCCATGTGTGGAACAATGTCCCGATGATGCCCAGGTAGGGACCAGAGTTACAAGGTCCAGCTGAGGCCAAACTGCAGGCCATGCAGTGGAACCATATCCCTATGATGCCCAGGTAGGGACCAGAGTCACCAGGTCCAAATGAGGCCAAGATGGATCATATTCACTAGGTTCAGGTGAGGCCCAGTTGAGGACCAGAGTCACCATATCTGGTTGAGGCCTAGAGGGGTACCAGAATCCCCTGGTCCACATGACATCCAGAGGCGGACCAGAGTCACCAGGTCATGGTGAGGCCCAGAGAGGTTCCAGAGTCATCATGTCCAGGTGAGGCTCAGGTGTAGAACAGAGTCACCATGTACCAATGATTCCCAGGTGAGGACCAGAGTCACCAGGTCTGGGTGACGAGCAGATAGGATCAGAGTCACCAGTTCCAGGTGAGGCCAAGAAAGAGTCCACAGCAATCAGGTCCCGGTGGGGTACAAAGCCACCAAGACTGGGTGAGGCCCAGATGGGGACCAGATTCACCAGGTCCAGGTGAGGCCCAGGTGGTGACCAGAGTCCCCGGGTATGGGAGAGGACCAGGTAAGGACCAGATTGACCAGATCCAAGAGGCCCACGTGGGGACAGAGTCCCCAGGTATGGGTGAGGTCCTGGAGGCAACCCCACTCACCAGGTCCAGGTGAGGCCAGCCTGCAGACCAGAGTCACCAGATCCAGGTGAGGCCCTAGTGGGGACCGGAGTCACCAGGTAAATGTGAGTCTACAAAAACACCACAGTCACCAGGTCCAGGTGTGGTTCATGTGGGAACGAGAGTCACCAGGTCCAGGTGAGACCCAGGTGGGGACCAGAGTCACCAGGTCCAGATTGAGGCCTAGGTGGGGGGACCAGAGTCATCAGGACCAGTTGAGGCCAAAGTGTGGAGCAAAGTTATCATGTCCAGGTGACGCCCAGGTGGGGAACAGAGTAACCATGGCCCATTGATGCCAGGTGGGTAAAGAGTCACAAGGTCCAGACGAGGCCTAATTGAGGAGTAGATTCACAAGGTCCTGTTTAGGCCCAGTTGAGGACCAGTGTCCCCAGCTCCGGGTGAGTCCCAGAGGGGGAGCAGCGTCACCCGGTTCTGGTGATATCCAGGTGGGGACCAGAGTCACCACGTCAGGGTGAGGCCCAGAGTCGGACGAGAATCACTAGGTCCAGGTGAGGCCCCGATGTGGAACTGAGAAACCAGGTCCCATGATGCCCATATGAGGACCTGAGTCACCAGGTCCAGATGACGTCCCTGTGGGAACCAGTCACCTCGTCCAGGTGAGGCCCAGGTGGGACCACCCTCACCAGGTCCAGATGAGGCCAAGTTATATAAGAGAGTATCCAGGTCCCAATGATGCCCAGGTAAGGACCAGAGTCAACAGGTCTTGGTGAGGCACAAATATGGATCAGAGTCATTGTGTTCCAGGTGAGGCCAGATGGAGATCACAGGAACCAGGTCCAGGAGTGCCCCTTATGGGAACCAGAGCCGCCAGATCCAGGAGAGGTCCAGGTGGGACCACAGTCACAAGGTCCAGGTGAGGCGAAGGTGGCAACAGGATTCACCAAGTCCAGGTGAGTCCCAGGTGGCGACCAGTCACCAGATCCAGGGTAGTCTCAGGTGCAGACCAGAATCACCAGGTCCAGGTGAGGTGCAGGTGGCAACCACACTCACCAGGTCCTGGGAAGGTCCTGGTGGGGACCAGTGTCACAAGGTACATGACAAACTAGAAACACTACAGCCACCAGGTCCACATGACGTCCATGTGGGAACGAGAATCAACAGTTATAGGTTAGGACCAGGTGGGTATCTGACTCACCATTTCCAGTTGAGACCCAGGTGGGAACGAGTGTCACAATGTCCACGTGTGGCCCAGGTGAAGACCAGAGTTAATAGGTCCGGCTGGGTCACTGTTAGTGAACACTGTAACCATATCCTGATGCTACCCAGGTGGGTACCAGAAACACCAGGTCCTGGTGAGGCCCAGGTGGGACCAGAGACATGAGGTCCAGGTGAGGTCCCGATGGGAACCACAGTCACCAGGTCAGGAGAGGCCATGCTTTGGAACAGAGGCACCAGTTACAGGTGAGGCCCAGGTGGAGCCAGAGTCACCTGGTACAGAAGAGGCCAAAGTCAGGACCAGAGTTACCAGGATCAGGTCAGTCCCCGTGGGGAAGAGAGTAACCATGTTCCGATGATGCCCAAGTAGACCCAGCGTCACCAGGTCCAGATGAGGCGCAGGTGGGGATCATATTCACTAGGTCTCGGTGACACCCAGTTGAGGACCAGTGTCACCAGGTCTATTTGAGCCCTAGAGGAGTAACAGATTCACCTGGTCTAGGTGACAACCAGATGGGGACCAGAGTCACCATGTGAGGCTGAGGCCCAGAGGGGATCCAGAGTCATCATGTCCAGGTGAGGCTCAGGTGTGGAACAGAGTCACCAGGTACCAATGATGCCCAGGTGAGGACCATAGTCACCAGGTCCAGATTGAGGCCTATGTTGGGGGAACAGATTCATCAGGACAAGTTGAGGCCAAAGTGTGGAGCAAAGTTATCATGTCCAGGTGATGTCTAGGTGGGGAACAGAGTAACCATGTCCCATTGATGCCAGGTATGAAAAGAGTCACAAGGTACAGATGAGGCCTAAGTGAGGACTAGATTCACCAGGTCCTGTTGAGGCCCAGTTGAGCACCAGTGTCCCCAGCTCTGGGTGAGTCCCAGAAGGGGACCAGAGTCACCCGGTTCTGGTGATATCCAGGTGGGGACAAGACTCACCACGTCAGCGTGAGGCCCAGAGGGGGACGAGAATCACTACATTCAGGTGAGGCCCCGATGTGGAACTGAGAAAAAAGGTCCCATAATGCCCAAATGAGGACCTGAGTCACCAGGTCCAGCTGAGGTCCAGATTCATCAGGTCGAATTGAGGCATAGCTGGGGACAAGAGTCACCAGGTTTGGGTGTGCCCTGGTGGGGCGAGATTCAGCAGTTCTGAGTTAGGTCCAAGGGGGGATGAGAGACACCAGGTCCAGGTGAGGCCAAACTGAGGAGCAGAGTCACCAGATCCAGGTGAGGTCCATGTTGGAAAGAGAGTCACCAGGTCCAGGAGAGGTCCAGATGGGAAGCAGAGTCACCAGATCCAGGTAACTTCCAGGTGGGGACCAGAGTCACCAGATTCATGTGTGGCCCAGGTGGGGACCAGAGTCACTAGGTCCAGATGAGGCTTAGGTGAGGGCCTGAGTTACGAGGTACACGTGAGGCCCCGGTGGGGATCAGAGGCAGCAGGTCCTTGTGATGCCGGCTTGGGGACCTTGCTCAACAGGTCTATTTGAGGCCCAGGTTTCGAACACAGTAACCAAGTCCAGGTGAGTCCCCGGTGGTGACAAGGGTCATCACGTCCAGGAGAGGCCCAGGTGGGGACCAGGATCACCAGATCCAAGTAGGCCCTGGAAAGAACCAGAGTCAACAGTTCGAGGTCAGGCGCAGGTGGCAGCCATGGTCAGAAGGGCCAAGACAGGCCAAAGTGGGGTTCACAGTCACTAGGGCACGGTGAGACCGAGAGTGGGACCAGAGTCATCTGGTCCATGTGAGGTCCAGTTGTGGAACAGAGTCACCGGTTCCCAATTTTGCCCAGTTGAGGACTATAGTCAACAGGGCCAGGTGAGACCCAGATGGGGACCAGAGTCCCCAAATCCAAGTGAAGCCCAGGTGGGGACCAGAGTCACCAGATCCAGGTGAAGCCCAGGTGGGGACCACAGTCACCAGATCCAGGGTAGTCTCGGGTGCAGACCAGAATCACCAGGTCCAGGTGAGGTGCACATGGCCACCACACTCACCAGGTCCCGGTGAAGCCCTGGTGGGGACCAGAGTCACGAGGTACATGAGAAGCTAGAAACACTGCAGCCACCAGGTTCACATGATGTCCATGTGGAAACGAGAATCACCAGTTAAAGGTGAGGACCAGGTGGGGATCTAACTCACCATATCCAGGTGAGACCCAGGTGGGAACCAGTGTCACCATGTTCAGGTGTGGCCCAGGTGAAGACCAGGGTTAAAAGGTCCGGTGGTTCACTGTTAGTGAACAGTGTAACCATATCCTGATGCTACCCAGGTGGTTAGCAGAGACACCATGTCCTGGAAAGGCCCAGGTGGGACCGGAGACATGAGGTCCAGGTGAGGTCCCGATGGGAAGCACAGTCACCAGGTCAGATGAGGCCATGCGTAGGATCAGAGTCACCAGTTACAGGTGAGGCCCAGGTGGAGTCTGAGTTACCTGGTACAGAAGAGTCCAAAGAGAGGACCCGAGTTACCAGGATCAGGTCATTCCCAGTGTGGAATAGACTAACCATGTCCCGATGATGCCCAGGTAGGGACCAGAGTCACCAGGTCCAGATGAGGCCCAGATGGAGCATATTCACTAGGTCCAGGAGAGGCCCAGTTGAGGAAAGGAATCACCAGATCTGGTTGAGTCCTAGAGGGGTACAAGAATCACCAGATCCAGGTGACATCCAGATGGGGACCAGGGTCACCAGGTCAGGGTGAGCCCAAGAGAGGTTCCAGTGTCATCATGTCCAGGTGATGCTCAGGTGTGGATCAGAGTCTCCAGGTACCAGTGATGCCCAGGTGAGGACCAGAATCACCAGGTCTGGGTGACACTCAGATAGGATCAGAGTCACCAGTTCCAGGTGAGGCCAAGAAAGAGTCCACAGCAATCAGGTCCAGGTGGGGAAAAAAGTCACCAGGACTGGGTGAGGCACAGATGGGGACCAGATTCACCAGATCCAGGTGAGACCCAGGTGGTGACCAGAGTCCCCGGGGCTGGGAGAGGACCAGGTAAGAACAAGATTCACCAGGTCCAAGAGGCCCACGTGGAGACCTGAGTCACCAGGTATGGGTGAGGCACAGGTGTCAACCCCACTCACCAGGTCCAGGTGAGGCCAGCCTGCAGGCCAGAGTCACCAGATCTAAGTGAGGCCCTAGTGGGGACCGGTGTCACCAGGAAAATGTGAGTCTACAAGAACACCACAGTCACCAGGTCCAGGTGTGGTTTATGTGGGAACGAGAGTCACCAGGTCCAGGTGAGACCCAGGTGGGGACCACAGTCACCAGGTCCATATTGAGGCCTAGGTGTGGGGACCAGAGTCATCAGGACAAGTTGAGGACAAAGTGTGGAGCAAAGTTATCATGTCCAGGTGAGGCCCAGGTGGGGACAGAGAAAACTTGTCCCATTGATGTCAGGTGGGAAAAGAGTCACAAGTTAGAGATGAGGCCTAAGTGAGGAGTAGATTCACCAGATCCTGTTGAGGCCCATTTTAGGACCAGTGTCCCCAGCTCCGGTTGCGTCCCAGAAGCGGACCAGAGTCACCCGGTTTGGTGATATCCAGGTGGGGACCAGAGTCACCACGTCAGGGAGAAGCCAGAGGGGGACGAGTTTCACTAGGTCCAGGTGAGGCCCCGATGAGGAACTGAGAAACCAGGTCCCTTGATGCCCATATGAGGACCTGAGTCATCAGGTCCAGGTGAGGCCAAACTGAGGACCAGAGTCACCAGATCCAGGTGAAGCCAAGGTGGGGACCAGAATCACTAGTTCCAGATGAGACCCAAGTGAGGACCAGAGTTACCAGGTACACGTGATGCCCCGGTGGGAATCAGTGGCAACAGGTCCATATGAGGCCGGCTTCGGTATGGTCAACAGGTCTACTTGAGGCCCAGGTGTGGAACACAGTAACCAGGTCCAGGTGAGTCCCCGGTGGTCACAAGAGTCACCACGTCCAGGTGAGTCCCAGGGGTGGACCAGGATCACCAGGTACAGGGGAAGCCCTTGAATGAACCAGAGTCAACATTTCGAGGTCAGGCGCAGGTGTCAACCAGGGTCAGCAGGTCCAAGTCAGGCCAAAGTGGGGTTCACAGTCACTAGGGCACGGTGAGACCCAGAGGGGGACCAGAGTCACCTGGTCCAGTTGAGGTCCAGGGGTGGAACACAGTCACCGGGTCCCAATTTTGCCAGTTGAGGACCATGGTTGACAGGGCCAGGTGAGGCCCAGATTGGGGATCCTCAATCTGGATCAGAGTCACCAGTTCCAGTTGAGGCTAAGAAGGAGTCCACAGCAATCAGGTCCAGATTGACGCCTAGGTCGGGGGACCAGAGTCATCAGGACCAGTTGAGACCAAAGTTTGGAGCAAAGTTATCATGTCCAGGTGAGGCCCAGGTGGGGAACAGACTAACCATGTCCCATTGATGCCAGGTGGGAAAAGAGTCACAAGGTCCAGACGAGGCCTAAGTGAGGATTAGATTCACCAAGTCGTGTTGAGGCCCAGTTGAGGACCAGTGTCCCCAGCTCCGGGTGAGTCCTAGAGGGGGACCAGAGTCACCCGGTTCTGGTGATATCCAGGTGGGGAACAGAGTCACCACGTCAGGGTGAGGACCATAATGGGACGAGAATCACTAGGTCCAGGTGAGGCCCCGATGTGGAACTGAGAAACCAGGTCCCATGATGCCCATATGAGGACCTGAGTCACCAGGTCCAGGTGAGGTCCCTGTGGGAACCAGTCACCTCGTCCAGGTGAGGCCCAGGTGGGACCACAGTCACCAGGTCAAGGTTTGGCCCAGGTATATAAGTGAGTATCCAGGTCCCAATGATGCCCAGGTAAGGACCAGAGTCAACAGGTCCAGGAGAGGCCCAAATATGGATCAGAGTCATTGTGTTCCAGGTGAGGCCAGATGGAGACCACAGGAACCAGTTCCAGGAGAGGCCCATGTGGGAACCAGAGCCACCAGATCCAGGTGAGGTCCAGGTGGGACCACAGTCACAAGGACCAGGTGAGGCGCAGGTGGCAAGAGGATTCACCAAGTCCACGTGGGGCCCAGGTGACGACCAGTCAGCAGATCCAGGTGCGGACCAGCTAAGGACCAGATTCACCAGGCCCAAGTGAAGCCCAAGGGGTGACCAGAGTCACCAGGTAAGGGAGAGGACCAGAGGGGGAACCAGAGTAACCAGTTTAGTTTGAGGACGAAAATGGGACCAGAGGTCCCTGGACAAAGAGAGGCCCAGTTGTAGAATAGAGGAACCAGGTCCCAATGATCCCTGGGTGAGGACCAGAGTCACTAGGACCATGCAGGCCCAGATGGGGACAGAATCACTAGGTCCTGGTGAGGCATAGGATAAGACCACAGTCACCAGTATCAGGTGACCCCTTGTGCGAACCAGAGCCACTCTATCCAGCTGAGTCCCAGGACCAGGTGAGGCCCACGTGAGGCCCAGATTCATCAGGTCGAATTGAGGCATAGCTGGGGACAAGAGTCACCAGGTTTGGGTGTGGCCTAGGTGGGGCGAGATTCAGCAGGTCTGACTTAGGTCAAAGTGGGGACGAGAGACACCAGGTCCAGGTGAGGCCAAACTGAGGACCAGAGTCACCAGATCCAGGTGAGGTCCAGGTGGGGACCCGAGTCACCAGATCCAGGTGAAGCCCAGGTGGGGACCAGAGTCACTAGGTCCAGATGAGGGCCAGGTGAGGACCAGAGTTACCAGGTACACGTGAGGCCCCGGTGGGGATCAGAGGCAACAGGTCCATGTGAGCCCGGCTTGGGACCATGGTCAACAAGTCTACTTGAGGCCCAGGTGTGGAACAGTAAGCAGGTCCAGGTGAGTCCCCAGTGGTGACAAGGGTCACCACGTCCAGGTGAGGCCCAGTTGCGGACCAGGATCACCAGGTACAGGGGAGGCCCTTGAAAGAACCAGAGTCAACAGTTCGAGTTCAGGGCCAGGTGGCAACCAGGGTCAGCAGGTCCAAGTCAGGCCAAAGTGGGGTTCACAGTTACTAGGGCACGGTGAGACCCAGAGGGGGACCAGAGTCACCTTGTCCAGGTGAGGTCCAGTTGTGGAACACCGTCACCAGATCCAGGGTAGTCTCAGGTGCAGACCAGAATCAGCAGGTCCAGGTGAGGTGCAGGTGGCAACCACACTCACCAGGTCCCAGGTGGGAACGAGTGTCAACATGTCCAGGTGTGGCCCAAGTGAAGACCAGAGTTAATAGGTCCGGCTGGATACTGATACTGAACAGTGTAACCATATACTGATGCTACCCAGGTGGGTATAGAGACACCAGGTCCTGGTGAGGCCCAGGTGGGACCAGAGACATGAGGTCCAGGTGAGGTCCCGATGGGAACCACAGTCACCAGGTCAGGTGAGGCCATGCTTAGGATCAGAGTCACCAGGTACAGGTGAGGCCCAGGTGGAGCCAGAGTCACCTGGTACAGAAGAGGCCAAAGTCAGGACCAGAGTTACCATGATCAGGTCAGTCCCAGTGGGGAACAGAGTAACCATGTTCCTATGATGTCCAGGTAGACCCCGCGTCACCAGGTCCAGATGAGGCGCAGGTGGGGAGCATATTCACTAGGTCTCGGTGAGACCCAGTTGAGGACCAGTGTCACCAGGTATATTTGAGCCCTTGAGGGGTAACAGATTCACCTGGTCTAGGTGACATCCAGATGGGGACCAGAGTCACCATGTCAGGGTGAGGCACAGAAGAGATCCAGAGTCATCATGTCCAGGTGAGGCTCAGGTGTGGAACAGAGTATCCAGGTAATAATGGTCCACAGGTGAGGACCAGAGTCACCAGATCTGGGTGAGGCCCAGTTAGGATCAGAGTCACCAGTTCCAGTTGAGGCCAAGAAGGAGTCCACAGCAATCAGGTCCAGGTGGGGAAGAAAGTCAACAGGACTGGGTGAGGCCCCGATGGGGCCAGATACACCAGGTCCAGGTGATTCCCAGGTGGTGACCAGGGTTACCAGGTCCGGGTGAGGACCAGGTAAGGACGAGATTCACCATTTTTATACTGGGGCCCACGTGGGGACCGGTGTCACCATGCATGGGTGAGGCCCTGGTGGCAACGCCACTCACCAGGTCCAAATGAGGCCTAAATGGAGCATATTCACAAAGTTCAGGTGAGGCCCAGTTGAGGACCAGTGTCACTAGATCTGGTTGAGGCCTAAAGGGGTACAAGAATCGCCTGATCCAGGTGACATCCAGATGGGGACCAGAGTCACCAGGTCGGGGTGAGGCCCAGAGAGGTTCCAGAGTCATTTTGTCCAGGTGAGACTCAGGTGTGGAACAGAGTCACCAGTTACCAATGATGCCCAGGTGAGGACCAGAGTCACCAGGTCTGGGTGACGCACAGATAGGATCAGAGTCACCAGCTCCAGGGGAGGCCAAGAAAGTGTCCATAGCAATCAAGTACAGGTGGGGAACAAAGTCACCAGGACTGGGTGAGGCCCAGATGGGGACCAGATTCACCAGGTCCAGGTGAGGCGAGGTGGTGACCAGAGTCCCCAGGTATGGGAGAGAACCAGGTAAGGACCAGATTCACCAGGTCCAAGAGGCCCACGCGGTGACCTGAGTCACCAGGTATGGGTGAGGCCCAGGTGGCAACCCCACTCACCAGGTCCAGGTGAGGCCAACCTTTAGCCAGATTCACCAGATCCAGTAGAGGCCCTAGTGGGGACCGGAGTCACCAGGTAAATGTGAGTGTACAAGAACACCACAGTCACCAGGTCCAAGTGTGGTTCATGTGGGAATGAGAGTCACCAGGTCCAGGTGAGACCCAGGTGGGGACCACAGTCACCAGGTCCAGATTGAGGCCTAGGTCGGGGGACCAGAGTCATCAGCACCAGTTGAGGCCAAAGTGTGGAGAAAAGTTACCATGTCCAGGTGAGGCCCAGGTGGGGAACAGACTAACCATGTCCCATTGATGCCAGGTGGGAAAAGAGTCACAAGGTCCAGACGAGGCCAAAGGGAGGAGTAGATTCAATAGGTCCTGTTGAGGCCCTGTTTAGGACCGGTGTCCCCAGCTCCGGGTGAGACCCAGAGGGGGACCAGAGTCACCCGGTTCTAGTGATATCCAGGTGGGGACCAGTGTCACAAGTCAGGGTGAGGCCCAGTGGCGGACGAGAATCACAAGGTCCAGGTGAGGCCCCAATGTGGAACTGTGAAACCAGGTCCCAAGATTCCCATATGAGGACCTGAGTCACCAGGAGCAGGTGATGTCCCTGTGGGAACCAGTCATCCAGTCCAGGTGAGGTCCAGGAGGGACCACAGTCACAATGTCCAGGTGAGGCGCAGATAGCAACATGATTCACCAAGTCCAGGTGAGGCCCACGTGGTGACCTATCACCAGATCCAGGTGCGGACCAGCTAAGAACCAGATTCACCAGGCCCAAGTGAAGCCCAAGGGGTGACCAGAGTCACCAGGTAAGGGTGAGGCCCCGAGGGGGAATCAGAGTAACCAGTTTAGTTTGAGGCCCAGAATGGGACCAGAGGTCCCTGGAGAAAGTGATGCCCAGGTGTGGAATAGAGTATCCAGGTCCCAATGATGCCTGGGTGAGGACCAGAGTCACTAGGGCCATGAAAGCCCAGATGGGGAACAGAATCACTAGGTCCTGGTGAGGCATAGAATAAGAACACAGTCACCAGTATCAGGTGAGCCCCTTGTGGGAACCAGAGCCACTCTATCCCGCTGAGTCCCAGGTCCATGTGAGGCCCACGTGAGGACCAGATTCATCAGGTCGAATTGAGGCATCGCTGGGGACAAGAGTCATCAGTTTGGGTGCGGCCTAGGTGGGGCAAGATTCAGCAGTTCTGAGTTAGGTCAAAGTGGGGACGATAGACACCAGTCCAGGTGAGGCCAAACTGAGACCAGAGTCACCAGATACAGGAGAGTTCCAGATGGGGACCAGAGTCACCAGTTTAGGGTGAGGCCCAGAGAGGTTCCAGAGTCATCATGTCCAGGTGAGGACCAGAGTCACCAGGTCTGGGTGACGCGCAGATAGGATCAGAGTCACCAGTTCCAGGTGAGGCCAAGAAACAGTCCACAGCAATCAGGTCCAGGTGGGGAACAATGTCACCAGGACTGGATGACGCCCAGATGAGTACCAGAAACACCAGGCCCAGGTGATTCCCAGGTGGTGACCAGAGTTACGAGTTCCGGGTGAGAACAAGGTAAGGACCAGATTCACCCGTTCCAAGTGAGTCCCACGTGGGGACCTGTGTCACCAGGCATGGGTGAGGCACAGGTGACAAACCCACTCACCAGGTCCAGGTGATGCCAACCTGCAGGTCATGCAGAGGAACCATGTCCTGATGATGCACAGGTAGGGACTAGAGTTACCAGGTGCAGGTGATGCCAACCTGCAGGGCATGTGTGGAACCATGTCCCGATAATGCCCAGGTAGGGACCAGAGTTACAATGTCCAGGTGAGGCCAACCTGCAGGCCATGCTGTGGAACCATATCCCTATGATGCCCAGGTAGGGACCAGAGTCACCAGGTCCAAATGAGGCCAAGATAGATCATATTCACTAGGTCCAGATGAGGCCCAGTTGAGGACCCGAGTCAGCATATCTGGTTGAGGCCTAGAGGGGTACCAGAATCCCCTGGTCCAGGTGACATCCAGATGGGGACCAGAGTTACCAGGTCAGGGTGAGGCCCAGAGAGGTTCCAGAGTCATCATGTCCAGGTGAGGCTCAGGTGTAGAACAGAGTCAACCAGGTACCAATGATGCCCAAGTGAGGACCAGAGTCACCAATTCTGGGTGATGAGCAGATAGGATCAGAGTCACCAGTTCCAGGTGAGGCCAAGAAAGAATCCTCAGCAATCAGGTACCAGTGGGGAACAAAGCCACCAGGACTCGGTGAGGCCCAGATGGGGACAAGATTGACCAGGTCCAGGTGAGGCACAGGTGGTGACCAGAGTCCCCGGGTCTGGGAGAGGACGAGGTAAGGACCAGGTAAGGTAAGTTCCAGTGTCCCCAGCTCCGGGTGAGTCCCAGAGGGGGACCAGAGTCACCCGGTTCTGGTGATATCCAGGTGGGTACCAGAGTCACCACGTCAGTGTGAGGCCCAGAGGGGGACAAGAATCACTAGGTCCAGGTCAGGCCCCGATGTGGAACTGAGAAACCAGGTCCCATGATGCTCATATGAGGACCTGAGTCACCAGGTCCAGGTGAGGTCCCGGTGGGAACCAGTCACCTCTTCCAGGTGAGGTCCAGGTGGGACCACAGTCACAAGGTCCAGGTGAGGCGCAGGTGGCAACAGGATTCACCAAGTCCAGGTGAGGCCCAGGTGGTGACCATTCACCAGATCCAGGTGCGGAACAGATAAGGACCAGAGTCACCAGGCCCAAGTGAAGCCCAACGGGTGACCAGAGTCACCAGGTCAGGGTGAGGCCCAGTGTGGGAACCAGAGTAACCAGTTTAGTTTGAGGCCCAGAATGGGACCAGAGGTCCCTGGTCAAAGTGAGGCCCAGGTGTGGAATAGAGTATCCAGGTCCCAGTGACGCCTGGGTGAGGACCAGAGTCCCTAGGGCCATGCAGGCCCAGATGGGGAACAGAATCACTAGGTCCTAGCGAGGCATAGAATAAGACCACATTCAGCAGTATCAGGTGAGCCCCTTGTGGGAACCAGAGCCACTCTATCCAGCTGAGTCCCAGAACCATGTGAGGCCCACGTAAGGACCAGATTCATCAGGTCGAATTCAGGCATAGCTGGGGACAAGAGTCACCAGGTCTATGTGTGGCCTAGATTCAGCAGTTCTGAGTTAGGTCCAAGTGGGGACGAGAGACACCAGGTCCAGGTGAGGCCAAACTGAGGACCAGAGTCACCAGATCCAGGTGAGGTCCATGTTGGAAAGAGAGTCACGAGGTCCAGGAGAGGTCCAGGTGGAGTCCAGAGTCACCAGATCCAGGTGAAGTCCAGGTGGGGACCAGAGTCACCAGATCCATGTGAAGCCCAGATGGGGACCAGAGTGACAATGTCCAGATGAGGCCCAGGTGAGGACCAGAGTTACCAGGTACACGTGAGGACCCGGTGGGGATCAGAGACAACAGACCCATGTGAAGCCGGCTTGAGGACCATGGTCAACAGGTCTACCTGAGGCCCAGGTGTGGAACACAGTAAGCAGGTCCAGGTGAGTCCCCATTGGTGACAGGAGTCACCACGTCCAGGTGTGGCCCAGGTCCGACCAGGATCACCAGGTCCAGGGAAGGCCCTTGAAAGACCAGAGTCAACAGTTTGAGGTCACGGGCAGATGGCAACCAGGGTCAGCAGGTCGAAGTCAGGCCAAAGTGGGGTTCACAGTCACTAGGGCACGGTGAGACCCAGAGTGGAACCAGAGACAACTGGTCCAGGTGAGGTCCAGTTGTGGAACACAGTCACCGGTTCCCAATTTTGCCCAGTTGAGGACCATGGTCAACAGGGCCAGGTGAGGCCCAGATGGGGACCGGAGTCCCCAAATCCAGGTGAAGCCCAGGTGGGGACCCCAGTCACCAGATCCAGGGTAGTCTCAGGTGCAGACCAGAATCACCAGATCCAGGTGAGGTGCAGGTGGCAACCACACTCTCCCGGTCCCGGTGAGGCCCCGGTGGAGACCAGAGACACGAGGTACATGAGATACTTGAAACACTGCAGCCACCAGTTCCACGTGATGTCCATGTGGGAACGAGAATCACCAGTTACAGGTGAGGACCAGGTGGGGATTCGACTCACCTTGTCCAGTTGAGACCCAGATGGGAACCAGTGTCACCATGTCCTGGTGTGCCCCAGGTGAAGACCAGAGTTATTAGGTCCGGCTGGATGAGTGTTAGTGAACAGTGTAACCATATCCTGATGCTACCCACGTGGGTACCAGAGACACCATGTCCTGGTGAGGCCCAAGTGTAACCGGAGACATGAGGTCCAGGTGAGGTCCCAATGGGAACTACAGTCACCAGGTCAGGTGAGTCCATGCTTAGGATCAGAGTCACCAGGTACAGGTGAGGCACAGGTGGAGCCAGAGTCACCTGGTACAGAAGAGGCCAAAGTCAGGACCAGAGTTACCAGGATCAGGTCAGTCCCAGTCGGTAATACAGTAACCATGTCCCAATGATGCCCAGGTAGAACCAGAGTCACCAGGTCCATCGAGGCGCAGGTGGGGAGAATATTCACTAGGTCCAGGTGAGGCCCAGATGAGGACCAGACTCACCAGGTCTAGTTGAGGCCTAGAGGGGTACCAAATTCCCCTGGTCTAGGGGACATCCAGATGGGGACCAGAGTCACCATGTCAGGGTGAGGCTCAGAGGGGATCCAGAGTCATCATGTCCAGGTGAGGTTCAGGTGTGGAACAGAGTATCCAGGTCATAATGGTCCACAGTTGAGGACCAGAGTCACCAGATCTGGGTGAGGCCCAGTTAGGAGCAGAGTCACAATTTCCAGGTGAGGCCAAGAAGGAGTCCACAGCAATCAGGTCCAGGTGGGGAACAAAGTCACCAGGACTGGGTGAGGCCCAGATGGGGACCAGATTCAACAGGTCCAGGTGATTCCCAGGTGGTGCCAAGAGTTACCAGTTCCGGGTGAGGACCAGGTAAGGACCAGATTCACCAGGTCCAAGTGAGGCCCACGTGGGACCTGTTTCACCAGGTATGGGTGAGGCCCAGGTGGCATCCCCACTCACCAGGTCCAATGACGCCAACCTGCAGGCCATGCAGAGGAACCGTGTCCCGATAATGCCCAGGTAGGGACCAGAGTTACCAGGTCCAGAAGAGGCCAACCTACAGACCATTATGTGGAACCATGTCCCGATGATGCCCATGTAGGGACCAGAGTCACCAGGTCCAAATGAGGCCCAGATGGAGCATATTCACTAGGGTCAGTTGAGGCTCATTTGAGGACCAGAGTCACCAGATCTGGTTGAGGCCCAGAGGGGTACCAGAATCCCCTGGTCCAGGTGACATCCAGATAGGGACCAGAGTCACCAGTTCCAGGTGAGGCCAAGAAAGAGTCCACAGCAATCACGTCCAGGTGGGGAACAAAGTCACCAGGACTGTGTGATACCCAGACGAGGACCAGAGTCACCAGATCCAGGTGAAGCCCAGGTGGGGACCAGAGTCACTAGGACCAGAAGAGGCCCAGGTGAGGACCAGAGTTACCAGGTACACGTGAGACACCAGTGGGGATCACAGGCAACAGGTTCATGTGAGGCCGGCTTGGGGACCATGGTCAACAGGTCTACTTGAGGCCCAGGCGTGGAACACAGTAACCAGGTCCACGTGAGTAACCGGTGGTGACAAGAGTCACCACGTCCAGGTGAGGCCCAGGTGGGGACCAGGTTCACCAGGTTCAGGGGAGGCCCTTGAAAGAACCAGAGTCAACAGTTCTACGTCAGTTGCAGGTGGCAACCAGGGTCAGCAAGTTCAAGTCAGTACAAAGTGGGGTTCACAGTCACTAGGGCACGGTGAGACCCTGAGGGTGACCAGAGTAACCTGGTCCAGGTGAGGTCCAGTTGTGGAACACAGACACCGGGTCCCAATTTGCCCAGTTGAGGACCATGGTCAACAGGGCCAGGTGAGGCCCAGATGGGGACCGGAGTGCCCAAATCCAGCTGAAGCCCAGGTGGAGACCCCAGTCACCAGATCCAGGGTAGTCTCAGGTGAGGACCAGAGTCACCAGATCTGGGTGAGGCTCAGTTAGAATCAGACTCACCACTTCCAGGTGAGGCCAAGAAGGAGTCCACAGCAATCAGGTCCAGGTGGGGAACAAAGTCACCAGGACTGGATGAGGCCCAGATGGGGACCAGATTCACCAGGTCCAGGTGATTCCCAGGTGGTGACCAGAGTTACGAGTTCCGGGTGAGGACCAGGCAAGGACCAGATTCACCAGGTCCAAGTGAGGCCCACGTGGGGACCTTGTCACCAGGCATGGGTGTGGCCCAGCTGGCAACCCCACTCACTAGGTCCAGGTGAAGCCAACCTGCAGGCCATGCAGAGGAATCATGTCCCGATGATGCCCAGGTAGTGACCAGAGTCACCAGGTCCAAATGAGGCCAAGATGTAGGATATTCACTAGTTACAGGTGAGGCCCTGTTGAGGACCAGAGTTACAAGATCTGGTAGAGGCCCAGTAGGGTACCAGAGTCACTTGGTCCAGGTGACATCCAGATGGGGACCAGAGTCACCAGATCCAGTTGACGACCAGGTGGGGACCAGACTCACTAGGTCCAGATGAGGCCCAGGTGAGGACCAGAGTTACCAGGTACACGTGAGGCTCCGGTGGGGATCAAAGGCAACAGGTCCATGTGAGACCGGCTTGGTTACCATGGTCAACAGGTCTACTTGAAGCCCAGGTGTGGAACACAGTAACCAGGTCCAGGTGAGTCCCCGGTGGTGACAAGAGTCACCACGTCCAGGTGAGGCCCAGGTGGGGACAAGGTTCACCAGGTAAAGGGGAGGCTCTTGAAATAACCAGAGTCAACAGTTCGAGGTCAGGTGCAGGTGGCAACCAGGGTCAGCAGGTCCAAGTCAGGCCAAAGTGGGGTTCACAGTTACTAGGGCACGGTGAGACCCAGAGGGGGACCAGAGTCACCTGGTCCAGGTGAGGTCCTGTTGTGGAACACAGTCATCGGGTCCCAATTTTGCCCAGTTGAGGACCATGGTCAACAGGGCCAGGTGAGGCCCAGATGGGGAACAGAGCCCCCAAATCCAGGTGAAGCCCAGGTGGGGACCACAGTCACCAGATCCAGGGTAGTCTCAGGTGCAGAGCAGAATCACCAGATCCAGGTGAGGTGCAGGTGGCAACCACACTCACCAGGTCCGGGTGAGGCCCTGGTAGGGACCAGAGTCACGAGGTACATGAGAAGCTAGAAACACTGCAGCCACCAGGTCCACATGCTGTCCATGTGGGAACGAGAATCAACAGTTACAGGTGAGGATCAGGTGGGGATCCGACTCACCATGTCCAGGTGACACCCAGGTGGGAACCAGTGTCACCATGTCCAGGTGTGGCACAGGTGAAGACCAGAGTTAATAGGTCCGGCTGGGTCAATGTTAGTGAACAGAGTAACCATATCCTGAAGCTACCCAGGTGGGTACAAGAGGCACAAGGTCCTGGCGAGGCCTAGGTGGAACCAGAGAAATGAGGTCCAGGTGAGGTCCCGATGGGAACCACAGAGACCAGGTGAGGTGAGGCCATGCATAGGATCAGAGTCACAGGTTACAGGTGAGGCCCAGGTTGAGGCAGAGTCACCTGGAACAGAAGAGGCCAAGGCCAGGACCAGAGTTACCAAGATCAGGTCAGGCCCAGTGGGGAATAGAATAACCATGTCCCGATGATGCCCAGGTAGAATCAGAGTGACCAGGTCCAGATGAGGCGCAGGTGGGGAGTATGTTCACTAGGTCCCGGTGAGGCCCAGTTGAGGACCAGAGTCACCAGGTCTAGTTGAGGCCTAGAGCGGTACCAGATTAACCTTGTCTAGGTGACATCCAGTTGGGTCCAGAGTCACCATGTCAGGCTGAGGCCCAGACGTGATCCAGAGTCATCATGTCCAGGTGAGGCTCAGGTGTGGAACAGAGTATCCAGACCATAATGTTCCAAGGTGAGGACCAGAGTCACCATATCTGGGTGAGGCCCAGTTAGGATCAGAGTCACCAGTTCCAGGTGAGGCCAAGAAGGAGTCCACAGCAATCAGTTCCAGGTGTGGAACAAAGTCACCAGGACTGGCTTAGGCCCAGAAAGGGAGCAGATTCACCAGGCCCACGTGATTCCCAGGTGGTGACCAGATTTACCATTTCCGGGGAGGACCAGGTAAGGACCAGATTCACCAGGTCCAATTCAGGCCCAAGTGGGGACCTGTGTCACCAGGTATGTGTGAGGCACAATTGGTAACCCCACTCACCAGCTCCAGGTGAGGCCAACCTGCAGGCATGCAGAGGAACCGTGTCCTGATTATGCCTAGGTAGGGACCAGAGTTACCAAGTCCAGGTGAGGTCAACCTGCAGGCCATGCAGTGGAACCATGTCCCGATGATGCCCAGGTAGGGACCAGAGTTACCAGGTTCAGGTGAGGCCAACCTGCAGGCCATGCAGTGGAACCATGTCCCGACGATGCCCAGGTAGGGACCAGAGTCACCAGGTCCAAATGAGGCCCAGATGGAGCATATTCACTAAGTCCAGGTGAGGCCCAGTTGAGGACCAGAGTCACCAGATCTGGTTGTGGCCTAGAGGGGTACCAGAATCACCTGGGCCAGGTGACATCCAGATGGGGAGCAGAGTCACCAAGTCAGGGGGAGGCCCAGAGAGGTTCCAGAGTCATCATGTCCAGGTGAGGCTCAGGTGTGGAACAGAGTCACCAGGTAACAATGATGCCCAGGTGAGGACCAGATCACCATATCTGGGTGACGCGCAGATAGGAGCAGAGTCAACAGTTCCAGGTGAGGCCAAGAAAGAGTCCACAGCAATCAGGTCCAGGTGGGGAACAAAGTCACCAGGACTGGGTGAGGCCCAAATGGGGATCAGATTCACCAGGGCCAGGTGATTCCCAGGTGGTGACCAGAGTTACCAGATCCGGGTTAGGTCCAGGTAAGGACCAGATTCACAAGGTCCAAGTGAGCCCCACGTGGGGACCTGTGTCCCCAGGTATGGGTGAGGCACAGGTGGCAACCACACTCACCAGATCCAGGAGAGGCCATCCTTCGCGCCATGCAGAGGAACCGTGTCCCGATGATGCCCATGTAGGAACCAGAGTTACCAGGTCCAGGTGATGCCAACCTGCAGGCCATGCAGTGGAACCATGTCCCGATGGTGCCCAGGGAGGGACCAGAATCACCAGGTCCAAATGAGACCCAGATGGAGCATATTCACTAGGTCCAGGTGAGGCCCAGTTGAGGACCAGAGTCACCAGATCTGGTTGAGGCCAGAGGGGTACCTAATCATCTGTTCAAGGTGACATCCAGATGGGGACCAGAGTCACCATGTCAGGGTGAGGCCCCGAGAGGTTCCAGAGTCATCATGTCCAGGTGAGGCTCAGGTGTGGAACAGAGTCACCAGGTACCAATTATGCCCATATGAGGACCAGAGTCACCAGATCTTGGTGACGCGCAGATAGGATCAGAGTCACCAGTTCCAGGTGAGGCAAAGAAAGAGTCCACAGCAATCGGGTCCAGGTGGGGAACAAAGTCACCAGGTCTGGGTGAGGCCCAGATGCGGACCAGATTCACCTTGTCCAGGTGAGGTCCAGGTGATGACCAGAGTACCCAGGTTGGGAGAGGACCAGGTAAGGACCAGATTCACCAGATCTGGGTGACGCGCAGATAGTATTAGAGTCACCAGTTCCATGTGAGGCCAAGAAATAGTCCATAGCAATCAGGCCCAGGTGGGGAACAAATTCACCAGGACTGGGTGAGGCCCAGATGGGGACCTGATTCACCAGGTCCAGGTGAGGTCCAGGTGGTGACCAGCGTCCCCGGTTCTGGGAGAGGAGGAGGTAAGAACCAGATTCACCAGGTCCAAGAGGCCCCCGTGGGGACCTCTGTCACTTGGTATGGGTGAGGCCAAGGTGGCACCCCACTCACCAAGTCCAGGTAAGGCAAACCTGCAGGCCAGAGTCACCAGATCCAGGTGAGACCCTAGTGGGGACCGGAGTCAACAGGTAAATGTGAGTCTACAAGAACACCACAGTCACCAGGTCCAGGTGTGGTTCATGTGGGAAAGAGAGTCAACACGTCCAGGTGAGACCCAGCTGAAGACCCGAGTTAATAGGTCCGGCTGGGTCACTGTTAATGAACAGTGTAACCATATCACGATGCTACCCAGGTGGGTACCAGAGACAACAGGTCCTGGTGAGGCCCAGGTGGAACCAGAGACATGAGGTCCTGGTGAGTTCCCGATGGGAACCACAGTCACCAGGTCAGGTCAGGCCATGCACAGGATCAGAGTCACCAGTTACAGGTGAGGCCCAGTTGGAGTCCGAGTCACCTGTTACAGAAAAGGCCAAAGTCAGGACCAGAGTTACCAGCATCAGGTCAGTCCCAGTGGGTAATAGAGTAACCATGTCCCGATGATGCCCAATTAGAACCAGAGTCACCAGGTCCAGATGAGGTGCAGGTGGGGAGCATATTCACTAGGTCCCGGTGAGTCCCAGTTGAGGACTAGAGTCACCAGGTTTGGTTGAGGCCTACAGGGGTACCAGATTCACCTGGTCTAGGTGACATCCAAATGGGGACCAGAGTCACCATGTCAGGCTGAGGCCCAGACGTGATCCAGAGTCATCATGTCCATGTGAGGCTCAGGTGTGGAACAGAGTATCCAGGTCATAATGGTCCACAGGTGAGGACAAGAGTCACCATATCTGGGTGAGGCCCAGTTAGGATCAGACTCACCAGTTCCAGGTGAGGCCAAGAAGGAGTCCACAGCAATCAGGTCCAGGTGGGGAACAAAGTCGCCAGGACTGGGTGAGGCCCAGATGGGGACCAGATTCACCAGACCCAGGTGATTCCCAGGTGGTGTCCAGGGTTACCTGTTCCGGGTGAGGACCAGGTGAGGACCAGATTCACCATGTCCAAGTGAGGCCCACGTGGGGACCTGTGTCACCAGGTATGTGTGAGGCCCAGGTGGCAACCCCACTCACCAGGTCCAGGTGAGGCCAACCTGCAGGCCATGCAGTGGAACCAAGTCCTGATGATGTCCGGGTAGGGACCAGAGTTACCAGGTCCAGGTGAGGCCAACCTGCAGGCCATGCAGTGGAACTATGTCCCGATGATGCGCAGGTAGGGACGAGAGTCACCAGGTCCAAATGAGGCCCATATGGAGCATATTCACTAGGTCCAGGTGAGGCCCACTTCAGGACCAGAGTCACCAGATCAGGTTGAGGCCTAGAGGGGTACCAAAATCACCTGGTCCAGGTGACATCCAGATGGGGACCAGAGTCACCAGGTCAGGGTGAAGCCCAGAGAAGTTCCAGAGTCATCATGTCCAGGTGAGACTCAGCTGTGGAACAGAGTCACCAGGTACCAATGATGCCCAGGTGAGGACCAGAGTCAACAGTTCTGGGTGACGCGCAGATAGGATCAGAGTCACCAGTCCAGGTGAGGCCAAAAAGAGTCCACAGCCATCAGGTCCAGGTGGGGAATAAAGTCACCAAGATTGGGTGAGGCCCAGATGGGGACCAGATTCACCAGGTCCAGGTGAGGCCCAGGTGGTGACGAGAATCATCAGGTCTAGGAGAGGACCAGGTAAGGACCAGATTCACCAGGTTCAAGAGGCCCACATTGGGACCTGAGTCACCAGCTATGGTTGAGGCCCTGGTGGCAACCCCACTAACCAGGTCCAGGTGAGGTCAACCTGCAAGCCAGAGTCACCAGAACCAGGTGAGGCCCTAGTGGGACCGGAGTCACCAGGTAAATGTGAGTCTACAAGAACACCACAGTAACCTGGTCCAGGTGTGTTTCATGTGGGAACGAGTGTCACCAGGTACAGGTATGACCCTGGTGGGGACCACAGTCACCAGGTCCAGATTGAGGCCTAGGTGGGGGGACCAGAGTCATCAGGACGAGTTGAGGCCAAATTGTGGAGCAAAGTTATCATGTCCAAGCGAGGCCCAGGTGGGGAACAGAGTAACCATGTCCCATTGATGCCAGGTGGGAAAAGAGTCACAAGGTCCAGACGACGCCTAAGTGAGGAGTAGATACACCATGTCCTGTTGAGGCCCAGTTGAGGACCAGTGTCCCCAGCTCCGGGTGAGTTCCAGAGGTGGACCAGAGTCACCTGGTTCTGGTGATATCCAGGTGGGGACCAGACTCACCACGTCAGGGTGAGGCCCAGAGGGGGACAAGAATCACTAGGTCCAGGTGAGACCCCGATGTGGAACTGAGAAACCAGGTCCCATGATGC
This sequence comes from Canis aureus, assembly GCF_053574225.1. Lineage (NCBI taxonomy): Eukaryota > Metazoa > Chordata > Mammalia > Carnivora > Canidae > Canis > Canis aureus. The sequence goes on along the minus strand of NC_135632.1, from coordinate 53,191,091 downwards.
CCATATGAGGACCTGAGTCACCAGGTCCAGGTGAGTTCCCTTGTAAGCCAGTACCTCGTCCAGGTGAGGCCTAGGTGGGACCACAGTCACCAGATCCAAGAGAGGCCTAAATATATAAGAGAGTATCCAGGTCCCAATGATGCCCAGGTAAGGACCAGAGTCAACAGGTCCAGGAGAGGTCCAAATATGTATCAGAGTCATTGTGTTCCAGGTGAGGCCAGATGGAGACCACAGGAACCTGGTCCAGGAGAGACCCATATGGGAACCAGAGCCACCAGAGCCAGGTGAGGTCTTGGTGGACCACAGTCACATGGTCCAGGTGAGGAGCAGGTGGCAACAGGATTCACCAAGTCCAGGTGAGGCCCAGGTGGCGACCAGTCACCACATCCAGGTGAGGACCAGCTAAGGACCAGATTCACCAGGCACAAGTGAAGCCCAGGGGGTGACCAGAGTCACCAGGTAAGGGTGAGTCCCAGAGGGGGAACCAGAGTAACTAGTTTAGTTTGAGGCCCAGAATGGGACCAGAGGTGCCTGGTCAAAGTGAGGCCCAGGTGTGGAATTGATAATCCAAGTCCCAATGATGCCTGTGTGAGGACCAGAGTCACTAGGGCCATGCAGGCCCAGATGGGGTACAGAATCACTAGGTCCTGGTGAGGCATAGAATAAGACCACAGTCAGCAGTATCAGGTGAGCCCCTTGTGGGAACCCGAGCCACTCTATCCAGCTGAGTCCCAGGTCTATGTGAGGACCAGATTCATCAGGTCGAATTGAGGCATAGCTGGGGACAACAGTCACCAGGTCTGGGTGCGGCCTAGGTGGGGCAAGATGCAGCAGTTTTGAGTTAGGTCAAAGTGGGGACGAGAGACACCATCTCCAGGTGAGGCCAAACTGAGGATCAGAGTCACCATATCCAAGTGAAGTCCATGTTGGTAAGAGAGTCACCAGGTCCAGGAGAGGTCCAGGTGGGGACCAGAGTCACCAGTTCCAGGTGAAATCCAGGTGGGGACCAGAGCTACCAGATCCAGGTGAAGCCCAGATGGGGACCAGAGTCACTAGGTCCAGATGAGGCCCAGGTGAGGACCAGAGTTACCAGGTACACGTGAGGCCCCGGTGGGGATCAGAGGCAACAGGTCCATGTGAGGCCGTCTTGGGGACCATGGTCAACAGGTCTACTTGAGGCCCAGGTGTGGAACACAGTAAGCAGGTCCAGGTGAGTCCGCGGTGGTGACTAGAGTCACCACGTCCACGTGAGGCCCAGGTGGGGACCAGGATCACCAGGTACATGGGAGGCCCTTGAAAGAACCAGAGTCAACAGTTCGAGGTCAGGCGCAGGTGGCAACCAGAGTCAGCAGGCCCAAGTCAGGCCTAAGTGGGGTTCAAAGTCACGAGGGCACGGTGAGACCCAGAGGGGGACCAGGGTCATGTGGTCCAGGTGAGGTCCAGTTGTGGAACACAGTCACCGGGTCCCAATTTTGCCCAGTTGAGGACCATGGTCAACAGGTCCAGGTTAGGCCCGGATGGGGACCGGAGTCCCCAAATCCGGGTGTAGCCCAGGTGGGGACCACAGTCACCAGATCCAGGGTAGTCTCAGGTGCAGACCAGAATCAACAGTTCCAGGTGTGGTGCAGGTGGCAACCACACTCACCAGGTCCCGGTGAGGCCCTGGTGGGGACCAGAATCACGAGGTACATGAGAAGCTAGAAACACTGCAGCCACCAGGTCCACATGATGTCCATGTGGGAACGAGAATCACCAGTTACAGGTGAGGACCAGGTGGCTATCCGACTCACCATGTCCAGGTTAGACCCAGGTGGGAACCAGTGTCACCATGTCCAGGTGTGGCCCAGGTGAAGACCAGAGTTAATAGGTCCGGCTGGGTCACTGTTAGTGAACAGTGTAACCATATCCTGATGCTACCCAGGTGGGTACCAGAGACACCATGTCCTGGTGAGGCCCAGGTGGGACCAGAGACATGAGGTCCAGGTGAGGTCCCGATGGGAACCACAGTCACCAGGTCAGGTGAGGCCATGCTTAGGATCAGAGTCCCCAGTTACAGGTGAGGCCCAGGTGGAGCCAGAGTCACCTGGTAGAGAAAATGCCAAGGTCCGGAATAGTGTTACCAGGATCAGGTCACTCCCAGTGGGGAATAGAGTAACCATGTCCCGATGATGCCCACGTAGAACCAGAGTCACCATGTCCAGATGAGGCGCAGTTGGGGAGCATATTCACTAGGTCCCGGTGAGGCCCAGTTGAGGACTAGAGTCACCAGGTTTGGTTGAGGCCTAGAGGGCTACCAGTTTCACCTGGTCTAGGTGACATCCAGATGGGGACCAGAGTCACCATGTCAGAGGGAGGCCCAGAGTGGATCCAGAGTCATCATGTCCAGGTGAGGCTCAGGTGTGGAACAGAGTATCCAGGTCATAATGATCCACAGGTGAGGACCAGAGTCAGCAGATCTGGGTGAGGCCCAGTTAGGAACAGAGTCACTAGTTCAAGGTGAGGCCAAGAAGGAGTCCACAGCAATCAGGTCCAGGTGGGGAACAAAGTCACCAGGACTGAGTGAGGCCCAGATGGGGACCAGATTCACCAGGCCCAGGTGATTCCCAGGTGGTGACCAGGTTACGAGTTCCGGGTGAGGACCAGGTAATGACCAGATTCACCAAGTCCACGTGAGGCCCACGTTGGGACCTGTGTCACCAAGCATGGGTGAGTCTCAGGTGACAACCCTACTCACTAGGGCCAAGTGAGGCCAACCTGCAGGCCATGCCGAGGAACCATGTCCTGATGATGCCCAGGTGGGGTCTAGAGTTATCAGGTCCAGGTAAGGCACACCTGCAGGCCATGCAGTGGAACCATGTCCCGATGATGCCCAGGTAGGGACCAGAGTTACCAGGTCCAGGTGAGACCAACCTGCAGGCCATGCAGTGGAACCATATCCCTATGATACCCAGGTAGGGATCAGAATCACCATGTCCAAATGAGGTCCAGATGGAGCATATTCACTAGTTCTAGGTGAGGCCCTGTTGAGGACCAGAGTCACCAGATCTAGTTGAGCCCTATAAGGGTACCAGAATCACCTGGTTCAGGTGACATCGAGATGGGGACCAGAGTCACCAGGTCAGGGTGAGGCCCAGAGAGGTTCCAGAGTCATCATGTCCAAGTGAGGCTCAGGTGTGGAACAGAGTCACCAGGTACCAATGATGCCCAGTTGAGGACCAGATTCACCAGGTCTGGGTGACGCGCAGATAGGATCAGAGTCACCAGTTCCAGGTGAGGCCAAGAAGGCGTCCACAGCAATCAGGTCCATGTGGGGAACTAAGTCACCAGGACTGGATGAGGCCCAGATGGGGACCAGATTCACCAGGCCCAGGTGATTCCCAGGTGGTGACCAGAGTTACCAGTTCCGGGGAAGGACCAGGTAAGGACCAGATTCACCAGGTCCAATTGAGGCCCACGTGGGGACCTGTGTCACCATGTATGGGTGAGGCACAATTGGCAACCCCACTCACTAGGTCCAGGTGAGGCCAACCTGCAGGTGATGGAGAGGAACCGTGTCCCGATGATGCCCAGGTAGGGACCAGAGTTACCAGGTCCAGGTGAGGCCAACCTGCAGGCCATGCAGTGGAACCATGTCCCGATGATGCCCAGGTAGGGACCAGAGTTACCAGGTCCAGGTGAGACCAACCTGCAGGCCATGCAGTGGAACCATATCCCTATGATACCCAGGTAGGGATCAGAATCACCATGTCCAAATGAGGTCCAGATGGAGCATATTCACTAGTTCTAGGTGAGGCCCTGTTGAGGACCAGAGTCACCAGATCTAGTTGAGCCCTATAAGGGTACCAGAATCACCTGGTTCAGGTGACATCGAGATGGGGACCAGAGTCACCAGGTCAGGGTGAGGCCCAGAGAGGTTCCAGAGTCATCATGTCCAAGTGAGGCTCAGGTGTGGAACAGAGTCACCAGGTACCAATGATGCCCAGTTGAGGACCAGATTCACCAGGTCTGGGTGACGCGCAGATAGGATCAGAGTCACCAGTTCCAGGTGAGGCCAAGAAGGCGTCCACAGCAATCAGGTCCATGTGGGGAACTAAGTCACCAGGACTGGATGAGGCCCAGATGGGGACCAGATTCACCAGGCCCAGGTGATTCCCAGGTGGTGACCAGAGTTACCAGTTCCGGGGAAGGACCAGGTAAGGACCAGATTCACCAGGTCCAATTGAGGCCCACGTGGGGACCTGTGTCACCATGTATGGGTGAGGCACAATTGGCAACCCCACTCACTAGGTCCAGGTGAGGCCAACCTGCAGGTGATGGAGAGGAACCGTGTCCCGATGATGCCCAGGTAGGGACCAGAGTTACCAGGTCCAGGTGAGGCCAACCTGCAGGCCATGCAGTGGAACCATGTCCCGATGATGCCCAGGTAGGGACCAGAGTTACCAGGTCCAGGTGAGACCAACCTGCAGGCCATGCAGTGGAACCATATCCCTATGATACCCAGGTAGGGACCAGAATCACCAGGTCCAAATGAGGCCCAGATGGGGCATATTCACTAGGTCCAGGTGAGGCCCAGTTGAGGACCAGCGTCACCAGATCTGGTTGAGGCCTAGAGGGGTACGAGAATCCCCTGTTCCAGCTGACATCCAGATGGGGACCACAGTCACCAGGGAAGGGTGAGGCCCATAGAGGTTCCAGGGTCATCATATACAGGTGAGGCTCAGGTGTAGAACAGAGTCACCAGGTACCAATGATGCCCAGGTGAGGACCAGAGTCACCAGGTCTGGGTGATGCGCAGATATGATCAGAGTCACCAGTTCCAGGTGAGGCCAAGAAGGAGTCCACAGCAATCAGGTCCAGGTGGGGAACAATGTCACCAGGACTGGGTGAGGCCCTGATCAGGACCAGATTCACCAGGTCCAGGTGATTCCCAGGTGGTGACAAGGGTTACCAGGTCTGGGAGAGAACCAGGTAAGTACCAGATTCACCAGGTCCAAATGAGGCCCATGTGGGGACCTGTGTCACCAGGTATGGGTGAGGCTCAGGTGGTAATCCCACTCACCAGGTCTAGGTGAGTCCAACCTGCGGGCCATGCAGAGGAACCGTGTCCCGATGATGCCCAGGTAGGGACCAGAGTTACCAGGTCCAGGTGAGGCCAACCTGTAGGCCATGCAGTGAAACCATGTCCCGATGATGTCCAGGTAGAGACCAGAGTCACCAGGTCAAAATGAGGCCCAGATGGAGCATATTCACTAGGTCCCGGTGAGGCCCAGTTGAGGACCAGAGTCACCAGAACTGGTTGAGTCCTAGAGGGGTACCAGAATCACCTGGTCCAGGTGACATCCAGATGGAGACCAGAGTCACCAGGTCAGGGTGACACACAGAGAGTTTCCAGAGTCATCATGTCCAGGTGAGGCTCAGGAGTGGAACAGAGTCAACAGGTACCAATGATGCCCAGGGTAGGACCAGAGTCACCAGATCTCGGTGACGCGCAGATAGGATCAGAGTCACCAGTTCCAGGTGAGGCCAAGAAAGAGTCCACAGCAATCAGGTCCAGGTGGGGAACAAAGTCACCAGGACTGGGTGAGGCCCAGATGGGGACCCGATTCACCAGGTCCAGGTGAGGCCCAGGTGGTGACCAGAGTTCCCGGGTCTGGGAGAGGACCAGGTAAGAACAATAATCACCAGGTCCAAGAGGCCCACGTGGGGACCTGAGTCACGAGGTATGGGTGAGGCCCAGGTGGCATCCCCACTCACCAGGTCCAGGTGAGGCCAACCTGCAGGCCAGAGTCACCAGATCCAGGTGAGGCCCTAGTGGGGACCGGAGTCAACAGGTAAATGTGAGTCTACAAGAACACCACAGTCACCAGCTCCAGGTGTTGTTCATGTGGGAACGAGAGTCACCAGGTCCAGGTGAGACCCCGGTGGGGACCACAGTCATCAGGTCCAGATTGAGGCCTAGGTGAGGGGACCAGAGTCATCAGGACCAGTTGAGGCCAAAGTGTGGACCAAAGTTATCATTTCCAGTTGACGCCCAGGTGGGGAACAGAGTAACCATGTCCCATTGATGCCAGGTGGGAAAAGAGTCACAAGGTCCAGACGAGGCCTAAGTGAGGAGTAGATTCACCAGGTCCTGTTGAGCCCCAGTTGAGGACCAGTGTCTCCAGGTGCAGTTGAGTCCCAGAGGGGGCCCAGAGTCAACCGGTTCTGGTGATATCCAGGTGGGGACCAGAGTCAACACATCAGGGTGAGGCCCAGAAGGGGACGAGAATCACTAGGTCCAGGTGAGCCCCGATGTGGAACTGAGAAACCAGGTCCCATGATGCCCACATGAGGACCTGAGTCACCAGGTCCAGGTGAGGTCCCTGTGGGAACCAGTCACCACGTCCAGGTGAGGCCCAGGTGGGTCCACAATCACCAGGTCCAGGTGAGACCCAGGTATATAAGAGAGTATCCAGGTCCCAAAGATTCCCAGTTAAGGACCTTAGTCTACAGGTCCAGAAGAGGCCCAAATATGGATCAGAGTCATTGTGTTCCAGGTGAGGCCAGATGGAGACCACAGGAACCAGGTCCAGGAGAGCCCCATATGGGAACCAGACCCACCAGATCCAGGTGAGGTCCAGGTGGGACAACAGTCACAAGGTCCAGTTGAGTCGCAGGTGGCAACAGGATTCACCAAGTCCAGGTGAGGCCCAGGTGGCGACCAGTCACTAGATCCAGGTGCGGACCAGCTAAGGACCAGATGCACCGGGCCCAAGTGAAGCCCAAGGTGTGACGAGAGTCACCAGGTAAGGGTGAGGCCCAGAGGGGTAACCAGAGTAACCAGTTTAGTTTGAGGCCCAGAATGGGACCAGAGGTCCCTGGTCAAAGTGAGGCCTAGGTGTGGTATAGAGTACCCAGGTCCCAATGATGCCTGGGTGAGGACCAGAGTCACAAGGGCCAGGCCGGCCAAGATGGGGAACAGAAGCAATAGGTCCTGGTGAGGCATAGAATAAGACGACTGGTGAATAAGTCACCAGTATCAGGTGAGCCCCTTGTGGGAACCAGAGCCACTCTATCCAGCTGAGTCCCAGGTCCATGTGAGGCCCAGGTGAGGACCAGATTCCTCAGGTCGAATTGAGGCATAGCTGGGGTCAAGAGTCACCAGGTCTGGGTGCGGCCTACGTGTGGCAAGATTCAGTAGTTCTGAGTTAGGTCAAAGTGGGGACGAGAGACACCAGGTCCAGGTGAGGCCAAACGGAGGACCAGAGTCACCAGATCGAGATGAGGTCCATGTTGGAAAGAGAGTCACCAGGTCCAGGAGAGGTCCATGTGGCGACCAGAGTCACCAGATCCAGGTGAAATCCAGGAGGGGACCAGAGTCACCAGATCCAGGTGAAGCCCAGGTGGGGACAAGAGTAACTAGGTCCAGATGAGGCCCAGGTGAGGACCAGAGTTACCAGGTACACGTGAGGCCCCGGTTGGGATCAGAGGCAATAGGTCCATGTGAGGCCGGCTTGGGGAAATGGTCAACAGGTGTACTTGAGGCCCAGGTGTGGAACACAGTAAGCAGGTCCAGGTGAGTCCCCGGTGGTGAGAAGAGTCACCACATTCAGGTGAGGCCCAGGTGGAGACCAGGATCACCAGGTAAAAGGGAGGCCCTAAAGAACGAGAGTCAACAGTCGAGGACAGGCGTAGGTGGCAACCAGGGTCAGCAGGTCCAAGTCAGGCCAAAGTGAGGTTCACAGTCACTAGGGCACAGTGAGACCCAGACAGGGACCAGAGTCACCTGATCCAGGTGAGGTCCAGTTGTGGAACACAGTCACCGGATCCCAATTTTGCCCAGTTGAGGACCATGGTCAACAGGGCCAGGTGAGGCCAAGATGCGGACCGGAGTCCCCAAATCCTGGCGAAGCCCAGGTGGGGACCACAGTCACCAGATCCAGGGTAGTCTCAGGTGCAGACCAGAATCACCAGGTCCAGGTGAGGTGCAGGTGGCAACCACACTCACCAGGACCCGGTGGGGCCCTGGTGAGGACCAGAGTCACGAGGTACATGAGAAGCTAGAAACACTGCAGCCACCAGGTCCACATGATGTCCATGTGGGAACAAGAATTACCAGTTACAGCTGAGGACCAGGTGGGGATCCGACTCACCATGTCCAGTTGAGAACCAGGTGGGAGCCAGTGTCACCATGACCAGGTGTGGTCCAGGTGAAGACTAGAGTTAATAGGTCCGGCTGGGTCACTGTTAGTGAACATTGTAACGATATCCTGATGCTACACAGGTGGGTACCAGAGACACCAGGTCCTGGTGACCCCGAGATGGGACCAGAGACCTGAGGTCCAGTTGAGGTGCCGATGGGAACCACAGTCACCATGTTAGGTGAGGCCATGCTTAGAATCAGTGTCACCAGTTACAGGTGAGGCCCAGGTGGAGCCAGAGTCACCTGGTATAGAAGAGGCCAAAGTCAGGACCAGAGTTAAAAGGATCAGGGCAGTCCCAGTGGGGAATAGAGTAACCATGTCCGAATGATTCCCATGGTTGAAACAGAGTCGCCAGGACCAGATGAGGCGCAGGTGGGGAGCATAATCACTAGGTCCCTGTGAGGCCCAGTTGAGGACCAGAGTCACCAGGTCAAGTTGAGGCCTAGAGGTGTACCAGATTCCCCTGGTCTAGGTGACATCCAGATGGGGACCAGACTCACCATGTCAGGGTGAGGCCCAAAGGGGATCAGGAGTCATCATGTCCAGGTGAGGCTCAGGTGTGGAACAGAGTATCCAGGTCATAATGGTCCACAGGTGAGGACCAGAGTCACCAGATCTGGGTGAGGCCCAGTAAGGATCAGAGTCATCAGTTCCAAGTAGGCCAAGAAGGAGTCCACCGCAATCAGGTCCAGGTGGGGAGCAAAGTAACCAAGCCTGGGTGAGGTCCAGATGGGGACCAGATTCACCAGACCCAGGTGATTCCCAGGTGGTGACCAGAGTTAGCAGTTCCGGGTGAGGAGCAGGTAAGGACCAGATTCACCAGGTCCAAGCAAGGCACACGTGGGGCCTTTGTCACCAGGTATGAGTGATGCCCAGGTGGCAACCACACTCACCAGGTCCAGGTGAGGCCAACCTGCAGGCAATGCAGAGGAAGCATGTCCCGATGATGCCCAGGTAGGGACCAGAGTTACCAGGTCCAGGTGAGGCCAACCTGCAGGCCATGCAGTGGAACCATGTCCCGATGATACCCAGGTAGGGACCAGAGTCACCAGGTCCACATGAGGCCCAGATGGAGCATATTCACTAGGTCCAGGTGAGGCCCAGTTGAGGACCAGAGTCACTAGATCTGGTTGAGACTTGAGGGGTACAAGAATCGCCAGGTCCAGGTTACATCCAGATGGGGACCAGGGTCACCAGGTCTGGGTGAGGCCCAGAGAGGTTCCAGGGTCATCATGTCCAGGTGAGGCTCAGGTGTGGAGCAGAGTATCCAGGTCATAATGGTCCACAGGTGATGACCAGAGTCACCAGATCTGGGTGAGGCCCAGTTAGGTTCAGAGTCACCAGTTCCAGATGAGGCCAATTATTAGTCCACAGAAAACAGGTCAAGGTGGGGAACAAAGTCACCAGGGCAGGGTGAGGCCCAGATGGGGACCAGATTCAACAGGTCCAGGTGATTCCCAGGTGGTGACAAGGGTTACCAGTTCTGAGTGAGGACCAGGTAAGGACCAGATTCACCAGGTCCAAGTGAAGCCCACGTGGGCCCTGTGTCACCAGTTATGGGGAGACCCAGGTGGCAACCTCACTCACCAGGTCCAGGGGAGGCCAACCTGAAGGCCATGCAGAGGAACCGTGTCCCGATGATGACCATGTAGGGACCAGAGTTACGAGGTCCAGGTGAGGCCAACCTGCATGCAATGCAGTGGAACCATGTCCCGATGATGCCCAGGTAAGGACCAGAGTCACCAGGTCCAAATGAGGCCCAGATGGAGCATATTCACTACGTCCAGGTGAGGCCGAGTTGAGGACCAGAGTCACCAGACCTGGTTGAGGCCTAGAGGGGTACCAGAATCCCCTGGTTCAGGTGACATCCAGATGGGGACGAGAGTCACCAGGTCAGGGTGAGTCCCAGAGAGGTTCCAGAGTCATTATGTCCAGGTGAGGCTCAGCTGTGGAACAGAGTCACCAGGTACCAATGATGCCCAGGTGAGAACCAGAGTCACCAGGTCTGGGGGATGCGCAGATAGGATCAGAGTCACCAGTTCCAGGTGAGGCCAAGAAAGAGTCCACAGCAATCAGGTCCAGGTGGTGAACAAAGTCACCATGACTGGGTGAGGCCCAGATGGGGACCACATTCACCAGGTCCAGGTGAGGTCCAGGTGGTGACCAGAGTCCCCGAGTCTGTCAGAGGACCAGGTAAGGACCAGATTCACAAGGTCCAAGTGAGGCCCACGTGGGGACCTGAGTCACCAGGTTTGGGTGAGGCCCAGGTGGCAACCCCACTCACCAGGTCCAGGTGAGGCCAACCTGCAGGCCAGAGTCACCAGATCCAGGTGAGGCCCTAATGGGGACCGGAGTCACCAGGTAAATGTGAGTCTACAAGAACACCACAGTCACCAGGTCCAGGTGTGGTTCATGTGGGAACGAGAGTCACCAGGTACAGGTGAGATCCAGGTGGGGACCATAGTCACCAGGTCCAGATTGAAGCCTAGGTGGGGGGAACAGATTGATCAGGACAAGTTGAGGCCAAAGTGTGAAGAAAAGTTACCATGTCCAGGTGAGGCCCAGGTGGGGAACAGACTAACCATGTCCCATTGATGCTAGGTGGGAAAAGAGTCACAAGGTCCAGACGAGGCCTACGTGAGGAGTAGATTCAATAGGTCCTGTTGAGGCCCTGTTTAGGACCGGTGTCCCCAGCTCCGGGTGAGACCCAGAGGGGGACCAGAGTCACCCGGTTCTGGTGATGTCCAGTTGGGGACCAGATTCACCACGTCAGGGTGAGGTCCAGAGGGAGACGAGAATCAATAGTTCCAGGTGAGGCCCCGATTTGGAACTGAGAAACCAGGTCCCATGATGCCCATATGAGGACCTGAGTCACCAGGTCCAGGTGAAGTCCCTGTGGGAACCAGTCACCTCGTCCAGGTGAGGCCCAGGTGGGACCACAGTCACCAGGTCCAGGTGAGGCCCAAGTATATAAGAGAGTATCCAGCTCCCAATGATTTCCAGGTAAGGACCAGAGTCAACAATTCCAGGAGAGGCCCAAATATGGATCAGAGTCATTGTGTTCCAGGTGAGGCCAGATGGAGACCACAGGAACCAGGTCCAGGAGAGCCCCATATGGGAACCAGAGCCAACAGATCCAGGTGAGGTCCAGGTGGGACCACAGTCACAAGGTCCAGGTGAGGCGCAGGTGGCAACAGGATTCACCAAGTCCAGGTGAGGCCCAGGTGGCGACCAGTCACCAGATCCAGGTGAGGACCACCTAAGGACCAGATTCACCAGGCCCAGGTGAAGCCCAAGGGGTGACCAGCGACACCAGGTAAGGGTGAAGCCAAGAGGGGGAACCAGAGTAACCAGTTTAGTTTGAGGCCCAGAATGGGACCAGAGGTCTCTGGTCAAAGTGAGGCCCAGGTGTGGAATAGAGTATCCAGGTCCCAATGATGCCTGGGTGAAGACCAGTGTCACTAGAGCCATGCAAGCCCAGATGGGGAACAGAATCACCAGGTCCTGGTGTGGCATAGACTAAGATCACTGTCAGCAGTATCAGGTGAGCCCCTTGTGGGAACCAGAGCCACTCTATCGAGCTGAGTCCCAGGTCCATGTGAGGCCCACGAGAGGACCAGATTCAACAGGTCGAATTGAGGCATAGCTGGGGACAAGAGTCACCAGGTCTGGGTGCGGCCTAGGTGGGGGAAGATTCAGCAGTTCTGAGTTAGGTCAAAGTGGGGACGAGAGACACCAGGTCCAGGTGAGGACAAACTGAGGACCAGAGTCACCAGATCCAGGTGAGGTCCATGTTGGAAAGAGAGTCACCAGGACCAGGAGAGGTCCAGGTGGGGACCAGAGTCACCAGATACAGGTGAAGTCCAGGTGGGGACCAAAGTCACCAGATCCAGGTGAAGCCCAGGTGGGGACCAGAGTCACTAGGTCCAGATGAGGCACAGGTGAGGACCAGAGTTACCAGGTACACGTGAGGTCCCGGTGGGGATCAGAGGCAACAGGTCCATGTGAGGCCGGCTTGGGGACCATGGTCAACAGGTCTATTGAGGCCCAGGTGTGGAACACAGTAAGCAGGTTCAGGTGAGTCCCCGGTGGTGACAAGAGTCACCACGTCCAGGTGAGGGCCAGGTGGGGACCAGGATCACCAGGTACAGGGGAGGCCCTTGAAAGAACCAGAGTCAACAGTTCGAGGTCAGTCGCAGGAGGCAACCAGGGTCACCAGGTCCAAGTCAGGCCAAAGTGGGGTTCACAGTCACTAGGGCACGGTGAGACCCAGAGGGGGACCAGAGTCACCTGGTCCAGGTGAAGTCCAGTTGTGGAACACAGTCACCGGGTCCCAATTTTGCCTAGTTGAGGACCATGGTCAACTGGGTCAGGTTAGGCCCAGATGGGGACCAGAGTCCCCAAATACAGGTGAAGCCGAGGTGCGGACCACAGTCACCAGACCCAGGGTAGTCTCGGGTGCAGACCAGAATCACCAGGTCCAGGTGAGGTACAGGTGGCAACCACACTCACCAGATCCCGGTGAGGCCCTGGTGGGGACCAGAGTCACGAGGTACATGAGAAGCTAGAAACACTACAGCCACCAAGTCCCCATGATGTCCATGTGGGAACGAGAATCACCAGTTACAGGTGAGTACCAGGTGGTGAACCGACTCTCCATGTAGAGGTGAGACCCAGGTGGGAACCAGTGTCACCATGTCCAGTGTCGCCCAGGTGAAGACCAGAGTTAATAGGTCCGGTTGGGTCACTGTTAGTGAACAGTGTAACCATATCCTGATGCTACCCAGGTGGTTAACAGAGACACCAGGTCCTGGTGAGGCCCAGGTGGGACCCGAGAGATGAGGTCCAGGTGAGGTCCCACTGGGAACCACAGTCACCACGTCAGGTGAGGCCATATTAGGATCAGAGTCACCAGTTACAGGTGAAGCCCAGGTGGATCAGAGTCACCTGGTACAGAAGAGGCCAAAATCAGGACCAGAGTTACCAGGATCAGGTCAGTCCTATTGGGGAATAGAGTAACCATGTCCCGGTGATGCCCAGGTAGAACCAGAGTCACCAGGTCCAGATGAGGCGCAGGTGGGGAGCATATTCACTAGGTCCCGGTGAGGCCCAGGTGAGGACCAGAGTCACCAGGTCTAGTTGAGGTCTAGAGGGGTACCAGATTCACCTGGTCTAGGTGACATCCAGATTGGGACCAGAGTCACCATGTCAGGCTGAGGCCCAGAGGGGTTCCAGAGTCATCATGTCCAGGTGAGGCTCAGGTGTGGAACAGAGTATCCAGGTCATAATGGTCCACAGGTGAGGACCAGAGTCACCAGATCTCGGAGAGGCCCAGTTAGGATCAGAGTCACCGGTTCCAGTTGACGCCAAGAAGGAGTCCACAGCAATCAGGTCCAGGTGGGGAACAAATTCACCAGGTCTGGGTGAGGACTAGATGCGGATCAGATTCACCAGGTCATGGTTATTCCCAGGTGGTGACCAGAGTTACCGTTCCAGGTGAGGACCAGGTAAGGACCAGATTCACCAGATCCAAGTGAGGCACACGTGCGGACCTGTGTCACGAGGTATGGGTGAGGTCCAGGTGACAACCCCACTCACCAGGTCGATGTGAGGCCAACCTGCTGGCTATGCAGAGGAACCGTGTCTCGATGATGCCCACGTAGGGACTAGAGTTACCAGATCCAGGTGAGGCCAACCTGCAGGCCATGCAGTAGAACCATGTCCTGATGATGCCGAGGTAGGACAATATTTACCAAGTCCAGGTGAGGCCAACCTGCAAGTCATGCAGTGGAACCATGTCCCGATGATGCCCAGGTAGTGACCAGAGTCACCAGGTCCAAATGAGGACAGATCGAACATATTCACTAGGTGCAGGTGAGGCCCAGTTGAGGACCAGAGTCACCAGTTCTGGTTGAGACCTAGAGGGGTACCAGATTCACCTGGTCCAGGTGACATCCACATGGGGACCAGAGTCACCAGGTCAGGGTGAGGCCTAGAAAGGTTGCAGAGTCATCATGTCCAGGTGAGGCTCAGGTGTGGAACAGAGTCACCAGGTACCAATGATGCCCAGGGTAGGACCAGATTCACCAGGTATGGGTGACGCGCAGATAGGATCAGAGTCACCAGATCCAGGTGAGGCCCAGAAAGAGTCCACAGCAATCAGGTCCAGGTGGGATACAAAGTCAACAGGACTGGGTGAGGCCCAGATGGGGACCAGATTCACCAGGACCAGGTGAGGCCCAGATGGTGACCAGAGTCCCGAGTCTGGGAGAGGACCAGGTAAGGACCAGATTCACCAGCTCCAAGAGGCCCACTTGGGGACCTGAGTCACCAGGTATGGATGAGGCCCAGGTGGCAACCCCAATCACCAGGTCCAGGTCAGGCCAACCTGCAGACCAGAGTCACCAGATCCAGGTGAGAAACTAGTGTGGACCATAGTCACCAGGTAAATGTGAGTCTACAAGAACACCACAGTCACCAGGTCCAGTTTTTGTTCATGTGGTAACGAGAGTCACCAGGTCCAGGTGAACCCAGGTGGGGACCACAGTCACCATGTCCAGATTGAGGCCTAGGTGGGTGGACCAGAGTCATCAGGACCAGTAGAGGCCAAAGTGTGGAGCAAAGTTATCATGTCCAGGTGAGGCCCAGGTGGAGAACAGAGTAACCATGTCACACTGATGCCAGGTGGGAAAAGAGTCACAAGGTCCAGACGAGGTCTAAGTGAGGAGTAGATTCACTAGGTCCTGTTGAGGCCCAGTTGAGGACCAGTGTCCACAGCTGCGGGTGAGTTCCAGAGGGGGACCAGAGTCACCCGGTTCTGGTGATATCCCGGTGGTGACCAGAGTCAGCACGTCATGGTGAGGCCCAGAGTGGGACGAGAATCACTAGGTCCAGGTGAATCCCCGATGTGGAATTGAGAAACCAGGTTCCATGGTGCCATAAGAGGATCTGAGTCACCAGGTCCATGTGAGGCCCCTGTGGGAACCAGTCACCTCGTCCACGTGAGGCCCAGGTGGGACCACAGTCACCAGGTCCAGGTGAGGCCCAGGTATATAAGCAAGTATCCAGGTCCCAATGATGCCCAGGTAAGGACCAGAGTCAACAGGTACAGGAGAGGCCCAAATATGGATCAGAGTCCTTGTGTTCCAGGTGAGGCCCGAAGGAGACCACAGGAACCAGGTCCAGGAGAGCCCCATATGTGAACCAGAGCCACCAGATCCAGGTGAGGTCCAGGTGGGACTACAGTCACAAGGCCCAGGGGAGGCGCAGGTGGCAACAGGATTCACCAAGTCCAGGTGAGGCCCAGTTGGCGACCAGTCACCAGATCCAGGTGCGCACCAGCTAAGGACCAGATTCACCAGGCCCAAATGAAGCCCAAGGGGTGACCAGAGTCACCAGGTATGGGTGAGGCCCAGGTGGCAACCCCAATCACCAAGTCCAGGTGAGGCCAGCCTGCAGGCCAGAGTAACCAGATCCAGGTGAGGCCCGGTGGGGACGGGAGTCACAAGGTAAATGTGAGTCTACAAGAACACCACAGTCACCAGGTCCGGTGTGGTTCATGTAGGAACAGGAGTCACCAGATCCAGCTGAGAACCAGTTGGGGACGACAAGTCACCAGGTCCAGATTGAGGCCTAGGTTGGGGGACGAGAGTCATCAGGACCAATTGAGGCCAAAGTGTGCAGCAAATTTATCATGTCAAGGTGAGGACCAGGTGGGGAACAGAGTAACCATGTCCCATTGATGCCAGGTGGGAAAAGAGTCACAAGGTCCAGACGAAGCCTAAGTTTGGAGTAGATTCACCAGGTCCTGTAGAGGCCCAGCGGAGGACCAGTGTCACCAGCTCCGGGTGTGTCACCCGGTTCTGGTGATATCCAGGTAGGGACCAGTGTCACAAGTCAGGGTGAGGCCCAGAGGGGGACGAGAATCACTAGGTCCAGGTGAGGCCCCGATGTGGAACTGTGAAACCAGGTCCCAAGATGCCCATATGAGGACCTGAGTCACCAGGTCCAGGTAAGGTCCCTGTGGGAACCAGTCACCCCATCCAGGTGAGGCCCAGGTGGGACCACAGTCACCAGGTCCTGGTGAGGTCCAGGTATATAAGATAGTATCCAGGTCCCAATGATGCACAGGTAAGGACCAGAGTCAACAAGTCCAGGAGAGGCCCAAATATGGATCAGAGTCATTGTGTTCAAGGTGAGGCCAGATGGAGACCACAGGAACCAGGTCCAGGAGAGCCCCATATGGGAACCAGATCCACCAGATCCAGGTGAGGTCCAGGAGGGACCACAGTCACAAAGTCCAGGTGAGGCGCAGGTGGCAACATGATTCACCAAGTCCAGGTGAGGCCCACGTGGTGACCTGTCGCCAGATCCAGGTGCGGACCAGCTAAGAACCAGATTCACCAGGCCCAAGTGAAGCCCAAGGGGTGACCAGAGTCACCAGGTAAGGGTGAGGCCCCGAGGGGGAACCAGAGTAACCAGCTTAGTTTGAGGCCCAGAATGGGACCAGAGGTCCCTGGACAAAGTGAGGCCCAGGTGTGGAATAGAGTATCCAGGCCCAATGATGCCTGGGTGATGACCAGATTCACTAGGGCCATGAAAGCCCAGATAGGGAACAGAATCACTAGGTCCTGCTGAGGCATAGTATAAGAACACAGTCACCAGTATCAGGTGAGCCCCTTGTGGGAACCAGAGCCACTCTATCCCGCTGAGTCCCAGGTCCATGTGAAGCCCACGTGAGGACCAGATTCATTAGGTCGAATTGAGGCATAGCTGGGGACAAGAGTCATCAGGTCTGGGTGCGGCCTAGGTGGGGCAAGATTCAGCAGTTCTGAGTTAGGTCAACGTGCGGACGAGAGACACCAGTACAGGTGAGGCCAAACTCAGACCAGAGTCACCAGATACAGGTGAGTTCCAGGTGGGGACCAGAGTCACCAGATCCAGGTGAAGTCCAGGTGGGGACCAGACTTACCAGTTCCGGGTGAGGACCAGGTAAGGACAAGATTCAACAGGTCCACGTGAGGCCCACGTTGGGACCTGTGTCACCAGGCATGGGTGAGTCTCAGGTGACAACCCCACTCACTAGGTCCAAGTGACGCCAACCTGCAGGCCATGCCGAGGAACCATGTCCTGATGATGCCCAGGTGGGGTCTAGAGTTATCAGGTCCAGGTGAGGCACACTTGCAGGCCATGCAGTGGAACCATGTCCCGGTAATGCCGAGGTAGGGATCAGAATCACCATGTCCAAATGAGGCCCAGATGGAGTATATTCACCAGGTCTAGGTGAGACCCAGTTGAGTACCAGAGTCACCAGATCTGGTTGAGCCCTATAAGGGTACCAGAATCACCTGGTTCTGGTGACATCGAGATGGGGACCAGAGTCACCAGGTCAGGGTGAGGCCCAGAGAGGTTCCAGAGTCATCATGTCCAAGTGAGGATCAGGTGTGGAACAGAGTCACCAGGTACAAATGATGCCCAGTTGAGGACCAGATTCACCAGGTCTGGGTGACGCGCAGATAGGATCAGAGTCACCATTTCCAGGTGAGGCCAAGAAGGCGTCCACAGCAATCAGGTCCATGTGGGGAACAAAGTCACCAGGACTGGGTGAGGCCCAGATGGGGACCAGATTCACCAGGCCCAGGTGATTCCCAGGTGGTGACCAGAGTTACCAGTTCCGGGGAAGGACCAGGTAAGGACCAGATTCACCAGCTCCAATTGAGGCCCACGTGGGGACCTGTGTCACCATGTATGGGTGAGGCACAATTGGTAACCCCTCTCACCAGGTCCAGGTGAGGCCAACCTGCAGGCGATGGAGAGGAACCGTGTCCCGATGATGCCCAGGTAGGGACCAGAGTTACCAGGTCCAGGTGAGGACAACCTGCAGGCCATGCAGTGGAACCATGTCTCGATGATGCCCAGGTAGGGACCAGAGTTACCAGGTCCAGGTGAGGCTAACCTGCAGGCCATGCAGTGGAACCATATCCCTATGATGCCCAGGTAGGTACCAGAGTCACCAGGTCCGAATGAGGCCCACATGGAGCATATTCACTAGGTCCAGGTGAGGCCAAGTTGAGGACCTGAGTCACCAGATGTGGTTGAGGCCTAGAGGGGTACCAGAATCACCTGGTCCAGGTGACATCCACATGGGGACCAGAGTCACCAAGTCAGGGTGAGGCCCAGAGAGGTTCCAGAGTCTTCATGTCCAGGTGAGGCTCAGGTGTAGAACAGAGTCACCAGGTACCAATGATGCCAAGGTGAGGACCAGAGTCACCAGGTCTGGGTGACCCGCAGATAGGATCAAAGTCACCAGGTCCAGGTGAGGCCAAGAAAGAGTCCACAGCAATCAGGTCCAGGTGGGGAACAAAGTCACTAGGACTGGGTGAGGCCCAGATGGGGACCAGATTCACCTGGTCCAGGTGATTCCCAGGTGGTGACCAGAGTTACCAGTTCTGGGTGAGGACCAGGTAAGGACCAGATTCACCAGGTCCAAGTGAGGCCCACGGGGGGACCTGTGTCACCAGGTATGGGTGAGGCCCTGGTGGCAACCCCACTCACCAGGTCCAGGTGAGGCCAACCTGCAGGCCATGCAGAGGAACCGTGTCCCGATGAAGCCCAGGTAGGGACAAGAGTTACCAGGTCCAGGTTAGGCCAACCTGCAGGCCATGCAGAGGAACCGTGTCCCGATGAAGCCCAGGTAGGGACCAGAGTCACCGGGTCCATATGAGGCCCAGATCGAGTATATTCACTAGGTCCAAGTGAGGCCCATTTGAGGACCAGAGTCACCAGATCTGGTTGAGGCCTAGAGGGGTACCAGAATCTCCTGGTCCAGGTGATATCCAGATGGGGACCAGAGTCACCAGGTCAGGGTGAGGCCCAGAGAGGTTCCAGAATCATCATGTCCAGGTGAGGCTCAGGTGTGGAACAGAGTAATCAGGTACCAATGATGCCCAGGTGAGTTCCAGAGTCACCAGATCTGGGTGACGTGCAGATAGGATCAGAGTCACCAGTTCCAGGTGAGGCAAAAAGAGTCCACAGCAATCAGTTCCAAGTGGGGAACAAAGTCACCAGGACTGGGTGAGGCCCAGATGGGACCAGATTCACCAGGCCCAAGGGAGGCCAAGGTGGTGATCAGAGTCCCCGAGTCTGGCGAGAACCAGGTAAGGACCAGATTCACCAGGTCCAAGAGGCCCACGTGGGGACGTGGGTCACCAGATATGTGTGAGGCCCAGGTGGCAACCCCACTCACCAGGTTCAGGTGAGGCCAACTTACAGGCCAGAGTCACCAGATCCAGGTGAGGCCCTAGTGGGGACCGGAGTCACCAGGTAAATGTGAGTCTACAAGAACACCACAGTCACCAGGTCCAGGTGTGGTTCATGTGGGAACGAGAGTCACCAGGTCCATATGAGACCCAGATGAGGACCACAGTCACCAGTTCCAGATTGAGGCCTTGGTGGGGGGACCTGATTCATCAGGACCAGTTGAGGGCAAAGTGCTGAGCAAAGTTATCATGTCCAGTTGAGACCTAGGTGGGGCACAGAGTAACCATGTCCCATTGATGCCAGTTTGGAAAAGAGTCACAAGGTCCGGACGAGGCCTAAGTGAGGAGTAGATTCACCAGGTCCTGTTGAGGCCCATTTGAGGACCAGTGTCCCCAGCTCTGGGTGAGTTCCGGAGAGGGACCAGAGTCACCCGGTTCTGGTGATATCCAGGTGGGGACCAGAGTCAGCACTTCACTGTGAGGCCCAGAAGGGGAAGAAAACCACTAGGTCCAGGTGAGGCCCCAATGTGGACCTGAGGAACCAGGTCCCATGATGCCCATATGAGGACCTGAGTCACCAGGTCCAGGTGAGGTCCCTGTGGGAACCAGTCACCTCGTCCAGGTGAGGCCCAGGTGGGACCACAGTCACCAGGTCCAGGTAAGGCCCAGGTATATAGAGAGTATCCAGGTCCCAATGATGGCCAGGAAAGGACCAGAGTCAACAGGTCCAGGAGAGGCCCAAATATGGATCAGAGTCATTGTGTTCCAGGTGAGGCCAGATGGAGACCACAGGAACCAGGTCCAGGAGAGCCCCATATGGGAACCGAAGCCAAAAGATCCAGGTGAGGTCCAGTTGGGACCACAGTCAGGAGGTCCAGGTGAGGCGCAGGTGACAACAGGATTCACCAAGTCCAGGTGAGGCCCAGGTGGCCAACAGTCACCAGATCCAGATGCGGACCAGCTAAGGACCAGATTCACCAGGCCCAAGTTAAGCCCAAGGGGTGACCAGAGTCACCAGGTAAGGGTGAGGCCCAGAGGGGAACCAGAGTAACCAGTTTAGTTTGAGGCCCAGAATGGGACCAGAGGTCCCTGGTCAAAGTGAGGCGCAGGTGTGGAATAGAGTATACAGGTCCCAATGACGCCTGGGTGAGGACCAGAGTCACTAGGGCCATGCAGGCCCAGATGGGGAACAGAATCACTAGGTCCTGGCTAGGCATAGAATAAGACCACAATCACCAGTATCAAGTGTGCCCCATGTGGGATCCAGAGCCACTGTATCCAGCTGAGTCCCAGGTCCATGTGAGGCCCACGTGAGGACCAGATTCATCAGGTCGAATTGAGGCATAGCTGGGGACAAGAGTCACCCGGTCTGGGTGCGGCCTAGGTGTGGCAAGATTCTGCAGTTTTGAGTTAGTTCAATGTGGGGATGAGAGACACCAGGTCCAGGTGAGGGCAAAGTGAGGACCAGAGTCACCAGATCCAGGTGAGGTCCATGTTGGACAGAGAGTCACCAGGTCCAGGAGATGTCCAGGTGGGGACCAGAGTCACCAGATCCAGGTGAAGTCCAGGTGGGGACCAGAGTCACCAGATCCAGGTGAAGCCCAGGTGGTGACCAGAGTCACTAGGTCCAGATGAGGCCAGGTGAGGACCAGAGTTACCAGACAACTGAGGCCCCGGTGGGGATCAGAGGCAACAGTTCTACTTGAGGCCCAGGTGTAGAACACAGTAACAAGGGCCAGGTGAGTCCCCGGTGTTCACAAGAGTCACCACGTCCAGGTGAGGCCCAGGTGGGGACCAGGATCACCAGGTCCAGGGAAGGCCCTTGAAAGAACCAGAGTCAAAAGTTCGAGGTCAGGAGCAGGTTGCAACCAGGGTCAGCAGGTCCAAGTCAGGCCAAAGTGGGGTTCACAGTCACTAGGGCACGGTGAGACCCAGAGGGGGACCAGAGTCACGTGGTCCAGGTGAGGTCCAGTTGTGGAACACAGCCACCGGGTCCCAATTTTGCCCAGTTGAGGAAGATGGTCAACAGGGCCAGGTGAGACCCAGATGGGGACCAGAGTCCCCAAATCCAGGTGAAGCCCAGGTGGGGACCACAGTCACCAGATCCAGGGTAGTCTCAGATGCAGACCAGAATCACCAGATCCAGGTGAGGTGCAGGTGGCAACCACACTCACCAGGTCCCGGTCAGGCCCTGGTGGGGACCAGAGTCACGAGGTACATGAGAAGCTAGAAACACTGCAGCCAACAGGTCCACAAGATGTCCATGTGGGAACGAGAATCACCAGTTATAGGTGAGGACCAGTTGGGGATCCGACTCAACATGTCCAGGTGAGACCCATGTGGGAACCAGTGTCACCATGTCCAGGTGTGGCTCAGGTGAAGACCAGAGTTAATAGGTCCGGCTGGGTCACTGTTAGTGAACAGTGTAAGCATATCTTGATGCTACCCAGGGGGGTACCGGAGACACCAGGTCCTGGTGAGGCCAGGTGGGACCAGAGACTTGAAGTCCAGGTGATTTCCCGATGGGAACCACAGTCAGCAGGTCAGGTGAGGCCATGCTTAGGATCAGAGTCACCAGTTACAGGTGAGGCCCAGGTGGAGCCAGAGTCACCTGGTACATAAGAGGCCAAAGTTAGGACCAGAGTTACCAGGATCAGGTCAATCCCAGAGGGTAATACAGTAACCATGTACCGATGATGCCCAGGTAGAACCAGAGTCACCAGGTCCAGATGAGGCGCAGGTGGGGAGCATGTTCACTAAGTCCCGGTGAGGCCAGTTGAGGACCAGAGTCACCAGGTCAAGTTGATGCCTAGAGGGATACCAGATTCACCTGGTCTACGTGACATCCAGATGGGGAACAGAGTCCACATGTCAGGCTGAGGCCCAGAGGGGATCCAGATTCATCATGTCCAGGTGAGGCTCAGGTGGGGAACAGAGTATCCAGGTCATAATGGTCCACAGGTGAGGACCAGAGTCACCAGATCTGGATGAGACCCAGTTAGGATCAGAGTCACCAGTTCCAGGTGAGGCCAAGAAGGTGTCCACAGCAATCAGGACCAGGTGGGGAACAAAGTCACCAGGACTGGGTGAGGCCCAGATGGGGACCAGATTCACCAGGCCCAGGTGAATCCCAGGTGGTGACCAGAGTTACCAGTTCCGGGTGAGGACCAGGTAAGGACCAGATTCACCAGGTCCAAGTGAGGCCCGCGTGGGGACCTGTGTCACCAGGCATGGTTGAGGCCCAGATGACAACACCACTCACCAGGTCCAGGTGAGTCCAAACTGCAGGCCATGCAGAGGAACAATATCCCGATGATACCCAGGTACTGACTAGAGTTACCAGGTCCAGGTGAGGCCACATGCAGGCCATGCAGTGGAACCATGTCCCTATGATGCCCAGGTAGGGAACAGAGTCACCAGGTCCAAATGAGGCCCAGATGGAGCATATTCACTAGGTCCAGGTGAGGCCCAGTTGAGGACCAGAGACACCAGATCTGGTTGAGGCCTAGAGGGGTACCAGAATCTCCTGCTCCAGGTGACATCCAGATGGGGTCCAGAGTCACTAGGTCAGAGTGAGGCCCAGAGTGGTTCCAGAGTCATCATGTCCAGGTGAGGCTCAGGTGTGGAACAGAGTCACCAGATAACAATGATGCCCAGGTGAGGACCAGAGTCACCAGGACTGGGTGACGCGCAGATAGGATCAGAGTCACCAGTTCCAGGTGAGGCCAAGAAAGTGTCCACACCAATCAGGTCCAGGTGGGGAACCAAGTCACCAGGACTGGGTGAGGCCCAGATGGGGACCAGATTCACCAGGTCCAGGTGAGGCCCAGTTGGGGACCAGAGTCCCCGGGTCTGGGAGAGGACCAGGTAATGACCAGATTAAAAGGTCCAATAGGCCCACGTGGTGACCTGAGTCACCAGGTTTGGGTGAGGCCCAGGTGGCAACCCCACTCACCAGGTCCAAGTGAGGCCAATCAGCAGGCCAGAGTCACCAGATCCACGTGAGGCCGTAGTGGGCACGAGATACAACAGGTAAATGTGAGTCTACAAGAACACCACAGTCACCAGGTCCAGGTGTGGTTCATGTGGGAACGAGAGTCACCAGGTCCAGGTGAGACCCAGGTGGGGACAACAGTCTCCAGGTTCAGATTGAGGCCTAGGTGGGGGGACCAGGGTCATCAGGACCAGTTGAGGCCAAAGGGCGGAGCAAAGTTATCATGTCCATGTGAGGCCCAGGTGCGGAACAGAGTAACCATATCCCATTGATGCCAGGTGGGAAAAGAGTCACAAGGTCCAGACGAGGCCTAAGTGAGGAGTAGATTCACCAGGTCCTGTTGAGACCCAGTTGAGGACCAGTGTCCCCAGGTCCGGATGAGTCCCAGAGGGGGACCAGAGTCACCCGGTTCTGGTGATATCCAGGTGGGGACCAGAGTCAGCACGTCAGTGTGAGGCCGAGAGGGGGACGAGAATCACTAGGTCCATGTGAGGCCCCGATGTGGAACTGAAAAACCAGGTCTCATGATACCCATATGAGGACCTGAATCACCAGGTCCAGCTGAGGTCCCTGTGGGAACCAGTCACCTCGTCCAGATGAGGCCCAGGTGGGACCACAGTCACCAGGTCCAGGTGAGGCCCAGGTATATAAGAGATTATCCAGGTCCCAATGATGGCCAGGAAAGGACCAGAGTCCACAGGTCCAGGAGAGGCCCAAATATGGATCAGAGTCATTGTGTTCCAGGTGAGGCCAGATGCAGACCACAGGAAACAGGTCCAGGAGAGCCCCATATGGGAACCAGAGCCAACAGATCCAGGTGAGTTCCCGGTGGGACCACAATTACAAGGTCCAGGTGAGGCACAGGTGGCAACAGGATTCACCAAGTCCAGGTGAGGCCCAGGTGGCGACCAGTCACCACATCCAGGTGCAGACCAGCTAAGGACCAGATTCACCAGGCCCAAGTGAGGCCCAAGGGTGACCAGAGTTACGAGGTAAGGGTGAATCCGAGAGGGGCACCAGAGTAACCAGTTTAATTTGAGGCCCAGAATGGGACCAGAGGTCCCTGGTCCAAGAGGGGCCCAGGTGTGGAATAGAGTATCCAGGTCCCAATGATGCCTGGGTGAGGACCAGAGTCACTAGGGCCATGCAGGCCCAGATGGGGAACAGAATCACTAGGTCCTGGTGAGGCATAGGAAAAGACCCGAGGCACCAGTAACAGGAGAGACTCTTGTGGGAACCAGAGCCACTCTATGCAGCTGAGTCCCAAGTCCATGTGAGGCCCACGTGAGGACCAGATTCATCAGGTCGAATTGAGGCATAGCTGGGGACAAGAGTCCCCAGGTCTGGGTGTGTCCTAGGTTTGGCAAGATTCTGCAGTTTTGAGTTAGGTCAAAGTGGGGACGAGAGACACCAGGTCCAGGTGAGGCCGAACTGAGGACCAGAGTCACCAGATCCAGGTGAGGTCCAGGTGGGGACCGGAGTCACCAGATCCAGGTGAATTCCAGGTGGGGACCAGAGTCACTAGGTCCAGATAAGGCCCAGGTGAGGACCAGAGTTACCAGGTACACGTGAGGCCACGGTGGGGATCAGAGGAAACAGGTCCATGTGAGGCCGGCTTGGGGACCATGGTCAACAGGTCTACTTGAGGCCCAGGTGTAGAACACAGTAAGCTGGTCCAGGTGAGTCCCCGGTGGTGACAAGAGTAACCACGTCCAGGTGAGGCCCAGATGCGGACCAGGATCACCAGGTACAGGGGAGGCCCTTGAAAGAACCAGAGTCAACAGTTCGAAATCAGACTTAGGTGGCATCCAGGGTCAGCAGGTCCAAGTCAGGCCAAAGTGGGGTTCACAGTCACTAGGGCACGGTGAGACCCAGAGGGGGAACAGAGTCACCTGGTCCAGGTGAGGTCCAGTTGTGGAACACAGTCACCGGGTCCTAATTTTGCCCAGTTGAGGACCATGGTCAACAGATCCAGGTGAGGCCCAGATGGGGACCGGAATCCCCAAATCCAGGTGAAGCTGAGGTGGGGACCACAGTCACCAGATCCAGGGTAGTCTCAGGTGCAGACCAGAATCACCAGGTCCAGGTGAGGTGCCGGTGGCAACCACACTCAGCAGGTCCCAGTGAGGCCCTGGTGGGGACCAGAGTCACGAGGTACATGAGAAGCTAGAAACACATGGGATCCCTAGGTGGCGCAGCGGTTTGGCGCCTGCCTTTGGCCCAGGGCGCGATCCTGGAGACCCGGGATCGAATCCCACATCGAACTCCCTGTGCATGGAGCCTGCTCCTCCCTCTGCCTGTGTCTCTGCCTCTCTCTCTCTGTGACTATCATAAATAAATAAAAATTAAAAAAAAGAAGCTAGAAACACTGCGGACAACAGGTCCACATGATCTCCATGTGGGAACGAGAATCACCAGTTATAGGTGAGGACCAGGTGGGGATACGACTCACCATGTCCAGGTGAGACCCAGGTGGGAACCAGTGTCACCATGTGCAGGTGTGGCCCAGGTGAAGACCAGAGTTAATAGTTCCGGCTGGCGCACTGTTAGTGAACACTGTAACCATATCCTGATGCTACCCAGGAGGGTCCCAGAGACGCCAGGTCCTGGTGAGGCCCAGGTGGGACCAGAGACATGAGGTCCAGGTGAGGTCCCGATGGGAACCACAGTCTCCAGGTCAGGTGAGGCCATGCTTAGGATCAGAGTCACCAGTTACAGGTGAGGCCGAGGTTGAGCCAGAGTCACCTGGTACAGAAGAGGCCAAAGTCAGGACCAGAGTTACCAGGATCAGGTCAGTCCCAGTGGGGAATAGAGTAACCATGTCCCGATGATGCCCAGGTAGAACCAGAGTCACCAGGTCCAGATGAGGCGCAGGTGGGGAGCATGTTCACTAAGTCCCGGTGAGGCCCAGTTGAGGACCAGATTTACCAGGTCAAGTTGAGGCATAGAGGGGTACCAGATTCACCTGGTCTAGGTGACATACGGATGGGGACCAGAGTCACCATATCAGGCTGAGGCCTAGAGGGGCTCCAGAGTCATCATGTCCAGGTGAGGCTCAGGGGTGGAAGAGTTTATCCAGCTCATAATGGTCCACAGATGCGGACCAGAGTCACCAGAACTGGGTGAGGCCCAGTTAGGATCAGAGTCACCAGTTTCAGGTGAGGCCAAGAAGGAGTCCACAGCAATCAGGTCCAGGTGGGGAACAAAGTCACCAGGACTGGATGAGGCCCAGATTGGGACCAGATTCACCAGGCCCAGGTGAATCCCAGGTGGTGACCAGAGTTACCAGTTCCGGGTGAGGACCATGTAAGGACCAGATTCACCAGGTCCAAGTGAGGCCGACGTGGGGACCTGTGTCACTAGGCATGGGTGAGGCCCAGGTGACAAACCCACTCACCAGGTCCAGGTGAGGCCAAACTGCAGGCCATACAGAGGAACCAGGTCCCAATGATGCCCAGAGAGGGACGAGAGTTACCAGGTCCAGGTGAGGCCAACCTACAGGCCATGCAGTGGAACCATGTCCGATGATGCCCAGGTAGGGACCAGAGTCACCAGGTCCAAATGAGGCCCAGATGGAGCATAATCACTAGGTCCAGGTTAGGCCCAGTTGAGGACCAGAGTCACCAGACCTGGTTGAAGCCCAGAGAAGTACCATGATCCCCTGGTCAGGGTGACATCCATATGGGGGACCAGAGTCACCAGGTCAGGTTGATGCCTAGAGAGGTTCCAGAGTCATCATGTCCAGGGGAGCCTCAGGTGTGGAACAGAGTCACCAGGTACCAATGATGCCCAGGTGAGGACCAGAGTTACCAGGTACACGTGAGGCCCCGGTGGGGTTCAGAGGCAACAGGTCCATGTGAGGCCGGCTTGGGGACCATGGTCAACAGGTCTACTTGAGGCCCAGGTGTGGAACACAGTAAGCAAGTCCAGGTGAGTCCCCGTTGGGGACAAGAGTCACCACGTGCAGGTGAGGGCAAGGTGGACACCAGGATCGCCAGGTACAGGGGAGGCCCTTGAAAGAACCAGAGTCAACAGTTCGAGGTCAGGGGCAGGTAGCAACCAGGTTCAGCAGGTCGAAGTCAGGCCAAAGTGGGGTTCACAGTTACTAGGGCACGGTGAGACCCAGAGGGGGACCAGAGTCACGTGGTCCAGGTGAGGTCCAGTTGTGGAACACAGTCAACGGGTTCAAAATTTTGCCCAGTTGAGGACCATGGTCAACAGGGCCAGGTGAGGCCCAGATGGGGACCGGAGTCCCGAAATCCAGGTGAAGCCCAGGTGGGGACCACAGTCACCAGATCCAGGGTAATCTCAGGTGTAGACCAGAATCACCGGGTCCAGGTGAGGTACAGGTGGCGACCACACACACCAGGTCCCGGTGAGGCCCTGGTGGGGACCAGAGTCACTAGATACATGAGAGGCTAGAAACACTGAAGCCATCAGGTCCACATGATGTCCATGTGGGTACGAGAATCACCAGTTACACGTGAGGACCACGTGGGAATCCGACTCACCATGTCCAGGTGAAACCCAGGTGGGAACCAGTGTCACCATGTCCAGGTGTGGCCCTTGTGAAGACCAGAGTTAATAGGTCCGGGTGGGTCACTGATAGTGAACAGTGTAACCATATCCTGATGCTACCCAGGTGGGTACAAGAGACACCAGGTCCTGGTGAGGCCCAGGAGGGACCAGAGACATGAGGTCCAGGTGAGGTCCCGAGGGGAACCACAGTCACCAGGTCAGGTGAGGCCATGCTTAGGATCAGAGTCACGAGTTACAACTGAGGCCCAGGTCGAGCCAGAGTAACCTGGTACAGAAGAGGCCAAAGTCAGGACCAGAGTTACCAGGATCAGGTCAGTCCCAGTGGGGAACAGAGTAACAATGTCCTGATGAAGCCCAGGAAGAACCTGAAACACCAGGTACAGATGAGGCGCAGGTGGGGAGCATGTTCACTAGGTCCCGGTGAGGCCCAGTTGAGGACCAGAGTCACCAGGTCAAGTTGACGCCAAGAGGTGTACAAGATTCACCTGGTCTAGGTGACTTCCAGATGGGGACCAGAGTCACCATGTCAGGCTGAGGCCCAGGGAGGTTCCAGAGTAGTCAAGTCCAGGTGAGGCTCAAGTGTGGAACAGAGTAACCAGGTACCAGTGATGCCAAGGTGAGGACCAGAGTCACCAGATCTGGGTAACACGCAGATAGGATGAGAGTCACCAGTTCCAGGTGAGGCCAAGAAAGAGTCCACAGCAATCAGGTCCAGGTGGGGAAGAAAGTCACCAGGACTGGGAGAGGACCAGGTAAGGACCAGATTCACCAGATCCAAGAGGCCCACGTGGGGACCTGAGTCACCAGGTATGGGTGTGGCCCAGGTGGCAACCCCACTCACCAGGTCCAGGTGAGGCCAACCTGCAGGCCAGAGTCATCAGATCCATATGAGGCCATAGCGGGGTCCGGAGTGACCAGGTAAATGTGAGTCTATGAGAACACCACAGTCACCAGGTCCAGGTGTGGTTCATGTGGGAACGAGAGTCACCAGGTTCAGGTGAGACCCAGGTGAGGACCACGGTCACCAGGTCCAGATTGAGGCCTAGGTGGGGGGACCAGTGTCATCAGGAGCAGTTGAGGCCAAAGTGTGGAGCAAAGTTATCATGTCCAGTTGAGGCGCAGGTGGGGAACAGAGTAACCATTTCCCATTGATGCCAGGTGGGAAGAGTCACAAGGGCCAGAAGAGGCCTAAGTGAGGAGAAGATTCACCAGGTCCTATTGAGGCCCAGTTGAGTATCAGTGTCCCCAGGTCCGGTTGAGTCCCAGATGGGGACCAGAGTCACCCGGTTCTGGTGATATCCAGGTGGGGACCAGGGTCACCACGTCAGGGTGAGGCCCAGAGGGGCCGAGAATCACTAGTTTCAGGTGAGGCCCCGATGTGGAACTAGAACCCAGGTCCCATGATGCCCATATGAGGACCTGAGTCACCAGGTCCAGGTGAGGTCCCTGTGGGAACCAGTCACCTCATCCAGGTGAGGCCCAGGTGGGACCACAGTCACCAGGTCCAGGTGATGCCCAGGTATATAAGAGAGTATCCAGGTCCCAATGATACCCAGGGAACGACCAGAGTCAACAGGTCCAGGAGAGGCCCAAATATGGATCAGAGTCATTGTGTTCCAGGGGAGGCCAGATGGAGATCACAGGAACCAGGTAAAGGAGAGCCCCATATGTTAACCAGAGCCACAAGATCCAGGTGAGGTCCATGTGGGACCACAGTCACAGGTCCAGTTAAGGCACAGGTGGCAACAGGATTCACCAAGTCCAGGTAGGCCCAGGTGGCGACCAATCACCATATCCAGGTGAGGACCAGCTAACGACCAAATTCACCAAGCCCAAGTGAAGCCCAAAGGGTGACCAGAGTCACCAGGTAAGGGTGAGGACAGAGGAGGAAACAGAGTAACCAGTTTAGTTTGAGGCCCAGAATGGGATCAGAGGTCCCTTGTCAGTGTGAGGCCCAGGTGTGGAATAGAGTATCCAGGTCCCAATGATGCCTGGGTGAGGACCAGAGTCACAAGGGCCATGCAGGCCCAGATGGGCAACAGAATCACTAGGTCCTGGTGAGGCAAAGAATAAGACAACAGTCACCAGTATCTGGTGAGCCCCATGTGGGATCCAGAGCCACTCTATCCAGCTGACCCAGGTCCATGTGAGGCCCACGTGAGGACCAGATTCATCAGGTCGAATTGAGGCATAGCTGGGGACAAGAGTCACCAGGTCTGGGTGCGGCCTAGGTGGGGCAAGATTCAGCAGTTCTGTGTTAGGTCAAAGTGGGGACGAGAGACACCAGGTCCAGGTGAGGCCAAACTGAGGAGCAGAGTCACCAGATCCAGGTGAGGTCCATGTTGGAAAGAGAGTCACCAGGTCCAGGAGAGGTCCATGTGGGGACCAGAGTCACCAGATCCAGGTGAAGTCCAGGTGGGGACCAGAGTCACTAGATCCAGGTGAAGCCCAGGTGGGGACCAGAGTCACTAGGTCTAGATGAGGCTTAGGTGAGGGCCTGAGTTACCAGGTACACGTAAGGCCCCGGTGGGGATCTGAGGCAACAGGTCCATGTGAGGCCGGCTTTGGGACCATGGTCCACAGGTCTACATGAGGCCCAGGTGTGGAACACAGTAAGCAGGTACAGGTGAGTCCCCGGTGGTGACAAGAGTCACCACGTCCAGTTGAGGCCCAGGTGGGGTCCTGCGTCACCAGGTATGGGTGAGGCCCAGGTGGCAACCCCACTCACCAGGTCCAGGTGAGGCCAACCTGTAGGCAAAGTAGAGGAACCGTGTTCCCATGTTGCCCAGGTAGGGACCAGAGTTACCAGGTCCAGGTCAGGCCAACCTGCAGGCCATGCAGTGGAACCATGTCCCGATGATGCCCAGGAAGGAACCAGAGTCACCAGGTCCAAATGAGGCCCAGATTGAGCATATTCACTAGGTCCAGGTTAGGCCCAGTTGAAGACCAGAGTCACCAGATCTGGTTGAGGCCCAGAGGGGTACCAAAATCACCTGGTCCAGGTGACATCCAGATGGGGACCAGAGTCACCAGGTCAGGGTGAGTCCCAGAGGGGTTCCAGAGTCATCATGTCCAGGTGAGGCTCAGGTGTGGAACAGAGTCACCAGGTACCAATGATGCCCAGATGAGGACCAGAGTCACCAGATCTGGGTGACGCGCAGATAGGATCAGAGTCACCAGTTCCAGGTGAGGCCAAGAAACTGTCCACAGCAATCAGGTCCAGGTGGGGAACAAAGTCACTAGTACTGGGTGAGGCCCAGAAGGGGACCAGATTCACCTAGTCGAGATGAGGCCCAGGTGATGACCAGAGTCCCCAGGTTGGGAGATGACCAGGTAAGGACCAGTTTCACCAGGTCCAAGAGGCCCATGTGGGGACCTGAGTCACCAGGTATAGGTGAGCCCCAGGTGGCAATCCCACTCACCAGGTCCAGGTGAGGCCAACCTCCAGTCCATGAGGTGGAACCAAGTCCCGATGATGCCCAAGTAGGAACCAGAGTCACCAGGTCCAAATGAGGCCAAGATGGAGCATATTCACTAAGTCCAGGGGAGGCCCAGTTGAGGACCAGAGTCACCAGATCTGGTTGAGGTCTAGAGGGGTACCAGAAACACCTGGTCCAGGTTACATCCTAATGGGGACCAGAGTCACCAGGTCAGAGTGAGGCCAAAGTGTGGAGCAAAGTTATCATGTCCAGGTGAGGCCCAGGTGGGGAACAGAGTGACCATTTCCCATTGATGCCAGATGGGAAAAGAGTAACAAGGTCCAGACGAGGCCTAAGTGAGGAGTAGATTCACCAGGTCCAGTTGAGGCCCAGTTGAGGACCAGTGTCCCCAGCTCTGGGTGAGTCCTAGAGGGGGTCCAGAGTCACCCGGTTCTGGTGATATCCATGTGCGGACCAGAGTCACCACGTCAGGGTGAGGCCCAGAGTGGGACGAGAATCACTAGATCCAGGTGAGGATCCGATGTGGATCTGAAACCAGGTCCCACGATGCCCATATGAGGACCTGAGTCACCAGGTCCAGGTGAGGTCCCTGTGAGAACCAGTCACCTCGTCCAGGTGAGGCCCAGGTGGGACCACAGCCACCAGGGCCAGGTGGGGCCAAGTTTTATAAGAGAATATCCAGGTGCCAATGATGCCCAGGTAAGGACCAGACTCAACAGGTCCAGGAAAGGCCCAAATATGGATCAGAGTCATTGTGTTCCAGGTGAGGCCAGATGGAGACCACAGGAACCAGGTCCAGGAGAGCCCCATATGGGAACCAGAGCCACCAGATCCATGTGAGGTCCAGGTGGAACCACAGTCACAAGGTCCAGGTGAGGCGCAGGTGGCAACAGGGTTCACCAAGTCCAAGTGAGGCCCAGGTGGCGACCAGTCACCACATCCAGGTGCGGACCAGCTAAGGTCCAGATTCACCAGGCCCAAGTGAAGCCCAAGGGGTGACCAGAGTCACCAGGTAAGGGTGAGTCCCAGAGGGGGAACCAGAGTAACTAGTTTAGTTTGAGGCCCAGAATGGGACCAGAGGTGCCTGGTCAAAGTGAGGCCCAGGTGTGGAATTGATTATCCAAGTCCCAATGATGCCTGTGTGAGGACCAGAGTCACTAGGGCCATGCAGGCCCAGATGGGGTACAGAATCACTAGGTCCTGGTGAGGCATAGAATAAGACCACAGTCAGCAGTATCAGGTGAGCCCCTTGTGGGAACCAGAGCCACTCTATCCAGCTGAGTCCCAGGTCTATGTGAGGACCAGATTCATCAGGTCGAATTGAGGCATAGCTGGGGACAAGAGTCAACAGGTGTGGGTGCGGCCTAGGTGGGGCAAGATTCAGCAGTTCTGAGTTAGGTCCAAGTGTGGATGAGAGACACCAGGTACAGGTGAGGCCAAACGGAGGACCAGAGTCACCAGATCCAGGTGAAGTCCATGTTGGAAAGAGAGTCACCAGGTCCAGGAGAGGTCCAGGTGGGGAGCAGAGTCACCAGAACCAGGTGAAGTCCAGGTGGGGAACAGAGTACCAGATCCAGGTGAAGCCCAGGTGGGGACCAGAGCCACTAGGTCCAGATGAGGCCCAGGTGCGGCCAGAGTTACCAGGGACACGTGAGGCCCCGTTGGGGATCAGAGGCAACAGGTCCATGTGAGGCAGGCTTGGGAACCGTGGTCAACAGGTCTACTTGAGGCCCAGGTGTGGAACACAGTAACCAGGTCCAGCTGAGTCACTGGTGGTGACAAGAGTCTCAACGTCCAGATGAGGCCCAGAGGGGGAGCAGGTTCACCAGGTACAGGGGAGGCCCTTGAAAGAACCAGGGTCAACAGTTCGAGGTCAGGCGCAAGTGGTAACCAGGGTCAGCAGGTCGAAGTCAGGCCAAAGTTGGGTTCACAGTCACTAGGGCACGGTGAGACCCAGAGGGGGACCAGAGTCACCTGGTCCAGGTGAGGTCCAGGTGTGGAACACAGTCACCGCGTCCCAATTTTGCCCAGTTGAGGACCATGGTGAACAGGGCTAGGTGAGGCCCAGATGGGGACCGGAGTCCCCAAATCCAGGTGAAGCCCAGGTGGGGACCGCAGTCACCAGATCCAGGGTAGTCTCAGGTGCAGACCAGAATCAACAGGTCCAGGTGAGGTGCAGGTGGCAACCACACACACCAGGTCCCGGTGCGGCCCTGGTGGGGACCAGAGTCACGAGGTACATGAGAAGCTAGAAACACTGCAGCCACCAGGTCCACATGATGTCCATATGGGAAGGAGAATCACCAGTTACAGGTGAGGCCCAGGTGGAGCCAGAGTCACCCGGTACAGAAGAGGCCAAAGTCAGGACCAGAGTTACCAGGATCAGGTCAGTCCCAGTGGGGAATAGAGTAACCATGTCCCAATGATTAACAGGTACAACCAGAGTCGCCAGGACCAGATGAGGCGGAGGTGGAGAGCATATTCACTAGGTCCCGGTAAGGCCCAGTTCAGGACCAGAGTCACCAGGTCAAGTTGAGTCCTAGAGGGGTACCAGATTCACCTGGTCTAGGAGACATCCAGATGGGGACCATAGTCACCATGTCAGGGCGAGGCCCCCAGTGGATCCAGAGTCATCATGTCCCGGTGAGGCTCAGGTGTGGAACAGAGTATCCAGGTCATAATGATCCACAGGTGAGGACCAGAGTTACCAGATCTGGGTGAGGCCCAGTTAGGAATAGAGTAACCAGTTCCAGGTGAGTTCAAGAAAGAGTCGACAGCAATCAGGTCCAGGTGTTGAACAAAGTCACCAGGACTGGGTGAGGCCCAAATGGGAACCAGATTCACCAGGTCCAGAAGATTCCCAGGTGGTGACCAGAGTTACCAGTTCCGGGTGAGGATCAGGTAAGGACCAGATTCACCAGGTCCAAGTGAGGCCCACGTGGATACCTGTGTCACCAGGTATGAGTGGGCCCAGGTGGCAACCACACTCACCAGGTCCAGGTGAGGCCAACCTGCAGGCAATGCAGAGGAAGCGTGTCCCAATGATGCCAAGGTAGGGACCAGAGTTACCAGGTCCAGGTGAGGCCAACCAGCAGGCCATGCAGTGGAACCATGTGCCGATGATGCCCAAGTAGGGACCAGAGTCACCAGGTCCAACTGAGGCCCAGATGGAGCATATTCACTAGGTCCAGGTGAGGCCCAGTTGAGGAGCAGAGTCACCAGATCTGGTTGAGACCTAGAGGGGTACCAGAATCCCCTGGTCCAGGTGACATCCAGATGGGGACCAGAGTCACCAGGTCAGGGTGAGGCCCAGAGTGGTACCAGAGTCCTCATGTCCAGGTGAGGCTCACGTATGGAACAGTGTCACCAGGTACCAATGATGCCCAGGTGAGGACCAGAGTCACCAGGTCTGGGTGATGCGCAGATAGGATCATAGTCACCAGTTCCAGGTGAGGCCAAGAAAGAGTCCACAGCAATCAGGTCCAGGTGGGGAACAAAGTCACATGGACTGGGTGAGGCCCAGATGGGGACCAGATTCACCAGGTCCAGGTGAGGCTCAGGTGGTGACCAGAGTCCCCGGGTCTGAGAGAGGACCAGGTAAGGACCAGATTCACCAGGTCCAAGAGGTTCACGTGGGGAGCCGAGTCACCAGGTGTGGGTAAGGCCCAGGTGGCAACCCCATTCACCAGGTCCAGGTGAGGCTAACCTGCAGGCCAGAGTCACCAGACCCAAGTGAGGCCCTAGTGGGGACCAGAGTCACCAGGCAAAAGTGAGAATATAAGAACACCACAGTAACCATGTCCAGGTGTGGTTCATGTGGGAACGAGAGTCACCAGGTTCAGGTGAGACCCAGGTGGGGACCACAGTCACCGGGTCCAGATTGAGGCCTAGGTCGGGGGACCAGAGTCATCAGGACCAGTTGAGGCCCAGATGTGGAGCAAAGTTATCATGTCCAGTTGAGGCTCAGGTGTGGAACAGAGTATCTAGGTCATAATGGTCCCCAGGTGAGGACCAGAGTCACCAGATTGGGTGAGGTCCAGTTAGGATCAGAGTCACCAGTTCCAGGTGAGACCAAGAAGGAGTCCACAGCAATCAGGTCCAGGTGGGAACAAAGTCACCAGGACTGGGTGAGGCCCAGATGGGGACCAGATTCACCAGGTCCAGGTGATTCCCAGGTGGTGACCAGAGTTACCAGTTCCGGGTGAGGACCAGGTAAGGAACAGATTCACCAGGTCCAAGTGAGGCCCACGTGGGGACCTGTGTCCCCAGGTATGGGTGAGGCACAGGTGGCAACCACACTCACCAGGTCCAGGAGAGGCCATCCTTCAGGCCATGCAGAGGAACCGTGTCCCGATGATGCCCATGTAGGAACCAGAGTTACCAGGTCCAGGTGAGGCCAACCTGCAGGCCATGCAGTGGAACCATGTCCCGATGATTCCCAAGTAGGGACGAGAGTCACCAGGTCCAAATGAGGCCCAGATCGAGCAAATTCACTAGGTCCAGGTGAGGCCTTGTTGAGGACCAGAGTCACCAGATCTGGTTGAGGCCCAGAAGGGTACCAGAATCACCTGGTCAAGGTGACATCCAGATGGGGATCAGAGTCACCAGGGCAGGGTGAGGCCCAGAGAGGTTCAAGAGTCATCATGTCCAGGTGAGGCTCAGGTGTGGAACAGAGTCACCAGGTACAAATGATGCCCAGATGAGGACCAGAGTCACTAGATCTGGGTGACGCGCAGATATGATCAGAGTCACCAGTTCCAGGTGAGGCAAAGAAAAAGTCCACAGCCATCAGGTCCAGGTGCGGAACAAAGTAAACAGGACTGGGTGAGGCCCAGATGGGGACAAGATTCACCTTGTCCAGGTGAGGCCCAGGTGATGACCAGAGACCCCGGGTTTGGAGAGGACCAGGTAAGGACCAGAATCACCAGGTCCAAGAGGCCGACGTGGGGACCTGAGTCACCAGGTATGGGTGAGCCCCAGGTGGCAATCCCACTCACCAGGTCCAGGTGAGGCCAACCTGCAGGCCATGTAGTGGAACCATGTCCCGATGATGCCCAGGTAGGGACCCGAGTCACCAGGTCCAAACGAGGCCAAGATGGAGCATATTCTCTAAATCCAGGTGAGGCCCATTTGAGGACCAGAATCACCATATCTGGTTGAGGCCTAGAGGGGTACCAGAATCATCTGGTCCAGGTTACATCCTAACGGGGACCAGAGTCACAAGGTCAGGGTGAGGCCCAGAGTGGTTCCAGAGTCATCATGTCCAGGTTAGGCTCAGATGTGGAACAGAGTATCCAGGTCATAATGGTCCACAGGTTAAGACCAGAGTCAGCAGATTTATGTGAGGCCCACTTAGGATCAGAGTAACCAGTTCCAGGTGAGGCCAAGAAGGTGTCCACAGCAATCAGGTCCAGGTGGGGAACAAAGTCGCCAGGACTGGGAGAGGCCCAGATGGGGACCAGGTTCACCAGGTCCAGGTGATTCCCAGGTGGTGACCAGAGTTACCAGTTCCGGGTGAGGACCAGGTAAGGACCAGATGCACCAGGTCCCAGAGGACCAAGTGGGGAACTGTGTCACCAGGTATAGGTGAGGCTCAGTGGGCAACCCCACTCACGAGGTCCAGGTGAGGCCAACCTGCAGGCCAGAGTCACCAGATCCTGGTGAGGCCCTAGTGGGGACGGGAGTCACCAGGTAAATGTGAGTCTACAAGAACACCACAGTCACCAGGTCCAGGTTGAGGCCTAAGTGGGGGGACCAGAGTCATCAGGACCAGTTGAGGCCAAAGTGTGGAGCAAAGTTATCATGTCCAGGTGAGGCCCAAGTAGGGAACAGAGTAACCATGTCCAATTGATGCCAGGTGGGAAAAGAGTCACAAGGTCCAGACGGGGCCTAAGTGAGGAGTAGATTCACCAGGTCCTGTTGAGGCCCAGTTGAGGACCAGTGTCCCCAGCTCCGGGTGAGTCCCAGAGGGGGACCAGAGTCACCCGGTTCTGGTGATGTCCAGGTGGGGACCAGAGTCACCAGGTCAGGGTGAGGCCCAGAGGGGTTCCAGATTCATCATGTCCAGGTGAGGCTCAGGTGTGGAACAGAGTCACCAGGTACAAATGATGCCCAGGTGAGGACCAGAGTCACCAGATCTGGGTGACGCGCAGATAGGATCAGAGTCACCAGTTCCAGGTGAGGCCAAGAAAGAGTCCACAGCAATCAGGTCCAGGTGGGGAACAAAGTCACCAGGACTGGGTGAGGGCCAGATGGGGACCAGATTCACCAGGTCCAGATGAGGCCCAGGTGATGACCAGAGTCCCCGGGTATGGGAGAGGACCAGGTAAGGACCAGAATCACCAGGTCCAAGAAGCCCAAGTGGGGACCTGGGTACCAGGTATGGGTGAGCCCCAGGTGGCAATCCCACTCACCAGGTCCAGGTGAGGCCAACCTGCAGCCCATGCACTGGAACCATGTCCGGATAATGCCCAGGTAGGGACCAGAGTTACCACGTCAGTGTGAGGCCCAGTGGGGGACGAGAATCACTAGGTCCAGGTGAGTCCCCGATGTGGAACTGAGAAACCAGGTCCCATGATGCCATATGAGGCCCTGAGTCACCAGGTCCAGGAAACGTCCCTGTGGGAACCAGTCACCTCGTCCAGGTGGGGCCCAGGTGGGACCACAGTCACCAGGTCCAGGTGAGGCCCAGGTATATAAGAGAGTATTCAAGTCCCAATGATGCCCAGGAAAAGACCAGAGTAAACAGGTCCAGGAGAGGCCCAAATATGGATCAGAGTATTTGTGTTCCAAGAGAGGCCAATGGAGACCACAGGAACCAGGTCCAGGAGAGCCCCATATAGGAACCAGAGCCACCAGATCGAGGTGAGATCCCGGTGGGACCACAGTCACAAGGTCCAGGTGAGGCGCAGGTGGCAACAGGATTCACCAAGTCCAGGTGAGGCCCAGGTGGCGACCAGTCACCTGATCCATGTGAGGACCAGCTAAGGACCAGATTTACCACCCCAAGTCAATCCCAAGGGGTGACCAGAGTCACCAGGTAAGGGTGAGGCCCAGAGGGGGAACCAGGGTAACCAGTTCAGTTTGAGGCCCAGAATGGGACCAGAGGTCCCTGGTCAAATTGAGGCCCAGGTGTGGAATAGAGTATCCAGGTCCCAATGATGCCTGGGTGAGGACCAGAGTCACAAGGGCCATGAAGGCCCAGATGGGAAACAGAATCTCTAGGTCCTGGTGTGGGATAGAATAAGACCACAGTCACCAGTATCAGGTGATCCCATTGTGCGAACCAGAGCCACTCTATCCAGCTGAGTCCCAGGTCCATGTGAGGCCCACGTGAGGAACAGATTCATCAGGTCGAATTGAGGCATAGCTGGGGAGAAGAGTCACGAGGTCTGGGTGCGGCCTAGGTGGGGCATGATTCAGCAGTTCTGAGTTAGGTCAAAGTGGGGACGAGAGACACCAGGTCCAGGTGAGGCCAAACTGAGGACCAGAGTCAACAGATCCAGGTGAAATCCATGCTGGAAAGAGAGTCACCAGGTCCAGGAGAGGTCCAGGTGGGGACCAGAGTCACCAGATCCAGGTGAAGTCCAGGTGGGGACCAGAGTCACCAGATCCAGGTGAAGCCCAGGTGGGGACCAGAGTCACTAAGTCCAGATGAGGCCTAGGAATATAAGAGAGTATCCATGTCACAACGATGCACAGGTAACCAGAGTCAACAATTCCAGGAGAGGCCCAAATATGGATCAGAGTCATTGTGTCCAGGTGAGGCCAGATGGAGACCGCAGGAACCAGGTCCAGGAGAGCCCCATATGGGAACCAGAGCCACCAGATCCAGGTGAGGTCCAGGTGGGACCACAGTCA
The DNA here is from genome assembly GCF_053574225.1 of Canis aureus. Taxonomy (NCBI): domain Eukaryota; kingdom Metazoa; phylum Chordata; class Mammalia; order Carnivora; family Canidae; genus Canis; species Canis aureus. Next base: position 53,151,817 of record NC_135632.1, on the reverse strand, counting down.
CAAGGTCCAGGTGAGGCGCAGGTCGCAACAGGATTCACCAAGTCCAGGTGAGGCCCAGGTGGCGACCAATCACCAAATCCATGTGAGGACAAGCTAAGAACCAGATTCACCAGGCCCAAGTGAAGCCCAAGAGGCGACCAGAGTCACCAGGTAAGGGTGAGGTCCAGAAGGGGAACCAGAGTAAACAGTTTAGTTTGAGGCCCAGAATGGGACCAGAGGTCCCTGGTCAAAGTGAGGCCCAGGTGTGGAATAGAGTATCCAGGTCCCAATAATGCCTGGGTGAGGACCAGTGTCACTAGGGCCATGCAGTCCCAGATGGGGAACAGAATCACTAGGTCCTGGTGAGGCATAGAATAAGACCACAGTCAGCAGTATCTGGTGAGCCCCTTGTGGGAAACAGAGCCACTCTATCCAGCTGAGTCCCAGGACCAGGTGAGGCCCACGTGAGGACTAGATTCATCAGGTCGAATTGAGGCATAGCTGGGGTCAAGAGTCACCAGGTTTGGGTGCGGCCTAGGTGGGGCAAGATTCAGCAGTTCTGAGTTAGGTCAAAGTGGGGACGAGAGACACCAGGTCAGGTGAGGCCAAACTGAGGAGCAGAGTCAACAGATCCAGGTGAGCTCCATGTTGTAAAGAGAGTCACCAGGTCCAGGAGAGGTCCAGGTGCGGATCAGAGTCACCAGATCCAGGTGAAGTCCAGGTGGGGACCAGAGTCACCAGATCCAGGTGAAGCCCAGGTGGGGACCAGAGTCACTAGGTCCAGATGAGGCCCAGGTGAGGACCAGAGTTACCAGGTACACGTGAGGCCCCGGTGGGTATCAGAGGCAACAGGTCCATGGGAGGCCGGCTTGGGGACCATGGTCAACAGGTCGACTTGAGGCCCAGGTCTGGAACACAGTAAGCAGGTCCAGGTGAGTCCCCGGTGGTGACAAGGGTCACCACGTCTATGAGGCCCAGTTGGGGACCAGGATCACCAGGTACAGGGGAGGCCCTTGAAAGAACCAGAGTCAATAGTTCGAGGTCAGGCGCAGGTGGCCACCAGGGTCAGAAGGTCCAAGTCAGGCCAAAGTGGGGTTCACAGTCACTAGGGCACGGTGAGAACAAGAGGGGGACCAGAGTCACCTGGTCCAGGTGAGGTCCAGTTGTGGAACACAGTCACCGCGTCCCAATTTTGCCCAGTCGAGGACCATGGTCAACAGGACCAGGTGAGGCCCAGATGGGGACCGGAGTCCCCAAATCCAGGTGAAGCCCAGGTGGGGACCACAGTCACCAGATCCACGGTAGTCTCGGGTGCAGACCAGAATCACAAGGTCCAGGTGAGGTGCAGGTGGCAGCCACACACACCATGTCCCGGTGAGGCCCTGGTTGGGACGAGAGTCAGGAGTACATGAGAAGCTAGAAACACTTCAGCCACCAAGTCTACATGATGTCCATGTGGGAACGAGAATCAACAGTTACATATGAGGACCAGGTGGGGATCTGACTCAACATGTTCAGCTGAGACCCAGGTGGGAACCAGTGTCACCATGTCCAGGTGTGGCCCAGGTGAAGACTAGAGTTAATAGGTCCGGTGGGTCACTGTTAGTGAACAGTGTATCGATATCCTGATGCTACCCAGGTGAGTACCAGAGACACCAGGTCCTGGTGAGGCCCAGGTGGGACCAATGACATGAGGTCCAGGTGAGGTCCCGATGGGAACCACAGTCATCAGTTCAGGTGAGGCCATGCTTAGGATCAGAGTCACCAGTTACAGGTGAGGCCCAGGTGGAGCCAGAGTCACCTGGTACAGAAGAAGCCAAAGTCAGGACCAGAGTTACCAGGATTAGGTCAGTCCCAGTGGGGAATACAGTAAGCATGTCCCGATGATGCCCAGGTAGAACCAGAGTCAACAGGTCCAGATGAGACGCAGGTGGGGAGCATGTTCACTAGGTCCCGGTGAGGCCCAGTTGAGGAGAGAGTCACCAGGACAAGTTGAGGCCTAGAGGGGTACCAGATTCACCTGGTCTAGGTGACATCCAGATAGGGACCAGAGTCACCATGTCAGGCTGAGGCCCAGAGGGGATCCAGAGTCATCATGTCCCGGTGAGGCTCAGGTGTGGAACAGAGTATCCAGGTCATAATGGTCCACAGGTGACGGCCAGAGTCACCAGATCTGGGTGAGGCCCAGTTAGGATCATAGTCACCAGTTCCAGGTGAAGCCAAGGAGTCCACAGCAATCAGTTCCAGGTGGGGAACAAAGTCACCAGGACTGAATGAGGCCCAGATGGGGACCAGATTCACCAGGTCCAGGTGATTCCCAGGTGGTGACCAGTGTTACGAGTTCCGGGGGAGGACAATGTAAGGACCATATTCACCAGGTCCAAGTGAGGCCCACGTGGGGACCTTGTCACCAGGCATGAGTGAGGCCCAGGTGACAACCCCACTCACCAGATCCAGGTGAGGCCAACCTGCAGGAAATGCAGAGGAACCATGTCCCGATGATGCCCAGGTATGGACTAGAGTTACCAGGTCCAGGTGTGGCCAACCTGCAGGCCATGCAGCGGTACCATGTCCCGATGACCCCCAGGTATGGACCAGAGTTACCAGGTCCAGGTGAGGCCAACCTGCAGACCATGCAGTGGAACCATGTCCCGATGATGCCCAGGTAGGGACCAGAGTCACCAGGTCCAAATGAGGCCCAGATGGAGCATATTCACTAGGTCCAGGTGAGGCCCAGTTGACGACCAGTGTCACCAGATCTGGTTGAGGCCTAGAGGGATACCAGAATCACCTGGTCCAGGTGACATCCATATGGGGACCAGAGTCACCAGGTCAGGGTGAGGCCCAGAGAGGTTCCAGAGTCTTCATGTCCCGGTGAGTCTCATGTGTGGAACAGTGTCACCAGATACCAATGATGCCCAGGTGAGGACCAGAGTCACCAGGTATGGGTGATGCGCAGATAGGATCAGAGTCTCCAGATCCAGGTGAGGCAAAGAAAGAGTCCACAGAAATCAGGTCCACGTGGGGAGCAAAGTCACCAGGACTGGATGAGGCCCAGATGGGGACCAGATTCACCAAGTCCAGGTGAGGCCCAGGTGGTGACCAGAGTCCCCGGGTCTGGGAGAGGACCAAGTAAGGACCAGATTCACCAGGTCCAAGAGGCCCATGTGGGGACCTAAGTCACCAGGTATGGGTGAGGGCCAAGTGTCAACCCCACTCACCAGGTCCAGGTGAGGCCCACCTACACGCCAGAGTCTCCAGACCCAAGTGAGTCCCTAGTGGGGACCGGAGTCACCAGGTAAATGTGAGTCTACAAGAACACCACAGTCACCAGGTCCAGGTGTGGTTCATGTGGGAACGAGAGTCACCAGGTCCAGGTGAGACCCAGGTGGGGACCACAGTCACCAGGTCCAGATTGAGGCCTAGGTGGGGGGACGAGAGTCATCAGGACCAGCTGAGGCCAAAGTGAGGCAAAGATATCATATCTAGGTAAGGGCCAGGTGGGGAACAGAGGAACCATGTCCCATTGATGCCAGGTGGGAAAAGAGTCACAAGGTCCAGACGAGGCCTAAGTGAGGAGGAGATTCACCAGGTCCTGTTGAGGCCCAGTTGAGGACCAGTGTCCCCAGCTCCGGATGAGTCCCAGAGGGGGACCAGATTCACCCGGTTCTGGTGATATCCAGGTGGGGCCAGAGTCACCACGTCAGGGTGAGGCCCAGAAGCGGACGAGAATCACTAGGTCCAGGTGAGGCCCCGATAGGGAACTGAGAAACCAGGTCCCATGATGCCCATATGAGGACCTGAGTCACCAGGTCCAGGTGAGGTCCCTGTGGGAACCAGTCACTTCATCCAGGTGAGGCCCAGGTGGGACCACAGTCACCAGGCCAAATGAGGCACAGGTATATAAGAGAGTATCCAGGTCCCAATGATTCCAAGGGAAGGACCAGAGTCAACAAGTCCAGGAGAGACCCAAATATGGATCAGAGTCATTGTGTTTCAGGTGAGGCCAGATGTAGACCACAGGAACCAGGTCCAGGAGAGCCCCATGTGGGAACCAGAGCCACCAGATCCAGGTGTGGTCCAGGTGGGACCACAGTCACAAGGTCCAGGTGAGGCGCAGGTGGCAACAGGGTTCACCAAGTCCAGGTGAGGCCCAGGTGGCGACCAGTCACCAGATCCGGTTGCGGACCAGCTAAGGACCAGATTCACCAGTCCAAAGTGAATCCCAAGGGGTGACCAGAGTCACCATGTAAGGGTGAGACCCAGAGGGGGAACCAGAGTAACCAGTTTAGTTTGAGGCCCAGAATGGGACCAGAGGTCCCTGGTCAAATTGAGGCCCAGGTGTGGAATAGAGTATCCAGGTCCCAATGGTGCCTGGGTGAGGACCAGAGTCACTAGGGCCATGCAGGCCCAGATGGGGAACAGAATCACTAGGTCCTGGTGAGGCATAGAATAAGACCACAGTCAGCAGTATCAGGTGAGACCCTTGTGGGAACAAGAGCCACTCTATCCAGCTGAGTCCCAGGTCCATGTGAGGCCCACGTGAGGACCAGTTTCATCAGGTAGAATTGAGGCATAGCTGGGGAGAAGAGTCACCAGGTCTCGGTGCGGCCTAGGTGGGGTAAGATTCAGCAGTTCTGAGTTAGGTCAAAGTGGGGACGAGAGACACCAGGTCCAGGTGAGGCCAAACTGAAGACCAGAGTCACCAGATCCAGGTGAGGTCCATGTTGGAAAGAGAGTCACCAGGTCCAGGAGAAGTCCAGGTGGGGACCAGAGTCACCAGATCCAGGTGAAGTCCAGGTGGAGACCAGAGTCACCAGATCCAGGTGAAGCCCAGGTGGGGACCAGAGTAACTAGGTCCAGATGAGGCCCAGGTGAGGCCCAGATTCCCCAGGTCAAGTTGAGGCCTAGAGAGGTACCAGATTCACCTGGTCTAGGTGACATGCAGATGGGGACCAGAGTCACCAGATATGGGTGAGGCCAAGTTTGTATCAGAGTCACCAGTTCCAGGTGAGGCCAAGAAGGAGTCCACAGCAATCAGGTCCAGGTGGGGAACAAAGTCACCAGGCCTGGATGAGGCCCAGATGGGGACCAGATTATCCAGGTCCAGGTGATTCCCAGGTGGTGACCAGAGTTACGAGTTCCGGGTGAGGACCAGGTAAGGACCAGATTCACCAAGTCCAAGCGAGGCCCACGTGGGGACCTGTGTCACCAGGCATGGGTGAGGCCCAGGTGACAACCCCACTCACCAGGTCCAGGTGAGGCCAACCTGCAGGCCATGCAGAGGAACCATGTCCCGATGATGCCCAGGTAGGGACTAGAGTTACCAGGTCCAGGTGAGGCCAACCTGCAGGCCATGCAGTGGAACCATGTCCTGAAGATGCCCAGGTAGGGACCAGAGTTACCAGGTCCAGGTGAGGCCCAGGTGAGGACCAGAGTTACCAGGTACACTTGAGGCCCCGGTGGGGATCAGAGGCAACAGGTCCATGTGAGGCCAGCTTGGGGACCATGGTCAACAGGTCTACTTTTGGCCCAGGTGTGGAACACAGTAAGCAGGTCCAGGTGAGTCCCCGGTGGTGACAAGAGTCACCACGTCCAGGTGAGGCCCAGATGGGGACCAGGATCACCAGGTACATGGGAGGCCCTTGAAAGAACCAGAGTCAACAGTTCGAGGTCAGGAGCAGGTGGCAACCATGGTCAGCAGGTCCAAGTCAGGCCAAAGTGGGGTTCACAGTCACTAGGGCACGGTGAGACCCAGAGGGGGACCAGAGTCACCTGGTCCATGTGAGTCCAGGTGTGGAACACAGTCACCGGGTCCCAATTTTGCCCAGTTGAGGTCCATGGTCAACAGGGCCAGGTGAGCCCCAGATGGGGACCGGAGTCCCCAATCCAGGTGAAGCCCAGGTGGGGACCACAGTCACCAGATCCAGGGTAGTCTCAGGTGCAGACCAGAATCACAAGGTCCAGGTGAGGTGCAGGTGGCAACCACACTCACCAGGTCCCGGTGAGGCCCTGGTGGGGACCAGAGTCACGAGGTCCTTGAGAAGCTAGAAACACTGCAGCCACCAGGTCCACATCATGTCCATGTGGGAACGAGAATCGCCAGTTACTGGTGAGGACCAGGTGGGCATCCGACTCACCATGTCCAGGTGAGACCCAGGTGGGAACCAGTGTCACCATGTTCATGGGTGGCCCAGGTGAAGACCAGTGTTAATAGGTCCGGCTGGGTCACTGTTAGTGAACAGTGTAACCATATCCTGATGCTACCCAGTTGGGTACCAGCCACACCAGGTCCTGTTGAGGCCCAGGTGGGACCAGAGACATGAGGTCCAGGTGAGGTCCCGATGGGAACCACAGTCACCAGGTCAGGTGAGGCCATGCTTAGGATCAGAGTCACCAGTTACAGGTGAGGCCCAGGTGGAGCCAGAGTCACCTGGTACAGAAGAGGCCAAAGTCAGGACCAGAGTTACCAGGATCAGGTCAGTCCCAGTGGGGAATAGAGTAACCATGTCCCGATGATGCCCAGGTAGAACCAGAGTCAGCAGGTCCAGAGGAGGCGCAGGTGGGGAGCATATTCCCTAGGTCCCGGTGAGGCCCAGTTGAGGACCAGAGTCACCAGGTCTAGTTGAGGCCTAGAGGGGTACCAGATTCACCTGGTCTAGGTGACATCCAGATGGGGACCAGAGTCACCATGTCAGGGTGAGGCCCATAGGAGATCCAGAGTCGTCATGTCCAGGTGAGGCCCAGGTGTGGAACAGAGTATCCAGGTCATAATGGTCCATAGGTGAGGACCAGAGTCACCAGATCTGGGTGCGGCCCAGTTAGGATCAGATTTACCAGTTCCAGATGAGGCCATGAAGGAGTCCACAGCAATCAGGTCCAGGTGGGGAACAAAATCACCAGGATTGGGTGAGGCCCAGATGGGGACCGGATTCACCAGGTCCAGGTGATTCCCAGGTGGTGACCAGAGTTACCAGTTCCAGGGGAGGACCAGGTAAGGACCAGATTCACCAGGTCCAAGTGAGGCCCACGTGGGGACCTGTGTCACCAGGTATGGGTGAGGCCCAGGTGGCAACCCCACTCACCAGCTCCAGGTGAGGCCAACCTGCAGGCCATGCAGAGGAACCGTGTTCCGATGATGCCCAGGTAGGGACCAGAGTTACCAGGTCCAGGTGAGGCCACCCTGCAGGCTATGCAGTGGAACCATGTCCCGATGATGCCCAGGTAGGGACTAGAGTAACCAGGTCCAACTGAGGCCCAGATGGAGCATATTCACTAGGTCCAGGTGAGGCCCAGTTGAGGACCAGAGTCACCAGATCTGGTTGAGGCCTAGAGGGGTACCAGAATCACCTGGTTCAGGTGACATCCAGATGGGTACCAGAGTCACCAGGTCAGGGTGAGACCCAGAGAGGTTCCAGAGTCATCATGTCCAGGTGAGGCTCAGGTGTTGAATAGCGTCACCAGGTACCAATGATGCCCAGGTGAGGACCAGAGTCACCCGATCTGGGTGACGCGCAGATAGCATCAGAGTCACCAGTTCCAGGTGAGGCCAAGAAAGAGTCCACAGCAATCAGGTCCAGGTGGGGAACAAAGTCACCAGGACTGGGTTAGGCCCAGATGGGGACCAGATTCACCAGGTCCAGGTGAGGCCCAGGTGGTGACCAGAGTCCCCGGGTCTGGGAGAGGACCAGGTTAGGATCAGATTCACCAGGTCCAAGTGAGGCCCCCGTGGGGACCTGAGTCACCAGGTATGTGTGAGTCCCAGGTGGCAACAACATCACCTTGCGTCCCATGAGCTTCTGACAAACATGTCTAGTGAGGATGTTCATAACTGCATCTGCAGGCAGTGTGGAACTGGGAAGGACCGTGTGTCAGCTCATCTCGCAGAAGGAAATTCCCCAGAGAGAGAGCTTTCCGCTAGGTACTCAGGTTGGGAAGTTAGTATGTAGATCCCATCTGAAGGAGGAATTCCTCGGAAGTCGCTCGATTGAAGTAAGGGTCACTTGCCTCTCGCAAAACTTGCGTCCCATTTCGAACGAAATCCTTTTGACGTGAAGCAAAGAGGCGGTCAGCAAGAGGGAGGTTCAAGCCATTAGCTCAAGCGAAAGGCGTGTGCATGCCTTGCATTCAGGTGTCCACTAGGCACGAAATTGAGAAAGCAGACACTTGGTTTTCACTCGGCTACTGTCCCGCATACAACGAAATTCTGTGGAAGAGGAACGTAGAGGCAGTCAGGATGGGGGAGTTACAGGCCATAAACTCAACTCTCCGAAGTGTCTATGCTTTGCAGGCCGATGTCTGCTGGACACTTCTTGAGGTGAGGTATACCCGAGCTACACTCTAATGGAACAAGGGTGTTCGCAATCACTGTATTGAACTCAGCTACACGTGAGTACAGTCCTGACACTTCCACCTGCATTTCTCCAACCTCTCCCAGCACCTAACATAAGGATGTTAGCAGTTACGACTACGAGCAGGCAGGATGCGGGAGGGTCCTGCCCTGAGTTCAGCTTTCAAAAGGAGGCATGCCTCGAAGCCAGCTTTCTACTAACTGCGTTCTGATGGCCATGAGAACGTGGCAGCATTGTAATTCAGGATGTTCTTCCATGAATACCGCTTTATTGCACCTGGAGACACAACCTTGAAGCCTGCAGCTTGCCCCTGGCATCCCACGAGCTCCTGACAGACATGTCTAGTGAGGATGTTCATAACTGCATCTGCAGGCAGTGTGGAACTGGGAAGGACCACGTGTCAGCTCATCTCCGAGAGGGATGTTCCCCAGAGAGAGAGTTTTCAGCTAGGTACTTAGGTTTGGAAGTTAGTAGGTAGCTCCCATCTGAGGGAGGAATTCCTCAGAAGTTGCTGGATTGAACTAAGACACTTTTGCCTCTCGCAAAACTTGCGTCCCGTATCAAAAGAAATCCTTTGGAAGCGAAGCATACAGGTGGTCAACATGTGGGAGGTTCAAGTCCTAAGGTCAATCCAAAGGAGTGTGCATGCCTTGGAGGCAGCTGTTGGATAGGCGCGAAATTAACAAGGCAGACACTTGGTTTTCACTCCGCTACTTTCCCGCATACAACAAAATGCTGTGGAAGAGGAACGTACAGGCAGTCAGTTTGGGGGAGGTACAGCCCACCAGCTCACCTCTCAGAAGTGTGCATGCTTTGCAGGCCGATGTCTGTTAGACACTTATCGAGGCGAGGTATACGCGAGCTACACTCTAATTGAACAAGGACATTTGTAATCACTGTATTGAACTCAGATACACGTGATTACAGTCCTGTCACTTCCACTCGCATTTCTCAAACCTCTCCCAGCACCTCACTTAAGGATGTTGGCCGCTATGACTATGGGCAGGCGGGATTCGGGAGTCCTGCCCTGAGCTCAGCTCTCACATGAGACCATGCCTAGAAGCGAGCTTTCAACTAGCTGCATTCTAATGGCCGTGAGACCATAGCAGTCTTCTAACTCAGGAGGTTCGAAGAATACCACTCTACTGTACCGGAGACACCTTCCAGTCCTGCATTTTTCCACTTGCATCTCACAAGCTTCTGACAAACGTCTCTGGTGAAGATGTTCAAAACTCATTCTGCAGGCAGTGTGGAAATGTGAGGGACTGGGTGTGAGCTCAACTCTCAGAAGAGAGATGCTTTTGGACACGGGGTTCAGCTAGCTTCTCACGTATGGAACTTAGTTTGTAGCACCTGTCTGAGACAGGAATTACTAGGAAATCACAGGATTGAGCTTGGAGGCACTAGTATTGTGTGGTGGGACTTTCCACTTACCTCTCAAAATACTTCAGTCATGCATCGAGCCTAGGCCTGTTAGCAGCGAAGTGTACCTGCAGGCAGGATGTGGGAAGTCAGGCCATAAGCTCAACTCTCAAAAGTGTGTAAACCTGGGAGGCAGATATCTGCTACCCACTCATACATGGGAGTTAGAAACTAGCTACACTCTTTGAAGAAGGCCGTTTGAAATCACTGCATTCAACTCAGATAATCGTGAGTACAGGCCTGATACTTCCACATGTAAATGGAATCGAATAAAAAAGAATCGCATCGAATAGAATCGAAAAGAACGAATCAGAAACTATCATATCGAAACGAAAAAATCAAATTGAATCAAATTGAATCCAAAAGGATCGAATCGCATCGAATTGAAAAGAATCGAATCGAATCGAATCGAATATAATTGAAACAAATCAAATAAAAAGGAATCGAATGCAAAAAAATCGAATCGAAAAAAATGAATTGAATGCAATCGAAAATATTCGAATCAAATCGAATCGAATCGTAAAGAATCGAATCGAAATGAATTCAATCGAAGAGTTTCGAATCAAATCGAATAGAATCTAAAAGAATCTAATCGAACCGAAAAGATTCGAATGGAATAAAAAAGAAACGAATCAAAAAGAATCGAATTGAATCGAATCGAAAAGAATTGAATCTAATTGAATCAAAAAGTATCGAATCCAAATGAATCGAATCGAAAAGTGTGGAATCGAAAAGTATCGAATTGTTTCAGAAAAAACGCATCGAATTGAATCGAATCGAAAAGAATTGAATCGAATCGATTCCAAAAAAAGGAATTCGAATTGAAAAGACTCGAATCAAAGGATTCTAATCAAATCGAATCGAAACAAAAAGAATTGAATCAAATAGAATCGAAATGAAAGTGATCCAAATGTATCATATCGAAAAGAAAAATATCGTATCGAATCAAAAAAATGGAATCGAATCGAATGGAAAACGATCTAATGAATTAGAAACGAATAAAAAAATCGAATTGAATCAAAAAGAATCGAATCGAATTGAATAGAAAATAATCGAAACAAATCAAATAAAAAAGAATTGAATGGAAAAAAATCGAATCGAATCGAAAAGAATCAAATCGAATCGAAAAGAATTTATTCGAATGGAACGAAAACAATTGAATCCAATCGAATCGAATTGAAAAGAATCGAATCGAATTGAATAGAAAATAATCGAAACAAATCAAATAAAAAAGAATTGAATGGAAAAAAATCGAATCGAATCGAAAAGAATCAAATCGAATCGAAAAGAATTTATTCGAATGGAACGAAAACAATTGAATCCAATCGAATCGAATTGAAAAGAATTTAATCGAAGACTTTCGAATCGAATCGAATTGAATCGAAAAGAATCTAATCCAACCGAAAACATTCGAATGGAATAAAAAAGAAACGAATTAAAAAGAGTCAAATCGAACTGAATCGAAAAGAATCGAATCTAATCAAATTGAAAATCATCTAATCCAAATGAATCGAGTCGAAAGGAGTGGAATGGAAAAGAATTGAATCGTTTAGAAAGAAACGAATCGAATTGAATAGAATCGAATAGAAGATAATCGAATCTAATTGAATTGAAAATAATAAAAAAGAATCGAATCAAATCGAATCGAAAAGAATCAAAATGAATCGAAAAGAATCGAATCGAATCGAAAAGAATCGAATCCAAAATAATTGAATCGAAAAGAATTGAATCGATTCGAAAAACTGAATCGAAGAGACTGGAAAAGAATCGAATCGAATCGAATCAAAAAGAATCGAATTGAATCGAATCGAAAAGAAAGGAATTCAAATCGAAAACATTCGAATAGAAAGATTTGAATCGAATCGAATTGAATCGAAAAGAATAGAATCAAATTGAATAGAATAGAAACAGAAAACTATCGAATGGAAATGAAAAAAATCGAATTGAATCAAATCGAAGAGAATCGAATCGAATCGGAAAAGATCGAATCGAATCGAATCAAAAAGAATCGAATCAAATTGAAAAGGATCGAATCGAATTGTATCGAATAGAAAAGAATCAAATCAAATCGAAAAGATTCGAACTGAATCGAAAAGGATCGAATCGAATCAAATTGAATAGAAAAGAATCAAATCGAATCGAATCGAATTGAATTGATAAGAATCAAATCAAATTGAAAAGAATTGAATCGAATCGAAAATAATTGAACCGAATCTAATCAAATAGAAAAGAATCTAATCAAATTGATTCGAAAAGAAAGAAATTCGAATTGAAGAGACTCGAATTGAAAAGAATCGAATCGAATCGAAAAAAATCGAATCAAATCGCACTGAATCAAAAGAATCGAATCGAATGGAATTGTAAAGAATTGAATTGAATCGAAAAGAATCGAATCATATCGAATCAAAAAGAATTGAATCGAATCGAATAGAAAAAAACGAATCGAAAGATTCAAATCGAATCGAAAGAAACGAATCAAAAACTATCAAATCGAATAAAAACATCCAATCAAATCGAATCGCATCAAAAAAATCCAATCGAATCGAATCAAAAAGAATCGAATAGAATAGAAAAGAATCAAATCAAATAGAATCGTTTGGAAAAGAAAGGAATTCGAATAGAAAATCCTCGAATAGAAAGAATCGAATCAAAAACTATAAAATTGAAACGAAAAAAATCGAATCGAATCGAATCGAAAAGAATCGAATCGAATCGAAAAGAATCGAATCCAGTTGAAAAAATTGAATCGAATCGAAAAGAATCGAATCGAAAAGAATCGAATCCAAATAAATCGAATTGAAAAGAGTCGATCGAAAAGTATCGAATCGATTTGAAATAAACGAATAGAATTGAATCGAATCGAGAATAATCGAATCGAATCAAATCGAATCGAAAAGAATCGAATCAAAATTGAATCGAAAAGAATCGTAAAGAATTGAATCGAAAATAATCGAACGAATCATATCAAATCGAAAAGAATCGAATCGAATAGAATCGAATCGAAAAGAATAGATTCGAATCGAAAAGGATCGAATCAAATGTATCAAATAGAAAAGAATAAAATGAAAACGAAAAGAATCGAATCGAATTCAATCGAAAAGAATCAAATCAAATCAAAAAGAATCGAATCGAAAAGAGTCGAATCGAATCGAATCCAATCGAAAATAATCGAATCAAATCGATTCGAAAAGAAAGAAATTCGAATCGAAGAGACTCAAATCGAAAAGAATCGAATTGAATCGAATCGAAAAAAATCAAATCGAATGGCACCGAATCAAAAGAATCGAATCCAATGGAAGTGAAAATAATCGAATCGAATCGAATTGAATCGAAAAGAATCGAACTGAATCGATTAGAAATGAAAGGAATTCAAATCAAAAACACTCGAATAGAAAGATTCGAATCGAATCAATTCGAAAAGTATTGAATCGAATCGAATAGAAAAGAAACGAATAGAAAACTATCAAATGGAAATGAAAAAATCGAATCGAATCAAAGAGAATCGAATTGAAAAAGATTGAATCGAAAAAAAAAGAAAAAGATCGAATCGAATCAAATATAAGAATCAAATTGAATCGAATTGAAAAGAATCGAATCAAAACGAAAAGGATCGAATCGAATTGTGTCGAATAGAAAAGAATCAAATCAAATCGAAAAGAATCGAATCAAATCGAAAAGGATCGAATCGAATCAAATCAAATAGAAAAGAATTGAATCGATCGAATCGAAAAGAATCGAATCGAATCAAATCAAATCAAAAAGAATCGAAACAAAACGATTCGAAAAGAAAGAAATTCGAATTGAAGAGACTCGAATCGAAAAGAATCGAAAAAAATCTAATTGAATCGCACTGAATCAAAAGAATCGAATCGAATGGAAGTGAAAATAATCGAATCGAATGGAATCGAATCAAAAAGAATCGAATTGAATCGAATCAAAAAGAATCGAATCGAATCAATTCGAAAAGAAAGGAATTCAAATCAAAAACACTCGAATAGGAAGATTCGAATCGAATTGAATTGAAAAGAATCGAATCTAATTGAATAGAAAAGAAACGAATAGAAAATTATCGAATGGAAACGAAAAAAATCGAATCGAAACAAATAGAAGAGAATCGAATCGAAAAAGATAGAATCGAATCGAATATAAGAATCGAATCAAATCAAATTGAAAAGAATCGAATCGAATCGAAAAGGATCGAATCGAATTGTATTGAAGAAAAGAATCAAATCAAATCAAAACGAATCGAATCGAATCGAAAAGGATCGAATCGAATCAAATCGAATAGAAAAGAATCGGATCGAATAGAAAAGAATCGAATTGAATTGAATCGAAAAGAATCAAATCGAATTGAAAAGAATCGAATCGAAAAGAATTGAATCCAAATGAATCGAATCGAAGAGTCGAATCGAAAAAAATCGAATCGATTTGATAAAAACGAATCGAATCGAAAAGAATCGAATAGAAAAGAATCGAATTGAATTGAATCGAAAATAATCGAATCCAAATGAATCAAATCAAAAAGAGTCGAACCAAAAAGAATAGAATCGATTCGAAAAACGAACGATTCGAATGGAATTTAATAAAAATAATCGAATCGAATCAAAAAGAATAGAAAAGTATCGATTCTAAAAGAAAGGAATTCGAATCGAAGAGACACGAATCAAAAGATTCGAATCAAATCGAATCGAAACAAGAAGAATCGAATCGAACAGAATCGAAAGGAAACGAAATAAAAACTATCATATCAAAACGAAAAGAATCGTACCGAATCGAAAAAAATCGAATCAAATCGAATCAAAAAGAAACGAAGCAAAATCTATAAATCGAAACAAAAAAATGGAATCGAATCGAATCGAAAAGGATCGAATCGAAAAGAATCGAATCCAAAATAATCGAATCGAAGAGTCGAATTGAAAGAATAGAATCGATTAAAAAAAACCGAATTGATTTGAAACGACTCAAAAAGAATCGAATCGAATCGAATCAAAAAGAATCGAATCGAATCAAAAAGAATCGAATCGAATCAAATCAAATCGATTCGAAAAGAAAGAAATTCAAATCGAAAAGACTCGAATCGAAAAGACTCGACTCGAATCTAATAGAAAAGAAACGAATAGAAAACTATCGAATCGAAACGAAAAAAATCGAATCGAATCGAATCGAAGAGAATCGAATTGAATTGAAAAAGATGGAATTGAATCGAATATAAGAATCGAATCGAATCGAAAAGAATCGAATCGAATCGAAAAGGATTGAATCGAACTGAAAAGGATCGAATCGAATCAAATCGAATAGAAAAGAATCTGTTCGATTCGAAAAGAATAGAATCGAATCGAAAAGAATCAAATCCAGTTAAAAAAATCGAATCAAATCGAATCGAATCGAAAAGAATAGAATCGAATAGAAAAGAATCGAATCCAGTTGAAAAAATCGAATCGAATCGAAAAGAATCGAATCGAAAAGAATCGAATAGAAAAGAATCGAATCGATGAATCGAAAAGAATCAAATCAAAAAGAATCGAATCGAAAGGAATTGAATCAAATTGAATCGAAACGAATCGAATCCAAATAAATCGAGTCGAAAAGAGTCGATCGAAAAGAATCGAATCGATTAAAAAAACGAATTGAATTGAATCGAATCGAATCAAATCGAATCGAAAAGAATCGTAAAGAATCGAATCGAATCGAAAATAATCGAACTGAATCAAATCAAATAAAAAGAATCGAATAGAATCAAATCAAAAAGGATCAAATCGAATGTATCGAATAGAAAAGAATAAAATGAAAACGAAAAGAATCGAATCGAATTGAATCGAAAAGAATCAAATCAAATAAAAAAGAATCGAATCGAATTGAAAAGAATCTAATCGAATCGAATCAAATCAATTCGAAAGAAAGAAATTCGAATTGAATAGACTGG
The DNA here is from genome assembly GCF_053574225.1 of Canis aureus. Taxonomy (NCBI): domain Eukaryota; kingdom Metazoa; phylum Chordata; class Mammalia; order Carnivora; family Canidae; genus Canis; species Canis aureus. The sequence continues at coordinate 53,136,142 of NC_135632.1, read as the reverse complement.
AATCGAAAAGAATCGAATCGAATCGAAAAAAATCAAATAGAATGGCACCGAATCAAAAGAATCAAATCGAATGGAAGTGAAAATAATCGAATCGAATCAAAAAGAATCGAATCGAAAAGAATCGAACTGAATCGATTTGAAATGAAAGGAATTCAAATAAAAAACACTCGAATACAAAGATTCGAATCAAATCGAATCGACACAAAAAGAATCGAATTGAATAGAATCGAAAAGAAACGAATTGAAAAGTATCATATCGAAACGAAAAAAATCGAATCGAATTGAATCGAAAAGGATCTAATCAAATCAAATCGAATAGAAAGAATCGAATCGAATCGAAAAGATCGAAAAGAATCAAATCAAATCAAAAAGAATCGAATCAAATCAATTCGAAAATAAAGAAATTCGAATAGAAGTGACTCGAATCGAAAAGAATCGAATTGAATTGAAAAAAATCGAATCGAATCGCACCGAATCAAAAGAATCGAATCGAATGGAAGTGAAAATAATCGAATCGAATCGAATCAAAAAGCATCGAATCGAATCGAATCGAAAGGAATCGAATCAAATCGATTCGAAAAGAAAGGAATTCAAATCAAAAACACTCGAATAGAAAGATTCGAATCGAATCGAATCGAAAAGAATCGAATCGAATAGAATAGAAAAGAAACGAATAGAAAACTATCGAATGGAAACGAAAAAAATCAAATCTAATCGAATCGAAGAGAATCGAATCATATCAAAAAAGATCAAATCGAATCGAATACAAGAATAGAATAGAATCGAATAGAAAAGAATCGAATCGAATTGAAAAGAATCAAAAAAATCTAATAAAAAAGAATCAAGTCAAATCGAAAATATCAAATTGAATGGAAAACAATCGAATTGTATCGAAAAGAATCGAATTGAATCGAACCGAAAAGAATCAAATCGAATTGAAAAGAATCGAATCGAAAAGAATTGAATCGAATCAAAAAGGATCGAATCGAAAAGATTCGAAATGAATTGAAAAGAATCAAATTGAAGAGTCGAATCGAAAAGATCGAATCGATTTGAAAAAAACCGAATTGATTCGAATCGAATCGACTCGAAAAGAATCGAATCGAATCAAAAAGAATCGTATCGAATCAAAAAGAATCGAATCGAATCAATTCGAAAAGAATCGAATCAAATCGATTCGAAAAGAAATTCGAATCAAAGAGACTCGAATCGAAAAGAATCGAATCAAATCGGATCGAAAAAAATCGAATAGAAACGCACCGAATCAAAAGAATCGAATCAAATGGAAGTGAAAATAATCGAATCGAATCGAATCAAAAAGAATCGAATCGAAAAGAAAGGAATTCAAATCAAAAACACTCGAATAGAAAGATTCAAATCGAATCGAATCGAAAAGAATTGAATTGAATAGAATAAAAAGAAATGAATAGAAAACTATCGAATGGAAATGAAAAAAATCGAATCAAATCGAATCGAAGAGAATCGAAAAGAATCGAAAAAGATCGAATTGAATCGAAGAATCAAATCGAATCGAATCGAAAAGAATTGAATCGAATCGAAAAGGATCAAATCGAGTTGTATCGAATAGAAAAGAATCAAATCGAAAAGAATCGAATCGAATCGAAAAGGATCAAATCGAATCGAATAGAAAAGAATCGAATCAAATCGAAAAGAATCAAATCGAATTGAATCGAAAAGAATCAAATCAAATCGAAAAGAATCAAATCGAATCAAAAAGAATTGAATCGAATCGAATCAAATAGAAAAAAATCTAATCAAATCGATATGAAAACAAAGAAATTTGAATCGAAGAGACTCGAATCGAAATGAATCGAATCAAATAGAATCGATAAAAATCGAATCGAATGGCACCGAATCAAAAGAATCCAATCGAATGGAAGTGAAAATAATCAAATCGAATCAAATCAAAAGAATCGAATCGAAAAGAATCGAATTGATACAAAAAGAAAGGAATTCAAATCAAAGACACTCGAATAGAAAGATTCGAATTGAATCGAATTGAACCGAATCCAAAAGAATCGAATCGAATAGAAAAGAAACGAATAGAAACCTATCAAATGGAAACGAAAAAAATCGAATCGAATTGAATCAAAGAGAATCGAATCGAATCAAACAAGATCAAATTGAATCAAATATAAGAATAGAATAGAATCGAACTGAAAAGAATTGAATCGAATCGAAAAGGATAGAATTGAATTGTATTCAATAGAAAAGAATCAAATCAAATCGAAAAAATAGAATTGAGGGATCCCTGGGTGGCGCAACGGTTTGGCGCCTGCCTTTGGCCCGGGGCACGGTCCTGGAGACCCGGGATCGAATCCCACGTCGGGCTCCGGGTGCATGGAGCCTGCTTCTCCCTCTGCCTGTGTCTCTGCCTCTCTGTCTCTCTCTGTGTGACTATCATGAATAAATAAATAAAAAAAGAAAAAAAAAGAAAAAATAGAATTGATGAGAAAAGGATCGAATCGAATCAATTCGAACAGAAAAGAATCGGATCAAATCGAAAAGAATCGATTCAAATTGAATCAAAAAGAATCAAATCAAAACGAAAAGAATCGAATCGAATCGAAAATAATCGAATCCAAATGAATCGAATCGAAAAGAGTCGAATCGAAAAAAATCGAAGCGATGTGAAAAAAACGAATCAAATCGAATCGAATCGAAAAGAATCAAATTGAAAAGAATCAAAATGAATCGAATCCAAATGAATCGAATTGAAAAGAGTCGAATCAAAAAGAATAGAATCGATTCAAAACGAACGAATCGAATAGAATCGAATAAAAAATAATTGAATCGAATAGAAAAGAATCGTAAAAAATCTAATAAAAAAGAATCGAATCGAATCGAAAATGTCAAATCGAATGGAAAAGAATCGAATCAAATCGGAAAGAATTGAATGGAAAAGAATCGAATCGAAAAGAATCGAATCAAATCGAATAGAAATGAATCGAATTGAATAGAAAAGAATCGAATCGAATTGAATCGAAAAGAATCGAATTGAATCAAAAAGAATCGAATCGATTCAAAAAGAATCGAATCGAATCAAATTGAATCGAAAAGAATCGAATCGAATTGAATCGAAAAGTATCGAATCGGAAAGAATCCGAAAGAATCGAATCGAATCAAAAAGAATCAAATTGAATCGAATCAAAAAGAACTGAGTCGGGATCCCTGGGTGGCGCAGCGGTTTGGCGCCTGCCTTTGGCCCAGGGCGCGATCCTGGAGACCCGGGATCGAATCCCACATCAGGCTCCCGGTGCATGGAGCCTGCTTCTCCCTCTGCCTGTGTCTCTGCCTCTCTCTCTCTCACTGTGTGCCTATCATAAATAAATAAAAAAAAATAAAAAAAAAGAACTGAGTCGAATCAAATCGAAAAGAATCGAATTGAAAAGATGCAAATAGTATAGATTCAAATCGAATCGAATCGAAAAGCATCGAATCGAAAAAGATCGAATCGAATCGAATAGAACCAAATCTAATCAAAAAGAATCCAATCGAATTAAATCGTAAAAAATCAAATCGAATCGAATGAAATCGAAAAGAATAGTATCGAATCGAATTGATTCGAAAAATAAATGAATCGAAAGAATTGAATCTAATTGATTCAAATGGAATAGAATCGAATGAAAATAATCGAATCGAATCGAAAAGAATCAAATTGAATCGAAGAGAATCAAATCAAAAAGAATCGAATCTAAACGAAAAGAATGGAATCGAATCGAAAAGGAATGAATCAATGAATTGAAAAAAATCGAATCGATTAGAAAAGAATCGAATCAAATCGAAAAGTCTTGAATCGAAAGGAATTGAATCGAATTGAATCGAATCGAAACGAATCGAATCCAAATGAATTGAATCGAAAAGAGTCAATTGAAAACTATCGAATCGATTCAAAAAAAACGAATTGAAAAGAATAGAATCGAATTGAAAGGAATTGAATCGATCAAAAAGAATCGAATCGAATCAAATAGATTCGAAAAAATAGAATCGAATCGAATTGAAAAGAATCGATTCGAATCAAAAAGAATCGAATTGAATCGAAAAGAATCGAATATAATAAAAAAATCGAATTGAATCGCAACGAATCAAAATAATCAAATCGAATGGAAGTGAAAAGACTCGAATCGAATCGAATCGAAAAGAATTGAATCGAATCGATTCTAAAAAAGGGAATTCGAATCAAAAAGACTCGAATCGAAAGATTCAAATCAAATCGAATCAAAACAAAAAGAATCAAATCAAATAGAATCGAAAAGAAACGAATCGAAAACTATCATATCGAAACGAAAAAAATTGTATCGAATCGAAATAAATCGGATCGAATGGAATTGAAAGGATCGAATCAATTTACAACGAATCAGAGCCGAATTGAATAAAAAAGAATCGAATCGAATCAAATTGAAAATAATTGAAACAAATAAAAAAAGAATCGGGAAGGGGCAAGATGGCGGAAGAGTAGGGTCTCCAAATCACCTGTCTCCACCAAATTACCTAGAAAACCTTCAAATTATCCTGAAAATCTATGAATTCGGCCTGAGAATTAGAGAGAACACCTGGAATGCTACAGTGAGAAGAGTTTGTGCTTCTATCAAGGTAGGAAGACGGGGAAAAAGAAATAAAGAAACAAAGGCCTCCAAGGGGGAGGGGCCCTGCGAGGAGCCGGGCTGAGGCTGGGGCGAGTGTCCCCAGGACAGGAGAGCCCCGTCCCAGAGACGCAGGAGCTGCACCGACCTTCCCGGGCAGAAAGGGACCCGCAGGGAGTTGGAGCAGGAGGGCGGGGATGCCCTCAGGCTCCCCGGGACAGTAACAGAGCAACTGCGCGCCCAGGAGAGTGCGCCGAGCTCCCCAAGGGCTGCAGCGTGCACGACGGGACCCGGCAGGACCTGGAGCAGCTCGGAGGGGCTCGGGCGGCGGCTCCGCAGAGGGGGCTGCGTGGCCCCGGGAGCAGCTCGGAGGGGCTCGGGCAGAGGAAGAGGCTCCATGCGGAAGGGGCTGCACGGTTCCAGGAGCAGTTCGGGGAAGCTCGGGCGGCAGCACTGCGGAGGGGGTTGCGCGGACCGGGAGCGCGAATCAACAGTGCAGGCTCCAGAGAACAGGGCGCCGGGACACAGCCCAGGATCCGGCCTCCCCTCGGGACAGGCAGAGGCCGGGAGGCCCCAGGACAGCCAGGACGCTCCTGCCCCAGCTGAGCAGATCAGCGGCCCCACCCCGGAACCTCCAGGCCCTGCAGACGGAGACCTCTGGAGTTCCTGTGGGGGCTGAATCCAGGTTTCCAGAGCTGGCCCTGCCACTAGGGCTGTTGCTCCTGGGGCCTTACGGGGTAAACAACCCCCACTGAGCCCTGCACCAGGCAGGGGCAGAGCAGCTCCCCCAAGTGCTAACACCTGAAAATCAGCACAGCAGGCCCCTCCCCCAGAAGACCAGCTAGACTGACTGACAACTTCCAGGGGAATCCAAGGGACTTAAAGTACACAGAATCAGAAGATACTCCCCCTTGGTTCTTTTTTTTGCCTTTTGATTTGTTTCCTTCCCCCACCCCCCTTTTTCTCCTTTCTTTTTCTTTCTCTTTTTCTTCTTTTTTTTCGTTTTTTTTCTTCCCTTTTTTCTCTTTCTCTTTTCTTTCCTTCTTTCTCTCCTCTCTTTCTCCTTTTCCCAATACAACTTGCTTTTGGCCACTCTGCACTGAGCAAAGTGACTAGAAGGAAAACCTCACCTCAAAAGAAAGAGTCAGAAGCAGTCCTCTCTCCCACAGAGTTACAAAATCTGGATTACAATTCAATGTCAAAAAGCCAATTCAGAAGCACTGTTATACAGATACTGGTGGCTCTAGAAAAAAGCATAAAGGACTCAAGAGACTTCATGACTGCAGAATTTAGAGCTAATCAGGCAGAAATTAAAAATCAATTGAATGAGATGCAATCCAAACTAGAAGTCCTAACGATGAGGGTTAACGAGGTGGAAGAACGAGTGAGTGACATAGAAGACAAGTTGATAGCAAAGAGGGAAACTGAGGAAAAAAGAGACAAACAATTAAAAGACCATGAAGATAGATTAAGAGAAATAAACGACAGCCTGAGGAAGAAAAACCTACGTTTAATTGGTGTTCCCGAGGGCGCCGAAACGGACAGGGGGCCAGAATATGTATTTGAACAAATTCTAGCTGAAAACTTTCCTAATCTGGGAAGGGAAACAGGCATTCAGATCCAGGAAATAGAGAGATCCCCCCCCCTAAAATCAATAAAAACCGTTCAACACCTCGACATTTAATAGTGAAGCTTGCAAATTCCAAAGATAAAGAGAAGATCCTTAAAGCAGCAAGAGACAAGAAATCCCTGACTTTTATGGGGAGGAGTATTAGGGTAACAGCAGACCTCTCCACAGAGACCTGGCAGGCCAGAAAGGGCTGGCAGGATATATTCAGGGTCCTTAATGAGAAGAACATGCAACCAAGAATACTTTATCCAGCAAGGCTCTCATTCAAAATGTAAGGAGAGATAAACAGCTTCCAAGACAGGCAGCAACTAAAAGAATATGTGACCTCCAAACCAGCTCTGCAAGAAATTTTAAGAGGGACTCTTAAAATTCCCCTTTAAGAAGAAGTTCAGTGGAACATTCCACAAAACAAGGACTGAATAGTTATCATGATGACACTAAATTCATATCTCTCAATAGTAACTCTGAATGTGAACAGGCTTAATGACCCCATCAAAAGGCGCAGGGTTTCAGACTGGATAAAATAGCAGGACCCATCTATTTGCTGTCTACAAGAGACTCATTTTAGACAGAAGGACACCTACAGCCTGAAAATAAAAGGTTGGAGAACCATTTACCATTCGAATGGTCCTCAAAAGGAAGCAGGGGTAGCCATACTTATATCAGATAAACTAAAATTTACCCAAAGACTGTAGTGAGAGATGAAGAGGGACACTATATCATACTTAAAGGATCTATTCAACAAGAGGACTTAACAATCCTCAATATATATGCCCCGAATGTGGGAGCTGCCAAATATATAAATCACTTATTAACCAAAGTGAAGAAATACTTAGATAATAATACACTTATACTTGGTGACTTCAATCTAGCTCTTTCTATACACGATAGGTCTTCTTTTTTTTTAATTTTTATTTATTTATGATAGTCACAGAGAGAGAGAGAGAGAGAGGCAGAGACACAGGCAGAGGGAGAAGCAGGCTCCATGCACCGGGAGCCCGATGTGGGATTCGATCCCGGGTCTCCAGGATCGCGCCCTGGGCCAAAGGCAGGCGCCAAACCGCTGCACCACCCAGGGATCCCCTCACGATAGGTCTTCTAAGCGCAACATCTCCAAAGAAACGAGAGCTTTAAATGATACACTGGAACAGATGGATTTCACAGATATATACAGAACTTTACATCCAAACTCAACTGAATACACATTCTTCTCAAGTGCACATGGAACTTTCTCCAGAATAGACCACATATTGGGTCACAAATCGGGTCTGAACTGATACCAAAAGATTGAGATCATCCCCTGCATATTCTCAGACCAAAATGCCTTGAATTTAGAACGAAATCACAAGAAGAAGTTTGGAAGGACCTCAAACACATGGAGGTTAAGGACCATCCTGCTAAAAGATGAAAGGGTCAACCAGGAAATTAAAGAAGAATTAAAAAGATGCATGGAAACTAATGAGAATGAAGATACAACCATCCAAATCTTTGGGATGCAGCAAAAGCAGTCCTAAGGGGGAAATACATCACAATACAAGCATCCATTTAAAAACTGGAAAGAACTCAAATACAAAATCTAACCTTACACATAAAGGAGCTAGAGAAAAAACAGCAAATAGATCCTACACCCAAGAGAAGAAGGGAGTTAATAAAGATTCGAGCAGAACTCAACAAAATCGAGACCAGAAGAACTGTGGAACAGATCAACAGAACCAGGAGTTGGTTCTTTGAAAGAATTAATAAGATAGATAAACCATTAGGCAGCCTTATTAAAAAGAATGAGAGAAGACTCAAATTAATAAAATCATGAATGAGAAAGGAGAGATCACTACCAACACCAAGGAAATACAAACGATTTTAAATATATATTATGAACAGCTATACGCCAATAAATTAGGCAATCTAGGAGAAATGGACACATTCCTGGAAAGCCACAAACTACCAAAACTGGAACAGGAAGAAAAAGAAAACCTTAACAGGCCAATAACCAGGGAGGAAATTGAAGCAGTCATCAAAAACCTCCCAAGACACAAGAGTCCAGGGCAGATGGGTTCCCAGGGGAATTTTATCAAACGTTTAAAGAAGAAACCATACCTATTCTCCTAAAGATGTTTGGAAAGAGATGGAGTATTTCCAAATTCGTTCTATGAGGCCAGCATCACCTTAATTCCAAAGCCAGACAAAGACCCCACCAAAAAGGAGAATTACAGACCAATATCCCTGATGAACATGGATGCAAAATTTCTCAACAAGATACTGGCCAATAGGATCCAACAGTACATTAAGAAAATTATTCACCACGACCAAGTAGGATTTATCCCTGGGACACAGGGCTGGTTCAACACCCGTAAAACAATCAATGTGATTCATCATATCAGCAAGAGAAAAACCAAGAACCATATGATCCTCTCATTAGATGCAGAGAAAGCATTTGAAAAAATACAGCATCCATTTCTGATCAAAACTCTTCAGAGTGTAGGGATAGAGGGAACATTCCTCGACATCTTAAAAGCCATCTATGAAAAGCCCACAGCAAATATCATTCTCAATGGGGAAGCACTGGGAGCCTTTCCCTAATATCAGGAACAAGACAGGGATGTCCACTCTCACCACTGCTGTTCGACATAGTACTGGAGTCCTAGCCTCAGCAATCAGACAACAAAAAGACATTAAAGGCATTCAAATTGGCAAAGAAGAAGTCAAACTCTCCCTCTTCGCCGATGACATGATACTCTACATAGAAAACCCAAAAGTCTCCACCCCAAGATTGCTAGAACTCATACAGCAATTCGGTAGCGTGGCAGGATACAAAATCAATGCCCAGAAATCAGTGGCATTTCTATACACTAACAATGAGACTGAAGAAAGAGAAATTAAGGAGTCAATCCCATTTACAATTGCACCCAAAAGCATAAGATACCTAGGAATAAACCTAACCAAAGAGGTAAAGGATCTATACCCCAAAAACTATAGAACACTTCTGAAAGAAATTGAGAAAGACACAAAGAGATGGAAAAATATTCCATGCTCATGGATTGGCAGAATTAATATTGTGAAAATGTCAATGTTACCCAAGGCAATATACACGTTTAATGCAATGCCTATCAAAATACATGGACTTTCTTCAGAGAGTTAGAACAAATTATTTTAAGATTTGTGTGGAATCAGGGATCCCTGGGTGGCGCAGCGGTTTGGCGCCTGCCTTTGGCCCAGGGCGCGATCCTGGAGACCCAGGATCGAATCCCACGTCGGGCTCCCGGTGCATGGAGCCTGCTTCTCCCTCTGCCTGTGTCTCTGCCTCTCTCTCTCTCTATGTGACTATCATAAATAAATACAATTTAAAAAAAAAGATTTGTGTGGAATCAGAAAAGACCCCGAAAAGCCAGGGGAATTTTAAAAAAGAAAACTATAGCTGGGGGCATCACCATGCCAGATTTCAGGTTGTACTACAAAGCTGTGGTCATCAAGATAGTGTGGTACTGGCACAAAAACAGACACATAGTTCAGTGGAACAGAATAGAGAATCCAGAAGTGGACCCTGAACTTTATGGTCAACTAATATTCGATAAAGGAGGAAATACTATCCATTGGAAGTAAGACAGTCTCTGCAATAAATGGTGCTGGGAAAATTGGACATCCACATGCAGAAGAATGAAACTAGACCACTCTCTTTCACCATACACAAAGATAAACTCAAAATGGATGAAAGATCTAAATGTGAGACAAGATTCCATCAAAATCCTAGAGAAGAACACAGGCAACACCCTTTTTGAACTCGGCCATAGTAACCTCTTGCAAGATACATCCACGAAGGCAAAAGAAACAGAAGCAAAAATGAACTATTGTGACTTCATCAAGATAAGAAGCTTTTGCACAGCAAAGGATACAGTCAACAAAACTAAAAGACAACCTACAGAATGGGAGAAGATATTTGCAAATGACCTATCAGATAAAGGGCTAGTTTCCAAGATCTATAAAGAACTTATTAAACTCAACACCAAAGAAACAAACAATCCAATCATGAAATGGGCAAAAGACATGAACAGAAATCTCACAGAAGAAAACATAGACATGGCCAACATGCATATGAGAAAATGCTCTGCATCACTTGCCATCAGGGAAATACAAATCAAAACCACAATGAGATACCACCTCATACCAGTGAGAATGGGGCAAATTAACAAGGCAGGAAACAACAAATGTTGGAGAGGATGTGGAGAAAAGGGAACCCTCTTACACTGTTGGTGGGAATGTGAACTGGTGCAGCCACTCTGGAAAACGGTGTGGAGGTTCCTCAAACAGTTAAAAATATACCTGCCCTACGACCCAGCAATTGCACTCTTGGGGATTTACCCCAAAGATACAAATGCAATGAAACGCCGGGACACCTGCACCCCGATGTTTATAGCAGCAATGGCCACGATAGCCAAACTGTGGAAGGAGCCTCGGTGTCCTTCGAAAGATGAATGGATAAAGAAGATGTGGTTTATGTATACAATGGAATATTACTCAGCTATTAGAAATGACAAATACCCACCATTTTCTTCAACGTGGATGGAACTGGAGGGTATTATGCTGAGTGAAGTAAGTCAATTGGACAAGGACAAACATTATATGTTCTCATTCATTTGGGGAATATAAATAATAGTGAAAGGGAATATAAGGGAAGGGAGAAGAAATGTGTGGGAAATATCAGAAAGGGAGACAGAACGTAAAGACTGCTAACTCTGGGAAACAAACTAGGGGTGGTAGAAGGGGAGGAGGGCGGGGGGTGGGAGTGAATGGGTGACGGGCACTGGGGGTTATTCTGTATGTTAGTAAATTGAACACCAATAAAAAATAAATTAAAAGAAAAGAATCGAATCGAATCGAAAGAATCAAATAGAATCGAATTGAAAAAATCAAATCGAATCGCAACGAATCAAAAAAATCAAATCAAATGTAAGTGAAAAGAATAGAATCGAATCGAAAAGAATCGAATCGAATCGATTCTAAAAGAAAGGAATTCGAATCAAAAAGACTCGAATCGAAAGTTTCGAATCAAATCTAATCGAAACAAAAAGAATCGAATCGAATAGAATTGAAAAGAAACGAATCGAAAACTATCATATCGAAACGAAAAAAATCGTATCGAATCAAAAAGGATCGAATCAATTTGAAACGAATCAAAAAGAATCGAATCGAAAAGAATCGAATCGAATTGAATCGAAAATAATCGAAACAAATCAAATAAAAAAGAATCGAATCGAAAAAATCGAATCGAATCGAAAAGAATCGAATCGAATCGAAAAGAATTGAATCCAATCGAATCGCAAAGAATCGAATCGAATCGAAAAGAATTGAATCGAAGAGTTTCGAATCGAATCGAATTGAATCGAAAAGAATCTAATCGAATCGAAAAGATTCGAATAGAATCGAAAAGAAACTAATCAAAAAGAATCGAATCGAATCGAAAAGAATAAATCGAATCGAATTGAAAAGAATCGAATCCAAATGAATCGAGTCGAAAAGAATGGAATCGAAAAGAATTGAATCAATTAGAAGAAAAATGAATCAAATCAAATAAAAAATAATCTAATCGAATCGAATTGAAAATAGAAAAGAATTGAATCCAATCGAAAAGAATCATCAAATCGTAAAGAATCGAATCGAATTGAATTGAAAAGAATCAAATCGAATTGGAAAGAATCTAATCGAAAAGAATCGAATCGAATCCAAAAGTACGAATCCAAAAGATTCGAATTGAAGAGTAGAATCGAAAAGAATCGAATCGATTCGAGAAAAACCGAATCGAATCGACCTGAAAAGAATCGAATCGAATCGAAAAGAATCGAATTAAATCGATTCGAAAAGAAAGAAATTCGAATCGAAAAGAATTGAATCGAATAGAAAAGAAACAAATAGAAAACTATCGAATCGAAATGAAAAAAATCGAATCGAAGAGAATCGAAGAGAATCAAATCGAATGGAAAAAGATCAAATCGAATCAAAAAGAAACTAATCGAATAGAAAAGGATTGAATCGATTTGTATCGAATAGAAAAGAATCAAATCAAATCGAAAAGAATCAAATCGAATCGAATCGAAAAGAATAAAAAAAATCTAATAAAAAGAATCGAATCAAATCGAAAATATCGAATCGAATCAAAAAGAATCGAATCGAATCAAAAAGAATTGAATCGAATTGAATCGAAAAAAATCGAATCAAAAAGAATCGAATTGAATCGAAAATAATCGAATCCAAATGAATTGAATCGAAGAGTCGAATCGAAAAGAATCGAATCGATTTGAAAAAAACGACTTGAATCGAATCGAATCGAAAAGAACTGACTCGAATCGAATTGAAAAGAATTGAGGGATCCCTGGGTGGCGCAGCAGTTTGGCGCCTGCCTTTGGCCCAGGGCGCGATCCTGGAGACCCGGGATCGAATCCCACATCGGGCTCCTGGTGCATGGAGCCTGCTTCTCCCTCTGCCTGTGTCTCTGCGCCTCTCTCTCTCTCTGTGACTATCATAAATAAATAAAAAATTTAAAAAAAAATTAAAAAAGAAGAAAAGAATTGAATCCAGATGAATCGAATCGAAAAGAATTGAATCGAAAAGAATCTTATCGATTCGAAAAAAGAACGAATCGAATGGAATCGAATCGAATCGAAAAGAAGAGAAAAGTATCGATTCGAATCGAAAAGCATCGAATCGAATCATATTGAATCCAAAATAATCGAATCAAATTGAATCAAAAAGAATCGAATTGAATCTGAAAGAATCGAATCGAATCGAAAAGAATCAAATCTAATCGCAAAGAACTGTTTCGAATCAAATCGAAAAGAATCGAATTGAAAAGAATAGAATAGAATAGATTGAAATCGAATCGAATCAAATCAAAAAGAATCGAATCGAAAAGAATCAAATTGAATCGAATCGAACTGAATCGAATCAAATAGAAAAGAATCGAATTGTAAAGTATCGAATAGAATAGATTCAAATTGAATAGAATCGAATCAAAATAATAGAATCGAATCAAAAAGGATGAATCAAATCAAATAGAAAAGAATCGAATCGAAGCGAAATCAAATCGAATCGAATCAAATCGAATTAAAAAGTATCGAATCGAATCGATTCGAATCGAAAAGAATCCAATCGAATCAAATTGAAAGAATCGAATCGAATCGAAAAGAATTGAATTGAATCGTTTCGAATCGAAAAGAATCCAATCGAATCAAATTGAAAGAATCGAATTGAATCGAATAGAAACGAAAAGAATCAAATCCAATCGAAAAGAATCAAATCGAAAAGAATCGAATCGAATCGTTTCAAAAAGAAAGGATTCCTACAAAAGACACTCGAATAGAAAGATTTGAATCAAATCGAATCGAAAAGAATCGAATCGAATAGAAAAGAAACGAATAGAAAACTATCGAATGGAAATGAAAAATATCGAATCGAATCGAAAAAGATCGAATCGAATCGAATATAAGAATTGAATCGATCGAAAAGAATTGAATCAAATCAAAAAGGATCGAATCGAATTGTATCGAATAGAAAAAAATCAAATCAAATTGAAAGGAATAGAATCGAATCGAAAAGGATCAAATCGAATAGAAAAGAATCGGATCGAATCGAAAAGAATCGAATCAAATTGAATCAAAAAGAATCAAATGGAATTGAAAAGAATCGACTCGAATCGAAAAGAATCAAATCGAATCGAATCAAATAAAAAAGAATCGAATCAAATCGATTTGAAAAGAAAGAAATTCGAATTGAAGAGACTCGAATCAAATCGAATCGAAAAAAATCGAATCGAATCGCACCGAATCAAAAGAATCGAATCGAATGCAAGTGAAAATAATCGAATCGAATCGAATTGAATCAAAAAGAATCGAATCAAATCGAATCGAAAAGATTCGAATCGCGTCGAATAGAAAGGAATTAAAATAAAAAACACTCTAATAGAAAGATTCGAATCGAAAAGAATCGAATCAAATCGAATAGAAAAGAAACGAAAAGAAAACTATCGAATGGAAAGGAAAAAAATAGAAACGAATCGAATCGAAGAGAATCGAATCGAAAAAGATCAAATCGAATCGAATATAAGAATCGAATCGAATCAAATTGAAATGAATCGAATTGAATCGAAAAGGATCGAATCGAATTGTATCGAATAGAAAAGAATCCCATCAAATCGAAAAGAATCAAATCGAATCGAAAAGAATCGAATCGAATCAAATCGTTTGGTAAAGAAAGGAATTCAAATCATATGATTTGAATCAAATATAATAAAAAAGAAATGAATCAAAAACTATCGAATCGAAACGAAAAACATCGAATCGAATTGAAAAGAATCGAATCAGATCAAAAAGGTTCGAATCAAATCGTATCGAAAAAAAGGAATCAAATCAAATCAAAAAGAATCCAATCAAATTGAATTGAAAAGAATCGGAAAAATCTAATAAAAAAGAATCGAGTCGTATCGAAAAGGATCGAATCGAATCAAATTGAATAGAAAAGAATCGGATCGAATAGAAAAGAATCGAATCAAATTGAATCAAAAAGAATCAAATCAAATCGAAAAGAATCGAATCAAATCTTTTGGAAAAGAATCGATACAAATCAAATAAAGAAGAATTGAATCGAAAAAAATCGAATCATATTGAAAAGAATCAAATCCAATCGAATTGAAAAGAATCGAATCAAATGAAAAGAATCGAATCAAATAGAAAAGTATCTAATCGAATAAAAAAGAATCGAATTGAATCGAAAAGAATCGAATCGAATCGAAAGGAATCGAATCGAAAGGATCGAATGGAATCGATCCAAATGATTCGAAACGAATGGAATTGAAAAGTGTCGATCTAAAAGAACCGAATCAAATCGAACAGAATTGAATCGAAAAAAATCGAATTGAATTGAAATGAATCGAATCAAAAATAATCGAATCAAATCGAATCGAAATGAATTGAATAGAAAATAATTGAATCGAATCACATCGAAACGAATCGAAAATAAACGAATTGAAATGAATTGAATCGAAAATAATCGAATCGAATCAAATCGAAAATAATCGATTCGAATAGAAAATAATCGAATCGAATCGAGTTGAAACGAATCGAATCGAAAATAATCGAATCGAATAAAAAATAATTGAATCGATTCGAATCGAAACGATTTTAATCGAAAATAATCGAATTGAATCGAATCGATACAAATCGAATCGAAAATAAATGAATAAAATCGAATCGAAATAATAGAATCGAGTTGAATCGAATCGAAAATAATCGAGTCGAATCGAATCGAAACGATTCAAATCGAAACGAATTGAACTGAAAATAATCGAATCGAATCTAATCGAAACGAATCAAATAAAAAATATTCGAATCGAAACGAATCGAATAGAAAATAATGAAATCGAATTGAAAATAATCGATTCGAATAGACTACAATAGAAAATAATGGAATTGAAATGAATCGAATCGAAAGTAATCGAATCGAAGAGAATCAACCAAAAAAGATCGAATCGAATCGAATCGTATCGAATAGAAAAGAATCAAATCAAATCGAAAAGAATTGAATCGAATTGAACCGAAAAGAATCGTAAAAAATCTAATAAAAAAGAATCGAATCGAATCGAAAATATCGAATCGAATGGAAAAGAATCGAATAGAAATGAATCGAATCAAATCGAAAAGGATCGAATCGATTCAAATCGAATAGAAATGAATCAAATCGAATTGAAAAGAATCGAATCGAATTGAATCGAAAAGAATCGAATCGAATCAAAAAGAATCGAATCGAATCGAAAATAGTAGAATCCAAATGAATCGAATCAAAAAGAGTCGAATGAAAAGAATCGAATTGATACAAAAATAAATAAATCAAATCGAAACAAATTGAATCGAAAAGAATTGAATTGAATCGAATCGAAAAGAATCAAATCCAAATGAATCGAATCTAAGAGTCGAATCAAAAAGAATCGAATCGATTCGAAAAAAAGAACAAATCGAATGGAATCGAATCGAAAATAATCGAATCAAATCGAAAAGAATAGAAAAGTATCAATTCGAATCGAAAAGAATCAACTCAAATTGAATCGAAAAGAATCGAATCAAATTGAATCAAAAAGAATCAGATTGAATCGGAAAGAATCGAATCGAATCGAAAAGAGTCAAATCGAATCGAATCGAAAAGAACTGAATCGAATCAAATAAAAAAGAATCGAATTGAAAAGAATAGAATAGAATAGATTCAAATCGAATCGAATCGAATAGAAAAGAATCGAATCGAAAGGAATCAAATCAAATTGAATCGAAAAGAACTGAATCGAACCATATCAAAAAGAATCGAATTGAAAAGAATCAAATAGAATAGATTCAAATCAAATTGAATCGAATCAAAAAGAATTGAATCGAATCGAATCAAATCTAATTGAAAAGAATCTATTCGAATCGAAAAGAATCGAATCGAAAGAATAGAATCAAATCAAAAAGAATTGAATCGAATCGAAAAAAAACTGAATCGAATCAAATCTAAAAGAAGCTAATCGAATTGAATCAAAAAGAATCGAATCGAATCGATTCGAATTGAAAAGAATCGAATTGAATTGAATCAAATCGAATCGAATCAGATCCAAAAAATCGAATCAAATCGCCCCGAATCCAAAGTATTGAATCGAATGGAAATGAAAATAATTGAATCGAATCCAATCGAATTGAATCGAAATAAATCGAATCGAATCGATTCTAAAAGAAAGGAAATCGAATCGAAGACTCGAATCGAAATATTTGAATCAAATCGAATCGAAACAAAAAGAATCGCATCGAATAGAATCGAAAAGAACGATTCGAAAACTATCGTTTCGAAACCAAAAAATTCGAATCGAATTGAATCGAATCAAAAAGGATTGAATCGAATCGAATTGAAAAGAATCAAATCAAATAGAAAATAATTGAAACAAATCAAATAAAAAAGAATCGAATAGAAAAAATGAAATCGAAAAGAAATGAATTGAATCGAAAAGAATCGAATCGAATTGAAAAGAATCGAAAATTCAATCGGAGAGTTTCGAATCGAATCGAATTGAATCGAAAAGAATCTAATCGAATCGAAAAGATTCGAATGGAATAAAAAAGAAAAGAATCTAAAAGAATCGACTCGAATCGATTTGAAAAGTATCGAATCTAATCGAATCGAAAAGAATCAAATCCAAATGAATCTAATCGAAAAGAGTGGCATCGAAAAGAATCTAATTGTTTCAAAAAAAGAATCGAATTGAATGGAATCGAAAAGAATTGAATCGATTCAATTCTAAAAGAAAGGAATTCGAATCAAAAAGACTCGAATCGAAAGATTCTAATCAAATCGAATCGAAACGAAAAGAATCAAATCGAATTGAATCGAAAAGAAACAAATCGAAAACTATCATATCAAAACAAAAAAATCGTATCGAATGAAAAAAATTGAATCGAATCGAAAAAGATGGAATCAATTCAAAATGAATCAAAAAGAATCGAATCGAATCGAATCGAAAAGAAACGAATCGAATCGAAAATAATCGAAATAAATCAAATAAAAAAGAATCGAATAGAAAAGAATCGAATTGAATCGAAAAGAATTGAATCGAATTGAATCGAAAACAATCGACTCGAATCGAATCGAAAAGAATTGAATCAAAGAGTTTCGAATCGAATCAAATTGAATTGAAAAGAATCTAATCGAACTGAAATTATTTGAATGGAATCAAAAAGAAACGAATTAAAAAGAATCAAATCAAAAAGAATCAAATCAAATCGAATCGAAAAGAATTGAATCCAAATGAAAGTCGAAAGGAGTAGAATCGAAAAGAATCAATCGAAAAAAACTAATCGAATTGAATCGAATAAAAAATAATCGAATCGAATCTAATTGAAAAGAATAGAAAAATCGAATTGAATCGAATCGAAAAGAATCAAATCGAATCCAAAAGAATCAAATCGAATTGAATCGAAAAGAATCAAAACGAATCAAAAAGGATCGAATCGAAAAGAATCGAATTGAATCAAAAAGAATAGAAAAGAATAGAAAAGTATCTATTTGAATCGAAAACAATCGACTCGAATCGAATTGAAAAGAATCGAATCGAAAAGAATCGAAATGAATCAAAAAGAACTGAATCAAATCAAATAGAAAAGAATCGAATTGAAAAGAATCTAATCGAATAGATTCAAATCAAATTGAATCGAATCGAAAAGAATTGAATTGAATAGAAAAGAACTGAATCAAATAGAAAAAAATCGAATTGAATCGAATCTAAAAGAATCAAATCGAAAAAATCGATTCGAATGGAATCAAAAGGAATCGAATCGAATCAAATCGATTTGAAAAGAAAGAAATTCGAATCAAATAGACTCAAATCGAAAAGAATCAAATCAAATAAAAAAATCGAATCGAATCGCACCGAATCAAAAGAATCGAATCGAATGGAAGTGAAAAGAATCGAATAGAAAAGAATCTAATTGAATTGAATCATCGAATCAAAGAGAATTGAATTGAATCGATTAGAAAAGAAGCGAATTGAATCAAATTGAATCAAAAAGAATCGAATCCAAATGTATCAAATCGAAGAGTCGATTCAAAAAGAATCAAATCGATTCGAAAAACAAACGAATCTAATGAAATCAAATAGAAAATAATCGCATTGCATCGAAAAGAATAGAAAAGTATTGATTCGAATCGAAAAGAATCGACTCGAATCGAATCAAAAAGAATCGAATCGAATCATATTGATCGAAAAGAATCGAATTGAATTGAATTGAAAAGAATCGGATCGAATCGGAAAGAAACGAATCGAATCAAAAAGAATCAAATCGAATCGAATCGAAAAGAACTGAATCGAATCAAATCGAAAATATCGAAGAGAATAGATTCATATCGAATTGAATCGAATCGAATCGAAAAGAATCAAATCGAATCGAATTGAAAAGAACTGAATCGAATCAAATAGAAAAGAATAGAATTGTAAAGAATCGAATCGAATAGATTCAAATCAAATCGAATCAAATCAAAAAGAATGAAATCGAATCGAAAAGGATCGAATCAAATCAAATCAAATATAACAGAAACGAATCGAATCAAAATCGAATCGAATCAAATCAAAAAGAATCAAATCAAAAAGAATCGAATCAAAACGATTCAAATTGAAAAGAATCGAATCAAATCAAATAAAAAAGAATCAAATCAAATCAAATCGAAAAGAATCGAAACAAATCGAATGAAAAAGAATCTAATCAAATCACAAAAATCGATTTGAACTGAAAAGAATCGAATCGAAAAGAACTGAATCGAATCAAATCGAAAAGAATGGAATTGAAAGGAATCTAATCGAATAGATTCGAATCGAATCGAATCGAAAAGAATTGAATCGAATTGAAAAGAATCGAATCAAAAAGTATCGAATCGAATTGAAAAAAATGAATCGAATCTAATCTAAAAGAATCGAATTGAATCGAATTGAAAAGATCGTATCGAATCGAATAGAAAAGAATCGAATCGAATCAAATCGATTCGAAAGAAAGGAATTCGAATCGAAAAGACTCGAATCAAAAAGAATCAAATCGAATCGATTCGAAAAAAATCGAATCGAATCGCACAGAATCAAAAGAATCAAATCGAATGGAAGTGTAAAGAATCGAATCGAATCGAAAAGAATCGAGTCGAATCGAATCAAAAAGAATCGAATCAAATCGAAAAGAATCGAATCGACACATTTGAATCGAATTGAATCAAATTGAAAAGAAACGAATAGAAAACTATCGATTCGAATCAAAAAAAAGAATCGCATCGAAAAAAATCCAATCGAATCGAATCGAAAAGAACGGAATCGAATCAAATCGTTTGGAAAAGAAAGGAATTCGAATCGAAAAGACTCGAATCGGGGATCCCTGGGTGGCGCAGCGGTTTGGCGCCTGCCTTTGGCCCAGGGCGCGATCCTGGAGATCCGGGATCGAATCCCACGTCGGGCTCCCGGTGCATGGAGCCTGCTTCTCCCTCTGCCTGTGTCTCTGCCTCTCTCTCTCTCACTGTGTGCCTATCATGAATAAATAAAAAAAATTAAAAAAAAAGAAAAGACTCGAATCGTAAGATTCGAATTGAAACGAATCAAAAACTATTGAATCAAAACGAAAAAAATCGAATCGAATTGAATTGAAAAGAATCAAATTGAATGGAAAAGGATCAAATCGAATCGTATTGAATAGAAAAGAATCAAATCAAATTGAAAAGAATCGTATCGAATCGAATCGAAAAGAATAAAAAATCTAATAAAAAAGAATCGAATTGAATTGAAAATATCGAATCGAATGGAAAAGAATCGAATCAAATTGAATCGAAAAGAATCGAACAGAATCGAATCGAAAAGAATTGAATCAAATTGAAAAGAATCGAATCCAAAATAATCGAATCCAAGAGTCGAATCGAAAAGAATCGAATCGATATGAAAAACCCGAATCGATTCTAATCGTATTGACTCGAAAATAATCGAATCGAATCAATTGAATCGAATCGAAAAGAATCGAATCGAGTCAAATCAAATCAAAAAGAATCGAATCGAATCGATTCAAAAAGAAATTCAAACAGAAAAGAATCGAATTGAAGACTCGAATCGAATCGAATCGAAAAAAATCGAATGAAATCGCACCAAATTAAAAGAATCGAATCGAATGGAAGTGAAAATAATCGAATCAAATAGAAGCAAATAAAAAAGAATCGAATTGAATCGAAACGAATTGAATCGAATCGATTCGAAATGAAAGGAATTCAAATCAAAAACACTCAAATAGAAAGATTCAAATAGAATAGAATCGAATAGAAAAGAATTGAATCGAATCGAAAAGAAACGAATAGAAAAATATCCAATTGAAACGAAAAACAGTGAATCTAATTGAATCGAAGAGAATCAAATCGAATCGAAAAAGATCAAATCGAATCGAATCGAAAAGACTGGAATTGAATCAAATCGAATCGAAAAAAATCAAATCGAATCGAAAAGAATCAAATTGAATTGTATCAAAAAGAAAAGAAATCGAATCGAATCGAATAGAAAAGAATCGAAAAAATCTAATATAAAAGAATCGAATCGAAACGAAAATATCGAATCGAACGGAAAAGAATCGAATCGAATCGAAAAATATTGAATGGGAAATAATCGAATCAAATAGAAAAGAATCGAGTCAAATCGAAAAGAATTGAATTCAATTGAATCGAAAAGAATCGAATCGAAAAGAATTGAATCGAATAGATTTGAATTGAATCGAATCGAATCGAATCGAATGAAAATAATCGAATTGAATCAAAAAGAATAGAACTGAATCGAAAAGAATCATATCAAATCGAAAAGAATGGAATCGAATCGAAAAGGATCGATTCGAAAAGGATCAAATCGACGAATCGAAAAAAATCGAATAGAAAAGAAACGAATCGAATCGAATCGATTTGAAAAGAATCAAATCAAATCGAAAAGAATCTAATCGAAACGAATCGAATCCAAATGAATCGAATCAAAGAGTCGAATGAAAACAATCGAATCAATTTAAAAAAACGAATCGAATTGAAAAGAATCGAAAAGAATTGAATCGAATTGAAAGGAATCGAATCGAATCGAAAAGAATCGAATCAAATAAAAAAAAGAATCGAAAAAACTTAATAAAAAAGAATCAAATCAAATTGAACATATAGAATCGAATGGAAAATAATCGAATCGAATCAAAAAGAAATGATGGAAAAGAATCGAAACGAATTGAATCGAAAGGAATCAAATCGTATCGAAAAGAATCGAATTGAAAAAAATCGAATCGAATCGAATTGAAAAAATCGAAAATAATAGAAAAGTATTGAATTGAATCGAAAAGAATCAACTCGAATCGAATAGAACAGAATCAAATTGAATAAAAAAATCGAATTGTACCAAAAAGAACAGAATAGAATTGAAAAGAATCGAATCGAATAAAAAAGAACCGAATTGAATCAAATCGAAAAGAATCAAATTGAAAAGAATCTAAACGAATAGATTCAAATCGATTTGAATCGAATCGAAAAGAACCAAATCGAAATGAAAATAATCGAATCAAATCGAACTGAATTGAATCTAAAAGAATTGAATCAAAAAAATCGATTCGAATGGAATAAAAAAGAACCGAATCGAACCAAATCGATTCGAAAAGAAAGGAATTCGAATCGAATTGAATCCAAAAGAATCGAATGGTATCGAATTGAATCGAAAAGAGTTGAATCATATCTAATTGAATTGAAAAGAATCAAATTGAATAGAACCGAAAAGAATCGAATCGAATCGAATCGAAAAGAATCGAATCGTATCGAATAGAAAAGAATCAAATCAAATTGAAAAGAATCAAAACGAATTGAATCGAAAAGAATCGAAAAAATCTAATAAAAAAGAATCGAATCGAATCGAAAACAATTGAATCGAAAAGAATCGAATCGAATCGAAAGGAATCGAAAAGAATAGAAAACTATCAATTCGAATCGAAAAGAATCGAATCGAATTGAAAAGAATCGAATTGAATCAAAAAATCGAATTGAACCTTAAAGAACAGAATCGAATTGAAAAGAATCGAATCAAATCAAAAAGAACCAAATCGAATCAAATTGAAAAGAATCAACTTGTAAAGAATCTAATCGAATAGATTCAAATCGAATCGAATCGAATCGAATAGAATAGAATCGAATCGAAAAGAATAGAATCGAATCGAAAAAAATCGAATTGAATCGAATCTAAAAGAATTGAATCGAAAAAATCGATTCGAATGGAATAAAAAAGAATCGAATCGAATCAAATTGATTCAAAAAGAAAGGAATTCGAATCGAATTGAATCGAAAAGAATCGAATGGTATCGAATTGAATCAAAAAGAATCGAATCAGGGATCCCTGGGTGGCGCAGTGGTTTAGCGCCTGCCTTTGGCCCAGGGCGCGATTCTGGAGACCCGGGATCGAATCCCACGTCAGGCTCCCGGTGCATGGAGCCTGCTTCTCCCTCTGCCTGTGTCTCTGCCTCTCTCTCTCTCTCTCTGTGACTATCATAAATAAATAAAAAAAAAATTAAAAAAAAAAAAAAGAATCGAATCATATCTAATTGAATTGAAAAGAATCAAATTGAATAGAACCGAAAAGAATCGAATCGAATCGAATCGAAAAGAATCGAATCGTATCGAATAGAAAAGAATCAAATCAAATTGAAAAGAATCAAATCGAATTGAATCGAAAAGAATCGAAAAAATCTAATAAAAAAGAATTGAATCGAAAATATTGAATCGAATGGAAAAGAATCGAATCGAATCGAAAAGAATTGAGTGGAAAAGAATCGAATCGAATTGAATTGAAAGGAATCGAATTGAATCGAAAAGAATCGAATCGAATGGAAAACAATTGAATCGAAAAGAATCGAATCGAATCGAAAGGAATCGAAAAGAATAGAAAACTATCAATTCGAATCGAAAAGAATCGAATCGAATTGAAAAGAATCGAATTGAATCAAAAAATTGAATTGAACCTTAAAGAACAGAATCGAATTGAAAAGAATCGAATCGAATCACAAAGAACCAAATCGAATCAAATCGAAAAGAATCGAATTGTAAAGAATCTAATCAAATAGATTCAAATCGAATTGAATCGAATCGAATCGAATTGAAAAGAATCGAATCGAATTGAAAAATCGAATTGAATCGAATCTAAAAGAATTGAATCAAAAAAATCGATTCGATTGGAATCAAAAAGAATCGAATCGAATCAAATTGATTAGAAAAGAAAGGAATTCGAATCAAATTGAATAGAAAAGAATCGAATAGATTTGAATCGAATCGAATCGAAAAAATGTGAAACGAATGTAATCAGATCGAATGGAAAAGAATCGAATCGAATCGAAAAGAATTGAATCGAATCGAACCGAATCAAGAATAATCAAATAGATCGAATCAAAAAGAATCAAATCGATTTGAAATGAATAGAGTAGAATCGAATCAAAGCGAAGTGAAAAGATTCGAATCGAATCGAAATGAATCGAATTGAATCCAAAACAATTGAATCGAATTGAACAGTATCTAATCAAATCCAAAAAATCGAATCGAATCAAATCAAAAAAAATCGAATCAAAAAGAATCTAATCAAAACAAAAAATATCCAATTGTATCGAATCAAATCGTAAACAATCAAATCGAATCAAATCGAAAAGAATCAAATTTAATCGAATCGAAAAGAATCGAATGGTATCGAATTGAATAGAAAAGAATCGAATCATATCTAATTGAATTGAACAGAATCAAATCGAATAGAACCGAAAAGAATCGAATCGAATCAAAAAGAATAAAAAAATCTAATAAAAAAGAATCGAATAAAAAATATCGAATCGAATGGAAAAGAATCGAAAAGA
The DNA here is from genome assembly GCF_053574225.1 of Canis aureus. Classification (NCBI taxonomy): domain Eukaryota; kingdom Metazoa; phylum Chordata; class Mammalia; order Carnivora; family Canidae; genus Canis; species Canis aureus. The sequence goes on along the minus strand of NC_135632.1, from coordinate 53,111,498 downwards.
ATCGAATTGAATTGAATCGAAAGGAATCGAATCGAAACAAAAAGAATCGAATCTAAAAGAATCGAATCAAATCGAAAAAATTGAATCGAAAAGAATCGAGGGATCCCTGGGTGGCACAGCGGTTTGGCGCCTGCCTTTGGCCCAGGGCGTGATCCTGGAGACCCGGGATCGAATCCCACGTCGGGCTCCCAGTGCATGGAGCCTGCTTTTCCCTCTGCCTGTGTCTCTCTCTCTCTCTCTCTCCTCTCTCTCTGTGACTATCATAAATAAATAAAAATTAAAAAAAAAGAAAAGAATCGAATCGAATCGAAAGGAATCGAAAAGAATAGAAAACTATCAATTCGAATCGAAAAGAATCGAATCGAATCGAAAAGAATCGAATTGAATAAAAAAATCGAAATGAACCTTAAAGAACAGAATCAAATTGAAAAAAATCGAATCGAAAAGAACTGAATCAAATCAAATCGAAAAGAATCGGATTGAAAAGAATCTAAAAGAATCGGATTGAAAAGAATCTAATCGAATAGATTCAAATCGAATTGAATCGAATCAAATCGAATTGAAAAGAATAGAATCGAATTGAAAAAAATTGAATCGAATCTAAAAGAATTGAATCGAAAAAATCGATTCGAATGGAATCAAAAAGAATCAAATCGAATCAAAGCGATTCGAAAAGAAAGGAATTCGAATCGAATTGAATTGAAAAGAATCTAATCGAATTGAAAAAATTCGAAATGAATCTAATCAGATCGAATGGAAAAGAATCGAATCGAATCGAAAAGAATTGAATCGAATCGAACTGAATTGAAAATAATCGAATAGATCGAATCAAAAAGAATCAAATCGATTTGAAATGAATAGAGTAGAATCGAATCGAAGCGAAGTGAAGAGATTCGAATCGAATCAAAAAGAATCGAAAAGAATCGAATTGAATCCAAAAGAATTGAATCGAATCGAATAGTATCGAATCGAATCCAAAGAATCGAATCGAATCAAATCGAAAATAATCGAATTGAAAAGAATCGAATCGAAACGAAAAGAATCCAATTGTATCGAATCAAATCGTAAACAAACAAATCGAATCGAATCGAAAAGAATTGAATGGTATCGAATAGAATCGAAAAGAATCGAATCATATCTAATTGAATTGAAAATAATCAAATAGAATCGAATAGAATCGAAAAGAATCGAATTGAAAAGAATCGAATCGAATACCAGCGAAAAGAATCGAATCGAATGGAACCGAATCGAAAATAATCGAATAGATCGAATCAAAAAGAATCGAATCGATTTGAAATGAATAGAGTAGAATCGAATCAAAGCGAAGTGAAGATTCAAATCGAATTGAAACGAATCAAATTGAACGCAAAAGAATTGAATCAAATCGAACAGTATCTAATCGAATCCAAAGAATCGAATCAAATCAAATCGAAAAGAATCGAATCAAAACGAAAAGAATCCAACTGTATCAAATCAAATCATAAACAATCAAATCGAATCGAATTGAAAAGAATCAAATTGAATCGAATTGAAAAGAATCTAATGGTATCGAATTGAATCGAAAAGAATCGAATCATATCTAATTGAATTGAAAAGAATCAAATCGAATAGAACCGAAAAGAATCGAATCGAAAAGAATCAAATCGTATCGAATCGAATCAAAAAGAATCGAATTGAATAGCATCGAAAATAATTGAATTGAATCGAAAAGAATCGAATCGAATCAAAAAGAATTGAATCGAATTTAATCAAAAAGAATCGAATCGAACTGAAAAGAATCGAATCGAATGGAATCGAATCGAATCGAATCGAAAAGAATTGAATCGAATCAAACCGAATTGAAAATAATTGAATAGATCGAATCAAAAAGAATCGATTGATTTGAAATGAATAGAGTAGAATCTAATCGAAGCGAAGCGAAAAGATTTGAATCAAATTGAAAAGAATCAAAACGAATCAAATTGAATCCGAAAGAATTAAATCGAATCGAATCCAAAGAATCAAATTGAATCAAATCGAAAAGAATCGAATTGAAAATAAATCGAAACGAAAAGAATCCAATTGTATTGAATCAAATAGTAAACAATCAAACCGAATCGAATCGAAAAGAATCAAATTGAATCGAATCGAATGGTATCAAATTGAATTGAAAAGAATCGAATCATATCTAATTGAATTGAAAAGAATCAAATCGAATAGAACCGAAAAGAATCGAATCGAATCAAAAAGAATCGAATCGTATCGAATCGAATCGAATAGCATCGAAAAGAATCGAAATGAATAGAAAAGAATCGAATTGAATTGAATCGAAAAGAATCTAATCGAATTGAATAGCATTGAAATGAATCAAATCGAAAAGAATCGAATTGAATAGCATTGAAACGAATCGAATAAAAATGAAAAGAATCGAATCGAATTGAAAAGAATTGAATCAAATAAAATCGAAAAGAATCGAATCGAAACAAAAAGAATCGAATCAAATCAAATCGAATTGAAAAGAATCGAATCGAATCAAAGAATAGAATCGTATAGAATCTAATTGAAAAGAACCGAATCACATTGAATTGAATTGAAAAGAATCGAATCGAAAAGAATCAAAACGAATCGAATCGTAAAGAATCGAATCAAAAAGAATCGCATCGAAAAGAATCGAATCAAATTGACTCGAAAAGAATTGAAAAGAATCGAATCGAATCAAAAAGAATCAAATCAAAAAGAATCGAAACAGGGATCCCTGGGTGGCACAGCGGTTTGGCGCCTGCCTTTGGCCCAGGGCGTGATCCTGGAGACCCGGGATCGAATCCCACGTCGGGCTCCCGGTGCATGGAGCCTGCTTCTCCCTCTGCCTGTGTCTCTGCCTCTCTCTCTCTCACTGTGTGCCTATCATGAATAAATAAAAAAAATTAAAAAAAAAAGAAAAGACTCGAATCGTAAGATTCGAATTGAAACGAATCAAAAACTATTGAATCAAAACGAAAAAAATCGAATCGAATTGAATTGAAAAGAATCAAATTGAATGGAAAAGGATCAAATCGAATCGTATTGAATAGAAAAGAATCAAATCAAATTGAAAAGAATCGTATCGAATCGAATCGAAAAGAATAAAAAAATCTAATAAAAAAGAATCGAATTGAATTGAAAATATCGAATCGAATGGAAAAGAATCGAATCAAATTGAATCGAAAAGAATCGAACAGAATCGAATCGAAAAGAATTGAATCAAATTGAAAAGAATCGAATCCAAAATAATCGAATCCAAGAGTCGAATCGAAAAGAATCGAATCGATACGAAAAACCCGAATCGATTCTAATCGTATTGACTCGAAAATAATCGAATCGAATCAATTGAATCGAATCGAATCGAAAAGAATCGAATCGAGTCAAATCAAATCAAAAAGAATCGAATCGAATCGATTCAAAAAGAAATTCAAACAGAAAAGAATCGAATTGAAGACTCGAATCGAATCGAATCGAAAAAAATCGAATGAAATCGCACCAAATTAAAAGAATCGAATCGAATGGAAGTGAAAATAATCGAATCAAATAGAAGCAAATAAAAAAGAATCGAATTGAATCGAAACGAATTGAATCGAATCGATTCGAAATGAAAGGAATTCAAATCAAAAACACTCAAATAGAAAGATTCAAATAGAATAGAATCGAATAGAAAAGAATTGAATCGAATCGAAAAGAAACGAATAGAAAAATATCCAATTGAAACGAAAAACAGTGAATCTAATTGAATCGAAGAGAATCAAATCGAATCGAAAAAGATCAAATCGAATCGAATCGAAAAGACTGGAATTGAATCAAATCGAATCGAAAAAAATCAAATCGAATCGAAAAGAATCAAATTGAATTGTATCAAAAAGAAAAGAAATCGAATCGAATCGAATAGAAAAGAATCGAAAAAATCTAATATAAAAGAATCGAATCGAAACGAAAATATCGAATTGAACGGAAAAGAATCGAATCGAATCGAAAAATATTGAATGGGAAATAATCGAATCAAATAGAAAAGAATCGAGTCAAATCGAAAAGAATTGAATTCAATTGAATCGAAAAGAATCGAATCGAAAAGAATTGAATCGAATAGATTTGAATTGAATCGAATCGAATCGAATCGAATGAAAATAATCGAATTGAATCAAAAAGAATAGAACTGAATCGAAAAGAATCATATCAAATCGAAAAGAATGGAATCGAATCGAAAAGGATCGATTCGAAAAGGATCAAATCGACGAATCGAAAAAAATCGAATAGAAAAGAAACGAATCGAATCGAATCGATTTGAAAAGAATCAAATCAAATCGAAAAGAATCTAATCGAAACGAATCGAATCCAAATGAATCGAATCAAAGAGTCGAATGAAAACAATCGAATCAATTTAAAAAAACGAATCGAATTGAAAAGAATCGAAAAGAATTGAATCGAATTGAAAGGAATCGAATCGAATCGAAAAGAATCGAATCAAATAAAAAAAAGAATCGAAAAAACTTAATAAAAAAGAATCAAATCAAATTGAACATATAGAATCGAATGGAAAATAATCGAATCGAATCAAAAAGAAATGATGGAAAAGAATCGAAACGAATTGAATCGAAAGGAATCGAATCGTATCGAAAAGAATCGAATTGAAAAAAATCGAATCGAATCGAATTGAAAAAATCGAAAATAATAGAAAAGTATTGAATTGAATCGAAAAGAATCAACTCGAATCGAATAGAACAGAATCAAATTGAATAAAAAAATCGAATTGTACCAAAAAGAACAGAATAGAATTGAAAAGAATCGAATCGAATAAAAAAGAACCGAATTGAATCAAATCGAAAAGAATCAAATTGAAAAGAATCTAAACGAATAGATTCAAATCGATTTGAATCGAATCGAAAAGAACCAAATCGAAATGAAAATAATCGAATCAAATCGAACTGAATTGAATCTAAAAGAATTGAATCAAAAAAATCGATTCGAATGGAATAAAAAAGAACCGAATCGAACCAAATCGATTCGAAAAGAAAGGAATTCGAATCGAATTGAATCCAAAAGAATCGAATGGTATCGAATTGAATCGAAAAGAGTTGAATCATATCTAATTGAATTGAAAAGAATCAAATTGAATAGAACCGAAAAGAATCGAATCGAATCGAATCGAAAAGAATCGAATCGTATCGAATAGAAAAGAATCAAATCAAATTGAAAAGAATCAAAACGAATTGAATCGAAAAGAATCGAAAAAATCTAATAAAAAAGAATCGAATCGAATCGAAAACAATTGAATCGAAAAGAATCGAATCGAATCGAAAGGAATCGAAAAGAATAGAAAACTATCAATTCGAATCGAAAAGAATCGAATCGAATTGAAAAGAATCGAATTGAATCAAAAAATCGAATTGAACCTTAAAGAACAGAATCGAATTGAAAAGAATCGAATCAAATCAAAAAGAACCAAATCGAATCAAATTGAAAAGAATCAACTTGTAAAGAATCTAATCGAATAGATTCAAATCGAATCGAATCGAATCGAATAGAATAGAATCGAATCGAAAAGAATAGAATCGAATCGAAAAAAATCGAATTGAATCGAATCTAAAAGAATTGAATCGAAAAAATCGATTCGAATGGAATAAAAAAGAATCGAATCGAATCAAATTGATTCAAAAAGAAAGGAATTCGAATCGAATTGAATCGAAAAGAATCGAATGGTATCGAATTGAATCAAAAAGAATCGAATCAGGGATCCCTGGGTGGCGCAGTGGTTTAGCGCCTGCCTTTGGCCCAGGGCGCGATTCTGGAGACCCGGGATCGAATCCCACGTCAGGCTCCCGGTGCATGGAGCCTGCTTCTCCCTCTGCCTGTGTCTCTGCCTCTCTCTCTCTCTCTCTGTGACTATCATAAATAAATAAAAAAAAAATTAAAAAAAAAAAAAAGAATCGAATCATATCTAATTGAATTGAAAAGAATCAAATTGAATAGAACCGAAAAGAATCGAATCGAATCGAATCGAAAAGAATCGAATCGTATCGAATAGAAAAGAATCAAATCAAATTGAAAAGAATCAAATCGAATTGAATCGAAAAGAATCGAAAAAATCTAATAAAAAAGAATTGAATCGAAAATATTGAATCGAATGGAAAAGAATCGAATCGAATCGAAAAGAATTGAGTGGAAAAGAATCGAATCGAATTGAATTGAAAGGAATCGAATTGAATCGAAAAGAATCGAATCGAATGGAAAACAATTGAATCGAAAAGAATCGAATCGAATCGAAAGGAATCGAAAAGAATAGAAAACTATCAATTCGAATCGAAAAGAATCGAATCGAATTGAAAAGAATCGAATTGAATCAAAAAATTGAATTGAACCTTAAAGAACAGAATCGAATTGAAAAGAATCGAATCGAATCACAAAGAACCAAATCGAATCAAATCGAAAAGAATCGAATTGTAAAGAATCTAATCAAATAGATTCAAATCGAATTGAATCGAATCGAATCGAATTGAAAAGAATCGAATCGAATTGAAAAATCGAATTGAATCGAATCTAAAAGAATTGAATCAAAAAAATCGATTCGATTGGAATCAAAAAGAATCGAATCGAATCAAATTGATTAGAAAAGAAAGGAATTCGAATCAAATTGAATAGAAAAGAATCGAATAGATTTGAATCGAATCGAATCGAAAAAATGTGAAACGAATGTAATCAGATCGAATGGAAAAGAATCGAATCGAATCGAAAAGAATTGAATCGAATCGAACCGAATCAAGAATAATCAAATAGATCGAATCAAAAAGAATCAAATCGATTTGAAATGAATAGAGTAGAATCGAATCAAAGCGAAGTGAAAAGATTCGAATCGAATCGAAATGAATCGAATTGAATCCAAAACAATTGAATCGAATTGAACAGTATCTAATCAAATCCAAAAAATCGAATCGAATCAAATCAAAAAAAATCGAATCAAAAAGAATCTAATCAAAACAAAAAATATCCAATTGTATCGAATCAAATCGTAAACAATCAAATCGAATCAAATCGAAAAGAATCAAATTTAATCGAATCGAAAAGAATCGAATGGTATCGAATTGAATAGAAAAGAATCGAATCATATCTAATTGAATTGAACAGAATCAAATCGAATAGAACCGAAAAGAATCGAATCGAATCAAAAAGAATAAAAAAATCTAATAAAAAAGAATCGAATAAAAAATATCGAATCGAATGGAAAAGAATCGAAAAGAATCGAATTGAATTGAATCGAAAGGAATCGAATCGAAACAAAAAGAATCGAATCTAAAAGAATCGAATCAAATCGAAAAAATTGAATCGAAAAGAATCGAGGGATCCCTGGGTGGCACAGCGGTTTGGCGCCTGCCTTTGGCCCAGGGCGTGATCCTGGAGACCCGGGATCGAATCCCACGTCGGGCTCCCAGTGCATGGAGCCTGCTTTTCCCTCTGCCTGTGTCTCTCTCTCTCTCTCTCTCCTCTCTCTCTGTGACTATCATAAATAAATAAAAATTAAAAAAAAAGAAAAGAATCGAATCGAATCGAAAGGAATCGAAAAGAATAGAAAACTATCAATTCGAATCGAAAAGAATCGAATCGAATCGAAAAGAATCGAATTGAATAAAAAAATCGAAATGAACCTTAAAGAACAGAATCAAATTGAAAAAAATCGAATCGAAAAGAACTGAATCAAATCAAATCGAAAAGAATCGGATTGAAAAGAATCTAAAAGAATCGGATTGAAAAGAATCTAATCGAATAGATTCAAATCGAATTGAATCGAATCAAATCGAATTGAAAAGAATAGAATCGAATTGAAAAAAATTGAATCGAATCTAAAAGAATTGAATCGAAAAAATCGATTCGAATGGAATCAAAAAGAATCAAATCGAATCAAAGCGATTCGAAAAGAAAGGAATTCGAATCGAATTGAATTGAAAAGAATCTAATCGAATTGAAAAAATTCGAAATGAATCTAATCAGATCGAATGGAAAAGAATCGAATCGAATCGAAAAGAATTGAATCGAATCGAACTGAATTGAAAATAATCGAATAGATCGAATCAAAAAGAATCAAATCGATTTGAAATGAATAGAGTAGAATCGAATCGAAGCGAAGTGAAGAGATTCGAATCGAATCAAAAAGAATCGAAAAGAATCGAATTGAATCCAAAAGAATTGAATCGAATCGAATAGTATCGAATCGAATCCAAAGAATCGAATCGAATCAAATCGAAAATAATCGAATTGAAAAGAATCGAATCGAAACGAAAAGAATCCAATTGTATCGAATCAAATCGTAAACAAACAAATCGAATCGAATCGAAAAGAATTGAATGGTATCGAATAGAATCGAAAAGAATCGAATCATATCTAATTGAATTGAAAATAATCAAATAGAATCGAATAGAATCGAAAAGAATCGAATTGAAAAGAATCGAATCGAATACCAGCGAAAAGAATCGAATCGAATGGAACCGAATCGAAAATAATCGAATAGATCGAATCAAAAAGAATCGAATCGATTTGAAATGAATAGAGTAGAATCGAATCAAAGCGAAGTGAAGATTCAAATCGAATTGAAACGAATCAAATTGAACGCAAAAGAATTGAATCAAATCGAACAGTATCTAATCGAATCCAAAGAATCGAATCAAATCAAATCGAAAAGAATCGAATCAAAACGAAAAGAATCCAACTGTATCAAATCAAATCATAAACAATCAAATCGAATCGAATTGAAAAGAATCAAATTGAATCGAATTGAAAAGAATCTAATGGTATCGAATTGAATCGAAAAGAATCGAATCATATCTAATTGAATTGAAAAGAATCAAATCGAATAGAACCGAAAAGAATCGAATCGAAAAGAATCAAATCGTATCGAATCGAATCAAAAAGAATCGAATTGAATAGCATCGAAAATAATTGAATTGAATCGAAAAGAATCGAATCGAATCAAAAAGAATTGAATCGAATTTAATCAAAAAGAATCGAATCGAACTGAAAAGAATCGAATCGAATGGAATCGAATCGAATCGAATCGAAAAGAATTGAATCGAATCAAACCGAATTGAAAATAATTGAATAGATCGAATCAAAAAGAATCGATTGATTTGAAATGAATAGAGTAGAATCTAATCGAAGCGAAGCGAAAAGATTTGAATCAAATTGAAAAGAATCAAAACGAATCAAATTGAATCCGAAAGAATTAAATCGAATCGAATCCAAAGAATCAAATTGAATCAAATCGAAAAGAATCGAATTGAAAATAAATCGAAACGAAAAGAATCCAATTGTATTGAATCAAATAGTAAACAATCAAACCGAATCGAATCGAAAAGAATCAAATTGAATCGAATCGAATGGTATCAAATTGAATTGAAAAGAATCGAATCATATCTAATTGAATTGAAAAGAATCAAATCGAATAGAACCGAAAAGAATCGAATCGAATCAAAAAGAATCGAATCGTATCGAATCGAATCGAATAGCATCGAAAAGAATCGAAATGAATAGAAAAGAATCGAATTGAATTGAATCGAAAAGAATCTAATCGAATTGAATAGCATTGAAATGAATCAAATCGAAAAGAATCGAATTGAATAGCATTGAAACGAATCGAATAAAAATGAAAAGAATCGAATCGAATTGAAAAGAATTGAATCAAATAAAATCGAAAAGAATCGAATCGAAACAAAAAGAATCGAATCAAATCAAATCGAATTGAAAAGAATCGAATCGAATCAAAGAATAGAATCGTATAGAATCTAATTGAAAAGAACCGAATCACATTGAATTGAATTGAAAAGAATCGAATCGAAAAGAATCAAAACGAATCGAATCGTAAAGAATCGAATCAAAAAGAATCGCATCGAAAAGAATCGAATCAAATTGACTCGAAAAGAATTGAAAAGAATCGAATCGAATCAAAAAGAATCAAATCAAAAAGAATCGAAACAGGGATCCCTGGGTGGCACAGCGGTTTGGCGCCTGCCTTTGGCCCAGGGCGTGATCCTGGAGACCCGGGATCGAATCCCACGTCGGGCTCCCGGTGCATGGAGCCTGCTTCTCCCTCTGCCTGTGTCTCTGCCTCTCTCTCTCTCACTGTGTGCCTATCATGAATAAATAAAAAAAATTAAAAAAAAAAGAAAAGACTCGAATCGTAAGATTCGAATTGAAACGAATCAAAAACTATTGAATCAAAACGAAAAAAATCGAATCGAATTGAATTGAAAAGAATCAAATTGAATGGAAAAGGATCAAATCGAATCGTATTGAATAGAAAAGAATCAAATCAAATTGAAAAGAATCGTATCGAATCGAATCGAAAAGAATAAAAAAATCTAATAAAAAAGAATCGAATTGAATTGAAAATATCGAATCGAATGGAAAAGAATCGAATCAAATTGAATCGAAAAGAATCGAACAGAATCGAATCGAAAAGAATTGAATCAAATTGAAAAGAATCGAATCCAAAATAATCGAATCCAAGAGTCGAATCGAAAAGAATCGAATCGATACGAAAAACCCGAATCGATTCTAATCGTATTGACTCGAAAATAATCGAATCGAATCAATTGAATCGAATCGAATCGAAAAGAATCGAATCGAGTCAAATCAAATCAAAAAGAATCGAATCGAATCGATTCAAAAAGAAATTCAAACAGAAAAGAATCGAATTGAAGACTCGAATCGAATCGAATCGAAAAAAATCGAATGAAATCGCACCAAATTAAAAGAATCGAATCGAATGGAAGTGAAAATAATCGAATCAAATAGAAGCAAATAAAAAAGAATCGAATTGAATCGAAACGAATTGAATCGAATCGATTCGAAATGAAAGGAATTCAAATCAAAAACACTCAAATAGAAAGATTCAAATAGAATAGAATCGAATAGAAAAGAATTGAATCGAATCGAAAAGAAACGAATAGAAAAATATCCAATTGAAACGAAAAACAGTGAATCTAATTGAATCGAAGAGAATCAAATCGAATCGAAAAAGATCAAATCGAATCGAATCGAAAAGACTGGAATTGAATCAAATCGAATCGAAAAAAATCAAATCGAATCGAAAAGAATCAAATTGAATTGTATCAAAAAGAAAAGAAATCGAATCGAATCGAATAGAAAAGAATCGAAAAAATCTAATATAAAAGAATCGAATCGAAACGAAAATATCGAATTGAACGGAAAAGAATCGAATCGAATCGAAAAATATTGAATGGGAAATAATCGAATCAAATAGAAAAGAATCGAGTCAAATCGAAAAGAATTGAATTCAATTGAATCGAAAAGAATCGAATCGAAAAGAATTGAATCGAATAGATTTGAATTGAATCGAATCGAATCGAATCGAATGAAAATAATCGAATTGAATCAAAAAGAATAGAACTGAATCGAAAAGAATCATATCAAATCGAAAAGAATGGAATCGAATCGAAAAGGATCGATTCGAAAAGGATCAAATCGACGAATCGAAAAAAATCGAATAGAAAAGAAACGAATCGAATCGAATCGATTTGAAAAGAATCAAATCAAATCGAAAAGAATCTAATCGAAACGAATCGAATCCAAATGAATCGAATCAAAGAGTCGAATGAAAACAATCGAATCAATTTAAAAAAACGAATCGAATTGAAAAGAATCGAAAAGAATTGAATCGAATTGAAAGGAATCGAATCGAATCGAAAAGAATCGAATCAAATAAAAAAAAGAATCGAAAAAACTTAATAAAAAAGAATCAAATCAAATTGAACATATAGAATCGAATGGAAAATAATCGAATCGAATCAAAAAGAAATGATGGAAAAGAATCGAAACGAATTGAATCGAAAGGAATCGAATCGTATCGAAAAGAATCGAATTGAAAAAAATCGAATCGAATCGAATTGAAAAAATCGAAAATAATAGAAAAGTATTGAATTGAATCGAAAAGAATCAACTCGAATCGAATAGAACAGAATCAAATTGAATAAAAAAATCGAATTGTACCAAAAAGAACAGAATAGAATTGAAAAGAATCGAATCGAATAAAAAAGAACCGAATTGAATCAAATCGAAAAGAATCAAATTGAAAAGAATCTAAACGAATAGATTCAAATCGATTTGAATCGAATCGAAAAGAACCAAATCGAAATGAAAATAATCGAATCAAATCGAACTGAATTGAATCTAAAAGAATTGAATCAAAAAAATCGATTCGAATGGAATAAAAAAGAACCGAATCGAACCAAATCGATTCGAAAAGAAAGGAATTCGAATCGAATTGAATCCAAAAGAATCGAATGGTATCGAATTGAATCGAAAAGAGTTGAATCATATCTAATTGAATTGAAAAGAATCAAATTGAATAGAACCGAAAAGAATCGAATCGAATCGAATCGAAAAGAATCGAATCGTATCGAATAGAAAAGAATCAAATCAAATTGAAAAGAATCAAAACGAATTGAATCGAAAAGAATCGAAAAAATCTAATAAAAAAGAATCGAATCGAATCGAAAACAATTGAATCGAAAAGAATCGAATCGAATCGAAAGGAATCGAAAAGAATAGAAAACTATCAATTCGAATCGAAAAGAATCGAATCGAATTGAAAAGAATCGAATTGAATCAAAAAATCGAATTGAACCTTAAAGAACAGAATCGAATTGAAAAGAATCGAATCAAATCAAAAAGAACCAAATCGAATCAAATTGAAAAGAATCAACTTGTAAAGAATCTAATCGAATAGATTCAAATCGAATCGAATCGAATCGAATAGAATAGAATCGAATCGAAAAGAATAGAATCGAATCGAAAAAAATCGAATTGAATCGAATCTAAAAGAATTGAATCGAAAAAATCGATTCGAATGGAATAAAAAAGAATCGAATCGAATCAAATTGATTCAAAAAGAAAGGAATTCGAATCGAATTGAATCGAAAAGAATCGAATGGTATCGAATTGAATCAAAAAGAATCGAATCAGGGATCCCTGGGTGGCGCAGTGGTTTAGCGCCTGCCTTTGGCCCAGGGCGCGATTCTGGAGACCCGGGATCGAATCCCACGTCAGGCTCCCGGTGCATGGAGCCTGCTTCTCCCTCTGCCTGTGTCTCTGCCTCTCTCTCTCTCTCTCTGTGACTATCATAAATAAATAAAAAAAAAATTAAAAAAAAAAAAAAGAATCGAATCATATCTAATTGAATTGAAAAGAATCAAATTGAATAGAACCGAAAAGAATCAAATCGAATCGAATCGAAAAGAATCGAATCGTATCGAATAGAAAAGAATCAAATCAAATTGAAAAGAATCAAATCGAATTGAATCGAAAAGAATCGAAAAAATCTAATAAAAAAGAATTGAATCGAAAATATTGAATCGAATGGAAAAGAATCGAATCGAATCGAAAAGAATTGAGTGGAAAAGAATCGAATCGAATTGAATTGAAAGGAATCGAATTGAATCGAAAAGAATCGAATCGAATGGAAAACAATTGAATCGAAAAGAATCGAATCGAATCGAAAGGAATCGAAAAGAATAGAAAACTATCAATTCGAATCGAAAAGAATCGAATCGAATTGAAAAGAATCGAATTGAATCAAAAAATTGAATTGAACCTTAAAGAACAGAATCGAATTGAAAAGAATCGAATCGAATCACAAAGAACCAAATCGAATCAAATCGAAAAGAATCGAATTGTAAAGAATCTAATCAAATAGATTCAAATCGAATTGAATCGAATCGAATCGAATTGAAAAGAATCGAATCGAATTGAAAAATCGAATTGAATCGAATCTAAAAGAATTGAATCAAAAAAATCGATTCGATTGGAATCAAAAAGAATCGAATCGAATCAAATTGATTAGAAAAGAAAGGAATTCGAATCAAATTGAATAGAAAAGAATCGAATAGATTTGAATCGAATCGAATCGAAAAAATGTGAAACGAATGTAATCAGATCGAATGGAAAAGAATCGAATCGAATCGAAAAGAATTGAATCGAATCGAACCGAATCAAGAATAATCAAATAGATCGAATCAAAAAGAATCAAATCGATTTGAAATGAATAGAGTAGAATCGAATCAAAGCGAAGTGAAAAGATTCGAATCGAATCGAAATGAATCGAATTGAATCCAAAACAATTGAATCGAATTGAACAGTATCTAATCAAATCCAAAAAATCGAATCGAATCAAATCAAAAAAAATCGAATCAAAAAGAATCTAATCAAAACAAAAAATATCCAATTGTATCGAATCAAATCGTAAACAATCAAATCGAATCAAATCGAAAAGAATCAAATTTAATCGAATCGAAAAGAATCGAATGGTATCGAATTGAATAGAAAAGAATCGAATCATATCTAATTGAATTGAACAGAATCAAATCGAATAGAACCGAAAAGAATCGAATCGAATCAAAAAGAATAAAAAAATCTAATAAAAAAGAATCGAATAAAAAATATCGAATCGAATGGAAAAGAATCGAAAAGAATCGAATTGAATTGAATCGAAAGGAATCGAATCGAAACAAAAAGAATCGAATCTAAAAGAATCGAATCAAATCGAAAAAATTGAATCGAAAAGAATCGAGGGATCCCTGGGTGGCACAGCGGTTTGGCGCCTGCCTTTGGCCCAGGGCGTGATCCTGGAGACCCGGATCGAATCCCACGTCGGGCTCCCAGTGCATGGAGCCTGCTTTTCCCTCTGCCTGTGTCTCTCTCTCTCTCTCTCTCTCTCTCTCTGTGACTATCATAAATAAATAAAAATTAAAAAAAAAGAAAAGAATCGAATCGAATCGAAAGGAATCGAAAAGAATAGAAAACTATCAATTCGAATCGAAAAGAATCGAATCGAATCGAAAAGAATCGAATTGAATAAAAAAATCGAAATGAACCTTAAAGAACAGAATCAAATTGAAAAAAATCGAATCGAAAAGAACTGAATCAAATCAAATCGAAAAGAATCGGATTGAAAAGAATCTAAAAGAATCGGATTGAAAAGAATCTAATCGAATAGATTCAAATCGAATTGAATCGAATCAAATCGAATTGAAAAGAATAGAATCGAATTGAAAAAAATTGAATCGAATCTAAAAGAATTGAATCGAAAAAATCGATTCGAATGGAATCAAAAAGAATCAAATCGAATCAAAGCGATTCGAAAAGAAAGGAATTCGAATCGAATTGAATTGAAAAGAATCTAATCGAATTGAAAAAATTCGAAATGAATCTAATCAGATCGAATGGAAAAGAATCGAATCGAATCGAAAAGAATTGAATCGAATCGAACTGAATTGAAAATAATCGAATAGATCGAATCAAAAAGAATCAAATCGATTTGAAATGAATAGAGTAGAATCGAATCGAAGCGAAGTGAAGAGATTCGAATCGAATCAAAAAGAATCGAAAAGAATCGAATTGAATCCAAAAGAATTGAATCGAATCGAATAGTATCGAATCGAATCCAAAGAATCGAATCGAATCAAATCGAAAATAATCGAATTGAAAAGAATCGAATCGAAACGAAAAGAATCCAATTGTATCGAATCAAATCGTAAACAAACAAATCGAATCGAATCGAAAAGAATTGAATGGTATCGAATAGAATCGAAAAGAATCGAATCATATCTAATTGAATTGAAAATAATCAAATAGAATCGAATAGAATCGAAAAGAATCGAATTGAAAAGAATCGAATCGAATACCAGCGAAAAGAATCGAATCGAATGGAACCGAATCGAAAATAATCGAATAGATCGAATCAAAAAGAATCGAATCGATTTGAAATGAATAGAGTAGAATCGAATCAAAGCGAAGTGAAGATTCAAATCGAATTGAAACGAATCAAATTGAACGCAAAAGAATTGAATCAAATCGAACAGTATCTAATCGAATCCAAAGAATCGAATCAAATCAAATCGAAAAGAATCGAATCAAAACGAAAAGAATCCAACTGTATCAAATCAAATCATAAACAATCAAATCGAATCGAATTGAAAAGAATCAAATTGAATCGAATTGAAAAGAATCTAATGGTATCGAATTGAATCGAAAAGAATCGAATCATATCTAATTGAATTGAAAAGAATCAAATCGAATAGAACCGAAAAGAATCGAATCGAAAAGAATCAAATCGTATCGAATCGAATCAAAAAGAATCGAATTGAATAGCATCGAAAATAATTGAATTGAATCGAAAAGAATCGAATCGAATCAAAAAGAATTGAATCGAATTTAATCAAAAAGAATCGAATCGAACTGAAAAGAATCGAATCGAATGGAATCGAATCGAATCGAATCGAAAAGAATTGAATCGAATCAAACCGAATTGAAAATAATTGAATAGATCGAATCAAAAAGAATCGATTGATTTGAAATGAATAGAGTAGAATCTAATCGAAGCGAAGCGAAAAGATTTGAATCAAATTGAAAAGAATCAAAACGAATCAAATTGAATCCGAAAGAATTAAATCGAATCGAATCCAAAGAATCAAATTGAATCAAATCGAAAAGAATCGAATTGAAAATAAATCGAAACGAAAAGAATCCAATTGTATTGAATCAAATAGTAAACAATCAAACCGAATCGAATCGAAAAGAATCAAATTGAATCGAATCGAATGGTATCAAATTGAATTGAAAAGAATCGAATCATATCTAATTGAATTGAAAAGAATCAAATCGAATAGAACCGAAAAGAATCGAATCGAATCAAAAAGAATCGAATCGTATCGAATCGAATCGAATAGCATCGAAAAGAATCGAAATGAATAGAAAAGAATCGAATTGAATTGAATCGAAAAGAATCTAATCGAATTGAATAGCATTGAAATGAATCAAATCGAAAAGAATCGAATTGAATAGCATTGAAACGAATCGAATAAAAATGAAAAGAATCGAATCGAATTGAAAAGAATTGAATCAAATAAAATCGAAAAGAATCGAATCGAAACAAAAAGAATCGAATCAAATCAAATCGAATTGAAAAGAATCGAATCGAATCAAAGAATAGAATCGTATAGAATCTAATTGAAAAGAACCGAATCACATTGAATTGAATTGAAAAGAATCGAATCGAAAAGAATCAAAACGAATCGAATCGTAAAGAATCGAATCAAAAAGAATCGCATCGAAAAGAATCGAATCAAATTGACTCGAAAAGAATTGAAAAGAATCGAATCGAATCAAAAAGAATCAAATCAAAAAGAATCGAAACAGGGATCCCTGGGTGGCACAGCGGTTTGGCGCCTGCCTTTGGCCCAGGGCGTGATCCTGGAGACCCGGGATCGAATCCCACGTCGGGCTCCCGGTGCATGGAGCCTGCTTCTCCCTCTGCCTGTGTCTCTGCCTCTCTCTCTCTCCGTGTGACTATCATGAATAAATAAATTTAAAAAAAATTTAAAAAAAAGATTCGAAACGAATCGATTCAAATTGAATGAAATTGAATCGATTCGAATTGAAAAGAATCAAATCGAATAGAATTGAAACGAAAAAAATCGAAACGAATTGCATCGAATCGAAAATTGAATCGAATTGAATAAAAAATAATAGAATCGAATCGAATCGAAAATAATTGGAATTGAAACGATAATCGAATCGAATCAAATCAAATCGAGTCGAATCGAAAAGAATCGAATCGAATCAAATAGATTCAAAAACAATCGAAACAAATCAAATCGAATTAAAAATAATCGAATCGAATCGTATCGATTTGAATCGAAAAGAATCAAATTGAATTGAAAAGAAAAGAACCGAATCGAAAAGAATCGAATAGAATCGAATCAAAGAGAATCAAAATGAATCGAATCGAGTAGAATCGAATCGAAGCTAGGCGAAAAGAATCGAATCGAGTCAAAAATTATCTAAACGAATCCAATTGAATCCAAAAGAATCGAATCAAATCGAAAAGAATCAAATCAAAATGTAACAAATTGAATCCAATTGATCGAATCGCATCAAATTGAAAAGAATCGAATCAAAACGAAAAGAATCGAATAGAATCGAATTGAAAAGAATCAAATCGAATAGAATAGAATCGAACAGAAATGATTCGAATGAAAAGAATCTTATCGAATCGAATCGAAAAGAATCGAATTGAATCGAAAAGAATCAAAATCGAATCGAATCGAAAAGAATTGAATCGGAAAGAATCGAATCGAAGAGAATCTAATCGAAACGAAAAGAATAAAATCGAATCGAAAAGAATAGAATACTATTGAAAAGAATCGAATCGAATCGAAAAGAATCGAATCGAATCGAAAAGAATCAAATCGAATTGACTGAATCGAAAAGAATCGAATTGCATCGAATCGAAAATAATTGAATCAAATAAAAAATAATCAAATCGAATCGAATCAAAAATAATTGGAATTGAATTGAATCGATAATCGAATCGAATCAAATCGAGTCGAATCAAAAATAATCGAATCGAATCAAATCAATTTGAAAAAATCGAATCAAATTACATCGAATCAAAAATAATCGAATCGAATCGTATTGAATCAATTCGAATTGAAAAGAATCGAATCGAATCGAAATGAAGTGAAAAGAATCGAATAAAATCAAAGAGAAATCAAAAAGAATCAAATAGAAACGAAAAGAAATCGAATCGAAAAGATAGAATTGAATCGAATTGAAAAGAATCTATTCGAACCGAAAAGAATCGAATCGAATCGAATCGAAAGTATCAAATAGAATCGAATTTAAAAAATCAAATTGAATCGCAACGAATCAAAAAAATCAAATCAAATGTAAGTGAAAAGAATCGAATTGAATCTAATCGAATCGAATCGAAAAGAATCGAATCAAATCCATTCTAAAAGAAAGGAATTTGAATCGAAAAGACTCGAATCGAAAGATTCGAATCAAATCGAATCGAAACAAAAAGAATCGAATCGAATAGAATCGAAAAGAAACGAATAGAAAACTATCATATCGAAACGAAAAAAATCGTGTCAAATCGAATCGAATCAAAAAGGATTGAATCCATTCAAAACGAATCAAAAAGAATCGAATCGAATCGAAAAGAATCGAATCGAATTGAATCGAAAATAATCGAAACAAATCAAATAAAAAAGAATTGAATAGAAAAAATCGAATCGAAAAAAAAAAGAAAAAATCGAATCGAATTGAAAAGAATCAAATCGAATCGAAAAGAATTGAATCGAATCGAAAACAATCGAATCGAATCAAATTGAAAAGAATTGAATCGAAGAGTTTCGAATCGAATCGAATTGAATCGAAAAGAATCTAATCGAATCGAAAAGATTCCAATAGAATCGAAAAGAAACGAATCAAAAAGAATCGAATCGAATCAAAAAGAATCGAATCGAATCAAAAAGAATCGAGTCGAAAGGAATGGAATCGAAAAGAATCGAATCGAAAAGAATCGAATCGTTTAGAAAAAAACGAATCGAATTGAATAGAAAATAATCGAATCAAATCGAATTGAAAAGAATAGAAAATAATCGAATCCAATCGAAAAGAATCAAATCGAATTGTAAAGAATCGAATCGAATTGAATCGAACAGAATCGAATCAAATCGGAAAGAATCGAATCGAAAGAATCGAATCGAATCCAAAAGAATCCAATCGAAGAGTAGAATCGAAAAGAATTGAATCGATTCGAAAAGAACCGAATCGAATCAACCTGAAAAGAATCGAATCAAAAAGAATCGAAACGAGTCAAAAAGAATCAAATCGAATCAAAAGAATCAAATTAAATCGATTCGAAAAGAAAGAAATTCGAATCGAAAAGACTCGAATCGAAAAGAATCGAATCGAATTGAATCGAAAAGAATCGAATCAAATCGAATCGAAAAGAAATGAATAGAAAGCTATCGAAACGAAATAAAAAATCGAATCGAATCGAATCAAAGAGAATCGAATTGAATGGAAAAAGATCGAATCGAATTGAATCGAAAAGAATCAAATCGAATCGAAAAGGATTGAATCAATTTGTATCGAATAGAAAAGAATCAAATCAATTCGAAAAGAATCGAATCGAAAAGAATAAAAAAATCTAATAAAAAATAGAATCAAATCGAAAATATTGAATCGAATGGAAAAGAATCGAATCGAATGGAAAGAATCGAATCGAATTGAATCGAAAAGAATCGAATTGTATCGAATGGAATCGAAAAGAATCGAATCATATTGAATTGAATCGAAAAGAATCGAATAGAACCGAAAAGAATCGAATCGAATACAATCGAAAAGGATCGTATCGAATCGAATCAAATTGAATCAAAAAGAATCGATTCCAATGGAATTGAATTGAAAAGGAACGAATCGAACAGTTCCGAATCTAATAGAAAAGAATTGAATCAAATAAAATCGAAAAGAATCTAATTGAAACAAAAAGAATCGAATCGAATTGAAAAGAATCGAATCGAATCGAAATGAAAAAAATCAAAGAGAATCGAATCGAATAGAAAAGAATTGAATCAAAAAAATCGAATTGAAAAGAATCGAGTTGAGTTGAATCAAATCGAAAATAATTGAGTCAGGATCCCTGGGTGGCGCAGCGGTTTGGCGCCTGCCTTTGTCCCAGGGCGTGATCCTGGAGACCCAGGATCAAATCCCACGTCGGGCTCCCGGTGCATGGAGCCTGCTTCTCCCTCTGCCTGTGTCTCTGCCTCTCTCTCTCTGTGTGTCTATCATGAATAAATAAATAAAATCTTAAAAAAAGAAAAGAATCGAGTCGAATTGTATCGAATAGAAAAGAATCAAATCGAATAGAAAAGAATCGAATTGAATGGAATCGAATCGATTCGAATTGAATCGAAAAAAAATCAATCGAATCGAATTGAATTGAAAAGAATCGAATAGATTTGAATTGAAATTAATCAAAAAAATCGAAATGAATCGAATCATATCGAATGGAAAAGAATCGAATCGAATCGAAAAGAATCGAATCGAACTGAATCGAAAAAAATCGAATCGAAAAGAACCGAAAAGAATCAAATCGAATTGAATCGAAAAGAATCGTATCTAATAGAATCAAATTGAATCGAAAAGAATCGAATAGATTCTAATCGAATTGAATCGAAAAGAATTGAATCGAACAGTATCGAATCTAATTGAAATGAATCAAATAAAATAAAATAGAAAAGAATCAAATTGAAATGAAAAGAATCGAATCGAATTGAATTGAAAACAATCTAATTGAATCGAATCGAAAAGCAACGAATAGAAAAGAATCGAATCGAAACGGAAAGAATCGTATTGAATCGAAAAGATTGAATTGAAAAGAATCGAATTGAATCGAATCTAATCGATAAGAATAGAATTAAATCGAATCAAAAAGAATCGAATCAAACCATCGAATTGAGTCGAATCAAAAATAATTGAATCGAATCGAAAAAAATCAAATTGAATCGAATCGAATCGAATTGAAAAGAATCGATCAAATCGAAAAGAATCGAATCGAATTGAAAAGAATCGAATTGAAAAGTATCGAATCGAATCGAATTGAATCGAATTGAATCGAAAACAATCGAATCGAATCGAAAAGAATCGAATCAAATAAAAAAAACGAATCGAATCAAAAAGAATCGAATCAAACGAAAGATTTGAATCGAATTGAATCGAATCGAAAGGAATCGAATTGAATCAAAAAAATCAAATTGAAACGAAAATAATAGAATCGAATCGAAGAGAATCAAATCGAAAAGATTGGGATCCCTGGGTGGCGCAACAGTTTAGCGCCTGCCTTTGGCCCAGGGCGCGATCCTGGAGACCCGGGATCGAGTCCCACATCAGGCTCCCGGTGCATGGAGCCTGCTTCTCCCTCTGCCTGTGTCTCTGCCTCTCTCTCTCTCTCTCTGTGACTATCATAAAAATAAAAAAAAATTAAAAAAAAACAAATCGAAAAGAATAGAATCGAATCGTATTGAAAAGAATCGAATCAAATCGAATGGAAAAGAATCGAATCGAATCGAAAAAAAATCGAGTCGAATTGAAAAGAATCGAATCGTAAACAATCGAATTGAATCGCATCGAAAAGATTTGAATCAAATCGAACTGAAAAGAATCGAATTGAAACGAATCGAATCAAAAAGACTCGAATTGAATCGAATCTAAAAGAAGCGAATCGAATAAAATTGAATCAAATAGAAAAGAATCTATCTAATTGAAAAGAATCGAATCGATAAGAAACGAATTGAAAGAATTGAATCGAATCGACTCGAAAAATAATTGAATCAGGGATCCCTGGGTGGCGCAGCGGTTTAGCGCCTGCCTTTGGCCCAAGGGCGTGATCCTGGAGACCCGGGATCGAATCCCACATCAGGCTCTGGGTGCATGGAGCCTGCTTCTCCCTCTGCCTATGTCTCTGCCTCTCTCTCTCTCTCTCTGTGACTATCATAAAAAAAAATAAAAAATAAATAAAAAAAATTTAAAAAAAATGAATTGAATCGAATCATAATAATTGAATTGAATCGAAAAGGATGAATCGAATCAAATCGAAAAGAATCGAATCGAATCGAAATCAAATCGAATCAAATTGAAAAGTACCGAATCTAATAGATTCGAATTGAATTGAATCAAATCAAAAAGAATCGAATCGAATCGAAAAGAATTGAATTGAATCGATTCGAATAAAAAAGAATCAAAAGGAATCAAATCGAAAAGAATTGAATCAAATCCAATCAAAAAGTATAGAAACAAATCGAATGAAAAAGAATCGAATCAAATCACAAAAATCGAATTGAACTGAAAAGAATCGAATTGAATCGAAAAGAACCGAATCGAATCAAATCGAAAAGAATCGAATTGAAAGGAATCTAATCAAATAGATTCAAATCGAATCGAATCGAAAAGAATTGAATCGAATTGAAAAGAATCGAATCGAATTGAATCAAAAAGTATCGAATTGAATTGAAAAAACGAAGTGAATCTAATCTAAAAGAATCGAATCGAATCGAAACAAATTGAAAAGATCTTATGGAATCGAATAGAAAAGAATCGAATCAAATCGAATCAAATCCATTTGAAAAGAAAGGAATTCGAATTGAAAAGACTCGAATCGAAAAGAATCGAATCGACGCGATTCGAAAAAAATCGAATCGAATCACACGGAATAAAAGAATCAAATCGAATGGAAGTGTAAAGAATCGAAAAGAATCGAATCAAATCGAAAAGAATTCAATCGAATCGAATCGAAAGATTCAAATCGAATCAAATAAAAAAGAAACAAATTGAAAACTATCGAATCAAATCGAAAAAAATTGAATCGAATCAAATCGCATTGAAAAATATCCAATAGAATCGAATTGAAAAGAATTGAATCGAATCAAATAGAAAAGAATCGAATTGAATCGTTTGGAAAAGAAAGGAATTCAAATCGAAAAGACTCGAATCGTAAGATTTGAATCGAATCGAATCAAAAAGAAACGAATCAAAAACTATCAAATCGAAACGAAAAAAATTGAATCGAATCGAATCGAAAAGAATAAAATCAAATCGAAAAGGATCAAATTGAATCGTATCGAATAGAAAAGAATCAAATCAAATTGAAAAGAATCGAATCGAATTGAATCGAAAAGAATCCAAAAAATCTAATAGAAAAGAATCGAATCGAATCAAAAATATCGAATCGAATGGAAAAGAATCGAATCGAATTGAAGAGAATTGAGTGGAAAAGAATCGAATCGAATTGAATCGAAAGGAATCGAATCGAATCAAAAAGAATCGAATTGAAAAGAATCGAATCGAATAAAATAATCGAATCGAAAAGAATCAAATTGAATCGAATGGAATCGAAAAGAATAGAAAACTATCGATTCGAATCGAAAAGAATCAACTCGAATCGAATCGAAAAGAATCGAGTTGAATCAAAGAAATCGAATTGAACCTTAAAGAACAGAATTGAATTGAAAAGAATCGAATTGAATCAAAAAGAACCAAAATCGAATCAAATAGAAAAGAATTGAATTGAAAAGAATCTAATCAAATAGATTCAAAACGAATTGAATGGAATCGAATAGAATCGAATCAAATCGAAAAGAATCAAATCGAATTGAAAAAAATTGAATTGATTCCAATCTAAAAGAATTGAATCGAAAAAATCGATTCTAATGGAATCAAAAAGAATCGGATCGAATCAAATCAATTCGAAAAGAAAGGAATTCGAATCGAATTGAATTGAAAAGAATCGAATAGATTCGAATCGAATTGAATCGAAAAAATTAGAAATGATTCTAATCAGATCGAATGGAAAAGAATCGAATCGAATCGAAAAGAATTGAATCGAATCGAACCGAATCGAAAATAATCGAATAGATCAAATCAAAAAGAATTGATCGATTTGAAATGAATAGAGTAGAATCGAATCAAAGCGAAGTGAAAAGATTCGAATCGAATTGAAAAGAATCGAAATGAATCGAATTGAATCCAAAAGAATTGAATCGAATCGAAGAGTATCGAATCGAATCCAAAGAATCGAATCAAATTGAAAAGAATCGAATTGAAAAGAATCGAATCGAAACGAAAAGAATCCAATTGTATCAAATCAAATCGTAAACAATCAAATCGAATTGAATCGAAAAGAATCAAATTGAATCGAATCGAAAAGAATCAAATGGTA
The DNA here is from genome assembly GCF_053574225.1 of Canis aureus. Taxonomy (NCBI): domain Eukaryota; kingdom Metazoa; phylum Chordata; class Mammalia; order Carnivora; family Canidae; genus Canis; species Canis aureus. Next base: position 53,086,921 of record NC_135632.1, on the reverse strand, counting down.
TCGAAAAGAATCGAATCATATCTAATTGAATTGAAAAGATTCAAATAGAATAGAACCGAAAAGAATCGAATTGAATCAAAAAGAATCGAATCGAATAGCATCGAAAAGAATCGAATCGAATCGAAAAGAATCAAATCGAACCGAATCGAAAAGTTTTGAATCGAATTGAATCGAAAAGAATCTAATAGGGATCCCTGGGTGGCGCAGCGGTTTGGCGCCTGCCTTTGGCCCAGGGCGCGATCCTGGAGACCCAGGATCGAATCCCACATCGGGCTCCCGGTGCATGGAGCCTGCTTCTCCCTCTGCCTGTGTCTTTGCCTCTCTCTCTCTGTGACTATCATAAAATAAATAAAAATTAAAAAAAATTTATTAAAAAAAAAGAATCGAATAGATTCGAATCGAATCAAATTGAAAAAATTCAAACGAATCTAATCAGATCAAATGGAAAAGAATCGAATCGAATCGAAAAGAATTGAATCGAATCGATCTGAATCAAAAATAATCGAATAGATGGAATGAAAAAGAATCAATCGATTTGAAATGAATAGAGTAGAATCTAATCGAACGAAGCGAAAAGATTTTAATCGAATTGAAAAGAATCGAATAAAATAAAATCAAAAAGAATCTAATTGAAACGAAAAGAATCGAATCGAATGGAATCTAATTGAAAATAATTGAATCGAATCGAAACGAAAAGAATCAAATCGAAGAGAATAGAATTGAATAGAAAAGAATCGAATCGAAAAAATCAAATAAAAAAGAATAGAGTTGAGTTGAATCGAATTGAAAAGAATCGAGTAGAATCGTATCAAATAGAAAAGAATCTAATCGAATAGAAAAGAATCGAATCGAATGGAATAGAATAGAAAGGAATCAAAAAGAATCAATCGAATCGAATTGAATCGAAAAGAATCAAATAGATTCGAATCAAAACGAATTGAAAAAAAATCGAAACGAATCGAATCGTATCGAATGGAAAAGAATCGAACCGAGTGGAAAATAATTGAATCGAACAGATCTGAAAAGAATCGAATCGAATTGAATAGAAAAAATCATATCGAATCGAATCGAATTGAATCAGAAAGAATCGAATCGATTCCAATTGAATTGAATCGAGAAGAATCGAATCGAATAGTATCAAATCTAATTGAAATGAATCGAATCAAATAAAATAGAAAAGAATCAAATCAAAACAAAAAGAATCGAATCAAATAAAATTGAAAAGAATAGAATCAAATAAAATCGAAAAGAATCAAATCGAAACAAAAAGAATCGAATCGAAAAGATCGAATTGAAAAGAATCGAATCGAAAAGATCGAATTGATAAGAATCGAATCGAATCAAAAAGAATCGAATTGAAAAGTATCGAATCGAAATGAAAAGAATCAAATCAAATCGGAAAGATTGAATCGAATCGAATCAAAAAGAATTGAATCGAATCGAAAAGAATCGAATCTAATCAAATCGAATCAAAAAGAATCGAATTAGGGATCCCTGGGTGGCGCAGCGGTTTGGCGCCTGCCTTTGGCCCAGGGCGTGATCCTGGAGACCCGGGATCGAGTCCCACGTCGGGCTCCCGGTGCGTGGAGCCTGCTTCTCCCTCTGCCTATGTCTCTGCCTCTCTCTCTGTCTCTGTGTGACTATCATAAATAAAAAAAAGAATCGAATTGAATTGAAAATAATAGAATAGTATAGAATCTAATTGAAAAGAACCGAATCGTATTGAATTGAATCAAAAATAATCGAATCGAATTGAATCGAAAAAAATCGAATCGAATTGAAATGAAAAGAATCGAAACGAATCAAATCCTAAAGAATGGAATCGAAAATAATCGCATCGAAACGAAAGGAATTGAATCGAAAAGAATTGAAAAGAATCGAATCGAATAAAAAAGAATCGAATCGAATCGAAATGAATCGATTAGAAAAGAGTCAAATTGAATGAAATTGAATCGAAAAGAATTGAATCGATTCGAATTGAAAAGATTCAAATCGAATTGAATTGAAACGAAAAGAATCGAACCGAATCGAAAAGAATCAAATAGAATCGAATCAAAAAGAATCGAATCAAGTAGAATTGAATCGAAGGTAGGCGAAAAGAATCGAATCGAATAAAAAATTATCTAAACGAATCCAATTGAATCCAAAAGAATCGAACCGAATCGAATTGAAAAGAATTGAATCGAATCGAATAGAATAGAATCAAACAGAAATGATTCGAACGAAAAGAATCTTATCGAATCGAATCGAAAAGAATCAAATTGAATCGAACCGAAAAGAATCGAATCAAAGAGAATCTAATCGAAACGAAAAGAATCAAATCCAATCGAATTGAAAAGAATCGAATCGAAAAGATCAAATTGAAAAGAATCGAATTGAATCAAATCGAATCGAAAACAATCGACTTGAATCATATCGAATCGAAAAGAATCAAATCGAATCGAAAAGAATAGAATTGGGATCCCTGGGTGGCGCAGTGGTTTGGCACCTGCCTTTGGCCCAGGGTGCGATCCTGAAGACCCGGGATCGAATCCCACGTAGGGCTCCCGGTGCATGGAGTCTGCTTCTCCCTCTGCCTATGTCTCTCATTCTCTCTCTCTGTGACTATCATAAATAAATAAAAATTAAAAAAAAGAAAAGAATAGAGTTGTATTGAAAAGAATCGAATCGAATCGAAAAGAATCAAATTGAATCGAATGCAATCAAATAAAAAAGAATCGAATCAAATTGAAAAGAATCAAATCGAATTTAATGAATCAAAAAGAATCGAATCGAATCGAATTGCATCGAATCGAAAATAATTGAATCGAATTGAATAAAAATAATCGAATTGAATCGAATCAAAAATAGTTGGAATTAAATTGAATCGATAATCGAATCGAATCAAATCAAGTCGAATAGAAAATAATCGAATCGAATCAAATCAATTCGAAAAAATCGAATCAAATTACATCGAATCAAAAATAATCGAATCGAATCGTATTGAATCGATTCGAATTGAAAAGAATCGAATCGAATTGAATTGAAGTGAAAAGAATCGAATAAAATCGAAAAGAATCGAATAGAAATGAAAAGAATCGAATTGAATCGAATCGAATCGAAAAGAGTCAAATTGAATCGACTCGAAAGGAATCAAATCGAATCAAAAATTATCGAAAAGAATCCAATTGAATCCAAAAGAATTGAATCGAATCGAATTGAATCGAAAAGAATCAAATGGTACATTATCGAATCAAATCCAAAAGAATGGAATCGAGTCAAATCAAAAAGACTTGAATCGAATAGAATCAAATAAAAAAGAATCAAATCCAATGAAAAGAATCTTATCGAATCGAATCGAAAAGAATTGAATCGAAAAGAATCGAATCGAAGAGAATCTAATCAAAACGAAAAGAATCGAATCGAATCGAATCAAAAAGAATCAAATCGAAACAAGATTCGAATCGAATCGAATCGAAAAGAATCAAATTGAAAAGAATCTAATCGAATTGAAAAGAATCGAATCGAAAAAGTCGAATAAAAAATGAATCGAATCAAATCGTATAGAATCGAAAAGAATCGAATCGAATCGAAAAGAATCGAATCGAATGGAATCGAATCAAATCGAATTGAATCAAAAAGAATCAATCGAATCCAATTGAATCGAAAAGAATCGAATAGATTCGAATTGAAACGAATCGAAAAAATCGAAACGAATCGAATCATATCGAATGGAAAAAATCAAATCGAACTGAAAGAATCGAATCGAACTGAATGGAAAGGAATCATATTGAATCGAATTGAATTGAATCGAAAAGAATTGAATCAATTCCAATCGAATTGAATTGAAAAGAATCGAATCGAACAGTATCGAATCTAATTGAAATGAATCGAATCAAATAATATCGAAAAGAATTGAAACAAAAAGAATCGAATCGAATCGAAAAGAATCGAATCGAAAAGTATAGAATCGAAGTGAAAAGAATCAAATCAAATCGGAAGGATTGAATCGAATCGAATCAAAAAGAATCGAATTGAATCGAATCGAAAAGAATCGAATCTAATCAAATCGAATCGAAAATAATCGAATCGAATCGAAAAGAATAGAATTGTATAGAATCTAATTGAAAAGAACCGAATCAAAAAAAAAAGAACCAAATCCTTTTGAATTGAATCAAAAAGAATCTAATCAAATTGAATCGAAAAGAATCGAATCGAAACGAATCAAATCGAAAAGAATCGAAACGAATCGATTCAAAAAGAATCGAATAGAATGAAATCGAATCGAAAAGATTTGAATCGATTCGAATTGAAAAGAATCAAATCGAATTGAATTGAAACGAAAAGAATTGAATCGAATTGCATCGAATCGAAAATAATTGAATCAAATTGAATAAAAATAATCGAATCGAATCGAATCAAAAATCATTGGAATTTAATCGAATCGATAATCGAATCAAATCAAATCAAGTCGAGTCGAATCGAAAATAATCGAATCGAATCAAATAGATTCAAAAACGATCGAATCAAATCGAATCGAATTAAAAATAATCTAATCAAATCATATCGAATCGAATTGAAAAGAATCGAACCGAATCAAAAAGAATCGAATAGAATCGAATCAAAAAGAATCGAAATGAATTGAATCGAGTAGAATCAAATCGAAGCTAGGTGAAAAGAATCGAATCGAATCAAAAATTATCTAAACGAATCCAATAGAATCCAAAAGAATTTAATGGAATTGAATCGAAAAGAATCGAATTGAAATGTTAGAAATCGAATCCAAATGATCGAATCGAATCAAATCGAAAAGAATCGAATTGAAAAGAATAAAATCGAAACGAAAAGAATCGAATAGAATCGAATTGAAAACAATCGAATCGAGTAGAATAGAATAGATTCGAACAGAAAAGAATCAAAAGAAAAGAATCTAACCGAATCGAGTAGAAAAGAATCGAATCGAATCGAAAAGAATCAAATCGAATCGAATCGAAAAGAATTGAATCGAAGAGAATCTAATCGAAACGGAAAGAAACAAATCGAATCGAATTGAAAAGAATCGAAACGAAAAGAAATGAATCGAATTGAATTGAAAAGAATCGAATTGAATCGAATCAAAAAGCATCGAATCGAAAAGAATCAAATCGAAGCGAAAAGAATCGAATTGAATCGGAAAGATCGAATTAAATGAATCGAATCGAAAAGAATCGAATCGAATCGACTCGACAGGAATCGAATCGAATAAAAAATGATTGGAAATAATCCAACTGAATCCAAAAGAATTGGATCAAATCGAAATGAATAGAAAAGAATCGAATGGAACATTATCGAATCAAATCCAAAAGAATCGAATTGAGTCAAATCATAAAGACTCGAATCGAATAGAATCGAATCGAAAAGAATCGAATCGAAGAGAATCTAATCGAAACAAAAAGAATAAAAAAAAGAAACAAAAAGAATCGAATCGAATCAAATCAAAAAGAATCGAATCGAAAAGACAAGAGTCGAATCGAATCGAATCGAAAAGAATCAAATTGAAAAGAATCGAATCGAATTGAAAAGAATCGAATCGAAAATAATCGAATCGAATCGAAAAGAATTGAGTCGAAACGAAAAGAATCAAATCGAATCGAAAAGAATCGAGTTGAATTGAATCGAAAAGAATCGAATCAAATTGAAAAGGATCGAATCGAAAAGAATTGAATCGAAACGAAAAGAATCAAATCGAATCGAAAAGAATCGAGTTGAATTGAATCGAAAAGAATCGGATCAAATTGAAAAGGATCGAATCGAAAAGAATTGAATCGAAACGAAAAGAATCGAATCGATTTGAAAAAAAACCGAATTGATTCGAATCGAATCGACTCAAAAAGAATCAAATCGAAACGAAAAGAATCAAATCGAATCGAAAAGAATCGAGTTGAATTGAATCGAAAAGAATCGGAGAGGATGCGGAGAAAAGGGAACCCTCCTACACTGTTGGTGGGAATGTGAACTGGTGCAGCCACTCTGGAAAACTGTGTGGAGGTTCCTCAAACAGTTAAAAATATACCTGCCCTACGACCCAGCAATTGCACTGTTGGGGATTTACCCCAAAGATACAAATGCAATGAAACGCCGGGACACCTGCACCCCGATGTTTCTAGCAGCAATGGCCACTATAGCCAAACTGTGGAAGGAGCCTCGGTGTCCAACGAAAGATGAATGGATAAAGAAGATGTGGTTTATGTATACAATGGAATATTACTCAGCCATTAGAAATGACAAATACCCACCATTTGCTTCAACGTGGATGGAACTGGAGGGTATTATGCTGAGTGAAGTAAGTCAGTCGGAGAAGGACAAACATTATATGTTCTCATTCATTTGGGGAATATAAATAATAGTGAAAGGGAAAAGAAGGGAAGGGGGAAGAAATGTGTGGGAAATATCAGAAAGGGAGACAGCATCAGAAAGGGAGACAGAACGTAAAGACTGCTAACTCTGGGAAACGAACTAGGGGTGGTAGAAGGGGAGGAGGGCGGGGGGTGGGAGTGAATGGGTGACGGGCACTGGGTGTTATTCTGTATGTTAGTAAATTGAACACCAATAAAAAAAAATAAATAAAAAAAAAAAAAGAAAAGAATCGGATCAAATTGAAAAGGATCGAATCGAAAAGAATTGAATCGAAACGAAAAGAATCGAATCGATTTGAAAAAAAACCGAATTGATTCGAATCGAATCGACTCAAAAAGAATCAAATCGAATCGAATCAAATCGAAAAGAATCGAATCAAATCGATTCAAAAAGAAAGAAATTCGAATCGAAGAGACTCGAATCAAAAAGAATCAAATCGAATCGAATCGAAAAGAATCAAATAGAATCGAATCGAAAAGAATTGAATCGAAGAGAATCTAATCAAAACGAATAGAATCCAATCGAATGGAATTGAAAAGAATCGAATCGAATCAAATCAAATCAAATAAAAAAGAATTGAATCAAATCGATTCGAAAAGAAACTCGAATCGAAGAGACTCGAATTGAAAAGAATCGAATCGAATCAAATCGAAAAAAATCGAATCGAATCTAATCGAATCAAAAAGAATTGAATCTAAGAGTTTCGAATCGATTCGAATTGAATTGAAAAAAATCTAATCGAATCGAAAAGATTCGAATAGAATCGAAAAGAAACGAATCAAAAAGAATCGAATCGAATCGAATCAAAAAGAAAAGAATCGAATCGAATCGAAAAGAATCGAATACAAATAAATCAAGTCAAAAGGAGTGGAATCGAAAAGAATCGAATCAATTAGAAAAAAATGAATTGAATTGAATCAAATCGAATCGAATATAATCAAATCGAATCGAATTGAAAAGAATAGAAAAGAATCGAATCAAATCGAATAGAAAAGAATCAAATCGAGCCGAAAAGAATCAAATCGAATCGAAAAGAATCGAATCAAATTGAATTTTAATGAAAAGAATCGAATCGAATCGAAAAGAATCGAATTGAATCGAAAAGCACTGAATTGAATGCAATCAAATAAAAAAGAATCGAATCGAATTGAAAAGAATCAAATCGAATTGATTGAATCGAAAAGACTCAAATGGAATCGAATCACATCAAATCGAAAATAATTGAATTGAATTGAATAAAAAATAATCGAATCGAATCAAATCGAATCGAGAATAATTGGAATTGAACTGAATCGATAATCGAATCGAATCAAATCGAGTCGAATAAAAAATAATCGAATCAAATCGATTCGAAAAAATCAAATCAAATTGTATCGAATCAAAAGTAATCGAATCGAATCATATTGAATCGATTCGAATCGAATCAAATCGAATCGAAAAGAATCAAATCGAATCGAAAAGAATCAAATCGAAAAAAAGAAAAGAATCAAATCGAATCGAAAAGAATTGAACCAAAAAGAATCGAATCGAATCAAATCGATTGAAAAGATCGAATCAAAAAATCAAAGAGAATCGAAACAAATCAAAACGAGTCGAATTGAATCAGATTGAAAAGAATTGCATCAAATCAAATCTAAAAGAATCGAATCGAATCAGAAAGAATCAAATCGAATCGAATGGAATCGAATCGAATTGAATTGAAAAGAATCAATCGAATCGAATTGAATAGAAAAGAATCGAATAGATTCGAATAGAAATGAATCGAAAAAAATCAAAACGAATTGAATCATATCGAATCGAAAAGAATCTAATCGAATAAAAAAAGAATTGAATCGAACTGAATCGAAAAGAATCGAATCGAACAGAACCAAAAAGAATCGAATCGAAAAGAATCGTATCGAATAGAATCGAATTGGATCGAAAAGAATTGAATCGATTCCAATTGAATTGAATCGTAAAGAATCGAATCGAACAGTATCGAATCTAATTGAAATGAATCGAATCAAATAAAATAGAAAAAAATCAAATCGAAATGAAAAGAATTGAATTGAATTGAATTGAAAAGAATCTAATTGAATCGAATCGAAAAGCAACGAATCGAAAAGAATCGAATCGAAACGGAAAGAATCGAATCAAATCGAAAAGATCGAATTGAAAAGAATCGAATTGAATCTAATAGAATCGAAAAGAATCGAATCGTATCGAATCGAAAAGAATTGAATTGTATTGAAAAGAATCGAATCGAATCAAAAAGAATCGAATTGAATAGAAAAGAATTGAATCGAATGCAATAAAATCGAAAAGAATCGAATCGAATAGAAAAGAATCAAATCGTATTGATTGAATCGAAAAGAATCGAATCGAATCGCATCGAATCGAAAATAATTGAATTGAATTGAATAAAAAATAATCAAAACGAATCGAATCGAATCAAGAATTATTGGAATTGAATGGAATCGATAATCGAATTGAATCAAATCGAGTCGAATCGAAAATAATCGAATCAAATCGATTCAAAAAAATCGAATCAAATTGCATCAAATCAAAAGTAATCAAATCGAATCGTATTGAATCGATTCGAATTGAAAAGAATCTAATCGAATCGAAAAGAATCAAATCGAATCGAATCCAAAGAATCGAATTGTAGAGAATCTAATCGAAACGAAAAGATTTGAATCGAATCGAATCAAATCGAAAAGAATCGAATCTAAACAAAAAGAATCGAATCGAATCGAAAAGAATCAAATCGAATAGAAAAGAATCGAATAGAAAAGAATCAAATTGAATCGAAAAGAATTGAATCGAAAGGAATACAATCAAATCAAATCAATTGAAAAGATCGAATCAAAAAATTCAAAGAGAATCAAAACGAATCAAAATGAATCGAATCGAATCGAATTGAAAAGAATCGTATTGAATCAAATCTAAAAGAATGAAATCGATTCGAATCAAAAAGAATCGAATCGAATTGATTCACATCGAAAAAAATCGAATCGAATCGTATCAAATTGAAAAGAATCGAATCGAAGCGATAAGTATCAAATCGAATCGAATTTAATCAAAAAGAATCGAATCGAATCGAATCGAATAGATTCTAATTGAAACGAATCGAAAAAATCAAAACGAATCGAATCAGATCGAGTGGAAAAGAATTGAATCAAATCGAAAAGCATCGAATCGAATCGAACTGAATCAAAAAGAATCTAATAGATCGAATCCAAAAGAATCGAATCGATTCGAAATGAATCGAGTAGAATCGAATTGAACTGAAAAGAATAGAATCGAATAGAAAAGAATCGAATCTAAACAAAAAGAATCGAATCGAATCAATCGAAAACATCGAATTGAAAAGAATCAAATTGAATCGAATCAAATCGAAAAGAATCTAATTGAATCGTATTGAATCAAAAAGAATAAAATCGAATTGAAAAGAATAGAATCATATTTAATTGAATCGAAAAGAATCTAATTGAATTGAATCGAAAAGAATCGAATCGAATCAAAACGAATCAAATCGAATCAAAAAGAATCACATCGAATCGAATTGAATCGAAAAGAATCCAATCGAACATAATCGAATTGAATTGAAAAGAATCGAATCGAAAAGAATCAAATCGAAACGAAAAGGAATCGAATCAATAAAAATCGAATGGTATCATTGAATCGAAAAGAATCGAATCATATTAAACTGAACTGAAAAGAATCAAATTGAATAGAACCGAAAAGAATCGAATCAAATCGAAAAGAATCGAATTGTATCAAATCGAATCGAAAAGAATCGAATCGAATACATCGAAAAGAATCAAAACGAATCGAAAAGAATCGAATCGAATCAAATAAAAAAGTATCGAATTGAATCGAAAAGAATCGAATCGAATCAAAAAGAATCGAATTGAATAGCATGGAAACGAATCGAATCGAATCAAAAAGAATCGAATTGAATAACATCGAAACGAATCGAATCAAAATGAAAAGAATCAAATCGAATCGAATCGAAAAGAATCAAATCGTATCAAATGGAATCGAAAAGAATCAAATCATATCGAGTTGAATCGAAAAGAATCAAATCGAATAGAACCGAAAAGAATCGAATTGAATACAATAGAAAAGAATTGTATCGAATCGAGTAGAATTGAATCGAAAAGACTCGATTCCAATCGAATTGAATCGGAAAGAATCGAATCGAACAGTACCGAATCAAATTGAAAAGAATCTAATGAAATAAAATCGAAAAGAATCTAATTGAAATGAAAAGAATCGAATCGAATCGAATCGAATTGAAAAGAATCGAATCGAATTGAAACGAAAAGAATCAAATCGAAAAGAATTGAATTGAATTGAAAAGAATCGAATCGAAAAATCGAATCGAAAAGAATCGAGTTGAGTTGAATCGAATAGAAAAGAATCGAATCGAATCGTATCGAATCGAAAAAAATTAAATTGAATCGAAACGAACGGAATCAAATCGAATTGAATCAAAAAGAATCGAAAAGACGGGGATCCCTGGGTGGCTCAGTGGTTTAGCGCCTGCCTTTGGCCCAGGGCGCGATCCTGGAGTCCCGGGATCGAGTCCCGCGTCAGGCTCCTGGCATGGAGCCTGCTTCTCCCTCCTCCTGTGTCTCTGCCTCTCTCTCTCTCTCTCTCTCTATGTCTATCATAAATAATAAAAAATAAATTAAAAAAAAGAATCGAAAAGAATCGAATCAAAATGTAACATATCGAATCCAAATGATCGAATTGAATCAAATCGAAAAGAATCGAATCAAAACGAAAGAATCGAATAGAATCGAATTATAAAGAATCGAATAGAATAGAATAGAATCAAACAGAATTGAATCGAATGAAAAGAATCTTATCGAATCGATTTGAAGTGAATCGAATCGAATGGAGAAGAATCAAATCGAATCGAATCAAAAAGAATTGAATCGAAAAGAATCGAGGAGAAGAGAATCTAATCGAAACGAAAAGAATCAAATCGAATCGAAAAGAATCGAATTGAAAAGAATAGAATTGAAAAATTTGAATCAATCGAATCGAAATGAATCGAATCGATTCAAATCGATTGAAAAGATCGAATCAAAAAACATCAAAGAGAATCGAAACAAATCGAAACGAATCGAATCTAATCTAATGGAAAAGAATCGTATCAAATCAAATCTAAAAGAATTGAATCGAATCGAATCAAAAAGAATGGAATTGAATTGATTCGCATCAAAAGAATCGATCGAATCGTATTGAATCGAAAAGAATCGAATCGAATCAAAAGGAATCGAATCAAATGGAATCGAATTGAATCGAAAAGAATCAAATCGAATTGAATTCAAAAGAATTGAATCGAACATTATCAAATCGAATTGAAAAGAATTGAATCATATCGAAAAGAATCGATTCGAAACGAAAAGAATCGAATTGAATCGAATTCGAAAGAATCGAATTGAATTGAAACGAGAAGAATCGAATCGAATTGCATCGAATTGAAAATAATTGAATCAAATTGATTAAAAAATAATTGAATCGAATCGAAAATAATTGGAATTGAATTGATAATCGAATGCAATCAAATCAAATCGAGTCGAATAAAAAATAATCGAATCGAATCATATAAATCGAAAAGAATCTAATCGAATTGAATCGAAAAGAATCAATGGAATCGAATTGAATCGAAAAGAACCTAATAGATTCAAATAGAAACAAATCGAAAAAAATCAAAACAAATCGAATCATATTGAATCGAAAAGAATCGAATCGAATCAAAAAGAATTGAATCGAACTGAATCGAAAAGAATAGAATCGAACAGAACTGAAAAGAATCGAATCGAAAAGAATCGTATTGAATAGAATGGAATAGAATCAAAAAGAATCGAATCGATTCCAATTGAATTGAATCGAAAAGAATCGAATCAAACAGTATCGAATCTAATTGAATGAATCGAATCAAATAAAATAGAAAAGAATCAAATCAAAACTAAACGAATCGAATCAAATTGAATTGAAAAGAATCGAATCGAATCGAAAAGATCGAATTGAAAAGAATCGTACTGAATCAAATCGAATCAAAAAGAATCGAATTGTATCGAATTGAAAGGAATCAAATCGAATAGAATCGAAAAGAATAGAATTGTATTGAAAAGAATCAAATCGAAACGAAAAGAATCGAAAATAATAGAATCGAATGCATTCATATCGAAAAGAATCTAATCGAATCGATTTGAAAAGAATCAAATCGAATTGATTGAATCGAAAAGAATCGAATCAAATCACATCGAATCGAAAATAATTGAATCCAATTGAATAAAAAATAATCGAATCGAATCGAATCAAGAATAATTGGAATTGAATGGAATCGATAATCAAATCGAATCAAATTGAGTCAAATCGAAAATAATCGAATCGAATCAAATCAATTTGAAAAAAATCTAATCAAATTGCATTGAACCAAAAGTAATCGAATCGAATCGTATTGAATCGATTCGAATTGAAGAATCGAATCGAATCGAATTGAAAACAATCAAATCGAATCTAATCAAAAAGAGTCAAATCCAAAGAATCAAATTGTAGAGAATATAATCGAACGAAAAGATTCGAATTGAATCGAATCGAAAAGAATCGAATCTAAACGAAAAGAATCGAATCGAAAAGAATCAAATCGAATAGAAAAGAATCGAATAGAAAAGAATCAAATCGAAAAGAATTGAATCGAAAAGAATCGAATCAAATCGATTGAAAAGATCGAATCAAAAAAATCAAAGAGAATTGAAATGAATCAAAACGAATCGAATCGAATCGAATTGAAAAGAATTGCATCGAATCAAATCTAAAAGAATCGAATCGAATCAAATCAAATAAAAAAGAATCGAATCAAATAGATTCGCACTGAAAAGAATCGAATTGAATCGTATCGAATCAAAAAGAATCGAATCGAATGGAATTGAATCGAATTGAATCAAAAAGAATCAAATCGAATCGAATTGAATCGAAAAGAATCGAATAGATTCGAATTGAAATGAATCGAAAAAAATCAAAACGAATCGAATCAGATCAAGTGGAAAAGAAGTGAATCAAATCAAAAAGAATCGAATCAAATCGAACTGAATCGAAAAGAATCAAATAGATCGAATCAAAAAGAATCGAATCGATTCGAAATGAATCGAGTAGAATCGAATCGAACCAAAAAGAATCGATTCAAATAGAAATGTAAAGAATCAAATCGAATCGAAAAGAATCAAATCGAAACAAGAATCAAATTGAATCGATCGAAAAGATCGAATTGAAAAGAATTGAATTGAATCGAATCAAATAGAAAAGAATCGAATCAAATCGTATCGAACAAAAAGAATCAAATCGAATCGAATTGAAAAGAATAGAATCGTATTTAATTGAATCGAAAAGAATGGAATCTAATTGAATCAAAAAGAATCGAATCAAATCAAAACTAATTGAATGGAATCGAAAAGAATCGACTCGAATTGAATCGAAAAGAATCCAATCGAACATAATCCAATTGAATTGAAAAGAATCGAATCGAAAAGAATTGAATGGTATCATTGAATCGAAAAGAATCGAATCATATCGAATTGAATTGAAAAGAATCAAATCTAATAGAACCGAAAAGAATCAAATCGAATCGTATCGAATCGAATCAAAAAGAATCGAATTGAATACATTGAAAAGAATCGAAACAAATCGAAAAGAATCGAATCGAATCGAAAAGTATTGAATCAAATCGAATCGAAAAGAATCGAATCGAATCGAAAAGAATCGAATTGAATAGCATCGAAACCAATCGAATCAAAATGAAAGGAATCGAATCGAATTGAATCGAAAAGAATCGAATCTTATCGAATGGAATCGAAAAGGATCGAATCATATCGAATGGAATCGAAAAGAATCGAATCGAATAGAACCGAAAAGAATGGATTCGAATACAATCGAAAACAATTATATCGAATTGAATTGAATTGAATCGAAAAGAATCGAATCGAATCTTATATACTCGAATCAAAAAGAATCGAGTCGATTCAAATCGAAAATATCAAACCGAATCGAAAAGAATCGAATCCAAAAGAATCAATTCACATCGAAAATAATCGAATTAAATCAAAACGATTCAAATCGATACGAAACGAATCGAATCAAAAATAATAGAATCGAATCGAACCGAATCGAAATGAAAATAATCAAATTGAATCGAATTGAAAATAATCGAATCAAATCAAATCGAAAATAATTGAATCGAATCTAATCGAAAATAATCGATTCGCATTGAATCGAATTGAAAATAATCGAATTGGGGATCCCTGGGTGGCGCAGCGGTTTGGCGCCTGCCTTTAGCCCAGGGCGCGATCCTGGAGACCCGGGATCGAATCCCACGTCAGGCTCCCGGTGCATGGAGCCTGCTTCTCCCTCTGCCTGTGTCTCTGCCTCTCTCTCTCTCTCTCTCTCTCTGATTATCATAAATAAATAAAAATTTTTAAAAAAAAGAAAATAATCGAATTGAATTGAATTGAAAATAATGAAATCGAATCGAAAATAATCGAATTGAAAGTGATCTTATCGAATCCAAAATAATCGAATCAAATCGAATCAAATCGAAAATAATTGAACTGAATCGATCGAATTGAATTGAAAATAATCGAATCGAATCGAATCGAATTGAATCAAAAATAATCGAATCGAATCAAATCGAAAATAATTGAATCGAATCGAAAAGAATCGATCAAATCAAAAATAATCGGATCGAATCAAAAATAATCAAATTGAATCCAATCAAATCGAATCGAAAATAATCAAATTGAATTGAATCGAAAATAATCGAATCGAATCGAAATTAATCGAATCGAATCAAATCGAATCGAATTGAAATATTCAAATCAAATCGAAAATAATCGCATCGAATCGAATCGAAAATAATCCAATCGAATTGAATCGAAAATAATCCAATCGAATCTAAAATAATCCAATCGAATAAAAAATAATCCAATTGAAAAGAATCGAATTGATTCGAATCGAAAATAATCAAATCGAATCGAATCGAATCGAAAATAATCGATTCACATCTAATGGAATCGAATCGAAAATAATTGAATCGAACTGAATCGAAAATAAACGAATCGAATCGAAAATAATTGAATCGAATCGAAAATAATCGATTCGCATCAAATCGAATTGAATCGAAAATAATCGAATCAAAATGAATCGAAAACAATCGAATCGAATCGAAAAAAATCGAATCGAATCAAAAAGAATCAAATCGGAAAGAATCGAATTTATTCGAATTGAAAATAATCGAATCAAACCGAAATGAATCAAATCAAATCAAAAATAATCGAATCGAATTGAATCAAAAATAATCGAATCTAATGCAATCGAATTGAATCGAAAATATTCGAATAGAATCGAATTAAATAGAAAATAATCGAATCGAATCGAAAAGAATCAAATAGAATCGAATCGAATTGAAAAGAATCGATCAAATCGAAAATTGAATCGAATCGATAAGAATCGAATCGAAAAGTATCAAATTGAATTGAATCAAATCGAATCCAACATAATTGAATCGAATCGAATTGAAATGAATCGAATAGAATCGAAAAGAATCGAATCGAATCGAAAAGAATCTAATCGAATCGAAAAGAATAGAATTGATTTGAAAAGATTCGAATCGAATTGAATCAAATCGAAAAGAATCGAATCTAATTGAAAAAAATCTAATCGAATTGAAAAGAATCGAATCGAAAGATTTGAATCGAATCGAAAGGAATCGAATCGAATTGAAAAAATCGAATCGAAAAGAATAGAATCGAATCGAATCAAAGGGAATAGAATCGAAGAGAATAGAATCGAATCGTATCGAAAAGAATCGAATCAAATCGAATGGAAAGAATCGAATCGAATCGAAAAAATGGAGTCAAATTGAAAAGAATCTAATCGAATTGTAAAGAATCAAATTGAATCGCACCAAAAAGATTTGAATCGACACAAACTGAAAAGAATAGAATCGAAACGAATCGAATCAAAAAGACTCGAATCAAATCGAATCGAAAAGAATTGAATCGAATCAAATTTAATCGAATAGAAAAGAATCTATCGAATTGAAAAGAATCGAATCGATAAGAAACGAATTGAAAGACTTGAATCGAATCGATTTGAATCGAAGAGAATTGAATAGAATCGAATCGAAAAGAATTGAATCGAATCAAATCCCTAACCCTAACCCCTAACCCCTAAACCCTAACACTAAACCTATCCTAACCCTAACCCTAACCGAAACCCTAACCCTAACCCTAACCCGAACACTAAGCCTAAACTTAACCCATACCCTAACCCTAACAGGTACCCTAACACTAACCTGTACCCCAACCCTAACCCGTACCCTAACCCGTACCCTAACCCTAAGCCCGTACCCTAACCCGTACACTAACACGTCCCCTAACCCTAACACTAAACAGTACTCTAACACTAACCCGTACCCTAACCCGTATCCTAACCCTAACACGTACCTAACAATAACCCTAACCCTAACCCCTAACCCCTAACCCTAACCCTAACACGTACCTAACCATAACCCTAACCCTAACCCCTAACCCTAACCCTAAACCAAAACCTAACCCTAATCCCTAACCCTAACCTTAACCCCTACCCCTACCCCTAACCCTAACATGAACCTCTAACCACTAACCCTAAACCTAACCCTAACCCTTAACCCCCACCCTTGCCCTAACCCTAATCCTAACACTAACCCAAACCCTAACCCTAACCTTTAACCCTAAACTTAACCCCTAACCTTCACCCTAACACTAACACTAACCCTGACACCTAACCCCTAACCCTAGCCCTTACCCCTAACCCCTAACCCTAGCCCTTAACACCAACCCTTAACCCTAACCCTACCCCTAACCCCTAACCCTTAACCTAACACTTAACCCTAATCCTAACCCTAACCCTAAACCTAACCCTAACCCCTCACCCTAACACTAACCCTAACCACTAACTCTAAACCTAACCCTAAACCTAACCTGAAACCTAACCCATACACTAACCTATACCTTAACCCTAACACTCACCCGTAACCTAAACCTAACCCTAACATGTACCCTAACTCTAACCCGTACCCTAAACCTAACCCTAACCCTAAACCGTACCCTAACCCGTACCCTAACCCTAACCTGTACAGTAACCTAACCCTAACCCTAACCCATACCCTAACCCTAAACTGTACCCTAACCCTAAACCATACCCTAACCCTAACCCGTACCCTAACCCTAAACCATACCCTAACCCTAACCCGTACCCTAACCCTAACCCATACCCGTACCCTAACCCTAACCCTATCCTGTACCCTAAACTAACCAGTACCCTAACCCTAACCTGTAACCTAACCCTAACACTAACCCTAACCCATACCCTAACCTGTACCCTAACCCTAACCCGTACCCTAACCCTAAACCGTACCCGAACCCTAACACATAACCTAAATCTAACCCTGACCCTAACCCAAACAATACCGTAATGCTAATCCTAACCCGTGCTCTAACCCTTACGCTAACCCAAACCCTAACGCTAACCCATACACTAACCCTAAATGGTACCCTAACACTAACCCTAACCCGTACCCTAATCCTAACCCTAAAACTAACCCGAACCCGTACCCTAACCCTATACTGTACCCTACACTAACCCTAACCATAACCCGTACCCTAACACTAAAACTACCCCTAAACCTAACCCTAACTCTAATCATAACCCTAACCCTATCTCTAAACCTAACCCTAACTCTAACCTAACCATAACCCTCACCCTAACCGTATCCCTAACACGTAAACTAACCCTAACCCTAACCCTAGCCCATAATCTAAACCTAACCCTAACCCTAACCCTAAACCTAAACAGTACCCTAACCCTAACGTGTACCTTAACCCTAACCCTAACCCTATACCTAACCCTAAGGCGTACCCTAACCCTAACCCAAACCCTAAACCTAAATCTTAACCTTAACCGTAACCCTAACCCTAACTCTAACCCAAACCCTAACCCTAACTCCTAACCCTAACACTACCCCTAACCCGTACCCTAACCCAAAACCGTACCCTTGCCTAACCCTAACCATAACCAGTACCCTACACTAAAACTACCCCTAACCTAACCCTAACACTAATCACAACCCTAACCCTATCCCTAACACGTAAACTAACTCTAACCCTAACCCTAAGCCGTAAACTAAACCTAACCCTAACCCTATCCCTAAATAGTACCCTAACCCTAACCCTAACGAGTACCTTAACCCTAATACTAACCCTAAACCTAACCCTAAGCCATACCCTAACCCTAACCCAAACCCATACCCTAACTCTAACTCTCCTGTACCCTAACCCTAACCCATACCCTAACCCTAACCCTAATCCGTACCCTAAGCCATACCGTAACCCTAAACCTAACCTGTACGCTAAACCTAACCCTAACCCCAACCCTAACCTGAACCCTAACTCTAACCCATACCCTAACCCTAAACCGTAACCTAACCTGTACCCTAACCCGTACCCAAACCCTAATCCTATCCCGTTCCCTAACCCGAACCCTAACACTAACCCTAAACCTAACCCTTTCCTGTACCCTAACCCGTACCCTAAACCTAACCCAAACCCTAACCGTTACCAGTACCCTAACACATACCTTAACCCGTACCGTAATCCATACCATATCTCTAAACCATACCCTAACCCTAACCCGTACCCTAACCCTAATCTGTACCCTAAACCTAAGCCTAAACCGAACCCTAATCATAACCCTAACACTAACCCTAACCCGTAGCCTAACCCTAACCCGAACCCTAAACATAACCCGAACTCTAACTCTAACCCTAACCTGTACTCTAACCCTAACCGTAACGCTAACCTGTAACCTAACCCTAACCCTAACCCTAAGGCTAAACAGTACCCTAAACCTAAACCTATCCCATACCCTAACCCTAAACCTAACCCTAAACCTAACTCTAAACCTAAACTTAACCCGTACCCTAATCCTAACCCGTACCCTAACGCTTACCCTAACCCTCACCCGTACCCTAACCCAAACTCTAACCCGTACCCTAACCCTAACATTACCCCAAACCTAAACCTAACGAAACCCAATCCCTAATCCTAACCATAAGCCTAACCCTAACCTAATCCTAACCTTACCCTTACCCTATCCGTATCCCTAACCCTAACCCGTAACCTAACCCTAACCCTAACCCTAAACAGTACCCTAACTTTAACCCTAACCCGTACCCTAACCCTAACACTAACACTAACCCGTACCCTAAACTGTAACCTAACCCGTACCCTAACCCATAACCTAAACTGTAACCTAACCCTAACCCTAACCCTAATCCTAAACCATAGCCTACCCCTAACGCTGAAACCACCTGTAACCCTAACCTGAACCCTAACCCTAACACTAACCCTAAGCTTAAACAGGACCCTAACCCTAACCCTAACCCTAACCCGTAACCTAACCCAAACTTTACAGCATTGGAAGTCAGGTCGTTCCATGAATAAAGCTCTACTGCACCTGGAGACACAACCGTTGAAGCCTGCAGCTTCCCCCTTGAGTCCCATGAGCTTCTGACAATCATGTCTAGTGAGGATGTTCGTAACTCCATCTGCAGACAGTGTGGAACTGGGAAGGACCGCATGTAAGCTCATTTTGCAGAAGGAAGTTCCCCAGAGAGACAGCTTTCAACTAGGTACTCAGGTTTGGAAGTTAGTATGTAGCTCCCTTCTGAGGGAGGAATTACTCAGAAGTCGTTGGATTGGGCTAGGAGACACTTGCCTCTCACAAAACTTGTGTCCCATATGGAACGACGTCCTTTCGAAGTGAAAGGTACAGGCGGTCAGCATGTGGGAGGAACAAGCCATAAGCTCATCCAAAGAAGTGTGCATCACTTGGAGGCAGGTGTCCGGTAGTTGCGAAATTGACAATGCAGACACTTGGTTCTCACTCCGCTACTGTCCCGCATAGAACGGAATGCTGTGGAAGCGATCCGTACAGGCCGTCAGATTGTGGGAGGTACAGCCCATAAGCTCAACTCTCAGAAGCGTGTATGCTTTGCAGGCAGCTGTCTGCTAGCCACTCTTTTATGGGAGTTAGAACCCAGCTACACTTTAATTGAACAAGGCTGTTGGAAATCGCTGTATTGAACTCAGTTACACGTGACTACAAGCCTGAAACTTCTAAATGCTTTTCACAACCTCTTCCAGCACCTAACATGGTTAGGACCTATGTCTACAGGCAGTCAGGTTGCGGGAGGGTCCTGCCTTCACCTCAACTCTCACAAGGAAGCATGTCTAAAAGCAGCTTTCAACTAGCTGCATTCTTCTGGCCCTCAGAACGCAGCAGTATTCTAACTCAGGAGGTTCCAAGAATACCACTCTACTCCACCTGGAGACACCTTCCAGGCCTGCATTATTCCACTTGCGTCTCACAAGCTTCTGACAAGCATCTCTGGTGAAGACATTGGAAACACATTCTGCAGGCAGTGTGGAACTGTGAAGGACTGCGTGTGAGCCCAACACTCGGACGTAAGTTGCCGTTGGATGCAGGGTTCAATTAGCTAGTACGGAACTAAGTATGTAGCACCAGGCTAAGACAGGAATTACTAGGAAATCGCGGGATTGAACTTGGAGGGACTACTCTTGTGGGCCTCATCAGGACAAGGTGAATGGTTCCCACCTGGGACTCACCTGGACCTGATAACTTTGCTCCACACTTTGGCCTCACCTGGCCCTGATGACTCTGGGCCCCACCTAGGCCTCAATCTGGACCTGGAGACTGTGGTCCCCACCTGGGTCTCACCTGGACCTGGTGACTCTCGTTCCCACATGAAACACACCTGGACCTGGTGACTGTGATGTCCTTCTAGCCTCACATTAACCTGGTGACTCCAGTCCCCACCAGGGCCTCACCTGGATCTGGTGACTCTGGCCTGCAGGTTGGCCTCACCTGGACCTGGTGAGTGGGGTGGCCAACTGGGCCTCGCCCACACCTGGTGACTCAGGTCACCACCTGGGCCTCACCTGGACCTGGTGAATCTGGTCCCCATCTCGGCCTCACCCAGTCCTGGTGACTTTGTTCCCCACCTGGACCTGATTGCTGTGGACTCCTTCTTGGCCTCACCTGGAACAGGTGACTCTGATCTTATCTGGGCCACACCCAGATCTGGTGACTCTGGTCCTCACGTGGGCATCATTGGGACCTGGTTACTCTGTTCCACACCTGTGCCTCACCTGGACATGATGACTCCGCAACCCCTCTGGGCCTCACCCTGACCTGGTGACTCTGGTCCCCATCTGGATGTCACATGGACCAGGAGATTCCGGTACCCCTCTAGGCCTCAACCAGACCTGATGACTGGTCCTCAACTGGGGCTCACCTGCACCTAGTGAATATGCTCCCCACGTGGGACTCATCTGGACCTGGTGACTCTGGTCCCTACCTGGGCATCATCGGGACATGGTTACTATATTCCCCACAGGGACTCACCTGGATCTGGTAACTCAGTCCTCACTTTGACCTCTTCTGTACCAGGTGACTCTGGCCCCACCTGGGCCTCACCTGGAACTGTTGACTCTGATCCTCAGCATGGTGTCACCTGACCTGGTGACTGTGGTTCCCACCGGGACCTCACCTGGACCTCATGTCTCTGGTGCCCACCTGGGCCTCACCTGGACCTGGGTAGCATCAGGACATGGTTACACTGTTCCCTAACAGGGACCCACCTGGACCTGTTACCTCTGGTCTTCAGCTGGGCCACACCTGGATGGTGACAATGGTTCCCACCTGGGTCTCAATGGGACATGGTGAGTCGGATCCCCACCTCGACCACACCTGTAACTGGTGACTCTCATTACCACATGGAACTCATGTGGACCAGGTGGCTACAGTGTTTCTAGTTTCTAATGTACCTGGTGACTCTGGTCCCCACTGGGGCCTCACAGGGACATGGTGAGTGTGGTTGCCACCTGCACCTCATCTGGACCTGGTGAATCTGGTCTGTACCTGAGACTACCCTAGATATGGTGACTGTGGTCCCCACATGGGCCTCACTTGGACCTGGTGACTCTGATCCCCATCCAGGCCTCACCTGGCCCTGTTGACCATGATCCTCAACTGGGCATAATTGGGACCCAGTTACTGTGTTCCACAACTGGACCTCACCTGGACCAGGTGACTCTGGTCCCCCTTGGGGTCTCACTCTGACCTGGTGACTGTGAATTCCACTTTGGCCTGACTTGGACCTGCTGACTCTGGTTTTCACCTGCGCCTCACCTTGAACAGTTGACTCTGGTTCTTTCAAGGGCCTCCCCTGTACCTGGTGATCCTGGTCCCAACCTGGGACTCACCTGGACCTGGTTACTGTGTTCCACACCTGGGACTCACGTAGACAGTTGTCCATGGTCCCCAGCCGGCCTCACATGGACCTTTGCCTCTGGTCCCCACCTGGGCCTCACGTGTACCTGGTAACTCTGGTACTCACCTGGGCCTCATCTGTTCCTGGTGACTCTCGTCCCCACCTGGGCTTCACCTGGATCTGGTGACTCTGGTCCCCACCTGGACCTCTCCTGGACCTGGTGACTCTCTTTCCCACATGGACCTCACCTGGATCTGGTGACTCTGGTCCTCAGTTTGGCCTCACCTGGACCTGGTGACTCTCGTCCCCACTTTGACCTAACTCAGACCTGGTGAATCTTGTCCCCACCTAGGCCTCACCCAGACCTGGTGACTCTTATCCCCAGTTGTGCCTCAATTCGACCTGATGTATCTTGTCCTCACGTGGGCCTCACATGGACCTGGGACTCAGCTGGATAGAGTGGCTCTGGTTCCCACACGGGGCTCACCTGATACTGGTGACTGTGGTCTCCTTCTATGCCTCACCAGGACCTGTTGATTCTGATCCTCATCTGGGAATGCATGGCCCTAGTGACTCTGGTCTTCACCTAGGCATCATTGGGACCTGGATACTCTATCGGACACCAGGGCCTCACTTTGATCGGGGACCTCTGGTCCCACTCTGGGTCTCAAACTAAACTGGTTACTCTGGTTCCCTTTCTAGGACTCACCATTACCTGGTGACTCTGGTCACCCCCCTGGGCTTCACTTGGACCTGGTGAATCTGGTCATTACCGGGTCCTCACCTGTACCTGGTGACTCTGCTCACCACCTGGGTCTCACGTGGACCTGGTGAATCCTGTTGCCACCTGGGCCTCACCTGGACCTTTTGACTGTGGTCCCCACCTGGACCTCACCTCGATCTTGTGGCTCTGGTTCCCATATGGGGTTCTCCTGGACCTGGTTCCTGTGGTCTACTTCTGGCCTCACCTGGAACAACACGACTCTGATCCATATTTGGGCCTCGCCTCTACCTGGTGACTCTGGTCCTTACATGGGCATCACTGGGACCTGGTTACTCTCTTCTATACCGGGGCCTCACCTGGACCTGGTGTCTCTGGTCACCCTCTGGACCTCAGCCTGACCTGGTGACTGTGGTCCCACCTGGGCGTCACCTGGATGAGGTGACTGGTTGCCACAGAAACCTCACCTGGACCTGGTGAATCTGTACCTCACATGGGCATCATGGGACCTGGTTACTCAGGTCCACATCGGGGCCTCACCTGGACCTAGTGATTCTCGTCCCACTCTGGTCCCCACCTGGATATCACCTGGACCGGGTGACTCTGGTCCTCCTCTGGGCCTCACCCAGAGCTGGGGACTCTGGTCCTCAACTGGGCCTCAACAGGATCTGGTGAATCTACTCCTCACTTAGGCCTCCTCTGGACCTTGTGACTCTCGTCCCAACTCAGAAACAATGGGATATGGTTACTCTGTTTCCCACCTGGGACTCACCTGAACCTGATAACTTTGCTCCACACTTTGGCCGCACCTGGCCCTGATGACTCTGGGCCACCCACTTAGGCCTCAATCTGGACCGTGTGACGGTGGTCCCCACCTGGGTCTCACTTGGACCTGGTGACTCTCGTTGCCACATGAACCACACCTGGACCTGGTGACTGTGGTGTCCTTCTAGCCTCACATTTAACTGGTGATTCAGGTCCCCACCAGGGCCTCACCTAGATCTGGTGACTATGGCCTGCATGTTGGCCGCACCTGGACCTGGTGAGTGGGGTTGCCACCTGGGCCTCACCCATACCTAGTGACTCAGGTCCCCACATGGGCCTCACTTGGACCTGGTAATTCTGGTCCTTACCTGGTCCTCACCCGACCTGGTGACTCTGGTCACCAACTGGGCCTGACCTGGACCTGGTGAATCTGGTCCCCATCTCGGCCTCACCCAGTCCTGTGACTTTGTTCCCCACCTGGACCTGATTGCTGCGGACTCCTTCCTGGTCTCACCTGGAACAAGTGACTCTGATCGTATCTGCGCCTCACCCAGATCTGGTGACTCTGGTCCTCACCTGGGCATCATTGGGACCTCGTTACTCTGTTCCACACCTGAGCCTCACCTGGACATGATGACTCTGGAACCCCTCTGAGCCTCACCCTGACCTGGTGACTCTGGTCCCCATTTGGATGTCACCTGGACCAGGTGATTCTGGTACCCCTCTAGGTCTCAACCAGACCTGGTGACTCTGGTCCTCAACTGCACCTCACCCGGACTTAGTGAATATGCTCCCCACCTGGGCCTCATTTCGACCTGGTGACTCTGGTCCCTACCTGAGCATCATCAGGACATGGTTACTCTATTCCCCACTGGGACTCACCTGGAACTGGTAACTCTGGTCCTCACTTTGGTCTCTTCTGTACCAGGTGACTCTGGCCCCATTTGGGCCTCACCTGGAACTGGTGACTCTGATCCTCAGCATGGCCTCACCTGACCTGGTGACTGTGGTTCCCACTGGGACCTCAACTGGACCTCATGTCTCTGGTCCCCACCTGGGCCTCACCTGAACCTGGTTTCTCTGGTACCCACCTGGGTAGCATCAGGACAGGGTTACACTGTTCCTTAACAGGGACCCACCTGGAACTGTTACCTCTGGTCTTCACCTGGGCCACAGCTGGATGGTGACACTGGTTCCCACCTGGGTCTCACATGTACCTGGTGAGACTGATCCCCACCTGAGCCTCACCTGTAACTGTTGACCCTCGTTCCCACATGGACCTCATGTGGACCTGGTGGCTGCAGTGTTTCTAGCTTTTCATGTACCTGGTAACTCTTGTCTCCTCCAGGGCCTCACCGGGACCTAGTGAGTGTGGTTGCCACCTGCAACTCATGTGGACCTGGTGATTCTGGTCTGCACCTGAGACTACCCTGGATCTGGTGACTGTAGTCCCCACCTGGGCCTCACTTGGACCTGGTGACTCTGATCCCCATCTGGGCCTCACCTAGCCCTGTTTACCATGGTTCTCAACTGGGCATAATTGGGACCTGGTTACTGTGTTCCAAAACTGGACCTCACCAGGACCAGGTGACTCTGGTCCCCCTCTGGGTCTCACCCTGACCTGGTGACTGTGAACCCCACTTTGTCCTGACTTGGACTTGCTGACTCTGGTTGCCAACTGTGACTCACCTTGAACAGTTGACTCTAGTTCTTTCAAGTGCCTCCCCTGTACCTGGTGATCCTGGTCCCCACCTGGGCCTCACCTGGACGTGGTGACTGTTGTCACCAACTGGGACTCACCTGGACCTGGTTACTGTGTTCCACACCTGGGCCTCACGTAGACCTGTTGACCA
Source organism: Canis aureus (assembly GCF_053574225.1). Classification (NCBI taxonomy): domain Eukaryota; kingdom Metazoa; phylum Chordata; class Mammalia; order Carnivora; family Canidae; genus Canis; species Canis aureus. The sequence continues at coordinate 53,060,820 of NC_135632.1, read as the reverse complement.
TGTTCCACAGCCGGTCTCACATGGACCTGTTGCCTCTGATCCCCACATGGGCCTCAGGTGTACCTGGTAGTTCTGGTCATCACCACACCCTCATCTGGATCTGGTGACTCTGGTCCCCACCTGGACCTCTCCTGGACCTGGTGACTCTCTTTCCAACATGGACCTCATCTGGATCTGGTGAATCGGGTCCTCAGTTTGGCCTCACCTGGACCTGGTGACTCTCGTCCCTACTGTGACCTAACTCGGACCTGGAAACTCTCGTCCCCATTGTGACCTAACTCAGACCTGGTGAATCTTGTCCCCACCTAGGCCTCACCCAGACCTGGTGACCCTTGTCCCCAGCTATGCCTCAATTCGTCCTGATGAATCTGGTCCTCACATGGGCCTCACATGGACCTGGGACTCAGCTGGATAGAGTGGCTCTGGTTCCCACATGGGGCCCACCTGATACTGGTGACTGTGGTCTTCTTCTATGCTTCACCAGGACCTGGTATTCTGATCCTCATCTGGGCCCTGCATGGCCCTAGTGACTCTGGTCCTCACCGAGGCATTATTGGGACCTGGAAACTCTATTCCACACCTGGGCCTCACTTTGGCCGGGGACGTCTGGTCCAACTCTGGGCCTCAAATTTAACTGGTTACTCGGGTTCCCCCTCTGGGCCTCACCCTTTCTTGGTGACTCTGGTCTCCCCCTGGGCTTCACTTGGACCTGGTGAATCTGGTCCTTACCTGGACCTCACCTGGACCTGGTGACTCTGGTCACCACCTGGGTCTCACCTGGACTTGGTGAGTCTTATTGCCACCTGGGCATCACCTGGACCTTGTGACTGTTGTCCCCACCTGGATCTCACCTAGATCTGTTGGTTCTGGTTCACATATGGGGCTCTCCTGGACCTCGTTCCTGTGGTCTCCTTTAGCCTCACCTGGAACAACACGACCCAGATCCATATTTGGGCCTCACCTGGACCTGGTGACTCTGGTCCTTACCTGGGCATCATTGGGACCTGGTTACTCTCTTCTATACCTGGGCCTCCCCTGGACCTGGTGTCTCTGGTCACCCTCTGGACCTCAGCCTGACCTGGTGACTGTGGTCCCACCTGGGCCTCACCTGGAAGAGGTGACTGGTTCCCACAGGGAACTCACCTGGACCTGGTGAATCTGCTGCTCACATGGGAATCATAGGACCTGGTTACTCAGTTCCACATCGGGGCCTCATCTGGACCTAGGGACTCTCGTCCCCCTCTTGGCCTCACCCTGACGTGGTACTCTGGTCCCGACCTGGATATCACCTGGACCGGGTGACTCTGGTCCTCCTCTGGGTCTCACCGGGAGCTGGGGACTCTGATCCTCAACTGGGCTTCAACAGGACCTGGTAAATCTACTCCTCACTCAGGCCTCATCTGGAGCTTGTGACTCTGGTCCCACCTGGGCATCAATGGGACATGGTTACTCTGTTCCCCACCAGGGATTCACCTGGACCCAATAACTTTGCTCCACTTTGGCGTCACCTAGTACTGATGACTCTGGGCCCCCCACTTAGTCCTCAATCTGGACCTGGTGACTGTGGTCCCCACCTGGGGCTCACCTGGACCTGGTGACTCTCGTTCCCACATGAGCCACACCTGGACCTGGTGACTGTGGTGTCCTTCTAGCCTCACATTTACCTGGTGACTCCAGTCCCCACCAGGGCCTCACCTGGATCTGGTGACTCTGGCCTGACCGTTGGCCTCACCTGGACCTGGTGAGTGGGGTTGCCACCTGGGCCTCACCCATACCTGGTGAGTCAGGTCCCCACGTGGGCATCTTGGACCTGGTGAATCTGGTCCTTACCTGGTCCTCACCCGGACCTGGTGACTCTGGTCACCACCTGGGCCTCACCTGGACCTGGTGAATGTGGTCCCCAACTGGGCCTCAACCTGTCCTGGTGACTTTGTTCCCCACCTGGACCTGATTGCTGTGGCCTTCTTGACCTCACCTGGAACTGGTGACTCTGATCCTATCTGGGCCTCACCCAGATCTGGTGACTCTGGTACTCACCTCAGCATCATTTGTACCCGGTTACTCTGTTCCACACCTGAGCCTCACCTGGACATGATGACTCTGGAATCCCTCTGGGCCTCACACTGACCTGGTGACTCTGGTCCCCATCTGGATGTACCTGGACCAGGTGATTCTAGTACCCCTCTAGGCCTCAAACAGACCTGGTGACTCTGGTCCTCAACTGGGCCTCACCTGGACCTAGTGAATATGCTCCCCACCTGGGCCTCATCTGGACCTGGTGACTCTGGTCCCTACCTGGGCATCATCAGGACATGGTTCCTCTATTCCCCACTAGGCCTCAATTGGAAAGGGTGACTCTGATCCTCAGCAGCATGCCTCAAATGCACCTTTCCACTAGCTGCCTTCTTATGGCCGTGAGAATGTAGCTACATTGTTAGTCAGGAGGTTCAATGTATACCACTCTACTGCACCTAGAGACACAAGCATTGAAGCCTACAGCTAGCTCCTTTTGTCCTGAGCTTCTGACCAACACGTCTAGTGAGGATGTTCGAAATTTCATCTGAAGGCCATGTGGAACTGTGAGGGACTGGGGGTGAGCTCAAGTCTCAGAAGAAAGTACCCTTTGGACACTGCGCTCCACTAGCTTCGCATGTATGGAACTTAGTGTGTAGCACCAATCCTAGAGAGCAGTTCCTCACATATCTCTGGATTGGGCTTGGAGACACTAGTCGTGTGGGCCGGCGCCTTCCACTAACCCTTCACAACCCTTCAGTCACGATTCAAGCCTAGGCCTGATAGGAGCGAAGTGTACCTGCAGTCAGCATGTGGGAGGTACAGGGAATAAGTTCAACTCTCAGAAGTGTGTATGCTTTACGGGCAGATGTCTGCTAGACAGTTATTGATGGGAGCTAGAACCGAGGTATACTCTAATTGAACAAGGACATTGGCAATCACTGTATTGAACTCAGATACACGTGAGTACAGGCCTGTCACTTCCACATGCTTGTCACACAACCTCTTCCAGCACCTAACATAAAGATGCTAGGACCTAAGTCTACAGGCAGTCAGGATGCGGGACGGTCTTGCCCTGACCTCAGCTCTTACAAGGAAGCATGCCTAGAAATCAGCTTTCAACTAGCTGTGTTCTTATGGCAGTGAGAATGTAGCAGTATTCTAATTCAGAAGGTTCCAAGACTACCACTCTACTGCACCTGGAGATACCTTCCAGGTCTGCATTGTTCCACTTGCGTCTCATAACCTTCTGACAAAAGTCTATGGTGAAGATGTTTGATACTCATTCTGCAGGCTGTATCAGACCATGAGGGACTGAGTGCGAGCTCAACTCTCAAAACTAAGTTGCTTTGGAAAAGGCGTTCAGCTAGCTTCTCACCTATGGAACTTAGTATGTAGCACCAGTCTAAAACAGGAATTACTAGGAAATCGCTGGATTGACCTTGGTGGCACTAGTCTTGTGTGCTGGGACATTCCACTTACCTCTCACCACACTTCCGTCACGCATCGAGTCTAGGACTTTTAGAAGCAAAGTGTACCTGAAGACAGGATGTTGAGGTACAGATCATAAGCTCAACTCTCAGTAGTGTGTATGCCTGGGAGGCAGATTTCTGCTAACCGCTCGTACATGGGAGTTAGAACATAGCTACACTCAGATTGAAGAAGTCCGTTGGATATCGCTGTATTCAACTCAGATACACGTGAGTTCAAGCCCGACGCTTCCACATGCTTTTCTCACAACCTCTCCTAGCACCTAACACAGGATGTTAGCAGCTACGTCTACAGTCAGGCAGGATACGGGAGGGTCCTGCCCTGAGAAAGCTCTCAAAAGGAAGCATGCCTCGGAGCCAGCTTTCTACTAGCTGCGTTGTTATGGCCTTCAGAACGTAGCACCATTGTAAGTCAGGACGTTCCATGTATACCGCGTTACTGCACCTGGAGAGACAAGCATTGAAGCCAGCAGCTAGCTCCTTGTGTCCTATGAGCTTCTCACAAACATGTCTAGTGAGGATGTTCGAAATTCCATCTGAAGGCTGAGTGGAACTGTGAGGGACTGGAGGTGAGCTCAAGTCTCAGAGGCAAGTACCCTTTGGACACTGTGTTCAACTAGCTTCTCATGTATGGAACTTAGTGTGTAGCACCAATCTAAGAGAGCAGTTCCTCACATATCTCTGGATTGGGCATGAAGACACTAGTCGTGTGGGCCGGCACCTTCCGTAACCTCTGACAAAACTTCTGTCACGCAACGAGCCTAAGCCTGATAGGAGCGAAGTGTATCTGCAGTCAGCATGTGTGAGGTACAAGGCATAAATTCAAGTCTCAGAAGTGTGTATGCTTTGCAGGCCGATGTCTGCTAGACATCGAGGGGAGGTATACCCGAGCTACACTCTAATTAAACAAGGACATTGGCAATCGCTGTGTTGAACTCAGATTCACATAAGTACTCTCCTGACACTTCCACTTGCATTTCTCCAAACTCTCCCAACACCTAAAATAAGGATGTTAGCAGCTACGACTACAGGCAGGCAGGATGCGGGAGGGTCCTGCCCTGAGCTCAGCTTTCAAAAGGAGCATGCCTCGAAGCCAGCTTTCTCTTAACTGCGTTCTGATGGCCATGAGAACGTGGCAGCATTGTAATTCAGGATGTTCCATGAATACACCTTTACTGCACCTGGAGACACAACCTTGAAGTCTGAAGCTTGCCCTTTGCATCCCATGAGCTTCTGACAAACATGTCTAGTGAGGATGTTTGTAACTGTATCTGCAGGCAGTGTGGAACTGGGAAGGACCACGTTTCAGCTCATCTCCGAGAGGGAAGTACCCCAGAGAGAGAGCTTTCAGCTAGGTACTCAGTTTTGGAAGTTAGTATGTAGCTCCCATCTGAGAGAGGAATTCCTCAGAAGTTGCTGGATTCAACTAAGACACATTTGCCTCTCGCAAAACTTGTGTCCCGTATCGAACGAAGTCCTTTGTAAGTGAAGCGTACAGGCGGTCAGCATGTGGGCTTTACAAGCCATAAGCTCAACCAAAGGAGTGTGCATGCCTTGGAGGCAGCTGTCCGCTAGGCGTGAAATTGACAAGGCAGACACTTGGTTCTCACTCCGCGACTCTCCCGCATACAACGAAATGCTGTGGAAGCAGAACATACAGGCAGTTAGTTTGGGGGAGGTACAGGTCATAAGCTCAACTCTCAGAAATCTGTATGCTTTGCAGGCCGATGTCTGCTAGACACTTATCGAGGCGAGGTATACCCGAGCTAAACTCTAATTGAACAAGGATGATGGCAATCGCTCTATTGAACTCAGATACACGTGAGTACAGTCCTGACACTTCCACTCGCATTTCTCCAACCACTCCCAGCACCTCACGTAAGGATGTTAACAGCTATGACTATGAGCAGGCAGGATGCGAGCGGGTCCTGCCCTAAGCTCACCTCTCACAAGAGAGCATGCCCAGAAGTCAGCTTTCAACTGGCTGTGTTCTAATGGCCGTGAGACCATAGCAGTCTTCTAACTCAGGAGGTTCGAAGAATACCACTCTACTGCACTTGGAGACACCTTCCAGGCCTGCAGTATTCCACTTGCGTCTCACAAGCTTCTGACAAACGTCTCTGGTGAAGATGTTCAAAACTCATTCTGCAGGCAGTGGGAACTGTGAGGGACTGGGTGTGAGCTCAACTCTCGGAAGAGAGATGCTTTTGGACTTGGGGTTCAGCTAGCTTCTCACGTATGGAACTTAGTATGTAGCACCTGTCTAAGACAGGAATTACTAGGAAATCGCTGGATTAAGCTTGGAGGCACTAGTCTTGTGTGCCGGGACTTTCCACTTACCTCTCACAACACTTCAGTCACGCATCAAGCCTAGGCCTGTTAGCAGCGAAGTGTACCTGCAGGCAGGATGTGGGAAGTACAGGCCATAAGCTCAACTCTCAAGTGTGTACGCCTGGGAGGCAGATGTCTGCTACCCACTCGTACATTGGAATTAGAAACTAGATACACTCTTTGAGGAAGGCCGTTTGAAATCACTGTATTCAACTCACATAAGCGGGAGTATAGACCTGACACTTCCACATGTATTTCGCCGCCCTCTCCCAGCACCTAACATAAGAATATTAGCAGTTATGTCTACGGGCAGGCAGGATGCTGGAGGGTCCTGCCCTGAGCTCAGCTCTCACAAGGAAGCAGGCCTAGAAGCCAGCATTCTACTAGCTCCTTCTGATGGCCGTGAGAATGTAGCAGCATTGTAAGGCGGGATGTTCCATGAATACCGCTCTACTGCACCTGGAGACACAACCATTGAAGCCTGCATCTGGCCCTTGCATCCCATGAGCTTCTGACAAACATGTCTAGTGAGGATGTTCGTAACTGCATCTGCAAGCAGTGTGGAACTGGGAAGGACCGCGTGTCAGCTCATCTCGCAGAAGGAAATTCCCCAGAGAGAGAGCCTTCAGCTAGGTACTCAGGTTTGGAAATTAGTATGTAGCTCCCATCTGAGGGAGGAATTCCTAGGAAGTCACTGGATAGAACTAAGAGACAGTTGCCTCTTGCAAAACTTGTGTCCTGTATCGAACGAAATCCTTTGGAAGTGAAGCGTACAGGCCATCAGCATGTGGGAGGTACAAGACATAAGTTCAATCCAAAGGAGTGTGCATGCCTTGGAGGCAGCTGTCCGCTAGGCACGAAATTGACAAGGCAGACACTTGGTTTTCACTCCGGTACTGTCCCCCATACAATGAAATGGTGTGGAACAGTAACGTTCAGGCAGTCAGGATGGCAGAGGTACAGGCCACAAGCTCAACTTTCAGAAGTGTGTATGCTTTGCAGGCCGATGTCTGCTAGACACTTAGCGAGACGAGGTATACCCGAGCTACACTCTAATTGAACAAGGACGTTGGCAATCACTGTATTGAACTCAGATACACGTGAGTGCAGTCCTGACACTTCCACTTGCATTTCTCCAACCTCTCCCAGCACCTAAAATAAGGATGCTAGCATCTACGACTACGGGCAGGCAGGATGCAGGAGGATCCTGCCCTGAGCTCAGCTTTCAAATGGAAGCATGCCTCGAAGCTAGGTTTCTACTAACTGCGTTCTGATGGCCATGAGAACGTGGCAGCATTGTAATTCAGGATGTTCCATGAATACCGCTTTACTGCACCCGGACACACAACCTTGAAGCCTGCAGTTTGCCCCTTGCATTTCATGAGCTTGTGAAAAACATGTCTAGTGAGGATGTTTGTAACTGTATCTGCAGGCAGTGTGGAACTGGGAAGGACCACGTTTCAGCTCATCTCCGAGGGGGAAGTTCCCCAGAGAGAGAGCTTTCAGCTAGGTACTCAGTTTTGGAAGTTAGTATGTAGCTCCCATCTGAGGGAGGAATTCCTCAGAAGTTGCTGGATTCCACTAAGACAAATTTGCCTCTCACAAAACTTCATCCCGTATCGAACGATATCCTTTGGAAGCGAAGCGTACAGGCGGTCAGCATGTGGGAGGTTCAAGTCCTAAGCTCAATCCAAAGGAGTGTGCATGCCTTGGAGGCAGCTGTCCGCTAGGCGTGAATTTGACAAGGTAGACACTTGGTTCTCACTCCGCGACTCTCCCGCATACAACGAAATGCTGTGGAAGCAGAACATACAGGCAGTCAGAATGGGGGAGGTACAGGCCATAAGCTCAACTTGCAGAAGTGTGTATGCTTTGCAGGCCGATGTCTGCTAGACACTTATCGAGGCGAGGTATACCTGAGCTACACTCTAATTGAACAAGGACGTTGGCAATCGCTGTATTGATCTGAGATACACGTGAGTACAGTCCTGACACTTCCACTCGCATTTCTCCAATCTCTTCCAGCACTTCACGTAAGGATGTTAGCAACTATGAGCCTGGGCAGGCAGGATGCGGGAGGGTCCTGCCCTGAGCTCACCTCTCACAAGAGAGCTTGCCTAGAAGTCAGCTTTCAACTCGCTGCATTCTAATGGCCATGAGACCATAGCAGTTTTCTAACTCAGGAGGTTCGAAGAATACCACTATACTGCACCTGGAGACACCTTCCAGGCCTGCATTATTCCACTTGTGTGTCACAAGCTTCTGACAAACGTCTCTGGTGAAGATGACCTAACCCTCACCCTAACCCTAAACCTAGCCCTAACTTTAACTCTAACCCCTAACACTAACCCCTAACCCTAAATCACACCCTAACCCCTAACCCTAACTACAAACCTAGCCGAACCGTAACTCTAACCATAACCCAAACCCCAACTCCTAACCTCCTGCCATAATCCCTAAAGTCTAAACCCTAACCCTAACTCTAACTCTTGTCCCTAACCCAAACCCCCATCCTAACTCCTAACCACTGATCCTTACCCTTATCCCTCACCCTAACCTCTAATCTGTAACCATAAGCATAATCACTAACCCCTAACATCTAACCTAAGCCTAACCACCAACCACCGCCCCTCCCCTGACCCTACCATTCATTCTACCCATTCACTTACCCCATGGTTCTGAGGAGTCCCTTCTGACATGGACGTGGCCCCCAACGGCGCCTCCAGAGTCCTCCAGGGATTCCTGAGGAAGCCGGGCTCCTGTGAATGTGGACGTGGCCCCACGTGTTCCAGAGTCATAGTCAGTGGGTCCTGAGTACTCCGGGTCTCCTCTCAACGTGGAGTATGCCTCCTTCGGAAGGAGGAGGAACATCTTTCTGGATACCTCACATCCTCTGGAAGCCTCACAGCAGGTTCTCAGGAGGCCAGGGGCTCCTGTCAGCCTGGACATGGCCCCATGTCCCCTGAAAACTCACCGTGGTCCTGAGGAGGCTGTGGGTTCCTGTCAGCCTAGACACAGCCTCATGTGTCCCGAAGACAAAGTGCAGGTCCTGAGGAGGACGCAGGTCCTCTCAGTCTTGACGTGGCCCCACATTTTCCTCAGCCTCACCATAAGACCTGAGGAGGCTGGGGGCTCTTGTCAGAATGGACGTGGACCCAAATCATCCGAATCATTCACAGCGTGTCCTGAGGAGGCCGGAGACTTCTGTCAGTGTGGATTCGGCATCCACATTTTTCTTAGGCCTCACCACAGGCTCTGACAAGGCTGGGGTCTTCTGTCCGCATGGACGCATCTCCATATTTCCCGAAGTCTACACCGGGGGTCCTGAGGACATCAGCGTCCGGTTGTGTGGACATGGCCCCACGTCCTCTCGAAGCATCACTGCAGGTTCTGAGGTGGCTGAGGCTCCTGTCACTGTGGATGCGGCCCCCAGCTTCCAGAAGACTCAACTTATGTCCTGAGGAGCCAGTTAGCTCCTGCCAGAGTGGACGCGGTGCACCATCTTTCAGAAGCCTCCCCACATGTTCTGAGGTGGCCCAGGGGCTCCTGTGAGCGTGGATGGGAGCCCACATCTTACTGAAGCCTCCCCGTGGGTCCTGAGGCAGCCCAGGGGCTCTTGTCAGGGTGGGTGCGGGCCCACAATTCCCTGAAGCCTCACCGCAGGTCCTGAAGCGGCCCAAGGGCTCCTGTCAGGGTGGATGTGGGCCCACATCTTCCTGAAGCTTCACCGATGTCCTGAGGAGACCGGGGCTCCTATCAGCGTGAACGCTGAGCAATATCCCCCTGAAGACTCCCTGCACATTCTGAGGAGGCTGTGGCTCATCAGCATGGACATGTCCCCACGTCTTCCTCAGGCCTCCCCAGCACAGGCTGGCTCATGTTAGTGCAGGCAGACGAGGCCTACTGCACATGCGTGCCCCTTGGGTGGTGCCTGGGCTTGGGCGCCCCCTGCGGGATCCTCAGGCACTACAGGAGGCTGTGAAGGAGACACGTGCCCATCCCAGGGCCCACCTCTGCCTCCTTCCAGGCTCCAGCTATGGCCTGTTAGATTCGGAAACGTCTGACTGTAAAGGAGCCCAACTCACAGCTTCCCCAAAAATACTTAAGGAGAAAGAATTGGAGCCCAAAGGACGCAAATGAAATGAGGACCAGACTTTTACCACGTCCTGTAAAACTCACTCAACCCTCTTCCACTGTGGGCGGGACCGCGGGCTGGTGCATACACCATGGAAACAGTGTGGAGGCTCCTCAGGAAGTTACAAATAGAGCCGACCTGCGACCCGCATGTGTAAAGCCTGGAGCTCACTCTGAAGATACAGATGCAGTGAGACGTGGGACAACTGCACCCCAATGTCCACAGCAGCCAGGTCCACAGTAGCCACAATGTGGGAGGACCCTCGGTGCCCTCTGGCAGATGATGGATAAAGAGGATGTGAGATAGATGATGGCCATAGAGAGCGGAATGGTACTCACCTATCAAAGAGCAGGAAATCTTGCCATTTGCAATGACGTGGATAGAAGTAGAGGGATCATCTTAAGTGAAATAGGTTAGTTGGAAAAGAGAATGACCGTGTGGTGTCATTCATAGGTGGAATTAAAGAAGCAAAGCAGATGAACATCTGTGAAGGGAAGGAAAAACAAGATGAAAACAGATGCAGGAAATACAGACTCTTAATTATAGGAAACAAACTGAGTGTTGCTGCAGGGGAGGGGACAGGGGAGAGGATAACAGGGGACTGACATGAAGGAGGGCACGTGGTGTCACGAGCACTGCGGTTTTCTCCAACTGGTGAATCTCTGAATTCTTCCTCTGAAAGTATAATACACTATACGTTAATTAATTGGGTTTAAATTAAATTAAGTTAAAAAAATCAGTTGTATCAGAGCACGTTTCCTTCTGGACTCTCGGTTCTGCTCCTTCAGCTTATGCTGGGACCAACCCTCGTGGGTCTGGTTTGTTTAAGTAGGCATCAGGCCTTGTCCATGGACCAGCCCAGGGCTAGAAATAACGACCCCGAGATCAGGACCAGAGGTGAGGTCAGGAGTCGGATGCTTAACCGACGGAGCCAGGGGGGTGCCGAGGACAACAATGCTTTATCCTGTGTCTCTGTGACATCGTTTGAAATAGGAAAGTGCTGCATCCCACTCTGTCCTGCTTCTCCAATACTGATTTGCTCTCCGGGGTCATTTGTGGGGGCGGATGGATGTTATGGGTTTTTTTCTTCCTATTTATAGGATCTGCCACCATATTTGACAGGAATGACATTGAAAGAGAGGGTGGCTTCAGGAACTGCGGACATTTTCACAAGATGAGGCTCCCAAACCACGAGCCCAAGATGGCCTCCCAGAGCCTGGTATGGCTCAGTGCACAAGTCTTCTGCTCTGTTGGTTCAGTCTCATTATTTATTCTCTGTGATGCTCCTGAGAAATGAGTCACATCCATCATTTCCTTCCTGAGTGCTCACTGTCAGGACACAGCAAGCCCCACAATAGAATAAAAACTGAGCCCAGGCCAAGGGCAGGAAGCCCCTATTAGAAAAGATCTCAATGCCCTTGAAGGCCCCATATCAAAATGTAAACAGAACTTGAGGAATTGCTACAGCCCTTCGGGAGTTCCCTGAGACCAGCCCTTAAAACTAAGCTAAAACCCACCTCGGGGTCCAAGTCCCTGCTCCACTGTGTCGGGTATACATGGTCACAAGCTCGAGCTTGTAAATAAACCCTCGTGTGTTTGCATCAGTGTCAGCTTCTCGGTGGTTTCTCGGATTTGCAATCTTGGGCACAACAGTCTGAGATACAAAAAGAAAACCAAAAGAAGCTCGGACGCAGGTAGAGTGAACGTAGGGTTCTGAGAGAAGCGGCGGAGACCCGGGGGCTTGGGAGCTCTTCTGTGGAGGCCCCAGCAGACTGGGGGGCAGGATGCTCAGCCCCAGAGCCAGAGGACCTAGAGACCCCACCCGCATCCCGCCCATCAGGGCCTGGTCTCAGGAAGCAGCACAGCGACACCTGCTGGAGCCCAGAGGCGCTGATGCCCACCCCGCCTCTGACCCCCACAGGTGCAACTCCCAGGCAGATGTGCACCTGACAATCAGCGCCAAGGCCCATGCCCAGACCCCACACAGACCATTTGATGCCACCCAGTTGTCAGACCAGAGAGGCTGCAGAGCTTCAGCTCTGCCTCGAAAGTAGAGTCTAGATTCCTTTGTAGTTTGTGCTCTTTTTTCATTTATTTTCTTTGATTCTATTTTATTAATTGCCTTATTTTAACTTTTATGTATGTACCTTATATATTTCTTATTTTTACTTTCATGGTACTTTAATTGTGTTTCTTATTTTGGGATTTAGAATCTTTTAATGAGCAGGCCAAAATAATCTGGGTTTTTTTTTTGGGGGGGGGAGGGCAGTTGTTATTTGTCTTGGTTTTTCTTTTTCTTCCTTCTTTCTTTTCTGGAATAAATAATGAGAAGGAGAAATTCTCCTCCATAAAATAACATGAGGTAGTACTCACAGGCAGGAAGCTCATCAATACACATATATGATGTCTTACTACAGTTTAAAACAATGATTATAAAGATAGCAGCTGGGCTGGAAAAAGAGCACAGAAGAAAACTAGAGAATCCCTTCCTGTAGAAATGAAAGAACTAAAATCTAGTCAGGCCAATGTTAAAAATGCTATAACTGAGATGCAGTCCCAAGTGGAAGCCTTAAAAACAAGAAACGTTATGGACCATAGAGGCAGATTTTGGGAACTCAGCCACTTATTAAAACAATAACATTCATATAATAGGAGACTCAGAAGATGAAGAGAGAGAAAAGGTGGGCCTTGCTCAGCCATTAGAAACGACAAATACCCACCATTTGCTTCAAGGTGGATGGAACTGGAAGGTATTATACTGAGTGACGTAAGTCAATCGGAGAAGGACAAACATTGCATGTTCTCATTCATTTGGGGAATATAGATAATAGTGAAAGGGAATATAAGGGAAGGGAGAAGAAATGAGTGGGAAATATCAGAAAGGGAGACAGAACATAAAGACTCCTAACTCTGGGAAAAGAACTAGGGGTGATTGAAGGGGAAGTGGGCTGTGGGTGGGGGTGAATGGGTGACGGGCACTCAGGGGGCACTTGAAGGGATGAGCACTGGGTATTATTCTGTATGCTGGCAAATAGAACACTAATAAAAAGTCAATTTATTATTAAAAAAAAGAAAGAAACAAAGAGTGGCACCTGGGTTGCTCAGTCAGTTAAGCTTCTGTCTTAGGCTTGGATCATGATCCAGGTCTCAAGGTAGGCTCCCTGTTCAGCTAGGAACCTGCTTCTCTCTCTCCCTCTGTCCCGCTCGCTCATGCTTTTTCTCTCTTCACTCTCTCAAATAAATAAATAACATCTTTGAAAAAAACAATAAAACAAACCTAGAGGGAAGAGAAATCTCCCATGTAGGAGAATTTCAAACAATTTGTGCAGACATTCCACCGTCCCACTCTTATGTGTGCAATACACATAGTAACTTCCTTCTACAAAATATATTATCAAAAACTTAAAATAATAATGATAATATAATAATAATAATGATAATAATAATAATAATAAATAATCAGTTTACTACGGAGAAAGCTGACAAACCCTACTTCAGCAAGATGACCAGAACGATGCCAAGACTGATAAATCATGTAGATAGTATCTATTCTTTGTATGATATAATGAAAATGGCAGTATATCTCTGTATATAATCTACAGAAATATTTCAATCATGATATAAACAACAGACATGTCCCAACTGAGGGAAATTTTACAAAATAATCTACTTCTCAAAGTGTTCCAGTTCAACAAATCAAGGAAAGTCTGAAAGACTGTCACAATCCAGAGGAGCCTAAGAAAATAGGAGGACAAATAGAATGTCATATGAGGGGTGGTAACTTAGCAAAAACTAAGGAAATCTGAATAAAGTATGGCCTTTGGTTAATGTGAATATTTTAATATTGATTCATTAGCTAATATTTGTACCATACTAATATAAGATATCAATAATTGGAGAAATTGAGTGCAAGTGCATGCGAATGCTCTGTACTATCTTCTCAATTTTCCTATAAATCTTTGTTTATTTCCTAATAATAAGATTTATTTTGAAAATTGACTAAAATGGGGATCCCTGGGTGGCGCAGCGGTTTGGCGCCTGCCTTTGGCTCAGGGCGCGATCTTGGAGACCCGGGATCGAATCCCACGTCGGGCTCCCGGTGCATGGAGCCTGCTTCTCCCTCTGCCTGTGTCTCTGCCTCATTCTCTCTCTCTCTCTGTGACTATCACAAATAAATAAAAATTAAAAAAAAATAAATGAAAATTGACTAAAATGAATCAGGCTCCAAGTGTGAAGACATTTTAAGAATCGTTGAATTAATTTTGCCTTATTCTTAAAGAGTTCCTTCGATGGGAACAAAGTAAGAATTTTAGATCAGAAGGAAAGAAAAACACTTAGGAACACGTATAATGCCTCTTCAACCTGAAAAGCAGGAACGGATAATAAATAGCAAAAATCAGATAAAAATAATTCTAGTATAATAGACACCATATTGCAAGTGCGTTTAAAATTAGCAATGTATAACATTTATTTCCCTGACATTTGTCTTCCAGAGAGTTCACAGTGTTTCAGTGTCAGTTGAAAAAGGGGAAGAATCTCAGGGAAGAATCCTTCACATAATAATAGGACCATTGGTAATAATGTCTCTCAGTTCTTTCCAAATCCATAAAGATGCATTTCCTGATGAGTGACTGAGCTGTGAAGAAAGAGAAGACATTCCCTCATCCCTCTGATTTACTTGTGTCAGAATATTTTAAGCATAGTGTTACGGATAGTAAATTATCCTTATTAACAGGAAATACGTCTCAGATTGGAATCTGAGCAATCAGAAGTGCAGAGAAAAAACACTTTGACTCGCTCTTCATCTTATAAAGACAAAGGACAGCTTTTCTATGTACAAAGTCGGTTGTCAAGATAGGGAGTAAGAGTCTGCAGCATCGAATCCCGCTGCAGAACTGGGACGCCCAGGAGCCAGGTCTTCCTGATTCCAAATCCCTGGGCCTGTCCCCCAACACACGCTGCCAGGCTGAGTTCATTTGCAATTGCTCTCTTAGGAGCTCCTGGGAAGGGGGTAGGAGCTAGCTAGGACGGGAACGGACGCAAGGAGGCTGAGAAAATGAAGGCCTTTCCACTTTAAGTTCAGCGTTCGAAAACGTCAAGCCATCCCAGGACCCTGTGAAGAAGAGCTGAAATTTACATTACTTCAGTTGCAGGAAAAAACAAAAGTTTACAGCTTATTGCCCTGGAAAGCCCCACAATAGAATAAGAAATGAGCCCACGCCAAGGGCTGGAAGCACCTATTAGAATGAGAACAGAGCTCAATGCCCTTGAAAGCCCCATATCAAAATGTAAACAGAACTTGAGGAATTGTTCCAGCCCTTCTGGAGGTCCGTGAGACAAGCCCTTAAAACTAAGCTAAAACCCAACTCGGGGTCCAGGTCCCTGCTCCACTGTGTTGGGTTCGGGTGTAGTTGAACACAAACTCGAGTTTGGAAATCAACCCTCATTTGTTTGCATTGGTGTCAACTCCGTAGTGGTTTCTCAGATTCGCAATCTTGGGCAAACATCCCATGTCCCCTCCCACCTGAGCTGAACCCCTATGCCCTCCAACCCAGGCTGTCCCTCAGTCACCTCCCCACCCACTACAGCTGGGCACAGGCCTTCACGCAGTTCCACGGGCACGGTGGGCACTCCCGCCATCCCCAGCCTCCCAGAGGAAGGAAGGAGGTTTCTGCAGGACACTCTCCCATGGTTGCCCCAGGGCTCCCTGACCAGCAAAGCAGCTCGTGACAGGTCAGGGTCTGTATCCCTGATGCCTGCTCCTCCTCCCCGGTTTTCCCACAGGAAATGAAGGAGGAGGCCCTGGTCTCCTAGGATATCACACAGGTAGACCTGGTCGTCAACAGGACATTCAGCAGTCACATCATGTTTTGGTACTACTACAGGGTAGGGTGAGGCTGAGGGGCCAGGAGGGATCGGGCTCCGGGGGAGGACCAGAGGCTTCTGGGTCGGGAACACAGGGCTTCCGAGGCTGGGAGAAGAACAACACCAGCAACACACAGCTGCATGGTAAGGTGCTGGGGATGAACCCCGTGCCCCCTCCCCCGGGTTCTCAGGGATGAGGAGGCCACTAGGATGGGGCCTCCAGGGGTTGCCATGTGAGCTGAATCCCAAAGGTATGAGGGACGGCCCTCTGAAAAGCAGGGGGCAGGGTTGCGGGCCGTGGGGGGCATTAAGGGGACCTGGGGGCTGGGTGTATGGCTGTGACTGGAGGAGGACACACATCGATCCGATGAGGGTCGGACGGGTCAGGGTGACACCCCCTCTCGGTGCTTTATATATTTCTAAATTCTATGCATTGAATTTGAGACAATTTGCAATTTGTAAACATACATAGTATGATGACCCGAGATATTGCCCCCAGTCCAGCCAGGGCCCTGCACTGACCACACGGGGACCCAGGAGCAGGTGTCACAGCAAACTCCAGACTGGGGTCGCCTTTATCTGTAGACGTCTCCCCATGCATCTTAGAGAAAGGGTTTGCCATGTGTCTGCCAGCCCCCCACCCCATCCCCCCATTTCCCAGAAACACATCATCCCCCTACATCATCATCCCCCATGGCCTTGCCCCTACACCATCCCCCTCACACACACAAAGCCCCACACAATCCCCACCCACACTATACCTCAGCACTATCCCCCCTACACCAGCCCCCAACTCCACCAACATCATACGCATGCCCCCACACCATCCACCCCCACACCATCGGCCCTGAGCAAGGACCCGGTGAAGCTGCCCCCTGTGGGACATGCGCAGCCTCCCCGGGGTTCTTTGGATACCCTGCTCCCATCAGAAGCCTGGGTGTCCCATAAAGTACCCAGGGGTTGCAGGGAGGAGGGAAGACAGGGAGCCCCCGACACAGTGTGTGAAGGTGAGTGGTGCAGAGGACCCACTGTGCCCTGCCTCCGCCCACTGTCCCTCCTGGAGCGTGGCACACCCTGCAGAGGACACCAGCCCCTAACCTAGAGGGACCTGGGCTGACTGGGCACCAGGCTCTGGGGAGCTGGGTTGATTTGAGCCCCCACGAGGCCCAACACAAAGACTAACGGGATCCAGCCCCCTCATGGCCGTCGCCAGCCCTGAATTCTGGCCCCGGGCTGAGCGAGCCTTCTCACAGTTGAATTGGCCTCCTGGGCACTGGGCGAGCCCCACAGATCCAGGTCGCTGACCTAGGGCAGACCGGGGGATCCCGGGACACCCCAGGGTGGGGAGAGCAGGGGTAGGCCGGTGGGCCCCACCCATACCCACACCAGGAGGCAGGCTCCTACAGGTGTTGGGGCCCCAGGGGTCCCAAGGCCGGGGTCCAGCTGCCCTGCAGGGACCCAGCACAGGAGCCCATGAGCTGCAGTTCCAGGTCAGCCCTGCTGTCCTCAGAACCGTCACTCAGGCTGAAGCCTCAGGACACACGCCCCCAACCAGAGTCCACACATGCTTCCACGATGTGGACTCTAGCACCCGCCCCCCCACCCCGTGTGATTCTTGCCCTCCCCTAAAGACTAAAAGGTCTCCTTCCCCAGGGGAAGGCGCGCACTCTCTGCTCTGAGCCCATTTGCTGTACAAATTCAATAAAGTGTTGTGGTGTGAAAATGCACAGCCAGCCTGTTTCTGTGTCTCCCAGAATTCTGTGTATAGGGCGTGGAGAGACCCCCAGAGAGGAGGAGGAGGCACCACCGAGGCCCCAACCAGCCCATGCAGGGGCGCCACTAGGCACACACAGCTGACGTCCCACGTGCCATCGAGGGGTGGCCGGACGCCAGGGTCAGGCCTCACAGACTTTACTGGGACTCAGCCGTGCCCTGTGCGCCAGAATGGGTGGGACAGAGTGACAGCCAGGGAGCCTCAGGTCACCAGGGTCTGTGCAAAGTGACCTGAGAGGTCACTGCTCCCTCTGTCCAGGGGGCCGGGCCTGGCCAGGTTCCGGGGCACTTCCTCCCCTCCCCGCAACCCGTGCCTGGGTGCCTTGGGCACAGAGGGCCTGCGGGGTGGTCAGCGTGGCCGTGGAAGTGATATCAGGACAGCAGGCCCTTGTGCTGTGCCCAAGATGGCGAATCCGAGAAACCACCAAGGAGCCAACACCGATGAAACTCCTGAGGGTCTCTTTATAAGCTGGAGCTTGGGTCCAAGTGCACCAGACACATTGGAGCAGGGACTTTGACCCTGAGACTAAGAGGCGAGGCAGCTCGTGGACCAGTGGACCATGGGATACGCAGAAAGTTGCACAGTCATGTCAGTCCACATGTAGTTGGACGACTGAATTACACCTTACCCTATAGTATCCACTTGAGTTGGTCTATTACTTTGGTCAGAATTGGTGCATGATTTTGGCGGGGACAAAGCAGGGTTACATTGTTATGAGCCGATTTCCAATTAGGGTGTGCCCAGCGGCCTGACTAGGGTGGGGCAGCACCTTAAGCCATAAGTAGGCCATTTGGGGGTCATAGGGGAGGTGGCGGGTGTAGCACAAAATGGAATGAGCTCTGTTTGTCCAGGGGTAAGGGATTTTTGTTAAATTTCCTGGGTCCCACACTTACAGCTCATGCACCTGGGCCACCCTCACCAGGCGGACCCAGCATGCACACCTTGTGGTGCTGGATCTCTCATACCAACGTGTGGAGGGCACCCTCCTTGCCTGAGTGAGTAGGGGGTGGGTGAGCATGGGGCTCGGCCTGAAGGCCAGTCAGGACAGGGGACCAACAACCCCAGCCCCATCCCCACCCTGACTCCCACATACAGGCAGCCACATGGCTCCCCGCCATGGGCAGCCGGCTCCTCAGGAGCTCCCCCCAAGGGTGGCCCGAATGTCTGGCTCCCTGCTGGAGAGGCATTGGGGAGAAGAGAAGCAGCAAGCGCTTGGCAGGACCCATGCCGGACATGGGAATGTGGCCGAGCCGGACCTTCCAGCTCAGCTGACCCTCCAGCGGAAAGACATTGCATGAGCGAGCCCCGGGGTGGACAGGAGAGCCCAGCTAGCCACCCAGCGCCAGCACCAGAAATGAGGTTTTGCCAACCATTTCGGGGTTTTGGGTTACCCAGCCATAGGATCCAATAACTGCACGTGATAGCTGCATGTCATAGAGACACACTCACCCCAAAACCAACCAAAGTCGGATTGCACCCAATGTTGTCAAACAGCAGCCAGATGGTTACATACAAGTCGCTGTGATCCCCAATAGGATACATGGAAGACGCTATAAACCATGACTGCAGACGTGCTAGAGGCACGGAGATGTGCCTGCTGGGTTCCAACAAGGAGCACAGAGGGGAAGGAAGCATCCTACGGACAGGGGGCACCTCCTAGGAAAGGACACCAGGTCCCTGTGAAGGCTACGGAGGGTGAAATCTCTCCTCTTCTCTTTGTGCTTCTGGTTTTCCTCCTACATGCCATTGTCCTCAATCATATTAGAAACAAGTTATTTTATGTTTTTAAATTTCTTTTTATTGGAGTCCAATTTGTATGAATTCTTTCTTCAGCAAGGGTGTCATTCAGGAGAGAAGGAGAGATAAAGATTTTCCTAGACAGGCAACATAAAAAGGAGTTCATGACCACTTAACCAGTCCAGTAAGGAATTTTAAGAGGGACTCTTCTAGTGGGGGAAAAAAGAGACCAAAAGAAACAAAGACTAGAAAGAACCAGAGAACGTCACCAGAAACACCAACTCTTCTGGTAACACAAAGGCACAAAGTTCATATCTTTGAATAAGCACTCTGAATGCTGATAGACTAAATGCTCCAATCAAAAGATATAGGGTATCAGAGTGGCTTAAAAAACAGGATCCGGGATGCCTCGGTGGCTCAGGGGTTGAGCCTCTACCTTTGACTCAGGGTGTGATACTGGAGTCAGGGATCGAGTCACATATTCTGCTCCTGGTGGGGAGCCTGCTTCTCTCTCTGCCTAATTTTCTGCCTGCCTCTCTCTCTCTCTGTCTCTCTCTCTCTCATAAATAAAATCATTATTAAAAAAACAAGATCCATCTGTATGCTGCCTACAAGATGCTCACATTAGACTTATAGACACCAGGAGATTGAAAGTCAGGGGATGGAAAGTCATCTATCACGCTAATGGATATCAAAAGAAAGCTGGAGGACCCATACTTATATCAGACAAAGGAGATTTGAAACCTAACCCTGGGGGACACCTGTTGGCTCAGTGGTTGAGCATCTGCCTTCAGGTCAGGGGTGATCCTGGGATCCCAGTATCGAGCCCCACATCGGCCTCCCTTTGTGGTCTTCTGTCTGCATGGAAGCATCCCATATTTCCCAAAGTCTACACCGGGGGTTCTGAAGATGTCAGCGTTGTGGTGTGGGTGTGGCCCCATGTCCTCCCATAATGTCACTGCGGGTTCTGAGGAGGCCAGGGCTCCTGACACCGTGGATGTGGCCCCCACATTCCAGAAGCCTCAACTTATGTCCTGAGCGGCCCGGGAGCTCCTGCCAGAGTGGACGTGGCACCACAGCTTTCTGAAGCCTCCCTGCAGGTCCTGAAGCAGCCCAGGTGGTCCTGTCAGGGTGGGTGCGGGCCCACATCTTCCTGAAGCCTCACCGCGGTTCCTGAGGAGACCGGGGCTCATCAGCGTGGATGCGTCCCCATGTCCTCCTCAGGCCTCCCCAGCACAGGTGGGCTCCTGTTAGTGCAGGTGGACGAGGCCTACTGAGCCTTCCTGGCCCTTGAGCAGGGCCTGGGCTTGGGCGCCTCCTGCAGGACGCTCAGGCACTGCAGGAGGCCATACAAGGGGCAGCGTCCCTGTACATGGGGCCACAACTGCCTCCTTCCAGGCACCAGCTGAGGCCTATGAGCTTCGGAAACGACTCACTGAAACGGAGCCCAATACCTGGCTTCCCCAGAAATACTTAAGGACAATTATTAGAGCCCACAGGACACAAAAAGAAATGTGTACCAGACTTTAACCACGTCCTGCAAAACTCACTCAACCCTCTTCCTCTATGGGCGGGACCGCAGGCTGGTGCAGCCACCCTGGAAACAGTGTGGAGGCTCCTCAGGAAGTTACAAATAGTGCCGCCCTGTGACCAGCACGTGCACGGCCTTAGCTCACCCCGAAGATACAGATGCATGAGACTCGGGGACACCTGCACCCCAATGTCCACAGCAGCCGGGTCCACAGTAGCCACACTGTGGGAGGAGCCTTGGTGCCCTCAGGCAGATGATGGATAAAGAAGATGGAAGATAGATGATGGTCATAGATGATAGATAGTTAGATGATAGGAATGGTACTCAGCTATCAAAGAGAAGGATATATTGCCATTTGCAATGACATGGATAGAACTAGAGGGATCATGTTAAGTGAAAAAAGTCAGTCAGGAAATAAAATTACTGTATCGTTGTATTCATAGGTGAAATTAAAGAAGCAAAGCAGATGGTCATCTGTGAAGGGAAAGAAAAACAAATAAGATGAAAACAGACATGGAGGAAAAAGAATCACAGGAAACAAACTGAGGGTTGCTGGAGGGGAGCGGAGTGGAGGGACAGGGTAACTGGTAGACGGGCATGAAGGAGGGCATGTGATGTCATGAGCCCTGGTGTTATCTCCAACTGGTGAATCCCTGAATTCTACCTCTGAAAGTATAATACACTATACTCTTAATTAATTGGGTTTAAATTAAATTAAGTTTAAAAAATCAGTTGACGGTATCGGAGTGCATTTTCTTCCAGGCTCTCTATTCTGCTCCTTCAGCTTATGCCAGAACCACACCCCTGTGGGTTTGGTTTGTTTAAGTAGGCTCCATGCCTCGTCCACAGTTCAGCACAGGGCTAGAATTCATGACCCCGAGATCAAGACCAAGGGTGAAGTCAGGAGTCGGATGCTTAACCAACGGAGAGAGCCGGGGCCCGAGAACCACACTGCTTTATCCTGTGTCTCTGTGACATTGTTTGAAATAGGAAAGTGGAGGGAGGGGCAAGATGGTGGAAGAGGAGGGTCCCCAAATCACCTGTCCCCACCAAATTACCTAGATAATATTCATCATCCTGAAAATCTCTCTCTTTAAAAAGAGAGACCAGCTGGAATGCTACAGTGAGAAGAGTTCACAATTCTATCAAGGTAGGAAGAGGGGGAAAAAGAAATAAAGAAACCAAAGGCATCCAAGGGGGAGGAGCCCCACGAGGTGCCAGGCTAAGGCTGGGGCGAGTGCCCCCAAGACAGGAAAGCTCTGTCCCGGAGAAGCAGGAGCTTCACCAATATTCCTGGGTGGAAAGGCACCCGCAGGGAGTTGGAGCAGAATGCCAGGATGGTGGGGATGCACTCAGGCTCCCGGGAACACTAACAGACACCTGCGCACCCAGGACACTGCACCATACCATGGGGCCGAGCTCCCTAAAAGACTGCAGGGTGCACGGCTGGACTCGGAGCAGCTCGGAGGGGCTCAGGGGGCGGCTCCGCATGGAGGGGGCTGTGAGGCCAGGAGCAACTCGGAGGGGGCTCCGGCAGAAGAAGAGGATCCCTGTGGAGAGGGCTGCGGGGCTCTGGGACCAGCTCAGAGGGGCTCGGGCGGCGGCGCCAAGGAGGCGGCTGTGTGGCCGGGAGGGGGAATCCAACAGTGCAGGCACTGGAGCACAGGTTGCCAGGACACAGCCCAGGATCTGGCCTCCCCCTGGGACAGGCAGACCCCGGGAAGGCCCACGACAGCTAGGACACTTCTGCTCAGAGCTGAGCAGTTCAGCGTCCCCGCCTTGGCACCTCCAGGTCCTGCAGAGGGAGAGCTCCATAGTTAATGTGGGAGCTGAATCCAGGGCTCCAGACCGCCGGCGTCACTGGGAAGGTTCCTCCTGGGGCCTCACGGGTTAAACAACCCCCACTGAGCCTTGCACCAGGCAGAGGGCAGAGCAGCTCCCCCAAGAGCTAACACCTGAAAATCAGCACAACAGGCCCCTCCCCCAGAAGAAGAGCTAGACGGACAAGTTCCAGGGGAAGTCAACAGACGTAAAGTATACAGAATCAGAAGATATTCCCCCGTGGTTTTTTCTTTTCTTTTCTTTTTTCTTTTCATTTCTCTTCTCTTTTCTTTTCTTTTCTTCTTTCTTTTTTATTTGTTTGCATCCCCCACCCATTATTCCTTTCTTTCTTTTACTTTCTCTTTCTTTTTTCTTTTTTTTCTTCCTTTTCTCTTTTTCTATTTTCTTTCCTTCTTTCTCTCTCTTTTTCTCCTTTTCCCAATACAATTTTTTTTGGCCACTCTGCACTGAGCAAAATGAATAGAAGGAAAACCTCACCTCAAAAGAAAGAAACAGTCCTCTCTCCTAAGAGTTATGAAATACAGATTACAATTCAATGTCAGAAAGCAAATTCAGAAGCACTTATACAGCTACTGGTGGCTCTAGAAAAAAGCATAAAGGACTAAAAAGACTTCATGACTGCAGAATTTAGATCCAATCAGGCCAAATTAAAAATCCATTGAATGAGATGCAATCCAAACTAGAAGTCCTAACGACGAGGGTTAAGGAGGTGGAAGAACAAGTGAGTGACATAGAAGACAAGTTGATGGCAAAGAGGTAAACTCAGCAAAAAGAGACAGACAATTAAAAGACCAGGAAGACAGATTAAGGGAAATAAACGACAGCCTGAGGAAGAAAAACCTACTTGTAATTGGGTTTCCCGAGGGCGCCGAAAGGGACAGAGGG
This sequence comes from Canis aureus, assembly GCF_053574225.1. Taxonomy (NCBI): domain Eukaryota; kingdom Metazoa; phylum Chordata; class Mammalia; order Carnivora; family Canidae; genus Canis; species Canis aureus. The sequence continues at coordinate 53,037,217 of NC_135632.1, read as the reverse complement.
CCAGAATATGTATTTGAACAAATCCTAGCTGAAAACATTCCTAATCTGGCAAGGGAAACAGACATTCAGATCCAGGAAATAGAGAGATCCCCCCCTAAAATCAATAAAACCATCCAACACCTCGACATTTAATAGTGAAGCCTGCAAATTCCAAGATAAAAAGAAGATCCTTAAAGCAGCAAGAGACAAGAAATCCTGACCTTTATGGGGAGGAGCAGACCTCTCCACAGTGACCTGGCAGCCCAGAAAGGGCTGGCAGGATATATTCAGGGTCCTCCATGAGAAGAACATGCAACCAAGAATACTTTATCCAGCAAGGCTCTCATTCAAAATGGAAGGAGAGATAAAGAGCTTCCAAGACAGGCAGGAACTGAAAGAATATGTGAACTCCAAACCAGCTCTGCAAGAAATTTTAAGGGGGACTCTTAAAATTCCCCTTTAAGAAGAAGTTCAGTGGAACAATCCACAAAAACAAGGACTAATTAGATATCATGATGACACTAAACTCATATCTGTTGATAGTAACTCTGAACGTGAATGGGCTTAATGACCCCTTCAAAGGCGCAGGGTTTCAGACTGGATAAAAAAGCAGGACCCAACTATTTGCTGTCTACAAGAGACTCATATTAGACAGAAGGACACCTACAATCTGAAAATAATGGGTTGGAGAACCATTTACCATTCAAATGGTCCTCAAAAGAAAGCAGGGGTAGCCATCCTTATATCAGATAAACTAAAATTTACCCCGAAGACTATAGTGAGAGATGAAGACGGACACTAAATCATACTTAAAGGATCTATCCAACAAAAGGACTTAACATTCCTCAATATATATTCCCCGAATATCGGAGCTGCCAAATATTTAAACCAATTAATAACCAAAGTAAAGAAATACATAGATAATAATTATCTTATACTTGGTGACTTCAATCTAGGTCTTTCTACCCTCGATAGGTCTTCTAAGCACAACATCTCCAAGGAAACGAGAGCTTTAAATGATACACTGGAGCAGATGGATTTCACAGATATCTACAGAACTTTACATCGAAACTGAACTGAATAAACATTCTTCTCAAGTGCACATGGAACTTTCTCTAGAATCGACCACATACTGGATCACAAATCACGTCTGAACCGATACCAAAAGATTCAGATCGTCCCTCGCATATTCTCAGACCATAATGCCAATTAGAACTAAATCACAACAAGAAGTTTGGAAGGACCTCAAACACGGGGAGGTTAAGGACCATCCTGCTAAAAGATGAAAGGGTCAACCAGGAAATTGAGGAAGAATTAAAAAGATTAATGGAAACTAATGAGAATGAAGATACAAACGATCAAAATCTTTGGGATGCAGCAAAAGCAGTCCTAAGGGGGAAAGATATCACAATAGAAGCATCCAATCAAAAACTGGAAAGAACTCAAATACAAAGCTAACCTTACTCATAAAGGAGCTAGAGAAAAAACAGCAGCTAGATCCTACACCCAACAGAATAAGAGATTTAATTAAAATTTGAGCAGACCTCAAGGAAATTGAGACCACAAGAAATGTGGAACAGATCAACAAAACCAGGAGTTGGTTCTTTGAAAGAATTAATGATACATAAACCATTAGCCAGTCTTATTAAAAAGAAGAGAGACAAGCCTCAAATTAATAAAATCATGAATGAGAAAGGAGAGATCCCTACCAATACAAGGAAAAACAAACGATTTTAAAAACATATTATGAACAGCTATACAGAAATAAATTAGGCAATCTAGAAGAAATGGACGCATTGCTGAAAAGACACAAACTACCAAAACTGGAACAGGAAGAAATAGAAAACCTAAACAGGACAATAACCAGTCAGGAAATTGAAGCAGTCATCAAAAACCTCCCAAGTCACAAAAGTCCAGGGACAGATGGCTTCCCAAGGGAATTCTATCAAACGTTTAAAGAAGAAACAATACCTATCCTACTAAAGCTGTTTGGAAAGAAAGAAAGAGATGGAGTACTTCCAAATTCGTTCTATGAAGCCAGTATCACATTAATTCCAAAACCAGACAAAGACCCCACCAAAAAGGAGAATACAGACCATTATCCCTGATGAACATGGATGCAAAAATTCTCGACAAGATACTAGCCAATAGGATCCAACAATACATTAAGAATATTAGTCACCACGACCAAGTAGGATTTATCCCCTGGACACAAGGATGGTTCAACACTCGTAAAACAATCAATGTGATTCATCATATCAGCAAGAGAAAAACCAAGAACCATATGATCCTCTCATTAGATGCAGAGAAAGCATTTGACAAAATACAGCATCCATTCCTGATCAAAACACTTCAGAGTGTAGGGATAGAGGGAACATTTCTCGACATCTTAAAAGCCATCTACGAAAAGCCCACAGCAAATATCATTCTCAATGGGGAAGCACTGGGAGCCTTTCCCCTACGATCAGGAACAAGACGGGGATGTCCACTCTCACCACTGCTATTCAACATAGTAGAGGAAATCCTAGCCTCAGCAATCAGACAACAAAAAGACACTAAAGGCAATCAAATTGGAAAAGAAGAAGTCAAACTCTCCCTCTTCGCTGATGACATGATACTTTACCTAGAAAACCCAAAACCCTCCCCCACAAGATTGCTAGAACTCATACAGCAATTTGGTAGCGTGGCAGGATACAAAATCAATGCCCAGAAATCAATGGCATTTCTATACACTAACAATGAGACTGAAGAAAGAGAAATTGAGGAGTCAATCTCATTTACATTTGCACCCAAATCATAAGATACCTAGGAATAAACCTAACCAAGGAGGTAAATGATCTATACCCTAAAAACTATAGAACACTTCTGAAAGAAATTGAGGAACACACAAAGAGATGGAAAAATATTCCATGCTCATGGATTGGCAGAATTAATTTTGTGAAAATGTCAATGTTACCCAGGCAATGTACACGTTTAATGCAATCCCTATCAAAATACCATGGACTTTCTTCAGAGAGTTAGAACAAATTATTTTAAGATTTGTGTGGAATCAGAAAAGACCCCGAAAAGCCAGGGGAATTTTAAAAAAGAAAACCATATCTGGGGGCATCACAATGCCAGATTTCAGGTTGTACTACAAAGCTGTGGTCATCAAGACAGTGTGGTACTGGCACAAAAACAGACACATAGATCAATGGAACAGAATAGAGAACCCAGAAGTGGACCTTGAACTTTATGGTCAACTAATATTTGATAAAGGAGGAAAGACTATCCATTGGAAGAAAGACAGTGTCTTCAATAGATGGTGCTGGGAAAATTGGACATCCACCTTCAAAAGAATGAAACTAGACCACTCTCTTTCACCATACACAAAGATAAACTCAAAATGGATGAAAGATCTAAATGTGAGACAAGAGTCCATCAAAATCCTAGAGGAGAACACAGGCAACACCCGTTTTAAAATTGGCCACAGCAACTTCTTGCAAGGTACATCCATGAAGGCAAAAGAAACAAGAGCAAAAATGAACTATTGGGACTTCATCAAGATAAGAAGCTTTTGCACAGCAAAGGATACAGTAAACAAAACTAAAAGACAACTACAGCATGGGAGAAGATATATGCAAAAGACGTTTCAGATAAAGGGCTAGTTTCCAAGATCTATAAAGAACTTCTTAAAATCAACACCAAAGAGACAAGCAATCCAATCATGAAATGGGCAAAAGACATGAAGAGAAATCTCACAGAGGAAGATATTGACATGGCCAACATGAACATGAAAAAATGCTCTTCATCACTTGCCCTTAGGGATATACAAATCCAAACCACAATGAGATACCGCCTCACACCAGTGAGAATGGGGAAAACTAACAAGGCAGGAAACCACAAATGTTGGAGAGAATGCGGAGAAAAGGGAACCCTCTTACACTGCTGGTGGGAATGTGAACTGGTGCAGTCACTCTGGAAAACTGTGTGGAGTTTCCTCAGAGTTAAAAATAGACCTGCCCGACGACTCAGCAATTGCACTATTTGGGATTTACCCCAAAGATTCAGATGCAATGAAACGCCGGGACACCTGTACCCCGATGTTTATAGCAGAATGTCCACAGTAGCCAAACTGTGGAAGGAGCCTCGGTGTCCATCGAAAGATGAATGGATAAAGATGTGGTTTATGTATACAATGGAATATTACTCAGCCATTAGAAACGACAAATACCCACCATTTGCTTTAATGTGGATGGAACTGGAGGGTATTATGCTGAGTGAAGTAAGTCAATCGGAGAAGGACAAACAGTGTATGTTCTCATTCCTTAGGGGAATATAAATAATAGTGAAAGGGAATATAAGGGAATGGAGAAGAAACGTTTGGGAGATATCAGAAAGGGAGAGAGATCATAAAGACTCCTAACTCTGAGAAAAGAACTAGGGGTGCTGGAAGGGGAGGAGAATGGGGGATGGGGCTGAATGGGTGACGGGCACTGAGGGGGACACTTGACGGGATGAGCACTGCATGTTATTCTGTATGTTGGTCAATTGAACACCAATAAAAAATAAATTTATTTAAAAAAAAAGATCAAACAACTACATATTTATGCTGCCAACATGGGAGTACCGAAATATAGAAAACAATTAACAACAAATGTACAGGAACACACTGATAATAATACAATGACAGGGGATTTTAACACCCACTTATGACAATGGACCGATCGTCTATGAAGAAATGAACAGGGGAACAATAGCCTTGACACACTGGATCAAAGGGACTCAATAGATATAGTCTAAACATTTCTTCCGAAAGCAGAATACACATTCCTTTCAAGTGCACATGGAACATTCTCCAGAACAGATCATATCATGGGCCACAAATCAGCCCTCAACAGGTACAACAGGTACAAGAAGGATGGTATCACACCATGTACATTTTCGGACCACAACGCTATGAAACTCGAAGTCGACAGTAAGAAAAAATTTGGACAGACCAAAAATTCGGGGAGATTATGATCATCCTACTAGAGAAGGAATGGAGCAACCAGGAAATTAAAGAGGAAATTTAAAAAAATTAAAATGATTTATGTTTCTCAAACCTCTAGGATGTAGCAAAGACAGTCCTTAGAGGGAAGTAGATAGCAATACAGGCCTACCTCAAGAAACAAGAAGTCTCCAATACACAACCCAAGACTACACCTAAAGGAGCTGGAAAAGGAATTGGAAACAAAGCCTAAAGCCTACAGAAGAAGGGAAAAATAAAGATGAGAGCAGAAATAAACAATACATAAACAACAAAACAATAGAATGGAATAATGAAACTAAGTACTGGTGCTTCAAAATAACTAAGGAAATGGATCAAGCCCTAGCCAGCCTTATCAACAAGAAAACAGAAAAGAACTAAATAAATAAAATCACAAAAGAGAGAAGAGATCACAATCAACACCAGAAAATAAGACAATTATAAAGGAATACTATGAAAGATTATACGCTAACAAACTGGGAGACCAGGAAGAATTGGAGAGATCCCTAGAAATGTGCAAATGAGCAAAACTGAAAAAGGAAGAAATAGAAAATGTTAACAGACCCATAATGAGCAAAGGAATTGAATCAGCAAGGCACCTGGGTGCCTCAGTGGTTGAGCATCTGCTTTGGCTCACGTCATGATCCTGAGGTCCTGGGGAATCATGTCCCACATCAGGCTCCCTGCATGGAGCCTCATTTTCCCCTTGCCTATACCCCTGCCTCTCTGTGTCTCGCATGAATACATAAATAAAATCTTTAAAAAAGAAAAAAGATAAAAAGATGAGAAAGGCCCCAAATAAAATCACAAATGAGAAAAGAGAAATAACAACCAACACTAGAGAAATAGAAACGTTTATAAGAGAACATTATGAAAAATTATATGCCAGCAACGTAGAACCTGGAAGAAATAGATCAATTCCTGGAAATATATAACATAGCAAAAATGAAAAAGGAAGAAATAAGAAACTTGAACAGACAGATAACCAGCAACGAAATTGAATCAGCAATCAAGAATCTCCCAACAGGAGACACTTAGATCAATAGAATAGAATGGAATGGAATGCCGAAACAAGATACAAACCTGTAACTCTATGATCCATTAATCGACAACAAGGCAGCAAGGAATATCCAATGGCATAAAGACAGTCTCTTCAAAAAACCCTAAACCTGACCCCAGGATAAGAACAAATGGTGTTGGGAAAACCAGGCAGCCACATGCAGAAGAAATGAAACTGGACCACTTTCTTACACCATATATATAAAAAATAAATTCAAAATGGATGAAAGACCTAAATGTGAGACCTGAAACCAATCAAAGAAGAAAAGATAGGCAGCAACGTCTTTGACGTTGGCCATTGGATCTTCTTTCGAGATATGCCTCTGAGTTGAGGGAAACAAAAGCAAAAATATTATTGGGACTTCATCAAATTCAAAAGCTTCTGCAAAGTGAAAGAAACAACCAACGCTAAAAGGCAACATACAAAATGAAAGGAGATATTTGTAAACAACACATCCAATAAACAGTTAGTATGCAAAATACGTAAAGAAAATATAAATCTCAGCATCCTAAACACAAATTATCCAACTGCAGATGGGCAGAAGACATGAATGGACTTTGTCTCTGACAAGACATCCAGATGGCCACCAGACACCGAAAGACACTCAGCGTCACCCATCATCAGGGAAATGCAAATGAAAACCACAATAAGATGTCACCTGACAGCCATCAGAATGGCTAAAATTAACAACAGAAGAAACAACACGTGTTGTTGAGGCTATAGAGAAGAGGGAGCCCCCTTACACTCCTGGTGGGCATGCGAACAGGTGCAGCCACTGTGGAAAACACTGTGGGGGGTCCTCGAGATGTTAAAAATAGGAGATCCCTGGGTGGTGCAGCGGTTTGGCACCTGCCTTTGGCCCATGTCGCGATCCTGGTGAACCGGGATCGAATCCCACGTTGGACTCACAGTGCACGGAACCTGCTTCTCCCTCTGCCTGTGTCTCAGCCTCTCTCTCTGTGACTATCATAAAAAAAATTTAAAAAAAGAAGTTAAAAATAGACCTACCCTACGATTCCAAAATTGTAGAGCTAGGTATTTACCCAGAAGATACAAGAGTCGTTTAGTAGATTCCAAGTGGGACACGCAGCCCAGTGTTTCTAGCAGCGTTATCAAAAACAGCCAAACTGTGGATACAGCCCAGATGTCCATCGACTGATGAATGGGCAGAGACAATGTGGTAAATATACCCACTACGACATCACTCGGTCATCAGAAGCGATGAAATGAAGCCATTTACAATGACATGGGAGAAGTGGAAAGGACTTATGCTCAATGAACTCAGTCAGTCAGAGAAAGACAGATACCAAATACCATACAATTGCATTCACATGTGAATTTTAAGAAACCAGACAAACTGGCAAAGGGGCAGAGGGGGGGATGAGAGAAGCAAACAAAAAAACACACTCTTAACCACAGAGAATCAACTAATAAATACCATAGGAAGGTGAGGGGGATGGGGAATCAGGCGATGGGGATAGTGGAGGGCACCTGTGACCAGTACCAGGCGTTGTATCCAAGGGTTGAATCACTATGTGGTAAACCTGAAACTATATCATTCTGTGTATACAAAGAGGAATTCAAGTAAAACTTTAAAATAATAATAGGTAGTATTGATGAAACATGTACGCACTAGAGAAAAAATCAGAAAGGCAACTGAAAATCCAAATAAAGAGTCTTTAGAGCCATAAATCCCTTCCTTAGCTCAGCTCGGGAGAAGCCTGCTATGTCTATTCTCACCCCAGCAGAAGCCTGCATTTTGATTCTCTGGGGAGGCCACTGACTTGCTGGAGTCAGGCTATATTTGAACCCGAAACCTAAATAGAGTGCATAAAACTAAATGGCCCAAGATGCTAGGAGTCCCAGTGCAGGCACATGCCAGACCCAAACTCTAACCATACACAGACATAACCCTAACCCTACACTTAATCCTAATGTTAACCTAGCCCTTAAATAAGACCCATCACTAATCGAAAAACAAACACAAACCCCAAGACCAAAACACATTCACTGAACCTTTCTGCCAACCCTCACCCTAACTCCTAAATGTAGGTTCACCTAAACTTAGGTTTCCTTAACCCTGACCCCTACCTTAAATCTAACCCGAACCCTAACCTCTAACCCTAACCTTAAAATAAGGTATTCAAATCCTATTCCTAACCTTAACCTGTACCCTAACCCTAACCCTCTAATACTAATCCTATCTCATACCACAAACTGTACCCTAACCCGTACCCTAAAACCAACCCCTAACCCACCCCTAACCCTATATCTTACCCTTTTCCAAAACCGTACCCTGACCCTGACCTGACCCTAACCCTAACCCCTAACCAAACACTAACCCTAACCCTAGCCCTAACCGCTATCCTAATCCTAACCCTCGCCCTAACCCTAAACCTAGCCCTAACTTTAACTCTAACCCTTAACTCTAACCCCTAACTCTAACCCTTAACCATAACTCACACCCTAATCCCTAACCCTAACTGCAAACCTAAGCCCAACCCTAACTCTAACCATAACCCTAACCCCAACTCCTAACCTCCTGCCCTAATCCCTAGAGCCTAAACCCTAACCCTAACACTAAATCCTGTCCCTTACCCTAACCCCCATCCTAACTCTTAACACTGACCAATACCCTTATGCCTCACCTAACCTCTAATTTGAAACCATAAGCATAATCACTAACCCCTAACATCTAACCTAAGGCTAACCAACAACTTCCTCCCCTCCCCTAACCCTACCATTCATTCTGCCCTTTCACTTACCCTGTGGTTCTGAGGAGTCCTTTCTGATGTGGACGTGGCCCCCAACAGCTCCTCCAGATTCCTTCAAGGGGTCCTGAGGAAGCTGGGCTCCTGTGAGTGCGGACGTGGCCCCACGTGTTCCTGAGGCATAGTCAGCGGGTCCTGAGGACACTGGGTCTCCTGTCACTGTGGACTATGCCTCACATCCTCTGGAAGCCTCACAGCAGGTCCTCAGGAGGCCGGGGGCTCCTGTCACCCTGGACATGGCCCCACGGCCCCCAGAAAACTCACCGCGGGTCCTGAGGAGGATGTGGGCTTCTCTCAGCATACACGCAGCCCCTTATGTCCCAAAGCCAAAGTGCAGGTCCTGAGGAAGACAGGGTTCCTGTCAGCATTGATGTGGCCCCACATTTTCCTCAAACCTCACCATAAGACCTGAGGAGGCTGGGGGCTCCTGTCAGTATGGATTTGGCCCCAAATCTTCCCAAAACTTCACAGTGGGTCCTGAGGAGGCTGGAGACTCCTGTCACTGTGGATGCAGCACCCACATTTTTCTTAACCTCACCACAGGCCCTGACAAGGCTGGGGTCTTCTGTCCACATGGACGCATCCACATATTTCCCCAAGTCTACACCAGGGGTCCTGAGGAAGTCAGCGTCCTGTTGTGTCCATGTGGCCCCAATTCCTCCCAAAGCGTCGCCGAGGGTTCTTAGGATGCCGGGGCTCCTGTAACCATGAATGCGGCCCCCAGCTTCCAGAAGCCTCAACTTATGTCCTGAGGGGCCCGGGAGCTCCTGCCAGAATGAACGCATCGCCACATCTTCCTGAAGCCTCCCCACAGGTCCTGAGGCAGCTCAGAGGCTCCTGTCAGCGTGGGTGGGGGCCCATATCTTCGTGAAGTTTCCCTGCGGGTTGTGAGGCTGCTCAGGGGCGCCTGTCAGCATGGATGCGGGCCCACAATTTCCTGAAACCTCCCCACGGGTCCTGAGGTGCTCAGGGCTCCTGTCAGCGTGAATGTGGGCCCACTTCTTCCTGAAGCCTCCCCGCGGGTCCTGAGGAAGCTGCAGCTCATCAGCATAGACGCATCCCCATGTCTTCCACAGGCCTCCCCAGCACAGGCTGGCTCCTCTTAGTGCAGGCAGAGGAGGCCTACTGCACATGCGCGTGCCATGGGCGGGGCCTGGGCTCGGGCGCCCCCTGCGGTATGCTCAGGCGCTACAGGAAACTGTGCAGGAGGCAACAGGTGCTCTAGGGGCCGCACCTGCCTCCTTTCAGGCTCCAGCTGGGGCCTGTTAGCTTCGGAAACATCTCACTGAAAAGGAGCCCAACACCCGGCTTCCCAAAAAATACTTAAGGAGAAGGAATTGGAGCCCACAGGACGTGAAATGAAATGTGAACCAGACTTTTACCACATCCTGCCAAACTCACTCAACCCTCTTCCACTGTGGGCGGGACCACGGGTTGGTGCAGCCGCCCTGGAAACAGTGTGGAGGCCCCTCAGGAAGTTACAAATAGAGCCGCCCTGCGACCAGCAGGTGAACGGCCTGGAGCTCACTCCGAAGATACAGATACAATGAGACTTGGGACACCTGCACCCCAATGTCCACAGCAGCCGGGTCCACAGTAGCCACACTGTGGGAGGAGCCTCGGTGCCCTCTGCCAGATGATGGATAAAGAGGATGGGAGATAGATGATGGTCATAGAGAGAGGAATGGAAGTCAGCTATCAAAGAGAAGGAAATCTTGCCATTTGCAATGATGTGGATAGAACTAAAGGGATCATGTTAAGTGAAGTAAGTCACTCGGGAAAGAGAATGACCGTGTGGTTTCATTCATAGGTGGAATTAAAGAAGCAAAACAGATGAACATCTGTGAAGGGAAGGAAAAACAAATAAGATGAAAACAGATACAGGAAATACAGACTCTTAATGATAGGAAACAAACTGAGGGTAGCTGGAGGGGGCGGATAACAGGGGACCTGCATGAAGGAGGTCATGTGATGTCACGAGCACTACTGTTGTCTCCAACTGGTGAATCCCTGAATTCTTCCTCTGAAAGTATAATACACTACATGTTAATTAATTGGGTTTAAATTAAGTTAAAAAAATCAGTTCTATCAGAGCACATATCCTTCTGGACTCTCTGTTTTGCTCATTCAGCTTATGCCGGGACCACCCCCCGTGGGTCTGGCTTGTCTAAGTAGGCTCCACGCCTCGTCCATGGCCCAGCACAGGGCTAGAACTCACGACCCCTGAGATCAGGACCGGAGGTGAGGTCAGGAGTCAGATGCTTAACCGACGGAGCCAGCCGGGGGCCCGAGAACCACACTGCTTTATCCTGTGTCTCTGTGACATCTTTTGAAATAGGGAAGTGCTGCGTTCCACTCTGTCATGCTTCTCCAATACTGATTTGCTGTCCGGGGTCATTTGTTGTGGGGGTTGGATGTTACGCGTTTTTTTTTCCTATTTCTAAGATCTGCCACCATGATTTTGATAGGAATGACATTGAAACTGAGGGTGGCTACAGGAACTGCGCACATTTTCACAAGATGAGGCTCCCACCCCACGAGCCCAGGCCGGCCTCCCAGAGCCTGGTATGGCTCAGTGCACAAGTCTTGTGCTCCATTGGTTCAGTCTCATTATTTATTGTCCTTGATGCTCCTGAGAAGGGCGTCATGTCCTTATTTCCTTCCTGAGTGCTCATTGTCAGGAAACACCAAGGCTACTCTGCTCTGTAGGGTCAGTTTGTGTCCCGTGACTTTACTGAACTGACTCCTTAGTTTTAACAGGTTTTGGTGGAATGTATTGTTCAGTATGTTGGCAATCGCTGTATTGAGCTCAGCTACACGTGAGTACAGTCCTGACACTTTCATTTTCATTTCTCCAACCTCTCCCAGCACTTCACTTAAGGATGTTAGCAGCTATGACTATGGGCAGGCAGGATGCGGGAGGGTCCTGCTCTGAGCTCAGCTCTCACAAGAGAGCATGCCTAGAAGCCAGCTTTCAACTAGCTACGTTCTAATGGCCATGAGACAATAGCAGTATTCTAACTCAGGAGGTTCGAAGAATACCACTCTACTGCACCTGGAGACACCTTCCAGGCCTGCATTATTCCACTTGCGTCTCACAAGCTTCTGACAGACGTCTCTGGTGAAGTTGTTCAAAACTCATTCTGCAGGCAGTATGGAACTGTGAGGGACTGGGTGTGAGCTCAACTCTCAGAAGAGAGATGCTTTTGCACTCGGGGTTCAGCTAGCTTCTCACGTAGGGAACTAAGTAGGTAGCACCTGTCTAAGACAGGAATTACTAGGAAATCGCTGGATTGAGCTTGGAGGCAGTAGTCTTATGAGCCGGGAATTTCCAGTTACTTCTCACTTCCCTTCAGTCTCGCCTCGAGCCTGCCTGTTAGCAGCGAAGTGTACCTGCAGGCAGGATGTGGGAAGTACAGTCCATAAGCTCAAGTCTCAAAAGTGTGTACGCCTGGAAGGCAGATGTCTGCTACCCACTCGTACATGGGAGTTAGAAACTAGCTACACTCTTTGAAGAAGGCCATTTGAAATCGCTGTATTCAACTCAGATAATCGTGAGTACAGGCCTGACACTTCCTCATGCATTTCGCTGCTGTCTCCCAGCACCTAACATAAGGATATTAGCAGCTATGACTACGGGCAGGCAGGATGTGGGAGGTTCCTGCCCTGAGCTCAGCTTTTCAAAGGAGGCATGATTCGAAGCCAGCTTTCTACTAACTGCGTTCTGATGGCCATGAGAACATGACAGCATTGCAATTCAGGATGTTCCATGAATACAGCTTTACTGCACCTGGAGACACAACCCTGAAGCCTGCAGGTTGCCTCTTGCATCCCATGAGCTTCTAAAAACATGTTTAGTGAGGATGTTCGTAACTGTATCTGCAGGCAGTGTGGAACTGGGAAGGACCACGTTTCAGCTCATCTCCGAGAGGAAAGTTCCCCAGAGAGAGCTTTCAGCTAGGTACTCAGGTTTGGAAGTTAGTATGGAGCTCCCATCTGAGGGAGGACTTCCTCAGAGGTTGCTGGATTGAACTAAGACACATTTGCCTCTCAAAACTTGCGTCCCGTATCGAACGAAATCATTTGGAAGCGAAGCGTACAGGCGGTAAGCATGTGGGAGGTTCAAGTCCTAAGATCAATCCAAAGGAGTGTGCATGCCTTGGAGGCAGCTGTCCACTAGGCGCGAAATTGACAAGGCAGACACTTGCTTTTCACTCCGCTACTCTCCCGCATACAACGAAATGCTGTGGAAGCGGAACGTCCAGGCAGTCAGGATGGGAGAGGTACAGGCCATAAGCTCAACTCTCAGAAGTGTGTATGCTTTGCAGGCCGATGTCTGCTAGACACTTATCGAGGCGAGGTATACCCGAGCTGCACTCTAATTGAACAAGGACGTTGGCAATCCCTGTATTGAACTCAATACATGTGAGTACAGTCCTGACACTTCCATTTGCATTTCTCTAACCTCTCCCAGCACTTCACTTAAGGATGTTAGCAGCTATGACTATGGGCAGGCAGGATGAGGGAAGGTCCTGCCCTGAGCTCAGCTCTCACAACAGAGCATGCCTAGAAGCCAGCTTTCTACTAGCTCATTCTGATGGCCGTGAGAATGTAGCAGAATTGTAAATCGGGACGTTCCATGAATACTGCTCTACTGCACCTGGAGACACAACCATTGAAGCCTGCAGCTGGCCCTTGTGTCCCATGAGCTTCTGACAAACATGTCTAGTGAGGATGTTCATAACTGCATCTGCAGGCAGTGTGGAACTGGGAAGTACGGCGTGTCACTCTTCCCGAGAAAGAAATTCCCCAGAGAGAGAGCTTTCAACTGGATTCTCAGGTTTGGAAGTTAGTATGTAGCTCCCTCCTGAGGGAGGAATTCCTCAGAAGTTGCTGGATTGAATTAAGACACATTTGCCTCTCGCAAAACTTGCGTCCCGTATGGAAGAAATCCTTTTGAAGCGAGGCATACAGGCGGTCAGCATGTGGGAAGTTCAAGTCCTAAGGTCAGTCCAAAGGAGTGTGCATGCCTTGGAGGCAGCTGTCCGCTAGGTGCAAAATTGACAAGGCAGACACTTGGTTTTCACTCCGCTACTCTCCCGCATACAACGAAATGCTGTGGAAGCGGAACATACAGGCAGTCAGGATGGGGGAGGTACAGGTCATAAGCTCAACTCTCAGAAGTGTGTATGCTTTGCAGGCCGATGTCTGCTAGACACTTATCGTGGCGAGGTATACCTTAGCTACACTCTAATTGAACAAGGACGTGGCAATCGCTGTATTGAAGTCAGATGCACGTGAGTATAGTCCTGACACTTCCACTTGCATTTCTCCAACCTCTCCCAGCACCTAACATAAAGATGTTAGCAGCTACGACTACGAGCAGGCAGGATGCGGGAGGGTCCTGCTTTGAGCTCAGCTTTCAAAACGAGGCATGCCTCGAAGCCAGCTTTCTACTAACTGCGTTCTGATGGCCATGGGAAAGTGGCATCATTGTAATTCTGGATGTTCCATGAATACCACTTTACTGCACCTGGAGACACGACCTTGAAGCCTGCAGCTTGCCCCTTGTGTCCCATGAGCTTCTGACAAACATGTCTAGTGAGGATGTTTGTAACTGTATCTGCAGGCAGTGAGGAACTGGAAGGACCTCGTTTCAGCTCACCTCCGAGAGGGAAGTTCCCCAGAGAGAGAACTTTCAGCTAGGTAATCAGGTTTGGAAGTTAGTAGGTAGCTCCCATCTGAGGGAGGAATTCCTCAGAAGTTGTGGATTGAACTAAGACACATTTGACTCTCACAAAACATGCGTCCCGTATGGAAAGAAATCCTTTGGAAGCGAAGCATACAGGCGGTCAGGATGTGGAGGTTCAAGTCCTAAGCTCAATCCATGGGAGTGTTCATGCCTTGGAGGCAGATGTCCTCTAGGCACGAAATTGACAAGGCAGACACTTGGTTCTCACTCTGCTACTCTCCTGCATACAACGAAATGCTGTAGAAGCGAAACGTACAGGCAGTCAGGATGGAGGAGGTACAGGCCATAAGCTCAACTCTCAGAAGTGTGTATGCTTTGCAGGCTGATGTCTGCCAGACACTTATCAAGGCTAGGTATACCCGAGCTGCACTCTAATTGAACAAGGACGTTGGCAATCCCTGTATTGAACTCAGTACACGTGAGTACAGTCCTGACACTTTCATTTTCATTTCTCCAACCTCTCCCAGCACCTCACTTAAGGATGTTAGTAGCTATGACTATGGGCAGGCAGGATGCGGGAGGGTCCTGCCCTGAGCTCAGCTCTCACAAGAGAGCATGCCTAGAAGCCAGCTTTCAACTAGCTGCATTCTAATGGCCGTGAGACCAAAGCAGTCTTCTAACTCAGGAGGTTCGAAGAACACCACTCTACTGCACCTAGAGACACCTCCCGGGCCTGCATTATTCCACTTTTGTCTCACAAGCTTCTGACAAATGTCTCTGGTGAAGATGTTCAAAACTCATTCTGCAGGTAGTGTGGAACTGTGAGGGACTGGGTGTGAGCTCAACTCTCAGAAGAGAGATGCTTTTGGACTCGGGGTTCAGCTAGCTTCTCACATATGTAACTAAGTAGGTAGCACCTTTCTAAGACAGGAATTACTAGGAAATCTATGGATTGAGCTTGGAGGCACTAGTCTTGTGTTCCGGGACTTTCCACTTACTTCTCACATCCCTTCAGTGACGCCTTGAGCCTAGGCCTGTTAGCAGTGAAATGTAGGATGTGAGAAGTACAGGCCATAAGTTCAACTCTCAAAAGTGTGTATGCCTGGGAGGCAGATGTCTGCTACCCACTCGTACATGTTAGAAACTAGCTACACTCTTTGAAGAAGGCCGTTTGAAATCGCTGTATTCAACTCAGGTGATCGTGAGTACAGGCCTGAGACTTCCACATGCATTTGGCCGCCCTCTCCCAGCACCTAACATAAGCATATTAGCAGTTACATCTACGGGCAGGCAGGATGTGGGAGGGTCTTGCCCTGAGCTTAGCTCTCTAAAGGAAGCATGCCTAGAAGCCACCTTTCTACTAGCTCGTTCTGATGGTCTTGTGAACAGAGCAGCATTGTAAGGCTGTACACTTACAATGAATACCCCTCTAATGCACCTGGAGACACAACCATTGAAGCCTGCAGCTGGCCCTTGCGACCCATGAGCTTCTGAAAACATGTCTAGTGAGTACGTTCGTAACTGCATCTGCAGGCAGTGTTGAACTGGGAAGGACCACGTGTCAGTTCATCTCACAGAAGGAAATTCCCCAGAGAGAGAGATTTCAGCTAGGTACTCAAGTTTGGAAGTTAGTATGTAGCTCCCATCTGAGGGAGGAATTCCTAAGAAGTCACTGGATTGAACTAAGAGACACTTGCCTCTCGCAAAACTTGCATCCGGTTCGAACGAAATCCTTTGGAAGTGAAGCGTACAGGCGGTCAGCATGTGGGAGGTACAGGCCATAAGCTCAACTCTGAGAAGCGTGTATGCTTTGCAGGCAGCTGTCTGCTAGCCACTCTTTTATGGGAGTTAGAAACTAGCTACACTTTAATTGAACAAGGCTGTTGGAAATCGTTGTATTGAACTCAGTTACACATGACTACAAGCCTGAAACGTCTACATGCTTTTCACAACCTCTTCCAGCACCTAACATAAAGATGTTAGGACCTATGTCTACAGGCAGTCAGGTTGCGGGAGGGTCCTGCCCTCACCTCAACTCTCACAAGGAAGCATGTCTAGAAGCCAGCTTTCAACTAGCTGCATTCTTCTGGCCCTGAGAACGCAGCAGTATTCTAACTCAGGAGGTTCCAAGAATACCACTCTACTCCACCTGAAGACACCTTCCAGGCTGCATTATTCCACTTGCGTCTCACAAGCTTCTGACAAGCATCTCTGGTGAAGACGTTGGAAGGACATTCTGCAGGCAGTGTGGAACTGTGAGGGACTGCGTGTGAGCCCAACTCTCGAATGTAAGTTGCCGTTGGATGCAGGGTTCGATTACCTAGTATGGAACTTATTATGTAGCACCAGTCTAAGACAGGAACTACTAGGAAATCGAGGGATTGAGCTTGGAGGCACTACTCTTGTGGGTCTCACCTGGATGAGGTGACTGGTTCCCACCTGGGACTCACCTGGACCTGATAACTCTGCTCCACACTATGGCCTCACCTGGCCCTGATGACTCTGGGCCCCCCACCTAGGCCTCAATCTGGACCTGGTGACTGTGGTCCCCACCTGGGTCTCACCTGGACCTGGTGACTCTCGTTCCCACATGAACCACACCTGGACCTGGTGACTTAGGTGTCCTTCTAGCCTCACATTTACCTGGTGACTCCGGACCCACCAGGGCCTCCCCTGGATCTGGTGACTCTGGCCTGAAGGTTGGCCTCACCTGGACCTAGTGAGTGGGGTTGCCACCTGGGCCTCACCCATACCTAGTGACTCAAGTGCCCACATGGGCCTCACATGCACCTGGTGAATCTGGTCCTTACCTGGTCCTCGCCCGGACCTGGTGATTTTGGTCAACACCTGGGCCTCACCTGAACCTGGTGAATCTGGTCCCCATCTGGGCCTCACCCAGTCCTGGTGACTTTGTTCCCCACCTGTACATGATTGCTGTGGACTCCTTGGCCCACCTGGAACTGGTGACTCTGATCGTATCTGGGCCACACCCAGATCTGGTGACTCTGGTCCTCACCTGGGCATCATTGGGACCTGGTTACTCTGTTCCACACCTGAGCCTCACTTGGACATGATGATCTGGAACCTCTCTGGGCCTCACACTGACCTGATGACTCTGGTCCCCATGTGGATATCACCTAACCAGGTGATTCTGGTAACCCTCTAGGCCTCAACCAGTCCTGGAAACTCTGGTACTCAACTGGGCCTCACCTGCACGTAGTGATCATGCTCCCCACCTGGGACTCATCTGGACCTGGTGATTCTGGTCTACACCTGAGTCTACTCTGGATCTGGTGAGTGTGGTCCCCACCTGGGCTTCACTTGGACCTGGTGACTCTGATCCTCATCTGGGCCTCACCTGGCCCAGTTGACCATGGTCCTCCACTGGGCAATTGGGACCCAGTTACTGTGTTCCCCAACTGGACCTCACCTGGACCAGGTGACTCTGGTCCCCCTCTGGGTCTCACCCTTCCCTAGTGACTGTGAACCCCACTTTGGCCTGACTTGGTCGTGCTGACTCTGGTTGCCATTGTGCCTCACCTCGAACTGTTGACTCTGGTTCTTTCAAGGGCCTCCCCTGTACCTGGTGATCCTGGATCCCATCTGGGTCTCACCTGCAGCTGGTGACTGTTGTCACCACCTGGGACTCACCTGGACCTGGTTACTGTGTTCCACACCTGGGCCTTACATAGACCTGTTGACCATGGTCCCCAGCAGGACTCACATGGACCTGTTGCCTCTGTTCCCCACCTGGACCTCACGTGTACCTGGTAACTCTGGTACTCACCTGGACCTCATCTGGACCTGGTGACTCTGGTCCCCACCTGGGCTCCACCTGGATCTGGTGACTCTGGCGCCCACCTGGACCTCTCCTGGACCTGGTGACTCTCTTTCCAACATGGACCTCACCTGTTTCTGGTGACTCTGGTCCTCAGTTTGGCCTCACTGTACCTGGTGACTCTCGTCCCCACTTTGACCTAACTCAGACCTGGTGAATCTTGTCCCCACCTAGGCCTCACCCAGACCTGGTGACTCTTGTCCCCCGCTATGCCTCAATTCGAACTGATGAATCTGGTCCTCACGTGGGCCTCAATGGATCTGGGACTCAGCTGTATATATTGGCTCTGGTTCCCACATGGGGCTCACCTGATACTGGTGATTGTGGTCTCCTTCATGCCTCACCAGGAACTGGTTATTCTGATCCCCTCTGGGCCTTGCATGGCCCTAGTGACTCTGGTCCCCACCTAGGCATCATTGCGACATGGATACTCTATTCCACACCTGGGCCTCACTTTGACCGGGGATCTCTGGTCCCACTCTGGGGCTCAATCTAAACTGCTTACTCTGGTTCCCCCTCTGGGCCTCACCCTTACCTGGTGACTCTGGGCCCCCCATGGGCTTCACTTGGACCTGGTGAATCTGCTCCTTACCTGGTCCTCACCTGGACCTGGTGACTCTGGTCACCACCTGGGTCTCACCTGGACTTCGTGAATTTTGTTGCCACCTGGGCCTCACCTGGATCTTGTGACTGTGGTCCCCACCTGGACCTCACCTGGATTTGGTGGCCTTGGTTCCCATATGGGGCTCTCCTGGACCTGGTTCCTGTGGTCTCTTTCTGGCCTCACCTTTAATAATATGACTATGATCCATATTTGGGCCTCACCTGGACCTGGTGACTCTGGTCCTTACCTGGGCATCATTGGGACCTGGTTTCTCTCTTCTATACCTGGGCCTCACCTGGACCTGGTGACTCTCATACCACTCTGGGCCTCATCCTGACGTGGTAACCCTGGTTCCCACCTGTATATCACCTGGACTGGGAGAGTCTGGTCCCCATCTGGACCTCACCCGGAGCTGGGGACTCTGGTCCTCAACTGGGCCTCACCTGGACCTAGTGTATATGCTCCTTACCTGGGCCTCAAATAGACCTGGTGACTCTGGTCCCTACCTTGGCATCAACGGGACATGGTTACTCTATTCCCCACTGGGACTCACCTGGACCTGGTAACCCTGGTCCTCACTTTGGCCTCTTCTGTACCACGTGACACTGGCCCCAACTAGGCCTCACCTAGAACTGGTGCCTCTGATCCTCAGCATGGCCTCACCTGACCTGGTGACTGGTTCCCACCGGGACCTCACCTGGACCTCATGTGTCTGGTCCCCACCTGGGCCTCACCTGGACCTGGTGTCTCTGGTACCCACCTGGGTAGCATCAGGACAAGGTTACACTGTTCCCTAACAGGGACCCACCTGGACCTGGTGAATCTGGTCCTCACATGGGCATCATGGGACCTGGTTACTCACTTCCACTTTTGAGCCTCACCTGGACCTATTGACTCTCGCCCCACTCTGGGCCTCACCCTGACGTGGTGACTCTGGTCCCCACCTGGATATCACCTGGAACAGGTGACTCTGGTTCCCCTCTAGGCCTCACCTGGAGTTGGGGACTCTGGTCCTCAACTGGGCCTCAACAGGACTTGCTGAATCTACTCCTCACTTAGGCCTCTTCTGGACCTTGTGACTCTGGTCCCACCTGGGCATCAATGGGACATGGTTACTCTGTTCCCCACCAGGGACTCACCTGTACCCAATAACTTTGCTCCACACTATGGCCTCACCTGGCCCTGATGACTCTGGGCCCCCCACCTAGGCCTCAATCTGGACCTGGTGACTGTGGTCCCCACCTGGGTCTCACCTGGACCTGGTGACTCTCGTTCCCACATGAACCACACCTGGACCTGGTGACTGTGGTATCCCTTCTAGCCTCACATTTACCTGGTGACTCCGGTCCCCACCAGGGCTTCACCTGGATCTGGTGACCTGGCCTGCAGGTTGGCCTCATCTGGACCTGGTGAGTGGGGTTGCCACCTGCGCCTCACCCATACCTGGTGACTCAGGTCCCCACGTGGGCCTCACTTGGACCTGGTGAATCTGGTCCTTACCTGGTCCTCACCCAGACCTGGTACTCTGGTCACCACATAGGCCTCTCAGACCTGGTGAATCTGGACCCATCTGGGCCTCACCCAGTCCTGGTGACTTTGTTCCCCACCTGGACCTAATTGCTGTGGACTCCTTCTTGGCCTCACCTGGAACTGGTGACTCTGATCCTATCTGGGCCTCACCCAGATCTGGTGACTCTGGTCCTCACCTGGGCATCATTGGGACATGGTTACTCTGTCCACACCTAAGCCTCACCTGGACATGATAACTCTTGAACCACTCTGGGCCTCACCCTGACCTGGTGACTCTGGTCCCCATGTGGATATCACCTAACCAGGTGATTCTGGTACCCCTCTACGCCTCAACCAGACTTGGTGACTCTGGTCCTCAACTGGGCCTCCGCTGGAACTAGTGAATATGCTCCCCATCTGGGCCTCATCTGGACCTAGTGACTCTGGTCCCTACCTGGGCATCTTCAGACATGGTTACTCTATTCCCCACTGGGACTCATCTGGACCTGGTGATTCTGGTCTGCACCTGAGACTACCCTGGATCTGGTGACTGTGGTCCCCACCTGGGCCTCACTTGGACCTGGTGACTCTGATCCCCATCTGGACCTCACCTAGCCCTGTTGACCATGGTCCTCCACTGGGCATAATTGGGACCCGGTTCCTGTGTTCCACAACTGGACCTCACCTGGACCAGGTGACTCTGGTCCCCCTCTGGGTCTCACCCTGACCTGGTGGCTGTGAACTCCACTTTGGCCTGACTTGGTCCTCCTGACACTGGTTGCCACCTGAGCCTCACCTCGAACTGTTGACTCTGGTTCTTTCAAGGGCCTCCCCTGTACCTGGTGATCCTGGTCCCCACCTGGGTCTCACCTGGACGTGGTGACTGTTGTCACCACCTGAGATTCACCTGGACCTGGTTACTGTGTTCCACACCTGCGCCTCATGTATACCTGTTCACCATGCTTCCCAGCCGGCCTCACATGGACCTGTTGCCTCTGGTCCCCACCTGGGCCTTATGTGTACCTGGTAACTCTGGTCCTCACCTGGGCCTCATCTGGACCTGGTGACTCTGGTCCCCACCTGGGCTTCACCTGGATATGGTGACTCTGGTCCCCACCTGGACCTCTCCTGGACCTGGTGACTCTCTTTCCAACATGGACCTCACCTGGACCTGGTGACTCTCGTCCCCACTTTGACCTAACTCAGACCTGGTGAATCTTGTCCCCACCTAGGCCTCAATCAGACCTGGTGACTCTTGTCCCCAGCTCTGCCTCAATTCGACCTGATGTATCTCGTCCTCACTTGGGCCTCACATGGGCCTGGGACTCAGCTGGATACAGTTGCTCTGGTTCCCACATGGGGCTCAGCTGATACTGGTGACTGTGGTCTCCTTCTAGGCATTACCAGGACCTGGTGATTCTGATCCCCATCTGGGCCTTGCATGGCCCCAATGACTCTGGTCCCCACCTAGGCATCATTGCGACCTGGATACTCTATTCCACACCTGGGCCTCACTTTGACCGGGGATCTCTGGTCCCACTCTGGGCCTCAAACTAAACTGGGTACTCTGGTTCCCCCTCTGGGCCTCACCCTTACCTGGTGACTCTGGTCCCCCCGAGGGCTTCACTTGGACCTGGTGAATCTGGTCCTTACCTGGTCCTCACCTGGACCTGGTGACTCTGGTCACCACCTGGGTCTCAACTGGACTTGGTGAATCTTCTTGCCACCTGGGCCTCACCTGAACCTTGTGACTGTGGTCCCCCCCGGGACCTCACCTGGATCTGGTGGCTCTGGTTTCCATATGGGCTCTCCAGGACCTGGTTCCTGTGGTCTCCTTCTGGCCTCACCTGGAACAAAACGACTCTGATCCATATTTGGGCCTCACCTGGACCTGGTGACTCTGGTACTTACCTGGGCATCATTGGGACCTGGTAACTCTCTTCTATACCTGGACCTCACCTGGACCTGGTGACTTGAACCCTCTGGACCTCACCCTGACCTGGTGACTGTGCTCCCTCCTGGGCCTCACCTCAGCAGGGTGACTGGTTCCCACAGGGACCTCACCTGGACCTGGTGAATCTGGCCTCACATGGGCATCATGGGACCTGGTTACTCACTTTCACTTCGGGGCCTCACCTGGACCTAGCGACTCTCATCCCCCTCCGGGCCTCACCCTTACCTGGTGACTCTGGTCCCTCCCTGTGTTTCACTTGGACCTGGTGAATCTGGTCATTACCAGGACCTCACCTGGACCTGGTGACTCTGGTCACCACCTGAGTCTCACTTGGACATGTTGAATCTTTTTTTTTTAAATAAAATAATTTTTATTGGTGTTCAATTTACCAACATACAGAATAACACCCAGTTCTCATCCCGTCAAGTATCCCCCTCAGTGCCCGTCACCCACTCACCCACACCCCCCGCCCTTCTCCCCTTCCACCACCCCTAGTTTGTTTCCCTGGGTTGAGAGTCTTTATGTTCTGTTTCCCTTTCTGATATTTCCCACACATTTCTTCTCCCTTCCCTTATATTCCCTTTCACTTTTATTTATATTCCCCAAATGAATGAGAACATACACTGTTTGTCCTTCTCCGATTGACTTACTTCACTCAGCATAATACCCACCAGTTCCATCCACGTTGAAGCAAATGGTGGGTATTTGTGGTTTCTAATGGCTGAGTAATATTCCATTGTATATATAAACCACATCTTCTTTATCCATTCATCTTTCGATGGACACCGAGGCTCCTTCCACAGTTTGGCTATTGTGGACATTGCTGCTATAAACAGCGGGGTGCAGGTGTCCCACGTTCATTAAATCTGAATCATTGGGGTAAATCGCCAAAAGTGCAATTACTGGGTCGTAGGGCAGGACTATTTTTAACTCTTTGAGGAACCTCCACACCGTTTTCCAGAGTTGCTGCACCAGTTCACATTCCCACCAACAGTGTAAGAGGGTTCCCTTTTCTTTTCTTTTTTTTTTTGAGGGTTCCCTTTTCTCCGCAGCCTCTCCAACATTTGTGGTTTCCTTCCTTGTTAATTTTCCCCATTCTCACTGGTGTGAGGTGGTATCTCATTGTGGTTTTGATTTGTATTTCGCTGATGGCAAGTGATGCAGAACATTTTCTCATGTGCATGTTAGCCATGTCTATGCTTCCTCTGTGAGATTTCTGTTCATGTCTTTTGCCCATTTCATGATTGGATTCTTTGTTTCTTTGGTGTTGAGTTTAAGAAGTTCTTTTAGATCTTGGAAACTAGCCCTTTATCTAATACGTCATTTGCAAATATATTCTCCCATTCTCTAGGTTGTCTTTGAGTTTTGTTGACTGTATCCTTTGCTGTGCAATAGCTTCTTATCTTGATGAAGTCACAATAGTTCATTTTTGCTTTTGTTTCTTTTGCCTTCGTGGATGTATCTTGCAAGAAGTTACTGTGGCCAAGTTCATAAAGGGTGTTGCCTGTGTTCTCCTCTAGGATTTTGATGGACTTTTGTCTCACATTTAGATCTTTCATCCATTTTGAGTTTAGGTTTGTGTATGGTGAA
This sequence comes from Canis aureus, assembly GCF_053574225.1. Taxonomy (NCBI): domain Eukaryota; kingdom Metazoa; phylum Chordata; class Mammalia; order Carnivora; family Canidae; genus Canis; species Canis aureus. The sequence goes on along the minus strand of NC_135632.1, from coordinate 53,013,212 downwards.
AGAGAGTGGTCTAGTTTCAATCTCCTGCGTTGGATGTCCAATTTTCCCAGCACCATCTATTGAAGACACTGTCTTTCTTCCAATGGATAGTCTTTCCTCCTTTATCAAATATTAGTTGACCATAAAGTTCAGGGTCCACTTCTGGGTTCTCTATTCTGTTCCATTGATCTATGTGTGTTTTTGTGTCAGTACCACACTGTCTTGATGACCACAGCTTTGTAGTACAACCTGAAATCTGGCATTGTGATGCCCCCAGATATGGTTTTCTTTTTTAAAATTCCCCTGGCTATTCGGGGTCTTTTCTGATTCCACACAAATCTTAAAATAATTTGTTCTAACTCTCTGAAGAAAGTCCATGGTATTTTGATAGGTATTGCATTAAACGTGTATATTGCCCTGGGTAACATTGACATTTTCACAATATTAATTCTGCCAATCCATGAGCATAGAATATTTTTCCATCTCTTTGTGTCTTCCTCAATTTCTTTCAGAAGTGTTCTATAGTTTTTAGGGTATAGATCTTTTACCTCTTTGGTGAGATTTATTCCTAGGTATCTTATGCTTTTGGGTGCAATTGTAAATGGGATTGACTCCTTAATTTCTCTTTCTTCAGCCTCATTGTTAGTGTATAGAAATGCCATTGATTTCTGGGCATTGATTTTGTATCCTGCCATGCTACCAAATTGCTGTATGAGTTCTAGCAATCTTGGGGTGGAGGGTTTTGGGTTTTCTTTTTTCTTTTTTTTTGGGGGGGGGCGTTTCTATGTAGAGTATCATGTAATCGGCGAAGAGGGAGAGTTTGACTTCTTCTTTGCCAATTTGAATGCCTTTAATGTCTTTTTGTTGTCTGATTGCTGAGGCTAGGACTTACAATACTATGTTGAATAGCAGTGGAGAGAGTGGATATCCCTGTCTTGTTCCTGATCTTAGGGGAAAGGCTGCCAGTGCTTCCCCATTGAGAATGATATTTCCTGTGGGCTTTACGTTAGATGGCTTTTAAGATGTCAAGGAAAGTTCCCTCTATCCCTACACTCTGAAGAGTTTTGATCAGGAATGGATGCTGTATTTTGTCAAATGCTTTCTCTGCATCTAATCAAAGGATCATATGGTTCTTGGTTTTTCTCTTGCTGATATGATGAATCACATTGATTGTTTTACGAGTGTTGAACCAGCCTTGTGTCCTGGTGATAAATCCTACTTGGTCGTGGTGAATAATTTTCTTAATGTGCTGTTGGATCCTATTGGCTAGTATCTTGTTGAGAAATTTTGCATCCATGTTCATCAGGGATATTGGTCTGTAATTCTCCTTTTTGGTGGGGTCTTTGTCTGGTTTTGGAATTTAGGTGATGCTGGCATCATAAAACGAATTTGGAAGTACTCCATCTCTTTCTATCTTTCCAAACATCTTTAGTAGAATAGGTATGATTTCTTCTTTAAACGTTTGATAGAATTCCCCTGGGAAGCCATCTGGCCCTGGACTTTTGTGTCTTGGTAGGTTTCTGATGACTGCTTCAATTTCCTCCCTGGTTATTGGCCTGTTCAGGTTTTCTATTGCTTCCTGTTCCAGTTTTGGTAGTTTGTGGCTTTCCAGGAACGCGTGCATTTCTTCTAGATTGCCTAATTTATTGGCGTATAGCTGTTCATAATATGTTTTTAAAATCGTTTGTATTTCCTTGTTGTTGGTAGTGATCTCTCCTTTCTCATTTATGATTTTATTAATTTGAGTCTTCTCTCTCTTCTTTTTAATAAGGTTGGCTAATGGTTTATCTATCTTATTAATTCTTTCAAAGAACCAACTCCTCGTTCCATTGATCTGTTCCACAGTTCTTTAGGTCTCGATTTCCTTGAGTTCTGCTCGAATTTTAATTAACTCTCTTCTTCTGCTGGGCATGCGGTCAATCTGCTGTTTATTCTCTAGCTCCTTTATGTGTAAGGTTAGCTTTTGTATTTGAGTTCTTTCCAGTTTTTGAATGGATGCTTGTATTGCGATGTATTTCCCCCTTAGGACTGCTTTTGCTGCATCCCAAAGATTTTGAACGGTTGTATCTTCATTCTCATTAGTTTCCATGAATCTTTTTAATTCTTCCTTAATTTTCTGGTTGACCCTTTCATCTTTTAGCCGGATGGTCCTTAACCTCCACGTGTTTGAGGTCCTTCCATACTTCTTGTGATTTAGTTCTAATTTCAAGGCATTATGTTCTGAGAATATGCAGGGGACGATCCCAATCTTTTGGTATCGATTCAAACCCGATTTGTGACCCAGTATGTGGTCTATTCTGGAGAAAGTTCCATGTGCACTTGAAAAGAATGTGTATTCAATTGAGTTTGGATGTAAAGTTCTGTAGATATCTGTGAAATCCATCTGGTCCAGTTTATCATTTAAAGCTCTTGTTTCTTTGGAGATGTTGTGCTTAGAAGACCTATCGAGGGTAGATAGAGCTAGATTGAAGTCACCAAGTATGAGTGTATTATTATCTAAGTATTTCTTCACTTTGGTTATTAATTGGTTTAAATATTTGGCAGCTCCCACATTAGGGGCATATATATTTAGGATTGTTAAGTCCTCTTGTTGGATAGATACTTTAAGTATGAGATAGTGTCCCTCTTCATCTCTCACTACAGTCTTCGGGGTAAATTTTAGTTTATCTGATATAAGGATGGCTACCCCTGCTTTCTTTTGAGGACCATTTGAATGGTAAATGGTTCTCCAACCTTTTATTTTCAGGCTGTAGGTGTCCTTCTGTCTAAAATGAGTCTCTTGTAGACAGCAAATAGTTGGGTCCTGCTTTTTTATCCAGTCTGAAACCCTGCGCCTTTTGATGGGGTCATTAAGCCCGTTCACATTCAGAGTCACTATTGACAGATATGAGTTTAGTGTCATCATGATATCTATTCAGTCCTTATTTTTGTGGATTGTTCCGCTGAATTTCTTCTTAAAGGGGAATTTTAAGAGTCCCCCTTAAAATTTTTTGCAGAGCTGGTTTGGAGTTCACATATTCTTTCAGTTCCTGCCTGTCTTGGAAGCTCTTTATCTCTCCTTCTATTTTGAATGGGAGCCTTGCTGGATAAAGTATTCTTGGTTGCATGTTCTTCTCATGGAGGACCCTGAATATATCCTGCCAGCCTTTTCTGGCCTGCCAGGTCTCTGTGGAGAAGTCTGCTCTTACCCTTATACTCCTCCTCATAAAAGTCATGGATTTCTTGTCTCTTGCTGCTTTAAGGATCTTCTCTTTATCTTTTGAATTTGCAAGCTTCACTATTACATGTTGAGGTGTTGAACGGTTTTTACTGATTTTAGGGGGGGATCTCTCTATTTCCTGGATCTGAATGCCTGTTTCCCTTCCCAGATTAGGAAAGTTTTCAGCTAGAATTTGTTCAAATACATATTCTGTCCCTCTGTCCATTTTGGCGCCATCGGGAACCCCAATTACATGTAGGTTTTTCTTCCTCAGGGTGTCGTTTATTTCCCTTAATCTGTCTTCCTGGTCTTTTAATTGTGTGTCTCCTTTTTCCTCAGTTTCCCTCTTTGCCATCAACTTGTCTTCTATGTCACTCACTCGTTCTTCTACCTCATTAACCCTGATCGTTAGGACTTCTAGTTTGGATTGCATCTCATTCAATTGATTTTTAATTTCGGCCTGATTGGATCAAAATTCTGCAGTCATGAAGTCTCTTGAGTCCTTTATGCTTTTTTCTAGAGCCACCAGTAGCTGTATAATATTGCTTCTGAATTTGCTTTCTGACATTTAATTGTTATCCAGATTTTGTAACTCTGTGGGAGAGACGACTCTTTCTGATTCTTTCTTTTGAGGTGAGGTTTTCCTTCTAGTCATTTTCCTGAGTGCAGAGTGGCCAAAAGAAATTGTATTGGGAAAAGGAGAAAAAGAGAGGAGAGAAAGAAGGAAAGAAAAGAGAAAAATGAAAAAGAATAAAGGAAGAAAGAAGGAAATAAAGAATAAAAAGAGAAAGAAAAAGGGATCCCTGCGTGGCGCAGTGGTTTGGCGCCTGCCTTTGGCCCAGGGCACAATCCTGGAGACCCTGGAACGAATCCCACATCTGGCTCCCGGTGCATGGAGCCTGCTTCTCCCTCTGCCTGTTTCTCTGCCTCTCTCTCTCTCTCTGTGTGTGTGACTATCATAGATAAATAAAAAATTTTTAAAAATTGAGAAAGAAAAAGAAAGAAATGGGGGAAAAGGGGAGGGCAAAGTAATCAGAAATAAAAAAAAACATGGAGGAGTATCTTCTGATTCTGTATACTTTAAGTCTCTTGACTTCTCCTGGAACTTGTCCATCTAGCAGTTCTTCTGGGGAAGGGGCCTGTTGTGCTGATTTTCAGGTGTTAGCACTTGGGGGAGCTGCTCTGCCCCCTGCCTGGTGCAGGGCTCAGTGGGGGTTGTTTACCCCGTGAGGCCCCTGGAGGAACAACCCCAGTGGCGGGGCCAGTTCTGGAAACCTGGATTCAGCCCCCACAGGAACTCTGAAGCACTCCGCCCGCAGGGCCTGGAGATCTGCTCAGCTCGGTGCAGGAGCGTCCTTGCTGTCCAGGGCCCTCCCGGCCTCTGCCTGTCCCGGGGAGGCTGGATCCTGGCCTGTGTCCGCTGCCTGAGCCCCTCTGAGCTGCTCCGGGTCTCGCTGTGTGCGCTGCAGCCCTTAGGGAGCTCGGCGCACTCTCCTGTGCAGGCAGGTGTCTGTTAATGTCCCAGGGAGCCCGAGGGCATCCCCGACCTCCTGGGGTCCTGCTCTAACTCCCTGCGGGCGCCTTTCTAACCAGGAAGGTTGGTGCAGCTCCTGCTCCTCCGGGACGGGGCTCTCCTGTCCTGGGGACACTCGCCACGGCCTCAGCCCAGCTTCTCGCGGCCCCTCCCCCTCGGAGGCCTTTTGTTTCTTTATTTCTTTTTCCCCGTCTTCCTACCTTGATAGAAGCATGAACTCTTCTCACTGTAGCGTTCCAGCTGGTCTCTCTTTAAATCCCAGGCCGAATTCATAGATTTTCATGATGATTTGAAGGTTTTCTAGGTAATTTGGTGGGGACAGGTGATTTGGGGACCCTACTCTTCAGCCATCTTGCCCCTCCTCAGACTTGGTGAATATTGTTGCCACCTGGGCCTCACATGGACCTTGTGACTGTGGTCCCCACTTGGACCTCACCTGGATCTGGAGACTCTGGTTCCATATGGGGCTCTCCTGGACCTGGTTCCTGTGGTCGCCTTCTGGCCTCACCTGGAACAAAACGACTTTGATCCATATTTGGGCCTCACCTGGACCTAGTGACTCTGGTCCTTACCTGGGCATCACTGGGACCTGGTTACTCTCTTCTATACCTGGGCCTTACCTGGACCTGGTGACTCTGCTCCTAACCTGGGCATCATTGGGACCTGGTTACTCTCTTCTATACCGGGGCCTCACCTGGACCTGGTGACTCTGGTTACTCTCTGGAACTCACCCTGACCCGGTGACTGCGGTCCCACCTGGGCCTCACCTCGATGAGGTGACTGGTTCCCACAGGGACTTCACCTGGCCCTGGTGAATCTGGTCCTCACATAGGAATCATGGGACCTGGTTACTCAGTTCCACATCAGGGCGTCACCTGGATCTAGTGACTGCTATCCCCCTCTGGGCCTCACCCTGACGTGGTGACTCTGGTCCCCACCTGGATATGACCTGGACTGGGTGACACTGGTCCCCCTCTGGCACTCACCAGGAGCTGGGGACTCTGGTCCTCAACTGGGCCTCAACAGGACCTGGTGAATCTACTCCTCACTTAGGCCTCGTCTAGACTTTGTGACTCTATTCCCACCTGGGCATCAATGGGACATGGTTACTCTGTTCCCCACCAAGGACTCACCTGGAACCGATAACTTTGCTCCACACATTGGCCTCACCTGGCCCTGATGACACTGTCCCCCCCACATAGGCCTCAATCAGGACCTGGTGACTGTGGTCCCCACCTGGATGTCAACTGGACCTGGTGACTCTCGTTCCCACATGAACCACACCTGGACCTGGTGACTGTGGTGTCCTTCTAGCCTCATATTTACCTGGTGACTCAGGTCCCCACCAGGGCCTCACCTGGATCTGGTGTCTCTGGCCTGCAGGTTGGCCTCACCTGGACCTGGTGAGTGGGGTTGCCACCTGGGCCTCACCCATACCTGGTGACTCAGGTCCCCACGTGCGCCTCACCTGGACCTGGTGAATCTGGTCCCCATCTGGGCATCACCCAGTCCTAGTGACTTTGTTCCCCACCTGGACCTGATTGTTGTGGACTCCTTCTTCGCCTCACCTGAAACTGGTGACTCTGATCCTATCTGCGCCTCCCCCAGATGTGGTGACTCTGGTCCTCACCTAGGTATCATTGGGACCTGGTTACTCTGTTCCATACCTGAGCCTCACCTGGACATGATGACTGGAACCCCTCTGGGCCTCACCCTGACCTGATGACTCTGGTACCCATCTGGATGTCACCTGGACCAGGTGATTCTGGTACCCTCTAGGGCTAAACCAGACCTGGTGACTCTGGTCCTCAACTGGGCCTCACCTGGACCTAGTGAATATGCTCTGCACCTGGGCCTCATTTCAACCTGGTGACTCTGGTCCCTACCTGGGAATCATCAGGACATGGTTCATCTATTCCCCACTCGGACTCACCTGGACCTGGTAACTCTGGTCCTCACTTTGGCCTCTTCTGTACCAGGTGACTCTGGCCCCACCTGGACCTCACCTGGAACTGGTGATTCTGATCCTCAGCATGGCTTCACCTGACCTGGAGACTGTAGTTCCCACCGGGACTACACCTGGACCTCATGTCACTGGTCCCCACCTGGGCCTCATCTGGACCTGGTATCTCTGGTACCCACCTGGGTAGCATCAGGAAATGGTTACACTGTTCCCTAACAGGGACCCACCTGGACCTGTTAACTCTGGTCTTCACCTGGGCCACACCTGGATGGTGACTCTGGTTCCCACTTGGGTCTCACCTGGACCGGGTGAGTCTGATCCCCACCTCGACCTCACATGTAACTGGTGACTCTCATTACCACATGGACCTCATGTGGACCAGGTGGCTTCAGTGTTTCTAGCTTCTAATTTCCCTGGTGACTCTGGTCCCCACCAGGGCCTCACAGGGACATGGTGAGTGTGGTTGCCACCTGCACCTCATCTGGACCTGGTGATTCTTTTCTGCACCTGAGACTACCCTGGATCTGGTGACTGTGGTCCCCACCTGGGCCTCACTTGGACCTGGTGACTCTGATCCCCATCTGGGCCTCATCTGGCCCTGTTGACCATGATCCTCAACTGGGCATAATTGGGACCCGGTTACTGTGTTCCACAACTGGACCTCACCTGGACCAGGTGACTCTGGTCCCCCTCGGGGTCTCACCCTGACCTGATGACTGTGAATTCCACTTTGGCCTGACTTGGACCTGCTGACACTGGTTGCCACCTGCGCCTCACCTCGAACAGTTGACTTTGGTCCTTTCAAGGGCCTCCCCTGTACCTGGTGATCCTGGTCCCCACCTGGGCCTCACCTGGACGTGGTGACTGTTGTCACCACCTGGGATTCACCTGGACCTGGTTACTGTGTTCCACACCTGCGCCTCATGTACACCTGTTGACCATGGTCCCCAGCCGGCCTCACATGGACCTTTGCCTCTGGTCCCCACCAGGGCCTCACGTGTACCTGGAAACTCTGGTACTCACCTGGACCTCATCTGGACCTGGTGACTCTCGTCCCCACTTGGGCTTCACCTGGATCTGGTGACTCTGGTCCCCACCTGGACCTCTCCTGGACCTGGTGACTCTCTTTCCAACATGGACCTCACCTGTTTCTGGTGACTCTGGTACTCAGTTTGGCCTCACCTGGACCTGGTGACTCTCGTCCCCACTTTGACCTAATTGAGACCTGGTGAATCTTGTCCCCACCTAGGCCTCACCCAGACCTGGTGACTCTTGTCCCCAGCTATGCCTCAATTCGACCTGATGAATCTGGTCCTCACGTGGGCCACACATGGACCTGGTGAATCTGATCCCCACCTGTACTTCACCTGGATCTGGTGACTCTGGTCCACACCTGGGCCTCACGTGTACCTGGTAACTCTGGTCCTCACCAGACCCTCATCTGGATCTGGTGAATCTGGTCCCCACCTGGACCTCTCCTGGACCTGGTGACTCTCTTTCCAACATGGACCTCCCCTGGATCTGGTGGCTCTGGTCCTCAGTTTGGCCTCACCTGGACCTGGTGACTCTCGTCCCCACTGTGACTTAACTCAGACCTGGTGAATCTTGTCCCCACCTAGGCCTCACCCAGACCTGGTGACCCTTGTCCCCAGTTGTGCATCAATTCGACCTGATGTATCTTGTCCTCACGTGGGCCTCACATGACCTGGGACTCAGCTGGATAAAGTGGCTCTGATTCCCACATGGGGCTCACCTGATACTGGTGACTGTGGTCTCCTTCTATGCCTCACCAGGACTTGGTGATTCTGATCCCCATCTGGGAATTGCATGACCCTAGTAACTCTGGTCCTCACCTAGGCATTATTGGGACCTGGATACTCTATTCGACACCTGGGCCTCACTTTGATCGGGGACCTCTGGTCCCACTCTGAGCCTCAATCTAAACTGGTTACTCTGGTTCCCTTTCTAGGACTCACCCTTACCTGGTGATTCTGGTCCCCCCCGGGCTTCACTTGGACCTGGTGAATCTGGTCATTACCGGGTCCTCTCCTGTACCTGGTGACTCTGCTCACCACCTGGGTCTCATCTGAACTTGGTGAATCTTTTTGACACCTGGGCCTCACCTGGACCTTGTGACTGTGGTCCCCACCTGGACCTCACCTGGATCTGGTGGCTCTGGTTCCCATATGGGGCTCTCCTGGACTTCGTTCCTGTGGTCTCCTTTGGCCTCACCTGGAACAACACGACTCTGATCCATATTTGGGCCTCGCCTGTACCTGGTGACTCTGGTCCTTACCTGGGCATCATTGGGACCTGGTTACACTGTTCTCTACCTGGGCCTCCCCTGGACCTGGTGACTCTGGTCACCCTCTGGACCTCACCCTGACCTGGTGACTGTGGTCCCACATGGGCCTCACCTGGATGAGATGACTGGTTCCCACAGAAACCTCACCTGGACCTGGTGAATCTGGTGCTCACATGGGCATCATGGGACCTGGTTACTCAGTTCCACATCGGGGCCTCACCTGAAACTAGTGATTCTCATCCCAATCTGGGCGTCACCCTGACGTGGTGACTCTGGTCCCCACCTGGATATCACCAGAACTGGGTGACTCTGGTCACCCTCTGGGCCTCATCCGGAGCTGGAGACTCTGGTCCTCAACTGGACCTCAACAGGATCTGGTGAATCTACTCCTAACTTAGGCCTCGTCTGGAGCTTGTGAAACTGGTCCCATCTCAGAAACAATGGGATATGGTTACTCTGTTCCCCCCTGGACTCACCTGGACCTGATAACTTTGCTCCACACTTTGGCCGCACCTGGCCCTGATGACTCCGGGCCACACACCTAGGCCTCAATCAGGACCTTGTGACTGTGGTCCCCACCTGGGGCTCACCTGGACCTGGTGACTCTCGTTCCCACATGAACCACACCTGGACCTGGTGACTGTGGTGTCCTTCTAGCTTCACATTTAACTGGTGACTCAGGTCCCCACCAGGGCCTCACCTAGAACTGGTGACTATGGCCTGCAGGTTGGCCTCACCTGGACCTGGTGAGTGGGGTTGCCACCTGGGCCTCATCCATACCTGGTGACTCAGGTCCCCATGTGGGCCTCACTTGGACCTGGTGATTCTGGTCTTTACCTGGTCCTCACCCAGACCTGGTACTCTGGTCACCACATGGGCCTCACCTGGACCTGGTGAGTCTGGTCCCCATCTGGGCCTCACCCACTCCTGGTGACTTTGTTCCCCACCTGGACCTGATTGCTGTGGACTCCTTCCTTGCCTCACCTGGAACAGGTGACTCTGATCGTATGTGGGCCTCACCCAGATCTGGTGACTCTGGTCTTCACTTGGGCATCATTGGAATCTGGTTACTCTGTTCCACACCTGAGCCTCATCCGGACATGATGACTCTGGAACCCCTCTGGACCTCACCCTGACCTGATGACTCTGGTCCCCATCTGGATGTCACCTGGCCCAGGTGATTCTGGTACCCCTCTAGCCCTCAACTAGACCTGGTGACTCTGGTCCTCAACTGGGCCTCACCTTGACCTAGTGAATATGCTCCCCACCTGGGCCTCATCTCGACCTGGTGACTCTGGTCTCTACCTGAGCATCATCGGGATATGGTTACTCTATTCCCCACTGGGACTCACCTGGACCTGGTAACTCTGGTCCTCACTTTGGCCTCTTCTGTACCAGGTGACTCTGGCCCCACCTAGGCCTCACCTGGAACTGGTGATTCTGATCTGATCACCTGACCTGGTGACTGTGGTTCCCACCGGGACCTCAACTGGACCTCATGTCTCTGGTCCCCACCTGGGCCTCATCTGGACCTGGTATCTCTGGTACCCACCTGGGTAGCATCAGGAAATGGTTACACTGTTCCCTAACAGGGACCCACCTGGACCTGTTAACTCTGGTCTTCACCTGGGCCACAGCTGGATGGTGCACTGGTTCCCACCTGGGTCTCACATGTACCAGGTGAGACTTATCCCCACCTGAGCCTCACCTGTAACTGGTGACTCTCGTTCCCACATGGACCTCCTGTGGACCTGCTCGCTGCAGTGTTTTTAGCTTTTCATGTACCTGGTATATTTTGTCCCCTCCAGGGCCTCATCGGGACCTGGTGAGTGTGGTTGCCACCTGCAACTCACCTGGACCTGGTGATTCTGGTCTGCACCTGAGACTACCCTGGATCTGGTGACTGTGGTCCCCACCTGGGCCTCACTTGGACCTGGTGACTCTGATCCCCATCTGGGCCTCACCTGGCCCTGTTGACCATGGTCCTCCACTGGGCATAATTGGGACCTGGTTACTGTGTTCCCCAACTGGACCTCACCTGGACCAGGTGACTCTGGTCCCCCTCTGGGTCTCACCCTGACCTGGTGACTGTGAACCCCACTTTGACCTTACTTGGACCTGCTGACTCTGGTTGCCACCTGCGCCTCACCTCAAACTGTTGACTCTGGTTCTTTCAAGGGCCTCCCCTGTACCTGGTGATCCTGGTCCCCACCTGGGCCTCACCTGGACGTGGTGACTGTTGTCACCACCTGGGATTCACCTGGACCTGCTTACTGTGTTCCACACCTGGGCCTCACGTACACCTGTTGACCATGTTCCACAGCCGGTCTCACATGGACCTGTTGCCTCTGATCCCCACCTGGGCCTCACATATACCTGGTAGTTCTGGTCCTAACCAGGCCCTCATCTCTATCTGGTGACTCTGGTCCCCACCTGGACCTCTCCTGGAACTGGTGACTCTCTTTCCAACATGGACCTCACCTAGATCTGGTGACTCGGGTCCTCAGTTTGGCCTCACCTGGACCTGGTGACTCTCGTCCCCACTGTGACCTAACTCAGACCTGGTGAATCTTTCCCCACCTAGGCCTCACCCAGACCTGGTGACCCTTGTCTCCAGCTATGCCTCAATTCGACCTGATGAATCTGGTCCTCACGTGGGCCTCACATGGACCTGGGACTCAGCTGGATAGAGTAGCTTTGGTTCCCACATGGGGTCCACCTGATACTGGTGACTGTAGTCTCCTTCTATGCTTCACCAGGAACTGGTGATTCTGATCCCCATCTGGGCCCTGCATGGGCCTAGTGACTCTGGTCCTCACCTAGGCATTACTGGGACCTGGATACTCTATTCGACACCTGGGCCTCACTTTGACCGGGGAACTCTGGTCCAACTCTGGGCCTCAAACTTAACTGGTTTCTCAGGTTCGCCCTCTGGGCATCACCCTTTCTTGGTGACTCTGGTCTCCCCCTGGGCTTCACTTGTACCTGGTGAATCTGGTCCTTACCTGGTCCTCACCTGGACCAGGTGACTCAGGTCACAAACTGGGTCTCACCTGGACTTGGTTAATCTTGTTGCCACCTGGGCCTCACCTGGACCTTTTGACTGTGGTCCCCACCTGGACCTCACTTGGATCTGGTGGTTCTGGTTCACATATGGGCCTCTCCTGGACCTCGTTCCTGTGGTCTCCTTTGGCCTCACCTGGAACAACACAACCCTGATCCATTTTTGGGCCTCACCTGGACCTGGTGACTCTGGTCCTTACCTGACCATCATTGGGACCTCGTTACTCTCTTCTATCCCTAGGCCTCCCGTGGACCTGGTGACTCTGGTCACCATCTGGACCTCACTCTGACCTGGTGACTGTGGTCCCACATGGGCCTCACCTGGATGAGATGACTGGTTCCCACAGGGAACTCACCTGGACCTGGTGAATCTGTTCCTCACATGGCATCATAGGACCCGGTTACTCAGTTCCACATCGAGGCCTCATCTGGACAAGTGACTCTCGTCCCCCTCTTGGCCTCACCCTGACGTGGTGACTCTGGTCCCCACCTGGATATCACTGGGACCGGGTGACTCTGGTCCTCCTCTGGGCGTCATCCGGAGCTGGGGACTCTGGTCCTCAACTGGGCCTCAACAGGACCTGGTGAATCTACTCCTCACTTAGGCCTCGTCTGGAGCTTGTGACTCTGGTCCCACCTGGGCATCAATGGGACATGGTTACTCTGTTCCCCACCAGGGACTCACCTGGACCTGATAACTTTGCTCCACACTTTGGCCTCACGTGGCACTGATGACTTTGGACCCCCCACCTAGGCCTCAATCTGGACCTGGTGACTGTGGTCCCCACCAGGGCCTCACCTGGATCTGGTGACTATGGCCTGCAGGTTGGCCTCACCTGGTCCTGGTGTGTGGAGTTGCCACCTGGGCCTCACCCATACCTGGTGAGTCAGATCCCCACGTGGGCCTCTTGGACCTGGAGAATCTGGTCCTTACCTGGTCCTCACCTGGACCCGGTGACTCTGGTCACCACCGGGGCCTCACCTGGACCTGGTGAATCTGGTCCCCATCTGGGCCTCACCCAGTCCTGGTGACTTTGTTCCCCACCTGGACCTGATTGCTGTGGACTCCTTCTTGCCCTCACCTGGAACTGGTGACTCTGATCCTATCTGGGCCTCACCCAGATCTGGTGACTCTGGTCCTCACCTCGGCATCATTGGTACCTGGTTACTCTGTTCCACACCTGAGCCTCACCTGGACATGATGACTCTGGAATCCCTCTGGGCCTCACCCTGACCTGGTGACTCTGGTCCCCATCTGGATGTCACCTGGACCAGGTGATTCTGGTACCCCTCTAGGCCTCAACGAGACCTGGTGACTCTGGTCCTCAACTGGGCCTCACGTGGACCTAGTGAATATGCTCCCCACCTGGGCCTCATCTGAACCTGGTGACTCTGGTCCCTACCTGGGCATCATCGGGACATGGTTACTCTATTCCCCACTGGGCCTGAATTGGAACGGGTGTCTCTGATCCTCAGCAGCATGCCTCGAATGCACCTTTCCACTAGCTGCGTTCTTATGGCTGTGAGAATGTAGCTATATTGTAAGTCAGGACGTTCCATGTATACCGCTCTACTGCACCTAGAGACACAAGCATTGAAACCGGCAGATAGCTCCTTTTGTCCTATGAGCTTCTGACCAACACGTCTACTGAGGATCTTCGAAATTTCATCTGAAGGCCATGTGGAACTGTGAGGGACTGGGGGTGAGCTCAAGTCTCAGAAGAAAGTACCCTTTGGACACTGCGTTCCACTAGCTTCTCATGTATGGAACTTAGTGTGTAGCACCAACCCTAGAGAGCAGTTCCTCACATATCTCTGGATGGGCTTGGAGACACTAGTCGTGTGGGCCGGCTCCTTCCACTAACCTCTCACAACCCTTCAGTCACAATTCAAGCCTAGGCCTGATAGGAGCGAAGTGTACCTGCAGTCAGCATGTGGGAGGTACAGGGCATAAGTGCAACTCTCAGAAGTGTGTATGCTTTACGGGCAGATGTCTGCTAGACAGTTATTGATGGGAGCTAGAACCAAGGTGTACTCTAATTGAACAAGGACATTGGCAATCACTGTATTGAACTCAGATACACGTGAGTACAGGCCTGTCACTTCCACATGCTTGTCACACAACCTCTTCCAGCACCTAACATAAAGATGCTAGGGCCTATGTCTACAGGCAGTCAGGATGCGGGACGGTCCTGCCCTGACCTCAGCTCTTACAAGGAAGCATGCCTAGAAGTCAGCTTTCAACTAGCTGCATTCTCTTGGCAGTGAGAATGTAGCAGTATTCTAATTCAGGAGGTTCCAAGATTACCACTCTACTGCACCTGGAGATAACTTCCAGGTCTGCATTGTTCCACTTGCGTCTCACAACCTTCTGACAAAAGTCTATAGTGAAGATGTTTGATACTCATTCTGCAGGCAGTATCAGACCGTGAAGGAAGGAGGGAGAGCTCAACTCTCAAAACTAAGTTGCTTTTGGACAAGGCGTTCAGCTAGCTTCTCACCTATGAAACTTAGCATGTAGCACCAGTCTAACACAGGAATTACTAGGAAATCCCTGGATTGACCTTGGTGTCACTAGTCTTGTGTGCTGGGACATTCCACTTACCTCTCACAACACTTCCGTCACGCATCGAGTCTAGGCCTTTTAGAAGCGAAGTGTACCTGAAGGCAGGATGTCGAGGTATAGATCATAAGCTCAACTCTCAGTAGTGTGTATGCCTGGGAGGCAGATTTCTGCTAACCCCTCGTACATGGGAGTTAGAACATAGCTACACTCTGATTGAAGAAGTCCGTTGGATATTGCTGTATTCAACTCAGATACACGTGAGTTCAGGCCCGACGCTTCCACATGCTTTTGTCACAACCTCTCCCAGCACCTAACACAAGGATGTTAGCAGCTACGTCTACAGTCAGGCAGGATGCGGGAGAGTCCTGCCCTGAGCTCAGCTCTTAAAAGGAAGCATGCCTCGAAGCCAGCTTTCTACTAGCTGCGTTGTTATGGCCTTGAGAATGTAGCACCACTGTAAGTCAGGATGTTCCATGTATACCGCTCTACTTCACCTTGAGAGACAAGCATTGAAGCCTGCAGATAGCTCCTTGTGTCTTATGAGCTTCTGACAAACATGTCTAGAGAGGATGTTCGAAATTCCATCTGAAGGCTGAGTGGAACTGTGAGGGACCGGAGGTGAGCTCAAGTCTCAGAAGAGAGTACCCTTTGGACACTGTGTTCAACTAGGTTCTCATGTCTGGAACTTAGTAAGTAGCACCAATCTAAGAGAACAGTTCCTCACATATCTCTGGATTGGGCTTGGAGACACTAGTCGTGTGGGCCGGCACCTTACACTAACCTCTGACAAAACTTCTGTCACGAATCGAGCCAAGGACTGATAGCAGCGAAGTGTACCTGCAGTCAGCATGTGCGAGGTACAAGGCATAAATTCAACTCACAGAAGTTTGTATGCTTTGCAGGCCGATGTCTGCTAGACACTTTTCGAGGCGAGGTATACCCGAGCTACACTCTAATTATACAAGGACGTTGGCAATCGCTGTATTGAACTCAGATACACGTGAGTACAGTCCTGACACTTCCACTTGCATTTCTCCAACCTCTCCCAACCTAAAATAAGGATGTTAGCAGCTTCGACTACGGGCAGTCAGAATGCGGGAGGGTCCTGCCCTGAGCTCAGCTTTCAAAAGGAGGCATGCCTCAAAGCCAGCTTTCTACTAACTGCGTTCTGATGGCCATGAGAACGTGACAGCATTGAATTTAGGATGTTCCATGAATACCGCTTTACTGCACCTGGAGACACAACCTTGAAATCTGCAGCTTCCCT
Source organism: Canis aureus (assembly GCF_053574225.1). Taxonomy (NCBI): domain Eukaryota; kingdom Metazoa; phylum Chordata; class Mammalia; order Carnivora; family Canidae; genus Canis; species Canis aureus. The sequence goes on along the minus strand of NC_135632.1, from coordinate 52,997,336 downwards.
TTGCATCCCATTAGCTTCTGACAAACATGTCTAGTGAGGATGTTTGTAACTATCTGTAGGCAGTGTGGAACTGGGAAGGACCACGTTTCAACTCATCTCCGAGAGGGAAGTTCCCCAGAGAGAGAGCTTTCAGCTAGGTACTGAGGTTTGGAAGTTAGTATGTAGCTCCCATCTGAGGGAGGAATTCCTCAGAAGTTGCTGGATTGAACTAAGACACATTTGCCTCTCGCAAAACTTCCGTCCCGCATCGAACGATATCCTTTGGAAGTGAAGCGTACAGGTGGTCAGCATGTGGGAGGTTCAAGTCCTAAGCTCAATCCAAAGGAGAGTGCATGCCTTGGAGGCAGCTGTCTGCTAGTCACGGATTTGACAAGGCAGACACTTGGTTCTCACTCCGCTACTCTCCCCCATACAACGAAATGCTGTGGAAGCTGATTGTACACGCAGTCAGGATGGGGGAGGTACAGGCCATAAGCCCAACTCTCAGAAGTGTGTATGCTTTGAAGGCCGATGTCTGCTAGACACTTATCGAGGCGAGATATACCCGAGCTACAGTCTAATTGAACAAGGACGTTGGCAATCGCTGTATTGAACTCAGATACACGTGATTACAGTCCTGGCACTTCCACTCTCATTTCTCCAATCTCTTCCAGCACTTCACGTAGGGATGTTAGCAGCTATGCCGATGGGCAGGCAGGATGCGGGAGGGTCCTGCCCTGAGCTCAGCTCTCACAAGAGACCATGCCTAGAAGCCAGCTTTCAACTAGCTGCATTCTAATGGCCGTGAGACCATAGAAGTTTTCTAACTCTGGAGGTTCGAAGAATACCACTCTACTGCACCTGGAGACACCTTCCAGGCCTGCATTATTCCACTTGTGTCTCACAAGCTTCTGACAAACGTCTCTGGTGAAGATGTTCAAAACTCATTCTGCGGGCAAGGTGGAACTGTGAGGGACTGGGTGTGAGCTCAACTCTCAGAAGAGAGATGCTTTTGGACATGGGGTTCAGCTAGCTTCTCACGTATGGAACTTAGTATGTAGCACCTGTCTAAGACAGGAATTACTAGGAAATCGCTGGATTGAGCTTGGAGGCACTAGTATTGTGTGCCGGGACTTTCCACTTACCTCTCACAACACTTCAGTCACGCATCGAGCCTATGCCTGTTAGCAGCGAAGTGTACCTGCAGGCAGGATGTGGGAAGTACAGGCCATAAGCTCAAGTCTCAAAAGTGTATACGCCTGGGAGGCAGATGTCTGCTACCCACTCGTACATGGGAGTTAGAAACTAGCTACACTCTTTGAAGAAGGCCGTTTGAAATCGCTGTATTCAATTCAGATAATCGTGAGTACAGGCCTGACACTTCCACATGCAAACCGAATCGAAACAAAAAGAATCGCATCGAATAGAATCGAAAACAACGAAACCGAAACTATTGTATCGAAAAGAAAAAAATTGAATCGAATTGAATTGAATTGAAATGTATCGAATTGCATCGAATTGAAAAGAATCGAATAGAATCGAATCGAAAATAATTGAATCAAATCAAATAAAAAGGAATCGAATAGAAAACAATTGAATCGAATCGAATCGAAAAGAATCTAAGCGAATCGAATTGAATCAAAAAGAATCGAATCGAAAAGAATTCAATCGAAGGGTTTTGAATTGAATCGAATTGAATCGAAAAGAATCTAATTGAACTGAAAAGATTCGAATGGAATCAAAAAGAAACAAATCAAAAAGAATTGAATCTAATCGAATCGAAAAGAATCGAATCTAATCGAATCAAAAAGAATCGAAACAAATCAAATAAAAAAGAATCAAATAGAAAAAATCGAATCGTATTGAAAAGAATCGAATCGAATCGAAAAGAATTGAATTGAATCAAATCTAAAACAATCGAATCGAATCCAATCGAATCGAATAAAAAAGAATTGAATCAAAGAGTTTCGAATCAAATCGAATTGAATGGAAAAGAATCTGATCGAACCGAAAAGATATGAATGGAATAAAAAATTAACGAATTAAAAAGAGTCAAATCGAATCGAATTGAAAAGAATCGAATCTAATCAAATCGAAAAGAATCGAATCCAAATGAATCGAGTCGAAAGGAGTGGAATCGAAAAGAACCGAATCATTTAGAAAAAAACGAATCAAAATGAATCGAATTGAATAGAAAATAATCGAATCGAATTGAATAGAAAAGAACCGAATCGAATCGAATCGTAAAGAATCAAATCGAATCAAAAAGAATTGGATCGAATCGAAAAGAATCGAATCCAAAATAACCGAATTGAAGAGTCTAATTGAAAAGAATCGAATCGATTCGAAAAAACCGAATCGAAGAGACTCGAAAAGAATCGAATCGAATTGAATCAAAAAGAGTCGAATCGAATCGAAAAGAATTGAATCGAATCGATTTGAAAAGACATTCAAATAGAAAAGACTCGAGTCGAATTGAATCGAAAAAAATCGAATCGAATTGCACCGAATCAAAAGAATCTAACCGAATGGAAGTGAAAATAATCAAATCGAATCGAATCAAAAAGAATCGAATCGAATCAAATCAAAAAGAATTGAATCGAATCGATTCGAAAAGAAAGGAATTCAAATAAAAAACATTCGAATAGAAAGATTCGAATCGAATTGAATCGAATCGAAAAGAATAGAATCGAATAGAAAAGAAACAAATAGCAAACTGTCGAATGGAAATGAAAAAAATTGAATCGAATCAAATTGAAGAGAATCGAATCGAATTGAAAAAGATCGAATCAAATCGAATATAAGAATCGAATCGAATCGAAAAGAATCGAATCCAATCAAAAAGGATCGAATCGAATTTTATCAAATAGAAAAGAATCAAATAAAATCGAAAAGAATTGAATCAAATCGAAAAGGATCGAATCGAATCAAATTGAATAGAAAAGAATCGAATCAAATCGAAAAGAATCGAATCGAATTGAATCGAAAAGAATCAAATCAAATCGAAAAGAATCGAATCGAATCAAAAAGAATCGAATCGAATCAAATCGAAAAGAATTGGATCAAATCGATTCGAAAAGAAAGAAATTCGAATCGAGGAAACTTGAATCAAAAAATCAAATCGACTCGAATCGAAAAAATCGAATCGCACCAAATCAGAAGAATCGAATAAACAGGAAGTGTAAAGAATTGAATCGATACAAAAAGAATCAAATCGAATAGAATCGAAAAGAAACGAATCGAAAACTATCATTGAAACGAAAAAAATTGTATCGAATCGAATCGAAAAGGATCGAATCGATTCGAAATGAATAAAAAGGATCGAATCGAATCGAAAAGAATCGAATCAAATCGAAAAAAATCGAATTAAAAAGAATCTAAAAAAAGAATCTAAAAGAATTGAAAAAAATCGATTCGAATGGAATCAAAAAGAATAGAATCGAATCAAATTGATTCGAAAAGAAAGCAATTCGAATAGAAAAGACTCGAATCGAAAAGAATCGAATCGAAAAAAAAATTGAATCGAATCGCACCGAATCAAAAGAATCGAATTGAATGGAAGTGAAAAGAATTGAATAGAAAAGAATTGATTAGAAAAGAATCGTATCAAATCAAATTGAAACGAAAAGGGGCAGCCCCGGTGGCACAGCGGTTTAGCGCCATCTGTAGCCCGGGGTGTGATCCTGGAGACCCAGGATCGAGTCCCACATCGGGCTTCCTGCATGGAGCCTGCTTCTCCCTCTGCCTGTGTCTCTTCCTCTATCTCGCTCTCTCTGAATGAATAAATAAATAAATCTTAAAAAAAATAAATTGAAACGAAAAGAATCGAATCGAATTGAATTGAAAAGAATCGAATCGAATCGGAAAGAATCGAATCGAATCGAAAAGAATCAAATCGAATAAAAAAAACTGAATCGAATCAAATCGAAAGGAATCGAATCGAATCGAATCAAATCGAAAAAAAATAGAATCAAAACGCACCGAATCAAAAGAATTAAATCAAATGGACGTGAAAAGAATCGAATCGAATCAAATCAAATCAAAAAGAATCGAATTGAATCAATTCTAAAAGAAAGGAATTTGAATTGAAAAGACTCGAATCAAATCGAACCGAAACAAAAAGAATCGGATCGAATAGAATCGAAAAGAAACGAATCAAAAACTATCATATCGAAATGAAAAAAATCGAATCGAATCAAATCGAAAAGGATCGAATCGATTCGAAATGAATCAAATAGAATCAAATCGAATTGAAAAGAATCGAATCAAATAGAAAATAATCGAAACAAATCAAATAAAAAATCGAATTGAAAAAAACAAAAGGAATCGAAAAGTATCGAATCGAATTGAAAAGAATTGAATCGAATCGAAAACAATCGAATCGAATCGAATCAAAAACAATTGAATCGAAGAGTTTCGAATCGAATCGAATTGAATCGAAAAGAATCGAATCGAATCGAAAAGATTCGAATAGAATCGAAAAGAAACGAATCAAAAAGAATTGAATCAAATAGAAAAGAATAGAATCTAATCGAATCGAAAAGAATCGAATCAAATCGAGTCGAAAGGAGTGGAATCAAAAAGAATGAATCGATTCAAAAAAAACAAATCGAACTGAATCGAATCGAAAATAATCGAATCGAATCAAATTGAAAAGAATAGAAAAGAATCGAATCGAATCGAAAAGAATCGAATCAAATCGAACCAAAAAGTATCGAATTGAATCAAAAAGAATCGAATCGAATCGAAAAGGATCGAATCAAAAGAATTGAATTGAATCGAAAAGAATCGAATCAAAGAGACGAATCGAAAAAAATCGAATCGATTTGAAAAAAATCGAATTGATTCGAATCTAATCGACTCAAAAAGAATCGAATCGAATCGAAAAGAATCGAATCGAATCAAATCAAATTGAAAAGAATGGAATCAAATCGATTCGAAAAGAAAGAAATTCGAATCGAAGAGACTCGAATCGAAAAGAATCGAATTGAATCGAATAAAAAAATCGAATCGAATTGCACTGAATCAAAAGAATCGAATGGAAGTGAAAATAATCAAATCGAATCGAAACGAATCAAAAAGAATCAAATTGAATCGAATAGAAAAGAATTGAATCGAATCGATTCGAAAAGAAAGGAATTCAAATCAAAAACACTCGAATAGAAAGATTCAAATCGAATCGAATCGAATAGAAAAGAATTGAATCGAATCGAATAGAAAAGAAACGAATAGAAAACTATCAAATGGAAATGAAAAAATCGAATCGAATCGAATCGAATTGAAGAGAATCAAATCGAATCGAAAAAGATCGAATCGAATCAAATATAAGCATCGAATAAAAAAATAATCGAATCAAATAGAATCGAAAAGGATCAAATCGAATTATATTGAATAGAAAATAATCAAATCAAATAGAAAAGAATCAAATCGAAACGAAAAGAATCGAATTGAATTGAAAAGAATCAGATCAAATCGAAAAGAATCGAATCGAGTCAAAAAGAATCGAATTGAATTGAATTGAAAAGAATCAGATCAAATCGAAAAGAATCGAATCGATTCAAAAAGAATCGAATCGAATCAAATCAAATCGAAAAGAATCGAATCAAATTGATTCAAAAAGAAAGAAATTCGAATCGGAGACTTGAATCGAAAAGAATCGAATCAAATCAAATCGAAAAAAATCGAATCAAATCGCACCAAATCAAAAGAATCTAATCGAATGGAAGTGAAAATAATTGAATTGAATCAAATCAAAAAGAATCGAATCAAAAAGAATCGAATCAATCGATTCGAAAAGAAAGGAATTCAAATAAAAAACACTCGAATAGAAAGATTCGAATCGAATCGAATTGAATCGAAAAGAATCGAATCGAATTGAATAGAAAAGAAATGAATAGAAAACTATCGAATGGAAACGAAAAAAATCAAATCGAATCGAATCAAAGAGAATCGAATCGAATCAAAAAGATCGAATCAAATTGAATATAAGAATCGAATAAAAAAAATAAAAAAAAGAATCGAATCAAATCGAATTGAAAAGAATCGAATCGAATCGAAAAGGATCAAATCGAATTGTATTGAATAGGAAAGAATCAAATCAAATCGAAAAGAATCGAATAGAATCGAAAAGGATCGAATCAAATAAAATCGAATAGAAAATAATCGGATCGAATAAAAAAGAATCGAATTGAAAAGAATCAAATCGAATCGGGATCCCTGGGTGGCACAGCGGTTTAGTGCCTGCCTTTGGCCCAGGGCGCGATTCTGGAGACCCGGGATCGAATCCCAAGTCGGGCTCCAGGTGCATGGAGCCTGCTTCTCCCTCTGCCTATGTCTCTGCCTCTCTCTCTCTCTCACTGTGTGCATATCATAAATAAATAAAATAAAATAAAAAATTAAAAAAAGAATCGAATCAAATCGAAAAGGATCGAATCGAAAATAATCCAATCCAAATGAATCGAATCGAAAAAATCAAATCGATTCGAAAAAAAATCGAATCGAATCGAAAAGAATCGAATTGAATCGAATTGAAAAGAATTGAATCCAAATGAATCGAATCAAAAAGAGTCGAAACAAAAAGAATAGATTTGAAACACGAACGAATCAAATGGAATCGAATCAAACATAATCGAATCGAATTGAAAAGAATAGAAAAGTATCGATTCTAAAAGAAAGGAACTCGAATCAAAAAGACTTGAATTGAAAGATTCAAATCAAATCGAATTGAAACAAAAAGAATCGAATAGAATAGAATCGAAAAGAAACGAATTGAAAACTATCATATCAAAACGAAAAAATCGTACCGAATTGAAAAAAATCGAATTGAATCGAATCAAAAAGAAACGAATCAAAAACGAATCGAAACAAAAAAATGGAATCGAATCGAATTGAAAAGAATCGAATCGAATCAAAAAGGATCGAATAAAAAAGAATTGAATCCAAAATAATCGAATCGAAGAGTCGAATCGAAAGAATCGAATCGATTCGAAAGAAACCGAATTGATACGAATCGACTCGAAAAGAATCGAATCGAATAAAAAAAGAATCGAATCGAATCGAAAAGAATCGAATCAAATTGAAAAGAATCAAATCAAATTGATTCGAAAAGAAAGAAATTCGAATCGAAAAGACTCGAATCGAAAAGAATCGAATCGAATCTAATAGAAAAGAAACGAATAGAAACTATCGAATCAAAACGAAAAAAAATCGAATCGAATCAAATCGAAGAGAATCGAATCGAATCGAAAAAGATGGAATCGAATCGAATATAAGAATCGAATCGAATCGAATTGAAAAGAATCGAATCGAATCGAAAAGATCGAATCGAATTGTATCGAATAGAAAAGAATCAAATCAAATCGAAAAGGATCGAATCGAACTGAAAAGGAACGAATCGAATCAAATCGAATAGAAAAGAAAGGGTTCGAATCGAAAAGAATCGAATCGATTTGAAAAGAATCGAATCAAGTTGAAAAAATCAAATCGAATCGAATTGAATCGAAAAGAATCGAATCGAAAAGAATTGAATCGAATAGAAAAGAATCGAATCGATGAATCGAAAATAATCGAATTGAAAGGAATTGACTCTAATCGAATCGAAAAGAATCGAATCCAAATAAATCGAATCGAAAAGAATCGAATCGATTCGAAAAAAATGAATCGAATAGAACTGAATCGAATCGAGAATAATCGAATTGAATCAAATCGAATCGAAAAGAATTGATTCGAATAGAATCGAATCAAAAAGAATAGAATTGAATCGGAAAAGATCGAATCAAATTGAAAAGAATCGAATCGAATCGAAAAGAATCGAATCAAATCTATTCGAAAATAATCGATACAAATCAAATAAAGAAGAATCGAATCGAAAAAATCGAATCATATTGAAAAGAATCAAATCCAATCGAATTGAAAAGAATCGAATTGAATCGAAAAGAATCGAATCGAAAAGGATCGAATCGAATCGATCGAAATGAATCGATCGAAATGAATCAAAATGTGTCGATCGGTGCTCGCTTCGGCAGCACATATACAAAATGTGTCGATCGAAAAGAATCTAATCAAATCGAACAGAATCGAATAAAAAAAATCGAATCGAATCGAAATGAATCGAATCAAAAATAATTGAATCAAATTGAATCGAAACGAATTGAATAGAAAATAATCGAATCAAATCACATTGAAACGAGTCGAATCGAAAATAAACGAATCGAAATGAATTGAATCGAAAATAATCGAATCGGGCAGCCCCGGTGGCGCAGCGGTTTAGCGCTGCCTACAGCCCGGGGTGTGATCCTGGAGACCCAGGATCGAGTCTCACGTCGGGCTTCCTGCATGGATCCTGCTTCTCCCTCTGCCTGTGTCTCTGCCTCTCTCTTCGCTCTCTCTGAATAAATAAATAAATAAATCTTAAAAAAAATAATTGAATCGAATCTAATTGAAACGAATAGAACTGAAAATAATCGAATCGAATCAACTCGAAAATAATCGAATCGAATCGAATCAAAACGAATCGAATCAAAAATAATCGAATCGAAATGAATCGAATAGAAAATAATCGAATCGAATCGAATCGAAAAAAATGGAACCGAATCGAATAAAAAATAAATGAATCAAAAAGAATTGAATCGAAAATAATCTAATCGAATCTAGTCGAAATGAATAGAATGGAGAATAATCGAATCGATTCGACTCGAAACGAATCGAATCAAAAGTAATCGAATCGAATCGAATCGAATCGAAAATAACCAAATCGAAAGGAATCAAATCAAAAATAATCGAATTGAATCGAATCGAAACGATTTGAATAAAAAATAATCGAATGGAATCAAAACGAATCAAAAATAATCGAATTGAATCGAATTGAAACGATTTGAATAGAAAATAATCGAATCGAAATGAATTGAATAAAAAATCAAATCGAATCGAATCAAAACAAATCTAAAATAATCGAATTGAATTGAATCAAAACGAATAGAATCGAAATGATCGAATCAAAAATAATCGAATCAAATCAAATAGAAAATAATCGATTCGAATTGAAAATAATCGAATCGAATCGAATTGAAACGAATCGAATCGAAAATAATCGAATCAAAACGAATCGAATCAAAAATAATTGAATCGATTCAAATCAAAACGAATTTAATCGAAAATACTCGAATCGAATCGAATTGATACGAATCGAATCGAAAATAAACGAATCAAAACGAGTCGAATCGAAAATAGAATCGAATCGAATCAAAAATAATCGAGTCGAGTCGAATTGAAATGATTCGAATAGAAACGAATAGAACCAAAAATAATCGAATCGAATCAACTCGAAAATAATCGAATTGAATCGAATCGAAACGAATCGAATAAAAATATTCGAATCGAAGCGAATCGAATAGAAAATAATCGAATCGAATTGAAAATAATCGATTCGAATAGACTACAATAGAAAACAATGGAATTGAATTGAATCAAATCGAAAATAATTGAATTGAATCGAATCAAATCGAAGAGAATCGAATCGAATCGGAAAAGATCGAATTGAATCGAATCGAAAAGAATCGAATCAAATCGAAAAGGATGAATCGAATTAAATCGAATAGAAAAGAATTGAATCAAATCGAATCGAATCAAAAAGTATCGAATCGAATTGATTCGAATCGAAAAGAATCGAATTAAATAGAAAAGAATCGAATTGAATCAATTTGAATCGAAAAGAATCAAAAGGAATCAAATCGAAAAGAATCGAATCAAATCCAATGGAAAAGTATCAAAACAAATCAAATGAAAAAGAATCGAATCAAATCACAAAAATCGAATTGAACTGAAAAGAATCAAATCGAATCAAAAAGAAACAAATCAAATCAAATCGAAAAGAATCGAATTGAAAGGAATCTAATCAAATCGAATCGAAAAGAATTGAATTGAATCGAAAAGAATCGAATCAAAAAGTATCGAATTGAATTGAAAAAAACGAATCGAATCTAATCTAAAAGAATCAAATCGAAACAAATTGAAAAAATCATATCGAATTGAATAGAAAAGAATCGAATCGAATTGAATCAAATCCATTTGAAAAGAAAGGAATTCAAATCGAAAAACCTTGAATCGAAAAGAATCGAATCGACGCGATTCAGAAATAATCGAATCGAATCGCACGGAATCAAAGAATCAAATCGAATGGAAGTGTAAAGAATCGAAAAGAATCGAATCGAATCGAAAAGAATTGAATTGAATCGAATCGAAAACAATTGAATAGAAAGATTCGAATCGAATCAAATCGAAAAGAAACGAATCGAAATCTATCAAATCAAATAAAAAAATCCAATCAAATCGAATCACATTGAAAAGAATCGAATCGAATCAAATCGAAAAGAATTGAATCGAATCAAATCGAAAAGAATTGAATCGAATCGTTTGGAAAAGAAAGGAATTCAAATCGAAAAGACTCAAATCGTAAGATTCGAATCGAATTGAATCAAAAAGAAACGAATCAAAAACTATCAAATCGAAACGAAAAAAATTGAATCGAATCGAAAAGAATCAAATCAAAACGAAAAGGATCAAATCGAATCGTATTGAATAGAAAAGAATCAAATCAAATTGAAAAGAATCGAATCGAATTGAATCGAAAAGAATCGAAAAAATCTAATAAAAAAGAATCGAATAGAATCGATAATATCGAATCGGGGGATCCCTGGGTGGCGCAGCGGTTTAGCGCCTGCCTTTGGCCCAGGGCAGGATCCTGGAGACCCGGGATCGAATCCCACGTTGCGCTCCTGGTGTATGGAGCCTGCTTCTCCCTCTGCCTATGTCTCTGCCTCTCTCTCTCTCTGTGACTATCATAAATAAATTTAAAAAGAAAAGAAAATATCGAATCGAATGTAAAAGAATAGAATCGAATCGAAAAGAATCGAATCGAATCGAAAGGAATCTAAAAGAATAGAAAACTGTCGATTCGAATCGAAAAGAATCGACTCGAATCGAATCGAAAAGCATCTTATTGAATCAAAAAAAATCGAATTGAACCTTAAAGAACAGAATCGAATTGAAAAGAATCGAATCGAAAAGAACCAAATCAAATCAAATCGAAAAGAATCAAATTGAAAAGAATCTAATCGAATAGATTCAAATCGAATTCAATCGAATCGAATAGAATAGAATCGAAAAGAATCGAATCGAATTGAAAAAAATCGAATTTAATCGAATCTAAAAGAATTGAATCGAAAAAATCAATTCAAATGGAATCAAAAAGAATCTAATCGAATCAAATCAATTTGAAAAGAAAGGAATTTGAATCGAATTGAATCGAAAAGAATCGAATAGATTCGAATCGAATTGAATTGAAAAATTTCGAAACGAATCTAATCAGATCGACTGGAAAAGAATCGAATCAAATCAAAAAGAATTGAATCGAATCGAACCGAAAAGAAAATAATTGAATAGATCGAATCAAAAAGAATCGAATCGATTTGAAATGAATAGAGTAGAATCGAATTGAAGCAAAGTGAAAAGATTCGAATCGCATCAAGAATCGAAATGAGAAGGGGGAGGGGCAAGATGGCGGAAGAGTAGGGTCTCCAAATCACCTGTCTCCACCAAATTACCTAGAAAACCTTCAAATTATCCTGAAAATCTATTAATTAGGCCTGAGATTTAAAGAGAGACCAGCTGGAATGCTACAGTGAGAAGAGTTTGCGCTTCTATCAAGGTAGGAAGACGGGGAAAAAGAAATAAAGAAACAAAAGCCTCCAAGGGGGAGGGGCCCCGCAAGGAGCCGGGCTGAGGCCGGGATGAGTGTCCCCAGGACAGGAGAGCCCCGTCCCAGAGACGCAGGAGCTGCACCAACCTTCCCGGGTGGAAAGGCCTCGCAGGGAGTTGGAGCAGGACCCAGGAGGGCGAGGATGCCCTCGGGCTCCCCGGGACAGTAACAGCAACTGCGCACCCAGGAGAGTGCGCCAAGCCCCCTAAGGGCTGCAGCGCGCACGGGAGACCCGGAGCAGCTCGGAGGGGCTCGGGGGCGGCTCCGCGTAGGGGGCTGCAGGGCGGGAGCGTGAATCCAACAGAGCAGGCCGCAGCACAGGGCGCCGGGACACAGCCCAGGATCCGGCCTCCCCCGGGACAGGCAGAGGCCGGGAGGGCCCAGGACCGTGAGGACGCTCCTGCCCCAGCTGAGCAGATCAGCGGCCCCGCCCCGGAGCCTCCAGGCCCTGCAGACGGAGAGCTCCGGAGTTCCTGCCGGGGCTAAATCCAGGTTTCCAGAGCTGGCCCCGCCACTAGGGCTGTTGCTCCTGGGGCCTCACGGGGTAAACAACACCCACTGAGCCCTGCACCAGGCAGGGGGCAGAGCAGCTTCCCCAACTGCTAACACCTGAAAATCAGCACAGCAGGCCCCTTCCCCAGAAGACCAGCTAGACTGACTGACAACTTCCAGGGGAAGCAAAGGGACTTAAAGTACACAGAATCAGAAGATATTCCCCCGTTGTTCTTTTGATTGTTTTGTTTTGTTTTGTTTTGCTTTTTGATTTGTTTCCTTCCCCCACCCCTTTTTTCTCCTTTCTTTTTCTTTCTCTTTTTCTTCTTTTTTTTCGTTTTTTTCTTCCTTTTTTTTCTCTTTCTCTTTTCTTTCCTTCTTTCTCCCCTCTCTTTTTCTTCTTTTCCCAATACAACTTGCTTTTGGCCACTCTGCACTGAGCAAAATGACTAGAAGGAAAACCTCACATCAAAAGAAAGAATCAGAAACAGTCCTCTCTCCCACAGAGTTACAAAATCTGGATTACAATTCAATGACAGAAAGCCAATTCAGAAGCACTATTATACAGCTACTGGTGGCTCTAGAAAAAGCATAAAGGACTCAAGAGACTTCATGACTGCAGAATTTAGAGCTAATCAGGAAGAAATTAAAAATCAATTGAATGAGATGCAATCCAAACTAGAAGTCCTAACGACGAGGGTTAACGAGATGGAAGAACGAGTGAGTGACATAGAAGACAAGTTGATGGCAAAGAGGGAAACTGAGGAAAAAAGAGACAAACAATTAAAAGACCATGAAGATAGATTAAGGGAAATAAACGACAGCCTGAGGAAGAAAAACCTACGTTTAATTGGTATTCCCGAGGGCGCCAAAAGGGACAGAGGACCAGAATATGTATTTGAACAAATTCTAGCTGAAAACTTTCCTAATCTGGGAAGGGAAACAGGCATTCAGATCCAGGAAATAGAGAGATCCCCCCCTAAAATCAATAAAAACCGTTCAACACCTCGACATTTAATAGTGAAGCTTGCAAATTCCAAAGATAAAGAGAAGATCCTTAAAGCAGCAAGAGACAAGAAATCCCTGACTTTTATGGGGAGGAGTATTAGGGTAAGAGCAGACCTCTCCACAGAGACCTGGCAGGCCAGAAAGGGCTGGCAGGATATATTCAGGGTCCTAAATGAGAAGAACATGCAACCAAGAATACTTTATCCAGCAAGGCTCTCATTCAACATGGAAGGAGAGATAAACAGCTTCCAAGACAGGCAGGAACTGAAAGAATATGTGACCTCCAAACCAGCTCTGCAAGAAATTTTAAGGGGGACTCTTAAAATTCCCCTTTAAGAAGAAGTTCAGTGGAACAATCCACAAAAACAAGGACTGAATAGATATCATGATGACACTAAACTCATATCTCTCAATAGTAACTCTGAATGTGAACGGGCTTAATGACCCCATCAAAAGGCACAGGGTTTCAGACTGGATAAAAAAGCAGGACCCATCTATTTGCTGTCTACAAGAGACTCATTTTAGACAGAAGGACACCTACAGCCTGAAAATAAAAGGTTGGAGAACCATTTACCTTTCGAATGGTCCTCAAAAGAAAGCAGGGGTAGCCATCCTTATATCAGATAAACTAAAATTTACCCTAAAGACTGTAGTGAGAGATGAAGAGGGACACTATATCATACTTAAAGGATCTATTCAACAAGAGGACTTAACAATCCTCAATATATATGCCCCAAATGTGGAAGCTGCCAAATATATAAATCAATTATTAACCAAAGTGAAGAAATACTTAGATAATAATACACTTATACTTGGTGACTTCAATCTAGCTCTTTCTATACTCGATAGGTCTTCTAAGCACAACATCTCCAAAGAAACGAGAGCTTTAAATGATACACTGGACCAGATGGATTTCACAGATATCTACAGAACTTTACATCCAAACTCAACTGAATACACATTCTTTTCAAGTACACATGGAACTTTCTCCAGAATAGACCACATACTGGGTCACAAATCGGGTCTGAACTGATACCAAAATTTTGGGATTGTCCCCTGCATATTCTCAGACCATAATGCCTTGAAATTAGAAATAAATCACAACAAGAAGTTTGGAAGGACCTCAAACACGTGGAGGTTAAGGACCATTCTGCTAAAAGATGAAAGGGTCAACCAGGAAATTAAGGAAGAATTATAAAGATGCATGGAAACTAATGAGAATGAAGATACAACCGTTCAAAATCTTTGGGATGCAGCAAAAGCAGTCCTAAGGGGGAAATACATCGCACTACAAGCATCCAATCAAAAACTGGAAAGAACTCAAATACAAAAGCTAACCTTACACATAAAGGAGCTAGATAAAAAACAGCAGATAAATCCTACACCCAGGAGAAGAAGGGAGTTAATAAAGATTCGAGCACAACTCAACAAAATCGAGACCAGAAGAACTGTGGAACAGATCAACAGAACCAGGAGTTGGTTCTTTGAAAGAATTAATAAGATAGATAAACCATTAGCAGCCTTATTAAAAAGAAGAGAGATAAGACTCAAATTAATAAAATCATGAATGAGAAAGGAGAGATCACTACCAACACCAAGAAAATACAAATGATTTTAAAAACATATTATGAACAGCTATACGCCAATACATTAGGCAATCTAGAAGAAATGCACGCATTCCTGGAAAGCCACAAACTACCAAAACTGGAACAGGAAGAAATAGAAAACCTTAACAGGCCAATAACCAGGGAGGAAATTGAAACAGTCATCAAAAACCTCACAAGACACGAGAGTCCAGGGCCAGATGGCTTCCCAGGGGAATTTTATCAAACGTTTAAAGAAGAAACCAAACCTATTCTCATAAAGCTGTTTGGAAAGATAGAAAGAGATGGAGTACTTCCAAATTCATTCTATGAGGCCAGCATCACATTAATTCCAAAACCAGACAAAGACCCCACCAAAAAAGAGAATTACAGACCAATATCCCTGATGAACATGGATGCAAAAATTCTCAACAAGATACTGGCCAATAGGATCCAACAATACATTAAGAAAATTATTCACCATGACCAAGTAGGATTTATCCCTGGGACACAAGGCTGGTTCAACACCCGTAAAACAATCAATGTGATTCACCATATCAGCAAGAGAAAAACCAAGAAGCATATGATCCTCTCATTAGATGCAGAGAAAGCATTTGACAAAATACAGCATCCTTCTGATCAAAACTCTTCAGAGTGTAGGGATAGAGGGAACATCCCTCGACATCTTAAAAGCCATCTATGAAAAGCCCACAGCAAATATCATTCTCAATGGGGAAGCACTGGGAGCCTTTCCCCTAAGATCAGGAACAAGACAGGGATGTCCACTCTCACCACTGCTGTTCAACATAGTACTGGAAGTCCTAGCCTCAGCAATCAGACAACAAAAAGACATTAAAGGCATTCAAATTGGCAAAGAAGAAGTCAAACTCTCCCTCTTCACTGATGACATGATACTCTACATAGAAAACCCAAAAGTCTCCACCCCAAGATTGCTAGAACTCATACAGCAATTCAGTAGCGTGGCAGGATACAAAATCAATGCCCAGAAATCAGTGGCATTTCTATACACTAACAATGAGACTGAAAAAAGAGAAATTAAGGAGTCAATCCCATTTACAATTGCACCCAAAAGCATAGGATACTTAGGAATAAACCTAACCAAAGTTGTAAAGGACCTATACCCCCAAAACTATAGAACACTTCTGAAAGAAATTGAGGAAGACACAAAGAGACGGAAAAATATTCCATGCTCATGGATTGGCAGAATTAATATTGTGAAAATGTCAATGTTACCCAGGGCAATATACACGTTTAATGCAATCCCTATCAAAATACCATGGACTTTCTTCAGAGAGTTAGAACAAATTATTTTAAGATTTGTGTGGAATCAGAAAAGACCCCGAATAGCCAGGGGAATTTTAAAAAAGAAAACCATATCTGGGGGCATCACAATGCCAGATTTCAAGTTGTACTACAAAGCTGTGGTCATCAAGACAGTGTGGTACTGGCACAAAAGCAGACACATAGATCAGTGGAACCGAATAGAGAACCCAGCAGTGGACCCTGAACTTTATGGTGAATATTCTTTAAAGGAGGAAAGACTATCCATTGGAAGAAAGTCTCTTCAATAAATGGTGCTGGGAAAATTGGACATCCACATGCAGAAGAATGAAACTAGACCACTCTCTTTCACCATACACAAAGATAAACTCAAAATGGATGAAAGATCTAAATGTGAGACAAGATTCCATCACAATCCTAGAGAAGAACACAGGCAACACCCTTTTTGAACTCGGCCATAGTAACTTCTTGCAAGATACATCCACGAAGGCAAAAGAAACAAAAGCAAAAATGAACTATTGGGACTTCATCAAGATAAGAAGCTTTTGCACAGCAAGGGATACAGTCAACAAAACTAAAAGACAACCTACAGAATGGGAGAAGATATTTGCAAATGACCTATCAGATAAAGGGTTAGTTTCCAAGATCTATAAAGTACTTATTAAACTCAACACCAAAGAAACAAACAATCCAATCATGAAATGGGCAAAAGACATGATGAGAAATCTCACAGAGCAAGACATAGTCATGGCCAACATGCATATGAGAAAATGCTCTGCATCACTTGCCATCAGGGAAATACAAATCAAAACCACAATGAGATACCACCTCACACCAGTGAGAATGGGGAAAATTAACAAGGCAGGAAACAACAAATGTTGGAGAGGATGCGGAGAAAAGGGAACCCTCTTATACTGTTGGTGGGAATGTGAACTGGTGCAGCCACTCTGGAAAACTGTGTGGAGGTTCCTCAAAGAGTTAAAAATAGGCCTGCCCTACAACCCAGCAATTGCACTGTTGGGGATTTACCCCAAAGATACAGATGCAGTGAAACGCTGGGACACCTGCACCCCGATGTTTATAGCAGCAATGGCCACGATAGCCAAACTGTGGAGGAGCCTCGGTGTCCAACGAAAGATGAATGGATAAAGAAGATGTGGTTTATGTATACAATGGAATATTACTCAGCTATTAGAAATGACAAATACGGGATCCCTGGGTGGCGCAGCGGTTTGGCGCCTGCCTTTGGCCCAGGGCGCGGTCCTGGAGACCCGGGATCGAATCCCACGTCGGGCTCCCGGTGCATGGAGCCTGCTTCTCCCTCTGCCTGTGTCTCTGCCTCTCTCTCTCTCTCTCTGTGACTATCATAAATAAATAAAAATAAAAAAAAAGAAATGACAAATACCCACCATTTGCTTCAACGTGGATGGAACTGGAGGGTATTATGCTGAGTGAAGTAAGTCAGTCGGAGAAGGACAAACATTATATGTTCTCATTCATTTGGGGAATATAAATAATAGTGAAAGGGAATATAAGGGAGGGGAGAAGAAATGTGTGGGAAATATCTGAAAGGGAGACAGAACGTAAAGACTGCTAACTCTGGGAAACGAACTAGGGGTGGTAGAAGGGGAGGAGGGCGGTGAGTAGGAGTGAATGGGTGACGGGCACTGGGGGTTATTCTGTTTGTTAGTAAATTGAACACCAATAAAAAAAAAGAATCGAAATGAATCGAATTGAATCCAAAAGAATTGAATCGAATCGAACAGTATCGAATCGAATCCAAAGAATCGAATCAAATCGAAAAGAATCGAATCGAAAAGAATCGAATCGAAATGAAAAGAATCCAATTGTATTGAATCAAATCGTAAACAATCAAATTGAGTCGAATCGAAAAGAATCAAATTGAATCGAATCGAAAAGAATCGAATGGTATCGAATTGAATCGAAATGAATCGAATCATATCTAATTGAATTGAAAAGAATCAAATCAAATCAAATCGAATCGAATCGAAAAGAATCGAATCGTATAGAAAAGAATAGAATCGAATAGCATTGAAAAGAATCGAATCGAATCGAAAAGAATCGAATCGAATTGAAAAGAATCGAATCGAACCGAAAAGAATAAAATCGAATGGAATTGAATCAAGTTGAATTGAATCGAAAAGAATTGAATTGAATCGAATAGATTCGAATCAAATCGAATCGAAAAAATTCAAAACGAATCTAATCAGATCGAATGGAAAAGAATCGAATCGAATCGAAAAGAATTGAATCGAATCTAACCGAATCGAAAATAATTGAATGGATCGAATCAAAAAGAATCGAATCGAATTGATTCGCATCAAAAAGAATTGAATCGAATGGAATTGAATCGAATCGAATTGAATCTAAAAGAATCGAATTGAATCGAAAAGAATCAAATAGATTCGAATTGAAACAAATCGAAAAAAATCAAAACGAATCGAATCAGAGTGGAAAAGAATTGAATCAAATCGAAAAGAATCGAATCGAATCAAACTGAATCGAAAAGAATCAAATAGATCGAATCAAAAAGAATCGAATCGATTCGAAATGAATCGAGTAGAATCTAATCGAAGCGAAAAGAATCAAATCGAAAAGAATCAAATCGAATCAAATTGAAAAGAATCTAATCAAATCGAAAAGAATCAAATCGAAACGAAAAGAATCGTATCGAATCGATCGAAAAGATCGAATTGAAAAGAATCGAATCAAATCGAAAAGAATCAAATCGAATCATATTGAATCAAAAAGAATCAAATCGAATCGAATCAAAAAGAATAGAATCGTATTTAATTGAATCGAAAAGAATCTAATCGAATTGAATCAAAAAGAATCGAATCGAATCAAAAAGTATCGAATCGAATCGAATCGAAAAGAATCGAATCGAATCAAAAAGAATCGAATTGAATAGCATCGAAACGAATCGAATCAAAATGAAAAGAATCTAATCGAATCGTATCGAATGGAATCGAAAAGAATCGAATCATGTCGAATTGAATCGAAAAGAATCAAATCGAATAGAACCGAAAAGAATCATATCGAATCGAATCGAATCGAAAAGAATCAAATCGAATCTTATGTACTCGAATCAAAAAGAATCGAGTCGATTCAAATCAAAAATATCAAACCGAATCGAAAAGAATCGCATCGAAATGAACCGATTCAACTCAAAAATAATCAAATTGAATCAAAACAATTTGAATCGATACGAAACGAATTGAATCGAAAATAATAGAATTGAATTGAACCGAATCGAAATGAAAATAATCAAATTGAATCGAATTGAAAATAATCGAATCAAATCAAATCGAAAATAATTGAATCGAATCTAATCGAAAATAATCGATTCGCATTGAATCGAATCGAAAATAATCGAATTGAATTGAATTGAAAATAATGAAATCGAATCGAAAATAATCAAATCGAAAGTAATCTTATCGAATCGAAAATAATCGAATCGAATCAAATCAAATCGAAAATAATTGAACCGAATCGATTGAATTGAGTTGAAAATAATCGAACTGAATCGATCGAATTGAATCGAAAATAATCGAATCGAATCTAAAATAATCGAATCGAAAAGAATCGAATCGATTCAAATCGAAAATAATCGAATCGAATCGAAAATAATCGAATCAAATAAAAATAATTGAATCGAATTGAATTGAAAATAATCAAATCGAATGCAATCGAATCGAATCAAAAAGAATCAAATCGAATCGAAAAGAATCGAATCAAATCGAATCGATAATCGAATCGAATCAAAAATTATCGATTCGCATTGAATCAAATAGAATCGAAAAGAATCGAATCAAATTGAATCGAAAATAATCGAATCGAATCGAAAATAATTGAATCAAATTGAAAATAATCGAATCGAAAAGAATCGAATCGAATCGAAAAGAATCGAATCAAATCGAATCGATAATAATCGAATCGAATCATTGAATCGAATCAAAACGAAAATAATCAAATTGAATCGAAAATAATCTAATCGATCGAAAATAATCGAATCAAATCTAAAATAATCGAATCTAAAATAATCGAATCGATTCGAATCGAAAATCGAATCGAATCCAAAAGAATCGAATCGAATCAAAAATAATTGATTTGCATCGTAATTAATCGAATCGAATCGAATCTTTTTCAATTTGTTTCAATTCAATTTGATTCGATTCTTTTCTATTCTATTTGATTCAATGCGAATCGATTCTTTTCAACTGCATCAATTCTTTTCGATTCGCTTCTTTTCGATGTCATTTGATTTGATTCTGTTCGATTCGATTCAATTCAATTCGATTTTTATCGATTTGATTAGATTCTTTTCGATTTGATTCGATTTGATTCTTTTCACTTCGATTCGTTTCGATTAGATTTTTTTCAATTTGATTCTTTTTGATTCAATTCGATTCTTTTCGATTTGATTCGATTCGATTCTTTTCGATTTGATTTGATTCGATTCTTTTCTATTCAATTCGAATCAAATCCTTTCGATTCGATTCGATTCAATTATTCAAATTGAAAAGAATGGAAATGAAGAGAATCGAATCGAATCGACAATAATGGAATTGAATCAATCGAATCAAAAACAATCAAATAGAATGGAAACGAAAACAATCGAATCGAATCGAAAAGAATCTAATTGAATCGAAAATAAATGAATCAAATAGAATAGAATCAAAAATAATCGAACCGAATCGAACCGAAAATAATCGAATTGAATCAAATCGAAATATCGACTCGTATCGAATTGAATCGAATCGAAAATAATCGAATTGAATTGAATCGAAAATAATCAAATCGAATTGAAAATAATCGAATCGAGTTTAAAATAATCGAATCGAAAATAATCAAATCGATTCGAATGGAAAATAATCAAAACGAATTGAAAAGAATTGAATCGAATCGAAAATAATCAAATTGAATCGAAAATAATCGAATCGAGTTTAAAATAATCGAATCGAAAATAATCAAATTGATCGAAAATAATCCAATCGAAAAGAATCGAATTGATTCGAATAGAAAATAATCGAATCAAATCGAAAAGAATTGAATCGAATCAAATTGAAAGTAATCAAATCAAAAATAATCGAATCGAATCAAATTGAATCGAATCGAAAATAATAGAACCGAATCAAATCAAATTGAATCGAAAATAATCGATTCGAATCAAACCAAATTGAATCGAAAATAATTGAATTGAATAGAAAACAATCTAATCGAATCAAAAATAATTGAATCGAATCAAAAATAATCGAATCGAATCCAATCAAATCGAATCAAAAATAATCAAATTGATTTGAATTGAATCAAAAATAATTGCATCAAATCAAATTGAATCGAAAATAATTGATTCGCATCGAATCAAATCGAAAATAATCCAATCGAATTGAATCGAAAATAATTGAATCAAATCGAAAATAATCAAATTGATCGAAAATAATCCAATCGAAAAGAATTGAATTGAATCAAATCGAATCGAAAATAATCGAATCGAATCAAATCAAATCAAAAATAATCGATTTGCATCGAATTGAAAATAATTGAATCGAAATGAATTGAAAACAATCGATCAACTCGAAAAGAATCGAATCAAACCGAAAAGAATCGAATCGAAAAGTATCAAATTGAATCGAATTGAATCGAATCGAATCGAGCAGAATTGAATCGAATCGAATCGAATTGAATCAAATAGAAAAGAATAGAATCTAAACGGAAAAAATCGAATCAAATCGAAAATAATCGAATCGAATCGAAAAGAATAGAATCGATTCGAAAAGATTCTAATCGAATTGAATCAAATCAAAAGAATCGAATCGAAAAAAATCGAATCGAATCGAAAACAATCGAATCGAAATGAAAGATTTGAATCGAATTGAATCGAATCGAAAGGAATCAAATCGAATCAAAAAATCGAATAGAATCAAAAAGAATAGAATCGAATCGAATTGAAGAGAATCGAATCGAAAAGAATAGAATCGTATCAAATCGATGGAAAAGAATCGAATCGAATCGAATCGAAAAAAATCAGGTCGAATTGAAAAGAATTGAATCGAATCGTAAAGAATCGAATTGAATCGCATCGAAAAGATTTGAATCTAATCGAACTGAAAAGAATCGAATCGAAACGAATCGAATCAAAAAGACTCGAACCGAATCGAATCGAAAAGAATCGAATCGAATCAAATTGAATTGAATAGAAAAGAATCTATAGAATCGAAAAGAATCGAATCGATAAGAATCGAATTGAAAATAATTGAATTGATTTGAATCGAAAAGAATTGAATCGAATCGAATCGAATCAAAAAGAATCGAGGGCAGCCCCAGTGGCGCAGCGGCTTAGCGCTGCCTGCAGCCCGGGGCATGATCCTGGAGACCTGGGATCGAGTCCCACATCGGGCTTCTGCATGGAGCCTGCTTCTCCTTCCTCCTGTGTCTCTGCCTCTCTCTATGTCTATCATAAATAAATTTTAAAAATCTTTAAAAAAATAAAAATAAAGAATTGAATCGAATCAAATCCCTAACCCTAACCCCTAACCCCTAACACTAAACCTATCCTAACCCTAACCCTTAACCCTAACCCTTAACCCTAACCCTAACCATAATACTAACCCTAACCCTAACCCCTAAACCCTAACCCTAACCCGAACACTAACCCTAAACTTAAGCCGTACCCTAACCCTAACCCATACCCTAACCCTAACAGGTACCCTAACACTAAACTGTACCCCAACCCTAACCCGTATCCTAACCCTTACCCTAACCCGTGCACTAACCCGTCCCCTAACCCTAACCCTAATGAGTACTCTAACACTAACCCGTACCCTAACCAGTACCCCAACCCGTATCCTAACACTAACCCTAACACATACCTAACCATAACCATAACCATAACCTCTAACCCTAACCCTAACCCTAACACCTAACCCTAACCCTAAACCCTAACCCATAAACCTAACCCTAAAACAAAACCTAACCCTAAACCCAAACCAAAACCTAACCCTAACCCCTAACTCTAACCTTAATCCCTACCCCTACCCCTAACCTGAACCCCTAAACACTAACCCTAAACCTAACCCAACCCTTAACCCTAACCCTAACCCTAATCCTAACACTAACCCAAACCCTAACACTAACCCTAACATTAAGCCCTAACCTTAACCCTAACACTAACACTAACACTAACCCTAACACCTAACCCCTAACCCTAACCCTTAACACTAACCCTTAACCCTAACCCTACCGCTAACCCCTAACCCTAACCCTAACACTATCCCTAACCCTTAAACCTAACACTTAACCCTAACCCTAAACCTAACACTAACCGCTAACCCTAACCCTAACCCTAACCCTAACCCTAACCCTAACACTAACCCTAACCCCTAACTCTAAACCTAATCCTAAACCTAACCTGAAACCTAACTCATACACTAACCTATACCCTAACCCTAACACTCACCCATAAACTAAACCTAACCCTAACCTATACCCTAAATCTAACCCGTACCCTAAACCTAACCCTAACCTGTACCCTAACCCATACCCTAACCCTATCCCGTACAGTAACCCTATCCCTAACCCTTACACTAACCATAACCCATACCCTAACCCTAACCCGCACCCGTACCCTAAACTGTACCCTAACCCTAAACCATACCCTAACCCAAACCTGTACCCTAACCCTAACCGTAACCCGTACTCTAACGGTAACCCGTACCCTAACCCTAAACCTAACCCTAACCCCTAACCCTAACACTAACCCTAACCCCTCACCCTAACCCTAACCCTAACCCTAACACTAACCCTAACCTTAACCCTAAACCTAACCCGAAACCTAACCCATACACTAACCCGTAACCTAACACTAACCCTAACCCGTACCCTAACCCTAACACTAACCCTAACCCGTACCCTAACCAGTACCCTAACCCTAACCCCTAACAATGACCACTAACGCTATCCGTAACCCTTAACCTCAACACTTAACCCTAAACCTAACCCTAACCCTTACCCTAACCCATACCCTAACCCTAACCGAAAACTAACTGTAACCCGTACCCTAACCCTAACCCATACCCTAACCCTAAACCATACCCTAACCCCAACCCTAACCCGTACATTAACCCTAACCTGTATCTTAACCCTAACCCGTACCCTAACCCTAACACGTAACCTAAATCTAACCCTGACCCTAACCCAAACAATACACTAACCCTAATCCTAACCCATGCCCTAACCCTTATGCTAACCCCAACCCTAACGCTAACCCGTACACTAACCCTAAATGGTGCCCTAACACTAACCCTAACCCGTACCCTAATCCTAACCTTAAAACTAACCCTAACCCGTACCCTAACCCTATACCGTACCCTACCCTAACCCTAACCATAACCCGTACCCTAACACTGAAACTACCTCTAAACCTAACCCTAACTCTAATCATAACCCTAACCCTATCTCTAAACCTAACCCTAACCCTAACCTAACCCTAACCCTCACCCTAACCATATCCCTGAATGTAAACTAAACCTAACCCTGATCCTAACACTAACCCATAAACTAAACCTAACCCTAACCCTAACCCTAAACAGTACCCTAACCCTAACCCAAACATGTACCTTAACCCTAACACTAACCCTAAACCTAACCCTAAGCTGTACCCTAACCATAACCCTAACCCTAACCCAAAACCTAACCCTAACTCCTAACCCTAACCATAACCCTAACCCCTAACCCTTAACCCTAACCCGAACCCGAACCCCTAACCCCTAACCCTAACCCTTAACCCTAACCCTTAACCATAACTATAACCCTAACCATAACCCTAACCCAAACCCTAACCCTAACCCTAACTCCTAACCCTAACACTAACCCTAACCCATACCCTAACCCTAAGCCGTACCCTACCCTAACCCTAACCATAACCCGTACCCTCACACTAAAACTACCCCTAACCTAACCCTAACACTAATCATAACCCTAACCCTATCTCTAAACCTAACCCTAACACTAACCTAACCCTAAACCTCACCCAAACCCTATCCCTAACACGTAAACTAACCCTAGCCCTAACCCTAACCCGTAAACTAAACCTAATCCTAACAGTACCCTAACCCTAACCCTAACGTGTACCTTAACCTAACCCTAACCCTAAACTAACACTAAGCCGTACCCTAACCCTAACTCTAACCCAAACCCGTACCCTAACTCTAACACTAACTCTCCCGTACCCTAACCCTAACCCGTACCCTAACCCTAACCCTAATGAGTACGCTAACCCGTACCGTAATCCTAAACCTAACCCTACCCTAAACCTAACCCTAACCCAACCCTAACCTGAACCCTAACTCTAACCTGTACCCTAACCCTAAACCGTAACCTAACCTGTACCCTAAACTGTACCCTAACCCGTACCCAAACTCTAATCCTATCCCGTTCCCTAACCCGAACCCTAACACTAACCTGTACACTAACCCATAACCGTACCCATACCCTAACCCATAAACAAACCCATACCCCACCCCTAACCCTAACCTGAACCCGTACCCTAAGCCTAACCCCAACCCTAACCCTAACCCATTCCCTAACCCTAACCCTAAACGTATCCCATACCCTAACCCTAACCCGTACCCGTACCCTAAACTGTACCCTAACCCTAACCCATACCCTAACCCTAACCGTAACCCGTACTCTAACCGTAACCCGTACCCTAACCCTAACCCGTAAACTAAACCTAACACTATACCTAACCCTAAACAGTACCCTAACCCTAACTCTAACCCTAAACCCTAACCATACCCCTAACCCTAACCGAAACCTAATCCTAACACTAACCCTAACCCGTAACCTACCCTAACCCTAACCCTAACCCGTAACCTAAACCTAACCCTAACCCTAAACAGTACCATAAACCTAACCCTAACCCGTACCCTAACCCAAACCCTAACACTAACCCTAAACCTAACCCTATCCTGTACCCTAACCCTAACCCTAAACTTAACCCTAACCCGTACCCTAAACCTAACCCAAACCCTAATTGTTACCAGTACCCTAACCCATACCTTAACCCATACATAATCCATACCATATCTCTAAACCGTACCCAAACCCTAACCCTAACCCGTACCCTAACCCTAATCTGTACCCTAAACCTAAGCCTAAACCGAACCCTAATCATAACCCTAACACTAACCCTAACCCTAAATATAACCCAAACTCTAACTCTAACCCTAACCCGTACTCTAACCCTAACCGTAACCCTAACCTGTAACCTAACACTAACCCTAACACTAAACAGTACCCTAAACCTAACCCTATCCCATACCCTAACCCTAAACCTAACCCTAAACCTAACCTTAAACCGTACCCTAATCATAACCCATACCCTAACGCTTACCGTAACCCTCACCCGTACCCTAACCCAAACTCCAACCCGTACCCTAACCCTAACCTTACCCCAACCCTAAATCTAACGAAACCCAATCCCTAATCCTAACCCTAACCCTAACCCTAACCTAATCCTACCTTAACCCTTACCCTATCCCTAACCCTAACCCGTAACCTAACCCTAACCCTAACCCTAAACAATACCCTAACTTTAAACCTAACCCATACCCTAACACTAATGGTAACCATAAACCTAAACCGAACCCTAAGCCGTACCCTAAACCTAACCCTAACCCGTACCCTAACCCTAACGCTAACACTAACCCGTACCCTAATCCGTAACCTAACCCGTACCCTAACCCATAACCTAACTCTAACCCTAACCCATAGCCTACCCCTAACCCTGAACCTACCCCTAACCTAACCTGAACCCTAACCCTAACCCTAACCCTAAGCTTAAACAGGACCCTAACCCTAACCCTAACCCGTAACCTCACCCAAACTTTACAGCATTGGAAGTCAGGTCGTTCCATGAATAAAACTCTACTGCACCTGGAGACACAACCGTTGAAGCCTGCAGCTTGCCCCTTGAGTCCCATGAGCTTCTGACAAACATGTCTAGTGAGGATGTTCGTAGCTCCATCTGCAGGCAGTGTGGAACTGGGAAGGACCGCATGTAAGCTCATTTTGCAGAAGGAAGTTCCCCAGAGAGACAGCTTTCAACTAGGTACTCAGGTTTGGAAGTTAGTATGTAGCTACCTTCTGAGGGAGGAATTACTCAGAAGTCGTTGGATTGGGCTGGGAGACACTTGCCTCTCACAAAACTTGTGTCCCGTATCGAACGACGTCCTTTCGAAGTGAAAGGTACAGACGGTCAGCATGTGGGAGGAACAAGCCATAAGCTCATTCAAAGGAGTGTGCATCACTTGGAGGCAGGTGTCCGGTAGTCGCGAAATTGACAATGCAGACACTTGGTTCTCACTCCGCTACTGTCCCGCATAGAAGGGAATGCTGTGGAAGCGATCCGTACAGGCCGTCAGATTGTGGGAGGTACAGCCCATAAGCTCAACTCTCAGAAGCGTGTATGCTTTGCAGGCAGCTGTCTGCTAGCCACTCTTTTATGGGAGTTAGAACCCAGCTACACTTTAATTGAACAAGGCTGTTGGAAATCGCTGTATTGAACTCAGTTACACATGACTACAAGCCTGAGACATCTACATGCTTTTCACAACCTCTTCCAGCACCTAACATAAGGATGTTAGGACCTATGTCTACAGGCAGTCAGGTAGCGGGAGAGTCCTGCCCTCACCTCAACTCTCACAAGGAAGCATGTCTAGAAGCCAGCTTTCAACTAGCTGCATTCTTCTGGCCCTGAGAACGCAGCAGTATTCTAACTCAGGAGGTTCCAAGAATACCACTCTACTCCACCTGGAGACACCTTCCAGGCCTGCATTATTCCACTTGCATCTCACAAGCTTCTGACAAGCATCTCTGGTGAAGACGTTGGAAGGACATTCTGCAGGCAGTGTGGAACTGTAGGGAATGCGTGTGAGCCCAACTCTCGAATGTAAGTTGCCGTTGGATGCAGGGTTCGATTACCTAGTATGGAACTTATTATGTAGCACCAGTCTAAGACAGGAACTACTAGGAAATCGAGGGATTGAGCTTGGAGGCACTACTCTTGTGGGTCTCACCTGGATGAGGTGACTGGTCCCCACCTGGGACTCACCTGGACCTGATAACTTTGCTCCACACTTTGGCCTCACCTGGCCCTGATGACTCTGGGCCCCCCACCTAGGCCTCAATCTGGACCTGGTGACTGTGGTCCCCACCTGGGTCTCACCTGGACCTGGTGACTCTCATTCCCACATGACCACACCTCGACCTGGTGACTGTGGTGTCCTTCTAGCCTCACATTTACCTGGGGACTCCGGTCCCCACCAGGGCCTCCCCTGGATCTGGTGACTCTGGCCTGAAGGTTGGCCTCACCTGGACCTGGTGAGTGGGGTTGCCACTTGGGCCTCACCCATACCTAGTGACTCAAGTCCCCACATGGGCCTCACATGCACCTGGTGAATCTGGTCCTTACCTGGTCCTCGCCCGGACCTGGTGATTTTGGTCACCACCTGGGCCTCACCTGAACCTGGTGAATCTGGTCCCCATCTTGGCCTCACCCAGTCCTGGTGACTTTGTTCCCCACCTGTACATGATTGCTGTGGACTCCTTGGCCTCACCTGGAACTGGTGACTCTGATCGTATCTGGGCCTCACCCAGATCTGGTGACTCTGGTCCTCACCTGGGCATCATTGGGACCTGGTTACTCTGTTCCACACCTGAGCCTCGCCTTGACATGATGACTCTGGAACCCCTCTGGGCCTCACCCTGACCTGGTGACTCTGGTCCCCATCTGGATGTCACCTGGACCAGGTGATTCTGGTACCCCTCTAGGCCTCAACCAGACCTGGTGACTCTGGTCCTCAACTGGGCCTCACCTGAACCTAGTGAATATGCTCCCCACCTGGGCCTCATCTGGACCCGGTGACTCTGGTCCCTACCTGGGCATCATCGGGACATTGTTCCTCTATTCCACACCGGGACTCACCTGGACCTGGTAACTCTGGTCCTCACTTTGGCCTCTTCTGTACCAGTGACTCTGGCCCCACCTGTCCCTCACCTGGAACTGGTGACTCTGATCCTCAGCAGCATGCCTCGAATGCACCTTTCCACTAGCTGGGTTCTTATGGCCGTGAGTATGTAGCTACTTTGTAAGTCAGGAGGTTCCATGTAGACTGCTCTACTGCACCTAGAGACACAAGCATTGAAGCCTGCAGCTAGCTCCTTTTGTCCTATGAGCTTCTGACCAACACGTCTAGTGAGGATGTTCAAATTTTCATCTGAAAGCCGTGTGGAACTGTGAGGGACTGGAGGTGAGCTCAAGTCTCAGAAGAAAGTACCCTTTGGACACTGTTCAACTAGCTTCTCATGTATGGAACTTAGTATGTCGCAGCAATCCTAGAGAGCAGTTCCTCACATATCTCTGGATTGGGCTTGGAGACTAATTGTGTGGGCCGGCACCTTCCACTAACCTCTGACAAAACTTCTGTCACGCATCGATCCTAGGCCTTATAGGAGCGAAGTGTACCTGCAGTCAGCATGTGCGAGGTACAAGGCATAAATTCAACTCTCAGAAGTGTGTATGCTTTGCAGGCCGATGTCTGCTAGACACTTATCGAGGCAAAGTATACACAAGCTACACTCTAATTAAACAAGGATGCTGGCAATCGCTGTACTAAACTCAGATACACATGAGTACAGTCCTGACACTTCCACTTGTATTTCTCCAACCTCTCCCAACACCTAAAATAAGGATGTTAGCAGCTATGACTACAGGAGGTCAGGATGCGGGAGGGTCCTGCCCTGAGCTCAACTTTCAAAAGGAGGCATGCCTCGAAGCCAGCTTTCTACTAACTGCGTTCTGATGGCCATGAGAACATGGCAGCATTGTAATTCAGGATGTTCCATGAATACAGCTTTACTGCACATGGAGACACAACCTTGAAGTCTGCAGCTTGCCCTTTGCATCCCATGAGCTTCAGACAAATATGTCTAGTGAGTATGTTTGTAACTGTATCTGCAGGCAGTGTGGAACTGGGAAGGACCACGTTTCAGCTCATCTCCGAGAGGAAAGTTCCCCAGAGAGAGAGCTTTCAGCTAGTAACTCAGGTTTGGAAGTTAGTATGTAGCTCCAATCTGAGGGAGGAATTCCTCAGAAGTTGCTGGATTGAACTAAGAAACATTTATTTCTCAAAACTTGCGTCCTGTATCAAACGAAATCATTTGGAAGTGAAGCGAACAGGCGGTAAGCATGTGGGAGGTTCAAGTCCAAAGTTCAATCCAAAGGAGTGTGCATGCCTTGGAGGCAGCTGTCCGCTAGGCACGAAATTGACAAGGCAGACACTTGGTTCTCACTCCGCTACTCTCACACATACAACGAAATGCTGTGGAAGCAGAACGTACAGGCAGTCAGGATGGGGGAGGTACAGGCTATAAGCTCAAATCTCCGAAGTGTGTATGCTTTGCAAGCCGATGTCTGCTAGACACTTATCGAGGTGAGGCATACCCGAGCTACACTCTAATTGAACAAGGACGTTGGCAATCGATGTATCGAACTCAGATACATGTGAGTATAGTCCTGACACTTCCAGTAGCATTTCTCTAACATCTCCTAGCACTCCACGTAAAGATGTTAGCAGCTATGACTATGGGCAGGCAAGATGCGGGACGGTCCTGCCCTGAGCTCAGCTCTCACAACAGAGCATGCCTAGAAGCCAGCTTTATACTAGCTCGTTCTGATGGCCATGAGAATGTAGCAGAATTGTAGGCGGTACGAATACAATGAATACCGCTCTACTGCACCTGGAGACACAACCATTGAAGCCTGCAGCTGGCCCTTGCGCCCCATGAGCTTCTGACAAACATGTCTAGTGAGGATGTTCGTAACTGCATCTCCATGCAGTGTGGAACAGGAAAGAACTGCATCTCAGCTCATCTCGCAGAAGGAAATTCCCCAGAGAGAGAGCTTTCAGCTAGGCACTCAGGTTTGGAAGTAAGTATGTAGCTCCCATCTGAGGGAGGAATTCCTCAGAAGTCGCTGGATTGAACTAAGAGACACTTGCCTCTCGCAAAACTTGCGTCCCATATTGAACGAAATCCTTTGAAAGTGAAGCGTACAGGCGGTCAGCATGTGGGAGGTACAAGCCATAAGCTCAAGCCAAAGGAGTGTGCATGCCTTGCAGGCAGCTGTCCACTAGGCACGAAATTGACAAGGCAGATACTTGGTTTTCACTCCGTTACTATCCCGCATACAACGAAATGCTGTGGAAGTGGAACGTACAGGCAGTCAGGAGGGGGGAGGTACAGACCAGAAGGTCAACTCTCAAAAGTGTGTATGCTTTGAAGGCCAATGTCTGCTAGACACTTATCGAGGCGAGGTATATCCGAGCTACACTCTAATTGAACAAGGACGTTGGCAATCCTGTATTGAACTCAGATACACGTAAGTAGAGTCCTGACACTTCCACTTGCATTTCTCCAACCTCTGCCAACACCTAACATAAGGATGTTAGTAGCTACGACTACAGGCAGGCAGGATGCGGGAGGGCCCTGCCCTGAGCTCAGCTCTCAAAAGGAGGCATGCCTAGAAGCCAGTATTCTACTAGCTCTTTCTGATGGCCGTGAGAACGTAGCAGCATTATAAGATGGGACGTTCCATGAATACCGCTCTACTGCACCTGGAGACACAACCATTGAAGCCTGCAGGTGGCCCTTGCGTCCTATGAGCTTCTGACAAACATGTCTAGTGAGGATGTTCGTAACTGCATCTCCATGCAGTGTGGAACAGGAAAGAACTGCGTCTCAGCTCATCTCGCAGAAGGCAATTCCCCAGAGAGAGAGCTTTCAGCTAGGCACTCAGGTTTGGAAGTAAGTATGTAGCTCCCATCTGAGGGAGGAATTCCTCAGAAGTCGCTGGATTGAACTAAGAGACACTTGCCTCTCGCAAAACTTGCGACCCATATCGAAGGAAATCCTTGAAAGTGAAGTGTACAGGCGGTAATCATGTGGGAGGTACAAGCCATAAGCTCAATCCAAAGGAGTGTGCATGCCTGGGAGGCACCTGTCCGCTAGGTGCGAAATTGACAAGGCAGACACTTGGTTTTCACTCGGCTACTCTCCCGAATACAACAAAATGCTGTGGAAGAGGAACGTACAGGCAGTCATGATGCGGAGGTACAGGCCATAAGCTCAACTCTCAGAAGTCTGTATGATTTGCAGGCCGATGTCTGCTAGACACTCATCGAGGTGAGGTATACACGAGCTACACTCTAATTGATTAAGGACGTTGGCAATCGCTGTATTGAACTCAGGTACACGTGAGTACAGTCCTGACACTTCCACTCGCATTTCTCTAATCTCTTCCAGCACTTCACGTAAGGATGTTAGCAGCTATGACGATGGGCAGGCAGGATGCGGGAGGGTCCTGCCCTGAGCTCAGCTCTCACAAGAGAGCGTGCCTAGAAGCCAGCATTCAAAAGGCTGCGTTCTAATGGCCGTGAGACCATAGCAGTCTTCTACCTCAGGAGGTTTGAAGAATACCACTCTACTGCACCTGGAGACACCTTCCAGGCCTGCATTATTCCACTTGCGTCTCACAAGCTTCTGACAAACGTCTCTGGTGAAGATGTTCAAAACTCATTCTGCAGGCAGTGTGGAACTGTGAGGGACTGGGTGAGAGCTCAAATCTCAGAAGAGAGATGCTTTTGGACTCGGGGTTCAGCTAGATTCTCACGTATGGAACTTAGTATGTAGCATTTGTCTAAGACAGGAATTACTAGGAAATCGCTGGATTGAGCTTGGAGGCACAAGTCTTGTGTGCCGGGACTTTCCACTTACCCCTCACAACACTTCAGTGACGCATCGAGCCTATGCCTGTTAGCAGCAAAGTGTACCTGCAGGCAGGATGTGGGAAGCACAGGCCATAAGCTCAACTCTCAAAAGTGTGTACGCCTGGAAGGCAGATGTCTGCTACCCACTCGTACATGGGAGTTAGAAACTAGCTACACTCTTTGAAGAAGGCCATTTGAAATCGCTGTATTCAACTCAGATAATCGTGAGTACAGGCCTGACACTTCCACATGCATTTCGCCGCCCTAACCCAGCACCTAACATAAGGATATTAGCAGTTATGTCTTCGGGCGGGAAGGATGTGGGAGGGTCCGGCACTGAGCTCAGCTCTCAAAAGGAAGCATGCCTAGAAGCCAGCTTTCTACTAGGTCGTTCTGATGGCCATGAGAATGTAGCAGAATTGTAAAGCGCTACCTTCCATGAATACTGCTCTACTGCACCTGGAGGCACAACCATTGAAGCCTACAGCTGGCCCTTGCATCCCATGAGCTTCTGATAAACATGTCTAGTGAGGATGTTCGTAACAGCATCTGCAGGCAGTGTGGAACTGGGAAGGACCGCGTGTCAGCTCATCTCGCAAAAGGAAATTTCCCAGAGAGAGAGGTTTCAGCTAGGTACTCAGGATTGGAAGTTAGTATGTAGCTCCCATCTGAGGGAGGAATTCCTCAGAAGTCGCAGGATTGAACTAAGACACATTTGCCTCTCGCAAAACTTGAGTCCCATATCGAAAGAAATCCTTTGGAAGTGAAGTGTGCAGACGGTCAGCATGTGGGAGGCATAAGCCATAAGCTCAATCCAAAGGAGTGCGCATGCCTTGCAGGCAGCTGTACGTTAGGCGCGAAATTGACAAGGCAGACACTTGGTTTTCACTCCGCTACTGTCCTGCATACAATGAAATGCTGTGGAAGTGGAACATACAGCCTGTCAGGATGGAGGAGTTAGAGGACATAAGTTGAACTCTCAGAAGTGTGTATGCTTTGCAGGCCGATGTCTGCTAGACACTTATCGAGGCAAGGTATACCGGAGCTACACTCTAATTGAATAAGGATGTTGGCAATCGCTGTATTGATCTCAGATATACGTGAGGACAGTCCTGACACTTCCACTTGCATTTCTCCAACCTCTCTCAACACCTAACATAAGGATGTTAGCAGCTAGGACTATGGGTAGGCAGGATGCGGGAGGGTTCTGCCCTGAGCTCAACTTTCAAAAGGAGGCATGCCTGAAGCCAACTTTCTACTAACTGCTACTGGCCATGAGAATGTGGCAGCATTGTAATTCAGGATGTTCCATGAATACCGCTTTACTACACCTGGAGACACAATGTTGAAGACTGCAGCTTGCCCCTTGCGTCCCATGAGCTTCTGACAAACATGTCTATTGAGGATGCTCGTAACTCTATCTGCAGACAGTGTGGAACATGGCAGGACCACGTTTCAGCTCATCTCCGAAAGGGAATTTCCCCAGAGAGAGAGCTTTCAGCTAGGTACTCTGGTTTGGATGTTAGTATGTAGCTCCCATCTGAGGGAGGAATTCCTCAGAGGTTGCTGGCTTGAGAAGAAAGAGAGAAAGAAAGAAAGAAAGAAAGAAAGAAAGAAAGAAAGAAAGAAAGAAAGAAAGAAAGGAAGGAAGGAAGGAAGGAAGGAAGGAAGGAAGGAAGAAAGAAAGAAAGAAAGAAAGAAAGAAAGAAAGAAAGAAAGAAAGAAAGAAAGAGTGAGTGGCACCTGTGTGGCTCTGTCAGTTAAGCTTCTGCCTTAGGCTCAGATCATGATCCAGGTCCCAAGGCAGGCTCCCTGTTCAGCAGGGAACCTGCTTCTCCCTCTCCCTCTGCCTCTCTTGCTCATGCTTTATCTCTCCTCACTCTCTCAAATAAATAAAAAACATCTTTGAAAAAGAAGCAAACAAGCAAACCCACAAGGAAGAGAAATCGCCCATGTAGAAGAATTTCAAACAATTTGTGAAGACATTCCACCCTCAAGTTCGTGAGCATAGCTTCCCACTCTTACGTGTGGAATACACATAGTAACTTCCTCTACAAAATATAATATGAAAAACTTAAAATAATATTGATAATATAATAATAATAATTAATAATAATAAAGAATGAATTTACTACTGAGAAAGCTGACAAACACTACCTCAGCAAGATGATCAGATCGATACCAAGACTGATAAATCATGTTGATAGTATCTATCCTTTATATGATATAATGAAAATGGCAGTATATCTCTGTATATAATCCACAAAAACAGTTCAGTCATGAGATAAACAACAGACATGTCCCAACTGAGGGAAATTTTACAAAATACTCTACTTCTCAAAGTGTTCCAGTTCAAAAACAACAAGGAAAGGCTGAAAGACTGTCACAATCCAGAGGAGCCTAAGAAAACATGAGGACAAATGGAGTGTGATATGAGGGATGGTGATTTAGCAAAAACTAAGGAAATCTGAATAAACTATGGCCTTTTTTTTCTTTTTTTTTGTCTTTTTTTAATGTGAAGTTTTTAATATTGATTCATTAGCTAATATTTGTACCGTACTAATATAAGGTATCAATAATTGGAGAAATTGAGTGCAAGTGCATGAGAATGCTCTGTACTATCTTCTCAATTTCCCTATAAATCTTTGTTTTTTTCCTAATAAATAAGATTTATTTTGAAAATTGACTTAAATGAATCAGGCTCCAAGTGTGAAGACATTTTAAGAATCGTTGGATTAACTTTTGCCTTATTCTTAAAGAGTTCCTTTGATGGAAACAAAGTAAGAATTTTAGATCAGAAGGAAAGAACAACACTTATGAACACGTATAATGCCTCCTCAACCTGAAAATCAGGAACGGATAATAAATAGCAAAAATCAGATAAAAATACTTCTATTATAATAGACACCATATTGCAAGTGCATTTAAAATTAGCAATGCATAACATTTATTTCCTTGACATTTGTCTTCCAAAGAGTTCACAGTGTTTCAGTGTCAGTTGAAATAGGGGAAGAATCTCAGGGAAGAATCCTTCACATAAGAATAGGACCATTTTAATAATGTCTCTCAGTTATTTCCAAATCCATAAAGATGCATTTCCTGAGGAGTGACTGAGCTGTGAAAAAAGAGATGAGAAACCCTCATCCCTCTGAATTACTTGTGTCAGAATATTTTAACCATAGTACTACGGATAGTAAATTATCCTTATTAACAGGAAATATGTCTCAGATTGGAATCTGAGCAATTAGATGGGCAGAGAAAAAAAACTTTGACTCGCTCCTCATCTTTTAAAGATAAAGGAGAGCTTTTCTATGTACAAAGTCAGTTGTCAAGATAGCCTTAGGGAATAAGAGTCTGCAGCATGGAATCCTGCTGCACAGCTGGGACGCCCACAACCCAGGTTTTCCTGATCCCAAATCCCTGGGCCTTTCTCCCAACACATGCTGCCAAGCTGAGGTCATTTGCAATTGCTCTCTTAGGAGCTCCAGGGAAGGGGAAAGAGCTAGATAGGATGGTACTGGATGCAAGGAGGCCGAGAAAATGAAGGCCTTTCTACTTTAAGTTCAGTGTTCGAACAAGTCCAGCCATCCCAGGCCCCTGTGAAGAAGAGCTGAAATTTACATTACTTCAGTTACAGGAAAAAAAAAACTTTACAGCTTAATGTCCTAGAATTCCCCACAATAGAATGAAACTGAGCCCATGCCAAGGGCTGGAAGCGCCTATTAGAATGAGAGCAGAGCTCAATACCCTTGAAGGCCCCATATCAAAATGTAAACAGAACTTGAGGAATTGCACCAGCCCTTCTGGAGGACCCCGAGACAAACCCTTAAAACTAAGCTAAAACCCACCTCGGGGTCCAAGTCTCTGCTCCGCTGTGTTGGGTGTACTTGGACGCAAGCTCGAGTTTGGAAATCAACCCTTGTGTGTTTGCATTGGTGTCAGCTCCTTAGTGGTTTTCGGATTCGCAATCTTGAGCACAACACCCCCATGTCCCCTCCCACCTTGGCTGAACCTCTATCCCCTCCCACCCAGGGTGACAGTCACCTCCCTGCCTACAACAGCTGGGCACAGGTCGTCACACAGTTCCCATGGGCACGGTGGGCACTCCCGCCATCCCTGGCCTTCCAGAGGAAGGAAGGAGGTTTTGGCAGTACACACTCCCATGGTGGCCCCAGGGCTCCCTGCCCAGGACAGACAGGTTGGGGTCTGTGTCCCTGACGTCAGCTCCTCCTCCCCGGTTTTCCCACAGGAAATGAAGGAGGAAGCCCTGGTCTCCTCTAGGGACATCACGCTGGGGGACCTGGACGTCAACAGGATGTTCAGCAGTCACGTTATGTTTTGGGACTACTATGGGGTAGGGTGAGGCTGAGGGGCCAGGGCGATCGGGACCCAGGAGGACCGGGGGCTTCTGGGTAGGGAACACCAGGCTTCAGAGCCCGGGGGAAGAACAGCAGCCAACAACACATGGCTGCATTGTAGGTTGTTTGGGATGAACACCGTGCCCCCACCCTCGGGGTCTCAGGGATGAGGAGGCCACTAGGACGGGACCTCCAGGGATTGCCATTTGAGCTGAACCCCAAAGGGATGAGGGACGGCCCCTGAAAAGCAGGGGGCTGGGGTGGGGGCCATGGGGCAAGTAACGGGACCTGGGGGCAGGGTGCATGGCCGTGATGGGAGGAGGACACACATCAATCTGATGAGGGTCGGAAGGGTCAGGGTGATACCCACCATCAGCACTTTATATATTTCTAAATTCTATGCATTCAATTTGAGACAATTTGCAATTTGTAAACATACATAGTATGATGACCCCCAGACAATGCCCCTGGTCCAGACAGGGCCCTGCACTCACGACACGGGGCCCCAGGGGCAGGTGACACAGCATACCCCAGACTGGGGTCGCCTTTATCTGTAGACGTCTCCGTGTGCATCTTAGAGAAAGGGGATGCCCTGTGTTCGCCGGCCCCCCACACCATCCTCCCATTCCCCAGACCCACACCATCCCCTAACATCATCATCCCCCGTGACATAGCCCCTACAACATCCCCCTTACACACACACAGCCTCACACAATCCC
Organism: Canis aureus; assembly: GCF_053574225.1. Taxonomy (NCBI): domain Eukaryota; kingdom Metazoa; phylum Chordata; class Mammalia; order Carnivora; family Canidae; genus Canis; species Canis aureus. Next base: position 52,959,290 of record NC_135632.1, on the reverse strand, counting down.
CACCCACACTATACCCCAACACCATCCCTCCTACACCATCCCCCACACCGCACCACCGTCATACCCATGCCCACACACCATCCACCCCCACACCGTTGGCCCCTAACAAGGACCCAGTGCAGCTGCACCTTGTGGGACATGCTCAGACTCCCTGGGGTTCTCTGGATACCCTGCTCCCATCAGAATCCCGGGTGTCCCATTGAGTACCCAGGGGTTGCAGGGAGGAGGGAAGGCAGGGAGCCCCGGACAGTTTGTGTACAGGAGAGTGGTGCAGAGGACACACTGTGCCCTGCCCTGCCTCCACTCACGGTCCCTCCTGGAGGGTGGGACACCCTGCACTGGACAGCAGCCCCTAACCCAGAGGGACCTGGGCTGACTTGGGCCCAGGCTCTGTGGGGGCTGGGTTGATTTGAGGCCCCACCAGTCCCAGCTCAAAGACTAATGGAATCAGGCCCCCATGGCCCTGGCCAACCCTGGATTCTGGCCCCGGGCTGAGCAAGCCCTCTCAAAGCTGGATGTGGCCTCCTGGGCCCTGGGCATGCCACACAGATACAGGTCGCTTATCTAGGGCAGCCCTGGGGATCCCGGGACACCCCAGGGTGGGGAGAGAAGGGGTAAGCCGGTGGGCCACACCCACACCCACACCATGAGGCAGGCTCCTCCAGGTGCTGGGGCCCCAGAGGGCCCGAGGCTGAGGTCCAGCTGCCCTGCGGGGACCCAGCACAGGAGCCCATGAGCTGCAGGTCCAGGTCAGCTCTGCTGTCTTCAGAACCGTCACTCAGGCTGAAACCTCAGGACACATGCCCCCACCCAGAGTCCACACATGCTCCCAGGTGGGGAACTCCAGCACCAGCCCACCCACCCTGTTTGATTCTTGCCCCCACTTAAAGGACAGAAAGGTCTCCTTCCCCAGGGGAAGGCACGCACCCACGGCTCTGGGCCCGATTGCTGTAGAAAGTCAATAAAGTGATGTGGTGCGAAAATGCACAGCCAGCCCATTTCTGTGTCTCCCAGAACTCTTTGCATGGGGCGTGGAGAGACCCCCAGAGAGGAGGAGTGGGCACCACCTAGGCCCCAACCAGCCCCTGCAGGGGCGCCGCCAGGCAAACACAGCTGATGTCCCCACGTGCCTTCCAGGGGAGGCCGGACCCACTGCTGGATATGGGAATGTGGCCGAGCCAGAACTTCCAGCTCAGCTGACCCTCCAGCTGAAAGTCCTGCACGAGTGAGCCCCGGCATAGCCAGGAGAGCCCAGCTAGCCGCCCAGCGCCATCACCAGAAATGATATTCTGCCAACGATTTTGGGGTTTTGGGTGACCCAGCCAGAGGATCCAACAGCTGCACGGGATAGCTGCATGTGATAGACACACATGCACCTCAAAACCAAAAAAAGTAGGAATCCCCCCAATGTTGTCAAACAGCAGCCAGATGGTTACATACACTACGCTGTGGTCCCCAATAGGATACATGGAAAACGATATAAGCCATGACTGCAGAGGTGCTGGAGGCATGGAGATGTGCCTGCTGTGTTCCAACAAAGAGGGCAGAGGGGCAGGAAGCATCCTTCGGAGGGGGGGGGCCCTCCTAGGAAAGGATACCAGGTCCCTGTGTAGGCTACGGAGAGTGAAATCTGTCCTCCTCTCTTTCTGCTTCTGGTTTTCCTCCTAAATGCCATTTTCCTCAATCATATTAGCAATAATTTATTTTTTGTTTTTAAATTTCTTTTTATTGGAGTCCAATTTGTATGAATTCTTTCTTCAGCAAGTGTGTCATTCAGGAGAGAAAGAGAGATAAAGATTTTCCAAGACAGGCAACATATAAAGGAGTTCAGGACCACTTAACCAGTCCAGTAAGGAATTTTAAGAGAGACTCTTCTAGTGGGGGAAAAAAAAAGAGATCAAAAGCAACAAAGACTAGAAAGGCCCAGAGAACGTCACCAGAAACACCAACTCTTCCGGTAACACAAATGCACAAAGTTCATATCTTTGAATAATCACTCTGAATGCTGATAGACTAAATGCTTCAATCAAAACATATAGGGTATCAGAGTGGCTTAAAAAGCAGGATCCGGGATGCCTGGGTGACTCAGGGGTTGAGCCTCTGCCTTTGACTCAGGGTGTGATCCTGGAGTCTGGGATCGAGTCCCATATTGGGCTCCTGGTGGGGAGCCTGTTTCTCTCTCTGCCTAATTTTCTGCCTCTCTCTCTCTCACTATCATAAATAATATTATTATTAAAAAACAACATCCATCTGTACGCTGCCTAAAGGATGCTCACCTTAGACCTATAAACACCAACAGATTGAAAGTCAGGGGATGGAAAATCATATATCACACTAATGGATATCAAAAGAAAGCTGGAGGACCCATACTTATATCAGACAAACGAGATTTGAAACCAAACCCTGGGGGACACATGGTGGCTCAGTGGTTGAGCATCTGCCTTCGGCTCAGGGTGTGATCCTGGGATCCCAGGATCGAGTCCCACATCAGCCTCCCTTTGGGGAGCCTGCCTCTCACTCTGCTATGTTCCTTCTTCTGCTTCTCTGTGTATCTCTCATGAATATATAAATAAGTAATTAAAATTTCAAAAAGAAAGAACAAATACTGTAAGAAGAAATGAAGAAGGGCAATATTTCATAATTAAAAAGACTCTCTATCAATATCAAACAACTAAATATTTATGCTGCCAACATGGGAGTACCTAAATATAGAAACCACTGTTGGTGGGAATGTGAACTGGTGCAGCCACTCTGGAAAACTCTGTGGAGGTTCCACAATGAGATAAAAATAGACCTGTACAACGACCCAGAAATTGCACTGTTGGGGATTAACCTCAAAGATTCAGATGCAATGAAGCGCCGGGACACCTGCACCCTGATGTTTATATTAGGAATGTCCACAATAGCCAAACTGTGGAAGGAGCCTCGCTGTCCATCAAAGTTGAATGGATAAAGAAGATGTGGTTTATATATACAATGGAATATTACTCAGTCATTAGAAATGACAGATACCCACCATTTGCTTCAATGTGGATGGAACTGGAAGGTATTATGCTGAGTGAAGTAAGTCAAATGGAGAAGGACAAACAGTGTATGTTCTCATTCATTTGTGGAATATAAATAATACTGAAAGGGAATATAAGGGAATAGAGAAGAATTGTATAGGAAATATCAGAAAGGGAGACAGAACATAAAGACTCCTAACTCTGCGAAATGAACTAGGGGTGCTGGGAGGGGAGGTAAGGGGTGCTGGGAGGGGAGGAGGGCAGAAGTGTGTGTGAATGGGTGATGGGCACTGAGGGGGACACTTGACGGGATGAGCACTGGGTGTTCTTCGGAATGTTGTTCAATTCAACACCAATACAAAATAAATTTATTTAAAAAAAAAGATCCAACAACTAAATATTTATGCTGCAACATGGGTACCTAAATATAGAAATGAATTAACAACAAATGTACAGGAACTCACTGATAATAATACAATGACAGGGGATTTTGACACCCACTTATGGCAATGGACCGATTGTCTATGCAGAAAATCAACAGGGGAACAATAGCCTTGACACACTGGACCACAGGGACTCAACAGATATAGTCTGTATATTTCTTCCTAAAGCAGAATACACATTCCTTTCAAGTGCACATGGGATATTCTCCAGAACAGATCATATCATGGGCCACAAATCAGCCCTCAACAGTTACAACAGGTACAAGAAGTTGATATCACACACTGTACATTTTCGGAACACGATGCTATGAAACTCGAAGTCGACAGTAAGAAAAAAATTGGACAGACAAAAAACACGTGGAGATTATGAACATCCTACTAGAGAATGAATGGATCAACCAGGAAATTAAAGAGGAAATTTAAAACAAATGAAAATGAAAATATGGTGATCCCTGGGTGGCACAGCGGTTTGGCGCCTGCCTTTGGCCCAGGGCGCGATCCTGGAGACCCGGGATCGAGTCCCACGTCGGGCTCCCGGTGCATGGAGCCTGCTTCTCCCTCTGCCTGTGTCTCTGCCTCTCTCTCTCTCTCCCTGTGTCTCTCATGAATAAATAAATAAATAATATATATTTAAAAAAAAAAGAAAATGAAAATATGTTTCTCCAAACCTCTGGGATGTAGCAAAGGCAGTCCTAAGAGGGAAGTACGTAGCAATACAGTCCTACCTCAAGAAACAAGAAGTCTCCAATATACAACCTAACCCTACACCTAAAGGAGCTGGAAAAGAAATAGCAAACAAAGCCTAAAGCCTACAGAAGAAGGGAAAAAATAAAGATGAGAGCAGAGATAAAAAATACAGAAACAACAAAACAGTAGAATGGAATAACGAAACTAAGAGCTGGATCTTCAAAATAATAAATAAAATGGATCAAGCCATAGCCAGCTTTATCAATGAGAAAAGAGAAAAGACCTATATAAATAAAATCACAAATGAGAGAAGAGAGATCACAATCAACACCAGAAAAATTAGACAATTATAAGGGAATACTATGAAATTATACGCTAACAAACTGGGGGATCTGGAAGAAATGGACAAATCCCTAGAAATGTGCAAATGAGCAAATCTGAAATAGGAAGAAATAGAAAATGTGAACAGACCCATAACTAGCAAAAGAATTGAATCAGCAAGGAACCTGGGTACCTCAGTGGTTGAGCATCTGCTTTGGCTCAGGTCAGGATCCCGGGGACCTGGGGGATCAAGGGTCCCCGCATTCAGCCTCATTTTCCCTAGGCCTATCCCTCTGTCTCCCTATGTCTCGCATGAATCCATAAATAAAATCTTTAAAAAAGAAAAAAGATAAAAAGATGAGAAAGGACCCAAATAAAATCACAAATGAGAAAAGAGAAATAACAACCAACACTACAGAAATACAAATGATTATAAGAGAACATTATGAAAAATTATATGCCAGCAACCTAGAACCTGGAAGAAATAGATCAATTCCTGGAAATATATAACATAGCAAAAATGATAAAGGAAGAAATAAGAAACTTGAACAGACAGATAACCAGCAAAGAAATTGAATCAGCAATCAAGAATCTCCCAACAGGAGATGCTTAGATCAATAGAACAAAATGGAAATCCGAAACAAGATACAAACCTGTAACTCTATGATCCATTAATCGACTACAAGGCAGCAAGGAATATCCAAAGGCACAAAGACAGTCTCTTCAACAAACCCTAACCATGACCCCAGGATAAGAACAAATGGTGTTAGGAAAACCAGGCAGCCACATACAGAAGAATGAAACTGGACCACTTTCTTATACCATATATATAAAAAATAAATTCAAAATGGATGAAACACCTAAATGTGAGACCTGAAACAATACAAAGAAGAAAAGATAGGCAGCAAAGTCTTTGACATTGTCCATTGGATCTTCTTTCTAGATATGCCTCTGAGGTGAGGGAAACAAAAGCAAAATTACTATTGGGACTTCATCAAATTGAAAAGCTTCCGCAAAATGAAGAAAACAACCAAAGCTAAAATGCAACATACAGGAGGAGGGGCAAGATGGTGGAAGTGTAGGGTCCCCAAATCACCTGTCCCCACGAAATTACCTAGATAACCTTCAAATCATCCTGAAAATCTATTAATTCGGCCTGAGATTTAAACAGAGACCAGACCGAATGCTACAGTGGAAAAGTTCGTGATTCTATCAAGGTAGGAAGACGGGAAAAAGAAATAAAGAAACAAAAGGCATACAAGGGTGAGGGGCCCTGTGAGGAGCCTGGCTAAGGCCGGGGCGAGTGCCCACAGGACAGAAGAGCTCTGTCCTGGGAGAAGAAGGAGCTTCACCAATCTTCCAGGGCAGAATGGCACCTTCAAGGAGTCAGAGCAGGACCCAGGAGGGCGGGGATGCCCTAGGGCTCCCTGGGACACGAATAGACATCTGCACTCCCAGGAGAGTGCAGCGAGCTCCCTAAGGGCTGCAGGGCACATGCATTGACCAGGGAGCAGCTCTGTCGGGCTCAGGTGGTGGCTCTGCACAGAGGGGTTTGCACGGCCCTAGGAGCAGCTTGGCAGCGGCGCCTCCTGCAGAGGAAGAGGCTCCATTCAGAGGGGGATGCGGAGCTCGGGAACAACTCAGAGGGGCTCAGGCGGTGGCTCCACAGTGAGGTGGCTATGCGGCCAAGAGCGAGAATCCAACAGCACAGCCCAGGATTCAGCCTCCCCGGGGACAAGCAGAGGCCCGTAAGGCCCAGGACAGCAAGGACGCTCCTGTCCAGAGCTGAGCAGATCAGCGGACCTGCCCCAGAGCCTCCAGGACCTGCAGAGGGACTGCTCCTGAGTTACTGCGGGGGCTGAATACAGGTTTCCAGAGCTGGCCGCTACCACTGGGGTTGTTCCTCCTGGGGCCTCATGGGAGAAACTAATCCCACTGAGCCCTGCACGAGGCAGGGGACAGAGCGGCTCTCCCAAGTGCTAACACCTGAGAATCAGCACAACAGGCCCCTCCCCCCAGAAGACCGGCTAGACAGGCAAGTTCCAGGGGAAGTCAAGGGACTTAAAGTATACAGAATCAGAAGATACTCCCCCATGTTTTTTTTTTTTATTTCTGATTGCTTCACCCTCCCCTTTTCCCCCCTTTCTTTCTTTATCTTTCTCTTTCCAATTTTTTAAGGTATTTATTTATTTATTTATGATAGTCACGGAGAGAGAGAGAGGCAGAGACACAGGCAGAGGGAGAAGCAGGCTCCATGCACGGGGAGCCCGACGTGGGATTCGATCCCGGATCTCCAGGATCGTGCCCTGGGCCAAGGCAGGCGCCAAACCGCCGCGCCATCCAGGGATCCCTTTCTTTCTCTTTTTATTCTCTATTTCCTTCTTTCTTCCTTTATTCTTTTTCGTTTTTCTCTCTTCTTTCCTTCTTTCTCTCCTCTCTTTTTCTCCTTCTCCCAATACAATTTCTTTTTGGCCACTCTGCACTCAGGAAAATGACCAGAAGGAAAACCTCACCTCAAAAGAAAGAATCAGAAACAGTCCTTTCTCCCACAGAGTTACAAAATCTGGATTACAATTCAATGTCAGAAAGCCAATTCAGAAGCACTGTTATACAGCTACTGGTGGCTCTAGAAAAAAGCATAAAGCACTCAAGAGACTTCATGACTGCAGAATTTTGATCCAAACAGGCCGAAATTAAAAATCAATTGAATGAGATTAAATCCAAACTAGAAGTCCTAATGATGAGGGTTAACGAGGTAGAAGAACGAGTGAGAGACATAGCAGACAAGTTGATGGCAAAGAGGGAAACTGAGGAAAAAGGAGACACACAATTAAAAGACCAGGAAGACAGATTAAGGGAAATAAACGACACCCTGAGGAAGAAAAACCTACGTGTAATTGGGGTTCCCGAGGGCGCCAAAATGGACAGAGGGCCAGAATATGTATTTGAACAAATTCAAGCTGAAAACTTTCCTAATCTGGGAAGGGAAACAGGCATTCAGATCCAGGAAATAGAGAGATCCCCCCCAAAATCAATAATAACCATCCAACACCTCGACATTTAATAGTGAAGCTTGCAAATTCCAAAGATAAAGAGAAGATCCTTAAAGCAGCAAGAGACGAGAAATCCCTGACATTTATGGGGAGGAGCATTAGGGTAACAGCAGACCTCTCCACAGTGACATGGCAGCCCAGAAAGGGCTGGCAGGATATATTCAGGGTCCTCAATAAGAAGAACATGCAACCAAGAATACTTTATCCAACAAGGCTCTCATTCAAAATGGAAGGAGAGATAAAGAGCTTCCAAGACAGGCAGGAACTGAAAGAATATGTGACCTCCAAACCAGCTCTGCAAGAAATTTTAAGGGGGACTCTTAAAATTCTCCTTTAAGAAGAAGTTCAGTGGAACAATCCACAAAAATAAGGACTGAATAGATGTCATGATGACACTAAACTCATATCTGTTGATAGTAACTCTGAACATGAATGGGCTTATTGACCCCATCAAAAGGCGCAGGGTTTCAGACTAGATAAAAAAGCAGGACCCATCTATTTGCTGTCTACAAGAGACTCATATTAGACAGAAGGAAACCTACAGCCTGAAAATAAAATGTTGGAGAACCATTTACCATTCAAATGGTCCTCAAAAGAAAGCAGGGGTAGCCATCCTTATATCAGATAATCTAAAATTTACCCCGAACTGTAGTGAGAGATGAAGAGGGACAATAAATCATACTTAAGGGATCTATCCACAAGAGGACTTAACAATCATCTACATATATGCCCTGAATGTGGGAGTTGCCAAATATTTAAACCAATTAATAACCAAAGTGAAGAAATACTTAGATAATAATACACTTACACTTGGTGACTTCAATCTAGCTCTTTCTACACTCTATAGGTTTTCTAAGCACAACATCTCCAAAGAAACGAGAGCTTTAAATCATACACTGGAGCAGATGGATTTCACAGAAATCTACAGAACTTTACATCCAAACTCAAGTGAATACACATTCTTCTCAAGTGCACATGGAACTTTCTCCAGAATAGACCACATACTGGGTCACAAATCAGGTCTGAAGATACCAAATGATTGGGATCGTCCCCTGCATATTCTCAGACCATAATGCCTTGAAATTAGAACAAAGGTATCCCTGGGTGGCGCAGCAGTTTGGTGCCTGTCTTTGGCCCAGGGCGCGATCCTGGAGACCTGGGATCGAATCCCATGTCGGCTCCCAGTGCTTGGAGTCTGTTTCTCCCTCTGCCTATGTCTCTGCCTCCCTATCTATCTATCTCTATCAGTGTGGCTATCATAAATAAATTTAAAAAAGAAAAAAAATAGACCTTCCCTACAATCCAGCAATTGCACTGGTGGGGATTTACCCAAAGATTCAGATGCAATGAAACGCCGGGTCACCTGCACCCCGATGTTTATAGCAGGAATGTCCACAATAGCCAAACCGTGGAAGGAGCCTGGTGTCCATTGAAACATGAATGGATAAAGAAGATGAGGTTTATGTATACAATGGAATATTACTCAGCCATTAGAAAAGACAAATACCCACCATTTGCTTCAACGTGGATGGAACTGGAGGGTATTATGCTGAGTGAAGTAAGTCAATCGGAGAAGGACAAACAGTGTATGTTCTCATTCATTTGGGGAATATAAATAATTGTGAAAGGGAATATAAGGGAATGGAGAAGAAACGTGTGGGAAATATCAGAAAGGGAGATAGAACATAAAGACTCCTAACTCTGGGAAATGAACTAGGTGTGCTGTAAGGGGAGGAGGGCAGGAAGAGAGGGTGAATGGGTGACGGGCACTGAGTGGGACAGTTGACGGGAAGAGCACTAGGTGTTATTCTGTATGTTGGTCAATTGAACACCAATAAAAAATAACTTTATTTAAATAAAAGTTCCAACAACTACATATTTATGCTGCCAACATGGGAGTACCTAAATATACGAACCAATTAACAACAAACATTCAGGAACTCACTGATAATAATACAATGACAGGGGATTTTAACACCCACTTTTGTCAATGGACCGATCATCTATGCATTAAATCAACAGGGGAACAATAGCCTTGACACACTGGACCACAGGGACTCAACAGATATAGTCTGAACATTTCTTTCTAAAGCAGAATACACATTCCTTTCAAGTGCACATGGGACATTCTCCAGAAAGGATCATATCATGGGCCACAAATCAGCCCTCAACAGGTACAACAGGTACAAGAAGGTTGATATCACACCCTGCACATTTTCGGACCACGACGCTATAAAACTCAAACTCGACAGTTAGAAAAAATTTGGACAGACCAAAAATACGTGGAGATTATGAACATCCTAGTAGAGAATGAATGGAGCAACCAGGAAATTAAAGAGGAAATTTAAAACAAATGAAAATGAAAACATGTTTCTCCAAACTTCTAGGATGTAGAAAAGGCAGTCCTAAGGGGGAAGTAGAATAGCAATACAGGCCTACCTCAAGAAACAAGAAGTCTCCAATACACAACCTAACGCTCCACCTAAATAGGCTGGAAAAGGAATAACAAAAAAAGCCTAAAGACTACAGAAGAAGGGGGGGAAAAAAGGTGAGAGCAGAAATAAACAATACAGAAACAACAAAGCAGTAGAATGGAATAATGAAACAAAAAGATGGTTCTTCAAAATAATTAAGAAAATGGATCAAGCCCTAGCCAGCCTTATCAACGAGAAAAGAGAAAAGACTTAATAAATAAAATCACAAATGAGAGAAGAGAGATCACAATCAACACCAGCAAAATTAGACAATTATAAGGGAATACTATGAAAGATTATACGCTAACAAACTGGGGGATCTGGAAGAAATGGACAAATCCCTAGAAATGTGCAAATGAGCAAATCTGAAATAGGAAGAAATAGAAAATGTGAACAGACCCATAATGAGCAAAGGAATTGAATCAGCAAAGAACCTGGGTGAATCAGGGGTTGAGCATCTGCTTTCACTCAGATCATGATCCCGGGGTCCTGGGGAATCATGTCCAACACAGGGCCCACTGGAGCCTCATTTTCCTTCTGCCTTTACCTCTGCCTTTCTGTGTCTCACATGAATACATAAATAAAATATTTAAAAAAGAAAAAAGATAAAAAATGAGAAAGGACCCAAATAAAATCACAAATGGGAAAACAGAAATAACAACCAACACTAGAGAAATACAAATAATTATAAGAGAACATTATGCAAAATTATATGCCAGCAACCTAGAACCTGGAAGAAATAGATCAATTCCTGGAAATATATAACATAGCAAAAATGAAAAAGGAAGAAATAAAAAACTTGAACAGACAGATAACCAGCAAAAAAATTGAATCAGGGATCCCTGGGTGGCGCAGCGGTTTGGCGCCTGCCTTTGGCCCAGGGAGCGATCCTGGAGACCCGGGATCGAATCCCACGTCGGGCTCCCGGTGCATGGAGCCTGCTTCTCCCTCTGCCTTTGTCTCTGCTCGCCCCCCTCTCTCTCTCTCTGTGACTATCATAAATTTAAAAAAAAAAAAAAAGATTAAAAAAAAAAAAGATTTTAGAAATTGAATCAGCAATATAGAATCTCCCAACAGGAGACGCTTAGATCAACAGAACAGAATGGAAAGCCGAAACAAGATACAAACCTGTAACTCTATGATCCATTAATCGACAACAAGGCAGGACGGAATATCCAATGGCACAAAGACAGTCTCTTCAACAAACCCTAACCCTGATCACAGGATAAGAACAAATGGTTTTCGGAAAACCAGTCAGCCTCATGCAGAAGAATGAAACTGGACCACTTTCTTACACCATATATATAAAAAATAAATTAAAAATGGATGAAAGACCTAAATGTGAGACCTGAAACCATATACGAAGAAGAAAAGATAGACAGCAACGTCTTTGATATTGGCCGTTGGATCTTCTTTCTAGATATGCCTCTTAGGTGAGGGAAACAAAAGCAAAAATATTATTGGGACTTCATCAAATTTAAAAGCTTCTGCAAAGTGAAGGAAACAACCAAACCTAAAAGACAACATACAAAATGAGAGGAGATATTTGTAAACAACCCGTCCAATAAAGAGTTAGTATGCAAAATACATAAAGCAAATATAAATCTCAGCATCCTAAACACAAATTATCCAACTACAGATGGGTAGAAGAGATGAATAGACTTTGTCTCTGATTAGACATCCAGATGGCCACCAGACACACGGAGAGGCACTCAGCATCACCCATCATCAGGGAAATGCAAACCACAATGAGATGTCACTTGACAGACGTCAGAATGGCTAAAATTAACAACACAAGAAACAACAGATGTTGGTGAGGCTATGGAGAAGGGGGAGCCCCCTTACACTCCTGGTGGGCATGCGAAAATGTACAACCACTGTGGAAAACAGTGTGGAGGGTCCTCGAAATTTTAAAAATAGGGGATCCCTGGGTGGCGCAGCGGTTTGGCGCCTGCCTTTGGCCCAGGGCGCGATCCTGGAAACCCCGGATCGAATCCCACGTCAGGCTCCCGGTGCATGGAGCCTGCTTCTCCCTCTGCCTATGTCTCTGCCTCTCTCTCTCTCTCTCTCTCTCTCTCTCTCTATGTGACTATCATAAATAAATAAAATTAAAAAAAAAATTAAAAAAAAAAAAAAAAAGAAAGCCGAAACAAGATACAAACCTGTAACTCTATGATCCATTAATCGACAACAAGGCAGGACGGAATATCCAATGGCACAAAGACAGTCTCTTCAACAAACCCTAACCCTGATCACAGGATAAGAACAAATGGTTTTCGGAAAACCAGTCAGCCTCATGCAGAAGAATGAAACTGGACCACTTTCTTACACCATATATATAAAAAATAAATTAAAAATGGATGAAAGACCTAAATGTGAGACCTGAAACCATATACGAAGAAGAAAAGATAGACAGCAACGTCTTTGATATTGGCCTTTGGATCTTCTTTCTAGATATGCCTCTTAGGTGAGGGAAACAAAAGCAAAAATATTATTGGGACTTCATCAAATTTAAAAGCTTCTGCAAAGTGAAGGAAACAACCAAACCTAAAAGACAACATACAAAATGAGAGGAGATATTTGTAAACAACCCGTCCAATAAAGAGTTAGTATGCAAAATACATAAAGCAAATATAAATCTCAGCATCCTAAACACAAATTATCCAACTACAGATGGGTAGAAGAGATGAATAGACTTTGTCTCTGATTAGACATCCAGATGGCCACGAGACACACGGAGAGGCACTCAGCATCACCCATCATCAGGGAAATGCAAACCACAATGAGATGTCACTTGACAGACGTCAGAATGGCTAAAATTAACAACACAAGAAACAACAGATGTTGGTGAGGCTATGGAGAAGGGGGAGCCCCCTTACACTCCTGGTGGGCATGCGAAAATGTACAACCACTGTGGAAAACAGTGTGGAGGGTCCTCGAAATTTTAAAAATAGGGGATCCCTGGGTGGCGCAGTGGTTTGACACCTGCCTTTGGCCCATGGCGCAATCCTGGAGACCCAGGTTCGAATCGTACTTTGGATTCCTGGTGCATGGAGCCAGCTTCTCCCTCTGCCTCTATCTCTGCCTCTCTCTCTGTGACTATCATAAAAAAAAAATAAAATAAAATAAGTTAAAAATAGAGCTACCCTATGATTCCAAAATTGCACAGCTAGGTATTTACCACGAGGATACAAAAGTAGTTTAGTAGATTGGAAGAGGGACACGCAGCCCAGTGTTTGTAGCAGCGTTATCAACAAAAGCCAGTCTGTGGATACAGCCCAGATGTCCATCAACAGAAGAACGAGCAGAGACAATGTGGTAAATATACACACTGTGACATCACTGGGTCATCAGAAGAGATGAAATGAAGCCATTTAAAATGACGTGGGAGAAGTGGAAAGGACTTATGCTAAATGAACTCAGTCAGAGAAAGACAGATACCAAATACCATACAATGGCATTCACATGTGAATTTTAAAAAACCAAACAAACTGGCAAAGGGGCAGAGGGGGGGATGAGAGAAGCAAACCAAGATACACACTCTTAACCACAGTGAATAAACTAATCAACACCAGAGGAAGGTGGGGGAATGGGGAATCAGGGGATGGGAATACTGGAGGGCACCTGTGACCAGTACCAGGCGTTGTATCCAAGGATTGAATCACTATGTGGTAAACCTGAAACTTTATCATACTGTGTTTACAAACAGGAATTCAAGTAAAACTTTAAAATGATAATTGGTAAGATTGATTAAACATGTGCGCACAAGAGATAAAATCAGAAAGGCAACTGAAAATCCAAATAAAGCGTATTTAGAGCCACAAATCCCCTCCTTAGCTCAGCTTGGGAGAAGCCTGCCATGTCTTTTCTGACCCCAGCAGAAGCCTGGATTTTGATTCTCTGGGGAGGCCACTGACTTGCTGGAGTCAGGCTATCTTTGAAACCAAAACCTAAATAGAGTGCATAAAACTAAACTGCCCAAGATGCTAGGAGTCCCAGTGCAGGCACATACCAAGACCCAAACTCTAACCATACACAGACATAACCCTAACCCTACACTTAATCCTAATGTTAACCTAACCCTTAAACAAGACCCATCACTAATGGAAAACCAAACACAAACCACAAGACCGAAACACATTCACTGAACCTTCCTGCCAACCCTCACCCTAACTCCTAAACCTATTCTAAACCCTTAAGCCTGACCCCTACCTTAAATTTAACCCTAACCTTACCCTCTAACCCTAACCTTAACTTAATGTACTCAAATACTATTCCTAACCTTAACCAGTACCCTAACCCTAACCCTCTAATACGAATCCTATCCCATACCCCAAACTGTACCCTAACCCATACCCTAAAACTAACCCCTAACCCACTCCCTAACCGTATCTCTTACCCTTTTCAAATCCGTACCCTGACCTGATCCTAAACCTAACCCCTAACCAAACACTAATGCTAACCCTAGCCCTAATCCCTATCCTAACCCTAACCCTCGCCCTAACCCTAAACCTAGCCCTTCTTTAACTCTAACCCCTAACCCTTAACCCTAACCCTAACTCACACCCTAACCCCTAACCCTAAATGCAAACCTAAGCCCAACCCTAACTCTAACCATAACCCTATCCCCAACTCCAAACCTCCTGCCCTAATCCCTAGAGCCTAAACCCTAACCCTAACTCTAAATCCTGTCCCTAACCCTAACCCCCATCCTATCTCTTAACTACTGACCCTTACACTTATGCCTCACCTAACCTCTAATCCGTAACCATAAGCATAATCATAACTCCTAACATCTAACCTAGCCTAACCACCAACTGCCTCCGCTCCCCTGACCCTACCATTTATTCTACACATTCACTACCCTATGGTTTTGAGTAGTCCCTTCTGATGTGGATGTGGCCCCCAATGGTGCCTCCAGAGTCCTCCACGGGGTCCTGAATAATCCAGGCTCATGTGAGTGCGGACCTGGCCCCACATGTTCCTGAGTCATAGTCAGCAGGTCCTGAGGACACCGGGTCTCCTATCACTGTGGACTATGCCTCACATCCTCTGGAACCCTCACTGCAGGTCCTCAGGAGGCCAGGGGCTCCTGTCAGCTTGGGCATGGCCCCACGTCCCCCAGAAAACTCACCGCGAGTCCTGAGGAGGCTGTGGGCTCCTGTCAGCATAGACACGTCCCCATACATCCCAAAGCCAAAGTGCAGGTCCTGAGGAGGATGGGGGTCCTGTCACCGTGAATGCGGCACCCAGCTTCCAGAAGCCTCAACTTATGTCCTGAGGGGCCCGGGAGCTCCTGTCAGAATGAACGCATCGCCACATCTTCCTGAAGTGTCCCCACGGGTCCTGAGACAGCTCAGGGGCTCCTGTCAGCGTAGATGCAGGCCCACAATTTCCTGAAGCCTCCCCGCGGGATCTGAGGCGGCCCAGGGCTCCTGGCAGTGTGGATGCGGGCCCACATCTTCCTGAACCTCACTGCTGGTCCTGAGGAGACAAGGGATCCTGTCAGCATGAACGTGGCCCAATTTCCCCCCGAGACTTCCAAGGTCCTGAGGAGGCTGGGATTCATCAGCGTGGACACGTCCCCATGTCCTCCTCAGGCCTCCCCAACACAGGCTGGCTCCTGTTAGTGAAGGCAGAGGAGGCCTACTGCACATGCACACCCCTGGGTGGGGCCTGGGCTCGGGTGCCCCCTGCGGGACGCTCAGGCACTGTAGGAAGCCATGCAGGAGGAGTCGGGTGCTCCAGAGGCCACACCTGCCTCATCCAGGCTCCAGCTGTGGCCTGTTAGCTTCAGAAACATCTCACTGGAATGGAGACCAACACCCGGTTTCCCCAGAAATACTTAAGGACAAGGAATTGGAGCCCACAGGACACGAAATGAAATGTGGACCAGACTTTTACCACGTCCTGCAAAACTCACTCAACCCTCTTCCACTGTGGGCGGGACTGTGGGCTAGTGCAGCCGCCCTGGACAGTGTGGAGGCTCCTCAGGAAGTTACAAATAGAGCCGCCCTGGGACCAGCAGGTGAACAGCCTGGAGCTCACTCCGAAGATACAGATGCAGTGAGACTCGAGACACCTGCCTCCCAATTTCCACAGCAGCCGGGTCCACAGTAGCCACACTGTGGGAGGAGGCTTGGTGCCCTCGGGCAGATGATGGATAAAGAGGACGGGAGATAGATGACGGTCATAGAGAGAGGAATGGTATTCAGATATCAAACAGAAGGAAATCTTGCTATTTGCAATGACGTGGATAGAACTAGAGGGATCATGTTAAGTGAAATAAATCAGTCGGGAAAGAGAATGACCATGTGGTGTCATTCATAGGTGGAATTAAAGAAGCAAAGCAGATAACAACTGTAAAGGGAAGGAAAAACAAATATGATAAAAACAGATGCAGGAAATACAGACTCTTAATGACAAACTGAGGGCCGCTGGAGGTTGGGGATAACAGGGGACCGGCATGAAGGAGGGCACGTGATGTTACGTGCACTGCTGTTATCTCCAACTGGTGAATCTCCAACTGGTGAAAAACAAATATGATAAAAACAGATGCAGGAAATACAGACTCTTAATGACAAACTGAGGGCCGCTGGAGGTTGGGGATAACAGGGGACCGGCATGAAGGAGGGCACGTGATGTTACGTGCACTGCTGTTATCTCCAACTGGTGAATCCCTGAATTCTTTCTCTGAAAGTATAATACACTATACATTAATTAATTAATTTAATTAAATTAAAAAATCATTTGTATCAGAGCACATTTCCTTCTAGACTCTCAGTTTTGCTCATTCAGCTTATACCGAGACCACCCACCGTGGGTGTGGTTTGTCTAAATATGCCCCATGCCTCGTCCATGGCCCAGCCCAGGGCTAGAACTCACGACCTCTTAGATCAGGACCGGAGGTGAGGTCAGGAGTCGGATGCTTAACCAACGGAGCCAGCCAGGGGCCCGAGAACCACACTGCTTTATCCTGTGTCTCTGTGACATCATTTGAAATAGGAAAGTGCTGCGTCCCGGTCTCTCCTGCTTCTCCAATACTGATTTGCTGTCCGGGGTCATTTGTGGGGGCGGATGGATGTTATGGGTTTTTTTTTTTTTCCTATTTCGAAGATCTGCCACCATGATTTTGATAGGAATGACATTGAATCTGAGGGTGGATTCAGGAACTGCGGACATTTTCACAAGATGAGGCTCCCACCCAACGAGCCCAGGACGGCCTCCCAGAGCCTGGTATGGCTCAGTGCACAAGTCTTGTGCTCCTTTGGTTGAGTCTCATTATTAATTCTCCTTAATGATCCTGAGAAGGGAGTCACGTCCTTCATTTCCTTCCTGAGTGCTCATTGTCAGGACACAGCAAGGCTACACTGCTCTGTAGGGTCAGTTTGTGTCCCCTGACTTTACTGAACTCACTCCTTAGTTCTTCCAGGTTTTGGTGGAGGCTCTCGGGTTTCCTGCTTCTAGCACCGCATCTTCAGCATATAGGGACAGTGTCACGACCCCATTCCAGGTGTGGAACCTTTGCTGTTTACAGTTTAATGTCCTAGAAAGCACCACAATAGAATCAAAACTGAGCCAAGGACAAGGACAGGAAGGCCCTATTAGAATGAGAACAGAGCTCAATACCCTTGTAGGCCCCATATCAAAATGTAAACAGAACTTGAGGAATTGCTCCAGCCCTTCTGGATGTCCCCAAGACTAGCCCTTAAAACTAAGCAAAAACCGACCTCGGGGTCCAAGTCCCTGCTCTGCTGTGTCGGGTATACTTGGACACTAGCTCGATCTTGTAAATAAACCCTCGTGTGTTTGCATTCATGTCGGCTTCTAGGTGGTTTCTCAGATTCCCAATCTTGGGCACAACAGTCTGAGATAAAAAACAAAACCAAAAGCAATTCGGACGAGGGCAGAGTGAAAGCAGGGTTCTGAGAGAAGCAGCAGAGACCCAGGGGCTTGGCGGCTCTTCTTTGGTGGGCCTGCAGACTGGGGGGCGGGATGCTCAGCCCCAGAGCTAGAGGACCCAGCGTCCCCACCCGCATCCCTCCCATCAGCGCCGAGTCTCAGGGAGCAGCACAGCGCCACCGGCTGGAGGCCAGAGGTGCTGAAGCCCTCCCCACATCTGACCCCGCAGAGGGGTCATGCGCCATGGCCCATTCCCTGATCCCGCACAGACCACTTGCTGCCACCAAGTTGTTGGACCACAGAGGCTGCAGAGCTTCAGCTCTGCCTGGAAAGTAGGGTCTAGCTTCCTTTGTACTTTGTGCTTTATTTTCATGTATTTTCTTTGATTCTCTTTTATAAATTGCCTTATTTTAATTTTTATGTATGTACTTTATATGTTTCTTATTTTTAGTTTCATGGTACTTTAATTGTGTTTCTTATTTTGGGATTTAGAATCTTTTAACAAGCAGGCCAAAATAACCTGGTGTTCTTTTAGGAGGGTAGTTTTTATTGTTTTTCTTGGTTTTTCTTTTTCTTCCTTTTTCTTTTTTGGAAAAAATAATGAGATGGAGAACTTCACCTTCATAAAATAACATGAGGTAGTACTCACTGCCAGGAAGTTCATCCATTCACATATATGATGTCTAAATACAGTTTAAAACAATGATTATAAAGATAACAGCTGGGCTGTAAAAAGAGCACAGAAGAAAACTAGAGAATCCCTTACTGTAGAAATAAAAGAACTAAAATCTAGTCAAGCCAACATTAAAAATGCTATAACTGAGATGCAGTTCCAAGTGGAAGCCTTGAAAACAAGGATGGTTATGGACCACAGAGGCAGACTTGGGAACTCAGCCACTTATTAAAGCAATAACAGGGATTCCTGGGTGGCGCAGCGGTTTGGTGCCTGCCTTTGGCCCAGGGCACGGTCCTGGATATCCGGGATCGAATCCCACGTTGGGCTCCCGGTGCATGGAGCCTGCTTCTCCCTCTGCCTGTGTCTCTGCCTCTCTCTCTCACTGTGTGCCTATCATAAATAAATTAAAAAAAAGTTAAAAAAAATAAAGCAATAACATTCATATCATAGGAGACTCAGAAGATGAAGAGAGAGAAAAGGTGGGCCTTGATCAGCCATTATAAATGACAAATACCCACCATTTGCTTCAAGGTGGATGTAACTGGAAGGTATTATGCTGAGTGAAGTAACTCAATCGGAGAAGGACAAACATTGTATGTTCTCATTCACTTGGGGAATATAAATAATAGTGAAAGGGAATATAAGGGAAGGGAAAAGGAATGTGTGGGAAATATCAGAAAGGGAGACAGAACATAAAGACTCCTAACTCTGGGAAGTGAACTAGAGGTGATGGTAGGGGAGGAGGGCTGGGGTGGGGGTGAATGGGTGATGGGCACTGAGGGGGGCACTTGACGGGATGAGCACTGGGTGTTATTCTGTTGTTGGCAAATTGAACACAAAAAAAAATAAATTTATTACTAAGAAAAAAAAAAAGAAGGAAGAAAAAGTGGCACCTGGGTGGCTCAGTCAGTTAAGCTTCTGCCTTAGGCTCAGAGGTCCCAAGTCAGGCTCCCTGTTCAGCAGGGAACCAGCTTCTCCCTCTCCCTCTGCCCCTCTCGCTCATGGTTTTTCTCTCCTGTCTCTCTCTCAATTAATTAAATAACGTCTTTGAAAAAGACACAAACAAACCCAGAATGAAGAGAAATCTCCCATGTAGAAGAATTTCAAACAATTTGTGCAGACATTCCACCCTCAAGTTCATGAGCATAGCTTCCCACTCTTACGTGTGCAATACACATAGTAACTTCCTTCTACAAAATATATTATGAAAAACTTTAAAAAATAATGATAATAATAATAATAACAACAATAAAGAATCACTTTACTATGGAGAAAGCTGACAAACACTACCTCAGCAAGATGATTAGATCGATACCAAGACTGATAAATTGTGTTGATAGTATCTATCTTAATATAATAAAAATAGCAGTATATCTCTGTATATAATCCACAAAAACAGTTCAATCTTGAGATAAAGAACAGACATGTCCCAACTGAGGGAAATTTTACAAAATACTCTACTTGTCAAAGCATTCCAGGTAAACGACAACAAGGAAAGGCTGAAAGACTGTCACAATCCAGAGGAGCCTAAGAACACATGAGGACAAATGGAGTGTGATATGAGGAATGGTAACTTAGCAAAAATTATGGAAATCTGAATAAAGCATTGTCCTTGGTTAATGCAAATATTTTAATATTGATTCATTAGTTAATATTTGAACCGTACTATTATAAGATATCAATAATTGGAAAAATTGAGTGCAAGTGCATGAGAATTCTCTGTACTATCTTCTCAATTTCCCTATAAATCTTTGTTTTTTTCCTAATAAATAAGATTTATATTGAAAATTGAGTTAAATAAATCAGGCTCCAGTGTGAAGACATTTCAAGAATAGTTGAATTAACTTTTGCCTTATTCTTAAAGAGTTCCTTCATTGGGAACAAAGTAAAAATTTTATATCAGAAGGAAAGAAAACACTTATGAACACGTACAATGCCTCCTCAACCTGAAAAGCAGGAAAGCATAATAAATAGCAAAAATCAGATAAAAATACTTCTATTATAATAGACACCATATTGCAAGTGCATTTAAAATTCGCAAGGCATAACATTTATCTCCTTGACATTTGTCTTCCAAAGAGTTCACAGTGTTTCAGTGTCAGTTGAAACAGGGGAAGAATCTCAGGGAAGAATCCTTCACATAATAATAGGACCATTGGTAATAATGTCTCTCAGTTATTTCCAAATCCATAAAGATGCATTTTCTGATGAGTGAGCTGTGAAGAAATACTTGAGAAAGCCTCATCCCTCTGAATTACTAGTGTCGGAATATTTTAACAATACTACTACGGATAGTACATTATCCATATTAACAGTCAATACATCTCAGATTGGAATCTGAGCAATCTGATGTGCAGAGAAAAAACGCTTTGACTTGCTCCTCATCTTTTAAAGGCAAAGGAGAACTTTTCTATGTACAAAGTCAGTTGTCGGGATCCCTGGGTGGAGCAGCGGTTTGGTGCCTGCCTTTGGCCCAGGGCGCGATCCTGGAGACCCGGGATCGAATCCCACATTGGGCTCCCGGTGCATGGAGCCTGCTTCTCCCTCTGCCTGTGTCTCTGCGCCTCTCTCTCTCTCTCTGTGACTATCATAAATAAATAAAAAATAAATAAAAATAAAAAATAAAAAAATAAAAAATAAAAATAAAATTAAAAAAAAAAAAAAACAAAGTCAGTTGTCAAGATAGCCTTAGGGAATAAGAGTCTGCAGCATTGAATCTCACTGCATAGCCAATACGCCGATCTCCAGGTCTTCCTGATCCCAAATCCCTGGGCTTGTCCCCCAACACAGGCTGCCACGCTGAGGTCATTTGCAATTGCTCTCTTAGGAGCTCCGGGGAGGGCAGCAGGAGCTAGAAAGTATGGGATGGGATGCGTGGAGGCCGAGAACATTACGGCCATTCCACTTTGAGTTCAGCATTTTCACACGTCCAGCAATCCCAGTCCCCTGTGAAGAAGAGCTGAAATTTACATTACTTCAGTTACAGGAAAAAAACAAAAATTTACAGATTAATGTCCTAGAATGCCCCACAATAGTATAAAAACTGAGCCAAAGCCAAGAGCTGGAAGCCCCTATTAGAATGAGAAGAGAGCTCAATCCCCTGAAGGCCCCATATCAAAATGTGAACAGAACTTGAGGAATTGTTCCAGCCCTTCTGGAGGTCCCCGAGACCAGCCCTTAAAACTAAGCTAAAACCATCCTCGGGGTCCAAGTCCCTGTTCCACTCTGTGGGGTGTACTTGGACCCATGCTCGAGTTTGTAAAACAACCCTTGTTTGTTTGCATCAGTCGGTTCCTTAGTGGTTTCTCGGATTCGCCATCTTGTGCACAACACCCCATGTCCCCTTCCCACCTAGACTGACCCCCTGTCACCTCCCACCCAGGCTGACCCTCAGTCACCTCCCCGCCCACAACAGCTGGGCACAGGCCCTCACACAGGTCCATGGGCACGCTGGGCACTCCTGCCATCCCCGGCCTCCCAGGGGAAGGAAGGAGGATTCAGCAGGACACACTCCCATGGTGGCCCCTGGGCTCCCTGCCCAGGATGGCACCTGGTGACATGTCGGGGTCTGAGTCCCTGATGCTGGCTCCTCCACCCTGGTATTCCCACAGGAAATGAAGTAAGAGGCCCTGGTCTCCTCCAGGGACATCAAGCAGGTGGACCTGGACATCAACATGACGTTCAGCAGTCACATCATGTTTTGAGATTACTACGGGGTAGGGTGAGGCTGAGGGGCCAGGGGGAATTGGGACCCGGGGGAGGACTGGTGGCATCTGGGTAGGGAACATGGGGCTTCTGAGGCCGGGGGAAGAACAGCAGCCAACAAAACACAGCGGCATGGTAGGGTGCTGGGGATGACCTCCGTGCCCCCACCCCCGGTGTCTCAGGGATGAGGAGGTCACTAGGATGGGGCCTCCAGGGGTTGCCATGTGAGCTGAACCCCAAAGGGGTGATGGATGGCACCCTGAAAACCAGGTGCCTGGGTGGGGGCCATGGGGGGCATTAAGGGAACCTGGGTGCAGTTGCATGGCTGTGACTGGAGGAGGACACACATCGATCCGATGAGGGTTGGAAGGGTCAGGGTGACACCCACCCTCGGTGCTTTATATATTTCTAAATTCTATGCATTTAATTTGAGACAATTTGCAATTTGTAAACATACATAGTATGATGACACCCAGATAATGCGCCTGGTCCAGCCAGGGCCCTGCACTGACCACACGGGGCCCCTGGGGCAGGTGTCACAACAAACCCCAGACTGTGGTCGCCTTTATCTAGGATGTCTCGGTGTGCATCTTAGAGAAAGTGGATGCCCTGTGTCCACAGGCCCCCCATGCCATCCCCCTCATTCCCCACCCACACACTATCCCCCTACATCATTATCCCTCATGGCATCCCCCCTACAACATTCCGCTCACACCCCCACACCAACCCCACCCACACTATACCCCAACACCATCCCCCCTACACCATCCCCCTCAATCCACCACCATCACACCCCTGCCCCCACACCATCCACTCACACATCATCGCCCCCCATCAAGGACCCAGTGCATGCAGCTGTCCCCTGTGGGACATGCTCAGCCTCCTTGTGGTTCTATGGACAGCCTGTTACCATCAGAAGCCCGGTGTCCCATAGAGCATCCAGGGGTTGCAGGGAGGAGGAAAGACAGGGAGCCCGTGAGGAGGAAAGACATGGAGCCCATGACAGGGTGGGTGCATATGGGTGGAGCAGAAGAAGCACTGTGCCCTGCCTCCTCCCACTCTTCCTCCTGGAGGGCAGCACAACCTGCACAGGACACCAGCCCCTAACCCAGAGGGACCTGGGCTGACTTGGGCCCAGGCTCTGTGGGGGCTGGGTTGATTTGAGCCCCCACCATCCCCAACTCAAAGACTAATGGAATCAGGCCCCCATGGCCCTGGCCAGCCCTGGGTTCTGGCCCCGGGCTGAGCAAGCCTTCTCACAGCTGGATGTGGCCTCCTGGGCCCTGGGTGTGCCCCACAGATACAGGTCGCTGATCTAGGGCAGCCCTGGGGATCCCAGGACACCCCAGTGTGGGGAGAGAAGGGGTAAGCCGGTGGGGCCCACCCGCACCCACACCAGGAGGCAGGGTCCTCCAGGTGCTGCGGCCCCAGAGAGCCCGAGGCCGGGGTCCAGCTGCCCTGTGGGGACCCAGTGCAGGAGCCCATGAGCTGCAGGTCCAGGTCAGCGCTGCTGTCCTCAGAACCGTCAATCAGGCTGAAACCTCAGGACACTCGCCCCCACCCAGAGTCCACACATGCTCCCAGGTGGGGGACTCCAGCACCCGCCCCCCCACCCCGTGTGATTCTTGCCCCCCCTTAAAGGACAGAAAGGTCTCCTTCCCCAGGGGAAGGCACGCACTCATGGCTCTGAGCCCGTTTGCTGTAGGAAGTCAATAAAGTGTTGTGGTGTGAAAATGCAAAGCCAGCCCATTTCTGTGTCTCCCAGAACTATGTGCACGGCTCGTGGAGAGACCCCAAGAAAGGAGGAGGGGGCACCACTTAGGCCCCAACCAGCCCCTGCAGGGGTGCCACCAGGCACACACAGCTGACGTCCCCACGTGCCTTTCAGGAGAGGCCGGACCCACTCCTGGACATGGGAATGTGGCCGAGCCGGAACTTCCAGCTCTGATGACCCTCCAACTGAAAGTTCCTGCACGAGTGAGCCCCGGTGTGGCCAGGAGAGCCCTGCTAGCCACCCAGCGCCAGCACCAGAAATGATATTCTGCCAACCATTTCAGGGTTTTGGGTGACCCAGCCAGAGGATCTGATAGCTGCATGGGATAGCTGCATGTGATAGACACACACACAGCTCAAAACCAACAAAAGTCAGAATCCCCCCAATGTTGTCAAACAGCAGCCAGATGGTTACATACACTACGCTGTGGTCCCCAATAGGATATTTGGAAAACGCTATAAGCCATTACTGCAGAGGTGTTGGAGGCACGGAGATGTGTTTGCTGTGTTCAAACAAGGAGGGCAGAGGGGCAGGAAGAATCCTCCGGAGGGGGGGCCCTCCTAGGAAAGGACACCAGGTCCCTGTGAAGGCTACAGAGGGTGAAATCTGTCCTCCTCTCTTTCTGCTTCTGGTTTTCATCCTAAATGCCATTTCCCTCAATCATTTTAGCAAGAATTTATTTTATGTTTTTAAATTTCTTTTTATTGGAGTCCAATTTGTATGAATTCTTTCTTCAGCAAGGGTGTCATACAGGAGAGAAGGAGAAAGAAAGATTGTCCCAGACAGGCAACATATAAAGGAGTTCATGACCACTTAACCAGTCCAGTAAGGAATTTTAAGAGGGACTCTTCAAGTGGGGGAAAAAAAGAGACCAAAAGCAACAAAGACAAGAAAGGCTCAGAGAACGTCACCAGAAACACCAACACTTCTGGTAACACAAATGCACAAAGTTCATATCTTTGAATAATCACTCTGAATGCTGATAGACTAAATGCTCCAATAAAAAGATACAGCGTATCAGAGTGGCTTAAAAAATAGGATCCAGGATGTCTGGGTGGCTCAGGGGTTGAGCCTCTGCCTTAGAATCAGGGTGTGATCCTGGAGTCTTGGATCGAGTCCCATATTGGGCTCCTGGTGGGGAGCCTGTTTCTATCTCTGCCTAATTTTCTGCCTCTCTTTCTCTCTCTCTCGCTCTCTCTCACACTATCATAAATAAAAATATTATTTAAAAAACAACATCCATCGGGATCCCTGGGTGGCGCAGCGGTTTGGCGCCTGCCTTTGGCCCAGGGCGGGACCCTGGAGCCCGGGATCGAATCCCACGTCGGGCTCCCGGTGCATGGAGCCTGCTTCTCCCTCTGCCTGTGTCTCTGCCTCTCTCTCTCTCTCTCTGTGACCATCATAAAATAAATAAATAAAAATTAAAAAAAAAAACAACATCCATCTGTACACTGCCTACAAGATGCTCACCTTAGACCTATAGACACCAACAGATTGAAAGTCAGGGGATGGAAAATCATCTATGATGCTAATGGATATCAAAAGAAAGCTGGAGGACCCATACTTATATCAGACAAATGAGATTTGAAACCAAAACCTGGGGGACACCTGGTGGCTCAGTGGTTGAGCATCTGCAATTGGCTCAGGGTGTGATTCTGGGATCTCAGGATCGAGTCCCACATCAGCCTCCCTTTGGGGAGCCTGCCTCTCACTCTGCTATGTTCCTTCCTCTGCTTCTCTGTGTAATTCTCATGAATAAATAAATAAATATTTTAAATTTCAAAAAAGAAAGAACAAATACTGTAAGAAGAGATGAAGAAGGGCATTATTTCATAATTAAAAAGACTCTCTATCAATATCAAACAACTAAATATTTATGCTGCCAACATGGGAGTACCTAAATATAGAAACCACTGTTGGTGGGAATGTGAACTGGTGCAGCCACTCTGGAAAACTCTGTGGAGGTTCCTCAATGAGATAAAAATAGACCTGCACAACGACCCAGAAATTGCACTGTTGGGGATTTACCCCAAAGATTCAGATGCAATGAAACGCCGGGACACCTGCAGCTTGATGTTTATATTAGGAATGTCCACAATAGTGAAACTGTGGAAGGAGCCTCGGTGTCCATCAAAAGTTAAATGGAGGGATCCCTGGGTGACGCAGCAGTTTGGCGCCTGCCTTTGGCCCAGGGCGCAATCCTGGAGACCCGGGATCGAATCCCACGTAGGGCTCCCGGTGCATGGAGCCTGCTTCTCCCTCTGCCTGTGTCTCTGCCTCTCTCTCTCTCTCTCACTGCGTGCCTATCGTAAATAAAAAAAAAAATTTTTTAAAGAAAGTTGAATGGATAAAGAAGATGTGGTTTATGTATACAATGGAATATTACTCAGCCATTAGAAATGACAGATACCCACCATTTAATTCAACATGGATGGAACTGGAAGGTATTATGCTGAGTGAATAAGTGAATCGGAGAAGGATAAACATTGTATGTTCTCATTCATTTGGGGAATATAAATAATAGTGAAAGGGAATAAAAGGGAATGGAGAAGAATTGTGTAGGAAATATCAGAAAGGGAGACAGAACATAAAGACTCCTAACTCTGGGAAATAAACTAGGGGTGCTAGAAGGGGAGGAGGGCAGGAAGTGGGGTGAATGGGTGATGGGCACTGAGGGGGACACTTGATGGGTTGAGCACTGGGTGTTATTCAGTATGTTGGTCAATTCAACACCAATAAAAAATAAATTTATTTAAAAAAAAAGATCCAACAACTAAATATTTATACTGCCAACATGGGAGTACCTAAATATAAAAACAAATTAACAACAAACGTACAGGAATTCACTGATAATAATACAATGACAGGGGATTTTAACACCCACTTATGGAAATGGACCAATCGTCTATGCAGAAAATCAACAGGTGAACAATAGCCTTGACACACTGGACCACAGGGACTCAAAAGATATAGTCTGAATATTTCCTCCTAAAGCAGAATACACATTTCTTTCAAGTGCACATGGGAAATTCTCCAGAACAGATCATATCATGGCCCACAAATCAACCCTCAACAGGTACAACAGGTACAAGAAGGTTGATATCACATGCTGTACATTTTCAGAACACGATGCTATGAAACTCGAAATCGACAGTAAGAAAAAAAAATTGGACAGACCAAAAATACTTGGAGATTATGAACATCCTACTAGAGAATGAATGGATCAACCAGGAAATTAAAGAGGAAATTTAAAACAAATGAAAATGAAAACATGTTTCTCCAAACCTCTGGGATGTAGCAAAGGCAGTCCTAAGAGGGAAGTACATAGCAATACAGGCCTACCTCAAGAAACAAGAAGTCTCCAATACACAACCTAACGGTACACCTAAAGGAGCTGGAAAAGGAATAGCAAACAAAGCCTAAAGCCTACAGAAGAAGGGAAAAATAAAGATGAGAGCAGAAATAAACAACATAGAAACAACAAAACAGTAGAATGGAATAACGAAACTAAGAGCTGGTTCTTCAAAGTAATTAATAAAATGGATCAAGCCATAGCCAGTCTTATCAATGAGAAAAGAGAAAAGACCTAAATGAATAAAATCACAAATGAGAGAAGAGAGATCACAATCAACACCAGAAAAATTAGACAATTATAAGGGAATACTATGAAAGATTATACGCTAACAAACTGGGAGACCTGGAAGAAATGGACAAATCCCTAGAAATGTGCAAACAAGCAAAGATGAAATAGGAAGAAATAGAAAATGTGAACAGACCCATAAGTAGCAAAGGAATTGAATCAGCAAGGCACCTGTGTGCCTCAGTGGTTGAGCATCTGCTTTGGCTCAGGTCATGATCCCAGTGTCATGGGGGATCACATCACACATCAGGCTCCCTGCATTGAGCCTCATTTTCCCTCTGCCTATACCTCTGCCTCTCTGTGTTTCTCATGAATACATAAATAAAATATTTAAAAAAGAGAAAAGATAAAAAGATGAGAAAGGACCCAAATAAAATCACAAATGAGAAAAGAGAAATAACAACCAACACTACAGAAATACAAACAATTATAAGAGAACATTAAGAAAAATTATATGCCAGCAACCAAGAACCTGGAAGAAATAGATCAATTCCTGGAAATATATAACATAGCAAAAATGATAATGGAAGAAATAAGAAACTTGAACCGACATATAACCAGCAGAGAAATTGAATCAGCAATCAAGAATCTCCCAATAAGAGATGCTTAGATCAATACAACAGAATGGAAATCTGAAACAAGATACAAACCTGTAACTCTATGATCCATTAATCGACAACAAGGCAGGAAGGAATATCCAAAGGCATAAAGACAGTCTCTTCAACAAACCTTAACCCTGACCCCAGGATAAGAACAAATGGTGTTGGGAAAACCAGGCAGCCACATGCAGAAGAATGAAACGGGACCACTTTCTTACACCATATATATAAAAAATAAATTCAAAATGGATGAAAGACCTAAATGTGAGACCTGAAACCACACAAAGAAGAAACGATAGGCAGCAACGTCTTTAACATTGGCTATTGGATCTTCTTTCTAGATATGCCTCTGAGGTGAGGGAAACAAAAGCAAAATTACTATTGGGACTTCATCAAATAGAAAAGCTTCCGCAAGTGAAGGAAACAACCAAAGCTAAAAGGCAACATACAGGAGGAGGGGCAAGATGGCGGAAATGTAGGGTCCCCAAATCACCTGTCCCCACGAAATTACCTAGATAACCTTCAAATCATCCTGAAAATCTACGAATTTGGCCTGAGATTTAAACAGAGCCCAGATCGAATGATACAGTGAGAAAAGTTCATGATTCTATCAAGGTAGGAAGACGGGAAAAAGAAATAAAGAAACAAAAGGCATCCAAGTGTGAGGGGCCCAGCGAGGATCCCAGCTAAGGTCGGGGCGAGTGCCCACAGGACAGAAGAGCCCTGTCCTGGGAGAAGGAGGAGCTGCACAATCTTCCAGGGGGGAATGGCGCCTTCAAAGAGTCAGAGAAGAACCCCAGGAGGGCGGGGATGCCCTAGGGTTCCCTGGGACACTAACAGAGACCTGCACTCCCAGGAGAGTGCACCGAGCTCCCTAAGGGCTGCAGGGCACATGCATTGACCAGGGAGGAGCACTGAGGACTCCGGCGGCGGCTCTGTATGGAGGAGTTTGCGCAGCCCCAGGAGCACATTGGCTGTAGCGACTCCTGCAGAGGAAGAGGCGCCGTGTGGAGGGGGCTGCGCGGCACTGGGAGCAACTCGGAGGGGCTCGGGCAGTGGCTCCGCAGTGAGGCGGCTGTGCAGCCGGGAGAGAGAATCCAAAAGTGCAGGCCCCGCAGCACAGGGCGCCGGGACACAGCCCAGGATTCGGCCTCTGCTGGGACAGGCAGAGGCACGGAGTGCCCCGGATAGCAAAGACGCTCCTGCCCAGAGCTGAGCAGATCAGCGGACCCGCCCAAGAGCCTCCAGGCCCTGCAGATGGACTGTTCCCGAGTTACTGCGGGGGCTGAATACAGGTTTCCAGAGCTGGCCGCTGCCACTAGGATTGTTCCTCCTGGGGCCTCACGGGGTAAACTAACCGCACTGAGCCCTGCACCAGGCAGGGGACAGGGCGGCTCCCCCAAGTGCTAACACCTGAAAATCAGCACAACAGGCCCCTCCCCCAGAATACCAGCTAGACGGACAAGTTCCAGGGGAAGTCAAGGGACTTAAAGTATACAGAATCAGAAGATACTCCCCCATGTTTTTTTTTTTTATTTCTGATTGCTTCCCCCATCCTTTTCCCCATTTTCTTTCTTTTTTTCTCTTTTTATTATCTTTTTTCCTTCTTTCTTCCTTTATTCTTTTTCCTTTTTCTCTTTTCTTTCCTTCTTTCTCTCCCCTCTTTTTCTCCTTTTCCCAATTCAATTTGTATATGGCCACTCGGCACTCAGGAAAATGACTAGAAGGAAAACCTCACCTCAAAAGAAAGAATCAGAAACAGTTCTCTCTCCCACAGAGTTACAAAATCTGGATTGTAATTCAATGTCAGAAAGCCAATTCAGAAGCACTATTATACAGTTACTGGTGGCTCTAGAAATAAGCATAAACGACTCAAGAGACTTCATGACTGCAGAATTTAGATCCAATCAGGCCGAAATTAAAAATCAATTGAATGAGATGCAATCCAAACTAGAACTCCTAACGATGAGGGATAACGAGGTGGAAGAACGAGTGAATGACATAGAAGACAAGTTGATGGCAAAGAAGGAAACTGAGGAAAAAAGAGTTAAATTAAAAGAACAGGAAGACAGATTAAGGGAAAATAACGATTAAGGGAAATAAACGACAGCCTAAGGAAGAAAAACCTACGTGTAATTGGGGTTCCCGAGGGCGCCAAAATGGACAGAGGGCCAGAATAAGTATTTGAACAAATCATAGCTGAAAACTTTCCTAATCTGGGAAGGGAAACAGGCATTCAGATCCAGGAAATAGAGAGACCCCCCCAAAATCAATTGAAACCGTCCAACACCTCGATATTTAATAGTGAAGCTTGCAAATTCCAAAATAAAGAGAAGATCCCTAAAGCAGCAAGAGACAAGAAAATCCTGACCTTTATGGGGAGGAGCATTAGGGTAACAGCAGACCTCAACACAGCGACCTGGCAGCCAAAAAGGGCTGGCAGGATATAGTCAGGGTCCTCAATGAGAAGAACATGCAACCAAGAATACTTTATCCAGCAAGGCTCTCATTCAAAATGGAAGGAGAGATAAAGAGCTTCCAAGACAGGCAGGAGCTGAAAGAATATGTGACCTCCAAACCAGCTCTGCAGGGAATTTTAAGGGGGATTCTTAAAATTCCCCTTTAAGGAGAAGTTCAGTGGAACAATCCACAAAACAAGGACTGAAGAGATATCATGATGACACTAAACTCATATCTGTCGATAGTAACTCTGAACGTGAACAGGCTTAATGACCCCATCAAAAGGCGCAGCGTTTCAGACTGGATAAAAAAGCAGGACCCATCTATTTGCTGTCTACAAGAGACTCATATTAGACAGAAGGACACCTAAACCTGAAAATGAAATGTTGGAGAACAATTTACCATTCAAATGGTCCTCAAAAGAAAGCAGGGGTAGCCATCCTTATATCAGATAAACTAAAATTTACCCAGAAGACTGTAGTGAGAGATGAAGAGGGACACTAAATCATACTTAATGGATCTATCCAACAAGAGGACTTAACAATCCTCAATATATACCCAGAATGTGGGAGCTGCCAAATATTTAAACCAAGTAATAACCAAAGTGAAGAAATACTTAGATAATAATACACTTATACTTGGTGACTTCAATCTAGCTCTTTCTACCCTCGATAGGTCTCTAAGGACAACATCTCCAAAGAAACAAGAGCTTTAAATGATACACTGGAGCAGATGGATTTCACAGAAATCTACAGAACTTTACATCCAAACTCAACTGAATACACATTCTTCTCAAGTGCACATGGAACTTTCTCCAGAATAGACCACATACTGGGTCAGAAATAGGTCTGAATCAATACCAAGGGATTGGGATCGTCCCCTGCATATTCTCAGACCATAATGCATTGAAATTAGAACTAAATCACAATAAGAAGTTTGGAAGGAAAGGTTTAAAAAAAAAAAAGGGATCCCTGGGTGGCGCAGCGGTTTAGTGCCTGCCTTTGGCCCAGGGCGCGATCCTGGAGACCCAGGATCGAGTCCCACGTCAGGCTCCCGGTGCATGGAGCCTGCTTCTCCCTCTACCTGTGTCTCTGCCTCTCTCTCTCTCACTGTATGCCTATCATAAATAAATAAAATAAAAAAGATTTAAAAAAAAAAGAAGTTTGGAAGGACCTCAAACACGTGGAGGTGAAGGATCATCCTGCTAAAAGACGAAAAGGTCAACCAGGAAATTAAGGAAGAATTAAAAAGATACAAGGAAACTAATGAGAATGAACATACAACCGTTCAAAATCTTTGGGATGCAGCAAAAGCAGTCGTAAGGGGGAAATACATCACAATACAAGAATCCATTCAGAAATGGGAAACTACTCAAATACAAAAGCTAACCTTACACATAAAGGGGCTAGAGGAAAAAAAAAAGCAGACAGATCCTACACCCAACAGAAGAATAGAGTTAATTAAAATTCGAGCAGAACTCAAGGAAATCGAGACCAGAAAACTGTGGAACAGATCAACAGAACGAGGAGATGGTTCTTTGAATGAATTAATAAGATAGATAAACCATTAGCCAACGTTTAAAAAGAAGAGAGAGAAGACTCAAATTAATAAAATCATGAATGAAAAATAAAATAAAATAAAATAAAATCATGAATGAGAAAGGAGAGGTCACTACCAACACCAAAGAAATATAAACGGGGCAGCCCCGGTGGCTCAGTGGTTTAGCGCCACCTGCAGCCGAGGGCCTGGTCCTGGAGTCCTGGGATCGAGTCCCGCGTCAGGCTCTCTGCATGGAGCCTGCTTCTCCCTCTGCCTGTGTCTCTGCCTCTCTCTCTCTCTGTGTCTATTATGAATAAATAAAATAAAATTTAAAAAAAGAAAGAAATATAAACGATTTTAACAACATATTATGAACAGCCATACACCAATAAATTAGGCAATCTAGAAGAAATGGACACATTCCTGGAAAGCCAGAAACTACCAAAACTGGAACAGGAAGAAATAGAAAACCTAAACAGGCCAATGACCAAGGAGTAAATTGAAGCAGTCATCCAAAACCTCCCAAGACACAAAAGTCCAGGGCCAGATGGCTTCCCAGGGGAATTCTATCAAACGTTAAAGAAGAAACCATACCTCTCCTACTAAAGCTGTTCTGAAAGATAGAAAGAGATGTAGTCCTTCCAAATTCATTCTATGAAGCCAGCATCACCTTACTTCCAAAACCAGACATGGACCCACCAAAAAGGAGAATTACAGACCAATATCCCTGATGAACATGGATGCAAAAATTCTCAACAAGATCCTAGCCAATAGGATCCAACAGTGCATTAAGAAAATTATTCACAAAGTAGGGGATCCCTGGGTGGCGCAGCGGTTTGGCGCCTGCCTTTGGCCCAGGGCGTGATCCTGGAGACCCGGTATCGAATCCCACGTCAGGCTCCCGGGGCATGGAGCCTGCTTCTCCCTCTGCCTGTGTCTCTGCCTCTCTCTCTCTCTCTGTGACTATCATAAATAAATAAAAATTAAAAAAAAAAAAAAACAAAGTAGGATTTATCCCCGGGACACAAGGCTGGTTCAACTCTCGTAAAACAATCAATGTGATTCATCATATCAGCAAGAGAAAATCCAAGAACCATATGATCCTCTCATTAGATGCAGAGAAAGCATTTGACAAAATAAAGCATCCATTCCTGATCAAAACACTTCAGAGCGTAGGGATAGAGGGAACAATCCTCGACATCTTAAAAGCCATCTATGAAAAGCCCACAGCAAATATTCTCAATGGGGAAGCACTGGGAGCCTTTCCCCTAAGATCAGGAACAAGACAAGGATGTCCACTCTCACCACTGCTATTCAACGTAGTATTGGAAGTCCTAGCCTCAGCAATCAGACAACAAAAAGACATTAAAGGCATTCAAATTGGCAAAGAAGTCAAACTCTCCGTCTTCGCCGATGACATGATACTCTTCTAAGAAAACCCAAAGCCCTCCCCCAAGAAGATTACTAGAACTCATACAACAATTTGGTAGCATTGCAGGATACAAAAATTACTGCCCAGAAATCAATGGCATTTCTATACACTAATGAGACTGAAGAAAGAGAAATTAAGGAGTCAATCTCATTTACAATTGCACCCAAATCATAAGATACCTAGGAATAAACCTAACCAAGGAGGTAAATGATCTATACCCTAAAAACTATAGAAAACTTCTGAAAGAAATTGAGGAAGACACAAAGAGATGGAAAAATATTCCATGCTCATGGATTGGCAGAATTAATATTGTGAAAATGTCAATGTTACCCAGGCAATGTACACGTTTAATGCAATCCCTATCAAAATACCATGGACTTTCTTCAGAGAGTTAGAACAATTTATTTTTTTTTATTTATGATAGTCACAGAGAGAGAGAGAGGCAGAGACACAGGCAGAGGGAGAAGCAGGCTCCATGCACCGGGAGCCTGACGTGGGATTCGATCCTGGGTCTCCAGGATCATGCCTTGGGCCAAAGGCAGGCGCCAAACCACTGCGCCACCCATGGATCCCTAGAACAAATTATTTTAAGATTTGTGTGGAATCAGAAAAGACCCCGAATAGCCAGGGGGATTTTAAAAATGAAAACCATATCTGGGAGCATCACAATGCCAGATTTCAGGTTGTACTACAAAGCTGTTATCATCAAGACAGTGTGGTACTGGCACAAAAACACACATAGGTCAATGGAACAGAATAGAGAACCCAGAAGTGGACCTTGAACTTTATATTCAACTAATATTTGATAAAGGAGGAAAGACTATCCATTGGAAGAAAGACAGTCTCTTCAATAGATGGTCCTGGGAAAATTGTACATCCACATGCAGAAGAATGAAACTAGTCCACTCTCTTTCACCATACACAAAGATAAACTCAAAATGGATGAAAGATCTAAATGTGAGACAAGAGTCCATCAAAATCCTAGAGGAGAACACAGGCAACACCCGTTTTGAACTTGGCCACAGCAAGTTTTTGCAAGGTACATCCATGAAGACAAAAGAAACAAAAGCAAAAATGAACTATTGTGACTTCATCAAGATAAGAAGCTTTTGCACAGCAAAGGATACAGTCAACAAAACTAAAAACAACCTTCAGCATGGGAGAAGATATATGCAAAAGACGTATCAGATAAAGGGCTAGTTTCCAAGATCTATAAAGAACTTCTTAAAATCAACACCAAAGAGACAAACAATCCAATCATGAAATGGGCAAAAGACATGAACAGAAATCTCACAGAGGAAGACATTCACATGGCCAACATGCACATGAAAAAATGCTCTGCATCACTTGCCCTTAGGGAAATACAAATCAAAACCACAATGAGATACCACCTCACCAGTGAGAATGGAGAAAATGAACAAAGCAGGAAACCACAAATGTTGGAGAGGATGCGGAGAAAAGGGAACCCTCTTACACTGTTGGTGGGAATGTGAACTGGTGCAGCCACTGTGGGAAACTGTGTGGAGGTTCCTCAAAGTGTTAAAAATAGACCTGCCCTATGACCCAGCAATTGCAGTGTTGGGGATTTACCCCAAATATTCAGATGCAATTCAACGCTGGGACACCTGCACCCCGATGTTTATAGCAGAATGCCCACAATAGCCAAACTGCGGAAGGAACCATGGTGTCCATCGAAAGATGAATAGATAAAGAAGATGTGGTTTATGTATACAATGGAATATTACTCAGCCATTAGAAACGACAAATACCCAACATTTGCTTCAAAGTGGATGGAACTGGAGGGTAGTATGCTGAGTGCAGTAAGTCAATCAGAGAAGGACAGTGTATGTTCTCATTCATTTGGGGAATATAAATGATAGTGAAAGGGAATATAAGGGAATGGAGAAGAAACGTGTGGAAAATATCAGAAGGGGAGAGAGGTCATAAAGACTCCTAACTCTGGGAAAAGAACTAGGGGTGCTGGAAGGGGAGGAGCGTGGGGGTGGGGGTGAATGAGTGACGGGCACTGAGGGGGACACTTGACGGGATGAGCACTGGGTGTTATTCTGTATGTTGGTCAATTGAACACCAATAAAAAATAAATTTGGGATCCCTGGGTGGCACAGTGGTTTGGCGCCTGTCTTTGGCCCAGGGTGCGATCCTGGAGACCCGGGATTGAGTTCCGACATCGGGCTCCCAGTGCATGGAGCCCGCTTCTCCCTCTCCCTCTCTCTGTGTCTCTGCCTCTCTCTCTCTCTCTCTCACTGTGTGCCTATCATAAGTAAATTAAAAATATAAAAACAAACAAAAATAAATTTATTTAAAAAAAGACCAAACAACTAAATATTTATGCTGCCAACATGGGAGTACCAAAATATAGAAAACAATTAACAACAAATGTACAGGAACACACTGATAATAATACAATGATAGGGGATTTTAACACCCACTTATGCCAGGGACCAATCGTCTATGCAGAAAATCAACAGAGGAACAATAGCCTTGACACACTGGACCACAGGGACTCCACAGATATAGTCTGAACATTTATTCCTAAACCAGAATACACATTCCTTTCAAGTACACATGGACATTCTCCAGAATAGATCATATCATGGGCCACAAATCAGCACTCAACAGGTACAACAGGTACAAGAAGTTTGGTATCACACCATGTACATTTTCGGACCACGAGGCTATGAAACTCGAAGTCGACAGTAAGAAAAAATTTGGACAGACCAAAAATTCATGGAGATTATGAACATCCTACTAGAGAATGAATGGAGCAACCAGGAAATTAAAGAGGAAATTTAAAACAAATGAAAATGAAAACATGTTTCTTCAAACCTCTAGGATGTAGCAAAGACAGTCCTTAGAGGGAAGTAGATAGCAATACAGTCCTACCTCAAGAAACAAGAAGTCTCCAATACACAACCCAACACTACACCTAAAGGAGCTGGAAAAGGAATAGGAAACAAAGCCTAAAGCCTACAGAAGAAGGGAAAAATAAAGATGAGAGCAGAAAAAAACAATACAGAAACAACAAAACAGTAGAATGGAATAATGAAACTAAGAACTGGTTCTTCAAAATAACTAAGAAAATGGATCAAGCCCTAGCCAGCCTTATCAACGAGAAAAGAGAAAACCTAAATAAACAAAAGCACAAATGAGAGAAGAGAGATCACAATCAACACCAGAAAAATAAGACAATTATAAGGGAATACTATGAAAGATTATACACTAACATACTGGGAGACCTGGAATAAATGGACAAATCCCTAGAAATGTATAAACGAGCAAAACTGAAATAGGAAGAAATAGAAAATGTGAACACACCCATAACTAGCAAAGGAATTGAATCAGCAAGGCACCTGGGTGCCTCAGTGGTTGAGCATCTGCTTTGGCTCAAGTCATGATCCCGGGTTCCTGGGGAATCATGTCCCACATCAGGCTCCCTGCATGGAGCCTCATTTTCCCCCTGCCTATACCCCTGCCTCTCTGTGTCTCGCATGAATACATAAATAAAATCTTTAAAAAAGAAAAAAGATAAATGATGAGAAAGGACCCAAATAAAATCACAAATGAGATAAGAGAAATAACAACCAAAACTAGAGAAATACAAACATTTATAAGAGAACATTATGAAAAATTATATGCCAGCAACCTAGAACCTGGAATAAATAGATCAATTCCTGGAAATATATAACATACCAAAAATGAAAAAGGAAGAAATAAGAAACTTGAACAGACAGACAACCAGCAGAGAAATTGAATCAGCAATCAAGAATCTCCCAACAGGAGACGCTTAGATCAATAGAATAGAATGGAATGGAATGCCAAAACAAGATACAAACCTGTAACTCTATGATCCATTAATCGACAACAAGGCAGGAAGGAATATCCAATGGCACAAAGACAGTCTCTTCAACAAACCCTAACCCTGACCCCAGGATAAGAACAAATGGTGTTGGGAAAACCAGGCAGCCACATGCAGAAGAATGAAACGGGACCACTTTCTTACACCATATATATAAAAAATAAATTCAAAATGGATGAAAGACCTAAATGTGAGACCTGAAACCATACAAAGAAGAAAAGATAGGCAGCAACGTCTTTGACATTGGCCATTGGATCTTCTTTCCAAATATGCATCTGAGGTGAGTGAAACAAAAGCAAAAATCCCATTGGAGTTCATCAAATTGAAAAGCTTCTGCAAAGTGAAGGAAACAAGCAACGCTAAAATGCAACATACAAAATGAGAGGAGATATTTGTAAACAACACATCCAATAAAGAGTTAGTATGCAAAATACGTAAAGCAAATATAAATCTCAGCATCCTAAACACAAATTATCCAACTGCAGATGGGCAGAAGACATGAATGGACTTTGTCTCTGACAAGACATCCAGATGGCCACCAGACACCGAAAGACACTCAGCGTCACTCATCATCAGGGAAATACAAATGAAAACTACAATAAGATGTCACCTGACAGCCGTCAGAATGGCTAAAATTAGCAACAGAAGAAACAACAGGTGTTGTTGAGGCTATAGAGAAGTGGAGCCCCCTTACACTGTTGGTGGACATGCGAACAGGTGCAGCCACTGTGGAAAACACTGTGGGGGGTCCTAGAGACTTTAAAAATAGGGGATCCCTGGGTGGTGCAGCCGTTTGGCGCCTCCCTTTGGCCCATGTCGGGATCCTGGTGACCCGGGATCGAATCCCACATTGGACTCACAGTGCACGGAGCCTGCTTCTCCCTCTGCCTGTGTCTCTGCCTCTCTCTCTGTGACTATCATAAAAATAATTTGAAAAAAGAAGTTAAAAATAGAGCTACCCTACGATTCAAAAATTAAACAGCTAGGTATTTACCCCGAGGATACAAAAGTAGTTTAGTAGATTCAAAGAGGGACACGCAGCCCAGTGTTGGTAGCAGCATTATCAACAATAGCCAATCTGTGGATACAGCCCAAATGTCCATCAACAGATGAACGGGCAGAGACGATGTGGTAAATATACACACTGCGACATCACTGGGTCATCAGAAGGGATGAAATGAAGCCATTTACAATGACGTGGGAGAATTGTAAAGACTTATGCTAAATGAACTCAGTCAGTCAGAGAAAGATACCACATACCATACAATTGCATTCACATGTGAATTTTAAGAAACCAAACAAACTGGCAAAGGGGCGGAGCAGGGGGGGGATGAGAGAAGCAAACCAAGATACACACTCTTAACCACAGAGAATAAACTAATCAATACCAGAGGAAGGTGGGGGGGAAGGGGAATCAGGGGTTTGGGATAGTGGAAGTCACCTCTGACCACTACCAGGCGTTGTATCCAAGGGTTGAATCACTACGCGGTAAACCTGAAACTATATCATACTGTGTTTACAAACAGGAATTCAAGTAAAACTTTAAAATAATAATTGTTAGTATAGAGGAAACATGTGCACACAAGTGATAAAATCAGAAAGGCAACTGAAAATCCAAACAAAGAGTCTTTAGAGCCACAAATCCACTCCTTAGCTCAGCTCAGGAGAATCCTGCCATGCCTATTCTCACCACAGCAGAAGCCTGGATTTTGATTCTCTGGGGAGACCACTGACTTGGTGGAGTCAGGCTATCTTTGAAACCAAAACCTAAATAGAGTGCATAAAACTAAACTGCCCAAGATGCTAGGAGTCCCACTGCAGGCACATGCCAAGACCCAAACTCTACCCATACACAGACATAAGCCTAACCCTACACTTCAGCCTAATGTTAACCTAACCCTTCAACAAAAACTATCACTAATCAAAAACCAAACACAAACCCCAAGACCGAAACACATTCACTGAACCTTCCTGCCAACCCTCACCCTAACTCCTAAACCTATTCTAAACCCTTAACCCTGATCCTTACCTTAAATCTAACCCTAACTTTACCTTAATGTACTCAAATCCTATTCCTAACCTTAACCTGTACCCTAACCCTAACCCTCTAATACTAATCCTATCTCATACCACAAAGTGTACCCTAACCCTACCCTAAAAGAAATCCTTAACCCACTGCCTAACCCTCCCTTACCGTTTTCCAAAACCGTACCCTGACCCTGACATGACCCTAACCATAACCCCTAATCAAACACTAACCCTAACCCTAGCCCTAACCCCTATCCTAAACCTAACCCTTGCCCTAACCCTAAACCTAGCCCTAACTTTAACTCTAAACCCTAACCCTAACTCACACCCTAACCCCTAACCCTAACTGCAAACCTAGCCCAACCATAACTCACACCCTAACCCCTAACCCTAACTGCAAACCTAGCCCAACCATAACTCTAACCATAACCCAAACCCCAACTCCTAACCTCCTGCCATAATCCCTAAAGTCTAAACCCTAACCCTAACTCTAATTCCTGTCCCTAATCCAAACCCCGATCCTAACTCCTAACAACTGAACCTTACCCTTATC
Source organism: Canis aureus (assembly GCF_053574225.1). Taxonomy (NCBI): domain Eukaryota; kingdom Metazoa; phylum Chordata; class Mammalia; order Carnivora; family Canidae; genus Canis; species Canis aureus. The sequence goes on along the minus strand of NC_135632.1, from coordinate 52,919,122 downwards.
CCTCACCCTAACCTCTAATCCATAACCATAAGCATAATCACTAACACCTAACATCTAACCTAAGACTAACCACCAACTGCCTCCCCTCCCCTGACCCTATCATTCATTCTACCCATTCACTTACCCTGTGGTTCTGAGTAGTCCCTTCTGACATGGACGTGGCCCCCAACGGCACCTCCAGAGTCCTCCAGGGGGTCCTGAGGAAGCCGGGCTCCTGTGAGTGGGGACGTGGCCTCACGTGTTCCTGAGTCATAGTCAGCGGGTCCTGAGGACGCCGGGTCTCCTGTCAACCTGGATTATGCCTCACAACCTCTGGAAGCCTCACAGCAGGTTCTCAGGATGCCAGAGGCTCCTGTCAGCCTTGACATGGACCCACGTCCCCTGAAAACTCACCGCGGGTCCTGAGGAGGCTGTGGGTTCCTGTCAGCCTAGATGCAGCCCTGTGTGTCCCGAAGCCAAAGTGCAGGTCCTGAGGAGGATGTGGCCCCCCATTTCCCTCAGCCTCACCATAAGACTTGAGGAGGATGGGGGCTCCTGTCAGCACGGACGTGGCCCCAAAATTCCCAATCCTTCACAGTGCGTCCTGAGAAGGCCGGAGACTCCTGTCAGTGTGTATTCAGCATCCACATCTTCCTTAGGCCTCACCTCAGGCTCTGACAAGGCTGGGGTCTTCTGTCTGCATGGACGCATCCCCATATTTCCCAAAGTCTACACCAGGGGTCCTGAGGACATCAGCGTCCTGTTGTGTGGACGTGCCCCCACATCCTCTCAAAGCGACACGGCAGGTTCTGAATTGGCCCGGGCTCCTGTCACTGTGGATGTGGCCCCCAGCTTCCAGAAGCCTCAACTTATGTCCTGAGGGGCCAGTTAGCTCCTGCTAGAGTGGACGCAGCACCACATCTTTCAGAAGCCTCCCCGCATGACCTCAGGTGGCCCAGGGGCTCCTGTCAGTGTGGATGCGGACCCATATCTTACTGAAGCCTCCCCGCGGGTCTTGAGGCAGCCCAGGGGCTCCTGTTAGGGTGGGTGCGGGCCCACAATTTCCTGAAGCCTCCCGCAGGGCCTGAAGCGGCCCAGGGTCTCCTGTCAGGGTGGATGTTGGCCCACATCTTCCTGAAGCCTCACTGTGTGACCTGAAGAGACCGGGGCTCCTGTCAGCGTGAACGCTGCCCAATATCCCCCTGAAGACTCCGCACAGTTTCTGAGGAGGCTGTGGCTCATCAGCATGCACATGTCCCCACGTCTTCCTCAGGCCTCCCCAGCACAGGCTGGCTCCTGTTAGTGCAGGCAGCGGAGGCCTACTGCGCATGCGTCCCCCTTGTGCAGTTCCTGGGCTCAGGCGCCCCCTGCGGGATGCTCAGTCGCTACAGGAGGCTGTGCAGGAGGCAGCGTGCCCGTCCCCGGGCCCACCTCTGCCTCCTTCCAGGCTTAGCTGTGGCCTGTTATCTTCGGAAACGTCTGACTGAAAAGGAGCCCAACACCCAGCTTCCCAAAAAATACTTAAGAAGAAGGAATTGGAGCCCAAAGGACACGAAATGAAATGCGGACCAGACTTTTACCACATCCTGTAAAACTCACTCAACCCTCTTCCACTGTGGGCGGGACCGCGGGCTGGTGCAGCCACCCTGGAAACAGTGTAGAGGCTCCTCAGGAAGTTACAAATAGAGCCGCCCTGCGACCAGCAGGTGTACGGCCTGGAGCTCACTCCGAAGATACAGATGCAGTGAGACGTGGGACAACTGCACCCAATGTCCACAGCAGTGGGGTCCACATTGCCACACTGTGGGAGGAGCCTCGGTGCCCTGTGGCAGATGATGGATAAAGAGGATGGGAGATAGATGATGGTCATAGAGAGAGGAATGGTACTCAGCTATCAAAGAGAAGGAAATCTTGCCGTTTGCAATGTCATGCATAGAAATAGAGGGATCATCCTAAGTGAAATAGGTCTGAAAAGAGAATGACCGTGTGGTGTCATTCATAGGTGGAATTAAAGAAGCAAAGCAGAACATCTGTGAAGGGAAGGAAAAACAAATAAGATGAACACAGATGCAGGAAATACAGACTCTTAATTATAGGAAACAAACTGAGTGTCCCTGCAGGGGAGAGGACGAGGGGGGGGGAGAGCGGATAACAGGGGACCAGCATGAAGGAGGGCATGTGATGTCACGAGCACTGCGGTTATCTCCAACTGGTGAATCCCTGAATTCTTCCTCTGAAAGTATAATACACTATACATTAATTATTTGTGTTTAAATTAAATTAAGTTAAAAAATCAGTAGTATCAGAGCACGTTTCCTTCTGGACTCTCTGTTCTGCTCCTTCAGCTTATGCTGGGACCAACCTTCGTGGGTCTGGTTTGTTTAAGTAGGCATCAGACCTCGTCCATGGACCAGCCCAGGGCTAGAACTCACGACCCTGAGATCAGGGCCGGAGGTGAGGTCAGGAGTCGGATGCTTAACTGACAGAGCCAGGTGGGATCCCGAGGACAGCACTGCTTTATCCTGTGTCTCTGTGACATCGTTTGAAATAGGAAAGTGCTACGTCCTGCTCTGTCCTGCTTCTCCAATACTGATTTGCTGTCCGGGGTCATTTGTGGGGGCGGAGGGATGTTACAGGGTTTTTTTTTCCTATTTATAGGATCTGCCATGATGATTTGACAGGAATGACATTGAAACTGAGGGTGGATTCAGGAACTGCGGACATTTTCACAAGATGAGAATCCCACCCCACGAGCCCAGGACGGCCTCCCAGAGCCTGGTATGGCTCAGTGCACAAGACTTGTGCTCCTTTGGTTCAGTCTCATTATTTATTCTCCTTGATGCTCCTGAGAAGGGCTCCACGTCCTTCCTTTCCTTCCTGAGTGCTCATTGTCGGGACACAGCAAGGCTACTCTGCTTTGTAGGGTCAGTTTGTGTCCCGTTACTTTACTGAACTCACTCCTTAGTTCTAACAGGTTTTGGTGGAGGCTCTGGGGTTTCCTGTTTCTAGTACCGCGTCTTCAGCAAATAGGGACAGTGTGACGTCCCCCTTCCAGGTGTGGAACCTTTGCTATTTACAGCTTAATGTCCTAGAAAGCCCCACAATTGAATCAAAACTGAGCCCAGGCCAAGGGCAGGAAGCCCCTATTAGAATGAGAAGAGGGCTCAATGCCCTTGAAGGCCCCATATCAAAATGTAAACAGAACTTGATGAATTGCTCCAGCCCTTCTTGAGGTCCCCAAGACCAGCCCTTAAAACTAAGCTAAAACCTACCTCGGGTCCAAGTCCCTGATCTGCAATGTCGGGTATACTTGGACACAAGATCGAGCTTGTAAATAATCCCTCGTGTGTTTGCATCGGAATCGGCTTCTTGGTGGTTTCTCATATTCGCAATCTTGGGCACAACAGTCTGAGATAAAAAACAAAACCAAAAGAAACTCAGACGCAGGCAGAGTGAAAGCAGGGTTCTGAGAGAAGCGGCAGGGAACCGGGGGCTTGGCGGCTCTCCTGTGGTGGGCCTGCAGACTGGGGGGCGGAATCCTCAGTCCTAGAGCCAGAGGACCAGCGTCCCCACCGCCTCCCCCCCATCAGACCCGAGTCTCAGGGAGCAGCACAACACTGCCCGCTGGAGGCCAGAGGTGCTGATGCCCACCCCGTCACTGATCCCCGCAGGTGCATCTCCCAGGCAGATGTACACCTGACAATCAGCGCCACATCCCATCCCCAGACACCACACAGACCACTCACTGCCACCAAGTTGTCAGACCACAGAGACCCGGAGAGGAGGCCCGGAGACACATTTGCCTCTCACAAAACTTGCGCCCCTATCGAACGAAATCCTTTGAAGCGAAGCTTACAGAAGGTCTGCATGTGGGATGTTCAAGTCCTAAGCTCAAACCAAAGGAGTGTGCATGCCTTGGAGACAGCTGTCCGCTGGGAGCCAAATTGACAAGGCAGACACTTGGTTCTCACTCCGCCACACTCGCGCATACAATGAAATGCTGTGGAAGCGGAACGTACAGGCAGTCAGGATGGGGGAGGTACAGGCCATAAGCTCAACTCTCAGAAGTGTGTATGCTTTGCAAGCCGATGACTGCTAGACACTTATCGAGATGAGGAATACCCGAGCGACACTCTAATTGAACAAGGACGTTGGCAATCACTATATTGAACTCAGATACACGTGTACAGTCCTGACACTTCCACTCGCATTTCTCCAACCTCTTTTAGCACCTAATGTAAGGAAGTTAGCAGCTATGACTATGGGTAGGCAGGATGCAGGAGGGTCCTGTCTTGAGCTCAGCTCTCACAAGAGACAATGCCTAGAAGCCCGCTTTCAACTAGCTGTGTTCTAATGGCCGTGAGACCATAGCAGTCTTCTAACTCAGGAGGTTTGAAGAATACCACTCTACTGCACCTGGAGACACCTTCCAGGCCTGCATGATTCCACTTGTGTCTCACAAGCTTCTGACAAACGTCTCTGGTGAAGATGTTCAAAACTCATTCTACAGGCAGTGTGGAACTGTGAGGGACTGGGTGTGAGCTCAACTCTCAGGAGAGAGATGCTTTTGGACTCAGGGTTCAGCTAGCTTCTCACGTATGAAACTTAGTATGTAGCACCTGTCTAAGACAGGAATTACTAGGAAATTGCTGGATTGAGCTTGGAGGCACTACTCTTGTGTGCCGGGACTTTCCACTTACCTCTCACAACACTTCAGTCACGCATCGAGCCTAGGCCTGTTAGCAGCGAAGTGTACCTGCAGGCAGGATGTGGGAAGTACAGGCCAAAAGCTCAACTCTCAGAAGTGTGCATGCTTTGCAGGCCGATGTCTGCTAGACAGTTATCGAGGCAAGGTATACCCGAGCTACACTCTAATTGAACAAGGACGTTGGCAATCGTTGTATTGAACTCAGATACACGTGAGTACAGGCCTCATGCTTCCACATGCATTTCTCACAACCTCTCCCAGCACCTAATATAAGGATGTTAGCAGCTATGTCTACAGGCCGGCAGGATGTGGGAGGGTCCTGTCTTGAATTCAGCTCTCAAAAGGAAGCATGCCTCGAAGCCGAAAGTCAGGAGGTTCATGAATACCGCTCTACTGCACCTGGAGACACAACCATTGAAGCCTTCGACTTGCCCCCTGCATCCCATGAGCTTCTGGCATACATCTCTAGTGAGGATGTTCAAAACTCTATCTGCAGGCACTGTGGAACTGTGAGGGACTGCGTGGGGTCTCACCTGTCAGAATCAAGTTCCCCTGGACACTGCGTTCAACTAGCTTCTCTTGTATAGAAGTAGTAGCAATGTATGAGAGGAATTCCTCGGTAGTCGCTGGATTGAGTTTCAAGACACTTGTCTCCTGGCCTGCACCTTCCAATTGCCTCTCACACCACTTCTGTCATGCAATGAACCTAGGCCTGTTAGAAGCGAAGTGTACATGCAGTCAGTGTGGGACCCAGGAAATTTCTTTTTATTTATTTATGATAGTCACACAGCGAGAGAGAGATAGAGAGGCAGAGACATAGGCAGAGGGAGAAGCAGGCTCCATGCACCGGGAGCCCGACGTGAGATTCGATCCCGGGTCTCCAGGATCGCGCCCCTGGCCAAAGGCAGGCACTAAACCACTTCGCCACCCACGGATCCCGGGACCCAGGAAATTTAACAAAAATCCCCTACTCCTGGAGAAGCAGAGCAGGACTGATTTCATTTTGTGCTACACCTGTCACCTCCTGTATGACCCCTACATAACCTGCTTATTGCTTAAGATGCTGCCCCACCCTAGTCAAGCTTTTGGGCACACTCTACTCAGAAATCGGCCCATAACAATGTAACCCTGCTTTGTGCCCACCAAAACTGCGCGCCAATTCTGACCAAAGTAATAGGCCAGCTCAAATGGATACTATAGGGTAAGATGTAATTCAATAAACCACCTGCGTGTGGACCGACATGACTGTGCAACTTTCTGTGTATCCCATGGGCCACTGGCCCCTATAAAGCTGCTATGCCTCTTAGTCTCGGGGTCCAAGTCCCTGCTCCGCTGTGTCGGGTATACTTAGACCCACGCTCCAGCTTGTGAATAAACCCTCTTGTGTTTGCATCGGTGTCGGCTTCTCGGTGGTTTCTAGGATTCACAATCTTGTCCACAACATTTGGGGGCTCGTCCGGGATCTGAGAGACCTCCAGGACCTTATCCAGAGGATTTCACGCATGGTGAGTGCACTCAACTTTTTCCACCTTTTGCGCGCATATTCTCTAAGAGCTCTAACCTGTAGGAATTCCAATCTGTATTAGGTCAGCATTGGCTTAGGCGGATACGCTGGTGGGCCATCAACCGGGGGTCTTGAGGAGACGTCCCTTGCCCCTGCCTGGAGGATGGAGGTCCTATCTGTAAGGAGGATGGAGGTCCTCATCTGTATGGAGGATGAGCGTCCTCATATGTAAGGAGGATGGGGTCCTCATCTGTATGGATGACGGGGGTCCTCATCTGTATGGTGGACGGGGTCCTCATCCGTAAGGAGGACGGGGGTCCTCCTCTGTATGGAGGACGGGGGTCCTCATCTGTAAGGAGGACGGGGGTCCTCATCCATAAGGAGGACAGGGGGTCCTCATCCGTAAGGAGGACGGGGGTCCTCATCTGTAAGGAGGGCTGGCTGCCAGCCCTTCGGATTACTTTCTGTCTTGTCTCCGCAGCCGCACTAGAACGTTTGTCTGTTACTGTGTTCTTGTTACCTGTTTGCGTGCTGGTCTGTGTTACTGTGTTCTAGTTAACTGTGTGTTTGACTGTGTTATTTGTGAACTGTCATAACTGTCTGTGCCTTGGTGTGGATGGGGGATATAATGGGGCAGATGCAAACCATACCCTTGTCTCTTATGCTCTCCCACTTCTCAGATGTTAGGGAAAGAGCTCTTATTCTGAGCATAGACATACAGAGAGAGAGATTCCAAATTTATTGCATATCAGAATGGCCAACCTTTGACGTGGGATGGCCCCGAGAAGGAAATTTTCACCTACCTATTATCTTACAGGTTAAGGCCGTGAACTTCAGGGACAAAGCAGATGGCCACCCTGACCAGATGCCCAACATCCTGGCCTGTCAGGACATGATCGAGAATTCCCCTCCTTGGCTAAAACCCGTTTATACTCCCCAAAGCACACAACTCGCCTGAAGGTAAGGAGAGACTCCGGGTCCACCGCCAGACTCTAATGGCAGGTCTCCAGGCTGCCGCGTGCAAGACTACCAATCTGGCCAAGGTCTATGATGTGAGACAGGGTAAGGATGAGAGTCCAGCAGCCTTCGTAGAGGGAGCAATAGAGGCTTTTAGGCAGTACACCCTTATGAACCCAGAAGCTCCGGAAACAAAGGCCGCAATTATGGCTTTTGTTAACCAGGCCGTTCTGAACATTAAAAAGAAATTGCAAAGAGTAGAGAGACGGGAGAGAAGAGCTTGCAGGACTTAGTGATAATAGCAGAACGAGTCTATAATAGAAAAAGTCCGGAAGAACTGCATGTTACCACCCCACACACTATTAAAGGGGTACTCAAACAGCCCCCAGACAGCTGGATCAGCAATGCCCATCTGACCCATTATCAGAGCCTACTGCTAAACCCTACCAGAATTTTATTTAAGCCACCAACATTGAATCTGGCAACGCTACTCCCTAACCCAGACTGGGACCCCCCTCTGCATGACTGTCAAGAAATTTTGGCACAGGTGTACGGAATCAGAGCTGATCTCCAGGACCAGCCACTGCCGAATGCCGATGCCACCTGGTACACGGACGGCAGCAGTTTTGTCCGAGAAGGAGTCCGATTTGCGGGGGCAGCCATACCATAACCACGGAGATGGAGACCGTCTGGGCGGAGCCATTGACAGCCTGAATGTTGGCTCAATGGGCAGAACTGATCCCACTGGCCAAGCCGCTGACCATGGGGGAAGGTAAATGAATAAACATCTACACCGACAGCAGGTACGCCTTTGCCACCACTCGCATCCACGGAGCCCTTTACAGAGAGAGAGAGAGCTTCTGACAGCAGAGGCAAAGACTGTTAAAAACAAAACGGAGATTCTTGAACTCCTGAGGGCCCTCTGGCTGCCCAAGTCCCTAGCCATCATCCACTGTCCGGGGCACCAAAAGGCAGACACACCAGTAGCCAGGGGAAACCGGCTAGCCGATTTAAAAGCAAAGGAGAAAAAAGTAAAAAAATAAAAAATAAAAGCAAAGGAGGCGTCCCTTTTGGTGACCCAGGTCTTAGCAACCACGCTACCTGATCCGGGGGAACGGACCCTGCCGGACACCCCCAACTATAGTGATGCTGACTTACACTGGATCAAACACTTGCCTATGACCCAATGATTGTGTGGCTGGTGGAGGGCCACAGACTCCAGCATCATCTTGCCAGAGGAACTGGGACGGCGAGTCCTATCCAAAACGCATCGGAGTACTCACACGGGAACAAGGAAGATGGAAGACCTCATACGACATGCAAAGATCACTATTAAAGACTCTCGAGCAAAGATCGAGCAGATCGTGGCAAGCTGCCACTCATGCCAGTTAACTAATGCCACCGTCCATGGATCTAACCCAGGCACCTGGCTCCGGGGGGACCGCCCAGGAGCCTACTGGGAAGTGGACTTCACTGAGGTAAAACCTGGAAAATACGGATAGATACAGGTATTTACTAGTGTTTGTAGATACTTTTTCAGGATGCACAGAGGCATTTCCCACCAAACATGAAACGGCACAGACCGTGACCAAGAAACTGCTGGAAGACATCTTACCGAGGTATGGTTTTCCTGTTAAGATTGGGTCAGACAGGGATCCCTGGGTGGCGCAGCGGTTTGGCGCCTGACTTTGGCCCAGGGCGCGATCCTGGAGACCCGGGATCGAATCCCACGTCGGACTTCCGGTGCATGGAGCCTGCTTCTTCCTCTGCCTGTGTCTCTGCCTCTCTCTCTCTCTGTGACTATCATTAAAAAAAAAAAAAAAGATTGGGTCAGACAAGGGCCCAGGATTCTTCTCTAAGGTAACACAGGGAGTGGCACTAGTACTTGGGGCAGATTGGAAATTAGATTGTGCATATAGGCCCCAGAGCTCAGGACAGGTAGAGAGGATGAACAGAACATTAAAGGAGACCTTAACTAAATTAGCCCTGGAGACTGGCGGGGACTGGGTGACTCTCCTCCCCTTCGCCCTATATAGGGTGAGGAACTCCCCATATAAGATGGGACTGACTCCCTACGAGATCATGTTCGGTCTTCCTCCACCTGTTATCCCCATTTTAAAACTTGAGATGCTTGCTGAATTTGATGATCGCCAACTTCTTTTCTCCCTCCAAATGTCATGAACCCATGAGCAGATGTGGCCTAAGCTGAGGGCCCTCTATGAGACTGGGCCACCCCCGGACCCCCATCGCTATCGGCCAGGTGACTGGGTGTACGTGTGTACGTGTGGGGATATCAACACCGGACACTTCAACCTCACTGGAAGGGACCTTACACCGTGATCCTGACCACTCCCACCGCTCTCAAGGTTGACGGGATTACTCCCTGGGTCCACTACACCCACGTCCAGCCAGCTGACCCACACACCGTTCTCAAGAACTTTGTTCCAGAATGGAAAAGCCACCAGGACAAGGACAATCCCCTAAAGCTAAGAGTGCACCGTTCTCACTAATTTCGCACCTCCAAGACTCCCTAGTCTGAGGTTGTCCTTCAAAATAGAAAGGGATTAGACTTAGTCTTCTTACAACAAAGGGTGTGTGTGTGGTGGGGGGGGTTATGTGCTGCCTTAAACGTAGAATGCTGCTTCTTAGCTGGAATATAAATGGCAGCGAGAACAGCAACAAGGTTGGTTAAAATCCTGGTTTAATCATTCCACCTGGCTCACTCTAAGAGCAACCTGGACCCTTGATTGGATCCTGCATAGGATCCTCTGAAAATGGGGGGAATGTGTGACCCAGGAAATTTAACAAAAATCCCCTACCCCTGGACAAGCAGAGCAGGACTCATTCCATTCTGTGCTACACCTACCACCTCCTGTATGACCCCCACATAACCTGCTTATTGCTTAAGGCGCTGCCCACCCTAGTCGAGCCGCTGGGCACACCCTAATCGGAAATCGGCTCATAACAATGTAACCCTGCTTTGTGCCCGCCAAAACTGCACGCCAATTCTGACCAAAGTAATAGGCCAGCTCAAATGGATACTATAGGGTAAGATGTAATTCAATCGGCCACCTGCGTGTGGACCGACATGACTGTGCACCTTTCTGTGTATCCCATGGGCCACTGGCCCCTATAAAGCTGCTACATCGCCTCTTAGTCTCGGGGTCCAAGTCCCTGCTCCGCAGTGTCGGGTATATTTGGACCCATGCTGGAGCTTGTAAATAAACCCTCGTGTGTTTGCATCGGTGTCGGCTCCTTGGTGGTTTCTCATATTTGCAATCTTGGGCACAAGACCAGGGCCTGCTACCCTGACCTCCTTTCCAGGGCCACACTGACCACCCCACATGCCCTCTGTGCCCGAGGCACACAGGCACGGGGATGCGGGGAGGGGAGGAAGTGCCCCGGAACCCGGCCAGCCCAGGCCCCCAGGACAGAGGGAGCACAGACCTCCTAGGTCGCTTTGCACAGACCCTGGTGACCTGAGGCTCCCTGACTGTCACTCTGTCCCAGCCCCTCCTGGTCCGCGGGGCACAGGCTGAGTCCCAGTAAAGTCCGTGGGGTCCTGACCCTGGTGTCTGGCCGCCCCTGGTAGGCACGTGGGGAAGTCAGCTGTGTGTGTGCCTGGCGGCACCCCTGCAGGGGCTGGTTGGGGCCTGGGTGGTGCCCCCTCCTCCTCTCTGGGGGTCTCTCCAAGCCCCGTGCACAATGTTCCTGGAGACACAGAAACGGGCTGGCTGTGCATTTTCGCACCACAACAGTTTATTGAATTTGTACAGCAAACGGGCTCAGAGCCGAGGGTGCGCACCTTCCCCTGGGGAGGGAGACCTTTCTGTCCTTTAGGCGAGGGCAAGAATCACACGGGGTGGGGGGGCGGGGGCTGGAGTCCCCCACCTGGGAGCATGTGTGGACTCCGTGTGGGGGCGTGTGTCCTGAGGTTTCAGCCTGAGAGACGGTTCTGAGGACAGCAGAGCTGACCTGGACCTGCAGCTCATGGGCTCCTGCGCTGGGTCCCCGCAGGGCAGCTGGACCCCGGCCTCGGGCCCCTTGGGGCCCCAGCACCTGGAGGAGCCTGCCTCCTGCTGTGGGTGTTGGTGGGACCCACCAGCCTACCCCTGTTCTCCCCACCCTGGGGTGTCCCGGGATCCCCAGGGCTGCCCTAGGTCAGCGACCTGGATCTGTGGGGCATGCCCAGGGCCCAGGAGGACACATCCAGCTGTAGGAGGGCTCGCTCAGCCCAGAGCCAGAATCCAGGCCTGGCCAGAGCCATGGGGGGCTGGATCCCATTAGTCTTTGTGTTGGGCCTGGGGGGGGCTCAAATCACCCCAGCCCCCACAGAGCCCAGGGCCAGGCCAGCCCAGGTCCCTCTGGGTTAGGGGCTGGTGTCCTGTGCAGGGTGTGCCGCCCTCCAGGATGGACAGTGGGAGGAGGCAGGGCACAGGTCATCCTGTGTTCCACCCACCTGCACCCACCCTGTCGGGGGCTCCCGGCCTTCCCTCTTCCCTGCAACCCCTGGGTACTCTATGGGACACCAGGGCTCTGATGGGAGTAGGCTGTCCAGAGAACCCCGGGGAGGCTGAGCATGTCCCACAGGGGGCAGCTGTACTGGGTCCTTGGTGGGGGCCGATGGTGTTGGGGCAGAGGTATGATGGTGGTGGAGTGTGGGAGATGGTGTACGGGGGATGGTGTGGGGGTATAGTGTGGGTGGGGATTGTGTGGGGGTGTGAGGGGGATGGTGTAGGGGGGATGGTATGGGGCCGATGCCATGGGGGATGATGATGTAGGGGGATGGTGTGGGGGTGGGGAATGAGCAGGATGACTCGGGGTGCCTGCAGACACAGGGCATCCTCTTTCTCTAAGATGCACACGGAGATGTCTACAGATAATGACGACCTCAGTCTGGGGTTTGCTGTGACACCTGCCCCAGGGGCCCCGTATGGTCAGTGCAGGGCCCTGGCTGGACCGGGGGCATTATCTGGGGGTCATCATACTATGTATGTTTACAAATTGCAAATTGTCTCAAATGAAATGCATAGACTTTAGAAATATATAAAGCATAGAGGGTGGGTGTCACCCTGACCCGTCCAGCCCTCATCGGATCGATGTGTGTCCTGCTCCAGCCACGGCCATGCTGCCTGGCCCCCAGGTCCCCTTACTGCCCCCCCACGGCTCCCACCCCAGCCCCTTGCCTTTCAGGCGGCTGTCCCTCAACCCTTTGGAGTTCAGCTCACATGGCAACCCCTGGAGGCCCCATCCTAGTGGCCTCCTCATCCCCGAACTCCGGGTGTGGGGGCACGGGGGTCATCCCCAGCACCTTACCATGTGGCGGTGTGTTGTTGGCTGCTGTTGCTACCCCCGGCCTCAGAAGCCCCGTGTTTCCTACCCAGAAGCCCCCGGGCCTCCCCTGGGGCCCCGAACCCCCCCCCCCCCCCCGGCCCAGGAGACTCACCCGACCCCGTAGTGGTCCCAAAACATGGTGTGGCTGCTGAACGTCCTGTTGACGTCCAGGCCTATCTGCGTGATGTCCCTGGAGGAGACCAGGGCCTCCTCCTTCATATCCTGCGGGAAAACTGGGGAGGAGGAGCCGGCATCAGGGACACAGACCCCGACCTGTCACCAGCTGCCGTCCTGGGCAGGGAGCCCTGGGGCCACCATGGGAGTGTGTCCTGCTAAAACCTCCTTCCTTCCCCTGGGAGGCCGGGGATGGCGGCAGTGCGCACCATGCCCATGGGACCTCTGTGAGGGCCTGTGCCCAGCTGTTGTGGGTGGGAGGTGACTGAGGGTCAGCCTGGGTGGGAGGGGACAGGGGGTCAGCCCAGGTGGGGAGGGGACATGGGGGTGTTGTGCTCAAGATTGTGAATCCGAGAAACCACTAAGGAGCCGACACGGATTCAAACACAGGAGGGTTGATTTACCAACTCGAGCTTGCATCCAAGTATACCCGACAGGGCGGAGCAGGGACTTAGACCCCGAGGTGGGTTTTAGCTTAGTTTTGTTTTTTTGTTGTTTTGGGTTTTTTTTAGCTTAGTTTTAAGGGCTGGTCTCGGATCTCCAGAAAGGCTGGAGCAATTCCTCAAGTTCTATTTACATTTTGATATGGGGGCTTGGAGGGCATTGAGCTCTGTTCTTATTCTAATAGGGGCTTCCTGCCCTTGGCTTGGGCTCAGTTTGTTTTTTTTTTTTTTTTTTTTTTTTTTTTTTTTTTTATGATAGTCACACACAGGGAGAGAAAGAGGCAGAGACACAGGCAGAGGGAGAAGCAGGCTCCATGCACCGGGAGCCCGATGTGGGATTCGATCCCGGGTCTCCAGGATCGCGCCCTGGGCCAAAGGCAGGCGCCAAACCACTACGCCACCCAGGGATCCCTGGGCTCAGTTTTTATTGTAATGTGGGGCTTTCTAGGACATTAAGCTGTAAACTTTTGTTTTTTTTCCTGTAACTGAAGTAATGTAAATTTCAGCTCTTATTCACAGGGACCTAGGATGGCTGGACATGTGCTAACGCTGAACATAAAGTGGAATGGCCTTAATTTTCTTGGCCTCCACATGTCCCATCCTATCTAGCTCCTTCCCCCTTCCCCAGAGCTCCTAAGAGAGCAATTGCAAATGACCTCTGGTGCTAGCATGTGTTGGGGGACAGGCCCAGGGATTTGGGATCAAGAAGACCTGGAGCACGGTCGTCCTGGGTGGCTGTGCAGTGGGGCAACTGACAACTGACTTTGTACATAGAAAACCTCTCCTTTGTCTTTAAAAGATGAAGAGCGATTCAAAGCATTTTTTCTCTGCCCATCTGATTGCTCAGATTCCAATGTGAGACGTATTTCCTGTTAATAAGGATAATTTACTACTATCCGTAGTACTATGCTTAAAATATTCTGACACAAGTAGTTCAGAGGGATGAGGGTTTCTCATCAATTTCTTCACAGTTCAGTCACTCATCAGGAAATGCATCTTTATGGATTTGGAACGAACTGAGACACATTATTACCAATGGTCCTATTATTATGTGAAGGATTCTTCCCTGAGATTCTTCCCCTCTTTTTTTTTTTTTTTTTTAATTTTTATTTATTTATGATAGTCACAGAGAGAGAGAGAGACGCAGAGACACAGGCAGAGGGAGAAGCAGGCTCCATGCACCGGGAGCCCGACGTGGGATTCGATCCCGGGTCTCCAGGATCGCGCCCTGGGCCAAAGGCAGGCGCCAAACCGCTGCGCCACCCAGGGATCCCTCTTCCCCTCTTTTAACTGACACTGAAACACTGTGAACTCTTTGGAAGACAAATGTCCAGGAAATAAATGCACTTGCAATATGGTGTCTAATATAAAGGAAGTACTTTTATCTGATATTTGCTATTTATTATCCTTTCCTGCTTTTCAGGTTGAGGAGGCATTATACGTGCTCATAAGTGTTTTTCTTTCCTTCTGATATAAAATTCTTACTTTGTTCCCATTGAAGGAACTCTTTAAGAATAAGGCAAAAATTAATTAAACTATTCTAAAATGTCTTCACACTTGGAGCCTGATTCATTTATGTCAATTTTCAAAATAAATCTTATTGATTAGAAAAAAAAAACAAAGATTTATAGGGAAATTGAGAAGATAGTACAGAGAATTCTCATGCACTCGCACTCAATTTCTCCAATTATCGATATCTTATATTAGTATGGTACAAATATTAGCGAATGAATCAATATTAAAATATTCGCATTAACCAAAGACCGTACTTTATTCAGATTTCCTTTTTTTTTTTTTTTGCTAAGTTACCATCCCTCATATCACATTAAACTTGTCATCATGTTTTCTTAGGCTCCTCTGGATTTTGACAGTTTTTCAGCCTTTTCTTCTTGTTGAACTGGAACACTTTGAGAAGTATTTTGTAAAATTTCCCTTAGTTGGGACATGTCTGTTGTTTATCTCATGATTGAACTGTGATTGTGGATCATATACAGAGATATACTGCCATTTTTATTATATCATATAAAGGATAGATACTATCAACATGATTTATCAGTCTTGGGAGGCAGATGTCTGCTACCCACTCCTACATGGGAGTTAGAACCTAGCTACACTCTAATTGAAGAAGGCCGTTGGAAATCGCTGTATTCAACTCAGATACACGGGAGTATAGGCCTGATGCTTCCACGTGCTTTTCTCACAACCTCTCGCAGCACCTACCATCAGGATGTTAGCAGCTAAGTCTACAGGCAGGCAGGATGCGGGTGGGTTCTGCCCTGAGCTCAGCTCTCAAAAGGAAGCATGCCTCGAAGCCAGCTTTCTACTAGCTGCGTTTTTATGGCCAAGAGAACGTAGCAGCATTGTAAGTCAGGAGGTTCCATGTACACCGCTCTACTGCACCTGGAGACACAAGCATTGAAGCCTGCAGCTAGGCCCTTGTGTCCTATGAGCTTCTGACAAACTTGTCTAGAGAGGAGGTTCGAAATTCCATCTGAAGGCTGTGTGGAACTGTGAGGTACTGGGGGTGAGCTCAAGTCTCAGAAGCAAGTACCCATTGGACACTGAGTTCAACTAGCTTCTCATGTAAGGAACTTAGTATGTAGCACCAAACTAAGAGAGCAGTTCCTCAAAAATCTCTGGATTGGGATATGAGACACTAGTCGTGTGGGCCGGCACCTTCCACTAACCTCTCACAACCCTTCTGTCACGCATCGAGGCTAGGCCTGATAGGAGCGAAGTATATCTGCAGTCAGCATGTGGGAGGTACAGGGCATAAGTTCAACTCTCAGAAGTGTGTATGCATTGCAGGCAGATGTCTGCTAGACACTTATTGATGGGAGCTAGAACCCAAGCTACACTCTAATTGAACAAGGACGTTGGCAATCGCTGTATTGAACTGAGATAAACGAGAGTACAAGCCTGTCACTTCCACATGCTTTTCACACAACCTCTGTCAGCACCTAACATAAGGATGCCTGGACCTATGTCTACAGGCAGTCAGGATGCGGGAGGGTCCTGCCCTGACCTCAGCTCTCACAACAAAACATGCCTAGAAGCCAGGTTTCAACTAGCTGCGTTCTTACGGCAGTGAGAATGTAGCAGTATTCTGAGTCAGGAGGTTCCAAGATTACCACTCTACTGCACCTGGGGACACCTTCCAGGTCGGCATTGTTCCACTTGCGTCTCAGAATCCTCTGACAAACGTCTCTGGTGAAGACGTTCGAAAATCACTCTGCAGGCAGTGTACAACTGTGAGGGACTGAGTGTGAGCTCAACTCTCAGAAGTAAGTTGCTTTTGGACAAGGCGTTCAGCTAGCTTCTCACCTATGGAACTTAGTATGTAGCACCAGTCTAAGACAGGAATTACTAGGAAATCGCTGGATTGAGCTTGGAGGCACTACACTTCTGTGCCGGGACATTCCACTTACCTCTCACAACACTTCAGTCACGCATCGAGCCTAGGCCTTTTAGAAGCGACGTGTACCTGCAGGCAGGATGTGGGAGGTACAGGCCATAAGCTCAACTCTCAGAAGTGTGTATGCCTGGGAGGCAGATGTCTGCTACCCACTCGTACATGGTAGTTAAAACTTACCTACACTCTGAAGAAGGCCATTGAAAATCACTGTATTCAACTCAGATACACGTGAGTTCAGGTCCGACGCTTCCACATGCTTTTCTCACAACCTCTCCCAGCACCTAACATAAGGATGCTAGGACCTATGTCTACAGGCAGTCAGGATGCGGGAGGGTCCTGTCCTGACCTCAGCTCTCACAAGGAAGCATGCCTCGAAGCCAGCTTTCCACTAGCTGCGTTGTTATGGCCGTGAGAACGTAGCAGCAATGTAAGTCAGGACGTTCCGTCAATACCGCTCTACCGCACCTGGAGACGCAACCATTGAAGCTTGCAGCTTGCCCCTTGCGTCCCATGAGCTTCTTCTTTTTTTTTTTTTTTAATTTTTATTTATTTATGATAGTCACAGAGAGAGAGAGGGGCAGAGACACAGGCAGAGGGAGAAGCAGGCTCCATGCACCGGGAGCCCGACGTGGGATTCGATCCCGGGTCTCCAGGATTGCACCCTGGGCCAAAGGCAGGCGCCAAACCGCTGCGCCACCCAGGGATCCCCATCCCATGAGCTTCTGACAAACCTGTCTAGTGAGGGTGTTCGTAACTCCATGTGCAGGCAGTGTGGAACTGGGAAGGACCGCGTGTCAGCTCACCTCGCAGAAGGAAGCTCCCCAGAGTGACAGCTTTCAACTAGGTACTCAGGTTTGGAAGTTAGTATGTAGCTCCCTTCTGACGGAGGAATTCCTCCGAAGTCGCTGGATTGAGCTAAGAGACACTTGCCTCTCACAAAACTTGTGTCCCGGAAAAAAAAAAAAAAAAAAAAAAAAACTTGCGTCCCGTATCGAACGAAATCCTTTGGAAGCGAGGCGTACAGGCGTTCAGCATGTGGGAGGTACAAGCCATAAGCTCAATCCAAAGGAGTGTGCATGCCTTGGAGGCAGCTGTCCCCTAGCGCGAAATTGACAAGGCAGACAGTTGGTTCTCACTTCGCTACTGTCCCGCATACAACGAAATGCTGTGGAAGTAGACCGTACAGGAGTCAGGTTGGGGGAGGTACAGGCCATAAGCTCAACTCTCAGAAATGTGTATGCCTTGCAGGCAGATGTCTGCTTGCCACTCGTTCATGGGAGTTAAAATGTAGCATGACTCTAATTGAACAAGGCTGTTGGAAATCCCTGTATTGAACTCAGATACACGTGAGTACAGGCCTGACACTTCCACATGCTTTTCACGCAACCTCTTCCAGCACCTCACTTAAGGATGATAGGAGCTATGTCTACAGGCAGTCAGGATGCGGGAGGGTCCTGCCCTGAGCTCAGCTCTCACAAGAAAGCATCCCTAGAAGCCAGGTTTCAACTAGCTGCGTTTTTATGACTGTGGTGTCCTTCTAACCTAATCTATACTTGTTCACTCCAGTCCCCAACTGGGCCTCAGCTGGACCTGGTGCCTCTGGTACTTAGTTTGGCCTCACCTGGACCTGGTGACTGTGTTCCCACCTGGGCCTCAACTGGTCTTATGACTTTTGTCCCCACCTGGGCCTCACCCAGACCAGGTGACTGAGTTCCACCCTGGTCTTACCTGGACCTGGTGAATCTGGTCCCCTCCTGGGTATCACCAGGACCTGGTGACTCTGGTCCTCATGTGCGCCCCACCTGGACCTGGTGACTCTTGTACCCACCTGGGCATCATCGGGATATGTTTAGTCTGTTTCCCAAGTGAGACTCTGGAACATTTAACTTTGGTCCTCACCTGGGCCTCACCTGGACCTAGTGACTCTGTTTCCCACATGAACCTCACCTGGACCTGGTGTCTCTGCTGTTCTTCTAGCCTCACCTGTACCTGGTGACTCCAGTCCCACTCCCCCCGGGCCTCACCTGGATTTGGTGACTCTGGTCCTCAGCTTGGTTTCATCTGGACCTGGTGACTGTGGTCCCCACCTTGGCCTCACCCAGACCTGCTGACTCTGGTTCCCACCTGCGCCTCACCTGTACCTGGTGATCTGGTTCTCACATGGACCACACCTAGACCTGGTTCCCGTGCTGTCCTTCTAGACTCACCTTTAACTGGTAACTCTGGTCTCCACCTGGGCCTCACCTGGACCTGGTGAATCTGGTCCCCACTTGGTCCTCAAGTGGACCTGGTGACTCTGGTCCTGAGGTGGATATCATTGGGACATGGTTATTGTGTTCCCCACCTGGGACTCACCTCGACCTGGTAACTCTGGTCCTTACCTGGGCCTCACCTGGACCTGGTGATTCTGGTCGGCACCTGAGACTACCCTGGACCTGGTGACTGTGGTCCCCACCTGGGCCTCACTTGGACCTGGTGACTCTGATCCCCATCTGGGCCTCACCTGGCCCTGTTGACCATGGTCCTCAACTGGGCATAATTGGGACCCGGTGACTGTGTTCCACAACTGGACCTCACCTGGACCAGGTGACTCTGGTTCCCCTCTGGGTCTCACCCTGACCTGGTGACTGTGAACCCCACTTTGGCCTGACTTGGACCTGCTGACCCTGGTTCCCACCTGCACCTCACCTCGAACTGTTGACTCTGGTTCTTTCAAGGGCCTCCCCTGTACCTGGTGCTTCTGGTCCCCACCTGGGCCTCACTGGGACCTGGTGAGTGTGGTTGCCACCTGCACCTCACCTGGACATGGTGATTCTGGTCTCCACCGGAGCCTCACCCATACCTGTTGACTTAGGTCCCCACGTGGAGCTCACTTGGACCTGGTGATTCTGGTCCTTGCCTGGTCCTCACCCGGACCTGGTGACTCTGTCCGGGTGTTGGGCTCCATTTCAGTGAGACGTTTCCGAAGCTCACAGGCCTCAGCTGGAGCCTGGAAGGAGGCAGGTGCGGCCCCAGGGACGGGGACGCCGCCTCCTGCACGGCCTCCTGCAGTGCGTAAGTGTCCCGCAGATGGCGCCCGACTCCAGGCCCCGCCCAAGGAGCGTGCATGCGCAGTAAGCCTCCTCCGCCTGCACTAACAGGAGCCCGCCTGTGCTTGTGAGGCCTGAGGAGGACGTGGGGTCGCGTCCACGCTGATGAGCCCCAGCCTCCTCAGGACCCGCGGGGAGGCTTCAGGAAGATGTGGTGCCGCGTCCACTCTGGCAGGAGCTCCCGGGCTCCTCAGGACCCAAGTTGAGGCTTCTGGAAGATGGGGGCCACATCCATGATGACAGGAGCCCCGGCCTCCTCAGAACCCACAGTGAGGCTTCGGGAGGATGTGGGGCCACGTCCACACTGACAGGACGCTGACCTCCTCAGGACCCCCGGTGTAGACTTCGGGAAATATGGGGATGTGTCCATGCGGACAGAAGACCCCAGCCTTGTCAGGGCCCGTGGTGAGGCCTAAGAAAGATGTGGGGACCGCATCCACACTGACAGGTCTCCGGCCTCCTCAGGACCCCCTCTGAAGTTTTGGGAAGCTTTGGGGCCACGTCCATGCTGACAGGAGCCCCCAACCTCCTCAGGTCTTATGGTGAGGCTTGAGAAAAATGTGGGGCAACATCAACATTGACAGGACCCCCGTCCTCCTCAGGACATGCACTTGGCTTCGGGACATATGGGGCTGCGTCTATGCTGCCAGGAGCCCACAGCCTCCTCAGGACCCGCAGTGAGTTTTCGGGGGGGCGTGGGGCCATGTCCAGGGTGACAGGAGCCCCCGGCCTCCTGAGGACCTGCTGTGAGGCTTCCAGAGGATGTGAGGCATAGTCCACAGTGACAGGAGCCCCGTCGTCCTCAGGACCCGCTGACTATGACTCAGGAACACATGGGGCCGCGTCCGCACTCACAGGAGCCCGGCTTCCTCAGGACCCCCTGGAGGACTCTGGAGGCGCCGTTGGGGGCCACGTCCACCTCAGAAGGGACTACTCAGAACCACAGGGTAAGTGAATGGGTAGAATGAATGGTAGCATCAGGGGAAGGGAGGCAGTTAGTGGTTAGGGTTAAGTCAGATGTTAGGGGTTAGTGATTAGGCTTATGGTTACAGATTAGAGGTTAGGGTGAGGGATAAGGGTAAGGGTCAGTGGTTAGGAGTTAGGATGGGGGTTAGGGATTAGGGAAAGGGGTTAGGGTTAGGGACAGGATTTAGAGTTAGGGTTAGGGTTTAGGCTTTAGGGATTAAGGCAGGAGGTTAGGAGTTGGGGTTAGGGTTATGGTTAGAGTTAGGGTTGGGCTTAGGTTTGCAGTTAGGGTTAGGGGTAGAGGCAGGCTCCCCAAAGGGAGGGCGATGTGGGACTCGATCCTGGGATCCCAGGATCACACCCTGAGCCGAAGGCAGATGCTCAACCACTGAGCCACCAGGTGTCCCCCAGGGTTTGGTTTCAAATCTAGTTTGTCTGATATAAGTACGGGTCCTCCAGCTTTCTTTTGCTGTCCATTAGTGTGATAGATGATTTTCCATCCCCTGGCTTTCAATCTGCTGGTGTCTATAGGTCTAAGGTGAGCATCTTGTAGGCAGCATACAGATGGATCTTGTTTTTTTAATAAAGATTTTATTTAAGAGAGAGAGAGAGAGGCAGAAAATTAGGCAGAGAGAGAAGCAGGCTCCCCACCAGGAGCCCAGTATGGGACTCAATCCCAGACTCCAGGATCACACCCTGAGTCAAAGGCAGAGGCTCAACCCCTGAGCCACCCAGGCATCCCGGATCATGTTTTTTAAGCCACTCTGATACCCTATATCTTTTGATTGGAGCATTTAGTCTATCAGCATTCAGAGTGATTACTGAAAGATATGAACTTAGTGCCTTTGTGTTACCTGTAGAGTTGGTGTTGCTGGTGATGTTCTCTGGTCCTTTCTAGTTTTTTGCTTTTGGTCTCTTTTTTTCCCCCACTAGAAGAGTCCCTCTTAAAATTCCTTACTTGACTGGTTTAGTGGTCATGAACTCCTTAATTTTTTGCCTGTCTGAGAAACTCTTTATCTCTCCTTCTATGCTGAATGACAGCCTTGCTGAAGAAAGAATTCTTACAAATTGAACTCCAATTTAAAAAAAATTAAAAACATAAAATAAATTTTTGCTATTATGATTGAGGAAAATGGCATTTTATGTTCAGAAATTTTTAATTTCTTCCTAGGGAGATTAAATAAATTTTGATGATTATTAAAAAAAAAAAAACAAAAGAAAGAATTCTTGGCTGCATACTTTTCCCATTCAGCATATTGAATATTTCCTTCCACTTCCTTCTGGCTTGCCAAGTTTGTGGACAGATCTGCTGCAAACTGATTCATCTTCCCTTGTAGGTTAAGGACTACCTCCCCCATGCCCCACCTCCACTGCTTTCAGGATTCTTTTCTTGTCTGTGTATTTTGTGACTTTGACTCTGAGGTGCCTGGGTGATGGTCAGCTTCTGTTGAATTTATTGGGAGTTCTCTGTCTCTCGATTTCAGTGTCTGTGTCCTTCCTCAGGTTATAGAAGTTTACATAATTCATTCAAATAAAACTTCTACCCCCTTTTTTCTCTCTTCATCTTCTGAGTCTCCTATGATATGAATGTTATTGTTTTAATAAGTGGCTGAGTTCCCTCAGTCTGCCTCTGTGGTCTATAACCTTTCTTGTTTTTAAGGCTTCCACTTGGGACTGCATCTCAGTTATAGCACTTTTAACGTTGGCCGGACTAGATTTTAGTTCTTTTATTTCTACAGTAAGGGATTCTCTAGTTTTCTTCTATGCTCTTTTTCCAGCCCAGCTGCTATCTTTCTAATCATTGTTTTAAACTGTAGTTAGACATCATATATGTGTATTGATGAACTTCCTGGCTGTGAGTACTACCTCATGTTATTTTATGGAGGTGAATTTCTCCATCTCATTATTTTTTCCAGAAAAGAAAGAAGGAAGAAAAAGAAAAACCAAGAAAAACAATAACAACTGCCCTCCCCAAAAAAACACCAGATTATTTTGGCCTGGTTGTTAAAAGATTCTAAATCCCAAAATAAGAAACACAATTAAAGTACCATGAAAGTAAAAATAAGAAATATATAAGGTACATACATAAAAATTAAAATAAAGCAATTAATAAAAAAGAATCAAAGTAAATAAATGAAAATAAAGCACAAAGTACAAAGGAAGGTAGACCCTACTTTCCAGGCAGAGCTGAAGCTCTGCAGCCTCTGTGGTCCGACAACTTGGTGGCAGCGAGTGGTCTGTGCGGGGTCTGGGGATGGGCCTTGGCGCTGATTCTCAGGTGCACATCTGTGGGGTCAGAGGCGGGGTGGGCGTCAGCGCCTCTGGCCTCCAGCGGGTGGCGCTGTGCTGCTCCCTGAGACTCGGCGCTGATAGGCGGGATGCGAGTGGGGACGCTGGGTCCTCTGGCTCTGGGGCTCAACATCCCGCCCCCCCAGTCTGCAGGGGCCTCCACAGAAGAGCCCCCAAGCCCCCGGGTCTCTGCCGCTTCTCTCAGAACCCTGCGTTCACTCTGCCTGCGTCCGAGCTTCTTTTGGTTTTGTTTTTTTTACCTCAGACTGTTGTGCCCAAGATTGCGAATCCGAGAAACCACTGAGAAGCCGACACCGATGCAAACGCACCAGGGTTTATTTACAAGCTCAAGCTTGCGTCCAAGTACACCCGACACAACGGAGCAGGGACTTGGACCCCGAAGTGGGTTTTAGCTGAGTTTTAAGGGCTGGTCTCAGGGACCTCCAGAAGGGCCAGAGCAATCCCTCAAGTTCTGTTTACATTTTGATATGGGGCCTTCAAGGGCATTGAGCTCTGTTCTCATTCTAATAGGGGCTTCCTGCCCTAGGCCTGGGCTCAGTTCTTATGCTAATGTGGGGCTTTCAAAGACATTAAGCTGTAAACTTTTGGTTTTTTGCTGTTACTGAAGTAATGGAAATTTCAGCTCTTCTTTGCAGGGGTGTGGGATGGCTGGACATGTGCTAACACTGGACTTAAAGTGGAATGGCCTTAATTTTCTCGGCCTCCATGCATCCCGTCTTCCTATCTAGCTCCTTTCCCCTTCCCTGGAGCTCCTAAGAGAGCAATTGCAAATGACCTCTGGTGGCAGCCTGTGTTGGGGGACAGGCCCATGGATTTGGGATCAGGAAGACCTGGAGCTCAGGCATCCAGGCTGTGCAGCCAGATTCCATGCTGCAGACTCTTATTCCCTAAGGCTATCTTAACAACTGACTTCGTACATAGAAAAGCTCTCCTTTGTCTTTAAAAGATGAAGAGCAAGTCAAAGCAGTTTTTCTCTGCCCATCTGATTGCTCAGATTCCAAACTGAGACATATTTCCTGTTAATAAGGATAATTTACTATCCATAGTACTATGGTTAAAATATTCTGACACAAGTAATTCAGAGGGATGAAGGTTTCTCATCTCTTTCTTCACAGCTCACTCATCAGGAAATGCATCTTTATGGATTTGGAAAGAACCGAGAGACATTATTACCAATGGTCATATTATCATGTTAAGGATTCTTCCCTGAGATCCCAAGAAGGCAATTTTTCCTCGGGCTTGAGGAGGCCTCTTGGAGTGAGGTTAAAATCAGAAATTGTGAGTTTGGGTTTCAGATAATGAACTGGTTAGCTACGTAAACACGGACAGGCACTTAGGTTCTTTTTGAATTTCAATTCCCTTAAAAGCTATAGAATAATTTCTAAACACCTCTTTGGACTGTTGTAGGATTTCTTTATTGATAATATAAGTTAACATTCATATGGCACATATTATGTGCCAAGAATTGTGTCATGCTTCACATAAAAGAACTCATGGGATCCTCCAACAACCCTATGGGCAGATACTGTTATCTTGATGGGCCAACTAAAGGATTCGAACTCAGGAAGCCTGGCTCCAGGCCGTTATGGCCACCAGAAAATATTTATTAAGTACTTACTAACGTCCTAGATATTGTACAAATAAAGTCCAACTCTTTACTCATTAGAGCTCTATGGCACAGGCATTATTACTGTCACAGTTTTGCAGAGAAAGAAGTAGGTTCAGAGCCTAAGCTCAAGGGACTTGCCCAGAGCCCTACAATTCAGAGGCAGAAACCTTCCTTTTCCTCATAATATTCTCCTTCCACCACTTACCTTCTCCTTTCTCTAAGTCTTAATATAAATGTTGCTTCTTCTGGTCATCTTCTCTGAGGCCCCAGTTAGACTAAACCTTCTTATATATGTACTTGTAGTAAGCTGTATATTTACCTTTATATTGGCTACTATAATCTTGTTTAGTTGTCTTTCTGTCACTTTTTGGTTAGTATCCGTCTCTCCCACCAGCATGGCCTGGAGGGAGCTAGGGACTGCATCTATGTCTGGTTAACTTGGTATTCCTAGCACCTTGCACATAGTAGCTATGCACCAAATACTTAATAAATTAATGGATCCCTAACCTTCTTGAGTTGATGTTGATAAACATTAGAACATGAAATGGACAAAGATAAGAATGAAATTGCTGAATGAAATGATAAAAAGCAATTTTATCCATTCACTCATTCAGTATTTTATCAGGTGCCTACTGTGTGCCATATCTGAGCGAAGGAAAACGATACGTGATTCCATTAGGGTATTATAATAGCAACTTAAAAATTGGCCTTCTAAGGCATTTGCTATAGTTGAAAGCTCTAACTAAAAGGCTCAGTGATTAGGAAGGAACTCAATAAAATCAAAATAAAGTATTATCTGGGCAGTAATTTCCCAGTAAATTTGGTTTAATAAAAATTTCACATGAATCATTTCTTAACTGACACTGAAGCACTGTGAACTCTTTGGAAGACAAATGTCCAGGAAATAAATGTCATGCATTGCTAATTTTAAATGCACTTGCAATATGGTGTCTACTATAAAAGAAGTATTTTTATCTGATTTTTGCTATTTATTATCCTTTCCTGCTTTTCAGGTTGAGGAGGTGTTCATAAGTGTTTTTCTTTCCTTCTGATATAAAATTCTTACTTTGTTCCCATCGAAGGAACTCTTTAAGAATAAGGCAAAAATTAAACTATTCTTAAAATGTCTTTATACTTGGAGCCTGATACATTTAAGTCAATTTTCAAAATAAATCTTACTGATTAGAAAAAAAAAACCAAAGATTTATAGGGAAATTGAGAAGATAGTACAGAGAATTCTCATGGGCTTGCACTCAATTTCTCCAATTATCAATATCTTATATTAGTACAGTATAAATATTAGCTAATGAATCAATATTAAAATATTCGCATTAACCAAAGACCGTACTTTATTCAGATTTCCTTAGTTTTTGCTAAGTTACCATCCCTCACATCACATTACACTTGTCCTCATGTTTTCTTAGGCTCCTCTGGATTGTGACAGTTTTTCAGCCTTTCGTTGTTGTTGTTGAACTGGAACACTTTGAGAAATAGAGTATTTTGTAAAATTTCCCTCAGGTGGGACATGTCTGTTGTTTATCTCATGGTTGAACTGCGATTGTGGATTATATACAGAGATATACTGCCATTTTCATTATATCATATAAAGGATAGATACTATCAACATGATTTATCAGTCTTGGTATCGATCTGATCATCTTGCTGAGATAGTGTTTGTTAGCTTTCTCCATAGTAAAGTGATTCTTTATTATTATATTATTATTATTATTATTATTATTATTATTATTATTATTATAAATTTTTCATAATATATTTTGTAGAAGGAAGTTACTATGTGTATTCCACACATAAGAGTGGGAAGCTATGCTCATCAACTTGAGGGTGGAATGTCTGCACAAATTGTTTGAAATTCTTCTACATGGGAGATTTCTCTTTCTTCTGTGTTTGTTTGTTTGTTTTTCAAAGATGTTATTTATTTATTTGAGAGAGGAGAGAAAAAGCATGAGTGAGAGGGGCAGAGGGAGAGGGAGAAGCAGGTTCCCTGCTGAACAGGGAGCCTGCCTTGGGACCTGGATCATGATCTGAGCCTAAGGCAGAAGCTTAACTGACTGAGCCACCCAGGTGCCACTCTTTCTTTCTTTTACAATTTTTAATATTAGTATAAATTCATGGATATTTATTTTACGCTTTGGGTTATAATCCAACACTACTTATTTTGTTGCTTATATTGTCTCTGCTCTGGCCACGGGAGCTCTTTCAGTTGACACCTGTGTCCCTTTAACATATTTCCATCAGTATGGAGTCTTTTGTCCATAAATTTGTGAAAGACAAACTTTATGTAAATCTCATTTTTGATTGGCACTTTGTTTCTGTTTGCCTCCTTCCCTCTCTCTTCGCTGTTTCATTTCTTTATTTATTATGATCTGAAAATAGGAAAGGACATAGGATTTCAAATTTTGCTATTTTAAGGTAAACCAATTCTCCTTGGTGCCTAGCCAGTGGTTCTCAAATGTTAGTGTGCAAAAGAATAACCTGGAGAGCTTGTTAATATGGCCAGCCAACATTTTAATTTTTTTTAGGTTAAAGGAAGGGGCAGGTTAGGATTCTACATGTTAACCGGTACCCTCAGAAAATAATAATGGAGTTCTTTGAGGGCTTTGCTTTGAAAAGCAGCGAGCATGAGGGTAGATGGCTGTTCTGATACACATATTTATTATTTCTAGTGGCTTGGACCCATATACCCACCGCCTGTGATAAAAAGGGGTATAGATTTGGGGATTTTCTATCGCCATAGGAGAGAACCCTAAAATACTCAGGATCTATGCTCAGAGTTAGTTTTATATTTTAGCATTTGAGTATATATAAGATCCCCCATCTTTTTGTGCTCAGTATAGAGTGTTTAGGACCCCACAGCAGCATTTTAGGTCTGAGAGGGAACTGAGGGATCATCAGCTCTGGTCCTCTCTTCTGAGGCACAGGAAAGAAACAGAGTTCCGGAGGATTGGATTGTCCAAGTTCACATGCTTATTGGTGGTGGAGCTAGGTCTGAACAAGGTCTTTCTAGAGATTGTTGCTTCAAGACAGACACCATTGAACATAACTAGTTTAGATAGGCTTTTGTGAAATAGACAATTTTGGGTTACTCTTTCTGCTTTTATACTTTCATATAAAGGTACAACTGCATCTAGGTTTCAGGATTACCCCTTCTGTTAGTTATAAGAGTAGATGATGTAAATATCAGTGTTTGCCATTTGAAATTCTCTGTTTAACTATTTTTAAATTGAGTTTTAAAAATATTAAAACTGGCACTTAGTTCTCGGCTTGGACAAACTCAATCTGAGTAAGGTTGGCTTCTATGACAATATAGGCAATTAGATATAGAAGCATGAAGACTTGGAAAGTGAAAGGGTAGGCAAGGTCTCACAGCTGAGGTTTTTTTCGGGGAATACCTTTGTTTAATTAATTCATCAGGCAGTATTCTGATGACGCACATGGAGACATAATTCGAATCCCTTTTAGGGTGCTTCATGAAATGTAATTAGCTGGCAGAAGAAAGACTACTTTGGTTGAATGTTTTATTAAGCTAAAGTGACACTAATTCTAGATGAGCCTGAAGTTGTGACGTTAGCGTTTTGTGGTCCTTTAAAGAACTCTGGACCAGAATCCCTTGCCACCCGTGTGACCCTGAGCAGTGTGCATTACGTCTCTTGTCTTCTCAGTTTCCTTATCTGTTAGTTGAGGGGATCGGTTTCTATACCGTTCATTAACTCTTTGTTTTTTTTTTGTTTTTGTTTTTGTTTTTTTTAATTTTTATTTATTTGTGATAGTCACAGAGAGAGAGAGAATGAGGCAGAGACAGAGGCAGAGGGAGAAGCAGGCTCCATGCACCGGGAGCCTGACGTGGGATTCGATCCCGGGTCTCCAGGATCGCGCCCTGGGCCAAAGGCAGGCGCCAAACCGCTGCGCCACCCAGGGATCCCTCTTTGTTTTTAATGACAATCATGGATTTGTCATTATTGGACCATCACTAATAAATATCACAAAAAGTGAATTCATTTCTCTTTCTCCCTCTCCCTCGTTTTTTGCATTTTTCCATTCTGGAACTTTGATTTGCTTTTCAGAATACTTATTTATTTGAACTGGGAAAGAGTTTCAGTCATTTTCCATTCACATTCGTAACTTTTTATGATCTACTGAAGGCCATTTCATAAATGAATTGCTGAGATGGCTGAGCCGTCCAGTACCTTTTTTTAATTTAAATTTAAATTTAAAAAAATTTTTATTTAAATTCAATTTGTCAACATGTAGTATAATACTCAGTGCTCATCATATCACATGCCCTCCTTAATGCCCATCCCCCAGTTACACTATCCTCCCACCCACCTCCCCTTCCGCAATCCTTTGTTTCCCCAAGTTAGGAGTCTCCCATAATTTATCTTCATCTGAGACCCAGGAAATTTAACAAAAATCCCCTACCTCTGGACAAGCAGAGCAGGACTGATTCCATGTTGTGTTACACCTGCCACCTCCTGTATGACCCCCACATAACCTGCTTATTGCTTCAGGTGCTGCCCCACACTAGTCAAGCTGCTGGGCACACCCTAATCGGAAATCGGCTCATAACCATGTAATCCTGCTTTGTGCCCGCCAAAACTGCGTGCCAATTCTGACCAAAGTAATAGGCCAGCTCAAATGGATACTATAGGGTAGGATGTAATTCAATCGGACACCTGCGTGTGGACCGACATGACTGTGCAACTTTCTGCGTATCCCATGGGCCACTGGCCCCTATAAAGCTGCCATGCCCCTTAGTCTCAGGGTCCAAGTCCTTGCTCCGCTGTGTCGGGTACACTTGGACCCAAGCTCGAGCTTGTAAATAAACCCTCGTGTGTTTGTATCAGTGTCGGCTCCTCGGTGGTTTCTCGGATTCGCAATCTTGGGGACAACACTTCCTCTCTCAATTTTCTCCACTCAGTTTCCCTCCTCTCCCTTATGATCCTCATCACTCTTTCTTACATTCAACATAAGAGTGAAACCGCATGATAATTCTTTCACCTTGTGGCTTATTTTATTCAGCATAATACCCTCCAGTTCCATGTCCATGAAAATGGTAGGTATTCATCCTTGCAGATGGCTAAATAATAATACATTGTATATATAGACCACATCTTCTTTATCCATTCATCTGTTGAAGGACATCAAGGCTCCTTCCACAGTTTGGCTATTAACATTGCCGGTGTGAACCTTCGGGTGCAAGTGTCCAGTCATTTCACTACATCTGTGTCTTTGGGGTAAATACCCAGTAGTGCAATTGATGGGTTGTAGTATAGCTCCATTTCCAGCTTTTTGAGGAACCTCCACACTGTTTTCCAGAGTGGCTGCACCAGTTCACATTCCTACCAACAATGCAAGAGTGTTCCACTTTCTCCACATCCTCTCCAACATTTGTTGTTTCCCGTCTTGTTAATTTCCCCCATTTTCACTGGTGTGAGGTGGTATCTCATTGTGGTTTTGATTTCTATCTCCCTGATGAAAAGTCACGTGGAGCATTTTTTCATGTGCTTGCTCACTCTGTGTAGGTATTCTTTGGAGAAAAGCTGGTAACTTTAAGTTGGAGAAGAGATGGCATCTCAAGGGGTGTTATTTCCTGTCATGGCCACATACAAGAAGGCTCTTGAGTATGTGTGTGTGCGTTTGCCTGTGCCTGTGAGGAGAGGTCGTTGGATAGAATTTGAAGGCAGATCCTCTCCATATTTATAGGTCTATATCTATTTCTCTCTCTTTCTGCACACACCTATTTCTAACCATTTTGTCTCTATCTCTATAGGGAGATCTATATATGGATGTATAGAGATTAGATATAGAAATGTTTATTTTGCATATTTAAATATAAATATATAGTTCTGTTTATAGATAATAATTATTATATTATGAGTAATACATTTAATAATAAATATATTAAGTGGAAACATAGATTTATGTTTATATGTTTGTTTATATAAACATCTATTTATGTTCCTGGGATTGATCTATCAGTAGATCTATCACTCTATCATCTACCTAGCTAGCTAGCTATATATCCCAGGAAGAGAAAAACCCAGATCGAACAGATGGGAATATCACCCTCCGGAATGTGTCATACAAGAAGATAGGCAAAAATCTTCTGTACTTTCCTGATGTGCTGATGCAATTAACTCAGAGATGTACCTGTGATGTACTGTGGGCCAGGAGCCAGTGGTCAAGAGAGAATCCTTGAGACATTTTCCATGCAAAAAGGTGTTTTTATTAAAGTATGGGGACAGGACCCCTGGGCCTGAAAAGCTTCACCAGGATTATGAGGAGCCTTGGTTATAAACTTTTAAGTTGCTGTGTGGGGTGGGGACTCTAGAGATAAAAGAAGTTTCCAAAAGGATGTTCACACGTGAAAGATTTACAGGATCCTGGAGGTCTGGCTATCAGCAAACAAATGTTGCTTTTGGCCTCTAGCAAAGCATTAACATTCAGGCAGCTGTGAATACTTGGAAGAATGTCCCACTCTGTCGGTTTCAAGTATTTGTTTATGGACTGCAAGTTTGTTAGGAAATGTAATTGTAGGGATGCCTGGGTGGCTTAGTGGTTGATCCTGGGGTCCTAGGATGGGGTCCCACATTGGGCTTCCCACAGGGAGCCTGCTTCTCCCTTTGTCTCTCTCTCTGTCTCTGCCTCTCTCTCTTTCTCTCTCTCTCTCTCTGTGTCTCTCATGAGTAAATAAACAAAATCTTTTTTTAAAAAAGCAGATGTAATTTTAAACTATATTTCTTTGGCCTTAGTTCCCCCTATCACCTGGGTCTTCTATCCCTCCCTACATCTCTTGGTCGTTGGCCTTTGGTGGTGAAGAATCCAAAGAATATGAGGCAGGAGGAGAGTGAGATGGGATTAAGCCAATGAAGAAATTTGCCAGGGAGCTTGGGTAAGAGAAGTGCAGCAGGTGGAATGAAGTGAGAAAGTCAGGTTCTTGTCTCACGGAGTCAAAGAATGAATCTGGTGGACAAAGAGTGAGAAAAGCGACGGGAGTTTATTAAGCAAGGATACTGAGAAAGCTCTCAGGAGTGGGAGGGGCCCAGGCTGGGTTGCCCACATGGGACTCCACTGACAGTTTTTCATTTATAACTGATCAGGGAGCTTGTGGCCTTCTCATTCTTGGGATGTCTTGGTTTGAGTAAGGACTAGTGATAACATCTTTAATGGTTTACTTCTTTTTAGAGTCTGGTTATCCTTTGTTGGGCACAGAGGACTGTCATAAAAAAGACCCTCTCTACCCATACCTAGGGCAGGGTGGTCTCATTTGTTTCTTTATTTCTGGTTTCCTTACATCTCAGCATCCTTAGGATCTTTGTGAGCCTGAATCTGTAGCCCCCTACCTATTTCTCCCTACCTAGACTCTCCTGTCCCTCAGTCAAGAACAGGAGAGATGTGGCTCTGAGAAAAGGTGCACTAAGAAACATTGTCACAGTTTCAATATTCCCTCCTTACGATTTGTGAGACCCAACTACTTCCAAACTCCTTTTTCCTCCTTTTTGTTTTGGATGGCAATGCTGCTCTGTGACTGACCTACACAACCAATAGCTCAGTAACAGTTCAACTCTGTGGAGAGAACCCAAGGGTCTGCTGGGGAAGCATGAAGGAGAACTGTGGACTTGCTTGTTTTGCCCTCAGAAATCAGCATTAAGGCTCCTGATATGAAGTTCAAAAGCCTGCAGGTAGTACTCTGAGACATAGATCGAAACCCAGTGGGGACGGAGCCTGTCTCTGTACCTGCCATATAGAAGGCCAAATAGACTTCTTTTTGGAATGGATGGGTGTTGAATAAATAGGAGAATCTGTGTATGCTGGGTCTGTTTCAGGTCACTGATTCATACTTAGGGAAAGACATTAATCCAGGGACTGGTTCTCTGAACAAGTCCTGGGAAAATATATCCTAAGTTATTCGAAAAGGACTAGTAAGATAGATAAGGAATTCAGAATTGAGAAAAATATTAAAATCATCTGAGGAAAGTAGAGGTGTTCGTCACGCAAGTGAGTTTCTTGCAATTTACTCTCTTATAGCTTGTATATTCTGAACAGAAAAAAAGAAAGGGAAGGAACCGCATGTGCTTGAGGTCATCAATTTCATCTATAAAAAGGAAATAATACCACCTGTCCCATGACACTGTTGTGAGGACTAGAAGTGATGGTTGTTGATGTAGAGACTTGCTAGGTCCAGTCACCATAAAATGTAAAAACTACACACTTTATTAATATAGCTACCAATATAGCTGCAATATACTTTTTCATTTTATTTATTTATTTATTTATTTATTTATTTATTTATTTATTATTTGAGAGAGAGAGAGGGAGAGAGAGGCAGAGACACAGATAGAGGGAGAAGCAGGTTCCATGCAGGGAGCCTGACGTGGGACTCCATCCTGCATCTCCAGCATCCCACACTGGGCTGAAGGTGGCGCTAAATCGCTGAGCCACTGGGGCTGCCCTACAATATACTTGTTAAAAATATATTTTATTTATTTATTCATGAGAGAGAGAGAGAGAGAGAGAGAGGCAGAGACACAGGCAGAGGGAGAGGTAGGCTCCATGCAGGGAGCCTGAAGTAGGACTCCATCCTGGGTCTCCAGGATCACGCCCTGGGCAGAAGGCAGTGCTAAACGGCTGAGCCACCCAGGCTGCCCGTTTTCAATTCTTCTTAAAACACACAATTCGACTTCTTTCTAGCAAAGTTTTATGTGAGTTGGTGTACCTATGAATTAAAAGCTGTAGGGTATGGATCCCAGACTGCCCCTAAGGTGCATGTTCAGAGCCCTTCCAATTCCTCCAAGTGCAGCCTGGAAACCACCGAGCTGGTCTGAGGCCACATCCACAGCTGTGGGAACCAAGTGCCAGAGGCAGTCACGATTTACTGGATCAGAAACCCAGTTGTCTCCTGAAGCATCTGAGTCAGGGAATTGGTTTTTCTCAGGGCAGGGTGAAAAAAACCTTACACGATCAGGATTTCTCTCATCCCGAGAAAAATGCTTAGCGTTTTTTTGTTTGTTTCTTTTTTCTCATGTTGTTTGGCTATTTCTCTTGTCACATTGCCCTATTTCCTTAGGTAATTAGTTTTAGAAAGAAATCACTCACATAATGAAAATGATCTAGAAACTCAGGTTAAAAAATTTTTCTAGCCAGTGTGGATATGTGTGATTCACAGTTGCTTTAAGCCTAAAGAAATTTGTTTGCACAAATCAATAACAACTTTTAATAAACAGACTTTACTGTTCACTGCTAAAAATATTCCTGTCAGAAGGGCAAGACAGCCGAAGAGTAGGGTCCCCAAGTCACCTGTCCCCACCAAATTACCTAGCTAACTTTCAAATCATCCTGAAAACCTATGAATTCGGCCTGGATTTAAAGAGAGAACAGTTGGAACGCTACAGTGAGAAGAGTTCGCATTTCTATCAAGGCGGTTCCCACCTGGGCCTCACTTGGACCTGGTGACTGTGGTTCCCACCTGGGCCTCACTTGGACCTGGTGACTCTAGTCCCCAACTGGGCCTCACCTGAGCCTAGCGACTCTGGTCCCCATCTGGGCCTCATGTGGACCTGGCTACTGTAGTCCCCACCTTGGCTTCACTGGGACCTGGTGACTGTGGTCTCCACCTTCACCTCACCTGGACCTGGTGACTCTGGTCCCCACCTGGGCCTCACCTGGACATGGTAGCTGTGGACATCATCTGGACCTGGTGACTGTGGTCCCCACCCGGGCCTCACCGTACCTGGTGACTGGGCTCCTCAGCTACCAATGACTAACATCCAGGATGGACCCTTAGTTGCTACTGACACCAGTACCATCCCCAGGGTCCCACTTGTTCCTGGTGACTATGGTCCTTGTCTGGGCTGACCTGACCATCCTTGGCTCTGATCCTCTCCTGGGCCTCCCCTGCCTTGCAGGTATGGTCTCCCTTGTCGTGGGTGTGTATTGTCTATGGTCCCTTCTGGGCCTCACCTGATGGTACTGGGCCATGATATTGGCCCTTCGCAAGGCCAGTAGGTTCTCCGAGTCCTCCTGCATGGTGCTGCAATCCAAACACATCCAAGAATGACGGCACATGAAAACCTTCCGAGGACACATGAGTCTGGATGCTCCCCTTGGGCAGGTCCCCCTCCGTCTGACCGGAGCCAGAGACAACCCCATAGCCCTGAGGGGCACAGGCTTGGCTGGAACATCACACACGGGCCCTCACTGCCTGTCTGTCGCTCGCCCACCTACAGTCCACCTTCCCAGCCACTGTCCCAGGACATGCCGTCACGCTGGGATCACAGAGCGCTCCCACCCCGGTATCAGGAGCACACGGGCGGGGGACCCAGGAGGCTCTGGTGAACTGCCGATCTGATGCTCGGGGTGATGTCTCCAAGCCCGGGGGATATAGAAGGTTTCTCTTAGATTCCACAAGCACAACGACCGAGGGAGAAAGCAATGGACTAGACTTCATCAAAATTAAAACCTGATGCCAGCAAGAGTGCGACCAAACTCCCCACCCTGAGGGCAACGATGTGTGAATAGCCTGAGGGGGGGGTCTGGGGCGAGCACGAGGGACTCTACCCACACTCCAGTGCGTGAAGAGCAAGCCTGCTCACCGGTCAGGGGGACCCAGCAGGCCCTGACCATCCTCCCCTCACCACAGAGTGGGGTGGGGGGGGTGTCATCCCTGTCGGGGTCCTTGCATCTAGGACGGGCTGGAAAGGTCACGTATTGTGTCTCCCTGCATAGCACAGGCCTTACAGGGGAGCGGGGGTCCCGGGGGAGCTGCCGAACTCCGACTGCAGCCTCCTTCCCTGGACAGGGCCTTAAGGGGCCGCCCTCACCCCGTGGGGCTGTGGAAGGGCTGCAGGAGCTGCTCAAGGTCATCTCATTGGGGTCGGGGTGTTTTGAACCCCAGCCCAGGAGGCCAACGCCCCCACTCCGACCCACAGGCCCCAGAGTGGTCCACGGGGAGCAGGCATCAGGGGCCACTCACCTGTGACCTGTCGCTGTGTGAGCGCCTCCTTTTATGCACCGTGTACTGGGGAGAGTGGGAGAGTTGGGGAACTGGGGAGAGTGGGAGTTCTGGGGTACTGGGGAGAGTGGGAGAGTTGGGGTACTGGGGAGAGTGGGAGTACTGGGGAGAGTGGGAGAGTTGGGGTACTGGGGTGAGTGTGAGTACTGGGGAGAGTGGGGGTACTGGGGAGAGTGGGGGTACTGAGAAGAGTGGGAGTACTGTGCTACTGGGGAGAGCAGGAGAGTCGGGTCGCTGTGAGCCAGATCCAAAGCACGAGTGCTTCCGAAGGTCTGCAGAAGCACAGTGAGCGCCAGGCAGCGGTGGAACCCGGGGGCGGCACAGTTCCGCCCACAGTGGGGTCCCGCATCATCACTGTGGGCAGGCGGGGTCCAATCAGCACTTAGCCCTTCACCCTGAAGGCCGAGGGTCCCAGGGGAGGGTCTTGTCCCCACGCCAGGTGGGAAGGGGATGCAGGCACCCTCCCACATCCTCAGTTCCCATCCTTGGGCCCTGCAGGCCTCCCACCATTCTAGGCAGACTGGGGGTCACAGATGTCCCCCCCCCCCCCCCCCCGACCCCCAGAGTTCACAGCATGGGGTCGCACTTAACATCTGAGGGGCTCCTGGGTGGTTCAGTCGGTTCCACGTCAACTCTTAATTTGGCTCAGGTCAGGATCTCGAGGTTGTGGCGTGGAGCCTCGCGTTGGTCTCGGGCTCCGTTGGGTGAGGAATCCGCTCCAGGTTCCTCCTCTCCCTCCGCCCCTCCCCACTGCACCCTCTTTCAAGTAAATTTTCTAAAAATTAACATGAAGACACGTGAGCATCTTTATCCCCTCTGCAGAGGTGCCTTCCTGTGTGTAACGACCGTGTAAATGCCTTTCACGGACCCACCGGGAGTCCTACCAGAAACCCCTTTTCCTTGATATTTATTGAAGTACAGTCAACACACAATGTGACAGTAGTTTCAGGGCTACAACTAGTGACTTGACAATTCTGTGCCTTACTCAGCTCCCCCCACGAGAAGCGGCGTCACCGTCTGTCCCCGTACAAAGTTGTCACAACAGTACTGACTCTATTCCCTAGGCTGTATTTTCTAAATTTCTGTGACTTATTTTATTTACGAACCAGACGCTTATAGCTGTTACTATTGTTCATCTATGTCGCCCGTGTCCTACCCACGGCCCCTCTGTCCATCAGTCAGCAGGATCCATCACATTAACCAGAGAAAGGACATGGGGCAGCCCCCGGTGGTTCAGCGGTTTAGCGCCTGCCTTCAGCCCAGGGCGTGATCCTGGAGTCCCGGGATCGAGTCCCACGTCGGGTTCCCTACATGGAGCCGCCTTCTCCCTCTGCCCGTGTCTCTGCCTTTCTCTCTCTGTGTCTCTGTGTCTCTCAAGGATATATAAATAAAATCTTAAAAAAAAGAAAAACGAGAGAAAGGACAAAAAGCATATGATCCTCTCAAGAGTTGCAGAAAAAACATTTGACAAAATACAACATCAAAAGCATAGTGGGTTTTGAGGAAATGTCTATCAACAGAATAAAGGCTGCTAGGAAGGCCCGCAGCTGACATCATCTTCAAGGGTGAAAACCTGAAATCGTCTCCCCTAAGAGCAGGAACAAGCCAAGGAGGTCCCCTCTCAGCACTGGAAGTTCAACCGTAGTCAATAGACAGGAAACAGCAAAGGTTTCACACCTGGAAGGGGGACGTCACACTGTCCCTATTTGCTGAAGATGCGGTACTAGAAACAGGAAACCTGAGAGCCCACACCAAAACTGTTAGAACTAATGATTGAATTCAGTAAATTCACGGGACACCAACTGAACCTACAGAGCTCAGTAACCTTGCTGTGTCCCGATAATGAGCACTCAGGAAGGAAATGAAGGACGTGACTCCCTTCTCAGGAGCATCACAGAGAATAAATAATGAGCCTGAACCAAAGGAGCAGAAGACTTGTGCCCTGAGCCATACCAGGCTCTGGGAGGTCGTCCTGGGCTCGTGGGGTGGGAGCCTCATCTTGTGAAAGTGTCCGCAGTTCCTGAAGCCACCCTCGGTTTCAATGTCATTCCTATCAAAATCATGGTGGTAGATCCTAGAAATAGGAAAACAAAACAAAACAAAATCTAACATCCGTCCGCCCCCACAAATGACCCCGGACAGCAAATCAGTATTGGAAAAGCAGGACAGAGCGGGACGCAGCACTTTCCTATTTCAAACGATGTCACAGAGACACAGGATAAAGCAGTGTGGTTCTCGGACCCCCGGCTGGCTCTGTCGGTTAAGCATCCGACTCCTGGCCTCACCTCCTGTCCTGATCTCGGGTCGTGAGTTCTAGCCCTGGGCTGGGCCATGAACAAGGCGTGGCACCTACTTAGACCCACAGGGGGTGGTTCCAGCATAAGCTGAAGGAGCAGAACAAAGAGTCCAGAAGGAAATGTGCTCTGATACAACTGATATTTTTTAACTTAATTTAATTTAGACCCAATTAATTAACGTATAGTGTTTTCGTTATAACGAAAGTATAATTCTACTTTCAGAGGTAGAATTCAGGGATTCACCAGCTGGAGAGAACAGCAGTGCTCGTGATATCACCTGCCCTCCTTTGTGCCCTTCCCCCGTTAATCCCTCCCCCCCTCCCCTCCAGCGACCTTCAGTTTGTTTCCTATGATTAAGAGTCTGTATTTCCTGCATCTGTTTTCATCTTATTTGTTTTTCCTTCCCTTCACAGTAGTTCATCTGCTTTGCTTCTTTAATTCCACCTATGAATGACACCACACGGCCATTCTCTTTCCCGACTGACTTATTTCACTTAACGTGATCCCTCTAGTTCTATCCGCGTCATTGCAAATGGCAAGATTTCCTTCTCTTTGATAGCTCAGTACCGTTCCTCTCTCTATGACCGTCATCTATCTCCCATCCTCTTTATCCATCATCTGGCAGAGGGCACCGAGGCTCCTCCCACAGTGTGTCTACTGTGGACCCGGCTGCTGTAGACATTGGGGCGCAGGTGTCCTGGCATTTCATTGCATCTGTATCTTCGGAGTGAGCTCCAGGCCGTGCACCTGCCGGTCGCAGGGCAGGTCTATCGGTAACTTCCTGAGGAGCTTCCTGACTGTTTCCAGGGCGGCTGCACCAGCCCGCGGTCCCGCCCACAGTGGAAGAGGGTTGAGTGAGTCTTGGCGGACGTGGTAAAAGTTTGGTCCACATTTCATTTCGCATCCTGTGGGTTCCAATTCCTTGTCCTTAAGTATTTCTGGGGAAGCCGGGTGTTGTGCTCCATTTCAGCGAGACGTTTCCGAAGCTCATAGGTCTCAGCTGGAGCCTGGAAGGAGGCAGGTCCGGCCCTGGGCGCGGGGACGCCGCCTCCTGCACGGCCTCCTTCAGCTCCTGAGCGTCCAGCAGGGGGCGCCCGAACCCAGGCCCCGGTCAAGGGCGCACATGCGCAGTAGGCCTCGTCCGCCAGCAGTAACAGGAGCCCCTCTGCGCTCTGGAGGCCTGAGGAGGACGTGGGGCCGCGTCCACGCTGACAGGAGCCCCGGCCTCCTCAGTACCCGTGAGTAGGCTTCAGGACCATGTGGGGCTGCCTCCACGGTGACAGGAGCCCTGGCCTCCTCAGGACTCGCGGTGAGGCTTCCAGAGGATGTGGAGCCCCGTCCTCGCTGACAGGAGCCTGGTCTCCTCAGGACCCGCGGTGAGACTTCAGGAAGATGTGGGGCCGCGTCCTCGCTGACAGGAGCCCCGGCCTCCTTAGGACCCACGGTGAGTTTTCGGGATGACGTGGGGCTGTGTCCACAGGGACAGGAGCCCCAGCCTCCTCAGGACCTGCGGGGAGTTTGCGGGATGACGTGGGGCCGCGTCCACGCTGACAGGAGCCCCAGCCTCCTCAGTACCTGCGGTGAGTCTTCGGGATGACGTTGGGCCGCGTCTACGCTGACAGGAGCCCCGGCCTTCTCAGGACCCGCGGGTAGGCTTCAGTCCCATGTGGGGCCGCATCCATGGTGACAGGAGCCTGGCCTCCTCAGAACCCGCAGGGAGGCTTCTGGAGGATGTGAGGCATAGTCCACAGTGACAGGACCCCTCTCGTCCTCAGGACCCGCTGTCTATGACTCAGGAACACATGGGGCCACGTCCGCCATGACAGGAGTCCGGCTTCCTCAGGACCCGCTGGAGGACCCTGGAGGCGCTGTTCAGAGTCACATCCACCTCAGCAGGGCTACTCAGAACAACAAGGTAAGTGAATGGGGAGAATTGAGATAGGGTTAGGGTTTAGGGTGAGCAATAGGTGGTTAAGGTTAGCTTAGATGATATGGATTAGTGATCATGGTTATGCGTACGAGTTACTGGTGAGGGTGAGGGATGGGGTAAGGGTCAAGAGGTAGGAGTTAAAGTAAGGTATTAGGGATTAGGAAATTGAGTTAGGGTCTGGATTAGGGTAATGTTACAGATAGGTTATAGGGTTTAGGGTTAGGGAATAGGGGGAGGGAATATGGTTAGAGATAGAGTGGGGGATGGGGTTAGAGTTTAGGGTAAGGGGTGAAGGCAGGGTTAGGGTTATGGGTTAGGGTTTGGGCTAGGGGTTAGGGCTAGGTTTAGGGTATGGATTAGGTGTTAGGGTACGGGTTAGGGATTAGGGTACAGGTTAGGGTTCGGGTTAGGGGTTAGGGTTAGGATACGGGTTAGGGTACAGGTTAGTGGTTAGGGTTAGGGTTAGGGTACAGATTAGGGTTAGGGTTAGGGGTTAGGTTTAGGGTACGGGTTAGGGTACGGGTTAAGGAGGGTACGGGTTAGGGTTAGGGTACGGGTTAGGGTACGGGTTAGGATTATGGTTAGGATTAGGGTACGGGTTAGGGTTAGGGTACGGGTTAGGGTTCGGGTATGGATTAGGGTTAGGGGTTAGGGTTAGGGTACGGGTTAGGGTTAGGGTACGGATTAAGGTTAGGGTTAGTGTACTGGTTAGGGTTAGGGTACGGGTTAGGGTTCTGGTTAGGGGTTAGGGTACGGGTTAGGGGTTAGGGTTAGAGTTAGGGTATTTGTTAGGGGTTAGGGTATGGGTTAGGGTACGGGTTCAGGTACGGGTTAGGGTTAGGGTATGGGTTAGGGTTAGGGTACGGGTTAGGGTTAGGGTACGGGTTAGGGTTAGGGTTAGGGTATGGGTTAGGGTTAGGGTATGGGTTAGGGTTAGGGTACTGGTTAGGGTTAGGGTTTTAGGGTTAGGGTTAGGGTTAGGGGGTTAGGGTTACGGTTAGTTGGTTAGGGTTAGGGGGTTAGGGTTAGGGTTAGAGTTAGGGGTTAGGGTTAGGGTTAGGGTATGTGTTAGGTTTCGGGTTAGGTTTAGGGTTAGTGTTAGGGTTAGGGTTAGGGTTAGGGTGAGGGGTTTGGGTTAAGGTTAGGGATTAGGTTTAGGTTTAGGGTTAGGGTTAGTGTTAGGGTTAAGTGTTAGGTTTAAGGGTTAAGGGTATGGTTATGTTTAGGTTCAGGGGTTAGGGGTAGTGTTAGGGTTAAGGGTTAGTGTTAAGGGTTAGTGTTAGGGTTAGGGTTAGGGTTAAGGTTTGGTGTTAAGGTTAGGGTAGGGTTTGGGTTTGCGTTAGGGTTAGGTTTAGGGTTAAGGGTTAGTGTTAGGGTTTGGGGTTGCTGGTTAGGAGTTAGGGTTAGGGTTAATGTTAGGTTTAGGTTTAGGGTTAGGGTTAGGGTTAGAGTGAGTGTTTAGGGTTAAGGTTAGGGTTAGGAGTTAGTGTTAGGGTTAGGTTTAGGGTTAGGGTTAGGGTTAAGGGTTAGGTTTAAGGGTTAGGGTTAGGGTTAAGGGTTAGGTTTAAGGGATAGGGTTACGGTTGGGTTTAGGGGTTAGGGTTAGTGTTAGTGTTATGGTTATTGTTAGGGGTTAAGGTTAGTGTTAGGGGTTAGGGTTAGGGTTTGGGTAGGGTTAGGGTTAGGTTAGGGTTTAGGGGTTAGGGTTAGGGTAAGGGTTATGGTTAGGGTTAGGGTTAAGGGTTAGGGTTAGGATAGGTTTAGTGTTAGGGGTTAGGGTTAGGGATTTGATTCGATTCGATTCTTTTCGATTTGATTCGATTATTTTTGATTCAATTAGATTATTTTCGATTCGAATTGGTTCCATTCTTTTCGTTTGGATTATTTTCTATTCGATTTGATTATTTTTGATTCAATTCGATTGGATTATTTTCGATTCGATTGATGCGAATCGATTATTTTCGATTCAATTCAATTCGATGCGATTATTCTTGATTCAATTCGATTATTTTCAATTCGATTTGATTTGATTCGATTCGATTAATCTCGATCCGATGCGATTATTTTTGATTCGATTCGTTTCTTTTTGATTCGATTTGATTATTTTCGATTCGATTTGGTTCGATTATTTTCGAATCAATTCGGTTTGATTCGATCGATTATTTTCGATTCAATTCAGTTCGATTTGGTTCTATTATTTTCGATTTTATTCATTTCGATTCGATTAATTCGATTTGATTCGATTGGATTCGTTTAGATTATTTTCAATTCGATTAGATTCTTTTCAATTTGATTCGATTATTTTCATTTCAATTCAATTCAATTATTTCCGATTGGATTCGATGCGAATCGATTATTTTCAATTTGATTATATTCGATTCGATTAGATTCTTTCGATTCGATTCAGTTCTTTTCAATTCGATTCGAATCCTTTCAATTGGATTTGATTATTTTCAATTCGAATAGATTGTTTTCGATTCGAATCTTTTCAATTTGATTCAATATTTTTGATTCGAATCGACTCGATTCTTTTCGATTTTATTATTTTGGATTCGGTTTGATTATTTTTATTCGATTCGATTTGATTTGGTTATTTTTGATTCTATTCGTTTCCATTATTTTCGATTCGATTTGATGTGAATCGATTATTTTCGAATCGATTCGTTTTAATTTGATTTGATTTGATTCGATTCAATTCGATTCGATTATTTTCGATTCGATTTGATTCGATTCAATTATTTTTTATTCGATTCGATTCAATTCGATTATTTTTGATTCGATTCAATTCTTTTCGATGCGTTTTGATTCTTTTCGATGCGTTTCAATTATTTTTCATTCCAATCGATTCCATTCTTTTCGATTTGATTATTTTAGATTCGTTTTGGTTATTTTTTATTCGATTTGATTATTTGGATTCAATTCAATTTGATTATTTCGATTCGATACGATTTGATACGAATGGATATTTTCGATTCGATTCAATTCAATTCGATTATTTTTGATTCAATTCGGTTTGATTATTTTTGATTCGATTTGATTTGATTCGATATTTTCGATTCGATTCGATACTTTTCGATTCGATTGTTTTCGATTCCATTCTATTTGATTGTTTTCGATTCGATTGATTCGTGTGGATTATTTTCGATTCAATTCGATTCGATTTGATTTTTTTATTTGATTCGATTCAATTCGATTATTTTCAGTTCAATTCAATTCGATTATTTTCAATTGAATTCTATTCCATTATGTTCGTTTCAATTCGATTGGATTCGATTATAATGAATTCTTTTCAATTCGATTCGATTACTTTTAATTCGATTCGATTATTTTTGATTCGGTTCTATTTTTTCGATTCGATTATTTTCAATTCGATTCATTTTCATTCGATTCTTTTCTATTCGATTCGATAATTTTGGATTTGATTTGATTCGATTATTTTCGATTTGATTCGATTAGATTATTTTTGATTTGATTCAATTCGATTCAATTATTTTCGATTCTATTTGATTCAATTACTTTCGATTCTATTTGATTCAATTATTTTCGATTCAATTCGAGATACTTCGATTTGATTCAATTATTTTCGATTCAATTCGGTTCGATTCGATTTAATTATTTTCGATTCAATTTGATTCGATTCGGTTCCATTATTTTCGATTCGGTTCGAGTCGATTCGATTATTTTGGATTCATTTCGATTATTTTCGATTCTATTCTATTCGATTAGATTTGAATCCATTATTTTCGATTCAATTCTATTTC
The DNA here is from genome assembly GCF_053574225.1 of Canis aureus. NCBI lineage: Eukaryota > Metazoa > Chordata > Mammalia > Carnivora > Canidae > Canis > Canis aureus. The sequence goes on along the minus strand of NC_135632.1, from coordinate 52,875,617 downwards.
ATTCTTTTCGATTCGATTCGATTCCATTTGATTCGATTATTTTCGATTCAATTTGATTCGATTAGATTAGATTATTTTCAATTCAATTCGATTCGATTATTTTCGATTTGATTTGATTCGATTCGATTGGATATTTTCGATTCGATTTGATTAGTTTCAATTGTTTTCGATTCAATTCAATTTGATTCGATTATTTTCGATTCGATTCGATTCGAATATTTTCGATTCGATTTGATTATTTTCGATTCGATTTGAATGGATTCGATTCGATTCTTTTCGAATTGATTCCATTCTTTTCGATTCGATTATTTTCAATTCAATTCGCTTATTATTGATTCGATTCGATTATTTTCGATTCAATTCGATTCTTTTATTTTCGATTCGATTCGATGCGAATCGATTATTTTCGATTCGATTCGATTATTTTCAATTCGATTCGATTCGATTCGATCAATTATTTTCTATTCGATTTGATTCATTATTTTCGATTCGATTCGATTCGATTCAATTCTATCATTTTAGATTCAATTCGATTCGATTATTGTCTATTTGATTAGTGTCAATTAGATTATTTTTGATTCGGGATCCCTGGGTGGCGCAGCGGTTTGGCGCCTGCCTTTGGCCCAGGGCGCGATCCTGGAGACTCGGGATCGAATCCCACATCAGGCTCCCGGTGCATGGAGACTGCTTCTCCCTCTGCCTCTCTCTCTCTCTCTCTGTGACTATCATAAATAAATAAAAAAAAGATTATTTTTGATTCGATTCGAGTCGATTAGATTATTTATGATTCGATTCGATGATTTTCGATTCGATCAAGTCTTTTAGATTTGATTCGATGAATTTCTATTCTATTCGATTAGATTCCATTATTTTCTTTTCAATTCGATTCGATTCTTTTCAATTATATTCGATTCCATTCGATTCGATTGTTTTTGATTCAATTCGATTCTATTCGATTCGATTATTTTCGTTTCAATTTGATTCGATTCGATTATTTTTGATTCAATTTGATTCGATTATTTTCGATTCGCTTTGATTCGATTCGATTCGATTATTTTCGATTCGAATCCTTTTGATTCTTTTCGATTTGATTATTTTTCGATTCGATTCTTTTATTTTCGATTCAATTTGATTATTTTCGTTTCAATTCAATTCGATTATTTTCGATTATTCGATGCGAATCGACTAATTTTGAGTCGATTCTTTTCAATTTGATTTGATTCTTTTCGATTAGATTCGATTATTTTCTATTTGATTCTATTATTTTCAATTCAGTTCAATTCGATTCGATTCGATTATTTTCGATTCGATTTAATTCTTTTCGATTCGAATCGATTCGGTTCTTTTCGATTCCATTATTTTGGATTCGATTCGATTATTTTCTATTTGATTCGATAAATTTGGATTCGATTCGATTCGATTATTTTCGATTCTATTTGATTCGACTCGATTATTTTCATCGATTCAATTCGATTCAGTTATTTTCGATTCAATTCGATTCGGTTCTATTATTTTCAATTCGATTTTATTCGATTAATTTCGATTCAATTCAGTTCAATTTGATTAGATTAATTTCGATTCAATTCGGTTCGGTTTGATTAGATTATTTTCAATTCAATTCGGTTTGATTCGGTTCGATTAATTTCAATTTGATTCGATTGGATTCGATTCAATTATTTTCGATTCGATTCGATCATTTTCGATTCGATTCGATTATTTTCGATTTGAATCGATTTGATTATTTTCGATTCAATTCGATTATTTTCAATACAATTCAATTCGGTTATTTCCGATTCGATTTGATGCAAATCAATTATTTTCGATTCAATTCGATTCGATGATTTTCGATCTATTTGATTAGATTATTTTCGATTCGATTCGATAATTTTAAATTCGATTAGGTTCAATTCGATTCGAATCGAATATTTTCGATTCGATTCGATTCGTTTCGATTCGATCTTTTTGATCCGATTAGATTATTTTTGATTCGTTTAGATTATGTTTGATTCGATTCGATTCTTTTCGATTCAATTCGATTCTTTTCGATTCTATTCGTTTCCATTATTTTCGGTTCGATTTGATGTGAATCAATTATTTTCGAGACGATTCGTTTCAATTCGATTCGATTTGATTATTTTCGATTCGATTGGATCCGATTCGATTCGATTATTTCCGATTCGATTCAATTCGAATAATTTCGATTCGATTTATTTTCAATTCGATTCGATTCGATTATTTTCGATTCTATTCGATTGTTTTCGATTCGATTTGTTTATTTTCCATTTGAATCGATTCGATTCTTTTCGATTCGATTCTTTTCGATTCGATTCTTTTCGATTCGATTCGATTATTTTCAATTCGATTCAATTATTTTTGATTCAATTCGATTCGATTATTTTCGATTTGATTCGAAGCGATGCGAATCGATTATTTTCAATTTGATTCGATTCGATTTGATTATTTTCTCCTCGATGCGATTCAATTATTCAATTTGGTTTGATTCGATTCGATTATTTTCGATACAATTCAATTCGATTCGATTATTTTTTATTTGTTTTGATTATTTTCGATTCGATTCGATCATTTTCGATTCAATTCGATTATTTTCGATTCAATTCGATTATTTTCAATTCTATTCAATTCTATTCTTTCGATTCGATTTGATTCTTTTCAAATCGATTCTATTCTTTCTATTCAATTATTGATTCGATTCTATTATTTTTTATTCGATTCAATTATTTTTGATTCAAATCGATTCTATTATTTTCAGTTCGATACGATGCGAATCGATTATATTTGATTCGATTCGATTTGATTATTTTCAATTCGATTCGATTCGATTCAATTATTTTCGATTCGAATCTATTTGATTTGTTTCAATTATTTCCGATTTGATTTCAATATTTTCGATTATATTAGATTATTTTTGGTTCGAATTGATTCACTTATTTTCGATTCCATTCTTTTCTATTCGATTCGATCATTTTCGATTCGATTCGATTATTTTTGATTCGAATCGATTCGATTATTTTTGATTCAATTCGATTATTTTCAATTCAATTGAATTCGGTTATTTCCGATTTGATTCGATGCGAATCAATTATTTTCTTTTTTTTTTAATTTTTATTTTTAATTTTTTTCGAATCAATTATTTTCAATTCGATTTGATTCTATTCAATTATTTTCGATCGATTTGATTAGATTTTCGATTCGATTCGATAATTTTAAATTCAATTAGGTTCAATTCGATTTGATTCGAATATTTTCGATTCGATTCGTTTCGATTCGATCTTTTTGATCCGATTCGATTATTTTTGATTCGTTTAGATTATTTTCGATTTGATTTGATTCTTTTCGATTCGATTTGATTCTTTTCGATTCTATTCATTTCCATTATTTTCGATTCGATTCGATGTGAATCGATTATTTTCGAATCTATTCGTTTCAATTCGATTTGATTCGATTATTTTCCGTTCGATTCGATTATTTCCGATTCGATTCGATTTGAATAATTTCGATTCGATTTGATTATTTTCGATTCGACTCAATTATTTTCGATTCGATTGGAACGGATTCGATTAGATTATTTTCGATTCTATTCGATTATTTTTTATTCGAATTGATTCTTTTCGATTGGATTTGATTATTTTCCATTCGAATCGATTCGATTATTTTCAATTCGATTATTTTCGATTCGATTCGATTATTTTTGATACGATTCGATTATTTTCGATTTGATTCGATTTGATTTGATTATTTTCACCTCGATGCGATTCGATTATTTTTTATTCAATTCGGTTCGATTCGATTCGATTATTTTTGATACAATTCGATTCGATTCAATTATTTTTGATTTGGTGTGATTTTTTTCGATTCGATTTGATTTGATTCGATTATTTTCTATTCGATTTGATTGGATTCGGTTAGATTATTTTCGATTCGATTCGATCATTTTCGATTTGGTTATTTTCGATTAGATTAGATTATTTTCGATTTGATTATTTTATATTTGATTCGATTATTTTCTATTCGATTTTATTATTTTCAGTTCTATTCAATTCAATTATATTCGATTCTTTACGATTCAATTCGATTCTTTTCAAATCGATTCTGTTCTTTCAATTCGATTATTTTAGATTCGATTCGATTATTTTCCATTCGATTCAATTAATTTCGATTCAAATCGATTCTATTATTTTCAATTCGATATGATGCAAATCTATTATATTTGATTCGATTCGATTCAATTCAATTATTTTCTATTCGATTTGATTCTATTCAATTATTTTCGATTCGAATCTATTTGTTTCGTTTCGATTATTTTCGATTCGATTTCAATATTTTCGATTATATTCGATTATTTTCGGTTTGAATCGATTCGCTTATTTTCGATTCTATTATTTTTGATTCGATTCGATTATTTTCGATTCGATTTGATAATTAGGGTTTGATTCGATTTGATTATTTTCGCTTCAATGTGATTCGATTATTTTTGATTCAATTCGGTTTGATTCGATTAGATTATTTTTGATACAATTCGATTCGATTCTATTATTTTTGTTTTGGTTCGCTTATTTTCGATTTGATTCGATTCGATTATTTTCGATTTGATTCGATTGGATTAGATTCGATTATTTTCGATTCGATTCGATCATTTTCGATTCGATTCGATTATTTTCGATTTGAATCGATTTGATTATTTTCGATTCGATTTGATTATTTTTGATTAGATTCGATTATTTTCAATTCAATTCATTCGATTATTTTCTATTCAATTCGATGTGAATTATTTTCTTTTTTTTTCGATGTGAATTATTTTCATTTCAATTTGATTCAGTTCGATTATTTTCTATTCGATTTGATCGATTATTTTTGATTTGATTTAATTCGATTATTTTCAATACGATTCGTTTCGATTCGATTAAATTATTTTCGATTCGATTCGATTTTTTTCGATTTGATTTGATTCAATTCAATTATTTTTGATTCGATTCGATTCGATTCGATTATTTTTGAGTCGATTCGATTCGATGCGATTATTTTCGATTCAAATAGATGATTTTTGATTCGATTCGTTTCTTTTCGATTTGATTATTTTCAATTCAAATAGATTCGATTCTTTTCGATTTGATTCTTTTTGATTTGATTCGATTATTTTGATTAGATCAAGTCTTTTTGATTCGATTCGATTATTTTCTATTAGAATATTTTCTATTCTATTCGATTCAATTCTATTTCATTATTTTCTATTCAATTCGTTTTGACTCTTTTCGATTTGATTATATCCCATTCAATCGTTTATTTTTGATTCAATTCGAGTCGATTTGATTATTTTCGTTTTGATTCGATTCGATCAATTATTTTCGTTCCAATTTGATTTGATTCGATTAATTTTGATTCGATTCAATTGGATTATATTTGATTAGATTTGATTCGATTCGATTATTTTCGATTTGATTTGATTCGATTATTTCGATTCGATTATTTTCAATTCGATTCGATTCAATTTGATGCGAATCGATTATTTTCAATTCGATTAGTTTCGATTCTATTCAGTTCGATTATTTTCGACTCGATTTGCTTCGATTCGATTATTTTCGATTCGATTCGATTTGATAATTTTCGATTCTATTCCATTCGATTCATATATTTTCGATTCGATTCAATTCGATTCGATTATTTTTTATTGAAATCGAATCGTTTCTTTTCGATTCCATTATTTTCGATTCGATTCAATTATTTTCGATTCGATTCGATAATTCTGGATTTGATTCGATTCGATTATTTTCGATTCGATTCGATTATTTTCGATTCGATTCGATTCATTTAAATTATTTTCTATTCGAGTCGATTCGACTTGATTCTATTAGATTTTTTAAAATTCGATTTGATTCGGTTATTTTCAATTCGATTCATGTATTTTCGATTCACTTAGATTCGATTCGATTATTTTCAATTCGATCATTTTTTATTCGATTCGATTCGTTTCAATTCGATTCGTTTCGATTCGATTCGATTATTTTTAATTCGATTTCATTCGATTCTTTTTGATTCAATTCGATTCTTTTCAATTTGAATTGATTTGCTTCTTTTCAATTCCATTAATTTCGATTCCATTCGTTTATTTTGATTCGATTCTATTCGATTCATTTCGATTATTTTCTATTCTATTCGATTATTTTCGATTCTATTCTATTCAATTCGATTCGATTATTTTCGATTGAATTCGATTTGAATCTTTTCGATTCGATTCGATTCCATTCAATTCGATTATTTTCGATTCAATTCGATTCGATTAGATTTGATTATTTTGATTCGATTCGATTCTATTTGATTCGATTATTCGAATCGATTTGGTTCATTTCAATTATTTTGGATTCGATTTGATTCAATTCGATTCGATTATTTTCGATTTGATTTGATTACTTTTTATCGATTTGATTAGATTATTTTCGTTTCTATTTGATAATTTTAAATTCGATTCAGTTTAATTTGATTCAATTCGATTATTTTCGATTCGATTCGTTTTGATTTGATCTTTTCGATTCGATTCGATTCTATTTGTTTCCATTATTTCGATTCGATTCGATGTGAATCGATTATTTTTGAATTGAATCGTTTCAATTCGATTCGATTTGATTATTTTCCATTCAATTCGAATATTTTTGATTCGATTCGATTTGAGTCGAATAATTTTGATTCGATTTGATTATTTTCGATATGATTCGATTCGATTATTTTCGATTGGATTGGATTGGATTCGATTATTTTCGATTTGATTCGTTTATTTTCGATTCGATTCGATTCTTTTCGATTTGTTTTGATTATTTTCCATTCGAATCGATTCGATTCTTTTTGATTCGATTATTTTAGATTCGATTCGATTATTTTCGATTTGATTCAATATTTTCGATTCAATTCAATTCGATTATTTTCGGTTTGATTCGATTCGATGTGAATCGATTACTTTTTATTTGATTCGATTCGATTTGATTATTTTTGCTTCGATGCGATTCGATTATTTTTAGTCAATTCGATTCGATTCGATTCGATTATTTTCCATTCAATTCGATTGGATTCGGTTCGATTATTTTTTAATCGATTCGATCATTTTCGATTCGATTGATCATTTTCGATTCGATTCGATTATTTTCGATTTGATTATTTTCGATTCGATTTGATGCAAATCGATTATTTTCAATTCAATTCAATTCGATTCGATTCTTTTTGATTCGATTCTTTTCAAATTGATATTATTTTCAATTCGATTATTTTCGACTCGATTTGATTCGATTTGATTCGATTTTCGATTTGATTCGATTTGCTTCAATTATTTTCGATTCGATTCGATTGTATTTGATTATTTTCCATTCGATTCAATTCGATTATTTTTGATTCGATTAAATTTGATTTTTTTAATTCAATTCGATTCGTTTAAATTCGATTATTTTCTATTCGATTTGATACTTTTTGATTCCTTTCGATTATTTTCGATTCGATTCGATTTGCTTCTTTTCGGTTCCATTATTTTGGATTCGATTCGATAATTTTGGATTTGATTTGATTTGATTAATTTCGATTCGATTCGATTATTTTCAATTCGATTCGATTAGATTATTTTCATTTAAGTTCGATTCGATTATTTTCCATTTGATTCGTTTTGATTATTTTCCATTCGATTCGATTATTTTCAATTCAATTCAATTCGATTCTTTTCGATTCGATACGATTCCATTCGATTCGATTATTTTCGATTCAATTCGATTTTTTTCGATTCGAATTGATTTGCTTCGTTTCGATTCCATTATTTTCAATTCGATTCGATAATTTTGGATTTGTTTCGATTATTTTTTATTCGATTCTATAGGATTCGATTATTTTAGATTCGATTCGATGATTTTCGATTCGATTTTATTCTTTTCGATTCCTTTGGATTATTTTCGATTCAAATCGAGTCGATACTTTTCGATTAGAGTTTTTCGATTCAATTCGATTATTTTCGATTCAATTGATTCTTTTCGATTCGATTTGATTATTTTCGATTCGATTATTTTTTATTCTATTCTATTCTATTCTATTCGATTTGATAATTTTCAATTCAATTCAATTCAATTCTTTTGAATTCGACACGATTTGATTATTTTCGTTTCAATTCGATTTGATTCGATTCGATTATTTTCGATTCGATTCTATTCGATTATCTTCGATTCGATTTGATTCAATTTTTTTCGATTATTTTCGATTCGATTCATTTCAATTATTTTCAATTCGATTTGATTTGATTCGATTCGATTACTTTCGATTCAATTCAAATATATTCGATTCGATTTGATTCAAATCGATTTGATAATTTTCGATTTGATTCAATTGGATTCGATTTGATTATTTTCAATTTGATTCGATTTGATTTGATTTGATTATTTTGGATTGGATTCGATTATTTTGATTCAATTCGATTCGCTTTGATTCGATTATTTTCGATTCCATTCCATTCGATTATTTTCGTTTCAATTCGATTCGATTCAATTATTTCGATTCGATTCGATTCGATTCAATTATTTTTTATTTGATTTGATTCGATCCGATTCAATTATTTTCTTTTTTTTTTTATTTATTTATTCATGATAGTCACACAGAGAGAGAGACAGAGAGGCAGAGACACAGGCAGAGGGAGAAGCAGGCCCCATGCAGGGAGCCCGATGTGGGATTCGATCCCGGGTCTCCAGGATCGCGCCCTGGGCCAAAGGCAGGCGCCAAACCGCTGCGCCATCCAGGGATCCCCGATTCAATTATTTTCAACTCAATTTGATTCGATTCCATTCGATTTTCTTTTTTTTTCCATTTGATTTTCATTTGATTCGTTTCAATTATTTTTGATTCGATTCGTTTCGATCAATTCGATTATTTTCGATTCGATTCAATTAGATTATTTTTGATTCAATTTGATTTGTTTAAATCCGATTATTTTCTATTCAATTTGATTCTTTTTGATTCAGTTTGATTATTTTCGATTCGAATCAATTTGTTTCTTTTCCATTCCATTATTTTTGATTCGATTCGATAATTTTGAATTTGATTCGATTCATTTCAAATCGATTCGATTCGATTATGTTCTATTCGATTCGATTATTTTCGATTTGATTCGATTTGATTATTTTCAATTTGATTAGATTTGATTCGATTATTTTCGATTCGATTCAATTTTCTATTCGATTTGATTCGATTATTTTCAATGCGATTAGATTCGATTCAATTGTTTTCTATTCGATTCGATTATTTTCGATTCAATTCAATTCGATTCTTTTCTATTAGATTCAATTCCATTCGAATAGAGTATTTTCGATTCGATTCGACTATTTTCGATTCGATGCGATTCGATTATTTTTGATTTGATATAATTCGATTTCTTCGATTCGATTTGATTCGATTCGATTATTTTTTATTCGAATCAATTCGATTCGATTCGATTATTTTCGATTTGATTCGAGTCGATTTGAAACGATTTTCTATTCGATTCTTGTCAATTTGATAATTTTTGATTCATTTTGATTATTTTCATTTCGATTCAATTCGATTACTTTCGATTCGATTCGGTTAATTACGAATTCGATTCGATTCAATTCGATTTGATTATTTTCGATTCGATTTTCGATTCGATTCGATTTTCGATTCGATTCGATTCAATTCGATTTGGTTATTTTCGATTCGATTCGATTCGTTTATTTTTGATTCGATCTGATTATTTTTGATTCGATTATTTTCAATTCGATTCGATTTTCGATTCAACTCAATTGTATTATATTCGATTCTATTCTATGCGAATCGATTATTTTCGATTCAATTCAATTATTTTCATTTCGATTCGCTTCGATTTGATTCAATTATTTTCGATTTGATTCGATTCGATTATTTTCGATTTGATTCGAGTGGATTCGATTCGATGATTTTTGATTCGATTCTTGTCGATTCGATAATTTTCGATTCAATTCGATTTTTTTCATTTCGATTCGATTCTATTCGATTCGATTCAATTATTTTTTATTCGATTCGATTAGATTATTTACGATTCGATTCGAGTGGATTCGATTCGACGATTTTCTATTCGATTCTTGTCGATTCGATAATTTTTGATTCAATTCGATTATTTTCGTTTTGATTCAATTCTATTCGATTCGATTACTTTCGATTCGATTCGATTCAATTTGATTTATTTTTGATTCGATTCGATTGGATTTGATTCGTTTATTTTTGATTCGATCCGATTATTTTCGATTTGATTATTTTCTTTTTTTTCGATTTGATTATTTTCAATTCAAATCGATTCAATTCTTTTTGATTCAATAATTTTCGATTCAATTCTATCATTTTCTATTTGATTCGATTCGATTATTTTCGATTCAATTTGATTTGATTCGATTCGTTTATTTCGATTCGATTGTATTCATTTCAATTATTTTCTATTCGATTCAATTTTATTTTCTTTTTTTCAATATTTTTAAATTTTTTATTTATTTATGATAGTCACAGAGAGAGAGAGAGAGAGGCAGAGACACAGGCAGAGGGAGAAACAGGCTCCATGCACCGGGAGCCCGATGTGGGATTCAATCCCGGGTCTCCAGGAATACGCCCTGGGCCAAAGGCAGGCGCCAAACCGCTGAGCCACCCAGGGATCTCCGAGTTTATTATTTGCGATTCGATTCATTTATTTTCGATTCGATTCGATTATTTTCGATTAGATCAATTATTTTCGATTTGATTCGATTTGATACGATTTGATTATTTTCTATTCGATCGATTCTTTTCGATTCGTTTCGATTCTTTTTGATTCAATTCGATTCTTTTCGATTCGATTATTTTTTATTCGATTCGATTAGTTTCAATTCGATTCGATTATTTTCGATTCAATTCGATTGTATTATTTTCGATTCTATTCTATGCGAATCAATTATTTTCGATTCGATTCAATTATTTTCATTTCGATTCGCTTTGATTCGATTCGACTATTTTCGATTTGATTTGATTCTTTTCGATTCAATTTGATTATATTCGATTCAAATCGATTCGATTCTTTTCGATTCGATTCTTTTCAATTCAGTTGATTCGATTCGATACGATTCTATTCATTTCGATTCAAATCGATTCTTTTGATTCGATTCGAATCGATTCTTTTTGACTCGATTCGATTTGATTCTTTTTTAAATTTTTTTTAAATTTATGATAGTCACACACAGAGAGAGAGAGAGAGGCAGAGACATAGGCAGAGGGAGAAGCAGGCTTCATGCAGGCTCCATGCACCAGGAGCCTGACGTGGGATTCGATCCCGGGTCTCCAGGATCACGCCCTGGGCCAAAGGCAGGCTCCAAACCGCTGCGCCACCCAGGGATCCCGATTTGATTCTTTTTAATTTGATTCGATATGATTCTATTCATTTAGATTTGAATCGATTCTTTTTGATTAGATTCAATTCAATTCATTTTGATTCGATTCGATTCTTTTCTATTATCTTCAATTCGATTCTTTTCGATTCTATACGATTAGATTCTTTTCGATTCAATTCAATACGATTCGATTCTTTTCTATTTGATTCAATTCGATTCTTTTCAATTCGATTCGATTCGATTCTTTTTGTTTCGGTTCGATTCTTTTTGATACGATTCTTTTTCGATTCGATTCAATTCTTTTCATTCAATTTGATTCAATTCGATTCTATTCATTTCAAATCGATTCGTTTAGATTCTTTTTGATTCAATTCAATTCGATTATTTTCCATTCGATTCAATTATTTTTGTTTCAATTCTATTCTTTTTGACTCGATTCTTTTCGATTCAATTCGATTCTTTTCGATTCCATTCCATTCATTTCAATTCTATTCGATTATTTTCGATTCGATTCTTTTCGATTTGATTCAATTCAATTCGATTCTTTTCGATTCGATTCAATACGATTCTTATCCTTTCGATTCGAATCGATTCTTTTCTATTCGATTCGATTCGATTCTTTTCGATTCTATTCGATTCTATTCGATATTTTGCAACTCGATTCGATTCTTTTCCATTCGATCTGATTCGATTCGTTTCGATTCGATTCTTTTCGATTCAGTTAGATTCGATTCTTTCCGATTCCATTAAATCTGATTCAATACTTTTCGATTCGATTCGATTCTTTTTGATTCGATTCGATTCTATTCGATTTTTCGATTCGATTCTTTTCGATTTGATTTGATTAGTTTCGATTCATTTCGATTTGATTTGATTCGATTCTTTTCGATTTGATTCGATTCGATTTGATTCGATTAGATTCTATTCGATTTTTTTATTCGATTCTTTTCGATTCGATTCGATTTGATTTTTTTTAAATTCTATTCTATTCGATTCTTTTCGATTCGATTCGATTAGATTCTTTTGGCTCAGATATCATTCTTTTCGATTCGATTCTTTTCCATTCAATTTGATACGATTCGATTCTTTTGGATTCGATTCAATTATTTTCGATTCGATTCGATTCTTTTCGATTTGATTCGATTCGATTCATTTCTATTCTATTTGATTTGATTGTTTTCGATTCGATTCGAAACGATTCGATTCTTTTCGATTCGGTTCGATTCTTTTTGATTCCATTCGATTATTTTCGTTTCGTTTCTTTTTCATTCGATTCTTTTCGATTCAATTCTTTTTGATTCAATTCTTTTCGATTCGATTTGATTTGATTCTTTTCTATTCGATTCGATTCTTTTCGATTCGATTCAATTCAATTCTTTTCGATTCGATTCGTTTTGATTCTTTCAGATTCGATTCGATTTGATTCTTTTCGATTTGATTCGACACGATTCTTCATTTCAATTCGATTTGATTCTTTTTTATTTTATTTGCTTTGATTCTTTTCTACTCGATTTGAATCAATTCAATTTTTTTATTTGATTTGACTCGATTCTTTTGGTTTAGATTCGATTCTTTTTGATTTGCTTCATTCTGATTCGATTCGATTCAATTCGATTCTTTTCAATTCAATTCGATTGTTTTCGATTAGATTAGATTCAATTCTTTAGATTCGATTAGATACTATTCGATTCTATGGTTTCGATTCGATTCTTTTCGACTCGATTCTTTTTGATTCAATTCGATTCTTTTCTATTCCATTCCATTCATTTCAATTCTATTCGATTTTATTCGATTCGATTCTTTTTTATTCGATTCGATTCAATTCGATTCTTTTCCATTCGATTCAATACGATTCTTTTCATTTCGATTCGAATAGATTCTTTTCTATTCGATTATATTCGATTGTTTTCGATTCGATTCTATTCTATTCGATATTTTTCAATTCGATTCGATTCTTTTCCATTGGATCTGATTTGATTTGTTTCGATTCAGTTCTTTTCGATTCAGTTTGATTCGATTCGATTCTTTCCGATTCCATTAAATCTGATTGATTCTTTTCGATTCGATTCGATTCTTTTTGATTTGATTCGATTCTATTTGATTACTTTGATTCGATTCTTTTCGATTTGATTCGGTTAGTTTCGATTCATTTCGATTTGATTTGATTCGATTCTTTTCTATTCGACTCGATTCGTTTTGATTCGATTAGATTCTATTCGATTTTTTATTTCTTTTCGATTCGATTCAATTTGATTTTTTTAATTCTATTTGATTCGATTCTTTTCAATTTGATTCGATTAGATTATTTTCGCTCTGATTTCATTCTTTTCGATTCAATTATTTTCAATTCAATTCGATACGATTCGAATCTTTTGGATTCCATTCAATTCTTTTCTTTTCGATCAGATTCGATTCTTTTCGATTTGATTCGATTCGATTCATTTCTATTCTCTTTGATTTGATTTTTTGATTCGATTAGAAACGATTCGATTCTTTTAAATTCGGTTCGATTCTTTTTTATTCCATTCGACTATTTTCATTTCGTTTCGATTCTTTTTGATTTGATTCTTTTCGATTCGATTCTTTTTGATTCAATTCGATTCTTTTCGATTCAATTCAATTCTTTCTTTTTGATTCGATTTATTTCGATTCTTTCAGATTCGATTCGATTCTTTTTTATTTTATTTGCTTTGATTCTTTTCTATTCGATTTGAATCGATTCAATTTTTTGATTTGATTTGATTTGATTCTTCTGTTTAGATTCGATTCTTCTTGATTTGCTTCATTTTGATTCAATTCGATTCAATTCGATTGTTTTCAATTCGATTCAATTCGATTCGATTTTTTAGATTTGATTCGATACTATTCGATTCTATCGTTTCGATTCGCTTCTTTTCGTTTTGATTCTGTTCAAGTCGATTCAAATTGATTTGATTCTTTTTGACTCGATTCTCTTCGTTTTGATTAGATTCTTTTGATTTGATTCAATTCGACTCTTTGATTCGATTTGATTCGATTCTTTTCGATTCTTTTCATTTCGATTTGATTCTTTTCGATTTGATTCCATTCTATTCTTTTCGATTCGATTCGATTTTTTTCTATTCTATTTTATTCTATTTTTTTCGATTTGATTCAGTACGATTAGATTGTTTTCGATTCAATTCGATTCTTTTCTTTTTTTTAATTTTTATTTATTTACAATAGTCACACAGAGAGAGAGAGAGAGAGGGGCAGAGACACAGGCAGAGGGAGAAGCAGGCTCCATGCACCGGGAGCCCGATGTGAGATTCGATCCCGGGTCTCCAGGATCGCGCCCTGGGCCAAAGGCAGGCGCCAAACCGCTGCGCCACCCAGGGATCCCCCAATTCGATTCTTTTCGATTCGATTTGATTTGATTCTTTTTGATAAGATTCGATTTGGTTCGATTCTATTAGTTTCGATTCGATTCTTTTCGATTTGATTCGATTCTTTTCGATTTGATTCGATTTGATTTGATTAGATGTTTTTTGATTAGGTTATTTTCGATTCAATTCTTTTCGATGCAATTCGATTCTATTTGATACTTTCGATTCGATTCGATACGATTCTTATCAATTCGATTCGATTTGATTCAATTCTTTTCGATTCGATTCGATTCTTTTCGATTTGATTCAATTCTTTTTGAATCGATTTCAATCTTTTTGATTTGATTATATTCCATTCGATTCGATTATTTTCCATTCGATTTGATTATTTTCGATTAAATTTTATTTTATTTTTTCGATTCGATTCGATGCAAATAGATTATTTTCGATTCGTTTCAATTCAATTGTTTTAAATTCAATACGATATTCGATTCGATTCAATTATTTTCGATTCGATTCGATTCTTTTCGATTTGATTCGAGTCAATTCGATGCGATGATTTTCGAATCGTTTCGAGTCGATTCGATTATTTTCTATTCGATTTGATTTTTGATTTGATTTGATTCTTTTCGATTCAATTCGATTATATTCGATTCAAATCGATTCGATTCTTTTCAATTCTATTCAATTCTATTCGATTCATTTCGATTCAATTCTCTTCAATTCTATTCCATTCGATTCGATTCATTTCGATTCTTTTCAATTTGATCCGATTCGATTCGATTCGAATCTTCTCGATTCAATTCGATTCTTTTGTTTCGATTCGATTCTTTTCGATACGATTCTTGGCTTGATTCGATTCGATTCTTTTCATTTCGATTTGATTCATTTCTATTCGAGTCTTTTCGATTCGATACTATTAGATTCTTTTCAATTCGATTCGATTCTTTTCAATTTGATTCGATTCGATTCAATTCTTTTCGATTTGATTCGATTCTTTTCTATTCGTTTCGATTCTTTTCTATTAAATTCGATTCTTTTCGATTCGATTCGATATGATTGGATTCTTTTCGATTCGATTCGATAGGATTCGATTCTTTTCGATTCAATTCAATTCGATTCTTTTCGTTTCATTTCATTTCGATTCAATTCAATTCTCTTCGATTCGATTCTTTTCGATTCGAGTCTTTCAATTCAATTCCATTATTTTCGATTCGATTGAAAGATCCTTTTCATTTTGATTCGATTCTTTTCGATTCGATATGATTCGATTCCTTTTGATTCGATTTGAATCGATTCTTTTCGATTCGATTCTTTTCGATTTGATTTGATTCTTTTTGTTCCGATTTGATTCGATTCATTTCTTTTCGATTCGATTCGATTCAATTCTTTTCGATTTGATTCGATTCGATTCTTTTAGATTTGATTCAATTCGGTTTGCTTCTATTCATTTTGATTCGATTCTTTTTGATTCACTTCCATTTGATTCTATTCGATTATTTTTGATACGGATCGATTCGATCTGATTCTTTTTTATTCGATTTGAATCTTTTCCATTCGTTTTGATTCTATTCTTTTTTATTTGATTCGATTCTTTTCGATTCGATTTTTTTCGATTCAATTCGATTCTTTTCGATTCGATTCGATTCTTTGCGATTCGATTCTTTTAGATTTGATTCGATTTGTTTTGATTCTATTCGTTTTGATTCGATCTTTTCGATTTGATTTGATTCAGTTCTTTTCATTTCGCTTCGATTTGATTCTATTCGATTATTTTCGATTCGGATCGATTCGATTCGATTCTTTCCTATTCGATTCGATTCTTTTCCATACGATCTGTTTCAATTCGTTTGGATTCTTTTCGGATTGATTCGATTCGAATCGATTTGTTTCTTTTCATTTCAATTCGATTCATTCGATTCTTTTCGATTCTATTAAATTTGGTTCAAATCTTTTTGATTCGATTCGATACGATTCTTTTCATTTCGATTCGATTCTTTTCGATTCTATTTGCTTTGATTGTTTCTATTTGATTCGAATCGATTCAATTCTTTTCGATTCGATTCGATTCAATTCAATTCTTTTTGATTCAATGTGATTTGATTATTTTCTATTCGATTCTATTCTTTCGATTCGATTCGTTACTATATGATTCTTTTTGTTTCGAATCAATTCTTTTTGATTCGATTCTGTTCGATTCAATTCTATCCTTTTCGATTCGATTCTCTTCGATTCGATCCTTTTTGATTTGATTCTTTCGATTTTCAATTCTATTCAAGTCGATTTGATTCTTTTCAATTCAATTCGATTCGATTCTTTTCGATTCGATTCGATTCTTTTCTATTCAATTCTTTTCGATTCTATTTGCTTTGATTCTTTCTTATCGATTCGAATCGATTCGATTCTTTTTGATTCGATTCGATTCTTTTTGTTTAGATTCGATTCTTTTCGATTCGATTTGATTTGATTCTTTTCTATTCAATTCTATTCTTTTGATTCGATTCGATACTATTCGATTCTTTTCGTTTTGAATCGATTGTTTTCGATTCGATTCGATCCTTTCGATTCGATTCTTTTCGATTTGATTCGATTCTTTTCTATTCGATTCTTTTTCATTCGATCTGATTCGATAATTTTCAATTCGATTCGATACGATTCTTTTCAATTCGAATCGATTTGATTCTTTTCTATTCGATTCGATTCTTTTCGTTTAGATTCGAGTCTTTTCTATTTGATTCTTTTCGATTTGATTCAATTCGATTTCTTTTGGATTCAATTCGATTCGATTTGGTTCTTTCGATTTGATTCGATACCTTTCGATTCTTTTCATTTCGAATCGATTCTTTTTGATTCGATCCTTTTCGATTCAATTCTTTTCGATTCGATTTGATACGATTCTTTTTTATTCGATTCGATTTGATTCTTTTCAATTCGATTTGAATGTTTTTGATTCGATTCTTTTCTATTCGATTCGATTCGATTCTTTTTGATTTGATTCGATTAGTTTATTTTTGACCGATTCGTTTTGATTCTTTTCGTTTTGGTTCGATTCTTTTCGATTCTATTCTTTTCCATTCGATTCGATTCTTTTCATTCAATTCGATTCGATTCGATTATTTTCGTTTCGATTCGATTCTTCGATTCGATTCAATTCCATTCTTTTCAATTTGATTCGATTCGATTCCATTCGATTCGAGTCTTCGATTCGATTCGATTCTATTCGATTCAATTCGATTCGATTCTTTTCATTCCGATTTAATTCGATTCGTTTCTTTTTGATTCGAATTGATTCTTTTCGATTCAATTTGATTCTTTTCGATTTGATTCTTTTCGATTCCATTAAATTTGATTCGATTCTTTTGGATTCGTTTCGATTCTTCTCGTTTCGTTTCGATTCTTTTCAATTCAATTCTTTTCGATTCAATTCGATTCGATTCTTTTCGTTCGATTTGATTCAATTCTTTTCGATTCGATTCGATTATTTTCGTTTAGATTCCATCTTTTCGATCAGATTCGATTGAATTCGATTCTTTTTGATTCGATTCGATTCCTTTGATTAGATTCTATTCTTTCGATTCGATTCGATACCTTTCGATTCTTTTTGTTTTGAATAGATAATTTTCGATTCGATCCTTTTTGATTCGATTATTTTCGATTCGATTCAATTCGATTCTTTTTGATTCGATTCGATTCTTTTCGATTCGATTCGAATCTTTTCGATTCTATTCTTTTCCATTCTTTTTGTTTTAGTTCGCATCTTTTCGATTCAATTTTTTCGATTCGATTCGATTCTTTTTGATTCAATTCCATTCATTTCAAATCTATTCGATTTTATTCGATTTGATTCTTTTCCATTCAGTTTGATTCAATTCTTTTCGATTCGATTTGATACGATACGATTCTTTACATTTTGATTTGAATCGATTCTTTTGATTCAATTCGATTTGATACTTTCGATTCTATTCGATTCTTCGATTTTTTTCAATTCGATTCGTTTCTTTTCCATTCCATCTAATTTGATTCGTTTCGATTTGTTTCGATTCGATCTCTTCGATTTAGTTCGATTTGAATCTTTCTGATTCCATTAAATCTGATTCGATTCTTTTCGATTCGATTTGTTTCGATTCTTTTCGATTCTATTCTTTTCTTTTCGATTTGATTCTTTTTGTTTCGGTTCGAATCTTTCCGATTCGATTTGATTCTTTTTGATTCGATTCGGTTCTTTTCATTTCAAATCGATTAGTTTCAATCCGATTCAATTCGATTCAATTCTTTTCAATTCGATTCCATTCGATTCTTTTGAATTGTATTCGATTCGAATAGATTCTTTAGGAATCGATTCGATTAGATTTTTTTCTATTCGATTCGATTCGATTTTTTCTGATTCCATTAAATCTGATTCGATTCTTTACGATTCGATTCGATTCTTTTTGATTCGATTCGATTCTTTTCAATTCTTTTCTTTTCGATTCAATTCTTTTCTATTGGACTCCTTTCGATTCGATTATTTTTTATTTGATTCGATTCTTTTCTTTTTTTTTTCTTTTTTTTTTATTTATGATAGTCACAGAGAGAGAGAGAGAGAGAGAGGCAGAGACACAGGCAGAGGGAGGAGCAGGCTCCATGCACTGGGAGCCCGATGTGGGATTCGATCCCGGGTCTCCAGGATCGCGCCCTAGGCCGAAGGCAGGCGCCAAACCGCTGCGCCACCTAGGGATCCCGATTCGATTCTTTTCAATTCGATTTAATTCGACTCATTTTTCTCGATGCGACCCTTTTTGATTCGATTTGATTCGATCCTTTTCGATTCTATTTGATTTGAATCTTTTTGATTCCATTCGAATCGATTCGATTCTTTTCGATTTGATTCGATTCTTTTCGTTTCGATTCGATTCTTTTTGATTCGGTTCGATTCGGTTCTTTTCGTTTCGATTAGAATCTTTTCGATTCGATTTGATTCTTTTCGATTTGATACGATTCGTTTCGATTCTTTTCGATTCGTTTCGATACGATTCTTTTCATTTCGATTCGAATCGATTCTTTTCGATTTGATTCGATTCAATTCTTTTCGATTCTATTTGATTTGAATCTTTTCGATTCGATTCAAATCAATTCGATTCTCCTCAATTCCATTCTTTTCCATTCGATTCAATTAATTCGATTCTTTTTGTTTCGATTTGATTCGATTCTTTTGATTCTATTCTTTAGATTTGATTCGATTCGATTCTTTTCAATTCTATTCGATTCGATTTGATTCTTTTCAATCAATTCGAATCGATTTGATTCTTTTCGATTCGATTGGATTAGAATATAATCGACCGATTCGATTCGACTCTTTTCGATTCGATTCATTTTGATTCTTTTCGATTCGATTTGATTCTATTCTTTTCGATTCGATTCTATTTGATTCGATTCTTTTCGTTTCAGTTCGATTCGATTCAATTCTTTTCAATTCTATTCGATTCGATTCAATTCTTTTCGATTTGATTCTTTTTGATTCGATTCAATTAGATTCTTTTCGATTTGACTGGATTCGCTTCTTTTCGATTTGATTCGATTCGATTCTTTCCTTTCGATTCGATTCTTTTCGATTCGAATCTTTTCGATTCAATTCGATTCTTTTCGATTCGATTCGATTCCATTAAATTTGATTCGATTCGATACTTTTCGATTCGATTCTTTTCTATTCTATTCGATTCTTTCCGATTCGTTGCTTTTTGATTCAATTCGTTGCTTTTCGATTCAATTTGATTTCTTTTCAATTCGATTCGATTCTTTTCGATTTGATTCCATTCTTTTCAATTCGATTGTTTTGATTCGATTTTATTCGATTGAATTCACCCTTTTCAATTCTATTCAAATCGATTCAATTCTTTTAGATTCAATTTGATTTTATTTGATTCTTTTCGATTCGTTTTTCGATTTGATTCGATACGATTCTTTTCTATTCAATTCGATTGAATTCAACTCTTTTCAATTCTATTTAGGAATTGATTTGATTTGATTCTTTTATATTCGATTTGATTTGATTCAATTCTTTTCGATTTCATTCGATAGGATTCTTTTCATTTCGATTCGAATCTATTTTTTACGTTTCGATTCGATTCCATTCTTTTCAATTCTATTCAATTCTATTTAATTTTTTTCAATTCTATTCTATTCGATTCTTTTCAATTCGATTCGATTCTTTTCGATTTGATTCCATTCTTTTCAATTCGATTGTTTTGATTCGATTTTATTCGATTGAATTCACCCTTTTCAATTCTATTCAAATCGATTCAATTCTTTTAGATTCAATTTGATTTTATTTGATTCTTTTCGATTCGTTTTTCGATTTGATTCGATACGATTCTTTTCTATTCAATTCGATTGAATTCAACTCTTTTCAATTCTATTTAGGAATTGATTTGATTTGATTCTTTTATATTCGATTTGATTTGATTCAATTCTTTTCGATTTCATTCGATAGGATTCTTTTCATTTCGATTCGAATCTATTTTTTACGTTTCGATTCGATTCCATTCTTTTCAATTCTATTCAATTCTATTTAATTTTTTTCAATTCTATTCTATTCGATTCTTTTCAATTCGATTCGATTCGATTCTTTTTGATTTGATTCGATTCGATTCCATTCTTTTCGATTCAATAGATTCGTTTCTTTTCGATTCGATTTGATTCAGTTTTTTTTATTCGATTCGATTCAATTCTTTTTGATTCGATTCTTTTCTATTCGATTCGATTCAATTCTTTTGATTTGATTCGTTTCTTTTCGATTCGATACGATTCTTTTCAATTCAATTTGATTCGATTCAATTCTTTTCGATTCGATTCTTTTCAATTCGGTTCGATTCGATTATTTTCTATTCGACTCATTTCGATTCAATTCAATTCTTTTCGATTCGATTCGATTCAGTTACATGCTATTTGATTCGATTCGATTCCATTTTTATCGATTCAATCCTTTTCGATTAGATTAGATTCGATTCTTTTTGATTCTATTAGATTCGATTCAATTCTTTCGTTTCAATTCGATTCTTTTCTCTTTGGTTCGATTCGATTCTTTTCGATATGATTTGATTTGATTCTTTTCAATTCTATTCGATTCTATTATTTTCGATTCGGTTCGATTAGAGTCTTTTCTCTCCGATTTGATTCTTTTCAATTCGATTCTTTTCAATTCGATTCAATATGATTCGATTCTTTTCTATTCCATTCAATTCTTTTCGATTGATTCTTTTTGTTTCGATTCGATTCAATTCGATTCTTTTCAATTCGATTCGATACGATTCTATTCATTTCGATTCGAATCTATTCTTTTCGATTTGATTCGATTCGATTCTTTTTGATTCTATTTGATTTGAATCTTTTCGCTTCCATTCGAATCGAATCGATTCTCTTCGATTCTTTTCGATTCGATTCGATCAATTCGATTCTTTTTGTTTCGATTCGATTCGATTCTTTTTGATTCGATTCAATTCGGTTCTTTTCGTTTTGATACGATTCTTTTCGATTCGATTCTTTTCGATTCAATTCTATTCGATTCAATTCTTTTCAATTCTGTTCGATTCTATTCGATTCGATTCAATCGAATCGAGTCGATTTGATTCTTTGATTCAATTCGATTAGAATATTCGACTGATTCGAATCGATTCTTTTCGATTCGATTTGATTCATTTCGATTCTTTTCAATTCGATTCGATTCTTTTCGATTCGATTCTTTTTGATTCGATTCAATTCTTTTCAATTCTCTTTGATTCGATTAGATTCTTTTCAATCGATTCGAATCAAGTTGATTCTTTTTGATTCGATTCGATTAGATTATATTTGACCGATTCGATTCAATTCTTTTCAATTCGATTCGATTCATTTCGATTCTTTTCGATTCGATTCTATTCGATTGTTTTTGATTCGATTCAATTCGATTGTTTTCGATTCGTCTGGATTCGTTTCTTTTTGATTTGATTCGATTCGATTCTTTCCTTTCATTTCGATTCTTTTCGATTTGAATCTTTTTGATTCAATTCGATTCTTTTCGATTCGATTCGATTCTTTTCGATTCCATTAAATTTGATTTTATTTTCGATTCGATTCGATTCTTTTCGATTCGATTCGGTTTGATTCTTTTTGATTCAATTCGTTTCGATTCGATTCTTTTCGATTCAATTAAATTTGATTCGATTCTTTTTGATTCGATTTGATTCTTTTCGATTCCATTAAATTTGATGCGATTCTTTTCGATTCAATTCGATTCGACTCTTTTCGATTTGATTCTTTTCAGTTCATTTGATTCGATTTGATTCTTTTTGATTTGATTCGATACGATTCTTTTTCATTTCAATTCGAATCGATTCTTTTTGATTCGATTCGATTCTTTTCTATTCGATTCCATACGATTCTATTCATTTCGATTCGATTCTTTTGTTTCAATTCGATTCTTTTCGATTTTGATTCATTTCTATTCAATTCTTTTCGATTTGATTCGATTCGATTCTTTTTGATTTCATTAGATTATTTTGATTCGATTCGATTCTTTTCGTTTCGATTCTTTTCCATTCGATTCTTTTCGATTCAATTCGATTCGATTCAATTGTTTTTGAATTAATTCAATTCGATTCGATCTTTTTCTATTATCTTCAATTCGATTCTTTTCGATTCGATACGATTTGATTTTTTTTGATTTATTCAATTCGATTCTTTTCGATTCGATTCGATTCGATTTTTTTGTTTAAGTTCGATTCTTTTCGAAATGATTTTTTTTCGATTTGATTCGATTCTTTTCATTCAATTTAATTTAATCCGATTCGATTCTTTTCGTTTCAAAGCGATTCGTTTCAATTCGATTCTTTTTCATTCGATTTGACTCGATTCATTTAGATTCGATCCAATTCGATTCTTTTCAATTCGTTTCGATTCGATTATTTTTTATTCAATTCGATTCTTTTCAATTCGATTCTTTTTGATTCCATTCCATTCATTTCAATTCTATTCGATTTTTTTCTATTCGATTCTTTTCCATTCGATTCGATTCTTTTCGATTCGATTTGATTCAGTTCCACTCTTTTCGATTCGATTCGATACGAATCTTTTCATTTCGATTCAAATCGATTCTTTTCCATTCGATTTGATTTGATTCTTTTCGAAACTATTCGATTCTATTCGATTTATTTCGATTCGATTCAATTCTTTTCCATTCGATCTGATTCGATTCGTTTTGATTCATTTTGATTCGATTCTTTTCGATTCAGCTCGATTCGATTCTATTATTTCTGATTCCATTAACTATGATTCGATGCTTTTTGATTCGATTCGACTCGATTCTTTTTATTCGATTCAATTCTATTTGATTTTTTTGATTCGATTCTTTTCGATTTGATTCAATTCGTTTTGATTCTTTTCGATTCAATTTGATTTGATTCTATTCTATTCTTTTTTTTATTCGATTCTTTACAATTCAATTCGATTCGATCTTTTAAAATTCTATTCGATTAGATTCTTTTAGATTTGATTTGATTAGATTCTTTTCGCTCCAATTTCATTCTTTTCGATTCGAATCTTTTCGATTCGATTTGATACGATTCAATTCTTTTCAATTCAATTCTTTTCTTTTCAATTCGATTCGATTCTTTTCGATTTTATTCGATTCGATTTGTATCTATTCTATTTGATTTGATTCTTTTCGATTCGATTCAAAATGATTCGATTCTTTTTGTTTTGATTTGTTTCTTTTGATTCGATTCTATATGAATCTTTTCAATTCTATTCTATCCGATTCGATTCTTTAGGATTTGATTCGATTCAATTTTTTTCTATTCGAGTCGATTCGATACGATTCTTTTCAATTCAATTCGATTAGATTCTTTTCGATTCGATTCGATTCCATTCTTTTTTATTAGATTTGATTCTATTCAATTTTTTCAATTAGATTCTTTTCGATTCAATTTGATTCGATTCTTTACGTTTTGATTCGATTCTTTTCTATTCGATTCGATTATTTTCGATTCAATTCAATTCTTTTCAATTAGATTCTATTCGACTCTTTTCGATTCTATTTGATTTGATTCTTTTCGATTCGATTTGATACGATTCTTTTTATTTGGATTCGAATCATTTCTTTTTGATTCTATTCGTTTTGATTCTTTTCGAATCTATTCGATTTTTTCGATGTGATTCGATTCGATTCTTTTCAATTGGAATCGATTCGATTCTTTTCAATTCTGTTTTATTTGATTCTTATGGATTCGATTCGATTTGTTTGGATTCTTTATGTTTAGATTCGATTCTTCTCTATTCGATTCTTTTTAATTGGATTTGATTCAATTAAATTCTTTTCAATTTGATCCAATTCGATTCTTTTCGATTCGATTTAATTCTTTTCAATTCTATTCGATTTGATTGTTTTCAATTTGATTCGATTCGATTCCTTTCTATTTGATTCGATTCGATTCTTTTCGATTCGATTCGATTCTTTTCGATTAGATTCGATTCTTTTTGATTCTATTCGATTCTATTCGATTCTTTTCGATTCAATTCGATTCTTATCGATTCTATTTGATTTGTTTCTTTTGTTTTGATTCGCTTCTTTTCAATTTGATTCTTTTCTTTTTTTTAAATTTATGATAGCCACAGAGAGAGAGAGAGAGAGAGAGAGGCAGAGACTCAGGCAGAGGGAGAAGCAGGCCCCATGCACCGGGAGCCCGATGTGGGATTCGATCCCGGGTCACCAGGATCGTGCCCTGGGCCAAAGGCAGGCGCCAAACCGCTGCACCACCCAGGGATCCCTCAATTTGATTCTTTTCGATTCGATTCAATTTGTTTCTTTTCATTTTTATTCGATTCATTTCTATTCAATTCTTTTCGATTCGATTCTTTTCGATTTGATTTGATACTTTTCGTTTCGATTCGATTATTTTCGATTCGATTATTTTCGATTCGATTTGATTCGATTCTTCTCTATTCTATTCAATTCGATTCTTTCGATTCGATTCAATACGATTGGATTCTTTTCGGTTCAATTTGATACGATTCGATTCTTTTTCATTCCTTTCAACTCGATTCTTTTCGATTAGATTGAATTCGATTCACTTCAATTCTTTTCGATTCGATTCATTTCGATTCTTTTCGTTTCAATTTGATTCTTTTCGATTCGATTCGATTTGATTTGATTCGATACTTTTTGATTACATTCAATTCGATGTTTTTCGATTCGATTCGAATCGATTCTTTTCGATTCGATTCGAATCGATTCTTTTCGATTCGATTCTTTTCGATTCGATAAGATTCGATTCTTTTCGATTATATACCATTCGATTTTTTTTTGTTCCGATTTGATTAGATTATTTTCAATTCGATTCGATTCTTTTCGATCCTATTCGATTCTTTTCAGTTTCATTTGATTTGGTTTGATTATATTCGTTTCGATTCGATTCTTTTCGATTTGATTCGATTTGATTCGATTCGATTTGATTCGATTCTTTTCGATTCAATTAAATTTGATTCGATTCTTTTCGATTCTATTCTATTCTTTTCTATTCCTTTCCATTCAATTTGATTCTATTCGATTCGATTCTTTTCAATTCGATTTGATTCGGTTCTTTTCAATTTCATTCGATTCTATTCGGTTCTTTTCGATTCCATTCAATTCAATTCGATTCTTTTCGATTCGATTCAATTCGATTCTTTTCGATTCTACTCGATTCGATTCTTTTCAATTCTATTTGATTTGATTCTTTTCGATTCGATTTGAATCGATTTGATTCTTTTCTATTCGGTTCGATTGGATTCATTTTATTTAGATTCCTTTCTATTCGATTCGATTCTTTTCGATTCGTTTTGATTCAAATCGATTCTTTTCGATTCAATTCGATTCGATTTTTTTCTATTCGATTCAATTCTTAACGTTTCGATCTATACAATTCGGTTCGATTCTTTTTGGCTCGATTCGGTTCGATTCTTTTCGATTCGATTCGATTCTTTTTGATTCGATTTGATTCGATAATTTTTGATTCGATTCGATTCTTTTCTATTCGAATCGATTCGATTCTTTTCGATTTGATTCGATTCGTTTTTTATTCGATTCGATTCTATTCGATTTTTTCAATTCGATTTGATATGATTTGATTCGATTCTTTTCATTTTGATTCGATTGATTTCTATTCGATTCTTTTCGAATCAATTAAATTTGATTGGATTCTTTTCAATTCGATTCAATTCTTTTCGATTCCATTCCATTCAATTCGATTCTATTCGATTCTTTTCAATTAGATTCGATTCGATTCTTTTTGATTCGATTTGATTCGTTTCTTTTTGATTCGATTGGATTCTTTTCATTTCGATTGAATTCTTTTCACTTCGATTCTTTTTGATTCAATTCGTTTCGATTTTCGTTTCAATTCGAGATTTTAGTTAGATTAAAATCTATTATATTCGATTCGATTCTTTTTGATTCGATTCGATACCATTAGATTCTTTTCGATAGATTCGAGTCGATTGTTTTCAATTCCATTTGATTCGATTCGATTCTTTTCATTTCGATTCGATTCTTTTCGATTTGATTCGATTTGATTCTTTTCATTTCAATTTGATTCTTTTCGATTTGATTCTTTTCAAATCTTTTAGATTCGATTCGATTCTTTTCAATTCCATTCGATTCGATTCTTTTCAATTCACTTCAGTTCAATTTGATTCTATTCGATTGTTTTCGATTCAATTCGAGTCTATGTTTCAATTCGATTCTTTTCGATTTGATTTAATTTGGTTTGATTCTATTCGTTTTGATTCGATTCTTTTCGATTTTTTCGGTTTGATTCCTTTATTTTCAATTTGATTCAATTTTTTTCCATTCGATTCTTTTAGATTCTTTTCGTTTCAATTCAATTCTTTTGTTTCGATTCGATTATTTTCGATTCGATTATTTTCAATTCGATTCTTTTCAATTCGATACGATTCTTTTCGACTTGATTCGATTCTTTTCCATTGGATTCATTTCGATTCTTTTCGATTGAATTCGATTCGATTCTTTTCGTTCTGATTTGATTTTTTTTGATTCTATTTTTTTCGATTCGATTCGATTCTTTTCGATTTGGTTCGATTCGACTCGATTCTTTGTGATTCATTCGATTCGATTCTTTTCGTTTCGATTTGATTTTTTTTGATTCTATTTTTTTCGATTCGATTCGATTCTTTTCGATTTGATTCGATTCATGTCTTTTCGATTCAATTCGATTCGATTCTTTTTTTTTTTTTTTTTTTTTTTTTTTTTTTTTATTTTTTCAAATTTATTTATGATAGTCACACAGAGAGAGAGAGAGAGGCAGAGACATAGGCAGAGGGAGAAGCAGGCTCCATGCACCGGGAGCCCGACGTGGGATTCGATCCTGGGTCTCCAGGATCGCGCCCTGGTCCAAAGGCAGGCGCTAAACCGCTGCGCCACCCAGGGATCCCCGATTCTTTTCTATTCTATTCAATTCGATTATTTTCGATTCGATTCAATATGATTGGATTCTTTTCTAATCATTTCTTTTCAATTCCATTAAATATGATTTGATTCCTTTCTATTCGATTTGATTCTTTTCGATTCGATAACATTCAATTCGATTCTTTTCGATTCGATTCAATGCTTTTCGATTCAATTCGGTTTGATTCTTCTTTATTCGATTCGATACGATTCATTCCATTTCAATTCGAATTGATTCTTTTCATTCAATTCAATTCGATTCGATTCGATTCTTTTCGATTCGATTCTTTTCGTTTTGATTCGATTCTTTTTGATTCGATTCGATTCTTTTCATTCAATTCGATTCGATTCTTTTTGATTCAATTCTTTTTGATTTAATTATTTTCGATTCGATTCTTTTCATTTGAATTCGATTCCTTTCGATTTGATTCATTTTGATTTGATTCTTTTCAATTCGATTTGATTTGATTTCTTTCATTTCAATTCGATTCTTTTCGATTTGATTCGATTCCACTCAATTCGATTCTTTTTGATTCGATTCTTCGATTCAATTACACTCAATTCTATTCTTTTCGATACGATTCAATTTGATTCTTTTTGTTTCGATTCGATATGATTCTTTTCATTTCGATTCGAATCGATTCTTTTCGATTGATTCGTTTTGATTCTTTTTTATTCTATTCCATTCTATTCGATTTTTGTCGATTCAATTCGATTCGACACTTTTTGATTCAATTTGATACGGTTCTTTTCAATTCGAATCTATTTGATTCTTTTCGCTTCGCTTCGATTCATTTCTTTTTTATTCGATTCGATTCTATTCAATGTTTTTCGTTTCGATACTTTACGATTCGATTCGATTCTTTTTTTTGATTCGATTCTTTTCAATTCGAATCTTTTCGATTAGATTCTTTTTTTCGATTCGATTCTTTTCAATTTGAATATTTTCGATTCAATTTGATTCGATTCTTTTCATTTCGATTCGATTCATTTCTATTCGATTCTTTTCGATTCGAATCTATTCGATTTTTTCTATTTGAATTGATTCTTCTCTATTCGATTCAATTCTTTTCTTTCCGATTCGATTGTTTTCGATTCGATTCTTTTCGAATTGATTCGATTCGATTCTTTTCTATTCTATTCAATACATTTCTTTTCAATTCGATACGATTAGATATTTTTCGATTTGATTCAATCCGATTTGATTCTTTCAATTCGTTTCAATTCGATTCTTTTCGTTTCAATTTGATTCTTTTCGAAACGATTCTCTTCGATTCGATTCGATTCTTTTCGATTCATTTCGATTCGATTGTTTTCGATTCGATTCCATTCGATTCTTTTCAATTTGATTCGATTCTTTTCCATTCGATCTTTTGATTCGTTTTGATTCTTTTCAATTCGATTCGATTCGAGTCGACTAGATTGATTCGTTTCTTTTTGATTCCATTAAATTTGATTCGGTTCTTTTCAATTCGATTCCATTCTTTTCGATTCGATTCCACTCGATTCGATTCTTTTCGATTCAGTTCATTTCGATTCGATTCGATTCATTTCAAAAGGATTTGATTTGATTCTTTTCATTTCGATTCGATACGATTCTTTTCATTTGGATTCGAATCGATTCTTTTCGATTCGATTCGACTCTTCGATTAGATTAGAATCTATTCATTTCGATTCTTTTCGATTCAATTCTTTTCCATTTGATTCTTTTTGTTTTGATTCGATTCGAATATTTTCGATTCGATTCGATTCTATTCTTTTTGATTCGATTCGATATGATTCTATGCATTTCGATTCAAATCGATTCTTTTTTATTTGAATCGATTCTTTTTGATTCAACTCGATTCGATTTGATTCTTTTCAATTCGATTCGATATAATTCTATTCATTTCGATTCAAATCGATTCTTTTTTACTCGATTCGATTCGATTCTTTTCGATTCAATTAGATTCGATTTTTTTCGATTCTTTTCTTTTCAATTCGATTCTTTTCAATTCGATTCGATTTGATTCTTTTCAATTCGATTCTTTTCGATTCATTTGGATTCGATTTGATTCTTTTCGATTCAATTCGATTCTTTTCGTTTTGATTCGATTCCACTCAATTTGATTCTTTTCGATTCGATTCGATTATTTCCGATTCGATTCGATCCGTTTCAAATCGATTATTTTCAATTCGATTCAATTCTTTTCATTTCATTCGATTCAATTTGAATCTATTCGATTCAATTCTTTTCGATTCGATTATGTATGATTCGATTCGATTCGATTCTTTTCGATTCTTTTAGAGTCAATTCGATTCGATTCTTTTCGATTCGATTCGTTTTTTTGGATTAGATTCTTCTTTATTTCATTTGTTTCTATTCTTTTCGATTCGATTTGATTCGATTCTTTTCAAATCGATTCAATCTTTTCGATTCGATTATTTTCGATTCGATTCGTTTCCATTCAGTTCAATTCGATTATTTTCGATTTTATTTGTTTTGATCGAATCGAGAAGAATCGAATCGTACCGAATTGAAAACAATCAAATCAAATCGAATCAAAAAGAATCGACTCGAAACGATAAAAATTGATCGATTTGAAAAGAATCGAATCGAATCGAAAGAATCGAATAGAAAAGAATCGATTCGAAACAAATGGGAAAGAATCGAATTTAAAAGAATCGAATCAAATAGATTTGAATCGAATTGAATCGAAAGGAATCGAATGAAATCAAAACGAAAAGAATCGAATCGAATTGAATGAAACAAATCGAATCAAAAGGAATCGATTCGAATGGAAAAGAATCGAATCAAATCGAAAAAAATGGAATCAAATCGAATCGAATTGAAAAGAATCGAATCAAATCGAAAAGAATCGAATCGAATCAAAAAGAATCGAATTGAATCGAATTGGATCAAATAAAATTGAATAGAATCTAATCGAATTGAAACGTATCAAATTGAAAGAATCGAATAGAAACGAAACAAATTGAAAAGAATCCAAATGAAATGAATCAAATAAAAAATAATCGAATCGAAATGAACCAAATAAAAAATAACCGAATCAAATAGAATCTAATCGAAAATAATCGAATTGAATCAAATGGAATTGAATCGAATCGAGTCAAATTGAAAATAATAGAATCGAGTCGAATCGAAACGAAAATAATCAAATTGAAAATAATCAAATCGAATCAAATCAAATCGAAATTAATGGAATCGAATCGAATAGAAATTAATTGAATCAATCGAATCGAATGGAAAATAATAGAATCGAATCCAATAGAAAGGAATCGAATTGAAAATAATCGAATTGAATCGAAATTAATCGAATCGAATTGAATCGAATCCAAAATAATCGAATCTAAAATAATCGAAATAAATCGAAATTAATCGAATCTAATCGAATAGAAAATAATCGAATCGAAACGAATCGTATCGAAATTAATCGAATCAAAACGATTCGAATCGAAAGTAATCGAGTCGAACCGAATGGAAAATAATCGAATTGAATCCAATCGAAATTAATCGAATCGAACATAATCGAATGGAATCATATCGAATAGAAATTAATCGAATCAAAAATAAACTAATCCAAAATAATCGAAACGAATCAAAATTAATCGAATCAAATCGAATCGAAAATAATCGATTTGAAACGAATCAAATCGAAAATAATCGAATAGAATTGAAAATAATCAAATCAAATCGAAAAGAATCGAATCAAATTGAATTGAAAAGAATCAAATCGAATTGGATCAAATAAAATTAAATAGAATCTAATCGAATTGAAAAGTATCGAATCGAAAAGAATCGAATAGAAACGAAACGAATGGAAAATAATCCAATCGAAACGAATCGAATCGAAAATAATCGAATCGAAACGAATCAAATCGAAAATAATCGAATAGAATTGAAAATAATCGAATCAAATCGAAAAGAATCAAATCGAATTGAATTGAAAAGAATCAAATCGAATTGGATCAAATAAAATTAAATAGAATCTAATCGAATTGAAAAGTATCGAATCGAAAAGAATCAAATAGAAACGAAATGAATGGAAAATAATCCAATCGAAACGAATCGAATCGAAAATAATCGAATCGAAATGAATCAAATTGAAAATAATCGAATCGAATAGAATCAAATAGAAAATAATCGAATTGAATCGAATCGAAATTAATCGAATCAAATCGAATGGAAAATAATCGAATCGAAATGAATCGTATCAAAAATAATCGAAACGAATTGAATCGAACCGAATTGAAAATAATCGATTCGAATCGAAGTGAAACAAATTGAAAATAATCGAATTGAAAAGAATTGAATCGAATCGAATCAAATCAAAATTAATCGAATTGAATCGAATAGAAATTAATCGAATCGAATAGAATCGAAATTAATCGAATCGAATCGAAGGGAAAATAATTGAATCGAATCCAATCGAAACGAATCGAATCGAAAATAATCGTATCGAATTGAATCCAAAATAATCGAATCCAAAATAATCGAAACGAATTGAAATTAATCGAATCGAATCGAATTGAAAATAAATCGAAACGAATCGTATGGAAAATAATCAAATCGAATGGAATCAAATCGAATCGAATTGAAAACAATAGAATCTAATCGAATCGAAACGAGTCGAAAATAATCGAGTCAAATCGAATCAAAATGAAAATAATGGAATCCAATTGAATCAAAATGAATTGAATCGATAATAATTGAATCGAATCTAATCAAAACAAATCGAATCGAAAATAGTCTAAACAAAATGAATTGAATTGAAAATAATCGAATCGAATCAAAACCAATCGAATCAAAAATAAACGAATCGATTCGAATCAAAACAAATCGAATTGAAATTAATCGAATCGAATAAAACGAATCGAATTGAATAGAATCGAATCGAAAATAATTGAATCGAATAGATTTGAATCGAAAAGAATCTAATCGAAACGAATCGAATCGAAAATAATTGAATCGAATCAAATCGAATTGAATAGAAATTAATCGAATCGAATCGAAATGAAATGAATCGAATAGATTCGAATCGAAAATAATCGAATCGAAATGAATCCAATGAAATTGAAAATAATGGAATCAAATCAATTTGAAAAGAAGGAGATTAAAATTGAAAAGACTCGAATTGAAAAAAAATCTAATCGAATCGCACCAAATCTAAAGAATCCAATCGAATGGAAGTGAAAAGAATTGAATCGAATCGAAAAGAATCGAATCGAATCAAATCGAAAAGAATCGAATCGAATCCTTTTGAAAAGAAAGGAATTCGAATAGAAAAGAATCAAATAGAAAGATTCGAATCAAATCAAAAAGAATCGAATCGAATAGAATCGAAAAGAAATGAATCAAAAACTATCGAATCAAAAAAAATCGAATCGAATTTACACGAAAAACATCGAATAGAATCGAATCGAATCGCAAAAATTCAAATCGAATCAAATCAAATCGAAAAGAAACGAATCGATTCGAAAAGAATCAAATCGAAAAGAATGGAATCAAATCAAATAAAGAATCGAATCGTATCGAAATGAATCGAATCGAATCCAATTGAAAATAATAGAATCGAATCAAAAAGAATAGAATCGAAATTGAATCGAAAAGAATCGAATTGAATCAAATCGAAAAGAATTGAATCGAATCGAAGGGGTCGATCGAAAAGAATCGAATTGATTCGAAAAAACTAATTGAATCGAATCAAATTGAAAAGAATCGAATCAAATCGAAAAGAATTGAATCGAGTTGAAAAAATCGAATCGAATCGAAAAGAATCGAATTGAAAAGTATCGAATCGAATCGAAAAGAATCGAAACGATTTGAAAAGAATCGAATCGAATCAAATCGAAACGAATCGAATCGAAAATAATTGAAACGAAACGAATCGAATAGAAAATATTCGAATTGAATCGAATCGGAACGAATCGAATCGAAAATGAATCGAATCGAATCGATACGAAATTAATTGAATCGAATGGAAAAGAATTGAAATATATCGAATCGAATAGAAAATAATTGAATCGAAACAAATCGAATCAAAAATAATCAAATCGAATTGAATCGAATCGAATAAAAAATAATCAAATTGAATTGAAACGAATCAAATAAAAAATAATTGAATCGAAATGAATCAAACAGAAAATAATGGAATTGAATCGAAATTAATCGAATCGAATCTAATTGAAATGAAACAAATCGAAAATCATCGAATCGATTCGAATCGAATTGAATCGAAAATAATCGAATCGAATTGAAATGAATCGAATCGAATATAATCGAATCGAAGCATTTCGAATCGAAAATAGCTGAATCGAAACGAATAGAAAGTAATTGAATCGAAAATAATTGAATCAAAATTAATCAAAAGGAATGAATCGAATCAAATTGAAAATAATCGAATTGAAACGAATCGAATTGAAATGAATCGAATCGAAAATAATCGAATCGAGTCGATTGAATAGAAAAAAATCGAATCGAATCAAATTGAAATGAATTGAAATAAATCAAATTGAAATAAATAGAATCGAATAGACATTAATCGAATCGAATCAAAACGAATCAAATTGAATCGAATCAAAAATAATCTAATCAAATTAAATCGAATCGAATCAAATCTAATAAAATAATTGAATAGAAACTAATCGAATCGAAACGATTCGAATCGAAACAAATCGAATCGAAAATAATTGAATAGAATCAAATCGAATCGAATAGAAATTAATCGAATTGGATCGAAACGAAATGAATCGAATAGAATCGAATCGAAAATAATCTAATCGAATCGAATCGAATCGAATCGAAAATAATGGAATCAAATCAATTCGAAAAGAAAGAAATTAAAATCGAAAAGACTCGAATTGAAAAGAATTGAATTGAATCAAATAAAAAAATCGAATGTAATCGCACTGAATCTAAAGAATCCAATTGAATGGAAGTGAAAAGAATCGAATCTAATCAAAATGAATCGAAAAGAATCGAATCGAATCGAATTGAAAAGAATCAAATAGAATCGAATCATTTTTAAAGGAAAGGAATTCAAATCGATAAGAATCGAATAGAAAGATTCGAATCGAATCAAATCGAAAAGAATCAAATCGAATTGAATTGAAAAGAAATGAATCGAAAACTATCGAATCGAAACGAAAAAATCGAATCGAATTGAAATGAAAAAAATTGAATTGAATCGAATCGAATCACAAAAATTCGAATTGAATCGAAAAGAATCGAATCGATTCAAAAAGAATCAAATCGAATAGAAAAGAAAAGAATCAAATCAAATAAAGAAGATTCGAATCGTATCGAAAAGAATCGAATCGAATATAATCGAATCGAATCGAAACAAATCAAATTGAAAATAATCGAATCAAAACGAATTGAATCGAAAATAATTGAATCGAATCCATTCGAAAAGAATCGAATCGCATCGAATTGAATAGAAAAGAATGGAAACAAATCGAATCAAAAAGAATCGAATTGAATAGAAAAGAACAGAATCAAATCGAAAAGAATCGAATCGGATTGAAAAGAATCGAATTGAAAAGAATCTAATCGAATAGATTCAAATTGAATCGAATCGAATCGAATCAAAAAGAATCGAATCGAAAATAATCGAATCGAAAAGAATTGAATCGAATAGATTTGAATTGAATTGTATCGAATGAAAAGAATCGAATCGAATCGAAAAAAATTGAATCGAATAAAAAATAATCGAATTGAATCGAAAAGAATCGAATCGAAACAAATCGAATCGATTCGAAAAGAATCGAATGGAAAAGAATCAAATCGACGAATCGAAAAGAATAGAATAGAATGGAATCGAATAAAAAACAATAGAATCGAATCAAAAAGAATCGAATCGAATCGAAATGAATCGAATCCAAATGAATCGAATCGAAAAGACTCAATCGAAAAGAATCGAATCGATTCATAAAAAACGAATCGAATTGGATCGAATCAAATCGAAAATATTTGAATCGAATCGAATCGAATTGAATAGAATAGAAAATAATCGAATCGAATTGAAAAGAATCGAATCAAATCAAAAAGAAATCAAATCGATTCGAAAAGAATCGAATCGAATTGAATCGAAAAGAATTGAATTGCATCCTGTAGAATGGAATCGAAAAGAATCGAATCGAATTGAAAAAATCGAATCGAATTGAATCGAAAAGAATTGAACCAATAAGAATCGAATCGAATCAAAATGAATCGAACCGAATCACATAGAAAAGTATCGAATCGAATCGAAAAGAATCGAATAAAAAATAATTGAATCGAAACAAATCGAGTCGAATCGAAAAGAATCCATTCGAAAAGAATTGAAAGGAATAGAATCAAGTCGAATCGAAAAGAATCGAATGTAATTGAATCGAAAAAAATTGAATCGAATAGAACCGAAAAGAATCAAATCGAATTGAAACAAAAAGAATCGTATCGTATTGATCGAAAATAATCGAATCTAATCGAAAACAACCGATTTGAATCGAATCGAATTAAAATGAATTGAACCGAATGGAATCGAATCCAATCGAAAAGAATTGAATCAAATCGAATAAAAAAGATTCAAATCGAATCAATTCGAATCGAAATAATCGAATCGAATCCAATCGAAAAGAATCAAATCCAATCCAATCCAATAGAAAAGAATCGAAACAAATCAAATCAAAGGAATCAAATCGAATCAAAAAAATCCAATTGAATCAAAAAGAATCGAATCGAATCGAATCGAAAAGAATCGAATCGAATAGAAAAGAATCAAATTGAAAAGAATCTAATCGAATAGATTCAAATCGAATCAAATCAAATAAAAAAGAATCGAATCAAATCGATTCGAATCAAAAAGACACAAAACGAATTGAATCTAATGGAAAAGAACTGAATCGAATAGATTCAAATTGAATCGAATCGAATAAAAAGAATCGAATCAAATCAAAAAGAAATGAATAGAATCGAAAAGAATCGAATTGAATCGAAAAGAATCGAATTGAAAAATATCGAATTGAATCAAAAAGAATCTAATCGAAAAGGATCAAATCAACGAATCGAAAAGAAAGGAATCGAAGAGAATTGAAACAAAAACCATCGAATCGATTCAAAAAGAATTGAATCGAAAGGAATCGAATCAAATCGAAACGAATAGAATCCAAATGAATTGAATCGAAAAGAGTCGATTGGAAAGAATCGAATCGATTCGAAAAAAACAAATTGAATACAATTGAATCGAATCGAAAATAATTGAATCAAATCGAATGGAAATGAAAAGAATCGAATTGAATTGAAAAAATTGAATCGAATCAAATCAAATAAAAAAAATCGAATCGAATTGAATAAAAAAGAATCGAATCGAATCAAAAAGAATCGAATTGAATCAAGTAGATTCGAAACAAAAAGAATCAAATCGAGTTGAAAAAATCAAAACGAATTGAATCGAATTGAATTGAATCGAAAAGAATCAAATTGAATCAAAAAGAATCGAACCGAATGAAATAGAAAAGAATCGAACAGAATCAAATCAAAAAGAATCAAATCGAATCAAATCAAATAAAAAATAATCGAATCGAAACCAATCTAATCGAATTGAAAGAATCGAATCGAAATCAATCCACTCGAAAAGAAGTGAAACAAACAGAATCAAGTCGAATCGAAAAGAATCGAATGTAATCGAATCGAAAAGAATTGAATCGAAGAGAATCGAAAAGAATCGAATCGAATCGAAACAAAAAAAATCAAATCGTATTGATCGAAAAGAATCGAATCGAATCGAAAAAAATTGATTTGAATCGAATCGAATTGAAATGAATCGAACCGAATGGAATCAAATCCATTCGAAAAGAATCGAATATAATTGAATCAATAAGAATCGAATCGAATCGAAAAGAATTGAATCGAATTGAAAAGAATCGAATCGAAACAAAAATAATCTAATCGAATTGAATGGAAATGAAAAGAATCGAATTGAATTGAAAAGAATCGAATTGCATCAAAAAGAATCGAATCGATTCAAATTGAAAAGAATTGAATCGAATGGAATGGAAAAGATTTGAATCGAAAAAATCGAATCGAATCGAATCGATTCTAAAAGAAAGGAAGTCGAATTGAAAAGATACTAAACGAAAGATTCGAATCAAATCGAATCGAAACATAAACAATCGAATCAAATAGAATTGAAAAGAATCGAATCGAATACAAAAGGATCGAAATGAATCAAATCGAATCGAAAAGAATAGAATCGAAAAGAATTGAATCAAATCGAAACGAATCGAATCAAAAATAATCTAATCGATAGGAATTGAATTGAAAAGTTTCGAAGCGAATTGAATTGAATCAAAAGGAATCTAATCGAATTGAAAAGAATCAAATCGAATCGAAAAGAATCAAATTGAATCAAATCAAATGGAAAAGAATCGAATCGAATCGAAAAGAATCCAATCATATCGAATTGAATCGAATGTAATCGAATCGAAATGAATCGAATCGAATCGAAAGAATCGAATTAAAAAGAATCCAAACAAAGGAATCGAATTGAATTGATGAGAATCGAAATGAAGAAAATTGAAAGGATTCGAATCGAATTGATAAAAATCATATCAAATCGAATCGAATCAAATCAAATCGAAAATAATCGAATCGA
This sequence comes from Canis aureus, assembly GCF_053574225.1. Classification (NCBI taxonomy): domain Eukaryota; kingdom Metazoa; phylum Chordata; class Mammalia; order Carnivora; family Canidae; genus Canis; species Canis aureus. Next base: position 52,836,811 of record NC_135632.1, on the reverse strand, counting down.
TGCGAATCGAATTGAATAGAATCGAATTAAAAAAAATTGAATTGAAGCGAATAGAAAAGAATCGAAATGAATCTAATCTAATCAAATTGAAAAGAAACGAATCTAATCGAATCGAAAAGAATCAATCGAATAGAATTGAATTGAATCATAAATTGTCGAATCGAATAAAAAAACTAGAATCAAATCGAAAAGAATCAAATCAAATCGAAAAGAATTCAATCCAATCCAATAAAATAGAAAAGAATCGAATCGATAAAAATCGAATCGAAAAAATTGAATCAAATCACATCGAATCAAAAAATCGAATCGAATGGAAGCAAAAAGAATTGAATCGAATCGAATCGAAGGATCAAATCAAATTGAGTCAAAAAGAATCGAATCGATCAAAAAGAAGAATATTGAATCGAATAGAATTGAAAACAATCGAACAAATTGAATGGAATCGAATCTAAAAGAATTGATTTGAATCAAATAGATTTGAATCGAAAAGAATCGAATCGAAAAAATCGAATCGAATAGAATTGAAAAGAATCGAATCGAATTGAAAAAAATCGAATCATATGAATCAAATAGGAAAGAATCAATTCGATTCGAATCAAATCGAATCGAAAAGAATCGTATCGAAAAAAATCGAATCGAATCACATCGAATCAAAGAATCGAATCGAATGGAATCAAATAAAAAAGAATCAAATCAAATCGAATATAATCGAACCGAAAAGAATCGAATAGAAAAAATTGAATCGAATGGAAAAATCGAATCGAATCGAATCGAATAGGAAATAATCGAATCGAAAAGAATCAAATCGAATCAAATTGAAAAGAATCAAATCGACTCGAATCGATTCGGAAAGAAAGGAATTCGTATCGAAAAGAATCGAAAAGAAACGAATCGAAAACTATCGAATCGAAACTAAAATAATCGAATCGAATCGAAAAAATCGATTTGAATCGAAACGATTCGAAAAGAATCGAATCGAAAAGAATCAAATAGAATCAAATGAAATATAAAAGAACCTAATCGATTCAAATCGAAAAGAATCGAATCGAAAAAAATTGAATCTAATCGCATCGAATCTAAAGAATCGAATCGAATGGAAGCGAAAAGTATCGAATGAATCAAATTGAATAGAAAATAATTGAATCAAATCGAATAGAAGCAAATTGAATCAAAAAGAACGAATCTAATTGAATCTAATAGAAATGAATAGTATCGAAAAGAATCGAATCCAATCAAAAAAATCAAATCGAATCAAATTGAATCGAATATAATCGAAATGAATCGAATTGAAGAGAATTGAGAGGAATCGAATCGAATTGAAACGAAAATAATCGAATCGAATCGAATCAAAAGAATTGAATCGAATTGAATAAAAAAGAATCGAATCGAATCGAAAAGAATCGAATCAAACCAAATCAAATAGAATCGAAAAGAATTGAATCGAATCGAATGGAATCGCATCAAAAAGAATCGATTTGAATCGATCGAAAAGAATTGAAAAGAATCGAAAAGAATGGAATCTAATCGAATCAAAAAGAATCTAATCTAATTGAATCGAAAGAATCGAATCGAATTGAAATGAAAATAATCAAATAGAATGGAATCGAATTATATTAATCGAATAGAATTGAATAAAAAATAATCAAATTGATAAAAAAGAATCGAATCAAATCAAATGGAATCGAAAAGAATCGAATTGAATGGAATGGAATCAAATGGAAAAGTATCCATTTGAATCGAATAGATCTGAATCAAAAAGAATCGAATCAAAAAAAATCGAATCGAATAAAATCAAATAGAAAAGAATCCAATTGGGATCCCTGGGTGGTGCAGCGGTTTGGCACCTGCCTTTGGCCCAGGGCGTGATCCTGGAGACCCGGGATCAAATCCCATATCGGGCTCCTGGTGCATGGAGCCTGCTTCTCCCTCTGCCTATGTCTCTGCCTCTCTCTCTGTGTGACTATCATAAATAAATAAAAATTAAAAAAAAAGAAAAAAGAAAAAAATCCAACCGATTCAAATCAAATCGAATTGAAAAGAATCGTACCGAAAAAATCGAATTGAATCGCATCGAATCAAAGAATCAAATCGAATGGAATAAAAAAGAATCGAATCACATCAAATCGAATGAAAAAATCGAATCGAATCGATTCGAAAAGAAAGGAATCGAATCAAAAAGAATCGAATCGGGGATCCCTGGGTGGCGCAGCGGTTTGGCGCCTGCCTTTGGCCCAGGGCGCTATCCCGGAGACCCGGGATCGAATCCCACATCGGGCTCCCGGTGCATGGAGCCTGCTTCTCCCTCTGCTTGTGTCTCTGCCTCTCTCTCTCTCTGTGTAACTATCATAAATGAATAAAAAAAAAAGAATCGAATCTAAAGGAATTAAATCGAATTGAATAGAAAAGTATTGAATCGAATCAAATTGAATCGAAAAGAATCGAATCGAATTGAATTGAAGATAACCAAAAAGAATCGAATCTAATTGAATCGGAAGGAATCGAATCTAATCGAATCAAAATGAATCGAATTGAAGAGAATCAAAAAGAATCGAATGGAATTGAAATGAAAAAATCGAATCCAATCCTATCGATAAGAATCGAATCGAGTTGAATCAAAAATAATTGAATCGAATATAAAAGAATCAAATCGAATCGAATTGAAAAGAATCGAATCGAAAAGAATCGAATTGAATCGAATCGAATCAAATAGAAAAGAATCTAATCGATTCGAATCGAATTGAAAATCGAATTAAAAAAATCGAATCTAATGGCATCGAATCAAAAGAATCGAATCGAATGGAAGCGAAAATAATCGAATGAATCGAATCAAATCGAATCGAAAAGAATAGAATTGAAAAGAATCTAATCGAATCGAATCCAATTGAAAAGAATCGAATCTAATTGAATCTAAACGAAAGGAATAGAATCAAAAAGAAGAGAATCCAAAAAATCAAATTGAATCGAACTGAATCGAATATAATCAAATTGAACTGAATCGAAAAGAATCGAATCGAAGAGAATCAAACGGAATCGAATCGAATTGAAACGAAAATAATCATATCGAATCGATTTGAAACAATCGTATCGAATTGAATCAAAAAGTAGAATCGAATTGAAAAAAATGGAATCGAATCGAATCAAATAGAATTGAAAAGAATCGAATCGAATGGAATCGCATTGAAAAGAATCGATTTTAATCGAATAGATTCGAATTAAAAAGAATCGAATCAAATCGAATTGAAAGGAATCGAAAAGAATTGAATCTAATCGAATCGAAAAGAATCGAATCGAATCGAATCGTAAAGAATCGAATCGAATCGAAATGAAAATCGAATAGAATCGAATCAAATCAAAGTAATCAAATCGAACTGAATCAAAAAGAATCGAATTGAAACGAAAAGAATCGAGTCGTACAGAATCAAAAAGAATCGAATCGAATTGAATGGAATCAAATGGAAAAGTATTGATGTGAATCGAATAGATTCGAATCAAAAAGAATCGAATCCAAAAAAATCGAATTGAATCTAATCAAAAAGAAAAGAATCCAATCGATTCGAATCGAATCAAATAGAAAATTGTATCAAAAAAATCGACTCGAATCGCATCGAATCAAAAGAATCGAATCGGGGATCCCTGGGTGGTGCAGCGGTTTAGTGCCTGCCTTTGGCCCAGGGTGTGATCCTGGAGACCCGGGATCGAATCCCATGTCAGGCTCCTGGTGCATGGAGCCTGCTTCTCCCTCTGCCTATGTCTCTGCCTTTCTCTCTCTCTCTCTCTGTGACTATCATGAATAAATGAAAAAATTAAAAAAAACAAGAGAATCGAATCGAATGGAAGCAAAAAGAATCGAATGAATCGAATCGAATCAAAAAGAATCGAATTGAATCAAATCGAAAAGAATCGAAATGAATCGATTCGAAAAGAAAGGAATCGAATCGAAAAGAATCGAATCTAAAAGACTTAAATCGAAACTAATAGAAAAGTATTGAATCGAATCAAATCAAAAAGAATCGAATCGACTCGAATCGATTTGAAAAGAATGGAATTCGAATCAAAAAGAAAATCGATAAGAAATGAATAAAAAACTATCGAATCCAACGGAAAATAATCGAATCGAAATGAATTGAAAAAAATCGAATCGAATCGAAGAGATTCAAATAAAAAATGATCGAATCGAATCAATTCGAATCGAAAAGAATCAAATGAAATCGAAACGAAAATAATCGAATTGTAAAGAATCGAATCGAATTAAATCAAAAAGAATCGAAACGAATAAAAAGAATTGAATTGAATAGAATTGAATAGAATCGAAAAGAATTGAATCGAATCGAATGGAATCAAATGGAAAAGAATCGAATTGAATCTAATAAAGTCGAATCAAAAAGAATCGAATCAAAAATATTGAATCGAATTGAATCGAAAAGGATAGAATTGAAAAGAATTGAATCAAATTGAATTGAAAAGAATCAAAAAGAACCAAATCTAAGCGAATCAAAAAGAATCAAATCGAAGAGAATCGAAAAATATTGAATCGAATTGAAAAGAAAATAATCGAATCGCATCGAAACGAATTGAATCATAAATAATCAAATTGAATTAAAAAATCAAATCAAATAAAAAAATCAATTCGAATCGAAAAAAATCAAATCCAATCGAATAAAATAGAAAAGACTGGAATTGAATCGACTCAAAAAAAATCGAATCGAAAAAAATCGAATCGAATCGCATCGTATAAATAAATCGAATCGAATGGAAGCGAAAAGAATCAAATCTAATCGAATCGAATGAAAAAGAATCGAATCGAATCGAAAAATATCGAATCCAATCGTATTTATACGAAAAGAAAGGAATCAAATAGAAAAGAATCAAATCGAATCGAAAAGTATCAAATCGAAGCAAATCGAGAAGCATTGAATTGAAAACTATCGAATAAAAATGAAAAAATCGAATCAAATCGAATTGAAAAAGATCGAATCGAATCAAAAAGAAGCAAATCAAAACGAAAAGGATTGAATCGAATCCAATTGAATCGAAAAGAATCGAATTGAATTGAATCAAAAAGAATCAAATCAAATTGAATCAAATCGAAAAAATATTCGATAAGATTCGAATCTAATTGAAAAAACTCAAATCTAATCGAATTGAAAATATTCGAATTGAAGAGAATCAAATAGAAAAAAATCGAGTCTAATTGAATTGAAAAGAATCGTAAAGAATCTAATCTAATCGAATTGAAAAGAATTGAATCTAATAGAATCGAAAACAATCGAATTGAAGAGAATAAAAAAGAAACGAATCGAATTGACTCAAATCAATTCGAAAAGACTTGAAAAGAATCGAATCGAATAGAATCGCAAAGAATCGAATCAAATTGATTCTAATAGAAAAGAATAGAATCGAAAAGATTCGAATCCAATAGAAAAAAACAAATCGAATTGAATCGATTCGAAAAGAATAAAATTGAATCGAATCAAATCAATTTGAAAAGAATCGAAAAAAATCTAAACGAATAGAATCGAATCGAAGAGAATGGAATCAAATTGAATCTAATCGAAAAGAATAGAATCGAAAAGAATCGAATCAAATAAAAAAAATCAAATCGAATCTAAAGAATCTAATTGAATTGAATCGAAAAGAATCAATCAAATGGAATTGAATTGAAAAGAATCGAATTGAATAGAATTGAAAAGAATAGAATCGAAATGAATCGAATCGAAGAGAATCGAAAAGAATTGAATCAAATCGAAATGAAAATAATCGAATCAAATCTAAAAGAATCGAATCGAATTGAATTGAAAAGAATCTCATCAAAAAGAATCGAAACGAATCGAATAGAATCCAAAGGAATTGAATCGAATCAAATCGAATCGAATTGAAAAGAATTGAAATGAATCCAATAGAATCAAATTGAAAAGAATCAAATCGAATCAAAAAAATCGAATGGAATCGAAGGCAAAAATATCGAATCAAATCGATTCGAAAAGAAAGGAATCAAATCGAAAAGAACCTAATTGAATCGAATTGAAAAGCATCGAATTGAAAATTATCGTATCAAAACAAAAAAATCGAATCAAATCGAAAAACATCGAATTGAATCGAAAAGAATCGAATCGAAAAGGATCAAATCAAATCCAATCGAAAGGAAAATAATCGAATTGAATTGAATCGAAGAGTCGAATCAAATTGAATCGAAAAGAATTAATTTGAAAAGATTCGAATCAAATTGAAGAAACTCAAATCAAATTGAATCAAATCAAATAGAAAGCAATCAAATCAAAAAAATCGAATTGCATCGAATCAAAAGAATCAAATCGAATGGAAGCGAAAAGACTCGAATCGAATAGATTGAAAGAAAGGAATTGATTCGAAAAGAATCAAATAGAAAAGAATTGAATCGAATCGAATCGAATTGAAAAGAATAGAATCGAATCGAAAAGAATTGAATCGAACAGATCCTAATTGAAACAAATCGAATCGAACAGAATTGAATTGAATCGAATCGAAAAGAATGGATTCCAATGGAATCGAATCGAAAAGAATCGAATCAAAAGAATACAATCGAATCGAAAAAAATCAAATCGAATGGAATTGAATCCAAAATCATGTAATCCGATCAAATAGAAGCGAATAGAATCGAAAAGAATTGAATCCAATAGAAAAGAATCGAATCGAAAAGAATCTAATCAAATTGAAAAGAATCAAATTGAATCGAATCAAATTGAATCGTAAATAATCGAATCGCATGAAAATAATCGGATCGCATCAAAAAGAATCGAATCGAATTGAAAAGAATGGAATTTAATCGAATCGAAAAGAATCGAATCTAATCAAAAGAATCGAAAGGAAACCAAAATCGAATCGAGTCGGATCAAATCGAAAAGAATCAAATGAAATAGAATCGAAAAGAATTGAATCGAATTGAATAGAAAAGAATCAAATTTAATCGAATCGAAAAGAATCGAATAGAATGGAATCGAATCCAAAAGAATCGAATCGAATCCAAAAGAATCGAATCAGATTTAATGGAATCGAAAAGAATCGAATCGAATCGAATTGAATAGAAAAGAATGGAACAGAAAAGAAACGGAATGAATTGAAACAGATCGAATGGAAAAGAATCGAATTGAATCGAAAAGAATCGAATTGAATCAAATCAAAACGAATCGAATCTAATAGAATCGAATTGAATCGAAAAGAATCGAATTGAAAAGAATCGAATCAAATCGAAAAGAAACAAATTTAATCGAATCGAATTGAAAAGAATCGAATCGAAAAGAATCGAATTGAAAAAATTGATTAGAATCGAATCGATTCAAAAAGAATCGAATAGATTCGAATCGAAAAGAATCAGATCAAATCGAATTGAAAAGAATCGTAATGAATCGAATCGAAAAGGATCGAATCGAATCGAATAGAAAAGAATGGAATTGAATCGATGAGAATCGAATTGAATCGAATCGAAAAAAATCGAATAGAATGGAAAAGAATCCAATCGCATCGAATCGATAAGAATCGATTTGAATCAAAATGAAAAGAATCGTATTGAATCGAATCGAAAAGAATCGAATCGAAATGAAAAGAATCGAATTGAATTGAATAAAAACAATCGAATAGAATCGAAAAGAACCGAAATGAATCGAATCGAAAACAATCCAATCGAATCGAATTGAAAATAATCGAATCGAATTGTATCGAAAAGAATTGAATTGAATCAAAAATAATCGAATTGAATGGAATAGAATAGAAAAGAATCGAATCGAATGGAAAAGAATCGTATCGAATCGAAAAGAATCGAATTGAAACGAAAAGAATCAAAACTAATAGAATCTAGTCGAATCGAAAAAATGGAATGTAATTGAATCAAACGAATCGATATGAAGAGAATCAAAAAGTATCAAATCAAATCGAAATGAAAAGCGAATTGAATTGAATCAAAAGGAATCGAATTTAATTGAAGAGTCGAATCGAATCGAAAAGAATCGAATCGATACGAATCGAAAAAAATTGAATCGAATCAAATAGAAAGAAGCGAATCGAATAGAAAAGAATAGAAACAAATCGAATAAAAAAGAATAGAATCGAATCGAAAAAAATTGAATTGAATCAAAAAGAATAGAATCAAATCGAACAGAATCGAATTGAGTCAAATCCAAAAGAATCGAATCCAATTGAATCAAATCTAAAAGAATTGAATCTAAAAGAATTGAATCGAAACGAAAAAAATCAAATCGAATCGAAAAGAAAATCATGTAATCGAGTCAATAGAATAGAATCGAAAAGAATCGAATCCAAAGAAAAGAATCGAATCGAAAAGAATTGAATAGAATTGAAAAGAATCAAACTGAATCAAATCGAATTGAATTGTAAATAATCGAATCGAATAAAATAATCGAATCGAATCAAAAGAATCGAATCGAATCGAAAAGAATCAAATCCAATCGAATCAAATAGAAAAGAATTGAATCGAATCGAATCGAAAAAAATCGAATTGAAAAAATCGAATCAAATCGCATCAAATAAAAAAATCGAATCGAATCAAATCGAAATGAACCGAATCTAATCTAATCAAAAAATATTGAATCAAATCGAAAAGAATCTAATCGAAAAGAATCGAATCTAAAAGACTCGAATCAAATCGAAAAGTATCGAATAGAATTGAATCGAAAATCATCGAATCGAAAATGACCGACTCAAAATGAAAAAAATCGAATCGAATCGAAAAAGATCGAATCGAATCCAATCTAATCTAAAAGAATCGAATCGAATTGAATCGAAAAGAATCTTTTTTTTTAATCGAAAAGAATCTAATCAAATTGAATCGAAAAGAATCGATTCAAATAGATTCGAATCAAATCGAAAAAACTCAAAGAGAATCGAATCGAATCAAATCAAATCGATTTGAAAAGAATCAAAAAGAATCTAAACTAATCGAATCGAATCAAATCAAATCGATTAGAAAAGAACCAAAAAGAATCTAATCTAATCGAATCAAAAAGAATCGAATCGAATTGAATCGAAAAGAATCGAAACGAATCAAATTTAATAGAATTAAATCGAATCAAAAGAATCGAATAGATTTAAATAAAAAAGAATCGAATAGATTCGAATCAAATAGAATCGAATAAAATCGAATTGAAAAGAATCGTAACGAATCGAATCGAAAAGAATCGAATCGAATCGAACAGAAAAGAATCGAATCAAATTGAATCGAAAAGAATCGAATCGAATAGAATCAAATAGAATTCGATTCGAATCTTTTCACTTCCATTTGATTCAATGCAATTCGATTATTTTCGTTTCGATTCGATTCTTTTCAATTCTCTTCGATTCGATTAGATTCTTTTCGATTTGATTCTTTTCGATTCTTTTCAATTCGATTCGATTCCATTCTTTTCGATTGAATTCATTTTGATTCTTTTCAATTTGATTATATTCAATTCGATTTGATTCAATTTGATTTTTTTCCATTGGATTTGAATCTTTTCGATTCGATTATTTTCTATTCGAGTCAATTTGATTCGATTCTTATTGATTCGATTTGATTCTTTTCGATTCGATTCGATTGTTTTCAATTCGATTCGATTCTTTTCTATTCTATTCAATTGGACCACATGATTTTCAATGCGATTCAATCGATTCGATTTGATTTTTCGATTCAGTTAGATTCTTTTCGATTCGATTCGATTCTTTTCGTTTAGATTCGATTCTTTTCGATTCGAATCGATTCGATTCTTTTCGATTCGATTCGATTCGATTCTTTTCGATTCGAATCATTCGATCCTTTTCGATTTGATTCAATTCTTTTCAATTCAATTCGATTTGATTCTTTTTGATTCGATTTATTTGGATAGATTCGATTCTTTTCGATTCGATTCGATTCAAGTCAATTCGATTCTTTTCGATTTGATTGATTCTTTTTGATTCAATTCGATTCTTTTCGATTCAATTAGATTCGATTTGATTCTTTTCGTTTCAATTCCATGGTTTTCTTTTTTTTAAATACATTTTTATTTATTTATGATAGTCACACAGAGAGAGAGAGAGAGGCAGAGACACAGGCAGAGGGAGAAGCAGGCTCCATGCACTGGGAGCCCGACGTGGGAGTCGATCCAGGGTCTCCAGGATCACGCCCCGGGCCAAAGGCGGGCGCCAAACCGCTGCGCCACCCGGGGATCCCAATTCGATGGTTTTCGATTAGATTCTTTTCGATTCAATTCGATTATTTTCGATTTGTTTCAATTCGATTCGATTCGATTCGATTGATTGTTTTCGTTTCAACTCGATTCGATTTTTTTCTATTCGAATCATTCGATCCTTTTCGATTTGATTCGATTTGATTCTTTTCGATTCGATTAGATTTGATTCTTTTTGATTTGACTTATTCGGATAGATTCGATTCTTTTTGATTCGATTCGATTTGATTCTTTTCAATTCGATTCGATTCAATTCTTTTGGATTTAATTAGATTCGATTTGATTCTTTTCATTTCATTCGATGGTTTTCAATTCGAATCTTTTCGATTCAATTCGATTATTTTCGATTCGATTCAATTCGATTCTTTTCAATTCGATTCGACTCGATTTGATTCTTTTCGTTTCAATTCGATTCTTTTTGATTTCATTTTCAATTTGATTCGATTCGATTCGATTTTTTAGATTCGATTCGAATTGATTTGACACTTTTTGATTCGATTCAATTACAATATATTCGACCAATTCGATTCCATTCTTTTCCTTTAGGTTCAATACTTTTCTATTCAATTCTCGTCGATTCGATTCGATTTTTATAACGTAATTACTTTATGTGTACCAACGAAGTACGACTCAACGTGAAGCAGGCATTGCATAGTGGAACTGGAGACCAAGCTTAATGCAGTGGACATGAAACATTGTTGAACAAAAGAGTTTACCCAACCCTCTAAAGCACTAAGTATTGTATGTCAGTCTAAAAAAACCTTCTCTACAGAAACTCTTCCAAATAGCACATTAGTAATGTCTAAGTGATTTCAGATGCGAGGATTGACATATTTTACTTAAAATATCTTTTTTGACAACAGACTAAACATGTTATGTGATACTTGCCTCTTTCTACCTGAGTTGCAAATGTTCTGAGAGCTAATGCAGTTCATCAAATTAATCCCACTTGAGATGGTATAACTAACAGTGTGCCTTAGAAACCAGGTAATATTTTCATTTTACTTAGTGAATATTCTTGTAATATCTGTACTTTTTAGGTGGGAAAGGTTTAATGTAAACTCAAAGCTCTCATTTTAGGAAATGGGAGTAACATTCTCATGCAAGAAGTCCAATAATTTAGCAGGTGGAGAAAAATTTACTTTGCCTTTTTAAAATTCAAGGAACATTTTTTCATAGTTATCTATAGATGTCCAAGCTAAATATCTTAAAATCTGCAATATTTTCTGAACTCTTTGGGGCAGTGATACATGCTATTCTCAAAACAGACCTTATTCTTATCTAAGGCTTCAGCTAATAGTTTTATAGAGCATTTACTGTAATACCATATAAAGGAAACATACTGTTGAATTTTTTAAAAAACTGTACCCAGTTCCTAATTTAAATGAATTATTGTTTTCCTCTTGATCTTGGAAGAGGTGACCAAGAAACTCCAAAAAACAAAAAATACACACAAATTTATAATGTGGGCATATCATTGTCTTATAATTGTATCATTCCCGTATCATAAATTAAAATTAATAGGATTTTTCACCTCTCAATTGTTCTACGAGGTTTGAATTACAGGGTTAAGTTGCCAGATTAATTACATAGTTGCTTTAGAGTTTAAATTCTTCATCGCTTGGCAGCTACTTGCTGATCTTGGATTTAGTTGGTAATTTTAATTTACAAAAATTCCATATGGAAAAAATTCAGCTGGGAATTGTTGTGATGATGTTTTGTACATGTTAATTTTTTACCTTTAACTCTTTACGTGATCATCTAGGGTAACAAGAATTTTGGAAGCAGAAGGAAGAAACTCATCTTTTTTGTTATTTTAATGCCATGCCTTTTATGAGGAGTACAAAATGACTCATCCTAAAATAAGAACTTAATAAAGGGGGGAAATTCCTGTTGTCTGCTAAAAGAATAGTATATTGTTTAGACTTAAAGTCAGGTAATTGTTTTTTTCCTTTAAGTATAGAGTGTTATTATAACATGTACTCAATAAATATCCTAAGTAAAGGATAAAAATTATTACCATCTGTTTTCTTGTGGTATGGATGATAAGTACTGCAGAAAGATTTCTTTTCTTTTTTTTTTTTTTTGCAGAAAGATTTCTATGGATGCTCAGGATGAGCAGAAGTTGCCTCTGACTACCTTTAGTATTGACTTTTTGAATTCGTGTAATGTTCAAGTAGGGCTGCAATCTTTGTGTGTTCTTTTAACCAACATTAGAAATTTGAAATCTTCCTGATAAACTCTCTTGAGAATTGGAACTGTGTTTTATTTTCTGTGAATCCCCACAGCTGGGCATCACAGTAGGACCTAATGTTTAACTGAATAGGTGAAAGAATGAGCAAAAGAAGCTTACATACTGTATAAAAGACTTTTCTTTGGTTCTTATCAGTGACCGTTTTTTGATCTTCCCTGTTTGAATTTCACATGTGAATACACAGAAACTTGTAGGCTCCAAGCTAACAGATTTAATTTTCTTTTAAAATTTACTAAATTTAAAAGCCCAAAGGGGTCAGAATGGGATAAACTGGAAGGCCATAACCATTATAGAGGAAGTATATACTTTTCTGTTCAGAGAAGGAAGACCTGGAGGAATTGTAATTTATTCATGAGGTTTAAAGCTTGATCAGTTTTTTGAGAAGGTCCAGAAGCACAGTGCCGATTTAACTCTGCTTTTGCTACCATCCACTTGTTTTGTATGTCTTAGAGAATGGCACAGACCCCGGTTTTAGGTCTCTTTTGCTTAATTTCACATTCAGCTGGTATTTTGAAAGTTGTTGGAGTCCAGTAATAAAGAATACAACACTACACATAATTCATAGTAATTGAACGGTCAAACTGAGGGGTAGCTGGGCTTCATTTACTATAGACTGATTTGCAATAGTCCAATAATAGTGCATACATCAAGTGTCTGTCCTTGTTAAAATAAGGGTCTTAAAGTAATAGTTACATTGGGATGTTGTATTATTACCTAGAATGCCAAAAACAAATTTTCTGAGTCTAATTGACTAAAAAATACCAAATAATACAAAAAAAGCTATTCTTCTTTTATGAAATCAACTTACAAGTGGCCAGCACACTTTGTTCCTGTGTTTTCAGAAAGGTAATATTCTTAAACTAAGAGAAGGCTACTTACCAATGCTGTAAGAAATTGTAATGGCAATAGAAAAGGGTTTAAAGAAGAGTGGTTTAATTTAAAAAACAACAATATTGTGTTTTAACAAAATGGCTCTTTTATGGCTAGTTAGGGATGATAAAATGATAATGATAAAATGATAAAAATGAATGAAAACCATACTCAAATGTTTTTATTAGTATCTGTATTCACAAATTTAGGTGCTCTTTTCGTCATTGGTTCTTAATTTGGGCTATGAGGAGTGGTCCTGTATCTTTTGAAAAATGAGAGCTATGTTCTTTGTGCCTGAAAAAAAAAAACGGTTTGCATTTGGTATTACAATTTTTGCATTATTTCAGTGAGTTTATGGACTTCCCTAAAGCACATCTAAATCCCTCCTTAAGGATCCTTATAGTCCATGTTAAAGTCCTGCCAATAATAGTTATATTTACCTAACTCAACTAGTCTTTGATCTTAAAATTATTTTTAGGAAATTGTGTGCCCTTGCTGGAGTCCCTAAGCTAGAGGACTAAATCTTTATGAATGAAAGGATAATATCTATGAAATCTGTTGGCTTATGATAGTTGTTAACTTGTGGATTTTGTTTTTAAGAGACGTTAGATACTAAGACAAAACCTACTGAAATACTGTCAAGTGAAACAAAAAAAATCAGAATTCATTTTATTTTGGCAAGATAAATTTAATGAAAAATAACATACCTTAGAGAAAGTGTGAGAGAAAAATCTGAAAAAGTTTTTAAAAAGTTTCTTGGGGTCCTTGGGTGGCTCAGTCAGTTGAGCATCTGACTCTTGATTTTTGTTCAGGTCATGGCCTCAGGGTCATGAGATTGAACCACAAGTCAGGCTCCATGCTCCCTCTGCCCCTCCCCCTGCTCTCTTCCTTGCTGTCTCTCAAATAAAATCTTAAAAAAAATTATCTAGATCTTTACAAAAACTTTAGCCTAAGATGTTAATTTTGTAATGATTGTATACTGCTAATTGTTGAGCTAAATTTGTTTCTGAGTTAGATGTCTCAAGGTGAGAACTACTGTAGGTCCTTATTTTTAGGGTATGGTTATATCTTTTTGTGTGGGTCAGGAAAAGATACTTAATTGAAAATTTAGATTAGCTGTTTAACAGGCCACTTCAGAGTTGGAAGGAAAATATTTTAGAACTGTATTAGAATGCACTAAATCTTCTTAGCTTTATTCTAGTTTGAAACTTTTCAGTAGTCATTCAGTAAAACATTAGTGTATTTTTTTAAAGATTATATTTATTTATTCATGAGCGATACAGAGAGACAGAGAGAGAGAGAGAGAGGCATAGACACAAGCAGAGGGAGAAGCAGGCTCCATGCAGGGAACCCGACGTGGAACTCGAGGGACTAGATCCCGGGACTCCAGGATCACGTCCTGGGCAGAAGGCAGGTGCTAAACTGCTGAGCCACCCAGGGATCCCAGTAAAACATTAATATTAAAATGAAGTATTAACTCTCCTGTGAGATATAATGTACCCCCCAATAATTAAACCATAAACTCCAGAATTGTGTTAGTCATGAAATGTTAATAGAATCACTGGCCTAGAATTTGGTACCTCCTGGTCTCTATTCCTAGTAGTGCCCAGTGTATCCCTTCATAGTCATTTAGTGAGGGTTCTTTGGTTAGCAGTTTTCATCTTCAGTTTTTTAGACAACCTAAATTAGTTACATTTGAATTAGTGAATTTAAGAATTGAAAGAATCCGCTGCTGTGCACCATTTAGCTTCACATTTGCATTAAATCTTTTCCATCTCCTACAATATTGATGGTATCTCATTTAATTATTCTCAAATTGCTACATGTAAGCTACTACTGCCTCCCTAAATAAATGGCAAATTGCTAGAACTGATGATTCTTTTCTATAAGAAATTTTAAAAAATTGTATAATTAACATACAGTGTTATATTTCAGATGTACACTGTAGTGATTCCAGCAGTTCTGTACAGTACTCAGTGCTCATCACAATAAATGTACTCTTAATCCTTTTCACCTATTTCACTCATGCAGTTTTTGATTAATTCTTTTGACTGTCTTCAGTATGAAGATCATTTGCTGGCTCTGATTTCCAAAGCAAAGATGCCTTTAATCTCTATCATTTATCTAAATACAGAGTAGGAATGTTAGTGCACACCATATCCTCTTGTAATTATACTTCTTACGTTGCTTGCTGATTCAA
Organism: Canis aureus; assembly: GCF_053574225.1. Lineage (NCBI taxonomy): Eukaryota > Metazoa > Chordata > Mammalia > Carnivora > Canidae > Canis > Canis aureus. The sequence goes on along the minus strand of NC_135632.1, from coordinate 52,821,294 downwards.
AACCACTTGAAAAGATACAGAATGCTCCTGTATGATGATAATATAAAAAGGAATAGAGGCAATTGGAATATATAAAAATATATGTAAAAATTTACATGAAATTTCTTGAACTCAGTGCCTCATCACAATCTCTAGTCCTCTTCCCCTACTGTGGTACTTTTACTTTTCAGCCTCATAAATAGTCTGTTTCATACTTGAATTTCTTGCCATGCCCAGATGTCACATATCTACAGTATTGCTTTCTATTTCAGCTACTGCTGTAATTAGAATTTCTTTACCTAAATAATACTTCTTTGCTTTAATATTTTTATATAACATTAAAATTTCCTTAAAATTTCCATCATATCTTCCATGCTCAGAACTTTCAGTGGCATTGCATTACCTCCAAATTAAAGTCCAGATTTATTAATCTGGCTTTCATCATCAAATGATTTCACTCATTTTCATGCATTGTTTGGTCCAGCCAACATCTGCCATTACGTAGTCTTAGTATCTGTCCTGTGCTTACTTAGCCTTCTGCTTTTATTGCCAAGTATAGACAGTTCCTGACTTAGCCTGGTTTGACTTGGGAGTTTTCAGCTTTACAAAGGTGTGAAATTGAAACGCATTCAGTAGAAACTGTACTTTTTTAAGTTTTAAGTAATCCCCACACCCCACATTGAACTCCTGACCCCAAGAGTAGGAGTCACATGCTCTTCCGACCAAACCAGCCAGGCGCCTCAGTAGAAACCATGCTTTGAAGTTTGGATTTTGGTCTTCTCACAGGCTAGAGAATGGGGGGACAATACTTCTAGGTGCTTGGCAGCAGCAGGGAGCTGCATGTCCCAGTTAGCCATGCAGTCACAAGGGTAAACAACCAATATACTTAAAATCATTTGGTATCCATATGGTCATTCTTGTTTTCACTTCCCTTACAGTATTTAGTAAGTTACATGAGATATTCAACACCTTATTTACTATAAAATAGGTTTTGTGTTAGATGATTTCGCCCTTCTACTGTAGGCTAATATAAGTGTTCTGAGCACATTTAAGGTAGGATAGGCAAAGATAAGGTGTTCAATAGGTCCTAATCTCTTAAATGCATTTTCAACTTGATATTTTCAACTTATGTTTGGTTTATTGGGATGTAACCCCATTGTAAGCCAAGGTAGGTCTGTATACAAGATAGTGAAATTTAGCTTTTTCGCAACAGGTTTACCGCCAGAACACAGGAGTCGTGAAAACCATCGCTAAATCTAAACCAAAATGGGAAAGGAAAAGACTCACATCAACATCGTCGTCATTGGACACGTAGATTCGGGCAAGTCTACCACTACTGGCCATCTGATCTACAAATGTGGTTGGGATCAACAAATCGATCCCAACTATCGAAAAATTTGAGAAGGAAGCTGCTGAGATGGGAAAAGGCTCCTTCAAGTATGCCTGGGTCTTGGATGAACTGAAAGCTGAACGTGAACATGGTATCACCATTGATATCTCCCTGTGGAAATTCGAGACCAGCAAGTATTATGTGACCATCATTGATGCCCCAGGACACAGAGACTTTATCAAAAACATGATTACAGGCACATCTCAGGCTGACTGTGCTGTCCTGATTGTTGCTGCTGGTGTTGGTGAATTTGAAGCAGGAATCTCCAAGAATGGGCAGACCTGTGGGCATGCCCTTCTGGCTTACACACTGGGTGTAAAACAACTAGTTGTTGGTGTTAACAAAATGGATTCCACTGAACCACCCTACAGCCAGAAAAGATACGAGGAAATCGTTAAGAAACAATTAAGGAAGTCAGCACCTACATTAAGAAAATTGGCTATAACCCTGACACAGTAGCATTTGTGCCAATTTCTGGTTGGAATGGTGACAACATGCTGGAGCCAAATGCTAACATGCCTTGGTTCAAGGGATGGAAAGTCACCCGTAAAGATGGGAATGCCAGCGGAACCACACTGCTTGAAGCCCTGGATTGCATTCTGCCACCAACTCATCCAACTGATAAGCCCTTGCGTCTGCCTCTCTAAGACGTCTACAAAATTGGTGGTATTGGTACTGTCCCAGTGGGTCGAGTGGAAACTGGTGTTCTTAAGCCTGGCATGGTGGTCACCTTTGCTCCAGTCAATGTTACAACTGAAGTAGTCTGTTGAAATGCACCATGAAGCTTTGAGTGAGGCTCTTCCTGGGGACAATGTGGGCTTCAATGTCAAGAACGTATCTGTCAAAGATGTTCGTCGTGGCAACGTGGCTGGTGACAGCAAAAATGACCCACCGAAGGAAGCAGCTGGCTTCATGGCTCAGGTGATTATCCTGAACCATCTAGGCCAAATCAGTGCTGGATATGCACCTGTGCTGGATTGTCGCACAGTTCACATTGCTTGCAAGTTTGCTGTGCTGAAGGAAAAGATAGATAATCATTCTGGAAAGAAGCTGGAAGATGGTCCCAAGTTCTTGAAATCTGGGGATGCTGCCATTGTTGATATGGTTCCTGGCAAACCTGTGTGTGTTGAGAGCTTCTCTGACTATCCTCCTCTGGGCCGTTTTGGTGTTCGTGACATGAGACAGACGGTTGCTGTGGGTGTCATCAAAGCAGTGGACAAGAAGGCAGCTGTAGCTGGCAAAGTCACCAAGTCTGCCCAGAAAGCTCAGAAGGCTAAATGAATATTATCCCCAATACCTGCCATCCCAGTCTTAATCAGTGGTGGAAGAACAGTCTCAGAACTGTTTGTGTCAATTGGCCATTTAAGTTTAATAGTAAAAGACTGGTTAATGATAACAATGCATCGTAAAACCTTCAGAAGGAAAGGAGAATGTTTTGTGGACCATTTGTTTTTGTTTTTGTTTTTGTTTTGTGCGTGTGTGGCAGTTTTAAGTTATTAGTTTTTAAAATCAGTACTTTTTAATGGAAACAACTTGACCAAAAATCTGTCACAGAATTTTGAGACCCATTAAAAGTTTAATGAAAAAAAAGATAGTGAAATTTAATTTTTTGTTTGTTGCAGTCTGATATTACAGAATTAAAAGGGCTATGATGGAAATGGTTTAAAAACTGGAAATTTCTTTGTCAAGCGTTTTTTTCTCTTGTATTGTGTATTTAAAATAAATTTTCTCTAGCTTTTTGCATGGCTGCTTACTTTTTATCTTTTAGGATTTGTTTTAAATATTTTATCTTCTGTAAGTGGATCCTGTTGTTAATATCTATGAGTACCTTTTTTTTTTCCAATCCTAGCACTTTAAATATTAATTTACTAACTTGTTCATTTCCCCCACTAGATTTTAAACTAAGAGCAGAAACTATAGCTGTTTGGCTTTCATTTCCATCGCTTTGCACAGAGACTAGGTATTCAAATAATTATTTATTAAAGATATAAATAAAGGAACAAGTGATACTTTTTCAGAGCCTTATATATTCCTAGTCCTTTGCCTGTCTGTAAGACAATGCCTAGCGTATGTATTAGGTCGTCAGTAAATACTTGTTTATTTATTTATATTTTTTAAATACTTGTTTAATGCATAAAGCCAAAGTTATCTTCCTCAATAATGATGTATGAGCTCTAATACAATCAACAATAATCTGGTAGATAGAATTATTAAAGTTTCATTATGCTTTTGTAAAAGATGAGGCCCTAAATGTTAAGTAATGTGAAGTTCACATAGTTTTGTTATGCGGGTTTATCTCCCTATTTTGTGTGTGTGTGTGTGTGTGTGTGTGTGTGTGTTGGGGTGGGGGAGGTGTGGGGTATGATTTAATTTTTAAACTATGAAGCCAATGTTTTTTCCTTTCACTTTATCTCTTGTCTGATTACTGCTACTACATTATTTTGAAAGAATTTAAACTCTGATTCTCATTTTCTTCACACCTTAAAAACAAACAGATGATTTCTAAACTGCTATTTTGAAGTTACACGGTTTTTTAAGTGTATGCTTTCTTTGCAACTCAATATTTTAAAGGAATTTGTAGTTCATTGAAGTTGAAGAAATTCTTATTTTGCTTTTTCAAATTATGCTCATTGAAAAACACTTCATTGTTTTTTCTATCATATATATTTATAAATATATGTATGTAGTGTGTGTATTTCTCTTCACAGAGGGAAAAACATGAGGATAAAAATATTACACATTACTTCTAGAATTGAAAAAAGTATGAATATGAAGCCTTTAAAATAGTTTCCTATTTTCTAATCATTAGCAATGCTGAAGTTGTTTGAACTACTGTCGTAAAAAACTTTTTTGCTTTGTTATGTATGTTCAAAATGTATTTTTAGGCTTTAGTTGAAAAATGTAAAGTGGTTGACCAAAGACCAAATTATAGATTGCCAATAACCTGTAGTAAAAATGTAGATGTTAATAAAATAAATACTGTATAGATGATTCCTTCAAAAAGACTGAGTAATAGGAGTTTGCATACATTTAGGAATGACACTAGACGAGTGGCTGATTTGGGATAGGACTTTTTGTAGGAAGCATGGCCCTGGGTGGGTGGTGCTCATAAGGTCATGAAAAATTATTCTAGGGAGTTTAATGGAAAATACTTGTTTAGCAAAGATAGGTTTCACTGTACTGACTATACACTGTTTGGAGATTAACTTTAAGACAGAGTGAGCGTAGAATACAGAAACAAGATAGCATGAGAAAATTTAAACATCAAGGGCTTTAATGCTGGAACTAGTAGAAGAACAATCATAAAATTGAACTCATAAGAACTAAGAATTGCAGAATAAGCCATAATTTTAATTCTAAAAACAACCTTAAGTGGTGTGCCTGGGTGGCTCAGGGGTTGAGCGTCTGCCTTCGGCTCAGGGCATGATCCCAGGGTCCTGGGATTGAGTCCCACATTGGGCTCCCTTCAGGGAGCCTGCTTCTCCCTCTGCCTGTGTCTCTGCCTCTTTCTGTGTCTCTCAGGAATAAATAAAATAAAATTAAATAAATAAAATAACTAATAAAATAAAATCAACCTTAAGTTAGAGTAAGATTTTAGGACCTAGAAAAAGGTTGATTTTAAAGAATATATCAGTGTTTTCCCTTAAATAATCTTCTTTGAATTTGGTAAACCACCTATCAAGCACTTACTATGTTCCAGATACCTTGATAGAAGACACTTGGTACTTAAAATATTTGTTCTGGATTCCTATGCTTTCCCCACTTTGTTTAACTTGCAACAAGTAACATTTACTGTTTAATGAAAGTTTATTTTATTAGAAAGTACTTCTCTCTGATCTCTCATTGATGCCCTACTTACTACTTTAGCCATTGTCATCTTTTGGTACTTAATGTGAATTGTAGGTAAAGTTGTAGGTGAAATTGTAGGTAAAGATGGTGATCCTTGGTACCTGGTTTGGCAGTTTCAGAGGGAAAAAATGTACTTGAAACATATTCCGTATCACACATATCTTGAAAATTTCATGCACATAATTCACATATTTAGCAAGTTTTATGGGTAAATTAAGAGCTCAGTTTTTAATAGTGTTCTTAGTGAACAATCATTAGATGCATATAAAATGATGAGGACTACATTGGTCAGTTTATCACAGCCAACATGAAGTCAACTGTTTTCACTAATGTACTTCCATATGAGTTTTAATGCTTGTTAAATTTGCATTTTATGGTTGACACTCTTATTCCTGATTCACAAAATGACTCACTGAAAAGTGACGAAAATGGTAACAAATACTATAATGTCATAATGTGAATGCAGAATAACAATGTGTGCTGTGCATGAGATTCTGTGAGTGTGATGTTTTTAAAACTTCAGCTGAACCATATAAGGAATGATTATGAATATCTGAAATTTGGCCTGCAGTCTATTCACCAATGATTAATAGTACATGGCCAGTCAAATATTGGCACCAAAAGTTTCACATCATTTTTTTGAAGCACATTGGTTTCTCTGGTAAATGAAGATTTCTCTGGGCAATAGGTTTCGGTGAGGACCAGACAGGATGTAGTGCAGTCTTTAATAATAGAACATATGCTAACTATTTGGGCAGCAATGAAGGTGTTACATAAGTGAAAGGGTTATAAAAAAGGTAACCAACTTGTCCCTTTCTTCAGAGAGCAATTATCAACCATAAATCATCAATATGTCAATTAAGAATTGAAGGAGGTAGAAAATAAAGCCAAATTTGACACTTCAGTCTAGAATTTTTTTATAATGTTATATGAAAAACTGAGCAGGATGTTGCAAAACTCTTCTAATACTTCCTGTTTGTAGGAAAGGTGTTCACATGAGGTTTTGAGATAAGAACAGAAGTTAAAAACATTTTAAAAGACATTGTTAATGTCAATAAAGAGCATTTCCTTGATTTTAGGTGCCTTGCCTAAGTGGCATATCAGTCTGTCTACCCACTGTCTTAAAGAGACATCCCTCCAGAATTATACTGTGAATTGTAATGGCTAAGAGATCAGATTGTGTTAAGATTACACGTATGCAAAGCAACTAAAAGTTTGTGCTGATCTGACTTGACTGTTTAGTTTTTAAGCAGTAATCGCCTGTTCACCCAAACAATTTAACTGAAATTGTCACCTTGCTTTTTTTTTTTTTTGTTAGCAGCCATTCAAATGCCCTTATTTTCTGTCCTTTCCTAATCCCAGTATTCTGGCAATTTGTTAAAGATCATTCCACTATCTCCTTTTACTCTCCACCCAAATAAGGCTTAGTTTGAAACATTCTGGGTATGGAGTGAAAAAACTTGAAACTATTTTCTTTCATTCACATTCTATAAATTACATTTTCAAAAAGATGTCATTCATCAGTAGACAGTCTTTCAGAAGTATGTAGAGCATGGACATGTTTTACACAATATATTGGAGGGAGGTGAGATTTTCATCAAACGATTTTAATACTCTTTGTTATTTCTAGACAAGATAAAGTTTTATTCATTACCATAATTATTAAGTGAGTAAATATGTCTTATTTCCATACCTAAATTCAGATGGCTTGCTGTGATGTCTTCATTTTTATAGATTAGTCTTTGTAAAGCTGAATCTTTTGAAGTTCTTGGGTTTGCACATTAGAGAAAGTCCCAAGAGTTGTACACTTCTGGTCCCAATTGCTTAACTTTACATAGTGATGTTTTTAACTTACCTGTAATAAATGTAGCATGCCAATAAACAAGTTCTCAGGATACGTAAAATATAGTGAGTACTATAAATTTATACCCCTTTAAAAAATATCACTTGAATAAGCAATAATTTTTTCAAGACTAAGTGAACTTGAATTATAAAGATTTTAAGGACTGCATGAAACTAGGTAGATGAATTTACAGGTACCTTTTTTTGGTACATTTCATTTTCTGAGGTAAATTTGTTTTAATGAATAAATTTCTTTTTATTCACAAAAATGTGTTTTCCAAGGATTTTATTTATTTATTTATTTTCCCCAAGGATTTTAATAAAATGTTTTTTAAAAGTTGTTCCATTTTAGAGTACCTACTTTAACTTATTGAATGTTAATTCCACTTAAACATATTTATTGGATTACATTTTTCTAGAAACAAATTTGTGAGGGCACAGACATGAGATAATACTGCCAAACTACTTTGCCTTTCTTCATCAACCTTTCTTTCCCCATCATATTTTTCTTTTAAAATTAAAGAATCAAAGAGACTTTATCCTTCTTTTGTTTAGATCTCAAACGCTGCTGATTTTTTAGATGGAAAGAAGCTTGCAATAGCGTCTTAAAGTGTAATATGGAATTTTAGTGACATCTTGTGGCTAAAGCTTTTCTCTGAGTCTGTGTCCTAGAATTGGCTTTCTACTAGTGGACTTGCCACTGGAAAACAGAAAACATGTACTCTGCATGTACCTGGAGACTCAGAACAGTTTAAACTGGCCTGAAGACATCTAAGGCAATCTATTTCCTTATCCTCAGCCTCCTGCCCTCTCTACACTAACTTGACCATGCCATGGGTCTGAGTAGTTTGCCATTTGCCTTTTTCGCAAACTTTCTTTCTTTCTTTCTTTCTTTCTTTCTTTCTTTCTTTCTTTCTTTCTTTCTTTCTTTCTTCTTTCTTTCTTTTTCTTTCTTTCTTTCTTTCTTTCTTTCTTTCTTTCTTTCTTTCTTTCTTTCTTTTTTTTTTTACAGTTACCATTCTTTCACTTCACAAAAGAAAGATCTATTTCTCAGCCCTCCTGAGTCTCTTTATGTTGCACTGACCTATGTATCAAAGCCTCTGGGTACTAACTAAACACAGAGAATTTTGAATTATTGATGTTGGTGTAGGACAAGGGAATCACCACAGTGATTATTTAACAAAAGTTTTGCAAGTCAGATGGTGCAAATTTGAAAGGGAAAACCCAGCTGGAGGCACTGTGGAATTGAGGATCTACTAGACAGGATTCCGTTCGCTTGGAGGTAGCTCGGTTATCAAAAATGTCTAAACTCAGGGGATCCCTGGGTGGCTCAGTGGTCTAGCGCCTGCCTTCAGCTCAGGGCCTGATCCTGGTCTCCAGGGATCGTGTTCCACATGGGGCTCCCTGCAGGGACCCTGCTTCTCCCTCTGCCTATGTCTCTGCCTCTCTCTCTCTGTATCTCTCATGAATAAATAAAATCTTTAAAAAAAAATGTCAACTCAATGTGGACCATAAGATCTTTATGACCAAGAGTCTGAAAAACTTTCTGTTAATGCTGTCTAGCATTTGTTTGATACTATTACTTCCCACTTGTTGAGGCTGAAAAACAGTTCTGGGCTAATTCAATGGCAACAATAAACTTGTGTTTAAATTTGATCAATAGCCCTATATCACCAACGTCTATGTGTCAAACCTGTGGCCACTCTATATGCATGTTGCTTACTGTTTGTACAAATAAATATGCTAGAGACCTCAAAAAGTTCTGCAGATGAGGTGGCTGATAAGCTTTCTTTAAAATTATTTGATTTCAACAAAATTAAAAGAAAAACCAAATTAAGTTTTTATGTGGTCATTTAGTAAAAATAAATGTGGGCAATAAGTTAATATTTTTTCTTTTGATATAAAACTTACATACACTAAAAAGTACAAATCTTACTTAGGAATATGTTCAAAATATTGGCTGGTATCATAATTTCATTCCTCTCTACTTGTTAATATATTAATGATTTCTTATGCTTATATGCTAAAAAAAGAAAAGAAAAATAGAATTGAGAACAAACTGACTTACACAAGCCATAAGCCCATCTCATTAAATTGTGGGTCTCCAATAAAGAATGTGTTAATTGTATTGTGTTGATCAATTTTATAATACTGAAAGTTATGGTAATTCAACCCAGAAGAAATGTTAGTACTTAAAACATCAGGAAAATTTTTATAAAATTATGATCATGTTTTTGTCTCATAGAAGTGTTGTATAGGGATCAATAAGTCTTTTTTTTTAAGATTTTATTTATTTATTCATGAGAAACACAGAGAGACAGAGAGAGGCAGAGGGAAGAACAGGCTCCATGCAGGGAGCCTGATGAGGGACTCGATCCTGGGACTCTAGGCTCACACCCTGGGCTGAAGGCAGCGCCAAACTGCTGAGCCCCCCGGGCTGCCATGATCAATAAGTCTTTTAAGCATAAAATACATCACATTAGGATAAAATTCTGTGAGACAACTGGAATAAAATTACAAATCAGAGGAGTACCAGTAAAATTTCTAACTATAAACAGGAGCTTGTTTGTAAATATTTAAATAGATACTCATGGGTATAGAATTCACTGAAGTTGCTTACATTTTAAAGAGTTATTTAACACTTTTATTTTAAAAAATGGAGATTACTTTGTGTGTGTGTGTTTTATATTTAAATTACCCAACATATAGTACATTATTAGTTTCAGATGTAGAGATCAGTAATTCATCACTGGCATATGAAGCACCCAGTGCTCATCACATCACATGACCTCTTAATGCCCATCACCCAGTTACCCTATCCCCCCACCCAAGATTACTTCTTTTCAACTATTAAAAACATAATGAAATAGTTTAGATGTGTTGACTCAACATTTGTGAGGGAATAAATTTGTTAACATTTTATGGATTATGCAAGCAAAACAAGTTTGAAAAGCAAGATTTTACGTCAATTAACTTGGCCTTCAGTTTCATGACCCACATAGATGTTTGGGAGGAAAATCACTTTTATTTGTGCTTTAGATACATATTAATATTTTCTAAAATTAAAATTAGGATGAAGACTGAGCATAGGATATTTCAAATCAAAGCAATATTCCTAGATCTAGAAAGTTGTGGTACTTACAGCATAAACTAAAAATTGAAACAAAACACACAGAGAGAGAAGATATAGGACATCCGGCAGACTCAGAAAGGAAAGGAGAGAGAGTCTTGCCTTTGCTTCGGGTCTAGGTTTTTTATTGAGGCTGCCAGTCTAGTGTATGTGTCCTCTCAGGTATCCAGGAACCAGTCACGATGAGGACAAGTGTCCAAGTGTCCTCCATAAGTCACTTCTTCCTTGGAACCAGGGGTCTTGGCATCAAGATATCTAGTGCTGCTAGTCTAGAATACCCACAAGATGGCCTCATCAGGTCATTCTCCCCCAGTCCTTCCTTAGAGGTTATCTAGTGTGCTGCAAGATTCTAAAGAAATCATTAACTCCTTGGCTTGTACAAGTAAGACATACCACAAAGCATGTGTAAGGTGTGGGTGCAGGTCGTAGCAAGAACAGAAGCAGGAAAAGGAGCAACAGCAGATTTATATGGAGTCCTTTAGCTTTCTTATGGCAGAAGTCCTGGTCCAAGAAGAGAACTATCACCAGAGGTAACTACAAGGAATTTGGGCTTGGGGGTGGGAAGCTGAGGGAAGCTCTGTGGGGCCGAGAGATCAACTTCCTCCCGTGTCCCATTATCTCTGCACAACAGGGCAGACATTTGTTTGCCAAACATTTTCTCTTCCCCTTTGAAGTCTCAGACATCTACCCCCTGCTCCTGAGCCCAGGAAGGCTTATAAACCTCAGTTGCCTGGCTGCCCTTGGATCTCCTACTCTTACAGAGCTCATACACAATTTGTTTTTCTCCTGTTTATCTTGTGTTCATTTGATTAACTGACCAGCCAAAGTACGTAGAAGGAACTCTTCCCCTACACTTGCAAAGCCTAAAATATTTTTTACTTGATCTTTAACGCAAAATGTTTGCCTGTCTCTGATGTAAAAGAACAACTTCACAGGCGGGATTGGTGATGCCCACAAAGGCTCAGTGGTGGTAATGCAGGATGATAAAGTAGAAGACGTAGAGGTGGGTTAGGGCCAGCTGGAGAGATTTTTACATTAGACATTGAAATGCCACAGCAATTTTCTTTTTTCTCTTTTAAAAAATATTTTATTTATTTATTCATGAGAGAGAGAGAGAGAGAGAGGCAGAGACACAAGCAGAGGGAGAATCAGGCTCCATGCAGGGAGCCCGACGTGGGACTCAATCCCGGGTCTCCAGGGTCACACTCTGGGCCTAAGGCAGGCGCCAAACCGCTGAGCCACCCAGGGATCCCCTCACAGCAATTTTCTGAGGCAAGGAATGATTGTTAAGGAGGTCTTTAGATAAACATGAATTTGGCAGCCATATGTAAAATACAGAACCATCTGCATAAAAAGATGCTACTCCAGGGGCGCCTGGGTGGCTCAGTCAGTTAAGGGTTTACCTCTTGGTTTCCACATAGGTCATGATCTCAGGGTCCTGAAATTGAGTCCTGATCCAGGCTCTGTGCTGAGCAGGGAGTCTGCCGGAGACTCCCTCTCCCTCTCCTTCTGCCCCTCCTGCTTCTGCTCTCTCTCTCAAATAAATAATCTAAAAAAAAAAAAAAAAAAAAAGTACTACTCCAAATGTGAAATTAATCAAGAAGCCACAAAATCCCCTATTGAATTCAATATCGTTAACTTACTCATGTGTTAAATCATTTTATTCACCAAAAACTTATTCTGTGCCTACTATTTTCTTTTTTTTTTTAAGGTATTTATTTATTTATTTATGATAGTCACAGAGAGAGAGAGAGGCAGAGACACAGGCAGAGGGAGAAGCAGGCCCCATGCACCGGGAGCCCGATGTGGGATTCGATCCCGGGTCTCCAGGATCGCGCCCTGGGCCAAAGGCAGGCGCCAAACCGCTGCGCCATCCAGGGATCCCTGCCTACTATTTTCTAAGTGCTATTCTTGATGAATGAAAGAACAGTGAACAAGAGACAAAAACATTTCTGTCCTCATGGAGGGCATGGGAAAGTATAGTAGCATGTATAAATAAAGTAAAGTATAGGGACTAGTAGGGAAAGTATAGAAACATGTAAAATATAACAAAGTTAGATTGTGGTAAATGCTATTGATTAAAAAACAGGCAAGAGAGGTAAGCTGTAAATGGGAAAGCTTATTAAAAAATAAATTATTATTATTTTTTAATCTAGAATGCTGAGGGAAAATTTCCCTAAAAAAAAAGCAACATTTATCAGAGTAGAAAGCAGTACAGGAGTGAACCACATGTCTATCCAGGTAGAGAGAACACCAAGTATAAAAGTCTTGAGTGGCAATGTGATTAGCAGATTTGAGGAGCATCAGGGAGACCAATACAGCCAGAATGAATCAGTGAGCGAGCGGCCCTGCAGTGGAAGATTAGAAGTAGCGAGGGGGCATAAAGCCAGGGCCTTATAGGTCGTTGTAAGAACTGTGATTTATACCCTAATTACAAAACGAAGCCATTGGAGGATTCTGAACAGAGTAGTATCTGATTTTTTGAAAGGATCCTTGCCATGAGAAAGAGTGGGGACACAAGGTGGATGGAAGCAGGGACAGCAGTTAGGAAGCTCCTTGTAGTAAACCAGGTGAGAGATGACGGTAGCTTAGATCAGGGTGGTAGCAGACGGAGGCTGCATGAACTAGTCAGACACAAGATATTGTTGGAAAGGAGCACAGATAGACTCTCCTTTTTAAAAAAAAATTTTTTTTTTAATTTATTTATGATAGGCACGCAGTGAGAGAGAGAGAGAGGCAGAGACACAGGCAGAAGGAGAGGCAGACTCCATGCACCGGGAGCCCGATGTGGGATTCGGTCCCGGGTCTCCAGGATCGCACCCTGGGCCAAAGGCAGGCGCCAAACCGCTGCGCCACCCAGGGATCCCCAGATAGACTCTCCTGATGGCAAGACACAGAGAAGAGAGAAAGCCGACTCCAGAGTTTCTGGCTTGAGCAACAGGAAGGATGCAGTCGCAATGAAGATGCAAGAAATTGCAGGAGGAGCACAGTAGGGTAGGAGTGATGTGATGTGGAGTTTGTTTTGGGATGTGCTCATTTGAGATGTCTATTGCATATCTGCATGGAGATATCAAGTTTGCAATTGGCAATGAAATAATGATACCCCTTGCTCCTTCCCAAGGAGCATCTGAAAGCTGTCAAGAAGGCCCAATGCATGTGTTTGGGGAACAGAGTCCAACCAAAGGTATAAATTTGGAAATCATAAGCCTAAAGATGTTATCTAGTACGACAATAATGGCTGAGACCATCAAGATATGAATAGAGGCATTATGGAAGTCTGAGGACCGACTTTTGGGTCCCTCCAATGTTAAGAGGTCAGAGAAATGAGGAGTCAGTAAGAGAAATAGAGCAGCAGTGGCCAGTAATGCAAGGAAATCCAAAGGAAGGTGGTGTGCTAAATGCTCCTTGAAGGAATGTTTCAAGGAGGAAGGAGCGAGCATATGTTTAAATGGTAAGTCATTGACTAGGACCACTTTAGTGTAGTGACAGGGTTAGAGCTTGGATTGTATGAGTTCAACAGGGAATGCAAGGTAAGGGAGTAATGAACACTCTTTTACAAGAAATATGATCTAAAAGGGAGCTCAGAAATGAGGTAGTAGTTTGAGAGTGATGTGAGGTCCTGGGAGGGTTTTTAAAGACGAAAGAAAATTTCTAACCTTATGTTAATGATCCAGGAGAGGTAGGAGATTGGGGTTAACTACTGGTGTGGTGTCCCAGAATAGTCAAGCGAGGATGGGATCTATAGGCCATTAGCAGGACTGCTCTTAAGAGCACAGACAGCTCATTCACAGAAATGCAGCAGAGCAGGAAGGGATATAACGAGGGCCACATGAAAACGAGCTTGCCCGTCACTGGCTTTATGACCAGGAGGCAAGTTGCTTTACCTCTCTGTGCCTCAGGTCTCTCATTGGTGAAATGAGGGTAGCCTATAACCCTGGCTTATAGGGTTGTCATGTAGATGAAGTTAGTTAGCTTATGTAAAGTGCTTATGATAATTTCTAGTGAACAGTGAGGGCTATGTAGTTGCCAGTTATTGTCACAGTGAGAGGAAGACACAAATAAGTGCAGAAGGCCATGGGCAATGTGGTGGTGGTGGGAGAATGAAATATTCTTTTCTGATTGCTTTTATCTATGTATTTATCTTTTATTAGAATAGGAAGCAAGATCATTAGTTGGGGTGAGGAGGGGAGTCAGTGTTATGTCTTTGAAAAGAGGGAAGAAGAGATGTGAAAAAGTTGCTTGGGAAAGCAGAAATGTTCCTGGATTAGGAAACACAGTAGAATTTCTTAGTAACATTTTATGCCCACTTGAGGTGCGTGAAGGTACATTCAAAGCAAAGGATGGTTATACTTTCCTCTTTCCTGTGTTCATCTTTTTGAGTGCAGGTGAGGAGTATGCATAGAGTTGAGTTTAACTAGGGTTGGGGGTTTGCTAGATCAGTACAATGAAGGGAAAGGCAAGAGACCTGACTTATACAAGAGAATGATTATATAGTGACAGACATCTGATTAGTTGCAAGAAAGGAAATTAGGAACTAAAAACCAAACTTGACAGTGAAAAGGCTATAGGATTTATGGACTAGAGGCCTAGGTATCTGGGGAATCACAGCATTGAAGGGAGTGAGTTAGAAACATAAGAGGCAATTAGAAAATGGGATACCCGGAACTGTTATTAAGCAGGGGTTGTAGTCCTCGGTAATAAAGTGTAAGGTGTGTTGATGGGAGTAGATGATGTTTTAGCTCAGGCTGCCATAACAAAATACCACACACTGGGAGGGCTTCAACAGCAGGAATTTAATTCTCATAGTACTGGAAACTGGAAGTCCTTCCAAAACCAAAGGACCAGCAGGGTCAGGGCAGATGGCTACCTTCCTGGTGTGTTCTCACAAGTCTTTCTTTGATGCATGTGGGTGGAGAAAGAGGAAGCGATCTTTCTGGTGTCTTTTTATAAAGGCACCAATCCCATCATGAAGGCAGCACCTTCATGACCTCATCTAAACCTTATAGCCTCCTAAATGACTCATTTCCAAATGCCATCAGCTTAGGAGTTTTGCTTCAGCTTATGAATTTGTGAGGGACACACTTTGGCCCATAGCAGATGAGGAGGGAGGGGGTGGGATCCAGTCCCCAGAGTAGAGGAGAACAAGGAACTGTGTGGTCATTGGTTATTGGAGTGATCATCTGTGATATCACTGGAGCAGTGTTAGTGACATAACTGTGAACTAGGACTTAAAAACCTTACAGAAATGGAGTGACCTAGGATCTGTAGATACTTGCAACAAAGGCAGTATTGTTTGGCATCGTATAATGACATGAGACTCAGGGCTGAGTGTTTTCAGGAAGGAGGGAGGAAGGATGGTCACCTTCATGGCACTGAGAAGAGGTGTGTCAGAGAGGAAGCAGTTTCTATTGGAGGAGGCTGCACAGAAAGCGCTGTCCTCAAATGAGACTCTGAGCAAGAAAGTTGAGAGAGAGCAGTCATAGCACAGGCCCAATGGGACAATTACAAAAAAAACCAAAAAAACAAACAAAAAAAACAAAACGATATTTATTTTACCCAAACACAAAAAGCTTCACTGGCCTTGAGGAATCCATCAACCTTAATTTGGAAACCCTGGCCTTGCTTTTACAATTGCATAAGAATTGCCTTATTGTCTGATTTCTCCTTTATCATGTGAGTTCCTGGGAACTGTATAAAATTAGGCAATAAAATAAGATGTTGAGCACACTGGAGGAAGCATAGTGGTGAATCTTTCCATAAAGTGCCACATCTTTCTAAACCAGATTTCCTATGTTCTCTTTTGACTGAAAGATCCACCACAAGGAGCACTGTGATTATGATGAGGGGATTGTCACTGCCAGAGGTGGGGTGTGGGGTGGGGAAG
The DNA here is from genome assembly GCF_053574225.1 of Canis aureus. Taxonomy (NCBI): domain Eukaryota; kingdom Metazoa; phylum Chordata; class Mammalia; order Carnivora; family Canidae; genus Canis; species Canis aureus. The sequence continues at coordinate 52,805,220 of NC_135632.1, read as the reverse complement.
AGAGGTGCAAGGACTAGAGGGGCCCCTGGGTGGAGGCCAGCACTGGGAGTTAACTGCTGTGCTGAGGGCTGCAGCCAGAAGAGTTTTAACCACCACTCAGGAGGGTGGCACTGGATCTCAACTGGGAAGGGACACTGAATCAGCATTTCTTTTTTCTATCTCTTTCTGTCTTTTTTCTTTTTTCTTTTTTGCACTGTTATTATCCACATTATTCTGGTTTCTCTTTCCCAAATTAATTTTTCAGGGTTGACCTTGCATAACTTCTTCATTAATATTCTACAGATGATGGATGATGGCTATCTGTGAAAGGAAGTTCTGGAATTTCATACTGTCTTACACAAATCTGAACAAAAGTGATTTTGCCCACCAAAAATAAGCATTACTTTGCTGGAAGAGGATGCATTCTGGAAGAATGGCTAGCAATTTATATATGAAAGAGTAGCTAGTCAAGGTGGTAGAGGTGGAGGGAAAAACTTTTGCAGAACGTGAATGTTTAAAGGGCTATAAAAAGGTTGGCAAATACTTGATTCCAAACTCCTCCTGTCCTTCACCACCAAACCATAGCAAACATCAGTAATCAATCTTCTCATTCTTTCCCACTGAGCTCAAAGGAGGTCACACATTCTTGAATATGTTTTTCCAGGCACCATTCCTAATCAATTGGCATTAGAAAAACAGGTAAAATCTAACTATCATTTGAGGTCTCGATGTTTTCTGTGCTTCAGGAAAAGTGCGATATCCTTGTTAGGTTATTTAAAGAGAATCACAAAATGGGCATTTGTAAATATCGTTGATTTATTCAATAACATTTATTTTGTATTTTGACTGTGAATTTTTTGTGTTCCATGAATGTGGGATATATTTTTCAACAGTTTGTAATGGAGATATATAGTGCCTCTGATATTGAAAGATGATTATTTGTGCAGTAAATCCTTTGTGGTGACAACAGTGATTACATATAAGGTTTGGTTTAATAATTTGAAACCTCTATTTCTAATATAATAATTATAATTTATAGACTTTAGTTAATGATGTTATTTATGTCTAGCATTTACATATTAATAGATATATGTTTACATTTTCTACTACTTATGATTTCAATGATAAATTTATCTTGGTATTTTAAACATCTTTAATTAAAATTCCATTGATATAAATAATGCATTTCATCATATAATTATATGGTTTAGAGTTTGGAGAGATCTTAAAGATTATGTATTCCACCCAAAAAAGTAATGCAGAAATTACTTCTACAGCATTTCATACAGGTTGTCACTCAAATTTCTCAGAATATATTTGGTAAGAGGGAGATCACTGTCTTCCTAGCTAGGTTCCCTCATCAAATATGTAATCAAGCATTATTGCTATTAGATAAATGGAGTCTGCAAGGATGACAAGACATGACTTTCATGGTAATAGCAAGTAAGCCATATGTGTAATATGTATATAGATAACTTCAAATTATCTTCTTTGCTCAGAGAATTCCACAAAAGATGGTAATTACTAAACACAATGTGTTCAACATCTGAAAATATAGTCATTAGATGTTGTCAATTCCACCTCCTTATTTCTTTCCTGTCACACCTAAACTAACAGAAACCATTCTGTATCTGTTTTCTTTTCACCCTTATCTCTTATTACTTCTCAACCAACTACAAGTTGTTTTCTGCTCAAATTATTCCACCAAAAATTCCTCCTACAAGGTCATCAATGACCATTTTAACTACAATATTTTTTAAGGTTCAGAGTGGGTTTTTTTCTTATTAAAGCTTTTATTAACTTAATGGAGTTGGCAATTTTCCTTGAACTTTTTAATTCCCTTTAAGTTCATAACACCCCTCTCCTACTTCTTTCATTCTGGGTAGCTACAGCAAGTAATATATATATATATTTAATTTTTATTTATTTATGATAGTCACAGAGAGAGAGAGAGAGAGAGAGAGGCAGAGACATAGGCAGAGGGAGAAGCAGGCTCCATGCACCGGGAGCCCGACGTGGGATTCGATCCGGGTCTCCAGGATCGCGCCCTGGGCCAAAGGCAGGTGCTAAACTGCTGCGCCACCCAGGGATCCCAGCAACTAATATTTTAACAATATCAACCTAATCAGTTTAATCCCATTTATTTTCATATCACCCAAAACTTGATAATTCCCAGATTTGTTGTCCTCCAGGAGAAATTAGGACAGCCAGTCACACATAAGCCTACAATGCCAATGTTTTATGGACATTTTCCTTATGCAAGCATTCTTCAAAGGCACTACGGGGAAGAAAAAAATGAGATGTATATATATATTCTAAAGGAATTTACAATCTATTAGATACTATGCAATGAAATAACCATACAATTAAGAAGTTTAAGGTAGAAACTACAAAAAAAAGTAACAAGTACTATTTAGTTTCCTTTCTAGAAATATGGCCAACAAAACATTTAAAATTCTTTAGTTGTTTAGGAGGAGGATAGAGACATTAACTTTAGAATTTATGTAATTATGTATGTTATAATTTTAAAGGTAACTACTAAAATAAATCAATTTTACAATTTTTAGAAAGTTAAATAGGTGCACCTGGGTGGCTCAGTCAGTTAAACATCTGCCTTGGGCTCAGGTCATGATCCTGGGGTCCTGGGATCAAGTCTCACGGGTTTCCTGCGAGGGGCCTGCTTCTCCCTCTGCCTGTGTCTCTGTGTCTCTCATGAATACATAAAAAAATTTTTTTTTTAAATTTTTTAGCTGTTAGTACTACTTCAGTCTCTCAGAAAAAAATAAAGAGAACCCATAATGACCACAAGATAAATAAGTATTTCTTAGACACACATAATAGCACACATAATGCTGTGAGAGGAAAGATGGTTAAATTGACTATATATGCATAAAATTACTCAATTTGTGTGAGCAATTACTAAACATTCATTTTAGCTATTTAAAAAATTCTGTTCATCTAATGAAGGCTTAAAAAAATCTAGAAATATAAGACAAAATTGAGCAAATATATTTGAAAGTATAAGAGTGGTAAAATCTAGCATATGGAATTTAAAATGTATATTAAATATATGTAAGGAAAAGATTTTAATTCAAAATTGGTAAAATAGACAATTTTTAGAAGAAAAAAGACAAATGACTAATGAGCTTGTTTAAATTCATATATAATCTGGAGAGTACAAATTACAATAAGAAACAAGTCATATCTCTCACCTTACAAAAATTAAAAAGCCCTGAAAATACCAAGTTTCACTGAGAATGTGGAGCAATGGGAACAATGCTGGAAGTAAATACTGGAACAAATTCTGCCACTCTGTAATTTAACTTCTGTATACATAAATTCAGATAAAAATCTGGAATACATGTATAAGGAAGTGGTTTTTAGCATCGTTGTAATAGTACAAAGAAGTGGAAGCAATTTAAATGGTAATCAACATATAGAATATATTAAAAATTGTATATTATTATGGAATATTCTAATTAGTAAAAATAAATTAATTAGAATTACATGTATCAGCAAGGCTAAATATTGACATCCCCATCCAAATACTTAAATTTTAAAAAATTTTTATTTTAATTCCAATTAGTTAACATATGATATATTAGTTTCCGGTGTACAATATAGTGATTCAACAATTCCATACATCACTGGGTCCTCATAACAAGTGCCCTCCTTAATCCCCATCACCTATTTACATATCCCACCTACCTTCTGTTCTGGTAACCACTGATTTGTTCTCTATAATTAGGAGTCTCTTTCTTGATCTCTCTCTCTGTTTTCCCTTTACTTGTTTGTTTTGTTTATTAAATCCCACATATGAATGAACTTATATGGTATTTGTCTTTTTTGACTGACTGACTTATCTCACTTAGCATGATACTCCCTAGCCCCAGCCATGTTACTGTATATGTTCCATCCAAATACTTTTAAGTCAAAGGATAAGATATACAGCATGACATTTCAGTACATCTTTAAAAATGAAAAGTATATTATATATTATATAGAATTGCATACATATATAGAAAAATTATTAAGAATGTACATGAATGGGGCACTTGGGTAGCTGAGTCACTTAAGCATCTGCCTTTGGCTCAGGTCATGATCTCAGGGTATGGGATCAATCCTTGCATCAGACTCCCTGCTCAGTGTGGGCTTCCTTCTCTATCCCCCCTTGTCCCTCCGCCTGACCCTGCTTGTGCTCTCTCTCTCACTCTGCTCTCTCATAAATAAATAAATAAATAAATAAATAAATAAATAAATAAATTCTTTTAAAAATTCACATCAATGAAAAGAACAAAATTTTAGTCATGATCTCTATTACCTCTGTGAATTCCATTGGGGAAAGGTACAAATCTTCAAGAATGTTTTTAATTTTTTATTTGTTACATTCCTTTCTATATCTTTTTACATTTTGAAATTTTTTAAAATATTTTTTTGACGGTCTATAAGAATTGGGAGCAGGTGGGAGATCAACCTTGACAGAAGGCAATCAAGGCAGGTAACAAGCTAGCAAAGCAAAGATATGAAAGTCAGACATAGAAGTGAAGAGGACACCATAGGGGAGGATAACACCAAGAGCTTCTGCCCTGAAACTAGGAGCAAACTCAGACAACTGGGATGGCTTGATTCCATTTGAACACAAAAACAGACACCAGAAGGAAATGTAATTTAGGATGCTCCAGGAAAAATCATTGGGCATTAGGGTTTCTATTTTTTCATATACAATGGGAAGATATTTATAGCTTTTTAGCAGCAGATTGTCAGTGCAATGTGTGCTTTATTTTAAAATGGCCCAGGATAAATGGCCCCACACCATTCTCAACACTGAGAATGTAAAAATGATGCATCTGATAGGTGAGGCATATTTAAGAGACCGCTGCAATATTCCAGGCAGGACATGATGGAAAAGTGTATATAACTATGACAATGGCACTCAAAGTGGGAAAGAGAAGATGGGCATGAGAAAGAATATTAAGATGAGAATTAAAAGATTCAGAGTCTGATGGACCATGGGGTGTGGAGATGTCGTGGAAGATTCACAGGTAACTGCAACCTTTTGATGCCAGATGGAAGTATTGTTGTGGCATTAATAGAAATAGAAATATCAGGAGAATGTACAGTTTTTGAAAATAAAGTTCAGTTTTAAATACACTGAATTTTACATATTGAGATATTGAGAAGGCAGCTAAGTACCTTAAGAATGTATCTACTCCATAGTGACATTGGACCACATGTAGGCATGATTCTATCCAAAGGAAACAAAGAAACTATTGGTGAAAACAGAATCTTCTGGAATGACTATTTTTAGGATGCTAGAAGAGAGCTAGGAAGAGTTTTGTAATGAGTGCTAAACAATGAAGTAGGTGGTCACAGCATCATGATGAAGTGAGGTGAGGGAACTAGAATTAAATTAGATAATTCAAAGGTCATTTGTGGCTATTGAGAAAGTGCATACAAAAGAATAACTACAAATATAATGTATTGTTTAAAAACAATTTGCTTAAACATTGTTTAAAAATAAATGGTGAAAAACTGATCTAAAATCAAGAACAAGACAAGGATATTCATTCTCATCACCTTTATTCAATACGCTACTGGAAATCCTAGTCACAACAATCAGTTAAGACAAAGAAATAAAAAGCATACAAATTGGTAGGGAAGAGATAAAACTGTCACTTTTTGCAGGTGACATGATAATATATATAGAAAACCCTATGGATTCCACCAAAAAACCTAGAACTAATAAATGAATTTGGTAAAGTTAAGATATAAATTTAATATACAGTAATCTGTTCTGATTTTAAAGAAAGAGAAATTAAGAAAATAATATCATCTACAATTTCATGAAAAAGAATAAAGTACCAAGAACAAGAACAGAATAAAATATCTGGAGTGAATTTAAGCAAGGCAAAAGACCTATACATTGAAGAAATTGAAGACAACAAAAACAAATGGAGAGATATACCATGTTCATGGATTGGAAGAATTAATGTTGTTAAAATGTTCATATACCACACAAAGCAATCTATAGATCCAATGCAATCTCTATCAAGATAATTACCAATAGTATTTTTTACCAATCCGATCTCTATCAAGATAAATACCATTAGTATTTTTTATAGAAGTTGAACAAATAACCCTGAAATTTGTATGGAGCAACAAAAGACACCAAATGGTCAAAGGGATCTTGGGAAAAGACAAACAAAGCAAAGCTGGAGGTATCTCAAATCCAGATTTCAATCTATACTACAATGTTATAATAATCAAAACAGTATGGTGCTGGCACAAAAATAGACATAATAGATCAATAGCACTGAATAGAGAGGATAAATCCAAAATTATATGGTTAATTAATCTGTGACAAAGGAAGCAAGAATATACAGTGAGGAAAAGATAGTCTTCTCCATAAATGGTGTTGGAAAAACTGGACAGCTATGTGCAAATGAAATTAAACTGGACCATATAAAAAAACTAAAATAAATTAAAGACCTAAATATAAGACCTGAAGCCATAAACCTTCTAAAACATAGGCAGTAATCTTTTGGACATAGTCCTCTTTTTCTAGATATGCTCCAGTAAAGGAAATACAAAAGTAAAATAAACTATTGAGAGCACATCAAACTATAAAGCTTTTTTTTTTTAAAGATTTTATTTATTTGAGAAAGAGAGTGTGAGTGAGAGAGCATGAGTGGGAAGAGGGGCCAAGGGAGAGGGAGAAACAGATCTCCACTGAATGGGAACCCAATGAGGGGTTCAATCCCAGGACCCTTGGGATCATGACCTGGGTCAAAGGCAGACACTTAACTGACTGAGCCACCCAGGTACCCCCAAACTATAAAACTTTTGCACAGTGAAGGAAACCATCAACTAAATGAAAAGATGATCTACTGAATGGGAGATGATATTTGTGAATGATATCTGATAAGCAGTTAATATCTAAAATATATAAAGAACTCATACAACTCCACACCAGAAAAAAATACCAAATACTCTGATTAAAAAATAGGCAAAGGAACTAAATAGACATGTGTCTGAAGAAGACATACAGATGGCCAACAGACACATGAAAAGGTGTTTAACATCACTAATCATCAATGCAAATCAAACTTCAATGAGCTATCACCTCACACCTGTCAGAATGGCTAGTATGAAAAAGATAAATAACAAGTGTTGTTCAGGATTTGGAGAAAAGGGAACTCTTATGTCCTGTTGGTGGGAATATAAATTGGTATATCCAAAACAGGATGTAAGTTCCTCAAAAAATTAAAAATAGAAATACTATATGATCCAGTAATTCCATTGTTGGGTATTTACCCCCACCCCCAAAGTAAAAACATTAATTCGAAAAGATACAGTGCCCCCCCATGTTTATCACAGCATTATTTACAATAGCCAAGACATTGAAGCAATCTAAGTGTCTATCAGTAGATTAATGGATAAAGACGTATACTCCATATACAATGGAATATGACTCAGCTATAAAAAAAACAATGAAATCTTGCCATTCACAACATGGGTGGACCTATCACATATTATGCTAAGTGAAATAAGTCAGACAGAGAAATACCATATGATCTCACTTATATGAGGAATCTAAAAAACAAAACAAACAAACAAAAACCAGAAATATAAATACAGAGGACAAATTGGTAGTTGCCAGAGAGGAGGAGGGTAAGGGGATGGGCAAAATAGGTGAAGAGGCTAAAAGGCAAAAATTTCCAGTTACAAAATGAACAAATCACAAGGATGAAAAGCACAGCATAGGAAATGTAGTCAAGAATATTGTAATAACTCTGTATGGTGAAAGATGGTAACTACACTTATCATGGTGAGTATTGTGTAATGTATAGAATTGTCAAATCACTATGTCATACACCTGAAACTAATATAGCCTTGTATGTCAATTGTACTTCAATAAAAAAGGAAATTTGTGTACAGAAAAAAATTCTAATGAAGCTCTGATTATAACTTAGTATGAAGCACATAAAATTTGTTATTATAATTGATTTTTGACATTTGTTTCCAATTCTTTGACTATTTCTTACTTCTCTTTCTATTTATAACTGTTCTAGAGATTTTCTCATCTTGAGGGCGTTTACCAACAATAGTTTCCAGAAATAGTTACAGGACAAATGAAATGTAGTGAAACAGTCTAGGTTCATTTTCCCCAGTGACAGAGGCATCTTCCAAAGCCCTAAAGTTTTAAAAATGACTTGCTGTAGTGATTTCAGTGATAATGCCTATAATGTTCACTTATTTTAGCTACCCATTGAATTAATGGAATTAGTTTATGTTTTTCTTTTAATCAATCTATCAACACATGACATACCCTGTCACTCAGATGTAACAATTTAATTTTGACATTCCATTTTCTATGGGAAGCCTTTGGAGGATCTGTAAGAGAGTAAGAAGATGTGCTTTTTGCTTCCTGCTATACTGTGTAAATTCTAATACTAAATATTAACAATTTCAAGGATTTTTTTTTACTAGTTTTCTCTTTTCTTCAATTTTATATTTATTTGTCAGAAAATACTTTAGACAGAAGGTGCTTGAAGCTTAAGGTTTCAGCTTTTTGGGTAAGAAAAAATCCCTTTGCAATTATCTTGATTTTGATGACAAAATTATACTTCTACATTGCAACATAATTCTCCAGTCAGCAATGGGTTTGTGTAATTTGATAGTTGAAAGGAATTTACCTTTATTTGAAAAAAATTGGATCATTAAGCTACTAAACTATATATTAGCAATGCTTGTTAAATTTATTATTCAAGTGGAAAAGAGACAAAAAACAGAGAGAGAGAGAGAGAGAGAGAGAAACAGAGAGAGAAAGAAAAGAAAGAAAAAAGAATCCCAAAGATTGCATAAATACATAATTTGAAGGGAAGTAGGTCCATTAAGTTGAGCTGAGTATCTTTTGACAGGCATCAAGGAAGCCTACCTCTTCCCTTGTAAATTAATTTGCTCTGTCACTCTATGCAAACTATTTACCATTATTTTGCACTCTCTGGGAATTCCAGCATCTAAATTTCTACACAGGGTGTGCTGGAGGGTGATTGTTACATGCTGAAGTGATTGAAGATGTATCATAGATATTGTTCACAAGGACCAGTTGAAACGCTGCAAAATAAAGGAAAAAGAAACAGAATGATGAGGAGTGAATAGTAATTATAGGGATTAAGATATGGATACCTAATAGAAATTAAGACATGAAGTTTTCTCAAGTTGTAACACACTCTCAGGATAGAAGGAATATTTACAGAAATAGGTGCTTGGGAAATGTATGTCAAGAATGTACACATTTGTGGAATTTGTATCTGCTTAATGATTTTTAAAGTGACATTTTTTAGACGGAGGGAGATAATTTTAAGCAGGTTTTAATCTCAGTGAGGAGCCTGATGTGGGCTTGGTCTCCCAACCCTGAGATCATGATCTGAGCCAAAACCAAGAGTCAGGTGCTTAACTGACTGAGCCACCCAAAAGTGACATGTCAAAGAACTTAAATTGGAAATGAAGCTCTTTTGTATTTGTCCACATATCATTTTTTATGCTCCTTCCCTCACGAAGATTCAAGTTTTCATCTGGTATCATTTTTCTTCTGCCTGCAGAACTTCCTTTACCTTATTTTTTCTAGCCTAAGTCTGCTAATTATGAATTTCTCAACTTTTTTAAAGAAGGAAAGAAAGAAAGAAAGAAAGAAAGAAAGAAAGAAAGAAAGAAAGAAAGAAGAAAGAAAGAAAGAAAGAAAGAAAGAAAGAAAGAAAGAAAGAAAGTTAGTTCTTCATTTTACTTTCACTCCCAGCTTTAAAGCTGTTTACTCGGTACAGAATTCTAGGTTGACTTTTTGTTTTGTGCCTGCATTTTATTTACATATTTATTTAAACTCAGTTAATTAACATATAGTGGATTACTAGTTTCAGAGGTAGTTAATGATCCATCAGTTGCATGTAACATCCAGTGCTCATTCCATGGAGTGCCCTCCTTAATGCCCATTACCCAGTTACCCCATCCCCCCACACACCTCCCTTCCTCTCAACCTTAGGTACCTACATTTTAAAGATATGGTCCCATTTCCTTATTTCTGTGTCTCCCAGCTTACTTCTTTTCTCCCCTCTGAAGTATTTAGTTTGCTCTCAACCCCACCCAGTGAAATTTTCATGACAGATAAAGAATTGTTCATTTCTAGAAGTTTCATTGGGTTATTTTTTATGTCTTCCTCATTGTATTTATCATTACTTTTAAAATCTGAGCATATTTTAAATATTTATTGTGACTATTTTATAGTCTTTGTTCACTAATTCCATTATCTCTGTTATTCCGTGGTCTGTTTATATTGATTATTTTTATTCCACATTAAGGTTTATATTTTTCTACATGTTGGCACAGCTAGTAAGTTTGGATTGGATGCTAGACATTATAAATTTCTCATTGTTGAGTCTGGATTTTGTGGCATTCCTTTAATAAGTTCTATACTTTGTTCTGGAAGGCATTTTCATTACTTACAAATAACAGTGGTCCATTCAAGGTTTGCTTTTAAACTGTGTTTGAGTGGGTAAATGTAGCTATTCTCTAGGACTAGTTCATTCCCAGTATGAAGGGTAGTCCTTCTGGGGACTTCACAGACAAACAAGTATATTAATTTTCTGGGCTGTCATAAAAGAATACTACTAACTAGGCGGCTCTTAAATAACAGAAATTTATTTTCTCACAGTTTTAGAGACTAGAAATTCAAGATCAAGGTGCGTGCAGAGTGGGTTTCTGGTAAGACCCTCTCTCCTTCACTTGCAGATGAATGAACACCTTTGGCACTGTGTCCTCACATGGCCTGTTCTCTAGGCATGAACTGAGAGATATTAAACTCTTCAGTGTGTCTTCCTCTTCTTTTTTTTTTTTTAAGATTTTATTTACTTATTCATGAGACACACACACACACACACACACACACACACACACACAGAGGGAGAGAGAGAGGCAGAGACACAGGCAGAGGGAGAAGCAGGCTCCATGCAGAGAGCCTGATGTGAGACTCGATCCCGAGTCTCCAGGATCACGCCTTGGGCTGCAGGCGGCGCTAAACCGCTGCGCCACCGGGGCTGCCCTCTTCCTCTTCTTATATGGAAGGATACCAGGCCTATTGGATTAGATCTATGACCTAATTTAACCTTGTGATTTTATTTAACCTTAATCACTTCCTTAAAGGCCCTATTTCCACATACAGTCACACTAGGGTTTAGGGCTTCAACATATGGACATTAGGAGGACACAACTCAGTCCATAATACCCAGCATATTCGATAAGGTTTCTCCAGTCTTTTTGGTGGGAACCCGAATGAATAATACTCAGCCCTATATGAGCTGTCAAAACTGCTTTGTCTTATGGGTACCCAGTAATGAGTCTTTTCCTTCAGGTTTTTTTTTTGGGGGGGTGGGGACGTTAGCTTTGTGGGGTTTCACTTTACAAGGCTCTTATTGTTTTTTATTCAAAGACTTTAGGAAACCCTTATACAGATTCTGGAACTCTTTCTTCTGTTTCATCCTCTTCTCCATAAATCCTAGCTTTCTTAGTATCCTTAAACACTAGTCTTTATTTTCTCACCTCAGTGAGACTAACACACTGTGTTCCCATCCCTGTGCTGGACCTGGAGAATGTCTGCAAGCAGAAAGCTGGTATAGACTAGGACTCACATTGGTTCCTCTCCTCTCAGGGTTTGTAATTTTCTTCTGTCAATTGTCAAATGTCTGAAAAGAGTTACATACTTTTAGAGTTATCTCCTTGTTTCTGGCAGGAGGTCACATCTCATAGCAATTACTCCCTCATGGGCTGAAGCAGAAGTCCTTTTAATTTACATTTATAAAATTAAAGACTTGTGACTACTTAATTTTCTTTGAATAAATGATAATATATTTTTAAAAGATTTTATTTATTTATTTATGAGAGACCCAGCCGCAGAGACACAGGCAGAAGGAGGAGCAGGCTCCCCACAGGGAGCCCAATAAGGGACTCAATCTCAGGACCCCGGGATCACTACTTGAGCCAAACAAAGGCAGACGCTCAACCACTGAGCCACCCAGGGACCTAATAAATGATAGTATTAACAGACTTGCTTTCTAGATATATCTAGAAGATAGGTAGATAGCCTAGATATATCTAGAAGGTAGGATATTATCTATCTTGTCGATCTAGATATATTAAATCATACCGTGGTTCCAATTAGTCTCCCAAACCTAAAAATTATATTCAGTTAGAATCCCACATGAAATCCTTATCAAATAAAATTTAATCTCACATAGTGAAAATACTGTGAAATATATTGTGGGAAGTTTGCCTCCAGTTGAGAGCCCCTGTTATAATAGATCCTTAGATTGATCAAACATGTGAAAATAATGAAACTTTTAAACATCAACTGAATGTCACAGACCTTGTGAACATTTTATAGTAATGTCACTCAACTTTTTGCACAAGTGAAATTACACAAATGCAAGGGTAAGGAATACACCTGAGTTTATAAGGTTGTACAGGTAATAATGATGATATAACATACTGAGAACTGCCATTCTGGAGCTCAAACATGAGTATGCATCAGAATTGGCTGGTGGCTTTGTTAAAACAGGTTGCCAAGGCCCATATCCTGATTTATTAGGCCTGCCCAGGGCCCAAGAATGTGCATTTCCAGCACTTTCCCAGGTGACACAGCTGCTGCTAGTCTTTGAGCCATGCCTTGAGAATCACTGTTCAATAGCATAGTTGTACTGTTTAATTTTGGTAATAGTAATTTTTAAAGCAAATTATTTTATTTATATGTAATATAATTAATTTGAGATGACTGTGGTGTAGTCAAAGTAGTATGGAAACTGAAATTAAAATGAAAACAAAACCAAAATTTTGGTTCGACTCTTGCTCAACCCTTACTAGCAAATCATTTTGAGTCTCTGAATCTGATTCATCATCTGTAGAGAGGAGATTACAATATATGATTAGCTACTTTACATAAATAGCATTAATTTAGTTAATTAATTTTCAATAATAAATACCACTTTCACTCTACTTCTTTCTTCATACACACTTCACTGGAAAAAAGTTATATGGACAGTAGTATATGGACTCTTTTTGACTAAAATGGTTCTGAACAATTAAAGCAAAAGTTCCTGGGATTCTTTATCAGGGAAACTGAAGCATAAAAATCTTTCTAATCTTCTTGGTCAATTTTGGAATAGTTCCCAAAAAATACAGTGGGCCCTGATTCCTGGTTGGACAGGTTACATCTCAGATTTCTTTAACCCTTTCTTAGAGTACACAAAATCTAGATTTTCTTTAGAATTAACAGAATTTTGAGATTCTAATAATTTAAGGCAGAATTATGAATATACTCATGATGAGTATTTCAGACTAAACTAAAACATTTATATCTACCTTATTGGACTTTCTGGTTTTCCTTTGTTCATTTATGAGAAGTGAATATGACTTCACTTGAGACTTTGCTTGAAAGCTTTTGCCAGTAAGATGCATCAGTCACTAGGAGGTTGTTTCTCAAGATAGACATGTTACACAAGGTTCTTTACTGCATTTTCCTGCTGGAAGGATGTGTAATGTATATTACCACTTCTGTCATTAAGGGTATGGATCTTGCTTAGCATGACATTTTGTGGGATCCTAGTTGTGTGGTATATTTATAGGCATCTGATGAGTTCAAACACACATTAATGGGAGTATGGACATCTTTCTGAATAAACTACAAAAACAAATCCAAATTCCATGGTAATGCTTTCATCTGTCCTATGATATTCATTATTGTAGAATATCATACAGTGGTGGTGTCACAAATGTTATATCTCTGGAGCATCATGTAACCTTGGGAGCAGAAATATCTAAAGAACCAAAGGAGAGTAAAGGCTATAATTAAAAATAAGCCCCAAGAAATAGTTTCCATGTGGTTGCAAGAAGCCCTTGAGCACAGCTGGAAAATTTCAGGCTGAAGTATGTTGGAACAATAGTTTACAGAGGAAAGTAGCTGGGTTTGTGGTTACACTTGGAAGTGAAATTTCCCTCCTTGGTCATAATAGCTATAAAGTTTGGAAGAATATCTTCTAAAGAAGATTGTTACTCCCTGAATTAGAAAGAGAATCATAACAGAAGATTTTTAGAAATGAGAGTAGGAGCTTATATTCACATTAAAAAGTTTAAGAATGGTTTATTACGTACAAATGAAAATAAATTTTAAGGTGTAAAGAAAAAAATACATATTTAATAATGAAGTGTTGAAGAATTCAAAATTCAGGAGAGAAGATTAGGACTTAGTAATCCTGTAAAATAAGGTTATATTTTGTATGTTGTGGTACAAATCTCTCTTTTTAGCATTTGAATAAACATCTCAATGTATCTAAAATCAGCTCATCATTTGTGTCCAGATTCACTTCTTCTCTATTTCTTTTTGTTGTTACTGGTTTGATTTTCCTTCAAGTCATCTAATCTTGATATTTTTGTGTCTTATTTTTTATTTTCCCTCCATCATCTTCCATAGTAAATCAATTGTTAATTTCTTTCAACTCTACTGCTAATAGGTCATTCACATGCATGTCCATTTTAAAAATCGTTTTAAGATGTTGGGATTTCTCGAAAATAGTCTTTAAAAAATGCCAGGCAAGTGGAGGAACACGGTGAGTTGTAGAGTCTCTAGGTATGCATAAACATTTGGAAATGAGAGGTTGGGGGTGGCAGAGTAGTTCATTTGTGGTTGATGAAATTTTAAGAAATCAATGCATTGAAAAGCTAGAATGAAATCCAGGAGTAGGAATAAAAAAGCTAAAAACGGATGTGTGGCAGGCATATGTGGGTAATCATGAATAATATTTTGGATGATAGGGGTGCATTTTAGAAGAGGAATGTATACTGCTGCTGACAAGTAGAGTTATCAATCTATAAAAAATGATGCCAAAGATATATCTATCTGGAAATGAATTGAAAAGTAGCTTTAGTCAATGTTTTATCAATCTTTAGACATATTATTCATAAATTGTTTAGTTGTTGGAATATAATTTTGGAGTTTTGTTCATTTTTTCCCCCAAATAATGGTAAAGTTTTCATTGTTACTAAAAAGGACTCTAAATAGACCAGTGCAATCTGTGGTTGTAGTTATGTGCATGGTGGCTCAGTGGTTTGGCTATTAGTATAGAACAAACTTAAGCACTTTGTTTAAGCTTTACATCATAATGTAAGTTCAGTGACTCAATGGAAGCTAGAATCTCCCACTGTTGTGTTAGTCTTTATTGCTGCACAACAAACTACCACAAACCTAGCAGCCTTAAAAACCCATTTATTTATTTATTTATTTATTTATTTATTTATTTATTTATTTATTTTAAAGATTTTATTTATTTATTCATGAGAGACACAGAAAGAGGCAGAGACACAGGCAGAGGGAGAAGCCAGCTCCTTGAGGGGAGACCGATGCGGTACTCGATCCCAGGACTCTGGGGTCATGCCCTGAGCTGAATGCAATTGCTCAACCACTGAGCAACCCAAGTGTCCCCTAAACCCATTTATTATTCATAATTCTGTAAATCAGAAATCTGGGATGACATGGCTGGGTCCTCTGCTCAGGGTCTCAGAAGACTGAATGCAGGTTATTGGCCGGTTTTCTTCTCACCTGGAGGCCAAGACGAGAACAGGAATTACCATAATTCCTCTTACTGGCAAAATTCAGTTCCTTGCAGTTGTAGCAGAGAGGTACCCATTTCCTTGTTGGGGGATCATCGGATGGCTGCTCTTACATCTGCCTTCCTCCTTAAGTGGCTCCTTCCATGCTCCTAGCAGGTAGTCCTTCTCAGACTTCAGGTCGCTCTGACTCCCCCTGCTGCCGTCAGTCGGAGAAAGCCCTCTGTTTCCAAAGGCTCATGTGATCCGAATCAGATCCACCTGAATAATTTCCCCAATCTTAAAGTCCACTGTGTCCGAGAGCATATCATCATCACAGAGATGATACTCAAAGACTCTGGGGATTGAGGGAGCCATACATCTTGATTGTAGGGGGGTGAATTTTAGAAATTGTGTCTGTCATACATTGTGTGATGTCAGCAATGGGATAGTGAGGTTGTGAGTCACAATGCAATTCAGTAAGAATAGCAGAGAATGGAATTCTTCCTCCTATTGGGTCTGTAGATTCACTGATTCACTTTTGTCTCATTTTTGCCAATAGATTGTATATATGTTGGCCATGGGACTATAGTGAGATAAAATATCTTCCCATTCTTAGCTGTTTTCAAGGAGAAGCATAAGAATGAAATCCTAGATTGCCATAGTTTCTTATGGCTTAAAAGAAATTGTGCATTGGAAAATATTGCTTTGTTAAGAAAACACTTCTTAATAAAATTAGTGGCATTTTTCTAAGATTTTTCTTAGCAACATATATGCATACTACTGCCTCTTGATCCCCATAGTTATTGCTCTTACAAATGCTCTTAAAACTCATAGGAAGAATTTTTTCACCAAAAACTTTGGGCAGATTATGGTTAATTATATAACCAATTAGAATCTTAAAAAGTTCCATAAAAGTCACATTTAAATGCACACACATAATTATTTGATCCCATGAACATATCCTTTGAGAATGTTAATAGATGTTTCATTCTGAGGGAATATATAAAATTGAATTTAAAAAAATGAGTAACTATGTTTTTGGATTAAATCATAAATAGGAACCTTATTTTTTTCTGCTTAGCAACGGACAAATAATTAATTTGAAACATTTTAAGATATTGAGCTGAAATTAAGTGAATTCCCACCTCCATTTTTTTCTTAGGAAATTTGGTGGTTAAGGGGAAAGGACAAAAGTTATTTAAAAGTTGTAAGGATTGGAAAGTTGTGGATTATTGGAAGATCCTTATTTTAATGTTTGTCACATATGACTATAATATAAAATAAGCTAACTTTAATGAGATTCAATTTATTAATTTTAAAGAATATTATAAAAGTATTAGAGCTTTTTGGTTTTTTGAAATTTAATATTGTTATTACACTGCTCCCGACAAATTTAGTCTGATTATTATCTATTAATCTTTTCCTAGAATGGTAAAGCCAAGGCCTAATTATGTTATAATATATTTTTTAAGATTTTATTTATTTATGCATGAGAGAGGCAGAGACATAGAGAAGCAGGCTCCTCGCAGGGAACCTTTTGCGGGACTGGATCCCCAGACCCAGGATCACACCCTGAACTGAAGGCAAACACTCAACCGCTGAGCCACTCAGGTGTCCCACCTAATTATGTTATAAATTGCTACCATTAATTATGCCATGGAGAAATAGAGTCCTTTCCCTTCTTTCCCCTTTTCATTCTTAGAAAGATAACTCTTTTCTTTATTTCAGTCAGTTTTTTCTTATCATAGTATACAATACCATGACTATATTCTTATTCATGAGAAATTTTATTTAATTTTCTCATTTAAAAAAGCTTATATGAATAAAATTTAATGATTTATCAGCATGTATAACTTACTTGTAGTTTAGAACAAATCTTAGGTACAGAAAAACTCATTAATCAGAAGGTCATTAACTAAAATGTGTAAATATTCAACTTGGACCTAATTGGAATTAACCTTTGTATGATCTGTAAAGACATAATTAAGACATATTTTATTTTTATGTGAAAAAAAAACATTGAGGCAAGGAAAATGTTTAGCTTGATATAAAAAGAATACTTTTCCTTAGTTCTTTCACATTTTGTATTTTATCTTTCAAAAAGTATTTTTTAAAAATATAAATTGTAGAACATCACAAAACGATATAGAACATCATATAGAAATATATAACCTTTCATTAAAGCAGTGTTTAATTTTCATCATTCATTCATTCATTCATTCATTCAATCTTTAAATATTTATTGAGCACCAGCTATCTTCCAGTCACTGTGCAGGAGGTAATAATAATAGAAATACCAATAGAAAATATTTATTGAGTACCAGCTGTGTGCCAGATCATTTGCTAAACTCTTATCATGTATTATTAAGTCCTTATCACAACCCTATTAGACAGGTGCTATTATTACCTACATTTTTGTGATAAGAGGACTAAAGCATATGTGATTAAATAACTTGCCCAAAGTCACATCTAGTTCTATATCCAGAACATATATCAGGCAGTCTGACAAAGAGGGAAAAAAATATCACCATTATACTAACAACAGAGAAAGAAAAAAACAGTATCCCTACCCTCATCAAATGTACATCCTACTTACTAGAGACAGCATTAAATAAATAACAAGGAAATTAGTAGTATATTTTTAATGAAGAGAAATGATAAAGAATTCTAGGAAGGCCTAATTAGGTAGAGAGGTGAGAAAAGTTGTCTTTGAGACAGTGGTATTTGAGCTGAGACTTTAGGTAGAGTGAGTAGGAGTGAGATAGGACACAGATGGGAAGGAAGGAAGGATGGCACTTCCATCTGGAGAGATGTGTATGGAGAAAGGTCCTCAGGTGGAAGGAGCTTGATGTATTGAGGAACTGAGAGAAAGTCAGCCAAGGGGAGACTGGCATAAAATAGGGTAAGGCAGATATGGGTAAGTTTTATTTGAAGGTCATTGGAAAAGAATCCAAGGATTTTCAATATTTAAATCATTGTTCAGAGCATAATTTGAAGAACAGATTAGAAGGATAAAGAGGACTTGAGAAATAAGGTTAAATGAATTAAACAGAGTACTAGTTAAATCAGAGATAACAACTGATGTAGGTGTATGGAGATGGTGGTGGTGATGAGGGAGAGGAATGTGGGTGTAAAACAGGGAGGAAGTAAAGAAGATCAAGAAGAAACAGCTAGAGAGGAGAAAAACTGGAGCATGGTGTCAAAAGCCTAGGGGAGACTGTGTTTAAACAAAGTTTTCAATTATGTCAAAAACTTTTTAGAAATAAAGAAAAAGGGTGCTGGAAATTTTCCATATTTGCCAACATGGAAGTAATTAATGGCTTTTGCAAAAAGAGTTTTGGTAGAATAATGAGAACTAATGCCAGATTAGAGAGGCAATTCATGAGTGAACACAGTCTGGGTGGACAATTGTTTTGAGAAGGTTGATTGCTATGGGCAGTAGCTAGAAAGGGATATGAAGTCAATGACTTAATGAACTTAAGAAGTAGCTGAAAGGACATGAATTTTGGGTTACTCCTCCAGTTGAAAAATTGTTTCTAATTTTCATCCCCTTGTTTTTGGGCTAACTTTAGTGATTTACTGATCGATACAATGTGGCAAAAGTGATGTTCCAGGCCTTCTGGAGATAAGTCTTTAAAAACCTTGCACTTTCTAGTGGGTTTCCTGGGATACCTGCTCTTGGAGACATGAACCAGCAAATGAAAAGTCTGAGAACTGAGAAGGCCATGCTTTGAAGAGGCCTATGCTAGTCACGTGGAGAGAGTACATGAACAGCCCCATCTGTGCCAGCCAGCCAGTGTAGGCAACAGGTCTTAAGGGAAGATGTCATCTTGAATGTTGCAGCCTCAGCAGATGGAACATGGACAAGAATCAAGAAGCCCAGCCAACAGCCATCAATGAGGCTCCAGGCATATGGCCTCAGTTGAGCTGTCTCACACTTTCTCAACCCAGCTGAGATCTCAGTTACTATGGAGCAGAGACAAGCCATTACCACTGTGCTCTGCCCGAATCCGTGATCCACAGTATAATGAGTATAATAAAATAGTTACTATTCTATGTCACTAAGTATTGGGGAGCCTTTTCTTTTTCTACAATAATAGATAACTGGAACGACCTCACACGTAGTCATTCTTTAGTAAATATTCATCTAATTCAATAGTACAATTCACAGAAATTCAACGTATTAAAATTTTATAGAAGAACATGTTTAAAATTAGATGTATAATTATGTACAAATGAAACATTTCTTAATATAATATATAATCAGCATTTCAATCATTCAGTTGAGTATTTACCCTACTAGCCAACATTAGTGAAAACTTTTAGGTTCATAAATGATTTTTACTCAAATTATTTAAGCTTCAGGTATATTTCAAGCAACTTTTTTCATTCCCAAACTTTGAGAAATGTTCTGCATTGACTTGGTACACACTTATTCCCAGGGATTATCCTAAGTGCTTCATGTGTGTCAAACCATTTAGCCTAAGAACAACCATGCCAGGTGAGTACGATTTTTATCTGCATTTTATAGAAGAGCAAAATGAAGCACAGAGAAGTTCAGAAATATTGCCAAAATTGTACAGCTAATTCCTGACCAAACAGGCATTTGAGTCCAGGGAGTCAAAAGGGTTCTAGAGTTTGTATTTTTAACTACTTAGCTATATGACAAAGGCTCCTGATTGTCTTAAAGTGGTGACTGTACTGCTTTTCTTCTCTTCCTCCACCCAACACACCTTTTGCTTGCTTGGGTCCTTTCCTCTGGACATCTGATTGAGAAAGAATATGTTGAATGTAATGCTTTAATATCAAGATGGGAGAAAGTGAAGGGAAATTCTGGAACTAGGAGCCCTTCACAGACTCGTTATAATAGTGAGATCCAAAGGGGAAGGACATAGTTGCTCAGCGGGATGAACCAAGGGAAACTTCTCCTTTCATATCTTAGTCAAGGTCCAACCCTCACCTTTTCTTATTACCTGGAGGATTGATGGTCTGAGCCTGTATCAGTTCTAATATGCAATTAAGATATCATATCTGCTCCAGTATAAAATCTCTGAGACCAGCTTTACTCCGGGGTTCCTATACATTTTAGCTATGCTGAATGAAGGCTAAATGTTAAGTCACTTAGCTAAGTAGAAATTAATTGTTAAGTTTTGCAGGGTTGCATACACTCAATATTCATAGCCAAATTAATAAATACAACACCCCTTCTTCAAAGTAGGTATAATCACTGGCATATAGATGCTATAGTGTTCATCAGGAAGGTCTTGGCAGGTTTTGGCCTTCCTCAGCAACAATATCCCACATCGACCTTCAAGGAAATGACACTGGACTCTTACCAAAGCTTTGTTATGTGCTACCCAGAAATTTGACTCTGAATTCTTGTGACTTTCTGTAAATGGATTATTCCCATCAGGAGAAACAGTATGTGTTAGAGGTGACTACTGATTGAGTTGGCAGGTGATGATTCTTTAGCAGGAAAAACAACTTGAAAGTTTTCGATTTTAAGTTGAGTTTATCTGGAAGTGATATTATATGAAATTAAAAAACCTTTTTAAAAATAAAAATTGTATGCAGAATATAATGCCTATTTTTTCCCACATTTATTTATTTCTTCAGGTAAGGGCATTCCTTTACCAAGTAACGTTTCAGATTAAACAGTTGTAATCTCTTAAGTAATAACATTTATGATTAACAGCACTTCACCATCAACCATACCTGTGTTGTAACCCTATGTGGGGACAGAGGGTATTGCTATAAAAGTATATGGTAGAAAATGTGAATTTATCATATGGAGGAAGCAGGGCAATGAGAGGAAGAGGAGGCCACCCAAGGTGGGCATGTAGGCTGAGCAACAGGGCAGGGAGATGAGCAAGTTATAAAAGGAAAAGCCAGGTTTTATCAGGGAACTAGGATGATGGTGGTAAGGTAAGGAAAGAGTATCTGGAGACTTCTGTGAGTAAGGATTAGAGACATTTTTACTGATGAGTATTAAAGTTTTCTCTCTCTTTTCATACTTCCTAAAAGAAACTTTTAGCTTCTAGACAATGTTTCATATCGTTAAAAGTTCACGTAGTCTTTTCTAAGTCAGCTACCGAAATAAGACTCTACTCTCTGGTATTATCTCCTCTCAGATGTTTTTGCTAAACCTATTGCTTCAGAAATAGTTAAATTTTGGGGGGGTATTCCTGGGTGGTGCAGCAGTTTAGCCTTTGGCCCAGGGCCCGATCCTGGAGACCTGGATCGAATCCCACGTCGGGATCTCGGTGCATGGAGCCTGCTTCTCCCTCTGCCTGTGTCTCTGCCTCTCTCTCTCTCTCTGTGTGTGACTATCATAAATAAATAAAAATTAAAAAAAAATTTTTTTTGAAAAAATGGCCTGTGGGTGTTTGCCATTAATTTTCAGACTGTGGGGTATCCCAAAGGAGGGAGACAGAAGGTCTGGGGTAGCACACACTGTCGGTTGTCTGCTCAGGGGCGTCCTCGGCCTCCCCCTGAGGCAGGGCCCGGGTGGTCTAGGGGGCCAGGGTTCCTGCGAGGAGTTCCCCTACGGCCCTGGGGGGAATCTCGATTAGCTTAGGCCAAAGGTGACTAACTCCATCCCATGGCTGACTTAGGCGTGTGCGTGTCTCACACTTCTGGTCAAAGGGACGTTAAACACTGTCCCCGGGGTCAGGGCTTAACGTGCCGCCGTTCAGTCCAAGCACCTCTCCCCGCGCTCAGAGGTCGGAGTTTCCTTGACCTCTTCTGCCAGGGTGACGTGAAGGGCGAGGGACAGGGCCGAGGCCGAGCCGGGGCCAGGAGGACGCGGGGGCACTTGCTCCGCCGGTCGTGATGTCTTTGTGACCCTGTAGCCTCAGCCTGGCCCTGACCAGGTCGGCCTGCGGCAGCACCCTGTGGCCGGAGGGGTGGAGATGGGGGGGATCTTGGGCTCCCTGTGGCCCCAGGCTGGGGGGATCTGGAGGTGGAGGGCTCCGGCTCCCAGCCACCCTGGGGCCCGCCCGCAGCCTCTGAAGGCCTTCCCCTGCTGCACCGCCCCCTCCCCTCAGTGAGCCTAGACTTGCACCGCGTGCCCAGGCCAAGGTGATGACCCTCTGCTCCCCATCTCCACTGGCGGGAGCTGCCTCTGGTTTGCCCAACAGCTGGAGACCCCAGCAGGCCCGGGGAAACTAGCCAACCTCCTTGTTACATGGTGGTTTAAAGGCATCTTCTGTGCGGCCTGAAATGCTTCCAAGTTTGTCTTTCCTTGCATACCCTCCTTAGCCCTAGTGGCCCATATAGAGGTTCCTTATATCTTATAGTTCCTGTTTTATTGTAGTTAATGATTCTTTTATTAATGTTCCCATATTTAATCTACTGTGAGATTTCTATGTCTAATTAGATCCAGACTGCTAGAGGAGGTTTCTGGGATAGAAAAATCATAAAAATCAATGAATGAGTTTACCTTGCATTTTTCTGCCTCAGAATGTTAATACATGCAACCCCTGGAAATTCAGTAGTCATCTTGGCCAATGGAAAGAGATGATGGAAAGATCCTGAATTTTTGATGGCATAGCTGTGCTATTGTTAACCAACCCTGATGTGGTTCTACCTGCAGACTTATGTAAAGTGGGGTTAAAAAAATCCCTCATATTGAAGCTACTCTTGGTTGAGGTTTCAATCACTTTCAGCACAAAGCTGTACACAAAGATGTATACGCTTAAAGTCATTATTCTAAAGTAGTTTTTAAAGCAATCGCATTGTCTGTTAGTAATCCTAGGTGATGACATGGACTACTTGAGTCATTAGGCTGTGTTATCCATCTTGCTTAACAAAATCACTGTTAAAATGCATATCATCTTTAGTTTCCTTTTATTGCTAGTCCCTTATATCATTAAATTGTATAGGCATTTAAAAAGTTTAGTTTTCCTTTCTGATTATGTTGAATTTCTATCAGTTTTTATGGCAAAAAAGCCATGGATATGGAGACCCTCTGTGTTATTTCTTTGGAGGCTGAAACATCTCTTAAATGTCAGAAACCTAGGATGGTCTTCCCTGGAAAAGAGACCCTTCAGCAGATTTCCAGCTTCTCTACAGGCATGCAGCTGGATGTAATGCTTTGACATAAGCCTATATTTGGAACTGATAATATTCATGTACGAGAAAATAAAATCAGCACTCTAAGGTCTACTGTCTGACACTGCCTGAGTCCCATAACATGTAATATAAATGTCATCTCTGATTAAAAGTAAATCTTTCCAGAGTGAGGTGGGCTTGAAGGAAGAAATTGGCCACGTGGTGTGTTCTGCTCATCACCCCATCCTTCCACTACCATTTTTCTCTCTTTTTTTAAATTTTTTTCAGTGTGTGGTTACTGGAGTTTCCTTTGCCCACTGTGACTTCTCATAGGTTTTTGCTAGAAATACGTCCAGCACTCTAGGTATCACAAGCTCTACCTGGTTGGAGCCAGTGATGAGAACTCTTTCTGTGGAAGAAAAAAATGTCTTAAAGAAATTTACACATCTCACCCCACTGTCGACTTCCTCATTCCCCCGCTCCAGCCCATGCGTAGGACAGTGTCTTGTTTATCTGCTGTCTCTTCATGCCAAGATCTTCATGAAGTGGTGCTTCTGTTCTCTTCTTCACCAAGAGGTACACTGCCATCCTTTTAAAGGGCTGCTTCTATTCTAGGCATTGGGAGACTCAATGAATCCTTCCCGGACAGATCTGGTGGGCTGCATGGACATACTTCCAACTTCACACATCTTCTGGTGAATAACGATGTACATGCTGTCTCATGGAGTTACATAGGCAGTCTGGCTACCACTGAAGTCCATCATTGCCTTACTCACAGGAAAGGAAGGTTCAGACTAAAGTCTACTGTTGGTGTTCATTTTTTTTTTAAATTTTTATTTATTTATGATAGGCACACAGTGAGAGAGAGAGAGGCAGAGACACAGGCAGAGGGAGAAGCAGGCTCCATGCACCGGGAGCCTGACGTGGGATTTGATCCTGGGTTTCCAGGATCGCGCCCTGGGCCAAAGGCAGGCGCCAAACCGCTGCGCCACCCAGGGATCCCGGTGTTCATTTTTTTAAAAAAAGATTTTATTTATTTATTCATGAGAAACGCAGAGAGAGGCAGAAACACAGGCAGAGGGAGAAGCAGGCTCCATGCAGGGAGCCTGATGGGGGACTCGGTCCCAGGACCCCGGAGTCACAGCCTGGGCCAAAGGCAGATGCTCAACCACTGAGCCATCCAGGTGCCCCTGTTTGTGTTAATTTCAAAAGAAATAGGATTCAGAACTTAGAGAAGGTTTAAGGGACAGAAGAGTAGGAGGAAAATCTGGAGATTCTCTTCTTGCTCACCTTCAATGTGATTCCCCACCCTTCACAATGCTCAAGGACACCTGTTAGTCTAAGAAAATGAAGGTGAGACCCTACATATCTTGTGTGGTGTGAGGGGAAGGAGCCCCTTAACATCAGGTTGAGAGCCCTAGAAGCCAGCACCCTCAACATGCCACCCCCAGGTGAATGGTATCCTTGACATCTGCACTCTGGGTGCTTCAGTCCAAGTCCAATATTGTCATAACTGATGACCTTCTGATCAGAAAATGCCTGATTTTTGATTTTATTGAAAAAATCAGGAATATAAATGCCAGTGATTGTATCTTTTTGAAAGTCATAGAAACCTCCAAAGATAAAACATGAAATTCAAGAGCTGATTTTGAGAAGCTATTTATTTTGCAATAGCAGCAAGAAGCCTGAAAATTAAAAATGAAGAGTGTGCCTTCCCCTTGTGAATTTATTGAAAGCTGGTCTACATTCTTGCAGAGTCCTTGCTTCTGTTATCTTCGTTGTTTACTTCTTTGGAGGGAAGTGAAGAACTCCAAAAAGAACATTGATGACTGGTCTCTGTGGCCCCTGTTCCCCTTGACCTGCCTCACTTCCATCTCTAAGTGAATGACGATGGATTAAATGAAGACTGGTGCTGTTGCCCCCATCAGGGCATTTCACAAGTGATCTTGACGTCTCACACTCAGCATGGCCAATCCTGCATCTCTCTTCAGGAGGCAGACGTCTAGTCTTAAAATCATTAAGGTCAAGATAGAACAAGAGGCTTCCTCACTTCCCACTTCTCTTTGTGCTTGGACAACATAACTTTAACCTAATTGTGCTTCAGGTCCTAATAAAGCATTAATTAATTAATTCTTGACTTATTATTATCAAGTCTTTTGCATAGTGTTCCCATACAATTTCTTTATGTTTAGGCACATAACCGGAAAATTATGGATGTATATAACATTTTAGCTGTAAGGCATATATTGTGAAAATATGAGCATATGTAGCATATATATATTTACCAGTCCTTAATCATGTTTCCTTTGAAAAATATTTGATCATCTAAGAAAATATTTATCTTTAGTGTCTGTTCAAGTTCCAAATGAGAGTGATATGCTATATCTACATAATCTCGGGTCATGTGCGTCTACTTGGGCCATATGTATATCCATATCTATACCAGCTATACCATTTATGAGACTTAGCACCCTCACCATCTGTCTCTTCTTCTCACTATCTCCTGCACCCCCTTTTTACCCTCCTTCCTCTACTATCCATTAATCTTAACAATGTTACTACCTTGGAGTTAAGATGTCCAGTTTATATTTCCTTCTTTCTTCTTGCCTATATTTTGTAATTTTTCTATGACCATATGTAATTTGGCTTGTTCTATTACTCCTACACAACTTCCTATAATGACTTATGATTAGAACTTCAGAATCCTCAGAAATATTCTTAGCTATAAATATTATAATAAAAAAATAATTCATTCTGTCTGAATTATTAGTTGTTTCATACAGTTTGACTGGTTCTTAGTTTACACAGACTCTGAGAGCTGGAAAAGCCTTTATCCAAACCAGTCCCTCATCTTAAGGGGAGTAAAGTGAAACCCAGCAAGGCTGACACTCAATCAAGGCAACATAAGATGTCACAGGGTTGGTGGTAAACCCAAGATTCTCAGTGTACAATGGCTCTTATGATGACGATATGAATTTGCTTGAAACTCCTTTGTTTTACTTTGGTGGCTGTTGGAAAACATTCATTCCTAATATGCATATGCGTAACAATGATGATGGAGTTACCATCTCTAACTCAAAATATTTAAAATGAAAAAAAAACAAAAAAAAAAACCAAAATATTTAAAATGAAAGAAAAGTCATAATTCTGCTATGTATGACAAATTAGAATATGCTGTGCTCAAAATAGCTTCAAATTGTGAGTTTAATGTTATTTCATTTTGAAAGGGGAACTTATCAAAACTGTTATAAAAAGAGAATCTGCAGAAGATACTATGCCAGCAAAATTCAAGCTGTGACCTTTATCCCTTAAGAATGGAATGCCAAAAAAAAAAAAAAAAAGAATGGAATGCCAATATATCAAGGGGTTCTTCTCAGCAATTGTTACCTTTTAAATCAAAATTTAAATCAAAATTTATTATCAAAATTTACCTATTTAAATCAAAAGTCAGATACAAGCTTAAAATAACTTTTATGCTATTATAACGGGTGTGTGGATGAAAGTAATTGTTGCCACAGTTGAAGTCTAGTAATAGTTTTATCTTGCGTGGACTACATTCTCTGTCTTTGCAGAGAAAACTTCTGTGCGGCCTACGTACCTCCTTCCACCCAACACTCACAAATTGGCAATGTGGACCAGAGCAGGCTCCGTAAAATTGCATCACAGAAATTTGCAGAGCTCTCCATTTGAGCCCCTCGTTCCCTGATTTCCAGTTATTTGATCTGGTTCAGTCTGGCATGTTGCTTGTGTTTATACAGCATAATAAGACATCTGCTGCCCACCAGAACATATCATGATCCGTGGCACCTCCCAGCTGACTGCTACCCTATTTATATTAATTGAAGGCAGTGTATTCTGCATACACTGGTGATTATCCTCATTTATTTCAGTTCCTAAAGACTCAGGATTTCTCTACATGCTCTTACAACATTGCTCTACTCATTTGGCTCCAATTAGCTTCAGCTAACGAAAATACATTACAACAAATCTCTAGTTAGCCATTGCTGTTTCTTGTGACATAATTTGTTAGCCTTGAAAGTAAAGACATTGGGAATTAACTTATAGTACCTTTTGTGGGGCTGAGAAATATTAATTGCAGGCATCTGGGCTCACTTCCGTAAAGAAGATTTGTGATTTCTATTTAACTAATAAATGTTGACATAATTGTTGAGCTATAAGCTCCATATGTTGGACTTCCTGAAGAAGTTCTGATTATATCCTTGTTCAGTTAAGTAAGAAAATGCTTTGGCATTAACACTATGTCGTGGCTTATTTGCACTTAATATTTTAAATTGTACAGAGTGGTTAAAGAACTCCTCCAAAAGAGCTTTGTTGGGAATTTATTAAAAGATAAAAGTCTATCATCAAATTATAAAAAAGTGTCATTAGTGAACTTATATATTTTTAAATTACGTTTTTCTTCTCACTGAACAGGACATTCCCATTCTAGTGTCCTATTTTAGGTCTAGAATCTTGGATCAGAATCTGGTAGCTTTTATTTTAAAGATAATAGTCTTTGCAAAGACATTTTTAAGTAACGGTGATGATTTCAAAGGACCCTTTCAGATGTTATCTAGACACTTGAAGAAAATTAAGAATGGATCATAATAGATCCTACAACAAGTTACATTGCCTTATTTCTTATTAATGAAATAGTTATAACCAAGAAGTTCAGCAGTTTTCCTGTCTTTTAGATGAGTGTTTGTATATTACCAACCGTCCTTCATGGTATAAAATCTGGATTTTGATCTATTTTGAAATATAATCAATGATCATGTATTAGTCTGAGGAAATTTCATTGCTAAATTATAACCCCAAGCAAAAAATTTTTATACTTATCACTCCTTTGAAAGTTTTAGTTATTAAATGGTCTTCTCATTTCATTTTATGTTTTTTTCCCCTCCCATCCCAAACTTGAAAAGACAAGGCCAATCATAGTCAAATACCGTAAAAGCCGTGCTCCCATGGTTTTTATGTAAAGTTAATAAAATAAATAAGAGGCAGCTGTGCATTTCAGGAAATCACTCCATTGAGGGGTTCTGGGAATATTACAACCACAAGTGTGAGGCTGGAGTCACCAGAAACCCTCAGTGGAATTACAGCTCAATAAATCAACATTTGCTCCCTTTACCTTTACAACAGAACTCTGCATTCTGCATGGTGCCTATCTGCGACGGCATTCTTTTTAATTATCATGGAACTTCTGCCTTCGTGTTCCACCAGATTGGGATTTTTGGGAGGGGGAACTTGGCCATATGGTTGATTTCAGTGGGTCTCAAACATTTTGGGTCTAGGGACCATAGTGGCATGGTAATAAATCCCTCTCATTTACCACGACCAAGTAAGAAAGAGAGAATGAATATGAAAACCATGAGGCATTTTGGTAACATTTCATGGAGGCATATAAAAAATAGTTTCATGACTGATTGTAATATCATACATGTTAATAGGTCCAAGGACCAGCAGACCTCCTAGACCACCTAGAAGTCCCTGCAGACTCCTGAGTCTTGTAGTTGAATGATAGGCTGTGAGTTACTGGTTTTGACAATCATTGCAAAGTATAATTATCATTCTTCTCTGTAACCTATGTATTCCTTGGTGACAAACCTGGTGAATTATTCTTTTCTCAGGATTTCTTGTTCTTATATGTCTCCTCCACCCTTATTTTCTTTTAAGGTATTAGTAAAATCTTAGTTTCTTTGAGAAAACACTCTGCAGATTCTTTGAGCTACACAGAGAAAACACCAAAAGACTCCCCACCACCCACTACTTCAAAAAAACAAAAAACAAAAAAAAAAAAAACACCAATCTAGAGCCTGGGTTCAAATTCTGATATTTATCATTTGTTAGCTCTCTATAACCATGGGCAACTTACTTTGTCTTAAATATCTCAATATTTCCCATTTTGGAAGTAATATTAATATCCATCTTCTAAGATGGCACTGAGATGTATTAGTAAGCTTTTGGCATGTAATAAAACACCCAAATTTTGTGGCTCAATACAATAAACAGTTACTGTTTCTATAACTCTATGGGTTGGCTGCAGGCTTTTTCTGATCTGGAGAGACTGGCTAGAGAAGGGTTGTTTAGAATGGTTTTATTTACATGTCAGTGGTTGGCAGACCAGTTGGTCTAGGGAGCCTCACCTCAGGTCTGCCAGATGGGCAGATCTCACCTGCCAGATGGGCAACATGTCTCACCACCCAACAGGCTAACTCATGCTTCTTTACATGGTGCTGTCAGGGCAGCCACAAAGAGTGAGTCTAGAGTAAGTCTCTTTTCAAGGCTGTGCTTGCATCATATTTATTAATGCCTCTTGACTAAAGCAAATCACATAGTCAAGCCCAGATTGAAAGGTTAGAGATATAGGCTCCACCCTTTGATAGGAAGAGTGGAGATTTGTATCATAGAGGAACATAGTTCAAGGATGGGTGGGATTTGTGCCTTTTTGCAATTTGCCACATGAGGATGAGATGATGGAGCCTGAGATAAAGTGCTTAGTGTCAGTGATGGCAATTTAGTGAGAGTTCAAGTAAACTTTATCTGTGATCTTCATCAGGTTGATAGCACCACCCACACTCCTTGCTTGCATAGAGCTGGCTGTGCATAGTTATCTCTTTTATATGTAAATGATGTTGAAATTCTGATCTTCAATTTCTGAATCTGTTACAATATTTTCTCAGGTGGACTGTTTAAGAAGGGGCCCCTGGGTGGCTCAGTCGGTTGAGCATTCGATTCTTGGTTTTGGCTAAGGTCATGATCTCATGGATCCTGGGATAGAGCCACACTTAGAGGCTCCAGAATTCAACTTGAGGATTCTCTCTCTCTGCCCCTCCCCCCATTCGTACAAGTGTGCACTCACTCTCTCTCAAAAATAGTTTTTTTTAAAGAGAATAACATGGTCATTACAGGGGAAAAAAATCTCTCCAGTGTATTTTTTTTTTTTTTTTAGATTTTATTTATTCATTCATGAAAGACACAGAGACAGGCAGAGACACAGGCAGAGGGAGAAGCAGACTCCATGCAGGGAACCCGATGTGGGACTCAATCCCAGGACCCCGGGATCACACCCTGAGCCAAAGGCAGAGGCTCAACCACTGAGCCACCCAGGCGTCCTCCAACTTATTCTTGACATTGTTGCCTGAATGATAAGTACAAAAAGTCTGGATTTTCTCCTTTTTAATTTATAACTTTCCAGCCCTATTTTCCACAATATTTTCAGCCTGCCCCTAAAAATCATGCCTTGAATTACTGCTTGAACTTGCTGGAACTTTTTGCAAATGCATATCCTTCTGCCTGGAATGTTCTTCAGTCACAAATAGAGAATTGGGACTTTTTGAAATGTCATGTTTATAGAAGACTGTCCCTTCCATATCTCCTGCAGAGATAAGAACTCCCTCTTCTGAGTTCCCATAGCATTCTCTACAAGTCAGAAACCTAACCCATATTTCATTCCACCAGAGAATCCCTTCCAACATAGCACTCTAGGTAGCTACTAACATGTAACTAACTCTTCAATACATGAACTTAGAATCTAAGGCTCTGTTCTTACTATTGTGAACATTTCCTTTTATAACTTTTAAAAAATGCTGTCTATGCTCACAGTTACATGAGAACATAAACCAGAAAATTGGAACATAGTGAGAGAATCACTCATTAGTGGTGAAAAGAGTTGAAGTAAGTGCATGATTAGAATAGCTTTGTGAGAGTAAGGGATCTGTGGGGTCAATTCAAGCAAGACTTAGACAAAGGAAAAACACATTTTTTCTTTCAGAATAAACAGACAACTGCCATAGGAATATGTATGCTCCCCAGCTGAGGGCAGGATCTATCACAGGAGGGCAGTGGGAGTGGAGGTTACTTGCAGGAATGCTGAAAGGAAACCAGACTAGGTCATCAGTTGATTACAAACTCCTGGAAGGTGATGATAACTTTTCTATGTTTTATTTTGTGGTTGTGATCACATTGTATAGTGCAAGAGACCTGATAACTATATCAGTGGGATGAATAAAAAGATCTGTAATGTAGGACCTGGTTTTGGGTCACATAATGAATATACACTTTTTTGCCCATTAAAACTAAGTGTGAGAACAGTTTATGGTCTGGGGAATAGCTTTCATCAGAAGAAATGGGTATACTTTTCTTGGTCAATATTCTCTGACTTTTTCTGAGCTCTGTTGATTCCCTTAGATGGGAAGATATGGAACCACATCATTTTCCTAAAGGTCATACCACTCTAGTGGGAGTTAGTAGAAGATGAACTTGGACTCGGGAGGAACAGTCCAGATCAGATGAGTGACCCATCTCTGTTGGAAGTGTTTTCTGTAGGATTTAGTGCAGGATAGGCCTTTTACCTTCTACCTGGGGCACTGTTCATGCCCATGATCTGACTTCTACCCCAAGATAATCTTCGTATTATTTTTCCTTTAGACAGAGGTCTCCACTGTGAGTGATTTTGACCCTTCATGGACATTTACCAAAGTCTGGAGACATTTCTAATGGTTACACAAGACAAGGAGTGTTACTGGCATCCAGTCGGTAGAGGCCAGTGATGCTGCTAAACATCTACAACATGCAGGACAGTCCCTGGTAAAACAGAATCATTTGACCCCAAATGTCAATAATGCAATCGAGAAACTCTGCTTTTAGCAAGTATCTAGTTTTGGCCTGCCTCAGATTTTTGGGTTTCCATTCCTTTAGAAGATTATGCCTAAATAGTGAAGTATAACTCTTCCACCTCTCATTTTTATTGATATATAATTGATATACAAAACTGTATATCAGCCTAAGGTGTACAGCATAATTATTTGACTTACATATATTGTAAAATGATTACCACAAGAAGTTTAATTGACATCCATAATCTTATTATAGATAGAAAACAGAAAGAAACATAATTTTTTATGATGAGAACTCTTAGGATCTGTTTTCTTAACAACTTTTCTTTTTTTTTTTTTTTTTACTATTTTATTTATTTATTAATGAGAGACACACACAGAGAGAGAGAGAGAGAGAGAGAGAGAGAGAGAGAGAGAGAGAGAGAGGCAGAGACCCATGCAGAGGGAGAAGCAGGCTCCATGCAGGGAGCCGGACGTGGGACTCGATCCCGGGACCCCGGGGATCACTCCCTGAGCTGAAGGCGGCGCTAAACCGCTGAGCCCCCCGGGCTGCCCACAACGTTCAAATACAACAGTGATAATTTTAGTTGTCACGTTGTATGTTACATGTTTTAGTTTTTAAATAGTCTTCTCATTTCATTCTATGTTTTTTTCCCCTCCCATCCCAAACTTGAAAAGACAAGGCCAATCATAGTCAAATACCGTAAAAGCTGTGCTCCCATGGTTTTTTTTTTTTTTTTTTTTTTTTTATTTTTATTTTTTATGATAGTCACACATAGAGAGAGAGAGAGAGGCAGAGACACAGGCAGAGGGAGAAGCAGGCTCCAGGGAGCCGGATGCAGGATTCGATCCCGGGTCTCAGGATCGCGCCCTGGGCCAAAGGCAAGCGCCAAACCGCTGCGCCACCCAGGGATCCCCCATGGTTTTTATGTAAAGTTAAAAATTGGAGTTTAGGGGATCCCTGGGTGGCTCAGCGGTTTAACACCTGCCTTCGGTCCAGGGTGTGACCCCAGGTCCCGGGATCGAGTCCCACATCGGGCTCCCTGCGTGGAGCCTGTGTCTCTGCCTTTCTCTCTCTCTCTCTTTCTTTCTCTATCATGAATAAATAAACAAAAAAATTTTTTTAAATTGGAAGTTTATACTTTTGACCATTTTCATCCAATTCCTCACCTGAAATATAATTCTGTAATATGTTTTGGAATGACAATTTTATTAAATACAGCATTGATCATTTTCTTTCCTTGAAAGTAAAATCTTTAAAGATTGAAAATTAAGTGGTTTTGGAGATATTTTAAATGAAGTAGAAACTGGCCAATTGAACTTAAAAGGCTTTGAAAGAAACTTAACTGACCTTCCTCAGCCGGAATCTCTGATAGTTACAGGGTTGCCGCTAGAAGCCGTATTCACAACCTGGACCTTCAGAATAAGAAATGGAGCCCTTGAGGCTGATATAGGAGATGAACTCATATTGGTTTGGATTTCATTATGCTTAATAACTATGATAAATGCCAGTCATGGATTCTTGCAAATTCAGTCCTGGGAAAATTTCCATTAAGATGTGACTCAGGTAAAACAAATGTATTTTAAGAATCTAATCTACAGTGAACAATTTGTCCTATCCTGGAGGAATGAAACTATAATTTCAAACACATGTCTGGGTAACTGGACAGTAAGGGCAGTATTCGTTTATAGTCTTACCAGCAAGATTCTACTCAGATGGTAAAATGGTACACCAGTGAGGGGAGGCATGGGCTAGCTCCCAAAGAGGCCTTCCCTTCCTCCCATCTCAGACTACCCCCTGCCAAAATGAGGAGCCAGTGTTGCTATGTGACTACCTCACAGAGCCCTGGAGGGATGGCTTGAGCTTCTGATGCAGAAAGAGGCTAATGCTTGGAGTCGATGGTCTCCTCCCACCTCTCATCTAGGGGTGGGGGTGGGGGGGATTTCCTAGAGAGGAAAACACTTTCCCCTAAAGTGTTTATGAGGAAATCCTAGTGGCTTTGACATTGAAACCATGGAACTGTTTGCCTGTTTGTTGAAAACTGGTAGAAGCGAAACAGCACAGCCTCACACAGTAATTATAAGATGATTGAAAAAAGTCTGTATCAATGCCAGGGGACATAAAAGATATTTGCCTTCCAAATGTCTTGATGACTTAGATACAACACATTTCTCTATATTTAGACTTAGAGTAACATCAGCTGAAAGCTTCAGTTTCTTTCCTCTGAATAGAGAAGGCTTCTCTGATGCAGTGCAGGAAAGGGAGTGGGTAAGAGCTGAAGGGGGTTTGAGAAAGGGAGGGTAAACGTCCCAACCTGAGCTTGTGTGCTTCCTTGGTGCACAACATGATGGCACCATTACTGGATTCCTAATATGCTTGAAAATGGACTCATAGGAAAAAAAGAAAATAAAGATTTTTTTTTCCTTTAATGAAAGAGTTGGAAGCTCCTTGGGAGCATGTGTTTTGAATCACCACAGGTGATGGATGCGACTAGTATAAATGGATTAACTACCTCAATACTCATAAGAAGATGGGAACCAAGGGCAGGGACTCCTGCATGGAAGTGTGAATCCCATCCAGGAGGAGACATGATTGAGGCTTGTGCCACAAAAAGTTTGTCTTTAGGGAATAGGCAGCCCTGATAGTATTCCCCACTCGTATTGGTCAGCCTGGGAAGGCCTTACGTCCTCCCTTTCTGCTTTCCTTGCCCTAGCATTCCAGTTTTTATTTATTTCCCTGCAGCTTATCCCTCTCTCTCCAACTATAGTTTTGTTGGACCAAAGGGTAAGGAAAGGAATTTCCTCTTTTCTTTTACCAGAGGGGGTTGGCTGGAGGTGAAATCTGGTCTTTGGCTTGGAACTCACTACTCAATCACGAAGTCAGAAAGCCTGGGAAGGCCCGACATAAGACCATCTTTGAGATGTTCCACCTCCACTGCATCCCGTTCTCAGTCTTCAAGGGGACAACGGCTCTAGAAGTAGAGGTGGAGCAGGAATCCACGTGAGAGAGTTTAAGGGCCTGATCCTCTAGACTGGCTCAGACCATCTTTGTAGTTGGGGAATTTCACCGGGTGAGCTCGGTGCCTCCCCAGCCTCTAGTGGACTTTCTCATAGAAGCCGTGTTACACTTTACCTTTTAGTGAAACAAGAGACATTAGGTAGAAGATTTACAAATGAAGAATGCAAGGTTGTTATGTTGTTGGCAATTGAGAACAATAGTTAATCGATACCATCAAATAGTACAATGGAGAATGCAGCACTCTCTTGATCTAATGAGCTTTATGTTGGAGGTGAAGATGATTTTGGAAGTTGCTTTAAAGAACAAATAGGGCAGCCCCGGTGGCGCAGCGGTTTAGCACCGCCTGCGGCCCGGGGCGTGATCCTGGAGACGCTGGATCGAGTCCTGCGACGGGCTCTCTGCATGGAGCCTGCTTCTCCCTCTGCCTGCGTCTCTGCCTCTCATTCTCTCTCTGTGTCTCTATGAATAAATAAATAAAATCTTAAAAAAAAATAAGGAACAAATAAGAGTTGTATGCACCACCTCCTCCTCCCCAGTTCTACTCAAGTCTTATGGAAGAAATAGGAACTTCTGGTTGGGATAAACTCATATATTGGATACTTGTCTCAGGACCATCAAGTTAAAAGCTGAAGAGGCTTCTGGTAGAAAGCATCTTATTACTGTCAAGTTGAAGGCAAAGGATAGATAAGGTGACACAATATTTCTGTGAAGAGATTTTTGTAAGATTTTATGTATTTATTTATTTATTTATTTATTTATTTATTTATTTATGAGAGACACAGAGAGAGAAGGCAGAGATACAGGCAGAGGGAGAAGCAGGCTCCATGCAGGAAGCCTGATGTAGAACTCGATCCCAGGACCCCGGGGTCATGCCCAGAGCTGAAGGCCAATGTTCAACCACTGAACCACCCAGATGCCCCCGCTCCGCCTTTTTTTTTTTTAAATAAGAAAGTAGAAGACCACTGGCTTAGGGTCCTTTGTTTAGGCTGGGGATAGGTGGTAGGGAATAGTTTCTTTTTCCAAAGCCAAAAAATTACCTTCAAAATTTTGGATTTTTTTTTTAAAGGATGGAGAAATTTTTTAGTTGACAGCTGTATTGTTTTAATTTCTTAAATTTTCCCACCCCTGTAAATAAGTTTCACTTATTGGGAATTTTTTCCCCTTGTTGGAGGTAATGCTCCATTCTAACATGTACAACTTTCAGAGTCTGTCCTTAGCTTGCCACACCCTCAACTCCATTCTTGTCAATGAGTCCTACCTGTGCTTCTCGCCCCTTCACTCTCCCCAGCCAGTGACCTCAGTCACCCCGGCCAAAAACGAAGGCTTTGCATGTATTGGTAGTGCTTAAATTTTGACTTACCATTTTCCCCTTTGTAGATTGAGAGACCACTTGTAACATTTCTGTGCAAATTTTCTATAACCCACTGTTATGTAAAGATGTTTGAAATAAATTTCAGCAAGTAATGAGTTAGCATAATAAATAAACATCCTTTTTCTCAATTTGAATTGCTCATTTTTCTCAATCCTGCTTCTAGAAACCAGAGTAAGTCAAAAGAGCCCTCTCCCCTGAAGCAAAATGAGTTAGTATTCAGTCCTGATACATCACTTATTCAGGATAATGAAAAATTTATTTTTAAGAGTGAGAATTGGGATGAGGGCTGAGGGAATACTCCTGGTTGTGATTGTTTTAAAAACTAAATGTTATACTATTTTGTGATTGTGGCAACATTGAAGATTGTACTTTAATTGGAAACCTGCCAGCTGTCAGCATCCCAATTATGATTGGGCCCTTCCTCCTACCTTAACCTGTTCTTTGCTTTGTTGTGGTGAGATGGGACAGCTGGCTCAGACTTTCAGAATTTATTCTTTTGATCAATGAGCATTCTAGTTTTCTTTCCCATGAAGGCTATTTCAGCTACAAACCACTTAATTCTACTGTTTCAAAGTAAAAGGAAGTTTATGTTTAAAAAGATATTGTCTCTTTTATGATAACATATAATAAGATAGGGGCTCCTGGGTGGTTCATTCAATTAAGCTTCTGCCTTTGACTCCAGTCATGATCTTAAGGTTCCTGGGATGGAGCTCCCAGGTCAGGCTTGCTGCTCAGTGGGGAGTCTGCTTCTCTCTCTCTCTCTCCCTTTGCCCCTCCCCCACTAGTGCTCTCTTGCACACGCTCTCTCAAATAAGTAAATAGATAAATAAAATCTTAAATATATATAATTAGATATAAATAAAGAGAAGATACTAATGAAAGCTATCATAATGGACTGATGCTAATTTATGAATCTGATAAATGTATGGTAGAATGAGAACTAAGGAGCTAGTTGTTTGGGGGATGGCAGTTAGGAGAAATAGGACTTCTTATGCTCACATGAAAAAGTTCATTTGTTCATTTATTCAGGAGAGTCCTCCTGTGCATCAGTTAATAAATACATATGAAATGTCTAATATGATTGAGGTACCATGTAAATCTTTACAAGGCAGGATTTATGAACTCAAATGCCTGTAGGATAAGGCAGTGAACAGGTTAGCAAAGTTGGCCAAGTATTAGGCCATAGAGAGTGGTGGGGACTTGGTCAGGTGGAAAGCACCCATCTCACCACTACTCAGTTCCTGTTAAGTCTAATAGTTTCCAGGTGTTCTGGATTTTCATAAGAATATGAAATTTTAGATATTTGGGGGGTATGAAATTTCTTGATTTAAAAGAGTATGTGGGGATTCCTGGGTGGTGCAGCGGTTTGGCGCCTGCCTTTGGCCCAGGGCGCGATCCTGGAGACCCGGGATCGAATCCCACATCGGGCTCCCAGTGCATGGAGCCTGCTTCTCCCTCTGCCTATGTCTCTGCCTCTCTCTCTCTCTCTCTCTCTCTATGACTATCATAAATAAATAAAAATTAAAAAAAAGATTTAAAAGAGTATGTTATTTCATTCAACATTATACTGGTGGTTTGAGCCAAAGTAATTAGGCAAGGGAAAGAAATAAAAGGCAGCCACATTGGAAAAAAAGAAGTAAACTAACTCTGTTTGCAAATGATATAATTTTTTTATACAGAAAATCCTAAGGTATCCACTAAAAATAAGACTATTAGGACTAATAAATGGGTCTTCAGCAAAGTTACAGAATGCCAAATCAATATACAAAAACCAATTGCATTTATATACAGTCATAATGGACAATATGAAAATGAAATTAAGAAAATGGTTCTATTTACAATATCATCCAAAAGAATAAATATGTAGAAATAAATTTAACCAAAGAAATTCAAGACTTTCACATAAGAACTAGAAAATATCATGGGAATAAAAGAAGTCCTAAATAATGGAAAGATATCACGCATTAATGTACTGGAAGACAATATTCTAAGATGGCAATACTCCTCAAAATTCCAGCTGACTTTTTTGCAAACATCACAAACTAACTCTAAAATTCTTGTGTTAATGTGAAGTATCCAGAATAGCCCAAACAATCTTGAAAAAGAATAATGAAGTTTGAGGACTCACATTTCTGATTTCAAAACTTACTGGAAAGGTATAGTACACAAGACAGTGTTATACTCGTATAAGTATGGAAATAAACCCTCACGTTTTGGTCAGTTGATTTTTGAGTTGGGTGCCGAGACAATTCAATAGGGAGAGAGTGATCTTTCTAAATGGCACTGGGGAAAACTAACTAGATATTTAATGCAAAAGATGACATTAGACTCCTATCTCACATTATACACAAAAATTAACTCTCAATAGATTATAGACCTAAATGAAAGAGCTAAAACTTTTAAAACTCCTAGGAGGAAATATAGGAGTAAATCTTTGTGGCCTTGGGTTAGGCAATATTTTCTTAGGCATGACACAAAAACATAAGTGACAAAAGAAAAAAAAAACCCAGATACATTAGACCTCATCAAAATTTAAAAAAAAAAAAGTGTTGCAAACAATATCACCAAGAAAGTGAAAGGACAGCCAGCAGAATAGGAGAAAATAGTCACAAATCCTGTATCTGGTAAGGAACATGTATCCAAACTATATACGGAATTGTTACAACTCAGTATTGAAAGAAGATAGACAATTCAATTAAAAATTAAAGAAGAAAAAAGAAAAAAATCAAAGAACCTGAATAGACATTTTTCCAAAAAATACATGTAGATAACCAATAGGCAGAAAGATACTTAATATTATTAATCATTAGGGAGATGAAAATCAAAACTACAGTGAGATACATTTCACATACACTAGGATAGCTAGAATCATAAAAGTCAGACAATAACAAAAGTTGGTGAAGACTTGGAGAAATTGGGATCCTCATATCTGGTAATGGGAATGCAAAATGGTGCAACCACTTTGTAAAACACTGGCTGTTTCTGGAAAGGTTAAACATAGAGTTACCATATGACTCAGCTGTTTCACTCTTCAATATATACCCAAGAGAAATGAAAATATATGTACACACAAGAATTTGTACACAGATATTCATAACAACATTCTTGATAGTAGCCAAAAGGTGGAAATAACTGAAATGTTCATTAAATGATGAATGGATAAATAAAATGTGCTCTCTCAATAAGCAGAATATTATTTTGCAATGTAAATTAATAAACCACTGATATATGATACAGCATGGATGGATCTTGAAAGCATCATGCTCAGTGAAAGAAGTCAGTAACAGATGAATCCATATGGTAAAATTCCATTTTATGAAATAGAATAGTCAAATCTATAGAGATTGAAAATAGATTGATGTTTGTCTAGGGCTGTGGAGGAGGGGTGGAGAGTATCCACTGATGGATCAGAGTTTTTTAGTGTGATGAAAATGTTCTAAAGTTAGATCTTAAAGATGGTTTCACAGTGTCTTGAATATACATAAAGAAGAACTCTGTGGGAAGCATGAACACATACACATGATGCCAACCAAACCAAATACATTTGCAGACTGAATTTGCCATGCAGGTTGCTGATTCATGACTCCTGTTGGGGATGAAAAAAAAGACAGAAACAGATGTTCTTGTCATTACATCACTGTCAGATTAGGAGAGATGAGAAGATAGGCATGAATAATTACAACAAAAGAGAATTCTGCTGGCTGTGTGATCAAGGGGAATGGGTCATGAAGGTAGTGGCCTTGAAAAAATAATTCTGCTTTAAAAAGACAGTAGGGCATTTATATCTAAATAAAGCACCAAAACAATCTAATTGAACTATATTAATATGATTTTAGAGATATATCCAAAACATGTTTTATGTTTTTTTTTTTGCCAAATGCCCAATGATGGAGTGATTAGATCAATGATTTCCCAATGCCAAGGCCAAATATGAATATCACCAAACAGAATGAACGGGTGAAATATTAAGACTGGATCTCAAATTTTATTTAAAAATTATTTAATATCATGATTATTAGGATTCTGGGGAGTCAAATATTAAAAGTTTGTCATTGTGGCCCCTGGCTGGCTCAGTTGGTAGAGCATGTGCGTTTTGATCTCAGGTTCATAAGTTCAAGCCTTATGTTAGGTGTAAAGATTACCTGAAAAATAAAATCTTGGGGATGCTTGGGTGGCTCAATGGTCGAGCATCTGCCTTCAGCTCAGGTCGTGATCCTGGGGTCCTGGGATTGAGTCCCACATTGGGCTCCCTGCAAGGAGTTTATATTACAAACTGTGGAAATTCCTTAACAGATCTTTTTCTTAAAAGTTTTAAAACTTATTTTTTTAAAAAATTCTATTTATTTATTCATGAGACACACACACACACACACACACAGAGAGAGAGAGAGAGAGAGAGAGAGAGAGGGGCAGAGACACGGGCAGAGGGAGAAGCAGGCTCCATGCAGGGAGCCTGATGTGAGATTCAATCTCGGGACTCCAGGATCACACCCTGAGCTGAAGGCAGGCGCTAAACCTCTGTGCCACCCAGGGATCCCCAAAACTTTTAAAACTTCTATGGGATTAGGTAACTGATAACTAAATATAATTCTTGTAGATTATTTTCTTTTGTGTGTTAACTGCTCACACAGTAAGCAATTCCACTATGATTGGAGTATGACAGTGGTGGGTTGTCCGTTCTTAACCGGGCACCAAGACTCTCCCACCTAAGTCTGAGAACCAAATTATCCAGAATCCTCTTTGCTGTAAGGTTCTGGTGAGAGTTTCCAATTGAGAGTAATTTGAGTGAGATGTGGAAGATGAAGGTGAGGGGAGCCCAGTTCTTGAGAAATCATGGGGTCAGGGCATGGTGACTTCACAGACTGCTTTAGGAATTCTCGCTTATGACCCCAGTGGTCACGGTTTCTCAAACTTCCCTGTAGGCAGCAGCTTCTCCGTAAGCCAGTGCTCCAGGCTGACATCCTTAGTAGCTGCTCCTCCTCTCTTGGCTTCTTGTTTGTAGACCTTTACTTCCCAGCTCCTACTTCCATCATATAAGCCCTAACTCCTGTATCACACGCATTACTTTTATCATTCTTACAGTGACTCTCTTTTTATGATCAAACTCAGACTGATGTGGTGTTTAGTCTTTATTAATAATCTTTGTGTTATTATTTGTATTTTTATAAGCAAACCTTGTCTCCATAACGATGTGTTTTTCCTGGATTTATTTCATTCATGTACTCTCTCCTAATAGTGATATACTTGTCAGTCTATTTTTTATACAACCATTGGAAATTTCGTAATCTTTTTAAAACAAATGTATCATCTGTCACACTGATTATTAATTTTGCAATTAATTTTGATGATAATAATGGATTGTACTTCAGCTGAGTCACACATAAGGTGATTGTACTTCAGCTCCACACATAAGGTGTATAACTTTTTTGTTGTTGTTGTTTAGGCTATATCTAGAATGCTTTTATATATATTTGAATGTAAATTTTCAGAGCGTGACAATAAATCTGAATGACATGTCTTATTTATATTACTGACATAGTTATACTGATTAGATGTGTTGGTAACTCATCAAACACCTGTCATTGATTATGGACAACTTCAGGAAGGCCAACAGTTTGTTAGTTCTATGATGGTCCAAATGCCAAGGCTGAAGCTAAAATCGAAGAGAAGATTTTTGGCAGAATTCTGGGGAGAAGCTGAATGTCAGTGCATCTTGAGAGTGCTGGGCACTGGGGGGGGAGGAATCTCAAGAAATATTCACTTTCTGACTAGTTTGATACTACGATTTACAAAAAACAGGTACAGACTCAAAGATATATAACATGTATCAGCAAGTACAAAAGTTAAGGAAAATGGATTGGATTTCTTAACCCCAATCTTGTTTAGAGAAAGCTTGTTTTAGTTTTCCTCTGAAGTTCATTGAAAAGGGCCCTTTGGAAACTTTCATAGTCAATTCACTATTTTGTAGCAATTAGAATATTAAAGAAGCACTTGTCATTTCATGCAAAAAAAAAAAAAAAAGGATGACATTTGAAAAAAATAAATGTTCTCATAGTTTCACGGTCATTAAAATGTTAGGGGAAAGTCGCGAAATGTGGTAAATAAAAACACATTTTCGTTTATAAGATGCCAGAAATGGTTCATTTTTGTTTTCAATTTCTGAGTCATCTCTATGTAACTGTCCTGTAGGTATACAGAGAAAGGAATTATAATCTTTTGGCAGTACAA
Source organism: Canis aureus (assembly GCF_053574225.1). Classification (NCBI taxonomy): domain Eukaryota; kingdom Metazoa; phylum Chordata; class Mammalia; order Carnivora; family Canidae; genus Canis; species Canis aureus. The sequence continues at coordinate 52,762,322 of NC_135632.1, read as the reverse complement.
GTATTGTCTAGAATACCCTCGGTTTTGTTGTGCAACCAGAGAGATAAACATCATCTGAGTTAGAAACATTTAATCACATGTGTAAGTAAATACAAATATTCTAAAGGCTTTTTTGGAATCCATAGGAGAGAAATTTGTTAATCTGTTGCTTTCCAGAATGTATTCGAGATAACAAGAATACCATTTTTTGGCTTTGGTCCGTAGCAGATGAGTCTAGTGGGTGACAACTGATGCGTTCAGTAATAGAACAGAAAATCAACACTATTATTTATGTAAATGTTTGCCCCCCAGGCATACTGAGGACAGCAGGGTCCTCTTGCCAAGATTGTTTTCCTCAGGGACCTAAGTACTAATAAAAATTGGTGCACATACATTAATCAAAAAGAAAAGTTTTTAAAGAGTTTATTTTTGAGGTTTATTGTCACTGTTCTTAGTGAACTGATAATCTTAATTGGATATATTTGGAATCAATCCAAATTCTTATTTGGAGATTGAATTGTTTTAGTGATTAAACAAAGTAACTGAGGTCACCACCCTATTCAATAAGATATATTTTGGCATGTAATTAATTATAATCTCATTGTAAATCCTTTAGATTTAAAGATTAATGTTGATACTTTGCTTTGATTATGCTATTCATTTTTTTAATTAAAACTAAGGCATGCAACAGATCACTATAGAACTTCTTCAAGATGTTGATGGTATTTACTTAAAAAGACTATCTTATTTTTTAGTCAGAAGCAATATGGGTTTCGCCCAACCACATTGATTCTTTTTTTTTTAATTTTTTTTTTTTATTTATTATAGTCACACAGAGAGAGAGAGAGAGAGGCAGAGACACAGGCAGAGGGAGAAGCAGGCTCCATGCACCGGGAGCCCGACGTGGGATTCGATCCCGGGTCTCCAGGATCGCGCCCTGGGCCAAAGGCAGGCGCCAAACCGCTGCGCCACCCAGGGATCCCTGATTCTGTTGTACTATAGAGTGAAGATGCGCGGGCATTACGTATTTTGTGATGATTCTTTTCATTTATAAAGGTCAGTTCTATCTGTCTCCTCCCAGGGAAGAGCTGGAGCCTGGGCTCTACTGTTGAAGTGAGCAGGGGGAGGCAGGCGAGCGGCCCCCTGGCAGCCCTGCCCAGCGCCCGGCGCCCGGACCCCGCGCCCTCGGGGCGCCCACGGACCAGGCCAGCGCTCGCACGAGGCTGCAGCTCTCACGCCGGAGGTGCCTGCTCGGCACAGTCGCGATATGGCAGGGGCAAAACCATCGGGACGCTTTGGGGGGCAATACCCAGATGAAGAATTGTTGGACCCCGACCACCAGGCTTCAGAGCCAAATACAACAGAGACGGTTTGGGGTAAAGAGGAGCAGTAGCTTCGTGGCTTTGCTGCGCAAAGGCTGCTCCCGGCGAACGCCTCCAGGCTGCACAGGGTGGCATCGCGTTCCTGAAACGGGAGGCTAAGAAGGGAGGAGGGCAGGTTGGAGAAGAGAGGACAAAGCCATGTGGCTTGAAACAGCTTTGCTGAAGCATTAGCGCAGCCGTTTTGGCTCAACGTTATGCTTTCAAGCGGGTTCGTCACATCCTGGTTGGAGGAGGTCCTGGAGGGCTCAGCGCGGCGGGCGGAGAGCGGCATCCGGGCAGCCAGAGGCCCCGCCCCCGCCCCCGCCCCCGCCCCCGCTCCCGCCCCGCCCCCGGCCCCGCCCCGCCCCGCCCTCCTGGCCCTGCCCCGCCCTGGACTCTAGGCCCCGCCCCCGCCCCCGGCCCCGCCCCCGCCCCGCCCCCGGCCCCCGCCCCGCCCTGGACTCTAGGCCCCGCCCCCGCCCCGGGCCCCGCCCCACCCCGCCCTACGCTCTACGCCCTACCCGGGGCTCTAGGCCCCGCCCCACCCTGGACTATAGGCCCCGCCCTCCAGCACTCTAGGCCCCGCCCCGGGCTCTAGGCCCCGCCCCACTCTGCACTCTAGGCCCCGCCCACCCCGGGCCCTTGGCCCCGCCCGCCCAGGCTCTAGGCCCCGCCTCACCCAGACTCTCGGTCCCGCCCCGCCCCCAGCAGCCTAGGCCCCGCCCCCCGCTCTAAGCCCCGCCCACCCTTTCCCGCCTGAGCCCCCCCCCCCGGGCGCTGCGCTCTGAGCCCCCGCTGCGCGCGGAGGAGCCCTCCCGGGACCCCTGTAAGACTCCGGCGGGCGGGCAGCGTGCGGGGCGCTGTCCTGCGGCTGCTGGGGGGAAGCCTGCAAAGCAAGTGCCCCTGCTTGTGTGAACTGCCGCCAGCCGCCGGGGTAGCCTCTTGCCTCAGTCCGCGCGGCGGCCGGTTTGGGATTCCACCTGGGACACTCAACAGCTGTGAGCCAGCGCTCTTAGTGCATTTCCTTTAAGACGATGCAAGAGGGGATGAGAATTTCACTTTTGGTGTTTGAACTAATTTAAGGAAGGAGAAATTACTGAATGGATAGGCTGAGGAAGCCATAATGTGAAACCTATTACTTAAGGCTATCTTGCATATAAAATGAAAGGCAGTTGGTTGGCAAATTTCTTTTACTGATGCACACATTAAAATTTTTTTGCAAATAAGTGGGATCAGGGGTGCCTGGGTGTCTGAGTCAGCTAAGCGTCTGCCTTCACCTCGGGCGGTTTTCCCAGGGTCCTGGGATCGAGTCCCTGCTCAGCAGGGACCATGCTTCTCTCTCTCCCTCTGCTGCTCCCCCTGCTTGTGCTGCCTCACTCTTTCTGTGTCAAATAAATAAATAAAACCTTAAAAAAAAAATAAGTGGGATCAGTTGATTATTTTAGACTCTGAGAGGATGAAGGAGTCATTCCGGAGCTTTGGCACAGGTTTCCATATAATAGTGGGTAAAGAATGGGAAGGAATAATAATGTTGAGACTAAAGATGTCATAGTGGCTATAAGGGAAGGTTTTTGTTTTGTTTTTAAAAGAGATTTATTTTGAGGGAGAGAGAGAACGAATGGTGGAGGGAGAGGGAGAGAGCATCTCAAACAGACTCTGTTGAACACTGAGCGGTTGTGGGGTTTAGATCTCACAAGCATGTGATCACACCTGAGCTGAAACCAGAAGTCTGGTATTTAACTGCATTACCTAGTTGCCCCAGGAGGTTTTTTCCCCTTAATATTTATTTATTTTAGAGAGAGGGAGAGCACCTGCATGTGCTACACAGGCACAAATCAAGGGAGGGGCTAACAGAGGGAATCTTCCAGCAAACCCCTTGCTGAGCAGGGTCCCTGACGGGGCCCATCACGGGGCTGGACACCCTGCTCCACAGGGGCCTTGATCTCACAACCCATGAACGTGACCTGAGCTGAAACCAAGAGTCAGATGCTTCTTGGACTGAGCCACCCAGGCGTCCCTATAAGGGAGTTTTTATGCAGAGGAACACGGACTTGATCCTGTGGAAAAGAGAACAATTCAAAAATTTTAAATAAATTTGCAAGACCTGACTCCATTGTTTGTTCTTTTGTTTCTGATTTTGTTGAAAAATAGCCCTGGCTCTTGGGTGCAGAATGGTTAAGGGACGGGCCGCGATGGGGAAAGTGCTTCAGATCAGAGGCATGGAGGCTGGTGTGAAAAAACAGATGAAAGGTCATGCAGACCCTAGTTTTTGTGATCGGTATTTATTGGTGAGTGAGTATGGTGATCAAACAAAAGTGGTGGTACATTTCATAGACGAGGAAACATGGGATGAGAAGGGGGAGAGATTGATTTAATTTCAGACATGTTAGATTTGAGATTATTATGGATCCTGGAACTAATTATGAGTAATTGGCAAAGGGATGCTTCTTTTGACTTTTAGGGTGTGGTAACTTGGAAAATCATATTTACATAAACAGTTTTTAGCAAACTTCTTTGAGACATTTGATTCATAAAAGTTGCAAAAATTTAAAAGAGATTCAGTGTTTTCCTGTAAAGCATCTTTATGAAATTGGCATGTTTCAACCTCAGAAAGAATTGAGAAGCTGGCTGGGATAATATTAATGTCAGACTCTACTGTTACCTAGAAGAAAGGAACAAACTTATTAAATCTGTCAAATCTTAGTTTTCTCTTAAAGTTTTTATGTTGGAATTAAAGAAACATATACAATCAGTATATGTAATCAGTATTTATTAATTAGATGAGTGTTGACTATTTTAAATTTGTACTCTGTATTTAAAGAGGAATGTGAAAGTGAACACTCTTAAATAACAGAAACAGGATGGAGAAGTGGGGATGAGATCTATAACTTCTGAAGAAGTTAGGATCATGTGTATATATACGGGGTTCTATATACATAGGGTCCTAGATATAATCCTTCTATCTATCTACCTATCTACCTATCTCATCTTGGTTCTGTTTTTCTGGAGAACCTAATTCAAATTATTTAATAAAAATGCTAAGGTGGCACTGAAAGTTCTGTGTTTTTGAAAAAAGGTGAAGACAAGTTTACAACTTAGACCTTGGAAGATCCAAGCCTAGACTCAACAGTGATTGACAATAGTTGAAATTTAAAGAAGATCCATTACCATTCTGAATAGAAGTGGTTCCATTTCATTTAAACAAATTTAATGTTTGTGTTATTAGAATTTCATATTTTCAAAGAAAAAATAAATTGAAGAATTGTAGAAATATGTGTCACAAGCTTCTTTTGTGTGTGTGTGTGTGTGTCACAAGTTTCAGTGGAAGTATTGGTAGTATTTGGTAGTATTGCTACATCAGTTAAAAACCTGATGTCATGACTTCACAGGTGGTTGGTCTGCCCTTGGGAGTCAATAAATAGACTTAAATTGGGAAAAGGAGAAAGAAGGGGTCTATTTTAAAATCAGTGTGCAGAAGTGACTGGATAATTTCATTTGGAGGAATAAACTTCTGCTTACTCTATTTGAGGACAAGGATTTATCAAGTAAGAATTTTCATATATTTTCCAAATAACTAAGAAAATACTTCCAATATTTACGCAGAGGTATTGATTAAGTAGGGTCAGATTGAAAACAAACTACATAGCTATTAAAAGTGATTGGTTAAATAAATAATTGTGGAATACTACACAGTCATTGAAAATGATGTGTTGATCTTTATTTTTTTGAAGATTTTATTTATGTGTTTGAGAGAGAAAGACAAGAGATAGCAATCAAGATAACACCAGCAGGGGGGAGAGGGAGAGGCAGGCTCACCACTGAGCAGGGAGCCTGATGTGGGGCTCCATCCCAGGACCCTGGGATCATGACCTGAGCCAAAGGCAGATGCTTAACTGACTGAGCCACCAGTGCCCCTGTTGATCTCTAATTATGACATGATGTGATACTGATCAAACCTATATATGAAATTAACATGTACTAATAATTTGCATCAGTTGTGCTGTTGGAAAGTATCTTTGTGAGAACATTTAGGTCAGAAAGTAAGAACTGGTGAGATGAATGGAGAGAACTGAAGAATCAAGAGTTGTTTCATCTGCCCTGCATGATGCCATGGGAGTAGAGAAAATGAAGGGAGTGAGAAGACACAAGGTTCAGTGAGTTGTGGGGCAGGGATTGCTTGCAATCCAGGGCCAGTGCAAATTTTTCAGCAGTGGGTTTACTGAAAGTCCGTTTGGGAACTTGGATGTCTGATGAGTGATTTCAATGTTGGTATTATTCTTTTTATTATAGACTTTTCTGCTAAATCTTCAGTAAAGTCAACTTTAGTCCCAGATGCTTGTGTAAAGTAGGCTTTTGATTTTGTGGAAACGAAAGAATAGTCTGAGTTTGACATGAGACGTGGAAGAGAGTATATAAAGACTGGAGGGAGGCTGGAGGCAAAGGTCCTTAGGAGAACAACTGGGAATTCCAAGAAGACGTCTGTACAAGGTTCATTGGATTTGAGGGTTAAGGCAATGGTATTTAGATCTTATGGGGCAAGGAAGCATTAGCTGCCACTCCCTGTGATACATAGCATTGACCAGACAACACCACATGCATCAGTTACCATCGCCAGGGGAAGACTCCAACTGCATGGAAGATAGCAAAGATATGCCAGCCACCAGGAACAGAAGCGCAGACACTTGTGCCTGTTACACCTTGGTGTTGGTGTTGGAGTTGCTCGGGAAAACACGATGCAGTGGAGCAACGCTTTACTCAGAAGAGACAGAGCAAGATCAGCTACAGTGGTTGGACATTCGTCCCCCAAGGCCAGTGGGTCTCTCTAGGCAGCTGATGCAGGCAGTGTACCTAAATGCACTCTTCCTGGCCTGTGCCCTCCCTGTGGAGGACAGTAGTAGCAAGGGGGTTGGCTAAGCGCAGTAGGACGCAACACTTAGGCAGAACAAAGGGGCATATATTGAACTGAAGGGGAAAGCTATGTCTGTACAAGGTGACCAGCCTGGGCCGGGAGGGCCCTATATCCCTTGGCCAGGAAGCGTTCCAGGCCCAGTGTCCATTCTTAGAGACCCAGTGGGTCAAAGACTATACTCATGAGACTGGCTTTTCCCAAATATGGGTTACTTTAACTAGTGCTTGTTTGTACAAGCTTGAGGCTACACTCAAGCGTGCATATACATTCACACTTACAATCAAAAATATTAAAGCATTATATGCCAATATGTAAGTAAAGTTTGCTTCTGGGATGTTGGATTTAATTTTCTTCTTTATATTTTCTTGTGTCTCATTAATATTTTTTACAATAAATGTTTCTTGTTTTTGGAGTCAGGAAACAAAGATACTTATATTTTCTAGAACAAAATTTAATCATGCAGAAGCTGAGCTTTGCAGATCTTTTCAAGAATAGAGCAATATCATGAGCCATCTTATGTATTCTTTGTAAATTCTGCATGATATTTGATATGTATTAGAAATGCTATGTGCATGGCAGGGCTTTTTTTTTTTTTTTTTCTATTTCTCTTGTTCCTTTGCTTTAGACAGGTAAATTACAGCTTTGGAAGGGTTTATGAGGTGGATGGTATCTTGCTCTTTCAATCTGTGCTTTTTCTTATGGTGCTGTCCCCTTTTCCAGATGTCTTCTTCCCCATCCTTCTAAATACACTTTGAATGTCACTCCCTTCTTGGTAAAGCTGTATCCAGCACCAGTAGTACTTAATTGCTTTGTCTCTGCCCCCAAGATACCTCATATATACCTAAAAACAAGGACCTTACCACATTACCGTGTACTTATTCTTATCTACAGCTATTTTCTCCATTAGACAATTAATATCAAAAATTGCCATTTCATTCTTTGTGGAAGGACTGTTGATGTGGCCAAGATATCTCTAAATTTTCAAGTTTACTTCTGGCCCCAATTTCTTGCCATACTGAGTTTGATGACAGATCACCTTGACCTCTCCTGTGTTCTCTCCCGAATTACACAGGGCACAGGACAAAACTTTATTGTTTTTTTTTTTAATAATAAATTTATTTTTTATTGATGTTCAATTTGCCAACATACAGAATAACACCCAGTGCTCATCCTGTCAAGTGCCCCCCTCAGGGCCCATCACCCATTCACCCCCACCTCCCCGACCTCCTCCCCTTCCACCACCCCTAGTTCGTTTCCCAGAGTTAGGAGTCTTTATGTTCTGCCTCCCTTTCTGATATTTCCTACCCATTTCTTCTCCCTTCCCTTCCATTCCCTTTCACTATTTATATTCCCCAAATGAATGAGAACATATAATGTTTGTCCTTCTCCGACTGACTTATTTCACTCAGCATAACACCCTCCAGTGCCATCCACGTTGAAGCAAATGGTGGGTATTTGTCATTGAAACTTTATTGTTTGTTTGTATTCCTCCTACTTAGCACAGGGCCTTGCACGGAACAGGTTTTCAGTTTGAGTTGCATGCACTGAGGGCAAGCGCTTAGAGTATGGCACCCAACTTACTCAATCCAGTCCTAGCCCTAAGGCTATTCTATTACATGAACCCACAAAACAGATTTAGGATAGACTAAAGTATAAGTAATAGAATGAGTATATATTTTCGAGATGGGGAGAGGGGAGATAGGACAGAGGGAGAGAAAGAATCTTAAGTGGGCTCCATGCCCAGCACAGAACCCAGCACCTAGCCTTAGGTGAGGCTTGATCTCATGACCCTGAGATCATGACTTGAGCCAAAATCGAGTCAGATGATTAACCCCCTGAACCACGCAGGCGCCCCTCACCAAGAATATGTATATATTTAAAGATTTTATTTATTTATTCACGAGAGACACACAGAGAGAGGCAGAGACACAGGCAGAGGGAAAAGTAGGCTCCCTGTGGGACTTGATCCCAGGACCCCTGGGTCATGCCCTGAGCTGAAGGCAGACGCTCAACCACTGAGCCACCCAGGTGCCTCACCAAGAATGTTTTAAGTATAGTTACATGATTGATGCTTTAAATAATTCATATTTATTAAGAATGAGTATATGTGTTAGTTATACCATCCCCCTCAACATTGATATTTGTAAAAGAACTGATATTTTATCTCTCTTGTATGATATTCACTTTGCAATACATTTAGGACTGTCCCATCTGTATTAAGTTTAACTTCAAAAATATTTGGGATCTGTTCTGTATCCAACTCCAAAAGAAAACTGCTCTGTCCTTCTACTATCATCCATTATTATTATGTTTTCTGTGATGCATTATACCATGTGTAACTAATATTTTAGAATTATAGAGAAGCATCTGCTTCTGTTTTAATGTCTTGATAAAAGTGTTGTAAATACTGTGGCTGTATAAGATTCCTTCCCTTAAAGAATCTGTTTTATTTCACCTGGAAACTATTTTAATTCTTAAATCCTTCACCCAGATGCTGCATCTAGTAGATGAAATGCATAACTTTTAATCAACTTCTTTGTTAATTAGTAGTGGAAAATATGCAGCATTACATTTTTAAGAAATAGTGTTAAAATTCCAAGATAAACAAAAAGCCAGGGATATAATGTTTACTCCTGTGCCATACAATTAACCTTTTAGAAAGAAGTGTTCATATTCATTTAATTACCCAAGTCCTGAAAATCATACTTCCCAGGCAGAAATAACTGGTTAGGGCCGGCGGGGAGTACTGTTCAGGCTGCCAGGGGACCATTCGGAGCCTGGAGAGCCCCCCACCCCGCCCCCCGCGACCGGGCCTCGCCCCTGGCCTCGGTGACCCCCGGAGGACATATATATATATATATATATATATATATATAGAGAGAGAGAGAGAGAGAGAGAGAGATGCTATTGAGTCAGTTTTTCTGGAGAAATTCTGGAATTTCCAGAATTCCTTTTCTGGAAAGGCAAGGAATAAACTTGCCTTTCTCAGAAGATATCAGCCAAAATTCCAATTATCCTCATATGGCTTTTTAATCCCAAGGCCCCTCGTCTCCACCCAGAAATTTATCTTTTCTACAGTATCTTCTCTCTTTTCCCCAGACAAATCCTCTTCATTCTTTTAAGCCCAAACTCCCACCTGGGGCATGATTGCCTTCTCCGTTATTGAAGTCTATCCTAACCCTTCCTCCCTGTGAAAATCTTTAATACACCACAACCTCATGGAGATAAGGTCACTTAACATATGGGACTATTTTAATAATTAAATAAAACTATATGTAGTTGCCTATAACAGAATAATTACTAAATTTTTTTACCTAAAATTTAGTGACAAATAAAAAACACACTTTAACTTCATTATTTATGAATTTATCCCTGATGGCTCTCTTAATGCTTGAGTTGTTTCAATTTCAATTGTTGTTTCAATTTCAAGGGGGAAGAACAGACATTAGCTTGTAGATGCATTTTAGCTTACCTCCTTTCAAGTTGCAGAATTAAATATAAAATTCTTTCAACTTTCAAAGTGTTTCCAGTGTAAGAAACTATGAAAGATTCAATTCATGCGTTTCTTCAATTACTTGTAACATATGCATAATTGTTTTTATGGATTGCTGGTTAGCTCTTTAACAATATGTAGGACACATTCGAGTTTAATGTAATCAAGTGATTTAGCATTTCTAAAACTCTTTGAAAAGATTAATATTGTTATTAGACCACCAGAATAGTTTCCATTTTAGGTGGCTCAGTAAACTCTTGAAGTATTAGTTGATAATGATGGTATAATTTCTAAATCCCAAGATAGCTTATTCTCTCCTGATGCATATAATGCTTATTCATAATTTTTAACAGTAAGATTTAGCTACTTTTATAAATAGAAATTTTTGTCTGTGAATGGATTTTATCTGTTGCAGATTATCAAACTTGTGCACATTTGCATCTTCTTTTGATTTCAACATTTTCTTCCACATACATGTATATTTTAAGTGAAATAATAATATTTATACTTATAGGTCTTTATATATAAAGTGACTAATGTTAGGTTTTTTAGTAACTAAATGGAAATGAGACCGCCAAGGCAAGCGAGGGTCCAAGAACAGATTTTATTGCAGGCACCCTCGGGCGAGGTTCCACGACTCACGGGGGAAAGAGAGTGAGTCGAGGAAGTCGCGCCAAGACAAGGTGGTCGGGGTTTACGTAACGTTGTAAGGCAGAACGGTTTCCTATTGGTTGGCTCATATGCGAAGGAAGGATTGCAATCCAACCGGTCAGAGTGACCCTCACTATGCAAAGGAAGGATTGCAATTCGACCAAAGGTGACTTCCTCCTCTGGGTTTGGAAGGGCATTGGGTTCGGTTGGGGAAGTCCAAAGGAGAGGTGTAAGGGTCTGCTCAAGCTGTCGTCCCAAGTGGAGGTGGTGACAGGAACCTCGGCCATTTTGGGGTATCCGCCATCTTGAGGAGTTTCCCTTCCCGCCTGGCCCCAACAACTAACCAATTCATGATTGGTTGCCATAAATACCTTTCAACCCCAAAATGACTTATTTCCTATGTGTTAGTTTAGTTCTCAGGACCCTCTTGCACTGTTGGGAATGTGAACTGGTGCAGCCACTCTGGAAAACTGTGTGGAAGTTCCTCAAAGAGTTAAGAATAGACCTGCCCTACGACCCAGCAATTGCCCTGCTGGGGACTTACCCCAAAGGTACAGATGCAGTGAAACGCCGGGACACCTGCACCCCGATGTTTCTCGCAGCGATGTCCACAGTAGCCAGACTCTGGAAGGAGCCTCGGTGTCCATTGAAAGATGATGGATAGAGAAACTGTGGTCTATGTATACAATGGAATATTAAAAAAATTTTTTTTTTAATTTATTTATTTATGATAGTCACAGAGAGAGAGAGGCAGAGACACAGGCAGAGGGAGAAACAGTCTCCATGCACCGGGAACCTGATGTGGGACTCGATCCCAGGTCTCCAGGATTGCGCCCTGGGCCAAAGGCAGGCGCCAAACCGCTGCACCACCCGCTGCACCACCCAGGGATCCCTATACAATGGAATATTCCTCAGCCATCAGAAACGACAAATACCCACCATTTGCTTTGACGTGGATGGAACTGGAGGGTATGATGCTGAGTGAAGTAAGTTAATCGGAGAAAGACAAAGATTATATGGTCTCATTCATTTGGGAAATATAAAAAATAGTGAAAGGTAATAAAGGGGAAAGGAGAGAAAATGAGTGAAAATATCAGTGAGGGAGACAGACCATGAGAGACTCCTATCTCTGGGAAACGAACAAGGGGAAGGGAAAGGGAAATGGATGGAGGGATGGGGTGACTGGGTGATGGGCACTGAGGGGGGCACTTGACGGAATGAGCACTGGGTTATGCTATATGTTGGCAAATGGAACTCCAATAAAAAAAGATACAAAAAAAAAAAAGTAGAAGGCACTTACAGATAGAATCTAGAAATCGATAGAGATAAATATTTGTTGAAACATTCATTTGGCTAATAATTTTTAAATTCTCTTGTAGTCTGTAGACTATAGAGCTAGTTATGAAATTATCTACCTCTGTATAATAAACTCAATGTAGACTATGAAAATGTCATACATAGTTTAGGATTTGAAGTTTCATAGATCTCCATCTTCATATGTTCTTGAGTATTATTTCAATTTGACATCTCAATTATAGGAGAAGGACTCAGTAAATTGTTTTCTGAAGATTGATGTATAAAAATCAGTTGCTTTATTCTAATTTTGACTTTCAAAAATATCTCAGATTATAGACATATTTATGTTTCATACTTGTTTAGGTTTGTTTTTATTTTTTATTTTTATTATTTTATTTTTAAAGATTTTATTTTCTCATGAGAGACACACACAGAGAGGGAGAGACAGAGAGACAGAGACACAGGCAGAGGGAGGAGCAGGCTCCTTGCAGGGAACCCGACATGGGACCCGATTCCAGGTCTCCAGGATCACACCCTGGGCCGAAGACAGCGCTAAATCGCTGAGCCACCCGGGGCTGCCCTAGGTTTGTTTTTAAATCACACAGTTGTTGACTTACATTTTAGACCAGTATATGTTTTACATGACTACAACTCTAACTTATAAAAAATTATATTTTTATTGTTTAAACATTTGATCCATTTATGATAGAAAAATATATTGAAACAAAAAAAACCCCATCAGCCTCTACTTTCCAAGGGATGATGTTATAAGTCATGTGAGGATATAAAATCATTATACTTTTATTTCAGCAAATATTCATAGAAAGGGAAAGTGAGCATAGCTCATTTATATAACTTTGGAAATGCGAAAGGTATTGCTTTGCTCAGTTTGGGTTTGTAATGGCTGAATTATGCTGTAAGAAGATGGAATTTTTTTTTCCTCTGAAAGAATGGGCAAAGGGAGGAGCAGAAAGTGTAAGGGGAGGAGCATACAGACGGCCAAGAGGATGGTTGGGTCACATAATGGGGGGTATGAAGGGCACTTAGGAGTAAGGATCTAACATTAAATTTAAAATTTTCGTTTCAAAGTATAACTCCTTCTCTCCTCCATGCTTTTATCAAAGTCTGTAGCACCAATGGTCTTTTTGCTTGGGGATATACATCAAGACGTGCTGGAGATGAAGTCATAGTTATTGTTTGAATTTAAATTAGTTCCTTTATTCTTTTTAAAGAATTAAAGTATTCTAATGTTTTTTAATCTCTTAAATTTTAGAATTAAACTGTTCTCATTTTTTAATCTCTTAAATTTTAAAATAATCATCAATTTGACAGTATTCCCAAATAGAACACTGTGATCTTATGTCATTTTCCAATGACACAAGCATCATTTTATGGTCTTTATGGAATGCATGGCAATGGCAATATTGTAGAGCTATACATAGTGTTCCTGTAGCTGTTCATTAGCACCTTGCATGGTGGTATGTGTGTCAAAGCCCTAGCAGTGTTAACAGCCTGAGTGCCTATTTACTCTGTGCTATACTGACAGGAAATTATGATCCATTGGCAATTCATACACTGAGTTGATGTCACTAATGAGTCATCAACTGATTTACAGTGTGCACTATTACTATCCTGTGTCATAGAATATAGAAGTCAGGCATCCATATTCGTATAGGGGCGTATAACCATTTGACACGCCTTCAAGCATTTACAAAGAAAAGAGGAATTCAAGTGGTATTAATGGTATTAGTGGTAATATTAGGTCACACAAACTGTTCTTTTATTTGGTTTTTAATGTGTTAAGCAACAATCACAGAATCTCTTGAAAATGGGGCTTAGTTGTAGTGAGGTCAACGTGTATCCTTCATATACTGTGGTACAAAGTTCGTCTCAACTGCTACAGTATAGTGAAGTTATAATGGGAATACTTTTTCTCAGGCAGGATCCAAGGATTTTCACTCCTTTTCAAAATGTGAATCTCAGGAGATTACAGCTAAAGACTATGTTATTGACCTAATTTCTCTGATGGTTTAAATTCATTCATGTTTTCATCTGAGGAATTTTATGCTTGTAATTATAAGCTCATGCAATGTGCCCTACATTCTAGTTCATGGCAACTTTGCTTCACACAATCCCATTAAATGACCTATTGGGCAGTTTGAATAATTAGAGCATTAGTTATACGAATGCCTGCATATACATATATGTACACCTATTTAAAACTGGGCTAATAAAATATGGAATGACTTCATTATATGTTAGTTTTCTACTATAAAATAAAGTATGCCGTGCCATATCATGGTTCAAGATAGCTAAAAATATGTTTAGGATTTTTGTGAGAAAAAGGAGAACATTAAAAAATACTTTAGAATATAACACTTAAGTTTACCATAACATTTAGTATCTGTATAATTGTACAGAGGGATTCAAATTAGCGACAGTGTAAATTATTAGAGAATCTATTTCCATTTTGCTAATCAATTCCCAATTTTTATTACATCAAACCTATGTATTACTCATTTTTCTGAAGCTAAAGATCTTTTCCCTTTTCATTAAGATAACTACATAATTTTGTTGATAAGATTGCATCATTTTAGATCTATTTATTGTTGACTTGATTTTGGAAAGAAACAGCCAGGAAGAATTATAAACTGTTAAAGTGAAGCATATATTGAACTTGTGATGTATTAAAATGAACATTGACATTAGCTTAGTAGGAATTTGAGCAAATAGTATCATATTTTGTTTTTGGTACATTTACTTATATATTCATAGAGGGCTCACCATGGAAAGATCTGTGGAGAAAATGAGGTTGAGATTCTTGTCTTTGGACCACATTTCTCCTCAGAATCTTCATTCCTGAAATTCCTTTATTCTCTCTCCTTTCAAATATGTTAACTGACAAATGGAATAAGTGAAATAGAAAAATAATATTCCGAAAGAAAAACCTATTTATTATTTGCTTTAGATTATATAAATATGAATGAAGTAAGGGCATGTTCTGTGATTCCTAGAATTTTAATTGGTTTATAATACATTCTTTCCTGTTTTTTAAAGATTTTTTCTTTAATTACCAGTCCCTGTATCCCAGACTTTGGGGTACAGTTCATAGATGTAACCGGAGGTATTCAGAGAAAGATTTTACTGGTGGTGCTTTATCTCTGTTGTTGCTTTCCATACTGGTAGAAAGTCTGGTATTTGGTAACCATTATGTGAACCTGAGGCATTAAATATGAGAGAAAAGCCCTGTTAAGTAGGAATCAACCCCAGGAACCACTTTTCTCACCCATATGGTTTAGCATGGTAGGCACTAGCCATGTCTGAGTAATGAGCACTTGAAACGTGGCTTGTCTAAATTGAGACACACTGTTACTGTAAAATGCACACTGGATTTCGAAAACATATATATGGGGGTAGCCCTGGTGGCGCAGCGGTTTAGCGCCGCGTGCAGCCCGGGGTGTGATCCTGGAGACCCGGGATCGAGTCCCACATCGGGCTTCCGGCATGGAGCCTGCTTCTCTCTCTGCTTCTCTCTCTGCCTGTGTCTCTGCCTCTCTCTCGCTCTCTCTGAATGAATAAGTAAATAAATCTTAAAAAAAAAAACATATATATGTGTATAGATTTTAAAGATTTTATTTTTAAGATTTTATTTTAAATATTTTATTTTTAAGTAATCTGTACACCCATCATAGGGCTAGAACTTACAGCCTGGAGATCAAGAGTTGCATTCTCCATCAACTGAGGCAGCCAGGTGCTCCAGAAAATTAAGTCAATATTTTTAATATTGATTGCATAAAGGAATATGTTGGATATATTGGGTTAAATAAAATATAGTATTAAAATCTACTTGTTTCCTTTTATATTTTTAGTGTGGCTACTAGAACTTACACTATTACATGTGTGACCTGATTTTGTTTCTTACATTATATTTCTATTGGACAGGACTACTCTAGACTCTTTTGCGTGTGGGAAAGTAATGTTTAGGCCAGTAAAAGTTGGGCTGTCTGTTGATTACGGCTGAAAGCTTTCCTTGTCGCTACCAAATGCCATTTCCAATCACTGAATAAGGGGATCATGGAAGTCACTGGTTGATTCTTTCCTACACATTTATAAATGTTACAGTACAGGTTTCCTCTAGTATCTGAAAGTAGAGTGAAACTTATAAAACCTTCTGTAAGCCAAAATGGCATGAAGCAGGGAATCAATTACCATTAATTTATATTTATATAACATTTTTTAGCATTCCCAGACCCTCAAAATAAATACCTTAGGACCCATCTTGCTAATGGGTACACAGAATAAATTGGTTTAAAGCACAGATGCTCAGGGACACACTTCAAGGTTATGGCAGCCTGATGCTGAGATGCTGTGGTAGTTCCCAGGGAAGGAGCCTGGCGAGGCCACTTTCACTGCTCGCTGCAAAATGAACACTGAATGCTATTTTCGCTTTCACCTTTTTTCACAAAAGTGAAAATCCCCTTTAGATTTCTCTAGGTTAGTGAAAACAGATACTGATGTAGGTCTTTCATTAAGCAAATCGGTCTAATTGCAACTTTAGAAAAGCAAAGTGATGTGGGAAAGACTTTAGAATTCAAAGCTGAGGGCCAAGAAAGAATTCTTGAGACATCTTTGGTGCCAACAGGTGGTTTTATTAAAGCACAAGGACAGGACCCGTGGACAAAATGAGCTGCTCTGGGGGCATGAGGAAGGGCCCATTATATACTTTCAAGTTGGGAGGGGCTTAGGCAGAGCGTAAGCCTCTAAGGAATTTTGGAAGTGAGGTTTCCAGGACCTCGAGGTGTTTCAAGGACTTGTCATAGGTCTGTAAGTAGTAGGGAAATTTAATAATTTTTCTTTTGCTTTTGTTTACCACATCAAAGGGATACCTGTATGAGCTTTACCACTTTCCTGCTCATCCAACACTACCTTATGGTTATGATTACTTTAAAATAAATATATATTTTAAACAGTGAGACAGACCTGGGTGGGCATCTAGGCTCACCTCCTTATTGTCTGTGGATACAGTGTAAATCATTTAACCTCTCTGAGCCTCAGGTTCCCTAGTTTTAAAACAAACAGGCTAATTCCTGATTTGTAAGATTATTTAAGGATTAAGAGATACAATTTATGTGAAATGGGTAACTCAGTACCTGATACCTAGTTGTTGCTTAAAGCACCATAGCTCTTCTAATGAAAGGGTGGGGCTCAGTCTCCAGTAGCGGCTGGGTCAGTGGCTGGAGAGAGAGTTGTAGAGTGTAAAGCCTGATGTAAAGACCCAGGAGGGTTATGTGTGCAGGATGCGGCATGGTCCTCCACTGCAGATCCTGCCTGCAGCCCTTCTCTGGCCCTCTACTGCCACATTTCCACTTGCTCTGTCCAAGGCCAATGGAGATTGGGATCCAGCCTGAATAAAATTTGGGGATAACAGCGAGCACTAGTGAGGACAATCAGTGCAATTATGAATTTATAAAAGATGAACTTGTTTGACTAGGGACTGCACAATTTGATTTTTTGGTCTGTTTTTCTGGAGTTTATGCTGGCAGAGGTGCTTAAGAGGACAGTTTTGCTATTAAATGTTTGAAAAGGGGAAAGATAAAAGAAATAAGAGTATAGTAGTAGATAGTATTGTTACGGATGTGGGAGAGAAGTGGGCTGCTGGCAGGTGCTCTTGGAAGGAGAAGAGCATCCACAGAAGCACACTCATAATTGCATAGATGCGTCCTTACCACCCCACCACACGTTCTACATGGGGCCTGGGAATATCCACATGAATAGCAGTAACACTGCTGAGATATGTGATTTAATAAGACACTCAGTGTAATTGCAGTCAATATCTCAAATGTGACTTTCTAAGAGGAGCACGATTGGGAGGGAGAAGGGTTTAAAATGGATTAAAATTTAAATAATACCCAATCAAATGAAAATGTTCTGGGAATAGTGCCAGAGTGTATTGTTGAATTGGTTTTAATATAAGCGTTCTAAATTTAACCAGCTGAAATTATTTGCATTATTCTTGAAATTATATATGTGGATGTGTTTTACGGATATTTAAAATACAATATTTATTCTTAAAAAAATTTGTTCTTAGTGGCTGAGGTCAGAATATAGAATTACTGAATTTCAAGATGGGATGGAATCTTAGAGGTCAGTGAAAACAATTCCTTGTTGATAGAAAGTGCATCTGGGGAAACTGAGACTTAGAATCAGCAATTGAGTAGCTAAGACAGGCCTGGTACCCGGCTCTGTTCACGCCCACATCAGAAACTTTGTCCACAACACCAGCTACCTTCTCAAAAAACACTGACAGCTAGTTGCTGAAAAGGTACCAGTGGGAGCCCTGGGAAAAACTTGCAAACTGCCAAAGAAGTGGTGTATGAAAATAATGAGAAAAAAAAGTCAAAGTTTGAAATTCTAGCAAAATAATAGGAGAGAGGAAGACCATAAGTTACATGCCTCATTTCTAATCTCAGGTGGCCGGGTTGTCTTCTCTGAAAACCGACAAAGGAAGCCTTGTCCTGACCACCTGAATGGGCTGTTGGAGCCAAGCCGTCCACTCCAGGCGCGTGTGCGTGTGTGTGCAAGCGGCGCCCGGGTCTCCGCTTGCAGGCGTGTACAGGTGTGTGTGTGTGTGTGCAAGCGGCCAGGGCGCCGGGAGGGGCCGCCGCCGAGCAGGGACCTTAGCCCTGGCATCCGGGCTGGAGGGCAAGGGGCACTTACCTGCATTATTTAAATTATTTTTGGCCCTGGGGGCTGGGGATGGCTTCAGCTTGCATTTATCTGTTTGGGGGTAC
Organism: Canis aureus; assembly: GCF_053574225.1. NCBI lineage: Eukaryota > Metazoa > Chordata > Mammalia > Carnivora > Canidae > Canis > Canis aureus. The sequence continues at coordinate 52,743,842 of NC_135632.1, read as the reverse complement.
CTGGTGTGACGCTGTGTTACACTTGGTCACATACATTAAATGTGTTCTTCCCATTACTGTGTCCAAACTATAAGTGTTGGCCTTTTATTTCACTCATTGGTTTGATTAGTATGTAGCCTTTTCTTTTTTTAATTTTAATTTTTATTTATTTTTTATTGGAGTTCAATTTCCCAACATAGAGCATAATACCCAGTGCTCATCCCATCAAGTGCCCCCATCAGTGCCCTTCACCCAGTCACCCCCGCCCCCTGCCCACCTCCCCTTCGACTTCCCCTAGTTCGTTTCCCAGAGTTAGGAGTCTCTCATGTTCTGTCTCCCTTTCTGATATTTCCCACTCATTTTTTCTCCTTTCCCCTTTATTCCCTTTCACTATTTTTTATATTCCCCAAATGAATGAGAACATATAATGTTTGTCCTTCTCCAATTGACTTACTTCACTCAGCATAATACCCTCCAGTTCCATCCACGTCGAAGCAAATGGTGGGTATTTGGCGTTTCTAATGGCTGAGGAATGTCCCATTGTATACATAGACCACAGCTTCTCTATCCATCATCTTTCGATGGACACCGAGGATCCTCTCACAGTGTGGCTGTTGTGGACATTGCTGCTGTGAACATTGGGGTGCAGGTGTCCCAGCATTTCACTGCATCTGTATCTTTGGGGTAAATCCCCAGCAGTGCAATTGCTGGGTTGTAGGGCAGATCTATTTTTAACTCTTTGAGGAACCTCCACACAGTTTCCCAGAGTGACTGCATCAGTTCACATTCCCACCAACAGTGCAAGAGGGTTCCCCTTTCTTAGCATCCTCTCCAACATTTGTGGTTTCCTGCCTTGTTAATTTTCCCCATTCTCACTGGTGTGAGGTGGGATCTCATTGTGGTTTGGATTTGTATTTCCCTGGTGGCAAGTGATGCAGAGCATTTTCTCCTGTGCATGTTGGCCATGTCTATGTCTTCCTCTGTGAGATTTCTGTTCATGTCTTTTGCCCATTTCATGATTGGATTGTTTGTTTCTTTGCTGTTGAGTTGAATAAGTTCTTTATAGATCTTGGAAACTAGCCCTTTATCTGATACATCTTTTGCAAATATCTTCCCCCATTCTGTAGGTTGTCTTGTAGTT